>NC_140582.1:849617345-850976720 GCF_964204655.1 Triturus cristatus
AGTGGGTACTCCTACAATGCCTCCCTAACTAGTTGTACCTAGCATCTGTGTAGGTGTTATGCCAAGAATCCCTCTAGGATCTAGTCATCCCCATTACCTAAGAATGAGAGAATATGGGATCCCGTCCTGGTCTCGAGTTGGACACCCCACGAGGAATGTTAGACCACTGCGAGCTGGAGTGTCTGCATGCAGGAACCTCAGCATCTCTGGTCAGTGTGTCAGCCGGGAAGTCTCGGTCTCCTCTGTTCTTCTAAGCAAGATGTGATGTATATATACCCATAGGTCTCCCCAGGGGTCCTACCTTGCTGTGTTACTGTGTCGGCCTAAAGGAAGACAGTGGGCCTGAACTTTATACAGAGATATTATACAGAAGATGGTGGTCCTGCTGTGCTTCCAAGAAACCTCATGCATAATCTATGAGATTCGAACTAGGGAAAACCCCGCGTTCTGAATGCAGTGTCGTATCTAGGTAAAAGGTCAGTCCCTAAGAACCGTTATGTATGTAATGTAGGGAAGAATATAGGTGAAAGGTTACAATGTTACCTGTGCCTATATAGGGTACCTCTATGGAATATAACAATGTTGGATCCAGGTAACAGCAGGGCAGTCCTTCTTCGATTCCCTCTTCAGCACACGTGATCTAAAGTCTGGGTGTCAGATGTTTCCTTTCTATGCCCGGCTTGTGTCAGATGTTCCCTTTCTATGCCCAGCTTGTGCTCTCAAGGAATGCAGTGACTACTTGCCAATAGGCTATCAGGTCCCCTTCCGCCTACTGATTACATCCTGTAAAATGTGGCATCTGGCTAGTCCAGAATACTTTAATCTGCCAATTCCCAACAAGGCAAAAGCGTTTATTTTATGTGTGGAGCGCCCTAGTCCATCTCAGAGGTGTGGCTAGCTGTGGGCCACACACCCATGGTAAAAAGGTTTGACAATAGCTTCTCCCTCTGTCTCCGATGCCAACCTGTCTGCAAGACCAAAAGAGCAGACCCTCTTGTGTGCATTCACCATTTGCCTTTGAAAGGCAGCATTACTTTAAATGACAGAGTTGAGTTACCAGTTGACAACTGCTCTGCCAGCCAGTAATAGCGGGCAGGGAGTCACAATTTGTTTTTTCACACTTCTGGTGGTACAATAAGTGCTGCAGTTCACAAGAGACTTTTTAACTTACAGGCCCTGAGTAACCCTGGTACCATATACTAGGGACTTATAAGAAAGTTAACTCGTGCCAGCTGAGGGTCAACCAATCAGACATTTACCTTTCAGGGGTCAAAACAATCACACTGAGGTCTGGTTAGCAGACCTAAGTGCACCTCAAGAGTCAAAGACCAGCAGCATCAGTCCTAAAACTTGTTGATCATGTAAAAAGAGGGATTGTCATACATGGCCCTTCTCTCTCAAAGGGAGTCCCCACCAAAGGTATCAGGGGAGCCTTTGGCTTGCCCCCAGTCTGGCCACTGGCTTGACAGGTGACACAGCGCCTACACTTTATCTCACATCTGGGGCCAAAATAAATGATTGGCAAACCTTTCCCAGATTTTGGTCTACCCCCAATGACCAGCTAGGGGGATGGCATGGATGAGGTTGAGAAGGAATTCTCTGTATTGTTGAGGGACCACCACTCACCTGATTGCCCCCTGGTTTGAGGTTGCTTGCCTCACTATACAGAACTCACTCATCCCAGTATACCTTGCAGGTACCACTTTCATCACCATTTTCTTGCCTTTGAGCCAACTGCCTCAGGCCTTCAAGAGTGAAGAAAGTCCTCTACCCCCAGGCAAAGGTCCTCTCTAGAGGGACCATCTGCCCCCTTAAGTTTTGCAACACCGGCAGGTCTCTGAAGGGGACATACTTCTCTTAAGGCAATGGGACCTTGTCCACAGCGTTAAATCTTTCTGGCTCCGAGGACTCTGGGAAGACGGGTGACCAGACTTCCAGCCCTTTTCTGATCCTAGCGACCTGGGTCATTTTTCCAGACTCCAGGTTCCCTTGACTTCTCTGTAACGCTACTTGTGCTCTTGTTGTAACACACACCTACTCAGGGAGGCCCAGAAATGCTGCATGAGACATCCTTTCCACACCCGCTAAGGCAGAAGTACCTAGGTAATTTCCCAGCAGACATTCCACTGCGATGCAGAGGACAGACCACCTTCTTCAGACCAACAACCCCTCCTTGCTGAACGTCCACCACAGCCATGGGATAGAACTTAGCATCATTGTCAGATTACACCATCTGGTGCACCTCAATAAGAATGATTTGGCCAGGAAAAAACAGCTTGGTCATGACCATGGTTATGCTGGCACCTGTATCCCTGAGATCTTTGACCTCAATTCTATTGATCTTTGGCTACTTACTGCACTTTTCTATGCCTGGAGGCCAGGTAGCCAATGGATCCACTTCACCCCAACCACTGAGAGTAGGATGACCTAAGTATCCCCCTTGGAATCACCAGGGACAATTGCCACACTCACACCTAACAGATGACCAGTGGGTTGTTTCTTGATGCACTCAGAATCTTGTGTCCTGGCGACTGACAGTCATAACACACCCCAGCCTTTGAAGGGTCATAATGCTTGCCAGGTGCCTCCTCCCCTTGAATGGGTCTCGGGTTTCTCCTTGTTGGTCATTCTCATGGGGACATTAAGAGGACTCTTTTTATTTTTTGTTGCCACCTTTCCCCTAAAGGGAAGCACAACCCCCTTCCTGGGATCACTTCCATGGGACTTCTTGAGTACTTTAGTGTGCACCCATTCATCGGTCATTTTGACCAGCTCTCGTGGACTAGACTGCTTTGAATCTACCAGATGAAGGTGTAACTTTCCTGATGTACAATTTCTAAGCATAGGCTTTTTAACCTTCAAATTGTAGAGCCCTTCGTAAGTATCCACATTGTTTCCCTTAATCCAGCCATCCAGTGCTTTTACTAAAGCATCCACAAAGTTAATCCATGTCTGTTGCCCCCCTTGTATGCTTTCATGAATTTCTGTTGAAACTCCTCTGAGACTAAACAACTCTAAGTGCTGATTTCATATGAATGTAGACTCTGCCACCTCATACTCTAGTGTCAGGAGCCTATCTCTCTCCACCACTGGAACCAGTTCCAACAATAACGACCCCAACTGCTGGCACTCACCGTCCTCATCATGAGAGCTCTATCATAAGATGCCAGCCGTTTATCTAGGTCATCCCCCTCAACATACGTAGGAACGATACCTTTGGGCAAGCTAGGATTATAGAAACCCCTTGCAGTGACCTCAGATTTTCTGTTGATGCCACCATTCTCTCTGGACTTCATGCCCAGCTTGACCTTTCTCTCTTCAAGGGCCAGTCCCCTTTCCTCCAAGGCCAATCTTCTCTCCCACAGGTCTAGGAAGCTTAATTGGGCTTCAAGGTCTACTAGCCCTTCTCTGATGTTGAGCACCTTGTATTGCCAGATATTTAGGGGATTCTAGGGTGGGTGGTGGGGTTCAGGGTGTTATCGTCCCCCTCAGAATCCTTGTTGATGATCCCCTTTTCATCATCCTCTGCCCGCTGATCTTTCTTTCATTGCAAAATACTCTATTTGTTGATCTTGAGGGTGGACAGAGTGGCCAAAGCGGTCTCAATGATTCCTAACCATTTTTGTGACTTTCAGAAACTTTGCAAAAACCATGGCAAACTATTCCAAACATTTTAAAACTTTTCTAAACGTTTTCAAAGCTTTTTTAAAGTTTGCAAACTTTTGGTAATGTTGCTTTGGAGACTTTAGAACTTAGAAAACTGATTGAATATCATCAGCATTTCCTTCTAGGTTTCGACTTGGTGGATATTTCGTTTTTCAAACTTATTAACCGAATGGTAATGCAAAAAACAAAAAAGTTCTAGATTCCACTACTAGACACCAATGTGAGGAAATCGGTTTAATATATGGTGTAATTGTCCAACCTCACTATGTACTAAACTCACTACCTCTACTAGGACCGGTCAGAGTTGTTTGAAAAGCCTTAGCTCAATCCTGTGTAGCTGTGGCTCTGAGCAGTCAGGCTTTATCAAAGGAACACATATAAAGTATTCAGAAGTACCAAAACAGTTGAATAAGAAAGAAACAAGACTCAGTAACAACCCAACACCAATTTATAAAAATATGTCTGTTTTCATCTTTAAATAAATACCTCAATAACAAAAATCCACTGGAGGATTCTGGGGATATGCATTTTTAAACAAACAATAAATGGCTGTCTGTTCCGCTTAGCGCAATAAATCATTGTAATGGACCACGATAGTGGTAAACTTTGCAAAACTTTGATAAGATTGTAAACTACTACTTCAGCTCTATTTGGGCGACCAACTCCAGCACGGAGTGAGCCACAGAGACCAAAGAGTTCCATCTGGGCGGTTACCTCGCAGTCAAAGCAGTCTCCAGTCTAGTTCTAGGCTTAATGGGTGAACAGTCATAAACTTCAATGGAGTGGTCCTGATACAAAACATACAGGATGCTGCAGAATGTGGAGCATGCTGATCCGCTGACAGGGGTCTTAATGGGGCCACCCCTTGGTTTACAAGCATGGTGGGCGACTTTGGCCACAGGGGTCGATGTCCTTCAAAGTCTGAGTGAAGTTCAGCGAAAACCAATTGACACTGGTCTACTGGTCACTGGTTACAGGAAAACCAGAGGTTCTGTTTAATTGGTGATCACTTCCTTGCTGGGAGACCAAGGTGCACACCGACGACTCTCTCAGGTCCAGTAGACTGTAATGCGGCTTTTGCTGGATCGTACTTGGTCTCCCAGGCTGAACTTCGACAGACAGCAGAGGTTAGGCGTTCTTGTCTACCAACTCACCAAGGCAGGCTTCTTCAGCTTTTGTGGCCCTGTAGCTGTAACAAGAAGGTAGCCAACTGACTCTTGGAGTCACTTCTTCTATCAGAGGCTCGTGATGACTTTTACTTGTGCGGGGTACAACAGGACCAGTCCTTTCTTTGCTAGCCCAAGGCACAGCAAGTAAAGTCCAGTCTTTGGTGCAGCCTCTCTGGTTTCAGAGATCATCAGGGCAGTCCTTGAACATCTTTTTTCAGTCCAGGTGTGATCTGAGGTCTGGGTGTCACTTTCATGGCCAGATTGTGATCTCCGGGGATGTGGTGACTACTAGCCAATGGGCTACCATGGTTCCCCTCCCGCCTAGTAACAATTTCCTGTAAAGTGTGGCATCTAGATAGCTGTTAATACACTCTTCTGCCAACTACCAACATGGCACAAGCCTTCTTTTAGTGCATTGCGCTACCTAGCCCTAGCTTCCTGGGGGCCGCACGCCCATGGGAAAATCTGTTTAGCAACAGCTTCCCCCTCTCTGTCATGAATAGCAACCTGTTTGCAAGAACAAAAGAGTAGGCCCTCTCATGTATGTCTAGCATTTGCCCATCAAAGGCAGATTCCCCTTTAAAGCAAGCGTTTTGGGCTTACACCCTATTTGGCCTTCTTGCCAGGGAGAGATCACACCTCTTCTAATGACGGGTCCTTTGTGTTCCTTCCTGAAAGTTGTTCACACCTCCCCCCATAGGGCACAAGGCTGTCTAATGGCCAGAAACCTTAAACGGTCACTGGAAAACATTGGGCAATAAAGGGGCTACTTACTAAAGTTGAGATTCATGCAAGACTTGAGCATCAAGTTGAGTTTAATGCAAAGTTTCTTTTGATACTCCGAAGTATAATATTTAGGGGTCCCATTCAGAAGTTAGTACTGCTGAGTTGTCAATGTGTAAAACTGTACTCAGTAATGGAGCTACTAGCCTTTCCACAGTAAAAACGACAATGCGGGGTTTTTACTGTCAGGACATGTAAAGTTAAGAACCACAGATACGACTTTTTAGTACAATGCATCCTGCCTTTAGGGCTCAGTAGGCCTGCCTTAGGGGTGGCTTGTAAATATTAAAAAGGCAGGTTTTTGGTTTTATCATTAATTCAAATGGAGTTGATTTAGTAGTTGAGAACTGCTCTGCCAGTCAGCACTGGTGGGCTGGAAGCCACACTATGCTTTGTCACACTTGTGGTGGTAACATAAGTGCTGCAATTCACAAGAGACACTTTAACTTAAAGGCCCTGGGTATCCCTGGTACCATATACCGGGCACTTATGATTACATTAACTCATGCCAATTGTGGGTGATCCAATCAGACATATACCTTTTAAAGGTCTGTTTAGCAGGCCACAATGCACCTTCAGAGTAGAAAAAACAGCAGCGTCAGTCCAAAAACTTAGGGTGATTATGCAAAAAGAGGAATTTCCTTATACTCTTTATGTTTCTGCTTCTCGCACTGCAAAAAAGCAGTGGGGTGACGCTCCTCCGCCCATGTAGAGGAGCCGACCCTGGCTTAGTGTCCCAACCGCGTTCGGACACCCCACAGCATATGTCAGCCGCTAGACCAGCCAGCTATTGAGAGCCACTGCCACCCCCCCCCCTGTATCTTACAGTGGTGTATGTAGTTTCTGGCAACCACTGAACATGACAAGCCTGATTCCTCAGGGATCGTAGAAAACAGTACAGAACGTTTCGCTCAGACACTCGTGCTTGCTTTCTCACAGAAAATACACAGGATGGCGATTAGAACGTTTCAATAAGTATTTATTGGTCTAGCGACAGCCTTGTGTGAAACATATGTGCTGCGACAATCAGGAGACAGAAGCAGGCGAAGGAGATTGCTAGTACCAATATATTAATAGTAGATACATTTCTACCATAGTACTAATAGGATGAAAGTAAGCAGTTCGGATAAAAACAGTAGCACTTGCATATTCCTAAACTGCATGCCCTAAGTAATTTGCCTTAATATACCTAGACTAGATCTGTATATTTAGCATGTATATGCATGTAGCTATATATGTATATATATATATTACCTACTGGCGGTCGCCAGTAGGTAGTTATAGTTAGGACCACGTTTCCATAGGAAATCCGCAACATTCTATTTTGAATAACTTTGGCGCCGGTCGACGAATCCTCGCGAATTTTTCAAAATAGGTGGGGCGCTACGCTCCGCTCCTACCCTGAAAGTCTCAAGGGGATTCGTCAAGCGGGGGCTGAAGACTCAACATCGCTGAATATCGTATCCACAGGTGGCAATGCCTCCAGAACTTCCAGTATCATGTTGAGTGAGCGAAGATGGTCATCTTTGGTTCCCACAGCATCCTCCAGGAAAGAATGAGATGCCTGCATGCCTGAAACTGATGCCTGTACCTCTGGAGCAGAGCCAATTTCCCTTCCAACAGGAGCAGAAGCATCCCTTGGAGGCTCTAGAAATGCCGTCATCAACATGGGAATATGCTGTGGACAACTGTAAACATGGGCCAGCAAGGGCTCCAGGAGCACTTCTATGTCCGGCGGTACAACCGATGGAAGTGTCAGACACAGGTCCAACATGCAGCCAAATCCGCAAAAGAGGCAATGGAACACAGGCAGAACACAGTCTAGCCAGACCAGTCTGAAAGACAGGAAGCAATTCTCTCTCAGCTCTCTAAGCCAAGGAGTAGTCAGGTAGAACACCATTCGCTCACGACAACGTCGTTAGCAGTGTTCTCTCCATATCCTGAGGAACTGAGACATCCATTGTGAAGCAATAGGATTAAAATCAGGATGCTCGCTACTGAAAGCAGGACCAAAGGAAGCCTTCCAAAAACACTTCCAAATACGGAGTGTATGAAAGCTGGAATTACTCCGAAGATGCTCTGAAAGGTGGTTAAGAGACCTGATCCAAGGCGCTTAAATAAGTGTACAATTCCACTCGTATCAGGCAAGTTAAAGATACGATGAAACATTTCTCCAGAATGGATCGGGAAGTTCGTATGGACCAGGGCCTGTATCTCTGCTGAAGACCGTGCAACCTGGAGATCAAAAGTCTCTTGGGCTGAAGTTAAGGCCACATTTTGTTGAAATATGGCTTTCAGTCTGCTCAGCAAATCAAACCGTATACTGGAAACATTCAGTGGTACCTACCTAATTATGCGAGTCGGGGGAAACAATACTTGCTTACAACAAACAACCCTGGGGTTTACCATGACTAGATATGCGATGCCTGGCGCCATCCCGCAACAGCCTTGATCATTCAGCATTAAATAACTCCCATTCGAAAGAAACTCGAAAACTGGATGAATCACTGCAGCTGGGGAGCCTTTCAAGTAGCAAGATAAGTTCGCCCTCGAAGCTTCACACGCTCTGTATAGCGAGACCTCCTTACACACTAAAGAGCCACTTAAAGCCTTCTCACAGTCAGTTCCAATTAAGAAAACTTCAGTGTCCTTATTTCTATACCTATATATGTATGGTAACTCCCAGGTTTCCCGTATGTATCCTTCACCCAATGCTTCATACCCGCTTGCTTGGATGTTTCTAAGGCAGTATTGGAACAGGAATGTCGTGATTGGCACTGTGATATAGCCATGAGTTAACCAATCCGTAGACGGTGACTATGTTACTGTAAAAGGTAACCTCTCTAATTTTTCAATGAGCATCATGGTGTACTTTGCATCTCTGCGTGCCATTGTCAACTGTCTCTCGGTCAGGTTATAAGCCGAAAACAGATTTGAGTTGGTAATGTACCGCCATGGCACGTGGCCAGAACGCAATGATTGTAGCGTCCAGCTTAAAAGCATAATGGAGCATTGCCTGTGTTGTAAAATAGACAAATCTTGTTTCATTATGTCAAATGCCAAGGACAAAATGTTGCCAAGTGAATAAATACATGAAGAAAGTGTAGTCATACCACAGCCAAGGCTTTTTCTAGATTAATCCTATCAATCTCACGTAATCTCTCAGCAGTATCCTGCTGGGAGACTTTCCATAGTTCATTGTAGATGGCATATAAAAAGTATTTTTATGCGGATTCTTAGGACCTAGCAGGAAATCCCTAAGATCCATGTTGTCAGCTAGAAGGGACAAGTGTTGTTTCACCTGTTGCAGTGTTGAGGTTTTTCGCCATTCCAGGCACAATTTCCCAAGACTATTAGAAGTCACTACCCCTGGGTCGTCTGTGTGTACATAGTGTGGGTCAGGCCAATGGATACTAAACCCTCTGGTGGTACCCTTGAATCTTGTTTGACACCTATTGGTGTCGATAGGCCACACCAACTAACCCTTTCAGCTGGGAGCTGATGAATTGTATGTACCATTCTGTATCAATGTACCCAGCACCTCCTCACTAATCAGTGTATCATTTGATATACCTTCAAGAGGTATGGGCGAGGGAATGCGTGGTGTTTTCAGGTCTTTCATTTTTGCAAAGCCATATCAGGTAGTCTGTTGTACTGTTCTGTTCAGGAATAGTATCTGTAATGGAATGAGGCAAGCTCTAAATAAGGCCTCAGATCCCTGAACTTCCCGATTTTTCATCCCCCAGATCGATTTTGTGTCTATTGTTTCCCTCCAATAGTCTAAACCTTCTATAGACAGTTGGGAGATAAAGGGTGCTGAATACATAAGTTTGATGTTTGTCATCATCGTTTTCTTCGCAGTTGCATTCGTCTGTACTAGTTTATAGTAGTATGACATTGGGTTGATGTATTGAACCCCGAAAAATGTATGCACATTTCTATGTGAATGTGGCAAATCTGCCTTTTGGTAGTGTCGGGCAATGTTCCTATTGGTGGTAAGTGTTGACAGTGCGTGGAACACTAGCTCTGTGCAAAAAGTGATGACCATAATGCTAGTAACAATACATACTGTCGAAGTCAGGTGTATCTTCATACAATTCCCTGTAAGAATCTCAATGTCTCAATCATCAGAGAGTGTACTCGGGGTAATGAAATCATTCAATGAAATTTTAAATACGTGTGGAATTTTCAAATGTTCAGTAGGACCAAATTCATCATATGAAACTCTATCCCAAACTGTACCATCGGGAACTGCTGTAATGTTCACTAGGGACATGTGTCTTTGTTCATGGTGTGATGATGTATGAGGTTTCAGGACCTAGTTCACAGGTTGTACAGCAGAGCCTTGTGGGAGGTAATGTCCATTCAGTAGTAGGAAAAAGACAGTTACTATGCCAATCCAAATTAACAGGAACAGGAGCCCTGATGCAAACCAAAGATGCAGCCAAGGGAACACAAAGTAAGTCTTTTCAAGCCAGACATAGAATTGTTTGCTCAGGTTCACTTGGATCTGAAGAGAAGTCATCTAAAATTGATGAAGTAGCCAGACGCAGTTCGAGCTATCTTTGGGAGCTCAGCAGTGTTTGTAGAACTGGCAGTTGCTTCTTGTGAAGGCACATTGATGTAATTTTTATTATTGGGCCGAATTGCAATTTGCGTTTCAGTTTCATTTGGTTGTTGTTCAGTTTCAACAGGTGTAACTCGTACTTCGTTATTGGCTATTCCAGCATCTTGTGCAGAGGAGTCTTGAAACGTTATTAGTCTTTCCATCTAAACTTCTTGTGTAGTTGCGAGAGGAAATCTGCAACTACCCAGGATTCCACACGGCCTACTGTTGAGAATCGGCCAAATAGTGTGGTTTGATCAGATGAATAGAGACAAATCTTTTTTCTTTTCGGCCAGCAAGAGGTGGAAGAAGTGCTGTTCTTGTTCCTAGAACCACCAGGACAGGTACAGGTGTTCTGTAGGATGGCCCAAACTCGTACACAATTTTTCCTCTGACCAAGTCCCCAGACAGGTCATGCCGGAACCGGTTTCACTTCCCCAGTGGGGGTGCGTTTTACTTGGACGTTGCTTTGTAATGCCCAGAATTCATTGAGTTCCTGTAAAACAGCCAAACGATAATTCAATTCAAATGGTTTTACATCGACACTGTGCTGGCACAATCAAGGTCAGGTACCCACATTCTTGTCCCAAACAGGATCTCAATGGGGGTATGTCCTCCGAAGGATTTTCTTGGCATATTGTTCAGTGCCCTCTGGACCCCATCCTACCGCCCGCACCCAATACCCTTGCTAATAAGGATTGCTTTATGTACTGGTTTTTCTTCTCCACCACCGAATTTCCCTTGGGATGGTAGGGGGAGGAGTACCGCAAGGTCACACCCATACTTTCGATGACTTCCTTGAATGTCCTAGAGTTAAATGCAGGGCCACGGTCAGAATGTAACGTGCCAATTATGTACGTCCCGATGAAGACTCGCATATCCTTTATAACAGTTTGAGTGTCAGCCAAGCGCTGAGGCCAAACCCACGGGAATCTAGAGCATGAATCTACTGCCACCAAGATATACTTGTAAGCCCCGTCTAAATTTAAGGGGCCGCAGTGATCCAAATTGATACATGCGAGAGGTCTGTCTGAAATGAGTAATGGTGTTTGTGGTGGCCGTGCTACGGTGGAACCTTTCATCTGCTGACAGATGTCGCACTTCAAGACATAAGCCTTTGTTTGTTTGGACAAACTTGGCTACCAGAATTGCCGTTTCAATAACGAAGAGGTAGCGGTGACTCCTGCGTGTGCAGAGCCCAGACCCTCGTGTGCAGCTAGAATTAAACCTAATCTGCGATCTATGTTTGGTATAACTCTATCCCCCACTCCTGGAATTTGAGCATACGGTGCGTTTTGTGCATCTAATTTATATGAATATTTGAGTGGAAAGCCTTTCGGAACAGTAGAGCCGTTCTTTGAGGTGTTGATAGATATCAGTATGTCTCCGTCTATCCTCGTGCTAGAACAAGTGATTGCAGCAACGGCAGCAGTTCGCACTGTCGCCTTGGTGGCTTCATCAGCCAGTGAATTCCCTTCAATGTGTACGCCAACACGCTGATGATTCAAGGTGTTAATAACTTAAGAGCGTGGCAGGCATGCTTTCAGCTTTGCCACTTGTTCCTATAACAATTTATGTTTAATTGTGCAACCCTTGGAATCTCTAAACTCATTCTTGCCCCAGTAATGAAAATATCCATTATAGGACTGCACACGATAAAACGAATCGCACACACTCAGTGTGGGGAATTCCCAATCTGAGTATTGGGGTGCTAGTATCCGGGCTTTCAGCTCTGCCAACTGTGCTGTACAATCTCCTAAAGATTGTGTAGTCGTATTGCTGGGATGGAACTTACCAGCCCGCATACGTCCCTTCACTATCGCACATGCTGAGCTATAACGTTGTTTACTTCCTATGGCACGCTGAGCAGAACCATCAGTATAAATGATGTATTCGTATTTCTCCAGAGGCAAGATTGCATTCGGGAGAGGGTATTCTTGTTCATACTGCAGGAGCGCTTGAGTTTTTAATGTAGAATCGTATTTGTAATCTACATCTGTTGCAGTGAGAGAATTAACCCATTGTATCCATCGCAGGTGCAGTGCTTTCGCATTTTGAATGCTCGCTTACGTAACCGCTTCTAAAGTCGGTACCGGGGTTACAACAATAATGGGTTTCCCCAGTGCTATTACTCTTTCTCTCACTACAGCAGTCTGTACAGCGTTCAATATTTTTTCAGTTGCCGTAAATCATATTTAAACATTTGTGTATAAATGTGATTTGTATGCAAGATAAAGGCTGATGAGAGGCAATACATAAGATCAACAAAATAACAGTGCACAGAAAGCAAAGTTAATTTCGTAGATGTTATGAGTTTTGTTGCAAATCTTTTATTTTCCAAAAGTCCTTTGTACATATGCAGAAAACAGCCAACGCGTTTCACCCTTCACAAGGGCTTCTTCAGGGCAAAGGTAAGATGACCAGAAACATGCGTCAGTTTGTAGAGTCCAGCAATTAATTTGATTACAACACGTCCTCGTTAATGGACGTGGTCTTCACACATGAGTCTTAAAGCCAGTAATGGGCACCCTTATTTTCAAGGCCCAGTTTGAGTGTAAGTAATCTCCAATAGTGAAGAGCTGAGACTTATTTCAATATTCAGCCTCCAGTGTGTTCAGGAATGGTACATGTATTCGTACGTATGTATAGACGTAGCAGCCCGTGTCCGGCAGCAGTACTAACTGGAACTGTCTCACCTTCATTGAAAGTGAGGTATTCACACGTGTGTGCATATAATTAGATGCTATCATGTCAGCCTGAGCTGAACGTAGAGTATCTGAGTGTTGCTGTGTCCACTGATGTGGTGTGAAATCAGGTCTGATTAAATCGTAGAATGATTCTACTCTTGCTGCATAATCTAGAATGTATGTTCTGCCAAAAGTTTGAAATCCTAATATGGATTGAAAACCTTTGAGAGTCTTTGGAGGTTGGAGCAGCGCACACTTTTTGAATACGTTGGCTGCTAGGCTCTTGCCTTCAATTGAGAGCTCATATCCGAAGAACAGGACATTGAGATGGGCAATTTTGATTTTTTTCAAATTAAATTTGTAGCCCAAATTGGCAAATCCCACAATTATGTTGTTCACCCTGTTCAAGTGTTCAAGCAATTCATCGTTCGTCAGATAGATGTCATCTACATAGGACACTGCCTCCTCATCGCATGTTTGTAGTATTTCTGACACTCTTGCCAAGAATAGCCCCGGGCTGTTCTTATACCCCTGAGGCAAACAACAAACATTTCTCTGAGTGCCTAGGGCAGAGAATGCTGTCAAATATCTGCCTGCTGGAGCTATAACTTGGCAGAAGCATCCATTTAACATATCTAATGTTTACATTTCTTCTGCACAATGTTATTCATTAATGCAGCACAATGTGTGTTTTGAACTGCAAATATTTGTGTGCATGTGTTGAAATGACAGTAATCTAAAACTAGACAATTTGTGTTGTCAGGTTTCATTACTGGAAACAAAGGATTATTCATCAGGGAGGTGCAAGTCTCAATTACACCTTGGTTTTCAAGTTGGAGAATATTTTAATGGGATATCGTGGTGGGTAGACTCCACGTCCCACCCTACATGGTTGTGGTATAATGCCGGAGCTAGCGCCCACTCCTGCGCATATGAATGTTTTAAAGATTCCGGAACAAGGTCAGAAAAAGCAGGCGAAATGACGCTTTACCCTTTTGGGCAATCCATCACAAATTCAGGCGGCCAATCTTTTTCTGCTAACAGGATGTCATATCCTTATGTTAAGTTCTCCCAAAAGAGACTTTTAACCTTACTTGAGATGTCCTCCTCTATTTAAAATGTAATTTCGTAAAGTCTATGTGGGACACTAACTCTTGTATCAGAAATTTCTACTGTGATGTGTTTAATCAATACTGCTGTCACCAGAAACTCCTTCAGGTTGTGGCGAGCTATTGTTACTTCTGCCGCGCTGTCTAGCATCGTCAAACCCCATTCCCCGTACAGAAACGGAGTCCTCAGTAACCTGGGCATATCTTTTAACCCAGCTACTTTCTTCTTTTTGAATTGAGGTTTCTCTTTAGGTTAGTCTTCCTGCTTGATAATGTAATCTGAAGTTCGATGTGTTTCCCTTTTTGTTTTTGGTCGATCTTCTTGCTTTTGTTCTGATCGCCCATCCCTCTCCAAGTTGTTTGATGAACACTGAAAGGAACGAAAGGAACATGCATCAGTGTCTTGATACCTGTCAGGTTTCCTATTGTTACCATGATTCCTACGGTGTACCTCTTTTCAGAGGACTCCCGTGGGGGAGACCCACCTCTTGATCATGAATTCTTTTCTATATTGTTATTTTTTGATTGTTTGTTCTCCCATTTCTTTTTAGAAGAAGCAGGGGCTTGCTTCAAGTTGTCCTTGTCGGGACTACCCATTTGTGGCTTCCCTGCTTTGGTTCCCAAATTATCTCTACCTAATGCAGCATAGGTTTCTTCGATCATTTTTGGTAATTCTCGCTCCTTAGTTATCAATGCTATTCCCCTTCGGCGGCTGTGTATCGCCACTGCTGCTGCCTCCCCCTTTATGTTGCTCAGCATTATTGCAGAGACTTGGGCAAAGCTACCCATCAGTTTCATTCCCAAGTCCAGGGCAGGACCTGCCCCGTACTCATTCTGTATACTCTGGAACAACTGCTATGGAAGGGGTAGCGTGTATTCTAATGTATAAGGAAGCAAAGATTGTTCCCCTTGTGGTACAATCCTCGATCGAGGGAACCATCCCCATTGGAAAGCAAATGGTTAGCTTTCTATGTTTTTCCTGCGGACCCGTATTGGGGAATACTGCTTTCAGCTGTGCTATTTTTTGTGCAATCCAGAACAGATTTTGCTCCTGTTTGGAAGGAACTGTTCCTTTCACTCTCTTTAGTGTCTGTGGGTTAATGGTGAGTGTTGTCTGATGTGGACCAGCTGGAGCATTTCTCGCAGTTTGGACAGTTAATGTTCGCAAGACGAACTGGACAATGTGTCTGTATAGCCTGACTATGTCTTCATATATTGTACAGACTTCATTCACAGGTAGGGTATCTATCTCGGGATGTGGAGTGTATGTCGCTAAGACCGGCCAGGTCGCTCCTTCTATACTGAGCGGACCGAATCTCACGGCAGATGTTGTGTGTGGAAGGGCACCTTTAAACCAGTTTCTGTGTTGCTGGTAAGTTAACAGGACTTCATTGTCTTTGTATGGAATGTATTCATCTGGTGGTTCAACTACAATGTATGTGTGGAACAATTTAGTATGTGGATCTGCAGGCAAGAACTGAACCCAAGAATAGAATACCTCTGATCATTTTTCGGAAAGGGAAAAAAAGATGGGGGCCGTGGGAATCGGCCGTAGGCGGCTTTCAAACATAGTGGCAGCGAAGGACTAATGTAAGAGCCCAGAAACCGGATTATGACCTACTCCCCACACCCGGCCGGATCTTACCGTAGATAAAACTGGTTACGTTGCATGCAGAGCTGCTGATTGCCTGTTGTCGGTGGCTGGAGAGGGAGCTTTTGCCGGCTGCAGGACACCGGCTCCCTGGAGGAGCAGTATCAGTGATGGGACCAAAAGTGGCGGCAAGAGGGAAGGGAGCAGGTCAGCACCTAGCTCTTCAAACATCCCTTCAGGCAGTCCAGCAGACACCAGCAGCCGAGGCAGCCCCCACGCTACCCGGGACAGGACGCCGGCCGAAGATCAGCACTGAGACCAGCCAAGAGGGGAAGGGGAAGAGCGTGCAGTCCCAGCCACAGTGGACCGGTCCTTCAGTGTTGGAGCTCCTCCAAGGTCCCGGAAATGGAGCCATGACTGCGGGAGAAGCGGGCCAGGTCTCTGCCCTCGGCCAGGTAGGCGCTCAGAGGGGCTTGCAGGCTGGTACGACCATAACAGGTGCAGGGGTCAATGAGGCCAGCCGTGGCGCCGAGACTTTGGAGGAGACATTGGGAACACTGGAGGAACTGAAAGCAGGATCTGGGCAGAAAGCACCAGGCACTGGAGGCCTCCTGGTGGCAATTGTGGACGTTCAGCGGCCTGAAATAGCACTTGAGGGGAATCTAGAAGTTAACCTTGAGCCAATCAGTGGGAGCAGAAGGGGTTATGGACCCTCATCAGAGCTAACGGCTCACCTCGCTCTCCAACCACAGTTGCAGGGGCAGGTGGTCCCTCAACCTGTTCTACCTCCAGGTGAAGGCGACCCAAACACACTTGGGACGCCTGAGGTTGGGCGCAAGGGCTCTAATAAAGCGCACGCTGGACGGACAAGTGAGCTCATGCTAGCTCCACTCGGCCCGGATGTACAGCCATCATAGGGCATCAACGCCTAAGAAAACAGGGTCCTGTAGTGAACGAGAGCTGGACTCAGAGGCCAATGACTTGTTCTTCTCCTATCGGATGCCACCTGGTCAGATGTGGGCTCAGCCTCAGGGTCTAACTCAGACTAAAGCGAGTCAGAGAGCCTCCCTGGTACCAGCGGTATGGACTCTACAGCCACCACCCGGAAGTTACATAACAAAGTGGGTAGAAAGGATAACCAGGGGTATAAGGACCTGAAGTGGGACTATTCACCTGGCGACCGAATGGTGGGGAATAACAACAAGCCCCCTTGCGACAGTCAACTCGCACCCACTCCCACATTGGATACTATTCTGCAATGTATGATTGCACATCGTGAAGAGACCCGCCTGGAGAGCAGACGCTCGCAGACCTCTGCTCGTAAACTGCAGGGGGCGGTAAGGAAAGTTGCCAAAACGTGCAAAGCCATCAGGGATTGACTGACGAACCTTGAGACTAGAACAGCTGCCCTCGAGACGGATATTGCTGGCACCAAAGGTCAAGCAGAAGCCCATGACTCGCAACTCATAGATATCCAGTGAAAGCTCGAGGACAATGAAAGGTGGAATAATCGGTGGTTTTTAGGAATTCACAAAGCAAGAGTGGGATCAGACGCCCAGATACATATGGTCCAGCTACTACAAAAAGCGTTTCCAGAACTAGAAGGCTGGAACTGGCTACATGAAGTGCAGAGGGTCCCATTCACTCTCCGGCAGCCCGTCAACTCAGATGCTAAACCACGCACACTTTTGGTGTACTTTGGTAATTTCCTGCTGCGCCAAACCATCTTCGAAAAAGCGAGACCAGAGGCTCAGAGGACCGGGGATGGATTTTCATTTTATATGAGACCAGATTTTTGCCATGTTACTGTGGAACGTCAGTGGAGCTTGCGCCAAATGATCAAGCCCTTCCAGGAAAAAGGGGGACTGGCCTTCCTACTAAACCCGGCCCAGCTGAAAGTAATATGGGGTGACAGTACCAGATTCTTTACTTTAAAGCCAAAGAGTTTTTGTCCTCGGGCGGGAAATAGCGGTCTCTCAGATTGATTATGGTTTAATAGTCCTATGGTTCCAGGGGGGACCCTAATAGACCCTAGATAAGAAGGAATGTGAATGGATAGGAAGTATTGGGTCAGCCTAGACCTCCCGAGGCCAAAAAAAAAAGTTTTCCTCTTCTTTAAAAAAAAAAAAAGAGGCTGAAGGTAGGGGATTAAAGAAAGAAAGGGGGGAAATATATAAGGGGGTCGGATTAAGCATCACCCAACGTCCCAACATCCCGATCCTATAGGTAAAGGGAGCAGGCTTAGGACTTTTTATGGCAAAGGAAGGGATCTAAGCGGTTTAAACCCAGAGTGGAATGGGAAAGAAAAAATAAGGAGGGGAGAAATGGGGGGGGGGGGGGAAGGAATATATATATATATATATATTTATTTTTTAAATAAAAGGGAAAAAACTGCATATAAGGGAGAATGACAAATAAGTAGTGAAGGGGTCCAAGTGGTCAAATCACATAAATTATTATTTTTTCTTTTTCTCTCCACTCTTGGTTTCCGAGGTTACTGACGGGGGTACACAGGCACTGATACGCTCTTTTATCTATGTATCACAATAGGCCACTAGTTGGAAGAGGCACCGCCGCTCATCACTCACAGACTAATTTAGGTCTGTTTTTCCAACGATGGGGGGGGGGGCAGGGGTGGGGAGGAGGAAGTGTGTGGGGTGGCTCTGGGGGTAGGCAGGGCAGGGGGGCAGGAGAGGGGTCTGGGATGGAGGAGGTTCACGGTGGAGTTGGAGGGGGTAAAGCTGGAATCAGATCTGTTTCATTCGTTTTTCAGAAATGTATAATAATCAATTTAGTTTAACAATTTTCTTCAGCAATGGGTAGGTTAACCATTTACTCAATTAATGTTGGGTGAGTAAACGATAGGGGGAAGAGGGCTAGAGTAAACGAGGCACTCAGATCGGTGGGGACAGATGTAATCTGTCAACAAGGAACACACATCCCCTGGCAGCAAAGAGGGCTCGCTACAATTCCAGGATACATTCAGGCAATCTGCTCTACCCGACTAGAGGCGTCGGAATCCATATCTCAAACCGACTAGCTCCTGTGAAGCGTACGTTATCAGATATAGGGGGGCGCTGGACAATAGCCTCGCTATCAGCTGGGCCTATGGTGTGTACGGTCTACGGGCCAAACCTGCATGACCCCGGGATGCTGGAGGAACTGGAGGTAGAACTAGCTTCCTGGCCCTCTCCCCTTATCATGTGTGGGGATTTCAATATTAATTTGGATGCAAGTGGTCCCTTCACCAATGAGTACCAGGGGAGGAAGCCCCAGGTGTATAAAGCTCTGGTGGCTCTGACCTCAAGCCATGGGCTGGCCGATGTTTTGGCCTGCAGGAAGCTAAGGGAGTTAGGCTATACATATTTCTCCTGCCCCCATAGGAAATATGCTAGGCTCGATTATTTCTTTGCCTCCTCTGACCTCATGGATGGTGTAAATATAAGGAAGCTACCAAAGGTATTGGCGGATCATAATCCTTTGATTTTAGAAGTCACGGTGCAGGGCCATCAACACAGCGTAACAAAGTGGACCTTTGACAGAAAATTATTGGCTACAGATGGGTTTGTGGAACATATTAGGGGGTGGACATAACAGTATTTTGACATCAATAGGTTTAGTGCCTCTACGGAAATGGTATGGGATGCGTTCAAGGCTGGCTTAAGGGGGGAGATTGCTAGTTTCGTAGGGCAGCATAGGAAAAATCAGCGGGAGGAATTATGTTGATTAACAGATCAGCTGACGAAATGTGAGGAGGGGCACACCGCCATCGCTCAAAAACAGGTGGACTCTCAATCTCAGCTGCAACTAGAGTTCACAAAGGTAAAGGCTGATATAAATGGTTTCTATAATAAATCATTAGCTGAAGCTTTCCATATCTATGTTAGGGATAGCTATGAGTATGGGGAAAATACCGGCAAACACTTAGCACTTCGCCTGAGACAGAAGGCAGTTACTAATAACATCATAAATGTCAAATGGAAAGACGGGACGTTGGCAACAGATCAGCAAGAAGTTCTAAGTGTGTTTGCGGATTTCTATAGGGACCTCTATCAAACGGATGACGAATCAACAGGGTCTACTGGGCTTGTAGGCGATAGGAACCCCCCCATTCTGGCTGAATTGGAGTTGGATATTACCCTCAGTGAGGTTACAGATGCTCTACTAGTGATGGCGGCAGGGAAAGCAGCAGGCCTGGATAGAATCCCAATGGAATTGTACAAAGCACTACAATCAGAATTATCCCCTCTCCTCTAACATCTATTTCTAGCTGTACAACAGAAGGGGCACCCACCTCAATCTTGGCAAGGCACCGACATAGTCGTGTTCCTGAAGAAAGACAAACCGCCCGAGCATCCGGCCTCTTACCGCCCCATCTCCTTGATTAATGTGGACTACAAGTTATATTTGAAGATTCTTGCACTCCAATTAGGTAAAGTCATCACCTCATTGGTGAGCCCATGGCAACATGGATTTATCCCAAGGGGAGACACTACAGATCATGTATCCCGGGTAATCTCCTTGTTTGATCTAGCGGACCTTTTGGAAGAACAGATGGCTCTGATTCTTCTAGATGCCCAAAAAGCCTTCGATCAAGTTGAGTGGGCATACCTATT
The DNA here is from genome assembly GCF_964204655.1 of Triturus cristatus. Classification (NCBI taxonomy): domain Eukaryota; kingdom Metazoa; phylum Chordata; class Amphibia; order Caudata; family Salamandridae; genus Triturus; species Triturus cristatus. The sequence continues at coordinate 849,637,573 of NC_140582.1, forward strand.
GGACAACTTAAGCTCTAATGGGTTTGGGCCCCATATTCTATCGGCTATAGGAGCAATGTATGTACAACCATACGCAAGAATACAATTGATGAGCAGGGAGTCTGAAAAGATTGTGGTCGCTAGTGGGACTAGACAGGGATGTCCTTGTTCACGAGTTCTCTTTGCCTTATATATTGACCCGCTAATTAGGTCAATTATGCAAAATCAGCTGATCAAACCAATAGTGGTCAGGGGGTACAGTACAAAGGTTTTACCCTATGCTGACGACATAGCTATGGCAAGGATCGAGGCTCTGGCTAAAAAGATTGGTAGGCGGTCGGGTTATCGTTTGAACGCCGATAAAACTAGGATTGTTTGTAGGATCCTCGCAGGACTGAGATAGCCACCTTCCTCGGGAATGACACTTCCGCGGACGAGGTTCTATCTTGAGAACGAATCTGGCTCCCCTTATTGATAGAATTAGTCAAGATCTAAGAAGAATAGATAAGTTACACATGTCCATAATAGGTAGGTGTAACGTACTTAAAATGACCATGTTCCCTAAAATATTATTTCTACTTCGTTGTATCCCCCTGGAGCCAGAGCCAGCATCTTTTAAAAAACTCAAAGGAATTTTTTCTCAGTTCATTTGGCAACACCCTAAGGTCAGATGATCACTGAAATTCTTGACCCTACCCCAAGCTTGTGGGGGCTGGGTGGTCCCCAACTTATTATTTTACTACTGGGCGAATAACAATACAACGAATGGTTATCTCGTTTAAACCTAATATGGGGCCAGAGAACTGTGGGGGCTCACAAGAACACAAAGTTCCCCCCTCAATCTTTGAGCTTGCATTAGGCGCAGCCACATCAGGGGTCCTACTCATACAGTTAGAGGCTAGCTACAATTAAAAAAACGGGTTCAAGCCTGGACTGTTAGGCATAAAGTTTCCAAGCTCTTAAATATTCCCAGGCTCCTGAAATATCTTTTCCTGTGGCGCTCTCCAATTTTTTCAGCACCACTTTTTGACGGGATGGGAAAACATTGGGAGCGGGCAGATATTAGTAGAATAGGGGACGTTATAGATGGCAATGGGATGATTACTTTTGTAGAGTTACAGCGGCAGTATGAAATTTAGCCAAGATCATATATTAAGTATGTTCAAATCAGGGAAACTATTAGACACTTCTTGTCTAATATTATCTCTATTGGTAGGATCCAGCGTCTAGAAACTATCTTTTATAAAAGGCCCTGTATCAAGGATATTTATTGCCTTTTCAAAGAAGCTACCCAGGACAACTTAGCAAAAACGGAATCAGCTTGGGCAGGAAAGGTAGGGAATCAGGATGTGGATCTAAGTAGATCCCTGGCTCTCTCAAGGAAGGTCTTTCTATCTGCCAACCTGAAGGCCCAACATTTTAAAACAGCTTACAATCTGTACTTCACCCAGGCAAAACTGTTTAGCTGGGGAAAAAGGGAAAACGACCATTGCCCAAGATGCAGGCTGGGCCCAGCAGACTTACTTCATATGTTTTTTGATTTTACTATACTTGGCTCATTGAAAAAGGGCATTGAAACTTTTCTGTATAAGGTACTAGGAAGGGAAGTGTCTATCTCTCCAACTCTGATGTTAATGGGTTTTGATGAAAGTGCTCAACTAGGAACAACTCGGGTATATTTTTGTTTTATGGCAATGGCAGTAGTACGTTTCTGATTGCCTTAAAGTGGAAGGACGCCAGCCCTCCGGGGTATCAAGCTTGGTATGCTAGACTGCTTCACACATATAGATTTGAAATGGCATTGTATAATTGTGACGGACGGAGGGCAAGGAAAAAGGGTAGGAAAATTTGGGCCCCTCTGATGGATCTGGCTTGAGATACTAAGCTATTCTGTTCTTTAATTTTTCCATTTCCCGATATATTTTCGCAGCAATGTAGATTGGAATGTAAGCTTAACATGTTTAAGGTTATGTAACGCAACTAATCTTTATTGATTTCTTCTCTTCTTTTCCACCTTTTCTCTTCTCTCATACAAGAACGAACACATGTTAAACTGTATATGATATAATTGTAATACCCATTTTTTTCTGTAAATACTGCTTTTCTGGTGAAAAAAAAAGAATAAAAAAAAAAAAAAGATTAGAATACCTCTGATCCGAACACCTTGTGTGCCTCAATCATGAATTTAACACAGCCACCTGCTGCAGGTACGCAGTGTTCCACCAGCTTTATAGTTAATGCATATCTGCAATTCTCTGTGATGTTAAAAGCGTTTGCAAATTCGTCTTTACCCGAGCCCAAACCACCACTCAATGACTCAGTCATTCTCAAGAGAAGAAAAGCTTCAGTTACTAAGGGGCCTAATAGGATGGCGGGCAGACGAACGATAGTGGGGCTGGGACCAGCCGCCAGTGGTGCGGTGGTCCCGCACCGGCAATTAAGATGCCACCGCCACCATGGCGGTGGCATCCTCTATTCCCAGCATTGTGGCAGGTGGTGCTCACAGCACCGCCCGCCACAATGCTGGGAACGCACGTCGTGCATTGGCATGCACAAGGTGACAGGCACCTTTTGCCGCCACAGAAAGGCTGCCTCCCACTCCCATTGTAATATGGATGGCAGTGTCTAGGAGACACCGCCACCATATTCGACCCTTTTCCGCCCGGTCGACTCGTCAACCAGGCGGAAAAATGGCAAGCGGTCTTCCCGTCCGCCGCAGTACCCCCGCCATCATAATATGGCGGGGGGTAAATGGGAGGCGGGCGGGGGATGATGTTGTGCGGATTGCCACCGCCATGCGGGCAGTGGCGATCCGCCCGACATCATAATAGACCCCTATGTATTTTTCACAATGTGGGTAACTTTTTATCCGTACAAGCTTGCTAAACCTTCATCCAATAAACAGAGTATATCTGCTCAGCTGAGGCGGATTTCTTTTCCCACTTCAGACGTCTCTGAAACAGCGTGAGTAGGGCTTTCTGAGAAAGCACGACTGAACTACTCAGATTTTAATTGTTAATATAAGAACCAAACCAACGTTGGTGGGGCCATGTTGCGTAGTTGCTAGGAATCCCCAGGACCTGCACGTTTTTGATTGTCTAAGCTGAGAGCTTGGTGTCCCACCCGCTTTCGGACACCCCCACAGCATATGTCAGCCGTAAGACCAGCTAGCTCTACAGTGCCACTACCACCCCCCTGTATCTTACAGTGGTGTATGTAGTTTCTGGCAACCACTGAACGTAACAAACCTGATCAAGGATAGTGGAAAACAGTACAGTACGTTTCGCTCAGACACTCGTGCTTGCTTTCTCTCAGAAAATACACAAGATGACAATTAGGACGTTTCAATTAGTATTTATTGGTCCGGCAACAGCCTTGTGTAAAACATATGTGCTGCGACAATCAGGAGACAGAAGTAGGTAAAAGAGATTGCTAGTACTAATATAGTAAATAGTAGATACATTTCTACCATAGTGCTAATAAGATGAACATAAGCAGTTCAGATAAAAACAGTAGCACTTGCATGCATATTCCTAAAATGCGCGCCCTACGTAATTTGCCTAAATGTACCTAGCCTAGATCTGTATATGTAGCATGTATATGCGTATAGGTATAAATGTATAGATATGTGTATAGCCAAGAAACCCCTAGGGAAGAACCATCCCCCTCACCGGATGGTTGATAATGAAGGACCCCATCTCTGCTCAGAGAATGACACCCCGCAAGGGATGTCAGACCGCTGCGTGTCGAAGATTCAGCATGCAGGACCCTGTGTCAGCTTGGAAGGAATTCTCCTGTAATTTGTAGGGGGCAATGGGGGGTGTTATATACTAGAGTGGTCACTCCAGGGTTTCTTCTAGAATCGACATGTTTTTAAAACAATCATAAATGTTTAGAAAACAATCATAAATGTTTTGAAAACAATCATAAATGTTTTTCCAAACAAATGCGATCATGCACAGCTTGCTGTTGGCCAAGGATGAAAAAAGTGGAGACCCTTATACAGAATAATTATACCGTGCCTGAGGAAGTGTTTATGTATGTCAGGTTCAGGGATTATGATAGAATACGGAGAGCTTGGTGTCGAACAGGCATGAGCAAGTTTGTAGGTAAAGGTCACCTGTTTAGAATAGTTACTGTCATGTGGATGGGACAAATGCATGTGAAAAAAGGGCATATATGACACGACTAGCCTAAAGGACATGACAACAGCATGACGATTATCGGGAAAAAGGCAACTTGCCATCACATAATTGTTTGATATGGGTTATAGCAGTATTCCCCACAGTCGGTTTTGGAAATTCAGTCATTACTTTCATTCATTTTAATGTTTGGAATTCGGATTAAGGTATCATGATAGTAAAATATGCAGTTACTATTACAAACATGTTTTGATGAATTATCAAATGGCCGAAGTAGTCATAATACATTAGGTGCAAACTTCACTGGAAGTTACTACTAAGCCGGAAAGACTGGAATAGCAAACAGCACTGGACAAATGACATTATCTTAGCCCTTTTAGTATAACACCCCAGCAGAGCTTAGGCTTATGACCAGGGCAGCAAAACAGCAGCAGAAGGTTCAGTGGAATTTTGCATTTGCAGATTACATTTTTCTTGAGGAGCAAGGAACATTGGAAGGGTGTGTGAATTCCTACACAGATAACACTTGATATGTTTCTTTTCCTTACTAATGGCTATCATGTCCCTCACTTATAAACATCAATATTTCCACCCCTACAATACAGCTAGTACTCTAGAAAATACATCTGCATGTGTAAAAGTCAACAGGTTGGGATTCTATTAATGAGGATCTGTGACTTTTGCCCCATTAATAGAATCACCGATGACTTTCTACAAATTCAAATTGATCTTAGGTGAGCGACATGATTTAAGAATTAGCCCTACCATCTTTACTTTTCTATGCAGCAGTCTGTCCCTGACACTGCCAATAGTAGGTGTGCCAAAGTAGGTAGAACAACCATTTAGTGGAAGAACAATTTAATGTAAAATGTCCACGTTTTCAATGTTGTAACTATGCTGCAACTCTATGAGTTAGATTACTGCTTTTCTCTTACCCCATGAGAGTCAGACTATAGTCCCCTCAGTGTTGCACCTAGAAATCAAATTCAGTTTATTTTTTACCCTAAAATGTACATTTCTCTATTTCTCTTCATCCATATAACCAAAAAATAGGGCCGGCTCTAGGGCGGTGCGACTGGTCCCACTGCACTGGATGCTGACTTCATGGGATGCCGTGTTTGCAAGTTTATTTTGGTTTTATAAGCACCAGCTGCCTCATTCCTGGCCCCCAGCAATTTCCAGGCAACAATAAAAACAGCACAGAGTATTAATATGCCTGCTGCAAAGAATGTGCACATGCAGATCACAAAATGCATATAATGTAAATAAGTCAGTGGGTTACTGCTTTTCTAAAAGACATCCTTTTGTTACTTGCAGTTTATAAGTCAAAATCCAAATACAGTGAATTATTAACTGTCATCAAAGAACTGCATGCACACTGCAAAATATAGATTAGAGCATAGATTAATGTTGCAAAAAGGGTTAATTTGGGTTGAAATCGATTCCTATAATTAAAGAGAACCCCCAACTATGGTGTTCCCTTTTCAATTCTGAGTTTGTGCTTCTCCAGACCAAGCACTCTTAAACTATACTGCCTACCAATATGGATCACATGTCACTCCTACACCTTGTAGCCCTCTGGCTTATGTAGCATTTCCTATATGCTGATTTGCACACATATGATTGATTGTCTCTGTGCAATGTGTGTGTGATGCAAAGTGCTCTGACACCCTACACTGGTATAAGTGGCGCTATATAATTAAATGTATCTGAAGTAGAGTGGTTATGGAGACTTGAGGGGCACTGTTAAAGGTGGTGGCGAGGGAATACATGGTGGAGGTGGTCACCCTCTCCATAATGGATGGGAGGGCGCCAACAAACATTATCACACCCAGCACCACCAGCGCTAAAGCCATTCTTCTGCTTCTTGCAGAATTCAGGAAGAGAGGAAGAGGCTCTGATATAGATTGGGGAGGAAGTTCAGGTAGGTGGGACCGGAGTTGAGTAGTGCCTTGAATGTGTGTGTGAAGAGTTTTAATTTAGTGTATTTCTGTATTGGGAGACAGAGGAGTTCTCTAAGGTGTGGTGTGATGTGAGTTGTGTGTGGGAGACTGAGAAAGAGTCTGGCTGCCGAGTTTTGTATGGTTTGTAGTCTTCTAGGTAGGTTACCATTGTAGAGTGTGTTCTCATAGTCTACGCTGCTGGTGACTACGGCATTCAGTGACAGTTTTTCTAGGGTTGCTTGGGGTCCATTTTAAGATCTTCCTCAGCATCTTCAGGGTGTGGAAGCAGGATGCAGTGATGGCGTTGACTAGTTTGGTCATGTTGTTTGCTGTTGATGATTATTCTGAGGTTCTTGGAATGGGTTCTGCATGTGGGTCAGGGTCTGAGTATGGCTAGCCACCAGTTAGAGTTCCATGGTGTGGTGTTCTTGCCAAAGATCACTACTACTGTCTTGTTGGTGCGGTGTTGAGCTTGAGACAGTTGGCTATCATCCAGTTACTGCATTCGGTCATGCAGGTGATTAACTTGTTTCTTGTGCTGGGTGTCATATGCGAGACGGAGAGTATGAGGTGCATCTCATCAGCATGAGAGAGGATGTTGATATTGTGTGCGCAGATGACTTTGGCCAGAGGGTTATGTATGAGTTGAAGTGGGTGAGGCTGAGTTATGAACCTTGAAGCACTCCACAGATGAGTTTGCAGAGTTTCAAGAAGTAAGGTGTCAGGCTGACAGCTTGTGTTCTATCCATTAAGAAGGAGCAGATCCAGCGGAGAATAGGTCAATGGATGCCAATCTCGTGAAGGCGCCTGATGAGGATTGATTGTGAGACCATGCCAAATGCTGCAGAGAGGTCCAGGAGAACGAGAGCTGCTGTGTCTCCTTTGTCAAGTATCATGCATATGTCGTCTGTCGTGGCGATGAGTGCTGTTTCTGCACTGTGGTGGGGCCTAAATCCATACTGTGTGGAATCGAGGAGCTGGTTGTTGCTGAGGTGGTTAGTGAGGCATCAGTTGATTAGTTTCCCTAAGACTCTTGCATGGTATGGTAGGAGGGAAATTAGTTTCTAGTTGGAAAGCATGGCTGGTTAAGCGGATAGTTTCTTGAGCAGAGGCATGATGGTGGCATGTTTACAGGTGTCCGGGAATGTGGCTGAGTCTATAGGGGCGTTGAGGATGGGTGTTAGTATTTGCTGATAGACTGGAGTACTTTTGTGAAGGGGTGGTGGTGGCAAGGGTCAGATGTTGCCCCCATGGTAGCAACCATTTAGATGATGGTGATGGCAGGCCACGAGATCAGGGGTTGTTCATTGGTCGTGATGGGAGGCTGAGTTGTGATGGTGACAGAGTCTGGTAGAGGGCCAAAGTTGCTGTTTATGGAGGTTATTTTGTTACAGCAGAATTCCAAGAACTTGTTGCAAATGTCTCGAGAGGGGGTGATGTGAAGAATATTTTTGAATGACGGTGAAGATTTCCTTCCTGCTATTAGTGCTGGTGTTGATGCAATATTCAAGAGCTGTGCACTTGATGTCCGTATGTGCTGGTGGTAGTCTCCTAGGGTTGATTTGAAGGTATCTTTATCTGAGGTGTCTTGACTTGTTTTCCATGTGTACTCTAGTTGCTTGAAGTGGTGTCTCAGTAGTCTGAGTTTTGCTGTGTAGCAGATGGCCTGTGGTCGGGCTCTTGCGATTGGGTAGCGCTAAAAGGGAGTCAGGGTGTTGGCACATGAGGTGATACAGCTGTTGAGGTTCTTGAAGGCTTTTGACTAGTTGCTGGTGTGCTCAGTCCAGTGCTCAGAGAGGACAGAAGCCCACTCTGCTTCTAAGATGCTTTTCCTGCTGCAGTGGGTGGTACCAGTTGTGGTCAGTCCGAGGCGGTGCGGGATGAGTATGCTGAAACTGATGAGGGCCTGGTCTTTCCAGGTCATAGTTGCTGGCTTGTCGACTGTGATGTTGCTAATTGAGAATAAAATTGGGGTCCAATGCAATTCGGTGTTGTGGGTGGGTTCAAAATGTGTGGGTGAGGCCAAGGTTTCAGAGGTTTTCTAAAAGACCCATAGAGTTTGGTTCAGTGCAGCCTTCTAGGTAAAAGTTAAGGTTTCGGAGGAGGTTAAAGGTGCTGGCATTGATGATGAGGGGTACGACAAAGTCCTCAATGTCGCTGGCAAAATTGACATGAGGTACTCACAGTATGTCCATGAGGGTTTGGCCCAAGGAGAAAATGGCTGTGATGAGTATCTGTATTGTGCGGTGTTCCATGAAGCTGGTGGGTGTGTCCTTGTAGGTGGTGTAGCTGGTGGTATCTCTGGGTATGATGGCGAATCCACCTCCAGGCTTGTGCTTTCAGTTTTTCCAGGCAAACTGGTAGCCCGGCAGCGATGGTTGCAGCTATTTCTGGTGCGGAGGACTTTTCATGAGAAAAAGCAAGATAGGAGCATGGTCGTGCAGCAGGTACCATATATTCATGGTGTGTTTGGTGGGTGAATGGGTGTTGAGGAGCATGCGTGCAAGTGTGGAGTGTTGTTTGGTTGCTGTTTGGTCTGCATGAGCGTGTGGCTGGTTTGTGTGAGCGAGTACGATACTGGGTGCTATTGGGGCTGTAGTTGTTGGTGGGTTTAGGGTGTGGGACAGTGCATGGGAAGTTGCAGGAGGTGCATCTTTTTTGTGAAGTAACATACTTGATGAAAACCCATTTTTAGAAACTTGCAATTAATAGTGTGATTAACTGCAAAAAATTTGAAAAAAACACATTTTTTGAATCTGCAGTTTTTTTTGCACTGTTTGTTTTGCGCTTTGCACACTGTGTTTTAAAATGAATTAAACAGATGTTGAACAAAACTTGCAATGAGTATAAAAACGAATGTGCCAATGCCTAACGCCCATACTAGGCTTTTCAGGTTATTATCAACATCAATAATGTTAGCGGTGCTTGGGGAGAAGATGTGGCCTTACGGCTGGAGCGGTCGACCTCGATACTGGGGAGCCGGGTTCGAGTCTCGGCAACGACGCTCAACACCCTGTCATTCTCGGCAAATCACGTAATTTCCCCGTGCCTAACAATAATGAATGTGTCCTTCTGTAACGAAATTGGTGCTCATGTAAAGCGCTCCGATACCCGATGTCTCGGGTCTAGTTCGCGCTATATAAAACTCCGGAAAAAACGAAAAGTAGTAATACTGTACCTGTGGATGTAATTCTCAATTTCACGCACTTCTGGTATATATTCCTCTGTATCGGGTACTAATCTGGGTTGAAATTTTCGATCCTGGTAATCATACACCATCACAACTAGCAGGCTTGTAGCATCATCTGACTGAAAAAAGAAAAATAATGGTTCGGTTTTTTAATTTGAACGAACACTTAAATCAAGTGCCTGCCTCGTACATCAAAAAGAAATCTAAATTGTCACTGAAACTGGAAAATGTGTTTGTTAAATATGTTCAGTAGACGACTTTTTTTTTAAGATTAGATTCAGAATGGATCGATTTTTAGTATATTCAGTTTTTTTGAACTGGCATTACAGATCATTAAGTATAATATTACGCAGTTATATGTAATAAAGTACCCTCTGCACTACCTTAACATTACTAAAATGCACCGAGGAGTTCCATCACCACACAGACGAACGAGGCTGATCTCCAAGTTCCTTTATAAGGCCATGACAACTCCCAACCACTGGCAATATTCTTTAAAAGTAGATCAGAGGATGTTATATTACTTGTAATATATGACCATCCTATTACCATTCCCCTAAAAAAGATGAAATACTTTGGGGCATATTCACATGGCAATATCGCCGCTTTAGCTGCCCTTTTCTTCCGATAAAGCGGCAAAATTTTTATCGCAAAATTCACAAGCTGTCACTAACAGCAGTTAGCGACAGCTTTTAGGCGAAAACTACACTTTTAAACATCTCCACTTCTGTCAGCGATAAATACCGCTAATGATATGCAAGTGAGGCATTCCCTTGCAAAATCTGACGTTAACCCAACATTACCCTATTCACAAGGGGACTCCTTATTTTAAGATGACCCAAAAAAGTGGCTATAACTGCAACTGAATGCAGTTTTTTAAGACCAGAAAAAATCAGGTCTTAAAATGGAGATAACCATTGGGGCCGCATCTCTGCAGGTTTTGTTGCTGGACAGCGCTGCAAGCAATGTTGCTGCGCTGCCCTGCCACAAAATTACAGGGCATGACTGCGCACCAGTCATGAAAAGTGTTGCAGCGCTGCGACAAGACTGCGTTGTAATACTTTTCAGTATGCCCTTCTTGCGACAGCATGGATGCGCTGTCCTCACCGAACAGTGCTCCATGACGCAAGTAATGACAGTTACGTCAGGAATCCTGATGTATCTGTCTGTGCTAAAGTCACGCATTGCTGCAGTTGTGTCACAACCATGACGCAACTACAGCAATGCATAGGGCCAGCCTATCCCCGTGTCACTGCCTCACCCTCACGCCTGCCATCTGGCAGGTGGAAGGTAATGACGCAGTGCAGTTCATGAGGGGTACCTGAATGTCAACGCTGTTGGAGATCCATCTGTGTTGGTTGGGCGCTGCGGTGTTGTAGTTTGTAAGCAGTGGCGGAGTGTTGGTGCTGAGAGATTGACAAGACATCCAAGCGAGGGGTTGCGATGGTGGTGTTGGAGTCCGGTGGGCAAGGTGAAGATGCCATGTATCTAATGATTGTTGGTCCAGGAGAGTCCGGTGTTGTTGCTGAAGTTGAAGCTCCCGCTTGCGGCGGTGACGTGCTCGACCGTGTGTCCTGCTATGTGGCCTGTTGATGTGAGTTGCTGCTTGTGTCTGATGTTGATGACCTTCCCCAGAAAGCGTGGTGTCCTGGTCACTGGGGTTGTCCAGGTGGAACTTGAGATCACATAGCAGGATGTCGTCGGTGGATGTTAGATCCTGGGGTACAATGAGGTTAACAATGGTATTTGAGAATGGGGGGGGGGGCAATGTCTGGGGGGCCTGCACATGAGTGTGCCGCAGTGGATGTGCTTGGGCTTTGACCGGATCTGGGAGTTGAGGTGGTCCATGGTCACCCTTGGGTCATTAGAGTGCGTGATCAGTCAGAGTGTGCCTCTGTAGGAGATGGCAATGCCTTGTCCTTAAAGGTCGGGCTGCTCCTTGCGGGTGATACTGCAGCCGTCGGCGATGGCAATGTCTGGTTCGGAGCAGAGTTTGTTCCTGGCAGGCGAGGTGGCGTCCAGGGTTGATGGCGAGGAGGGTGCTGGCGTCGTAGCGTTGGAGTGTCCAAGAAGAAGGCTCCTTGGTGCTGGGCGCTGTCCAGGGGCAGACGGATGCAGACGGGCTAGCCTATGGTTTGCCTTTGGCATGGGAGACGTCCAGTACAACGCAGGCAGTACATCATTAACTACGCAACTCCGACAATTCAGGTGCCTTTACATCGCATTTGAGCACAACACATTGTGTGGTCAGTAATGGGGTAATCTTAAGTATTTTCTGTGGGTATGTGTTTCGAATGTCGGATCTGAAATTTGGGGTAAAATATGACATTTGGGGTGTGCATTTGGGGTAAAATATGAAATTTGGGGTGTGCATTTGGATCAATTTTGATTTTTGTGTGTGTATTGTGGCCTCAAAAAGGAATTCCTGGGTTCATGTTTGGGACTGGGGTGCCAAAGTTAGTTTAGGGTTGCACTCACTGGAGTGGGAATAGTATTGTTCATGTCTCCGCAATGCAACGCCTAACCTACTATTGCAATGTGCCTGGTATTAGTATGCATTGGAATGGAATGCAATGTCATGTAATGCATTGTAACTATGTATGTGCCTTTGGCACACGAGTGTTAGTCCCGCTGTGCATGGACGCACAGCGGCTGCCATCCCGAAGTGCTGGCAGGGGGGCTGGACAGATGTGAAGTGGTAAACACCGGAAATGTGTGTGAGCGGGTGTTGTAAATATTGTAATGAGGGAAGTCTTACCTCGAAGCGGGGCTCCGTGTCTTTGTAGCTCCTGCTCTCCTGCGTCTGCCTCCAGGTACTGGAATTCAGCACCCAGGCTCCCTCCCCTGAGTCAATTCAAAACGCTGCGATGCTGCGGTGGGATTGGTAATAGTCAACGGGACAAGGCATGCAGCCAGGGGCTGGAGGGGTGGGCATGTTCTCCATGCAGGCTGTAATGTAGCCTGCATTGCGAACAGGGAAGTGCACATGACTGCTTTGGACGGCCTGAGTGAGCCGACCAAACAGTCATTGCACACTTGAGTGGGCATGCAAATCCGCCCATGCCCTGCTCCATGCTTGGAGCAGTCCTACCCACCCTCCCATCCCCTAAGGTTAGATAGCATGATTACATCAGTAAGTTATCATCATGTGATGATCATCCGTCTTCTGCACTGTTTGAAGGCAGTGGGTCAATGCTCTTTCGCCATAGCGGAAGAGCCGCCACTTGGGCTGCGTCATCTACATGTTATTGAGGCCTACATCACCCGGCTTGGTGGCTGTGCACAGCTCTGGAAGATTCTTGAATAGAGGCAGCCTCCTGTTGTGGGACCAGAGGTAGAGTGCATACCAGTGACCGAGGCTGAGCATTACCAACGCTTAGGGATTACGCAACCTCCTTAACCCTGCTGGGTGTCTTTTGGGGCAGCTTGAGACAAGGGAGAGACAGCCGGCTTGAACAGGGCCTGAGGATGCCACTGCTGACTACGACAGTTCTGCAGAGATGCCTGGAGACCTTCGTGAGGCCTGGATTGGGGGCCTATCCCGTATAGTGAGGAACTACCCTTACTGAGCATTGTATGATGGGAAGTGATGTGCAACTGCACAATCTTGATCATTTCACTAAGGGCTTCCCCGACCTTGGCTATGCTGACTATAATCCGACCCTGACGAATCTCTGAACTGTGTCCTTCCAAAAGTGAAAGGCCTGCACAGATGTGGCTTGGAGGCCTGGGTGCTTCCAAAATGGGCTGATTAAGGCACCCCCCAAGACGCTTTCTCAGGGGCTTACTTGAGCACGACTCAACGGCCCGCTCCTGCTGTCCTCAAGATGGTTCTGGGAATGTCTCACTGGGGACAGTGTATCCCTCTTGGGCAGATAAAGACGGCCTAATCACAAGGTGGGATAATGAGCCACAACGATACAGAGTCAAGTGGGGCCAAACTGGGCACTCCTCGTGTGCCGTGCCCTGCTGCACTAGATCTGTACCAATGAGTGACTTTTTTCCACCCTATCGCTGCAGCTTGACTTTTGTGCTAGGGGCTCAAAGTGCGGGCTGCAATATACCCCTAGTGAGACCCCAAAAGGGGGCAAGGCTCGTAAACTACCAAAGGAAGGCGTGCACATTGGCTGGACCTGCTGGTCCCCCCATCAGACAGTCCAAACTGGTGCACCACCTACTACCCTTTCTCCCGTTAACAGCTTTGGAGACTCAGAGGTATTGTGTAGCTCCTCATGAGATCAAGTTTTCCACCTCCTGGAAGCCTCTGATGACCATTCTGACCGCAGCCCTAGAGGGACAGCAAGAGGATTTGTTGATGATAGTTGAACTCAGACCCCCCTTGCAGTGCTGCATGTGGTCTCGAAAACATCCGAGCCAGCAGTTATTGCAGTCAGAGGTGGTGAGTCGCACTAGCCTGACCACGAAGATTGCCCTTCTAATGATACTGATACCAGATAATGCCATGGAAACACTCTGAAAGGAAATCTTGACGATTGAGGCGACTCATACCACAATGGATTACTGACCTCACATTTGAGGTGAAATCACTGAAGCAGGAGGGCGTTACTATGTGCACACGTCTGCACAGGGTGGGTCAATGGCTGGATGCAGTGGAAACCCGCTTTGAGCGTCTTTCAGATTGGGGATGTGACATTGATTTCTTCTGTCATTAAGTGACTGATTTGGAACAAAGGGTGAAGAGAGACGGCTTTTGCATCTATCGGGTCCCAGAGGAAGCGGAGAAAGAGGACATGCTTGCTTGATTAATGCCAATTCTCCATAACTTACATCATCAGAACTCCAGAGAGCCAGTAGTGTTCAGTCAATCAGAGTTATTCATTTAAATGTGCCCCGTCCGATCAGAGTATGTGCCCTATGCCACCAAGACACCCACCTCATATTGCTTGTGACATAGATGGCAGTAGCAGATTGAAGGTCACCACATCTCTTTTTCATCCGATTATTCTGCTACTAACAACATCAGATAGAGAAGATTCCTCGCCCTCCGCTCCAGACTGAGAAAAAGGAAACTTAATTATGGGCTCTTCAAAACCACTCTCATGATTGTGAATATGACGGCAAGACAAAACAACAAAATTACTCGACCCCGGAGACCTGGAGCAGTTTCTCAACACTTTGGCTGACCCTATTGTAGACACGGTTCCCTCTGGAGCTGTGGTGTGTTCTCCACAGGATTTTACCCTTATGCTTTGGCGTTTGCCTGGATACCAACCAAGGCAGCTGAGGCTGGGTGGTACTATGCTATGAAAGTCTGATCATGTGGGCCTGCAACGCGGTGTGGAGGCACTGCATTAGGAAAGTGACAGGATCAAATCGAGGTTCACACTGAAGCTGAGCCCAGGGTATCGTAGAAATAACACAGAGGACTAACCTGGGGTGACACATGGCTCTCAGGTACTGACTAACTGTGCATTAGCATGCCAACTCCGCCTCCCTCCGGTGCCGGCATCCCCTCCGTCTAACCCTGTTTGCACTCATGTCCCCTCTACTAAGCACCCATGGTAATTTTCCTGATATGGCACGCCTGCATGTCCAAAGTTCTCTATCATCACCTGAAGATACATGACTTCACGCACTAAGATCACAAAAGCTGGTAGCCATGTACTGTGGAGGGCGACTGGCAGGTCGCATAGCAATCTGTCACTGCTTCGCCTTCATACAGTTACTGCCCTCAATCAAATGTCGAGCAGCCACAAGTTGAGAGCCCCATGACCCATTCTTACTTCATGTATACTCCCTATTCTGCAGGCCTACTGGCGAGGTACGGGTACTGAGTCGATGCTATACAGCACAGGAACAAGCACTTGACCCAAAGTTTAGTGGTCTATTCCCTGTCCTTGTTTTTCTTTCCCTGACCCAGGCTCAAAGTTCCCCATGTCCCCTCTCCCACAGGCCTCACTCCATTCTCTCCCTTTATTTGGCAAGAATGCATGCATGGCCATGTCTGTGCAATTACACTTTACCAGTAGTAGCGCTTGTGTTTGGGACCCACTGCAGTGCCTCTGTGGTCCCTGCCTGACCCATAGCTGACATCTGGACTGTAGCGAAGATAAGGTGACATGATGTTCATCATGGGATTCATACACTCTCCACCATACACAAGATCCACTGCCTTGCACTCTTATGAGGACTTCTGGGGCATAATATCATGGATTTATCGCCGGGAGGGTAAAAGAGACTTTTCTGCCGCAAATGGGCCGATCGCTAGATATTGCCGGTTTCCCTATCGCTATTGCGATAATGTTAGCAGCAGTTTTCCCCGCCATTCCCTGGTACTATCGCCATGTAGCAGCTGGTTGATAATACGCCGCTAACATGGCGATAGTTTCCAGGGTTAGACGGCGATAAAAATACTGCCGCTAACTTGTGTTGGAGATAGGTATCGCCAGTCATTGAGAATATCCCCCTTTGTGTCTTGCTCCTTTACATGAAGAGCTTTGGCCGCTAGTCACTAGAATAAATCCAAAATACGTAGTCAGAAATATGCCAATATGCCGTGAATAATCTGGGATGTGTCAACTGGACTATAATAGAAACTATAGAGACAAGTGTGTGTACGTGAATTGCAGGATTTTATGTATTTATGCTACCATAACGGATCTCGAGACCAAAACAAGTAATGCTGCTGTATAGTGCGCGCACACACAGTAAAGACCACTCTGGCACCATTTTTGTGAGGGGAAATGTAGGAAAGTAACATGTTATTACGAGGCATATTATCAAGGACGGCGTTAAAATTATTGCCGGTTTAGTGGCAGAAAACTGCCGCTAAAGCGGCGATAATGGGCTTGATAATATGCCCTGGAGAATTCCAATAGACGCCCATGTTCACACCAGAACATGGGCTTCTATTGGAATTCTCTGCGGCATATTATCAAGCCCATTATTGCCGCTTTAGCGGCAGTTTTCTGCCGCTAAACCGGCGATAATTTTTATCGCCGTCCTTGATAATATGCCCCTACATTCGTTATCAACCAACAGTCTGAGATATTCTGACTTAAAAATAAGGCATTGCGGCACAATAAAGTTCAATTGGTGCTATTGACATAGAGGGGTATATTAACAAGGAACAGGGAAAATTAACGCTAAGGGCGCTTAGCGTTCATTTTTTTTAACGCCTGCTATCGCTGGATAATATCGCCTGGTTATCGTGTTATTAACAACGCTAACCGCCTAGGCGATAAAAAATCCAGCGATAGTGGCATTTTGGGAGGTTATCGCTGGTAATGCAGCAATAAAACTACAAGGATAGGGATATCCTTGTTGACAGCCCATGGTGGACTTAGCCATGTAATCCACCTCCCATTGGATTACATGGCTAAATCTGAAAATTAGCAGACGTAAAAAAGCAGCGTTAACCGTGGTTAGCGCTGCTTTTTTTGTCTCTAACAGGGTTAGCGTGAAGCTTGATAATAGGAGAAATGTCGCTTAGCTACATTTCTCCTACTATTTTGCTCTGGAAAGCCCACTTTGCGTCTCATTAGAGATGCAAAGGGAAGCGTAGTGAAAAAGGGTGCTAACATGCGATTTTGCATGTTAGCACCCTGTTGTTGATAGGGCGATATTTTTATCTCCGCTTCTTTGGCTTTTAAAGCCAAAAAAGCGGAGATAAAGCCCTTGTTAATATGCCCCAGAATCTTTTTGAAGGTATCCATAAATTTGTGTTACCTCAACTAAAATAGCCTTCATGTTCGCTTCTTAGAAATGCCTAGCGTTGCTTCGTTTTTATGGAGGCAGGAATCCCAAGACCAACAAATGATGCAAACAAATTTACAATGAGAGACAAAGTTAATTTGCTTTCATTTATAGTCTGCAGTGGATTTCAGACAAGTGCAAAATGAATAGGCTTTTTAATAAATTCTGTGCATACCATAGACCGTTGTGTGGGGATTATTGGCAGGGCCAACATAACCGATTGCTTGTTTCAGGATGTCAATTTATCACATAACACTTTCCAGATTTCCGTGGGTGAGGTTTCCACAGACAGAAAACTCCAGCATAAAACTTGTCCCATTTAAATCGGAAATGTGTGCCAAAAAAGACACTTCATATTGCTCCAGCTGTGATCTTATCTATTTCCTGTTAATCTATGTAAAACAAAATGTTTAACCAAGACGTACTTAAAAACCTTTTGGTATTTGCTTTTAGGGTATGTTAATATAGTGCATATGAAAATATGAAAAACACCTGTATTTATGCAACAGTGTATTTTCTAGTGCATTACGGCGGAAAAAGACCTGCAGGATCGTCAACTGCAGCAGCCCTTTCGTGTTCTGTGGATGTAACCGCTTTAATAAAGACTTCCACCAACAGGAGCTTGCGAGCATGACATTTCAATAAAAAAATGGTGCTATAAGGTGCGGTCGGGCTTCTAGTCAAGCTGTAGAACTGATACAAAATGTATTTCTACTTGTCACCCAAAAGTAATTAAAAAAACATAAGTGCCTGCATGTCAGCAATGTGCCACAGTGTCATCCCAAACATGTTCTACTACATATGCCACCACATCTGACCTACCTTGAGGTGGGTCTGCTTTCCTTTCCCTTCCTGACATCATAATCCTAACTCGAACCCCCATACTTACCATAAATGCATGGTAAAAGCATGAATGGTAAAGGCCGATATGTGGTAAAACCCTGTGTGGTAATAAATGCATGGTAAAGGCACTGCGATGTAAAAATTGATTTGTAAAGACTGATTCCCAGCGGAGTAGAAACCCTCATTAAAGCTGGGTCTGGTGGCCTAATGGACTAATGTGTCCACTATAGGGTTCTGTGTTTGACCTCATGGTCAGAGGGTCAAATCCCAGTTGGTTCAATCAGCCTTTCATCCTCCAGTGGTTGATAAAATGAGCACCATTGAGTTGGGTAACAATAAACATCTGTCATTCAGCGCCAAGATGTCCCTGGGTGAACGTGCGCTTTACAAGGAAAATGCTACTTACCCAGTATGCATCTGTTCTTGGCATATAGAGCTGTAGAATCATATGCTTTAGCATAGATCGCCATCTAGTGTTGGGTCCGGATGTTTGCACTTTGTTTTTCTTCGAAGAAGTCATTCCAGTCACAAGGTAGGCGACTCCTCCTTTCGGTGATAGTGCGCATGAGCATCGACTCCATCTCCAGTTTGTTTTGCCGTAAAGAGTGATGACGGAGTTAGTAAGAGTAGTAAAAAAGATGTCCATGTAAAACGTATCTAAGTAAGATAGCACTGCAACAGGAAAAGGTACCCGGGGAGGCGGGTGGGCGCATATGATTCTACAGCTCTATATGCCAAGAACAGATGCATAAGTAGCATTTTCCGTTAGAGGCATATGAGCTGTAGATCATATGCTTTAGCATAGACTATACAGCAGTTATCTCCCGAAGCTGTGGCTCACCTGTAGCTGTTGCAGTGGTTTGGAATAGTGTTCTTAAAACTTCCCGGCCCACACTAGCTTGTTGTCCTGCAAACACATCTACACAATAGTGTTTTGTGAAAGTGTGAGGTGTAGACCATGTTGCAGCCTTGCAGATGTCATCGAAGGGTATATTTCCTAAGAATGCCATAGAAGCGTCTAGTTTGCGTGTAGAGTGTGCTCTCGGGGAAACTCTTAATATGCACTTGGCTTTGATGTAACATATTTGAATACATTTAACTATCCACCGTGCAATATCCGCTTTTGATATGGGATTGCCGTTATGTGGTGGCGCAAAAGCAACAAAAAGTTGTTTGGTTTTCCTAAAAGGTTTTGGCCTTTCTATGTAGTATAATAATGCTCTTTTGACATCTAGCATGTGAAGAGCACGTTCTGCCACTCAGTCTGGTTGAGGAAAGAATACAGGTAACTCAACAGACTGGTTGATGTGAAAGGCAGAGACAACTTTGGGTAAAAATTTGGGATTAGTCCTAACAACCACTTTGTTTTAGTGTATTTGCAAAAATGATTCGTGTATAGTTAGTGCCTGAAGCTCACCCACTCTTCTTAGAGATGTGATGGCGATAAGGAAGGCTACTTTCCATGAAAGAAATTGTAGTTCACATTTGTGCAATGGCTCAAATGGTGGAACCATGAGTCTTGTAAGGAAATTGTTTAGGCTCCACACCGGAGAGGGTGGAAGTCTAGGAGGAAGGATCCTTTTAAGTCCTTCCATGAAAGTTTTAATAGCGGGCACTCCAAACAGAGACAAGTGCTGTCTGTTTTGTAGGTATGCAGCTATTGCGGCAAGATGTAAGCATATAGATGGGTATGCTAAATTAGAACGCTGTAGGTGTAACAAATAAAATAAAACACAAGGAGATGATGGACGGAGCGCTGAAGCTTTTCAGACACTCACCCCCAGTCACAGATCTGGGTTGAATCCATCATCATTCTTTAGCTCACTTCGCCACCTCAGTTCAGACCCAGCTATATGCAAATCAGTCTTGACCCTGTGCTTCATAGGAACAGACCAGCCCGAACTGCCAAGCGCGGTCTTCCCACCGGAAACAAGCATCCTGGGACCGGTTCCTGGGTAACACCCTTCATCAGCAAGGCTAGCTTGAATCCAGTGGCAAAGTGAGCAAGGGACACACGTCTGGGCATACCCTGCCAACTTAGGGCGAACAAAGCAAACACAAGGAGATGATGGACGGAGCGCTGAAACTTTTCAGACACTCGCCCCCAGTCACAGATCTTGGTTTAATAGTGGGCACTCTAAACATAGACAAGTGCTGTCTGTTTTGTAGGTATGCAGCTATTGCGGCAAGATGTAAGCGCATAGATGTGTACGCTAAATTAGAACACTGTAGGTGTAACAAATAACAAATTATGTTCTGTACAGAAGCATCTACTGGATTGATTTGATTATTGTTACAGTAGACAACAAATAATTTCCACTTTGCTGCATAGCATGCTCTTGTGGTAGGGTGTCTAGCCTCTTTGATGACATTCATGCAGTCTGGCGGAAGGCGGAGGTAGCCAAACTCTATAACTTCAGGTGCCAGATCGCAAGGCTGAGATGACTGGGATCTGGATACCTTATCTCTCCATGGTTCTGAGTGAGAGACTTGAGGGAAAGGTATAGTTTTTGGAAGGAACCTCTGATTGTTTCAACAGGGTTGTGAACCAGAGTTGACGGGCCCACGTGGAAGCAACCAGGATTAGTGTTAGGGAGTGCTGTTTGAGCTTCCGAACCACTAACGGAATTAGTGGGAGAGGTGGAAAAGTGTAAGCAAATCTTCCTGATCAGTTCATCTATAGTGCATTGCCTTTGGACAATGGGTGTGGGTACCTGGATGCGAAGTTTGGACATTTTGCATTTTGGTGTGTGGCAAACAGATCTTTTTCTGGGTAGCCCCACATTTGAAAGAATGGATGAAGCACCTGAGGATGCAGTTCCCATTCGTGGATCTGCTGTCTCTGACGACTGAGCAGATTTGCAATTTGGTTGTTTACTCCTGGGAGGTGTTCTGCAAGAAGATATATTTTTTGAGGTATGGCCCATCTCCAGATGATTTGAGCTAGTTGTGAAAGCTGTAGAGAGTGTGCCCCCCCTGTTTTTGTATGTAGTACATTGTGGTCATTTTGTCTGTACAAACTAAGACAGCTTTGCCTACTAGATGCAGTTAAAAGGCTTTCAATGCTAGGAAAATTGCTAGCAGTTCTAGATGGTTTATGTGGAGATGTTTTTGTTGTACCATCCACGTGCCCTGAATGGTATGGTTTTGAAGATGCACTCCCCAACCAGTGAGCGACGCATCTGCTGTTAGCGCTATTTGTGGAACCGGGTCGACGAATGGCCGCACCTTGGAAAGATTTTGTATGTTCCACCACTGCAAAGAGCGATAGGTGCGGCCGTCCACCAACACTAGATCTGTCAACTGACCTTGAGCCTGGTTACATTGTCGTGCTAAGCATTCCTGTATGAGACGCATTTGGAGTCTTGCATAAGGAACGATTAGAATGCAAGAAGCCATCATTCCGATCAATTGCATAAACACTCGGGCTGGTAAGGAGTGTTGAGGCTGAAATTGCGATATTAGGTTTTGCATGTTGCGTATCCTGACTGGGTTGGGGTATACTAGATCTTTACCAGTATCTATTGTGGCTCCCAGATATGCTTGTGTGCGAGATGGCTGTTGTCCGTCTACCAGAACCTGAGATATTTTCTGTGAGCTGGGTGAATGGGGATATGAAAATAGGCATCCTTTTAGTCCAGAGTGGATAGAAAGTCACCTTGCTGAAGCAGTGGGAGCACATGTTGAAGTGTGACCATGTGGAAGTGGTCTGACGGGATATAGAGGTTTAGCTGTCTGAGGTCTAATAAAGGCCTGAGAGAGCTGTCTGTAGTGTTCCTTCTTAAAATGTATTCCTGTTCCTAGGTTACTTGGTCTAGAATATGGAACTGATCTCTGGAAGAATGTAAGCAACTTGTCGGTTGACAGTTGCAGGTCTTGTATGCTGGATGTGGTTTTTTATCCTCTGATTACTTGTACTAATAAAATAATACTGCGCTCTATGCTACGCTGCTATGATTCATCTTTTACATTTGGCGATGACTGGAACTACCTATTCGTAACCCCAACACATCGATCCTACGTTTAAATCATCACGTCTGCCTGCTGTGCTTCAACTGCTTGCTTGCTGATCTGAGCAAGAATCAAGGTGGTCTCTTCACTTTTCGTGTGGATTCGCCGACGCTCCACCTTTTGTCCGGTTCGTGGGATTCTCCTCCTCCTTGCCAGATGATTCTACAGGGGGCAGGGATTCTGTGCCAGTGAGATCTCTTGCTCCCCTGTGTCTTGTTGGGGTGGCTGGGCCACTCCAGCTTGTGTGTGCTTACGTGAGTACTCTTTGCTAATTTTTACTTCTTGGAAGCCCTTAACCGGGTGTGGGGAAGCCTGGATGGATTGGCCAGCGCGAACCCACGATGTTGCACGAGCCAGCCGCCCAAGCCCTGCTGTCCCCGTGACGTTGCGCGAGCAGGCGCATAGTCCTGCTGTTATTGTGCGTCCTCCACGAGCGCATGCGCACGCAACTCTATGGTGTCCGCATGAGTGAAGTCAACGGATAAGCTTCACTCACGCGCTACGGAGGAGATTTGGGGGCCATCTTCGTTTGGTCTAACATCGCTGATGCGCACAGCTTTCCTAATTGCTTATGCGTATCATCTTTGTTTGCATTAACATTGTTGATGCGCACAGCTCTCCTCATTACTCTTGCGCATCATTCTTGTTGCATTGATATATCGCTGATGTGCACAGCTTATGACATTAAATTCATACACACAGTTAAATTTGTGAAAAGCGCAGAGCGGCATCAGATAACATCGCTGATGCACACAGCTTTCTTCATTGTTCTTGCACACCATCCTTGTTGGCATTAATATCGCTGATGCGCACAGCTTTCCTAATTGCTTATGCGTATCATCTTTGTTGGCATTAACATTGTTGATGCGCACAGCTCTCCTCATTACTCTTGCGCATCATTCTTGTTGCAATAATATCGCTGATGTGCACAGCTTATGACATTAAATTCATACACACAGTTAAATTTGTGATAAGCGCAGAGCGGCATCAGATAACATCGCTGATGCACACAGCTTTGTTCATTGTTCTTGCGCACCATCCTTGTTGGCATTAATATCGCTGATGCGCACAGCTTGTGTAATTAAATCTAAACGCACAGTTATATTTGTGAAAAGGGGAGAGCGGCATCAGATAACATTGCTGATGCGCACAGCTTATGTCATTAAATTCATGCGCACAGCTATATTTGTAAAAAGCGTAGAGCGGCATCATTAAACCTACTTCATGTTCTGCACCGCTGATGTGTACAGCTTTAGGAGTGACAATCTGAGCAGTGTTGTGGTCCGCTGCAAAGGTGCACAACTACCGTATTGTCAGAAATTCATTATATCTACATATTTAAAAATTGGTTTGTTTCACAATTACTGCATATACTAGTTTGCAACTTTGATATATATATGTAAGATTACTGTTATATGCTCCTGCTTTTATTTAATAGCATATACACACACGTATACATTGTGCTAATTTGCATTTACAAGAAGTAAGTTTTGTTGTTACAAAAGTTGTTTTATTCCTTAAACATGCAGAACGTTCCTGCTCCTACTTTCTTTTTATCGTCTCCTGGAGAGCCTAATCTACCCTGGTTGAAAAGGAAAAAGGTTTTCACCCACTATGCTCGTGTTTGCAGCACTTCGCTTAGTGCAGAAAGGTAAACTTCCTTGTTAATGCATTGTTTGGGTGCAGAAGGTCAAGAAGTTTATGAACATCTTCCTGACCTTCAAGATAACGAAACCTCTAGTCTTAATGAGTTTGAGATTGCTATTAGAAAATTGAATTTAAACTCTTTACCGAAGGTGAGCACAGTTCTTGAAGGGTATTACTTCAGTAGACGTATGCAAAAAAGAGATGAATCTGTCGAACAATATATTACAGAGCTTCGTAAGTTAGCCTCAATGTGCAATTTTGGTGCATCATTAGAAGAACGTCTTCGAGACCAGAGGATGTTGAGTTGTAGCATCGACAAAGCAAGAGATAGCTTGTGGCAGAAGGATAATCCCTCTTTGCACGAAGTTGTTACAATTGCAAAAACTAATGAACATTCAAGAGTATGTTTGGAAACTATACAAAAGAGTGCTCCATCTGATAAAGCCCAGGGTTCAGTCATGAAAGTGGATAAAGACAAAGAGAAGAACAAATATGAAGGGGTAAAGGGCAAACTCTTGAATAGGTCTGAGTTTCAACCTAGTACTTCAAAGAGTTTCCAGGGCAAATGTTTCAGATATGGAAATTCAGGCCACATGGCACACTTCAAAGACTCAAAGCATCAATGGGGAGGGAAGTAGAAGCTGTGGTCCATTCGGCTTCCAATGGCTAGTACAAAAATCAATAAGGGGGAGAATGGACCACTTGTCCTGTGTCACCAGGGTCTTAGTAAACGTGTGATACCATCGTTGTAAAAAATCCTCATATACGTACACAGGCAATGGGCGGTGTATGTTGATTCTCTGCATCAGTGTACCGCAACAGCATGATCATTGGGTCTTTTCCTTTGTCAGTATGCTGATCTCCACATGGCGGTAGACCAACTGGGTTGACAGTAGTGGCCAGGAATAAAAAATGAGGGTGTGTTCGTGCTAAAAAGAAATGTGAAATAAAATTCCTTACATTCCTGAGATCTGTGATGTGGGAAACTAAAAACAGTATTGTGCGTATATAGACCCAGTTACTGGTCTATCGCACTGGTTTTGGTGGTCAACATGTTTCAGCCTCGTGGGACCTCTAGAGGCTTTCGTCAGGACCGATAGGTTAAGAGCACATTTGTGGCTCCTGATGTAAAGGGAGGTTGTTACTCACCACCCTAGGCAAAACTTGTGCTGGCTCTGAAATCTATTGATTTTTGTACACTTCAAAGACTGCCCTGGATGGAAAGCTTCTTGCAGCACGTGTGCTCGTAAAGGACATTTTACCAGATGTTGTAGGTCTGGTAGAGATCAAAAGAAAGTTAGAGAAGTAAATTTATTTGAGGAGGTGATGGAAGAAGTCAACATCTGTCAGGTCAAAGGGTCTGGAGGTGAAGGTCCCATAGATGTTGTATTAATCAATGAAGCACCTGTGAAAATGTTATTTGATTCTGGGGCAAAGGTGACCTTGATTCCAAAGAAGTTCTTTGATCAATATCTTTTGAAGAAAGTCACCTTGTTGAAACCAGACATAAAACCAAGAGGTTATGGGGGTGAAATTATTGATCTCCTAGGATGGTTCTGGGGGACAACTGATTATAAAGGCATAATTGTTCCCAGCAAGGTTTATGTTTCGATGAAGGGTAATTTCTTAATAAGCTGGTTTCACCAAAGAGATCTCCATGTCTTTTTGGATCCCAATGAGACCCTTCAGTGTGTTTGAAAGATTTACCATCTGTTAGTCAAGTTGGAAAGGAGTGCAAAACCTGAGTCAGTCGGTTTCCCTAAGTATTTTAAAACAAGTTGGGGTGTCTCAAAAAGTATGAGCATCACATAAATATTAAACCTGGTCCTTTTCCAAATGTAGCTAAGGTTCGGGGAGTTCCACTTATGGTGAAGAATATTATCAATCAATCAATCAATTACGACATTTGTATAGCGCGCTACTCACCCGGAAGGGTCTCAAGGCGCGGGGGGGAGGGGGGTACGTTACTGCTCGAACAGCCAGGTCTTGAGCTGCTTCCTGAAAGAGAGATGGTCTTGGGTCAGCCGAAGGTGGATGGGGAGGGAGTTCCAAGTCTTGGCTGCCAGGTAGGAGAAGGATCTTCCTCCGGCAGTGGCTCTGCGGATGCGTGGTACGGTGGCAAGGGCGTGGCTGGTCGATCGTAGCTGGCGGGTGGGCGTGTAGAAGGTCATGCGGTCGTTGAGGTACTTGGGGCCCAGGTCGTGGAGAGCCTTGTGTGCGTGGGTGAGGAGTCTGAACGTCTCGAGAAAGGCGGCGAGCTGTCTGTTGACGGTCTTCTCGATGACTTTGGCAGGAAAAGGAAGGAGCGAGATGGGACGGTAGTTCTTGAGGTCAGTGGGGTCTGCCGTTGGTTTCTTCAGGAGGGCGCTAAGCTCGGCGTGCTTCCATCTCTCCGGGAAGGTGGCGGTGTGGAAGGAGGTGTTGATGATGTCCCGGAGATGGGGTGCGATGATGGCGTCGGACTTGTTGAAGACGTGGTGGGGGCAGGGGTCGGTGGGGGATCCGGAGTGGATGGTGTTCATCGTGCGGGTGGTGTCTTCGGTGCTGATCGGGGTCCAGTTGCAAAGGGTGGTGGTGGCGGGCGTTGGTTCGGTGGTAGGGTGCGTGGTCTGTGCATCGAAGCTGTTGTGTATGTCGGCGATCTTGCGGTGGAAGAACGAGGCGAGTGAGTTGCAGAGGTCTTGCGAGGGAGCGATGTCGTTGTTTCCGGCGCTGGGGTTGGAGAACTCTTTGACGATGCTGAAGAGTTCCTTGCTGTCGTGGGCGTTGTTGTCCAGTCTTTCTTTGAGTGCTGTCTTCTTGGTGGCGCGGATCAGCTGATGGTGTTTGCGGGTGGCGTGCTTGAGGGCGGTCCGGTTGTCTGTGGTCTGGTCGAGCCGTCAGGCTTTCTCGAGGGTGCGGCAGTTCTTCTTGGAGTCCTTGAGTTCGTCGGTGAACCAGGGGGTTTTCTTGCTGCCGGGTCTGTTGGGAGGGTTCTTTAGTGGTCTTTAGTGGTGCGAGGTCATCGGCGCAGGCGGTCAGCCACTTGGTGAGGATGCTGGCTGCTTCGTTGGGGTCCGTTGTGCTGGTGGGAGGGTTCTGGCTGAGGGAGGCGGTGAGCTGCTCGGCGGTGATCTTGCTCCAGCTCCGGCGAGGAACCTGTTGCGGGTGGTGGTGGGTCGTGGTTCTTCTGAAGCTGAAGTGGATACAGCTGTGGTCGGTGCAGTGGAGTCCGGTGGAGTGGCTGAAGGAGATGTTCTTGCTGGATGAGAAGACGGGGTCAAGCGTGTGGCCGGCGTAGTGGGTGGGGGTGTTCACCAATTGCTTGAGTCCGAGGTTGGCGAGGTTGTCCAGCAGGGTGGTGGTGTTTCTGTCATTGTTGTTCTCCAGGTGGAAGTTGAGGTCCCCTAGGAGAATGTAGTCAACGGAGGGAAGGGCGTGCGGGCTGATGAAGTCTGCGATGTCTTTGCTGAATTGTGTGCGTGGTCCCGGGGGTCTGTAGATGAGGGTACCTCTGAGGGTGGTCTTGGGGTCGGTGTGTAACTGGAAGTGGAGGTGTTCGGCGGCGGTAAAGGTTTCGTCGGAGTTCGTCGAGATGCGGATGGTGTACTTGTGTACGATGGCGATGCCTCCTCCCGTCTGGTTGACGCGGTCCCTCCGGGTGATCTTGTATCCGTCCGGGATGGCTATGGCGATGTCAGGCGCTGAGGAGGCGTTCATCCAGGTCTCAGTGAGGAAGGCGACGTCTGGTGCTGTTGCGTCGAGCAGGTTCCAGAGTTCGACGGCGTGCCTGTGGACGGGCGGGTGTTGAGCAGGATGCACTTGAGGTGGGTGTTGCTGGTGTCTGGCTTGGCGGGAGCGGTGCAGGTCCGGAGGCAGGTGAATTTGCAGTCTTGGCAGGTGAAGGGTCCGTGGGTGCATCTCGGGGTGGCACAGTAGCAGGCGGGGTTCCGGCCGGCGTTGAGTGCGTTGAGGGTGGTGGGGTCGTAAGTCCGTCGTGTTGGCTGGCGTTCACGGGGGCAAGGGGTCCTGACGCTGGGCGCGGTCCAGGCGCAGACGGGCTTGCCTTAGGTGCGCCTTCGGCGCACAATCGGCACGCCCGCTGCGCGAAATGGCTGCGCGTGGGCGTCATAAGTAAGGAGCCGGGAGGGCGGGTCAGCTGGGTGGCGGGAGCGGGGCGGCGAATGGGCTGGGGCGGGGCCGCAGGGAGGCAGCGGCGGGAAAATCTGGGGCAGGCGGGCGGCTCAGCGGCGGCTGGGTCGCTCAGGAAGCGGCAGGCAGGAGAAGGCTGCAATCGGCGTCAGCAGGAGCAGGAGGGGGCGACCAGTATGATAATTGAGCTTGATAAACTCAAAGCCAATGGTAATATAGAGGAAGTTGAAGCAACTGAGTGGCTTTCTCCCATTGTTATGGCTCGTAAGACCAATGGGGAGGCCAAGCTTTGTGTGGATCTGAGGGAGCTCAACAAGGCAGTGGTTGTGGATCACTATCCACTGCCTAACATCAGTGAAATGTTGTGCTCCCTTGGTGGGGCGAAGCATTTTTCCTCTCTTGACTTGACCTTGGCTTATCATCAGGTCAAACTGCATCAATCTTCTCAAGACTTTACGGCCTTTGTTACACCCTTTGGTACCTTTACATTTTTGAGAATGCCGTTTGGCCTGATCTCCGCAGCTTCAGTGTTCCAGAGAGTTATGGACCACATTCTCAAGGGTGTTGAAGTGGTCAAAATTTACCAAGATGATGTTCTGGTGTTCGGTGTGGACTCCAAAGAACATGATCAGAGGTTGAGTTTGGTTTTGAGGAAGATGTGTGATGCTGGTTTGACGTGCACATAAGTGTAAATTTAATGTGGCTGAAATTGAATATTTGGGTCATCAGGTGTCTGCTAATGGTATGAAGCCCAAATCTGCGCTGGTTGAGACCATCTGCAAACTCAGGACTCCTATGAACAAAGAAGAACTTATAAAATTCCTGGGTATGGCGGAATTCTACCAATTTCGATAGTGTGACTGGTCACTTAAGGAACCTTTTAAAAAAAGGGTGTGAGTTTGAATGGTCTAATGTTTGTGAAGGTGAGTTTCAATACTTAAAGATGTGTCTCAGTAAAGCCCAAGATCTCAGCAGTTTTGATCCAAGGAAAAATACTTACTTAATGACAGACGCCAGCTCTATAGGTTTGGGGGTGATCTTATTTCAGAAATCTGAGCGAGTCGAGAAGGTTGTCCTGTTTTTGTCCATACCTTTAAGAGGGGCGGAATGCAACTATTCAGTTGTGGAAAGTGAGGCTGGCCATATATTGGGCCATCTGCAAATTGTGGAAAATTCTATGGGGGAGTGTTAACGGATCATAAACCTTTGAAGGAACTCTTTACAAAAAAAGGAATTGATTTTGTCTCACATCATATTCGAAAGTGGGTTGTTGCCTTACAGGAATTTAATTTTGTTTTCTCCTATTTTCCTGGTGCAAGTAATATTCTGGTGGATTGTTTGTCTAGGTTAGGTAATGCTGATGAATAATCACTTGTGTGTGATTGCTTTGGTGGTTAAGATTTTGAAGAAGGTGTGGACATTTGTCTCATCAGTGACAGGATAGTCTCTGAAGATGAATGGAGAGAAACTTTAGGGAAAGATGAAGTTTTGAAAAAGGTGATGACTATGGTCTTGGAAGGCTGGTGCAAAAAGAAGGAGTTTGATCAAGAAATGAAGGGTTTTTGGCAGGTCAAAGATGAGCTCACATTTGTGGATGGTATTCTTTTAAGGGGGAGCAGATTGATTCCCTTCCATGACTTATAGGATAGGTTGTTGAAATGTGCACATGCCAGTCACATGGGAATTGCTAAGACGAAGGAGAGATTGAGAGAAACATACTGGTGGCCAGGTATGGATGTCTGGATTGAAAGGGGAGTTAAAAACTGTCCAGAATGTGTGTGTTGTGACAAGGTTTTAAAATGTTGAACGCAACCCAAGGTACTGAGAGAGGAAGCGGACAGTCCTTGGTCTGATGTAGCCATTGATATTTTTGGTCTGATCAAAAGAAAGTCTTGTGACCAGTATGTTCTTGTTTGTATGGACATGTATTCACGCTGGCCAGAAATTAAGATTGTACGTTTTATTGAATCTTCTGTAGTTATTGAGTTTTTGGACTCTGTTTAAAAGGGAAGGTTTTCCTCTGTCTTTACTTTCAGACAATGGGGTGAAATTTACCTCAGCTGTTGTGGAAGAATTCTTATCACCAGAGGTATCAAACACAAGAAACACATGGGAAGGATGATTAAGCTCCTGGATGTTTGGTAGAAATGATAAATGTACAGTTCACCTTTCGACGGTGGAGGTAGAGGGGCATGTATTGAGTTGTTGTTTTGAAAACAATAAAAATTGTTTCACAAAAACAAAAATCAAACACGAGAAAGCCGCTATCATCCAGAAAGTAATGGGGTTGTCGAGAGATTTGTAAAGGTGTTGAAGGAGACTCTGCAACAGGCTGTAGCAACTGGTGCTGATTGGGAGGCTGCCATGAGAAAGAAAGTGAGAGAGTACAGGTTTACTCCACACTCCTCTACAGGTGTGTCTCCTTTTCGTTTGTTTAAGAAGAGGGTGGCCAATACAGGGGTTTGCCCCTCTTGGGTTTGCTCTAAGAGATTGTTTTTCAATAAAGATGCTGACTGTGTGGAGGGCTGGAGAGACAGAAAGAGAATGATTAAGGAGAAGAGAAAACTGTGGTGTGATAAGAGAAGGGCAGTCAAGAACACGGTTGTTTCCGTGGGCCATTGGGTGAAGATAAAGTCCCCTTGCTTGGGTAAATCCGGTTCAAAATTCAGTGCACCTTTTAAAGTGATACAGGTTTTTAATAACGCCATTCGGACTAGTGACCATAAGATATGGAACTTAAATAGGGTGGCTAAATGTCAAACCTCTGTGGTGTCAGAATGTATGGATGTGATTACACAAAGGAAGTTTGTCAGACCTCGCAGGCTTGTTCAACGCCCTGCAAGATATCAAGACTATGTCTAACTTCTTTTCTCCTTTGTTTTGCTTCTTTAGTTTTCTCTATTTTCTTTTGATAGTATTGAGGGGAGGTGATGTAGTGTTCCTTCTTAGAATGTACCCCTGTTCTTAGGCTACTTGGTCTAGAATATGGAACGGATCTCTGGAAGAATGTAAGCAACTTGTCAGTTGACAGTTGTAGGTCTTGTATGCTGGATGGGGGCGTTTATCCTCTTACTACTTGTACTAATAAAATAATACTGCGCTCTATGCTACGCTGCTACGATTCATCTTTTACACAGTCCTTTTTGGATATTAGGAAATACAGGGAGTATACACCGGTCCCTTGATGTTGTACTGGGGCTGGTTCTATGGCCTGTTTTTCCAAGAGAGAGAGAACCTCTTGTTTTAAGAGAGTGAAGTGTTCTGGTGACATTGCAAGTGTCCGTGGAAGAATAGTTGGGGGAGTGCTGGTAAGCTCCAGGCAGTAACCATACTGGATAATTTGTTGTACCCACTTGTCTGAGGTGATTGAGTTGCAGAAAGGTAGGAATTGCGAGAGACGTCCCCCGACAGGAGTGGAATGATCGGGGGTAGTGGAAGGAAGTCACTGTTTGTTGGCAGGGGAAGTACGTGTGGAGTTACCTCTGTTTCTTCCCTTATTATTGTTTTCTCTATAACCTCCTCTAAAATTACCTCTGGAGGTGGTGGAGGGATTCTCGTGGACACTATCTTTTTAAGCCACCCCTGTAAAAGGAGGGGCGAAATGAACCCCTGTTAGTAGGTCACTGTAGAGACCCCATAGAATTTGTGACCTCAGAGTCTTTTTTCATTTTTTCCAGCGAGGTATCTACAGCTGGTCCGAAAAGATGTTCCTTATTAAAGGGTTTATTAAGTATGGAGGATTGTACCTCTTGTTTAAATCCTGAGATCCTAAGCCATACGTGTCTGCGCAGTAACACGCTAGTATTTACTGCACGAGCTGCTGTGTCTGCTGTATCTAGTGCACATTTAATGGAAGTGTTAGTGATGAGTTTGCCTTCCTGGATTAGGTCATTAGCCTTTGCTTTGTACTGATCAGGTAAGTGTTGCACTAGTTGTTCTAACTCATCGTAATGAGCCCTATCATAGCGTGCTAGAAGAGCCTGAGCGTTTGCGATATGCCAATAATTTGAAGCCTGTGTAGCTACTCTCTTACCTGAGGCATCAATGAGTTTGGACTCCTTGTCAGGAGGGGGTGCCTCACCTACGGTCTGAGAGTTAGCTCTATTGCGAGCGTTAGAGACTACAAGAGAGTCCAAAGGCAACTGGCCTTTGATGTAAGCAGGATCAGTAGGAGCGGGCTTATATTTCTTGTCTACTGTGGGTGTGAGTATTCTTGCTCTAACTGGGTCTTGAAATACCTCATCTGTGTGCTTTAACATGCCTTTTAGCATAGGTAAAGTATGAGTAGACCTTTGTGAATAGGTACGTGTTTCAACGAGGAAGTCCTCATCCAAAGGCTCTTTATGGAGCTCTAGTAAAGAGCTGAACATAGCCAACATTATCGTCAGGTGGAGATGGTTTAGAGGGATACAGGTCAGGGTTGTTATCTGTATCTGGTTCCTAGTCATAATTTTCCCAAGGGTCAGCGTCTTGTGGTATAATATATATTTTTTTTTAGCAGAGTTTTATATAGCGCGAACTTGACCCAAATCCAATCAGGTATCAGAGCGCCTTACATAGCACCGTTACGTTACATGAGGACACATTCATTTTTTTTTTTGTTAGGCACGGGGAGATTAAGTGATTTGCCCAGAATCACAGGAGGTTTAGCGTTGTTACCGAGACTCGAACCCAGTTCCCCCAGGCCCGAGGTCGAGCGCCCTAGCTGTGAGGCCAACTCCTATGATCTTGTGGTATGTCCTGCTCTCCAACTGTTTTTCCAACCCCATCTCCATGATCATCTTCTTGTGTGGTAGGTGAAAGTGGAGGTGGTAGTGAATTTGCTGGTGAGATAAGAAAATTAGGGTTAGGAGGAGGAGAAAGAGGTGGAATGTAGGGGGGAGAAGGGTTAGTACCCATGTCCTTCTTCTTGAGAGGTATAGGAGGGTCCTCTGAGAGATCAATCTTCCGTTTCTTGGGAAAAGTGGCATGAATAGGAGCTGTCTGAGGGCTTTTTTGTTTGGGATCCAACAGTGGTTCATCGGACCGAGGCTCTTTGGCTGAAGTGTCCTTTTCTTTATGTGTCGATTTCGGTGCCGAAGGTTTCGGCTCCGACCCTTTTGGTGTGGAAGGTTTTGGATGAGAGTCTATGTGCTTGGTAGGCTTTGGCTCTGAGCCTTTCAGTGTTACCGATTTCGGCTCCGACTGTTTCGGTGCAGGAAGTTCCGGCTCCGAACCTTTAGGCCTGGATGCTTTCGGCTCCGAACCTGTAGGTGTGGAGGATTTCGGCTCCCACCCTTTAGGTATGGGCGTTTGGACAATGGGTGTGGGTACCTGGATGCGAAGTTTGGACATTTTGCATTTTGGTGTGTGGCAAACAGATCTTTTTCTGGGTAGCCCCACATTTGAAAGAATGGATGAAGCACCTGAGGATGCAGTTCCCATTCGTGGATCTGCTGTCTCTGACGACTGAGCAGATTTGCAATTTGGTTGTTTACTCCTGGGAGGTGTTCTGCAAGAAGATATATTTTTTGAGGTATGGCCCATCTCCAGATGATTTGAGCTAGTTGTGAAAGCTGTAGAGAGTGTGCCCCCCCTGTTTTTGTATGTAGTACATTGTGGTCATTTTGTCTGTACAAACTAAGACAGCTTTGCCTACTAGATGCAGTTAAAAGGCTTTCAATGCTAGGAAAATTGCTAGCAGTTCTAGATGGTTTATGTGGAGATGTTTTTGTTGTACCATCCACGTGCCCTGAATGGTATGGTTTTGAAGATGCACTCCCCAACCAGTGAGCGACGCATCTGCTGTTAGCGCTATTTGTGGAACCGGGTCGACGAATGGCCGCACCTTGGAAAGATTTTGTATGTTCCACCACTGCAAAGAGCGATAGGTGCGGCCGTCCACCAACACTAGATCTGTCAACTGACCTTGAGCCTGGTTACATTGTCGTGCTAAGCATTCCTGTATGAGACGCATTTGGAGTCTTGCATAAGGAACGATTAGAATGCAAGAAGCCATCATTCCGATCAATTGCATAAACACTCGGGCTGGTAAGGAGTGTTGAGGCTGAAATTGCGATATTAGGTTTTGCATGTTGCGTATCCTGACTGGGTTGGGGTATACTAGATCTTTACCAGTATCTATTGTGGCTCCCAGATATGCTTGTGTGCGAGATGGCTGTTGTCCGTCTACCAGAACCTGAGATATTTTCTGTGAGCTGGGTGAATGGGGATATGAAAATAGGCATCCTTTTAGTCCAGAGTGGATAGAAAGTCACCTTGCTGAAGCAGTGGGAGCACATGTTGAAGTGTGACCATGTGGAAGTGGTCTGACGGGATATAGAGGTTTAGCTGTCTGAGGTCTAATAAAGGCCTGAGAGAGCTGTCTGTAGTGTTCCTTCTTAAAATGTATTCCTGTTCCTAGGTTACTTGGTCTAGAATATGGAACTGATCTCTGGAAGAATGTAAGCAACTTGTCGGTTGACAGTTGCAGGTCTTGTATGCTGGATGTGGTTTTTTATCCTCTGATTACTTGTACTAATAAAATAATACTGCGCTCTATGCTACGCTGCTATGATTCATCTTTTACATTTGGCGATGACTGGAACTACCTATTCGTAACCCCAACACATCGATCCTACGTTTAAATCATCACGTCTGCCTGCTGTGCTTCAACTGCTTGCTTGCTGATCTGAGCAAGAATCAAGGTGGTCTCTTCACTTTTCGTGTGGATTCGCCGACGCTCCACCTTTTGTCCGGTTCGTGGGATTCTCCTCCTCCTTGCCAGATGATTCTACAGGGGGCAGGGATTCTGTGCCAGTGAGATCTCTTGCTCCCCTGTGTCTTGTTGGGGTGGCTGGGCCACTCCAGCTTGTGTGTGCTTACGTGAGTACTCTTTGCTAATTTTTACTTCTTGGAAGCCCTTAACCGGGTGTGGGGAAGCCTGGATGGATTGGCCAGCGCGAACCCACGATGTTGCACGAGCCAGCCGCCCAAGCCCTGCTGTCCCCGTGACGTTGCGCGAGCAGGCGCATAGTCCTGCTGTTATTGTGCGTCCTCCACGAGCGCATGCGCACGCAACTCTATGGTGTCCGCATGAGTGAAGTCAACGGATAAGCTTCACTCACGCGCTACGGAGGAGATTTGGGGGCCATCTTCGTTTGGTCTAACATCGCTGATGCGCACAGCTTTCCTAATTGCTTATGCGTATCATCTTTGTTTGCATTAACATTGTTGATGCGCACAGCTCTCC
This sequence comes from Triturus cristatus, assembly GCF_964204655.1. Classification (NCBI taxonomy): domain Eukaryota; kingdom Metazoa; phylum Chordata; class Amphibia; order Caudata; family Salamandridae; genus Triturus; species Triturus cristatus. The sequence goes on from NC_140582.1 coordinate 849,672,406, forward strand.
TCATTACTCTTGCGCATCATTCTTGTTGCATTGATATATCGCTGATGTGCACAGCTTATGACATTAAATTCATACACACAGTTAAATTTGTGAAAAGCGCAGAGCGGCATCAGATAACATCGCTGATGCACACAGCTTTCTTCATTGTTCTTGCACACCATCCTTGTTGGCATTAATATCGCTGATGCGCACAGCTTTCCTAATTGCTTATGCGTATCATCTTTGTTGGCATTAACATTGTTGATGCGCACAGCTCTCCTCATTACTCTTGCGCATCATTCTTGTTGCAATAATATCGCTGATGTGCACAGCTTATGACATTAAATTCATACACACAGTTAAATTTGTGATAAGCGCAGAGCGGCATCAGATAACATCGCTGATGCACACAGCTTTGTTCATTGTTCTTGCGCACCATCCTTGTTGGCATTAATATCGCTGATGCGCACAGCTTGTGTAATTAAATCTAAACGCACAGTTATATTTGTGAAAAGGGGAGAGCGGCATCAGATAACATTGCTGATGCGCACAGCTTATGTCATTAAATTCATGCGCACAGCTATATTTGTAAAAAGCGTAGAGCGGCATCATTAAACCTACTTCATGTTCTGCACCGCTGATGTGTACAGCTTTAGGAGTGACAATCTGAGCAGTGTTGTGGTCCGCTGCAAAGGTGCACAACTACCGTATTGTCAGAAATTCATTATATCTACATATTTAAAAATTGGTTTGTTTCACAATTACTGCATATACTAGTTTGCAACTTTGATATATATATGTAAGATTACTGTTATATGCTCCTGCTTTTATTTAATAGCATATACACACACGTATACATTGTGCTAATTTGCATTTACAAGAAGTAAGTTTTGTTGTTACAAAAGTTGTTTTATTCCTTAAACATGCAGAACGTTCCTGCTCCTACTTTCTTTTTATCGTCTCCTGGAGAGCCTAATCTACCCTGGTTGAAAAGGAAAAAGGTTTTCACCCACTATGCTCGTGTTTGCAGCACTTCGCTTAGTGCAGAAAGGTAAACTTCCTTGTTAATGCATTGTTTGGGTGCAGAAGGTCAAGAAGTTTATGAACATCTTCCTGACCTTCAAGATAACGAAACCTCTAGTCTTAATGAGTTTGAGATTGCTATTAGAAAATTGAATTTAAACTCTTTACCGAAGGTGAGCACAGTTCTTGAAGGGTATTACTTCAGTAGACGTATGCAAAAAAGAGATGAATCTGTCGAACAATATATTACAGAGCTTCGTAAGTTAGCCTCAATGTGCAATTTTGGTGCATCATTAGAAGAACGTCTTCGAGACCAGAGGATGTTGAGTTGTAGCATCGACAAAGCAAGAGATAGCTTGTGGCAGAAGGATAATCCCTCTTTGCACGAAGTTGTTACAATTGCAAAAACTAATGAACATTCAAGAGTATGTTTGGAAACTATACAAAAGAGTGCTCCATCTGATAAAGCCCAGGGTTCAGTCATGAAAGTGGATAAAGACAAAGAGAAGAACAAATATGAAGGGGTAAAGGGCAAACTCTTGAATAGGTCTGAGTTTCAACCTAGTACTTCAAAGAGTTTCCAGGGCAAATGTTTCAGATATGGAAATTCAGGCCACATGGCACACTTCAAAGACTCAAAGCATCAATGGGGAGGGAAGTAGAAGCTGTGGTCCATTCGGCTTCCAATGGCTAGTACAAAAATCAATAAGGGGGAGAATGGACCACTTGTCCTGTGTCACCAGGGTCTTAGTAAACGTGTGATACCATCGTTGTAAAAAATCCTCATATACGTACACAGGCAATGGGCGGTGTATGTTGATTCTCTGCATCAGTGTACCGCAACAGCATGATCATTGGGTCTTTTCCTTTGTCAGTATGCTGATCTCCACATGGCGGTAGACCAACTGGGTTGACAGTAGTGGCCAGGAATAAAAAATGAGGGTGTGTTCGTGCTAAAAAGAAATGTGAAATAAAATTCCTTACATTCCTGAGATCTGTGATGTGGGAAACTAAAAACAGTATTGTGCGTATATAGACCCAGTTACTGGTCTATCGCACTGGTTTTGGTGGTCAACATGTTTCAGCCTCGTGGGACCTCTAGAGGCTTTCGTCAGGACCGATAGGTTAAGAGCACATTTGTGGCTCCTGATGTAAAGGGAGGTTGTTACTCACCACCCTAGGCAAAACTTGTGCTGGCTCTGAAATCTATTGATTTTTGTACACTTCAAAGACTGCCCTGGATGGAAAGCTTCTTGCAGCACGTGTGCTCGTAAAGGACATTTTACCAGATGTTGTAGGTCTGGTAGAGATCAAAAGAAAGTTAGAGAAGTAAATTTATTTGAGGAGGTGATGGAAGAAGTCAACATCTGTCAGGTCAAAGGGTCTGGAGGTGAAGGTCCCATAGATGTTGTATTAATCAATGAAGCACCTGTGAAAATGTTATTTGATTCTGGGGCAAAGGTGACCTTGATTCCAAAGAAGTTCTTTGATCAATATCTTTTGAAGAAAGTCACCTTGTTGAAACCAGACATAAAACCAAGAGGTTATGGGGGTGAAATTATTGATCTCCTAGGATGGTTCTGGGGGACAACTGATTATAAAGGCATAATTGTTCCCAGCAAGGTTTATGTTTCGATGAAGGGTAATTTCTTAATAAGCTGGTTTCACCAAAGAGATCTCCATGTCTTTTTGGATCCCAATGAGACCCTTCAGTGTGTTTGAAAGATTTACCATCTGTTAGTCAAGTTGGAAAGGAGTGCAAAACCTGAGTCAGTCGGTTTCCCTAAGTATTTTAAAACAAGTTGGGGTGTCTCAAAAAGTATGAGCATCACATAAATATTAAACCTGGTCCTTTTCCAAATGTAGCTAAGGTTCGGGGAGTTCCACTTATGGTGAAGAATATTATCAATCAATCAATCAATTACGACATTTGTATAGCGCGCTACTCACCCGGAAGGGTCTCAAGGCGCGGGGGGGAGGGGGGTACGTTACTGCTCGAACAGCCAGGTCTTGAGCTGCTTCCTGAAAGAGAGATGGTCTTGGGTCAGCCGAAGGTGGATGGGGAGGGAGTTCCAAGTCTTGGCTGCCAGGTAGGAGAAGGATCTTCCTCCGGCAGTGGCTCTGCGGATGCGTGGTACGGTGGCAAGGGCGTGGCTGGTCGATCGTAGCTGGCGGGTGGGCGTGTAGAAGGTCATGCGGTCGTTGAGGTACTTGGGGCCCAGGTCGTGGAGAGCCTTGTGTGCGTGGGTGAGGAGTCTGAACGTCTCGAGAAAGGCGGCGAGCTGTCTGTTGACGGTCTTCTCGATGACTTTGGCAGGAAAAGGAAGGAGCGAGATGGGACGGTAGTTCTTGAGGTCAGTGGGGTCTGCCGTTGGTTTCTTCAGGAGGGCGCTAAGCTCGGCGTGCTTCCATCTCTCCGGGAAGGTGGCGGTGTGGAAGGAGGTGTTGATGATGTCCCGGAGATGGGGTGCGATGATGGCGTCGGACTTGTTGAAGACGTGGTGGGGGCAGGGGTCGGTGGGGGATCCGGAGTGGATGGTGTTCATCGTGCGGGTGGTGTCTTCGGTGCTGATCGGGGTCCAGTTGCAAAGGGTGGTGGTGGCGGGCGTTGGTTCGGTGGTAGGGTGCGTGGTCTGTGCATCGAAGCTGTTGTGTATGTCGGCGATCTTGCGGTGGAAGAACGAGGCGAGTGAGTTGCAGAGGTCTTGCGAGGGAGCGATGTCGTTGTTTCCGGCGCTGGGGTTGGAGAACTCTTTGACGATGCTGAAGAGTTCCTTGCTGTCGTGGGCGTTGTTGTCCAGTCTTTCTTTGAGTGCTGTCTTCTTGGTGGCGCGGATCAGCTGATGGTGTTTGCGGGTGGCGTGCTTGAGGGCGGTCCGGTTGTCTGTGGTCTGGTCGAGCCGTCAGGCTTTCTCGAGGGTGCGGCAGTTCTTCTTGGAGTCCTTGAGTTCGTCGGTGAACCAGGGGGTTTTCTTGCTGCCGGGTCTGTTGGGAGGGTTCTTTAGTGGTCTTTAGTGGTGCGAGGTCATCGGCGCAGGCGGTCAGCCACTTGGTGAGGATGCTGGCTGCTTCGTTGGGGTCCGTTGTGCTGGTGGGAGGGTTCTGGCTGAGGGAGGCGGTGAGCTGCTCGGCGGTGATCTTGCTCCAGCTCCGGCGAGGAACCTGTTGCGGGTGGTGGTGGGTCGTGGTTCTTCTGAAGCTGAAGTGGATACAGCTGTGGTCGGTGCAGTGGAGTCCGGTGGAGTGGCTGAAGGAGATGTTCTTGCTGGATGAGAAGACGGGGTCAAGCGTGTGGCCGGCGTAGTGGGTGGGGGTGTTCACCAATTGCTTGAGTCCGAGGTTGGCGAGGTTGTCCAGCAGGGTGGTGGTGTTTCTGTCATTGTTGTTCTCCAGGTGGAAGTTGAGGTCCCCTAGGAGAATGTAGTCAACGGAGGGAAGGGCGTGCGGGCTGATGAAGTCTGCGATGTCTTTGCTGAATTGTGTGCGTGGTCCCGGGGGTCTGTAGATGAGGGTACCTCTGAGGGTGGTCTTGGGGTCGGTGTGTAACTGGAAGTGGAGGTGTTCGGCGGCGGTAAAGGTTTCGTCGGAGTTCGTCGAGATGCGGATGGTGTACTTGTGTACGATGGCGATGCCTCCTCCCGTCTGGTTGACGCGGTCCCTCCGGGTGATCTTGTATCCGTCCGGGATGGCTATGGCGATGTCAGGCGCTGAGGAGGCGTTCATCCAGGTCTCAGTGAGGAAGGCGACGTCTGGTGCTGTTGCGTCGAGCAGGTTCCAGAGTTCGACGGCGTGCCTGTGGACGGGCGGGTGTTGAGCAGGATGCACTTGAGGTGGGTGTTGCTGGTGTCTGGCTTGGCGGGAGCGGTGCAGGTCCGGAGGCAGGTGAATTTGCAGTCTTGGCAGGTGAAGGGTCCGTGGGTGCATCTCGGGGTGGCACAGTAGCAGGCGGGGTTCCGGCCGGCGTTGAGTGCGTTGAGGGTGGTGGGGTCGTAAGTCCGTCGTGTTGGCTGGCGTTCACGGGGGCAAGGGGTCCTGACGCTGGGCGCGGTCCAGGCGCAGACGGGCTTGCCTTAGGTGCGCCTTCGGCGCACAATCGGCACGCCCGCTGCGCGAAATGGCTGCGCGTGGGCGTCATAAGTAAGGAGCCGGGAGGGCGGGTCAGCTGGGTGGCGGGAGCGGGGCGGCGAATGGGCTGGGGCGGGGCCGCAGGGAGGCAGCGGCGGGAAAATCTGGGGCAGGCGGGCGGCTCAGCGGCGGCTGGGTCGCTCAGGAAGCGGCAGGCAGGAGAAGGCTGCAATCGGCGTCAGCAGGAGCAGGAGGGGGCGACCAGTATGATAATTGAGCTTGATAAACTCAAAGCCAATGGTAATATAGAGGAAGTTGAAGCAACTGAGTGGCTTTCTCCCATTGTTATGGCTCGTAAGACCAATGGGGAGGCCAAGCTTTGTGTGGATCTGAGGGAGCTCAACAAGGCAGTGGTTGTGGATCACTATCCACTGCCTAACATCAGTGAAATGTTGTGCTCCCTTGGTGGGGCGAAGCATTTTTCCTCTCTTGACTTGACCTTGGCTTATCATCAGGTCAAACTGCATCAATCTTCTCAAGACTTTACGGCCTTTGTTACACCCTTTGGTACCTTTACATTTTTGAGAATGCCGTTTGGCCTGATCTCCGCAGCTTCAGTGTTCCAGAGAGTTATGGACCACATTCTCAAGGGTGTTGAAGTGGTCAAAATTTACCAAGATGATGTTCTGGTGTTCGGTGTGGACTCCAAAGAACATGATCAGAGGTTGAGTTTGGTTTTGAGGAAGATGTGTGATGCTGGTTTGACGTGCACATAAGTGTAAATTTAATGTGGCTGAAATTGAATATTTGGGTCATCAGGTGTCTGCTAATGGTATGAAGCCCAAATCTGCGCTGGTTGAGACCATCTGCAAACTCAGGACTCCTATGAACAAAGAAGAACTTATAAAATTCCTGGGTATGGCGGAATTCTACCAATTTCGATAGTGTGACTGGTCACTTAAGGAACCTTTTAAAAAAAGGGTGTGAGTTTGAATGGTCTAATGTTTGTGAAGGTGAGTTTCAATACTTAAAGATGTGTCTCAGTAAAGCCCAAGATCTCAGCAGTTTTGATCCAAGGAAAAATACTTACTTAATGACAGACGCCAGCTCTATAGGTTTGGGGGTGATCTTATTTCAGAAATCTGAGCGAGTCGAGAAGGTTGTCCTGTTTTTGTCCATACCTTTAAGAGGGGCGGAATGCAACTATTCAGTTGTGGAAAGTGAGGCTGGCCATATATTGGGCCATCTGCAAATTGTGGAAAATTCTATGGGGGAGTGTTAACGGATCATAAACCTTTGAAGGAACTCTTTACAAAAAAAGGAATTGATTTTGTCTCACATCATATTCGAAAGTGGGTTGTTGCCTTACAGGAATTTAATTTTGTTTTCTCCTATTTTCCTGGTGCAAGTAATATTCTGGTGGATTGTTTGTCTAGGTTAGGTAATGCTGATGAATAATCACTTGTGTGTGATTGCTTTGGTGGTTAAGATTTTGAAGAAGGTGTGGACATTTGTCTCATCAGTGACAGGATAGTCTCTGAAGATGAATGGAGAGAAACTTTAGGGAAAGATGAAGTTTTGAAAAAGGTGATGACTATGGTCTTGGAAGGCTGGTGCAAAAAGAAGGAGTTTGATCAAGAAATGAAGGGTTTTTGGCAGGTCAAAGATGAGCTCACATTTGTGGATGGTATTCTTTTAAGGGGGAGCAGATTGATTCCCTTCCATGACTTATAGGATAGGTTGTTGAAATGTGCACATGCCAGTCACATGGGAATTGCTAAGACGAAGGAGAGATTGAGAGAAACATACTGGTGGCCAGGTATGGATGTCTGGATTGAAAGGGGAGTTAAAAACTGTCCAGAATGTGTGTGTTGTGACAAGGTTTTAAAATGTTGAACGCAACCCAAGGTACTGAGAGAGGAAGCGGACAGTCCTTGGTCTGATGTAGCCATTGATATTTTTGGTCTGATCAAAAGAAAGTCTTGTGACCAGTATGTTCTTGTTTGTATGGACATGTATTCACGCTGGCCAGAAATTAAGATTGTACGTTTTATTGAATCTTCTGTAGTTATTGAGTTTTTGGACTCTGTTTAAAAGGGAAGGTTTTCCTCTGTCTTTACTTTCAGACAATGGGGTGAAATTTACCTCAGCTGTTGTGGAAGAATTCTTATCACCAGAGGTATCAAACACAAGAAACACATGGGAAGGATGATTAAGCTCCTGGATGTTTGGTAGAAATGATAAATGTACAGTTCACCTTTCGACGGTGGAGGTAGAGGGGCATGTATTGAGTTGTTGTTTTGAAAACAATAAAAATTGTTTCACAAAAACAAAAATCAAACACGAGAAAGCCGCTATCATCCAGAAAGTAATGGGGTTGTCGAGAGATTTGTAAAGGTGTTGAAGGAGACTCTGCAACAGGCTGTAGCAACTGGTGCTGATTGGGAGGCTGCCATGAGAAAGAAAGTGAGAGAGTACAGGTTTACTCCACACTCCTCTACAGGTGTGTCTCCTTTTCGTTTGTTTAAGAAGAGGGTGGCCAATACAGGGGTTTGCCCCTCTTGGGTTTGCTCTAAGAGATTGTTTTTCAATAAAGATGCTGACTGTGTGGAGGGCTGGAGAGACAGAAAGAGAATGATTAAGGAGAAGAGAAAACTGTGGTGTGATAAGAGAAGGGCAGTCAAGAACACGGTTGTTTCCGTGGGCCATTGGGTGAAGATAAAGTCCCCTTGCTTGGGTAAATCCGGTTCAAAATTCAGTGCACCTTTTAAAGTGATACAGGTTTTTAATAACGCCATTCGGACTAGTGACCATAAGATATGGAACTTAAATAGGGTGGCTAAATGTCAAACCTCTGTGGTGTCAGAATGTATGGATGTGATTACACAAAGGAAGTTTGTCAGACCTCGCAGGCTTGTTCAACGCCCTGCAAGATATCAAGACTATGTCTAACTTCTTTTCTCCTTTGTTTTGCTTCTTTAGTTTTCTCTATTTTCTTTTGATAGTATTGAGGGGAGGTGATGTAGTGTTCCTTCTTAGAATGTACCCCTGTTCTTAGGCTACTTGGTCTAGAATATGGAACGGATCTCTGGAAGAATGTAAGCAACTTGTCAGTTGACAGTTGTAGGTCTTGTATGCTGGATGGGGGCGTTTATCCTCTTACTACTTGTACTAATAAAATAATACTGCGCTCTATGCTACGCTGCTACGATTCATCTTTTACACAGTCCTTTTTGGATATTAGGAAATACAGGGAGTATACACCGGTCCCTTGATGTTGTACTGGGGCTGGTTCTATGGCCTGTTTTTCCAAGAGAGAGAGAACCTCTTGTTTTAAGAGAGTGAAGTGTTCTGGTGACATTGCAAGTGTCCGTGGAAGAATAGTTGGGGGAGTGCTGGTAAGCTCCAGGCAGTAACCATACTGGATAATTTGTTGTACCCACTTGTCTGAGGTGATTGAGTTGCAGAAAGGTAGGAATTGCGAGAGACGTCCCCCGACAGGAGTGGAATGATCGGGGGTAGTGGAAGGAAGTCACTGTTTGTTGGCAGGGGAAGTACGTGTGGAGTTACCTCTGTTTCTTCCCTTATTATTGTTTTCTCTATAACCTCCTCTAAAATTACCTCTGGAGGTGGTGGAGGGATTCTCGTGGACACTATCTTTTTAAGCCACCCCTGTAAAAGGAGGGGCGAAATGAACCCCTGTTAGTAGGTCACTGTAGAGACCCCATAGAATTTGTGACCTCAGAGTCTTTTTTCATTTTTTCCAGCGAGGTATCTACAGCTGGTCCGAAAAGATGTTCCTTATTAAAGGGTTTATTAAGTATGGAGGATTGTACCTCTTGTTTAAATCCTGAGATCCTAAGCCATACGTGTCTGCGCAGTAACACGCTAGTATTTACTGCACGAGCTGCTGTGTCTGCTGTATCTAGTGCACATTTAATGGAAGTGTTAGTGATGAGTTTGCCTTCCTGGATTAGGTCATTAGCCTTTGCTTTGTACTGATCAGGTAAGTGTTGCACTAGTTGTTCTAACTCATCGTAATGAGCCCTATCATAGCGTGCTAGAAGAGCCTGAGCGTTTGCGATATGCCAATAATTTGAAGCCTGTGTAGCTACTCTCTTACCTGAGGCATCAATGAGTTTGGACTCCTTGTCAGGAGGGGGTGCCTCACCTACGGTCTGAGAGTTAGCTCTATTGCGAGCGTTAGAGACTACAAGAGAGTCCAAAGGCAACTGGCCTTTGATGTAAGCAGGATCAGTAGGAGCGGGCTTATATTTCTTGTCTACTGTGGGTGTGAGTATTCTTGCTCTAACTGGGTCTTGAAATACCTCATCTGTGTGCTTTAACATGCCTTTTAGCATAGGTAAAGTATGAGTAGACCTTTGTGAATAGGTACGTGTTTCAACGAGGAAGTCCTCATCCAAAGGCTCTTTATGGAGCTCTAGTAAAGAGCTGAACATAGCCAACATTATCGTCAGGTGGAGATGGTTTAGAGGGATACAGGTCAGGGTTGTTATCTGTATCTGGTTCCTAGTCATAATTTTCCCAAGGGTCAGCGTCTTGTGGTATAATATATATTTTTTTTTAGCAGAGTTTTATATAGCGCGAACTTGACCCAAATCCAATCAGGTATCAGAGCGCTTTACATAGCACCGTTACGTTACATGAGGACACATTCATTTTTTTTTTTGTTAGGCACGGGGAGATTAAGTGATTTGCCCAGAATCACAGGAGGTTTAGCGTTGTTACCGAGACTCGAACCCAGTTCCCCCAGGCCCGAGGTCGAGCGCCCTAGCTGTGAGGCCAACTCCTATGATCTTGTGGTATGTCCTGCTCTCCAACTGTTTTTCCAACCCCATCTCCATGATCATCTTCTTGTGTGGTAGGTGAAAGTGGAGGTGGTAGTGAATTTGCTGGTGAGATAAGAAAATTAGGGTTAGGAGGAGGAGAAAGAGGTGGAATGTAGGGGGGAGAAGGGTTAGTACCCATGTCCTTCTTCTTGAGAGGTATAGGAGGGTCCTCTGAGAGATCAATCTTCCGTTTCTTGGGAAAAGTGGCATGAATAGGAGCTGTCTGAGGGCTTTTTTGTTTGGGATCCAACAGTGGTTCATCGGACCGAGGCTCTTTGGCTGAAGTGTCCTTTTCTTTATGTGTCGATTTCGGTGCCGAAGGTTTCGGCTCCGACCCTTTTGGTGTGGAAGGTTTTGGATGAGAGTCTATGTGCTTGGTAGGCTTTGGCTCTGAGCCTTTCAGTGTTACCGATTTCGGCTCCGACTGTTTCGGTGCTGGAAGTTCCGGCTCCGAACCTTTAGGCCTGGATGCTTTCGGCTCCGAACCTGTAGGTGTGGAGGATTTCGGCTCCCACCCTTTAGGTATGGGCGTCTTCGGATCCAAAGTCTTCAGTGCCGACGGTATAGTCTTCGGTGCGGTGTACACTTTGCCGAAGTTGTTGGTTCAGCACCAGAATGGGGCCGGCTCGAGCCCGAGCTGGAAGGCTTGTCTTTATGCTTCTGGAGGTCGGGCGTCTGAAACTTTCTGTAAGTGCCGACCTGAGCCATAAGGCGAAGTAGGTACCGGAGTCTTTGTCTTATGTTCACTGGGCATGAGGGAGTTAGTACTCACGGTACGCTGACCCAGAGTGATGTGCTGTTCTTCTTCCATGTCGGAGTCTGCGTCGGACACAGAGACCTATTCTTCTTCCTCAGCTCCTTCAGCTGGGTGTTGGATATCGGAATCTTTGTTGTAGATGTCCGGAATGGAGCCGTTGTGGTGTTGCATCTCGTGGCGTCGAGCCCGACGATCACAAATTGTCTTTTTCTAGCGGAACGATCGACAAGCTTTACAGTCCTATTCGTTGTGTTCCGGGGATAAGCAGAGGTTGCAGACCTCATGCAAATCGGTGCGTGGAAACTTAGCATGACAGCCGGGACATAGTTTAAATGGAGTCCGTTCCATCGACTGCTAGCGCAGATGGCACGGGTAGGCCCAACGGGCCTCCTTGAGTTTCCTGATCAAAGGTTTTCTCAGTTGAAATGATGCATGTCGAATGGTGAACCGCGATCGATGACAATACCGTCAAGGATAGAGGATTGCGCGTCAAAAGAGTTCGGGAACGATACTGAACCAGCGCAGCAATACACATCCGAACCCGAGGGCGGAAAAAAACTATCTGGGGATGGAGTCGATGCCCATGCGCACTATCACCGAAAGGAGGAGTCACCTACCTTGTGAGTGGAAATACTTCTTCGAAGAAAAACAAAGTGCAAACATCCGGACCCAACCCTAGATGGAGATCTATACTAATGCATATGATCTACAGCTCATATGCCTCAAACATACACGTTATGTTAGAGTTCTATTTTGCGAACATCAACATTATTCCATTACTGCAATGCATTTTAATGTATTCATGATTTGATTGTTTGGATATCCAGACATTCAAATATCACTGCCCCAATCCAACTTTGCCAGCCTCACAGGTACTGCATACATATCGCCAATGCCAATGGCTACTACACATCTGGGGATACAGCTAGCTAGCTTAGTTAGTTATTAATCAGCTGTCTATACATACATATTTCTCTATCTAATAGGTGCACGTAGAGCGCACAGTCACCACAGGTTTTAGGCACTATGAGGATAGCTAAGCAGGCAGAAGTCAGAATGGCACACCAAGGTAAGACACAAGTCCTCCAGTTCTTTCTGAATAGGAAAAAAAATACAATTCTGATGATTACTGTGCGCGTGAAAGACTGTATACCATAGGATGGGCAAGTTGTTCTTTCTGAATCGAAAAATGTAAAGTGGTGGTTGCTGTACTAGGGGAAGACTGTTTGTATCAGAAGGTTGACCAAGAGGGCCGAAACCTATCCTGGTTTGTCTGTATCCCATCTTCTCTTTCTTTAGGCGCCCAGCCTTGTGCACCAGTGAGTCACCTAATGAAAGGGCAGGAAACTCTCTACAACGGGAGCTAAATCTCAGAACTAGAGAAGGTACAGTGACACAGGTATCAGAACAGCTGATTGATGCCTGTAGTCATCTTTACTTTTTAACTAAACGCACTTTGAATTCTGGGTCTTTTGTTTAATTTATATTGTAGAACACATGTGCTCCTTAAAGTGTCAACGCTAAAAGTGCTGCTGACTACAAAACTGAGGCAATGACTAAATATTTTAACTGCTGCCCCTTTGGCACTGAGATTGGCATAACTCCCACACTGGAAATTGTCTCTACTTCCATACATCACAGTTTTGTTCCATACTACATTTGGGCCCGTATTGGGGAAGCGTTTCAGGTGAAGAGCTGGTCATATTACAGCTTTCAAGTTGTATTCTGGAATGAAAGTCCCATCTTCTTACACATTATTGAGATTAAAAATATTGCATAGCAGCCAATGTGGGTGATCCATGGAGATTTCGTCCTGAACCCCTTTAATACGAAACTGGATCAGGAAAAATATATCTCTTCATACACCAACGCCGTTACGCAAAAGAAGTGCAGAACGCAGTGCACAAAAGACAAGGAATAGATGTCGGGCTTACCCCCATGTCCATAATTTGGCTGAATAATCACCTCTGAATTGGTGGGCATCTTTTTTACTGAAAACTCTGGGATGCAGAAGGAATACAACTTCTGAAACACTGCTGTCAGGACGCTCCTCTGTAACATTCTCTCAAATTTGAGCTGAAAAGTGAGAATTATTAGGATGGACTCCAGCACGAGTCTCCATCCAATTTTTTATATGCATCAACAGGCAATCTCTTGGGCATATGCATTCCTCAAGCCAAAGGCGGAGTTCTGCCTGATGAGAAACTGACGAGGTCTGGTACAGCATCTTGCTCGTCTTGTAGCAGGGCCCCAGAGATGCTAGCACAATGATGACAGCATGCCAGGAGTTCCACTGGATCTATTGAGTTCCTACCAGACTTCACAGAATAGACAGAAGTCCTGATGGGCCAGGAAGAAGACCTGGCTCTTGAGGAACACACAATGTTAACAAAATATATACGCTTCTGAGCTGATGCAATTATCATTAGAGTAAAGTGTTTGGAGAGACGTGTTATTATGGTGTTCCACTGTATCTCTCTCATTGTATTGCATCCTGTTCCTTATGAGCAATACGATTCGTTTGTTAATTTTTATTTTAATATGTATAGTATTTGGGGGCGGGGCGGTGGGTGGAAGGAGGTCAGACAAGAGAGATGTGAGGTGGATCTGCTTTATCTTGACTCTTCTGGTACCCTGAAACATCCTGGATATGCACAGATACCGCTTTGATCTAATCGCACCAGAACACCACTGGTGAATGTCCTGGGTGATTCTACTGTCGTAGACACTAGAAATGAGAGAGAGGACTCCAAGATATTGCATTAGTGTTTGTTCCAGACTATGAGCCATGCCAAACTCTCGTGAGATATAGGACTAGGGAAGTGGGGCAGGGACACAGTGTGGAGGAGAGCTGAGCAGTTTCCCTATTGGCATGGGTGCCGACGAGTGAGGATGCCCGACAAGATATGCCAGAGACTCATGAAGTTGTTGGGCTCTAGACCCTGTGCAGATGAGTTCACTACCAAATTTTGAGTTGGCACGCATTGGTCTGGTCGGTGGATCCAGTGTGATAGCATACCTGATGGTGTATGTTGAAGGACAAAAAGAAAATATTTCTTACATTCAGTAACGCTCTTTCTAGTGGATATATTTTTTTTTAACTCTTGTATTAACATTGCTCAATAGTCCATACTTTTCATGAAGTACTTGCATTAATACAAAGCAATATTTATTAATGTCATAAAAACTATTTAATTAAAACATATTTGCGTTTAAAAGGTTTGAGAAAATCTTTGCACGCTTTATATACAATCAATTTTTATACATAAAAAAAAGTAAAAAAGGGGAAGATAAAAATACATAGATTGGATCAAAAGAGAAACATATAGCAAACACATATACAATTTCACAATATTTATGCATAAGAGTGGGAGAGAACAGTAGACAAATTTGTTTTTCATATCATTGTGCAGAAACACCAGTGCCTATTAGATCATCTGTCATTGTTGAAATACTTTTCTTTAACTCGCAGATACCCTAGCGATCTAGTGTCTACACATAAAAGGCAATGATGCGTTTCGGTGGGTAACAATCCATTAAAACCACCTTCTTCAGGAATGTTGATATATCCCAGCTATCCATTGTATTATCTTTCCAGGTATATTTTTGAAACACACAAACTCCTGAGTGTTTTCTATGTACTTTAGGGCTTTTAGAGACGTGTGACCGAATTTCTCTGGTCCAGTGTCCCAATCAAAAGTTTAAAATCTGTTTATTTCAAAGATGCCACCCTGTCCCAGCAGCAATAAAAATTAAGGGGTCAGCGCCTCTCTTCCATACCACAAAGGTCTGTAAACTATGATTTTCCACTATCTTACAGATGGTCACGGTCCTCACACTTAAGTAACCTCGTCCCTTTCAATTTCAGGATTATTAATCAAGTTTCCTGCGCTCTTTCTCTTGAAATAACATGGGGACCACACCTCTGTATTTTATGTATAACAATTGATTGTATATAAAGTATGCAACGATTTTCTCAAACCTTTTAAACCCAAATATGTTTTAATTAAATTGTTTTTATGACATTAATAAATATTGCTTTAAGCATTTGAGATTTTGTACATCTATGCTCTGATGATGCGGTATGGATATATGGGGGGTTGTAATTGAGTTGTCTGACTTTGCCAGAGAGGATACTTGTTTTTTGACATAAGTCTATTTGGTGCTCCACCTCTTGATTTTAAGGAGCCCCTATCATTTGGTGAGGGCAGTTATCCTACATGCCCGTAGGTGGTGTGCAGCTCTGTGCTGGCTCCAGTCGCCTCAGAAGTGAAGGAGTGTAGCCTCATATAAGCACCACCCATGAGCACTGACACTGGTTTAATAAACTGTTTCCTTCCATGCTCTCAGATGAACTGCATCAAAAAGCATATCAGACCATGTTGGAACCTTTCTGGATGCAAAAGAGGCCACTCCACAGAATAGGGAGACTGGAGGGCAGTGAGGAATATGTGGTTAGATAGCGTATCCAACAGAAAGAGCATTACCAAAGGTAAGTAACTTGTTGTTATGACGGCTGCTAACCACATATTCCTCACCTTTAGATTAGATAGCGGTACCTCCCAAAGTGGCGGGCCTGTGACGTGCATGCAGCAGTGCTTCATAAATGTAGTGAAGCCCATTTTGCAGCCTGACAGATGTCTAAAAGAGGTGTCCCTCACGCCAATGCTGTTCTGGCCCTGGTTGATTGGGCTCTGGCCTTCAAGGGGTTGTTTCTTGGTCAGTACATAGCACATTTTGATATAAAAGACCACTCACCTTGATAGGGTGCTATCTTTGTACAGCTTCCCCATTTGTTGCTACATAAAACACCTAAAAACCTTATAATCTATGCAATGTTTTTTTTTAGGCAGTTGATGTAAATATTCTGAGTTCTCATAGGGTTCCATTGATGAAATCTTGTTTGAGGGGTTAAGGCACAGCGAAAAACCCTGGCAGTGTAATCAATTGGACAATGGTGAAGGAGTCACAAGCTTTGGCAGGGTACTACTTTTTCCAGAGAGTAGGCGGTGTACGACGGTTACACCAAAAGCACTTGCAGTTCACTCACTTGGCATGCCAATATAATCACATTGAGGAAGCCTGTTTTAGAGTCAAGAGTCGTAAAGAACAGCTCAGCCTTGGCGCGAACGGCATGCATATAGAGAACACAAAGCGCACAGCTCTTGAGAATCGCATTGACGCCAGCACTACCAGCAGCAAGGAAACCTTTGCCATCAAATATTTCACTGTGCCTCCTGCTGCCTCCAGCAACATCACCCCCTCACAAGACCTTTGCAACACATTTTCAGCACTCTTCTGTCACAAAATCACCTCTATATATAGTATCTCCGACCCTCAATCAGACTCATCACAGTCGCACATCAACTTACGATTGCGGCCGAAGAACAAACCATGACCTCAAGGCCCACCATCACCACCTTCAAAATCGCTGCTACCATGAAGACCATCCACTCAGGGGCCCCATCTTACCCTTGCCCGCACCATGCCTTCACCATAAGATTCCAACTGATCAACAAAGAACTAAAACCCATCCTCAGCACCTTCCTCGACTCAGCCACATTCTTAGATACCTGGAAACATGGCACTATCATGCCCTTGCCCAAGAAACCATCCACTGACCAATGCCATGTAGTCCAAACTACAGACTAATTTCCCTCTTATCATACCCAGCCACCCTCTTAGAGAAACTAATCAACCAACGCCTCACTGACCATCTCAGCAACCACCTGCACCTAGACACTACGCAGTCTGCATTCAGGCCAAACCACAGTACAAAAACAGCACTCATCGCCGCCACAGACGGCATCTGCATGATCCTTGACAGAGAAGACAAAGCAGCCCTCATTCTTCTTGACTTCTCTGCAGTATTTGACATGGTCTCACACTGCATCATCATCACGTGCCTGCACCAGATTGGCATCCAAGGACCATGTTCTCTGTTGGATTTGCACTTTAACGGATAGAACAGAAGTTATCAGTCTGGCACCTTACTCCTCAGAAGCCCGGAAACTCATCTGTGGATTGCCTCAAGGTTCATTGCTCAGTCTCACCCTCTTCAATGCATACATGAACCCTCTGGCCACCATCACCCATGGATGCATCAACACACTCTACTACTACGATGACACGCAACTCCTACTCTTCCTCTCGGGTAAGGCACCCCAACACAAGAAACAATTTCACTGCCTGCATGAACGAAGTTGCTAACTGGATGAAAGTCAGCTGTCTCAAGTTCAACAAAGAGAAAATAGAAGTAGTGATTTTCGACGAGAACACCTCACCATGTGACTCCAACTGGTGGCCAGCCGAACTAGGATTCAGCATCCACGTCAGAAACATCTGAATAAAAATGAACAGTAAACTAGAAATGACCACACAAGTCAATGCCATCACTGCATTCTGCTTCCACACCCTGAAGATGGGGAGGAAGATTTAAAAATGTCTCACTAGCAACAAACAAATGTCACTCACACACTAGTCACCAGAATATTGGACTACGGGAACACCCTTATGCTGGGATTACCAAGCAACTCACTAAACAATTAGAAACTATCCAGAACTCAGCAGACACATTTATCCTCAATCACCCACACAGAACACACATCACACCACACCTCAATGAGCTCCACTGGGTCCAGATACACAAACATGCTAATTTCAAACTTCTCACACACACATTCAAGGCACTACACAACACAGGATAGGCACCACCAACCTGAACAGTTGCATCTTCTTCCACTAACCACCTAGATAATCCCACTCTGCAGGACTCCTACGCACACACATCTCACGCTTACACAGAACCAGATCAGGAGGACAAGCATTGTTTTACATCACTCCTAAAGCATGCAACGGCCTCTGACATCACATCAGAGCCCCCTCCTCTCTTCTTGACTTGTTCAAGAAGAGGACAACCTGGCTTTTTGAATTAACACCTGCCTGCTCAGCAATAGGATTCCCTCAGGGGTAACAGTGCACGTTTCAAATACACATAACATAGCAATTGTTGCATCACAAACAGAATGGGGGAACATATGAGTCAAATGTTTTATGCAATGCAAGACAACCTGAGACTTAAACAATGACAGCTGATCACGTAAACTCAAAGGGCAAATATGCAGAAAAAATTAGTCCTTATAGGGCCAACAAAAGAACAAAAGAACAAACGTAAGAACATTTGAAAGTTCGACTTGTAAGGGAAAGTGTTTATAGGCCCGCACTAATCAAAAAATGTGTCCCAGTGCCCGCATAGACAGACTTTGAAGAAGGTGGTCTGGTCATTAGGACGACATTAACCACCTTACCTGGCTTGTAAAAAGCACTCTATAGCCTCCTCTCAATCTCCACGTATGAAGGTATAGGTTGTGGACACTCAGGTGCAGGATCCCACCCAGTCACAGAGACAAATGGTCCTCCCAAAGTGATAGCCCGATCGGGGTGCAAATGCGCATGCTCAGGAGCACTAGGCAGCACACCCAACTAGCTCAGTTTGCCATGATTAAGATGACTTGCATCCCATCAGTCCTTCGCTTTCTCAAGATAAGAGGGTAGCAGCGGAAAAGCCAAACAACAGGCCTTCATTCCATTCCAGCAAGAATGCCTGTCAGAGTGAATGCCTTGGAGGAAACTCCAGTGCACAAAATTGTTGACACTGTGCGTTCTCAACAGTGGTGAATAGGTGGTGAATAGTAGCACCCCACTGTTTGAATATACCCTCTGCCACCTTCTGTGTAGAGATGCCAATTGTGGTCCATCAGACGGCATCTGCTCAGTTCATCCACTCTGGCATTTAGGGACTCCTAAGTGACTTGCTACCAGTAAGATCGCCTGCCGACCCAGCAACCAACAAAGGCATTACCTTTAAGTTAGCCACCTGAAGTAGCTCCTAAATGTCCTATATTGGAGTGAAAATGATTTAGGGGGCATTAACAGCCACAAGGACCTTACTGCGACAAGGCTGCCATAAAACTATTCCAGCAAAGAAGCAGCCTTTTCAGTGAATAGCCTGGATACAAACGGCCTGTCCATTAGGGATGCTTGCAGGCCCATGAAAACCTGTTTGATCTCATCGAGGCATGCCGCCTAAGCCCAAAACATGTGCCAATGCTCTACCTATGCAATCTGTAGTGTCTAGGTCAGGTCAGAGAACTTACTTAGCATCATCCTGAGTATCATGTATCATTTAGGCCAAAGAGGCCCAAGGTCCTCAGACCATCCAGCAAGATCACACTGGCCATATACCACAATACATGAATGTACCTTCCAAGTAGACAAACTATGTTTATGGATTGGAGGGTTAAAGTAGCTAAAGAAAGCATTCACTTTCCAAGGGCATAAAATCTTTTTGATACACTGTCTGAAGGACGGCCACAAAGGAATTTGGATTGATCTTGCGTGTTGATGCCTGAACTATCAGTCTTTCTGGTATAGATTGTTTGGTTAGGAAATTCAGGCCAACAGAAGCCTGCCTCTGTCACCTAACCACAGTTTAGCTGACAGGAGTACATTTGAATTTATCTCAACCTGGTGTCAATTGCAAGACTAAACCATCAGCTGCCCTCTGAACCACCACTGTAAACAAGGCATTTTCTTCCACTGATGGCCCAGGTGGCAAATCTAGCTCGGTTTTTGGAGTGGAGATGTGCTAAGCCCACTGCCACATTGGAAGCTAAGATAAAAGGAATGATTAGCATAATCAGGAGGAAGTAAGCTGTTCTTGTTTCCATAATCACAGGTGTTATGAGGGAGACCAGGCGCATCCTGCACTGGACAAGAATCAGACAGCCACATGCCTCTGATAGTACTGGTGCCATGGCAGAAATCCTAGATTACAATCGGGGAGCATAACAAGTGGTTGCATCCTTACGATATCATAGTACACATGGGCATGGAACCAGCAGACATAATTTCGTAATCAGAGATCTGCATCAGGACTTGTTCTAGTGCTGGAGTTAGTGGAGTTGATGTTGGCACAGAAGAAGGCACAGACCAGAGTCGGTGGTAATCAGGCGTGGTAGTGGGTCCTGACGGGATAGACGGCGTCAGTAGTGGATCGGTGGCAGATTTTCAAATGGAGACTTCTGTGGGGCAAGAAGGTGCACAGAGGGGCCCAAAATCGCACCGCTGGATGGCTTCCTTAAACTTAAAGGCCACTATCTGTTTCGGGGTCCGCCTAGGAAATTCTGGGTGCGGGAGGACCAATTGTGGGGCAGCAACAGATTCAGACAAAACTGCAAGCATACCATCTCTATCTTGACGCCTTCAATTCTTCTTGCTAGACTTTGAGTAGAGGGATGGGGAGGAGTCCTGATTGGCCGTTTTGGGTTTATATCAAGATTCAACTTACTGGAACACTTCAAAAGGAAAGTGTTTTTTCGCGGAGGTGGCCTCGAGACTGGGACTGCAATCTGGTCCGCAACTTGGAATGGAATTTGTGCTTCGACTGCAATCTCTATGTTCAGAGATGTATAGCCTGATCTACGGCTCCCGAATCACCTTTGGGCATATACGGACACACTTGTTGCACAACTTAAAGGTGTGCCCGGAGCCCAAACGCCATAAACCCATTTCGTGCAGATCCATAATCAACATCAGCTTCATGGAGTCTCAGTACAGCTCAAATCCGGTCGATTTTAGTGAGAATACCATTCCCTTGCATAGTTGGAAGTCATGGGAAGACTTACAAATTTAGGAGTGTAGCTCCAGCTCTGCGTCAAAGGGTGCAGAAAGAAAGGTACAGCTTTTAGCTCACAAGGGTAGCGCTTATGGGCAGCTGCACTTCGTTACTTCTGGGTTGGTTCAAAGCAACTACAGAACCACACAATGCCACATACACACAGGCGCACTTCCTCAAAACTCCAAGGATCCAGTCTGGATCTTGGATATATTCTAAAGGCGAGGAATCTGCAGTAAAAAGTATAAATGTTGAACCTATTGAATGGAGAAAAAAACATGTGGAGGCCTCCGGCCACCAATCCACAGTGTAGTTGCATTCAGGTCTGTTGCAAGGCTATAGAAGCCTGAAAAGCTATGCTGCTCCTGAAATATGCTTGAATCGAGCCAAGAGAGACTCACCTGTGTGGACCATGCTTACTAACACCGAGGACTCTGAGCGGCAACCGAGCCCTGTGAGGCCTGTGGAGGCAAATACATATTCTGGAACGTGTGATGACTAGGTATGTTGGTGCTATACTGGGAGTAATAGTTTAGAGCTTTTGTAGCATTAATCATAGCCCATTTGGTATGCGTACTACACTGGAGATGAACACTATGCTTCATAAATAACCTTTAGTGGTGCAAAACCGTGATGCCGGATGGAATACCATCCCTTTCACTCCCAGAATGTATTACCTATCATGATGCAGGGAAAAAGTGCAACAATGGCTGAGGTGTGGTTGAGCTGAGCACTGCATTAGCTGTTGTGACATACACTTATTGTAGAACTGAAATGTCCTTGAAATACAAGTGATCTGTGAGCTGCTATAGTTGCCACTCTCTCCACATGCCAAGGTATGGCATTTTTAAGGCACAACTGGGAGGGTTACTCAGGACAGCACACAATTCTGCATTTGAGCTTCTGAAGGTGTGGCCCTGTGTCCTGTATGAACTATGCCTGTGTTGACATCATATGACAGAATTACTGTTATAGTATATTGGTTGATATCCGAAATCACAACCACTATACTCAGGGAAAATGTTGGGAGATTCTCACTGGTCAACAAAATGGTCATCTACAGGAAGCTGGAATCAGAAAAGCGGGGCCTGGTTACTCTGATATTAGATGGCTAGAAAGGTAGGCTGTGGCAGTGGCTCATTCAACCAGTGATGTTCTGGCTATAATTAAAGGCACTTGAACCTTTGTTGAGACAAGAAATAATCCTGTTACAATCAAAGATGATCTAAAAAAGGTGCCAGAATAAGTTGAGATAAGTATTTTTCATGTTTTGTATGTTAATTTGAAAAATGTGTGTCTCTTCACTTCTCATGCAACTAAAATCTTTTTGGTAAATATAAACAATTGCAAAGAAAGGAATGATTTCATATAAATTACATTCAAACAGAAAAGATAGTGGTCTGTTTCTTGCTCACAAATAATAAGAGCATAATGTCAAACGGAGCCAGGTTCTCCTTTTTGTGTACAATTTAGTAAGGCCCTACCTGGTTCTGGTCCTTTGGGCCCATCCCCCCCCCCCCAGTTTTTGTACTTTTAGAAAGATGGCATTTTCTTGCCTAAGCCGTATGTTGCCTGCAGCCTGTCTCTGGGTCATATGCCTAGGTGTGGGTGACAGTTTGCTTTGTGTGTTCCTCCTAGACTCCCACACACAATTGGGAGGATTCGGTGTGACTGGATGCGCCATCACTAGCAGGATGGGTGGGAGGAGCTGGATCCAGCTCCACTTACACTTCAATAGGCTGTGTCCTGTCTCCATGCAAAGGGCCGCCTACTCCCTGTAGTTAGTCTAGACCCAGGACTAGGACGGCAGGGCACCTGTGCAGTTAAAGGCATACCTCTAGAAGCCTTTCCCCACTTAAAAAGGTACAAATGAGTATAAATACTAGACCGCAGAAACAAGCACTTCACTACACTTCCGGACCTGTGGATGCCCCACCAGGAAGAAGCAATGTTGTGCTGCTGAAAAGACTGGTACTCTGCTGGACCGCTGCCCAGATGTGCTGGCCAGCTGCCTTCTTGCCTGGGCTAGTGGGCTGGCCTCCCAATCTGAAGCCTGAGGGACACAACAGGCTTCCAACAACCTTGGATCTGCACCTGGACTCTGCCATCTGTATGTCTACCCTGCCAAGTGGTGCCAACCCAGTCCTGGACCCATGGAAGTGGGCGTAAGATGCTCTGTCAGCCTCTGTGGATCGAGCAGAACTGATGCATCTCCTCTGCTGCACGGCGCAAGCCCGAGCAGAACCAATGTATCGCCTGTAATGCGTGGATTGAACCCATCGCAAAGACCAGCATAGCAGCTCTTTAGAACCGAAGCATAGCCACAACTGAGATACGCAACCTCGACGCAGGCCCTGGCATCTCTCGGCGACAGCAGCCTCGACGATGGCGCCAGACTTCACAGCCTAGCCAAGCAGCTCTTCGGAACCGACGTATCGCCCGCAACTGTGCACCACATCCTCGATGATTGACGTTGCATTGCAAGCCCTATCAACTGGATCCTCGACGACAAAGCAGGCAGGAGCGTCACAGCCACGCCATGTCTCGGAACTGTTGCATCACTTCTGCTGTGTGACGCATCTTCGACGTGGATCCTCACAGTCGGCCTAAACTTGTGACTTTTGTCCCGGTCCAGCACGACCAGATTGCCACAGTTGGCGCTTTGTGCTTTTTGGTGTTGCTTTTCCTAAAATCTTTAAAATGACATATTTCTGGTTTTACTGATTAGATTTTTGTTGTTTTGGTCTTGTTTTATTTATTAAACAAAGTTATTTTTTTCTAACTTGGTGTGGGATTCGTTTTGGGTGGTGCTTTTCACTTTAGTACTGTTTGAAGTGTTGCACAAATACTTTGCACAATACCTCTAAGTTAAGCCGGACTGCTCTGAGCCAATCTACCAGAGGGTGGATCACAGGTTAATTTAGTGTTGGCTTTGCCTCACCCTGACATGGATAACTAGGCTCAGACCCTAGTCAACCAACCACCCAGTCTCTTACAAACTTTAAAATAAAATTGTGAAATATGATTATGTCAATTAACAAATGTATATTATATACTTATTTCAAATGTGGAATAGTATAAAAAATGCTACAGCAGTGTTAACATAATTGTGAATAGCAATGGGTGGTGTCAGTCCCTCCACAAACCCTACTTTAGTTTTATCTAAACCACTCCCATTTCATAGTTAGCAGTCCCTATTTTTGAGGCACACCCCTGTCCCTACCACTATTACTACTAAGTAGCAAAGTTATGTGTAGGGATTTCCCCATAGGAGATGTGGATGTTTGTGAATTGTATTTATATTAAGTAGTAGTACTATAGTGCATCTTTATATACCACAAAATACAGTGTATGAATTAGGTCATTGTGTCTTAGTAGGCCAACTATATGCTTGCTGGTGTAAGTTCAGGACTCGGCCTAGGCAGTAAACACGTTATTAGCTATGGTGGAGCTGTTCTGAATTAGTTAGGTTTATGAATTATCTGGGACAAATCAAACTTATTCCTACTGGATGCACTGAGGGACAGTGCCTAAGACACCATGCCAAAGATACAGTATGCTGGGGGATTAGCTATTTCCACTATATGAACCATGAACTCTGAAGTGCAGAGGCACAGTCTGAACCTGAGCAAGGTTGTTTTAAACCAACAGAAGTCTGAAGATTTTTTAGTGACATTGCCATTATTATTGGTAAGGCGGATGACAGTGGCCAAGACAGCAGCACCACCTGTTGGGAGGCACATGCTCTGGAAAGGCGAATTATGGGTACTTTGGCAAGCACTTGGAGGGAGGCAGCTTCCTGGTTGGGATATACGCAAATAGTCTGGACGTAAATTATCTGGGGCCAGTTAAGTGCAAAGCTACATGAGTGAGTACAAGTGTTTTGAACAAGTTGAGTTTCCTTACTGGTAGCCAATGCAAATAATGGAGGTGAAAGGGAAAGCTGAGCTCCAGGCCGAAGCTTAAGAACACGAGCAGCTGCATTTTGTACCACCTGTAGCCTGCTGACTAAATATTGAGGGAGTCCAAGATATAGTGCATTTGCATAGTCCAGCCTGGGCGTGATGAGGCCTTGAATGACTGCTTTCCTAGCTGGAAGGGATAGGAAGTGAAGAAACCTTTTCAGAGTATGGAGTTAACTTGGTGTTGAAAGGACAACCAGTTATTAAACTTAAACCCTAGGTTTTTGACCACTTCAGATTGCAGGCCTAAAGAGGAGCACAATCTGGCCAGAAGGCCAGTCAATCCACAGGAGAATTATGGCTGAAGCAGAGAACTTTGGTCTTATCTGCATTGCACTTCAATTGGTTAAGGCACATTCAATGGAAAACAGCAGCTAGGCATGGTTTTAATTAATTTAGTGTAATATCTTCTCCTTTTGCAAAGGAGAAGAAGAGCCTGTTTCGTCTGCATACAAACTTATTTTGGCACCAAAGGATTCCGCTAGGAATGCCAGTTGAGTAAGATAGATATTAAACAGCATGGGGCTGAGGGCGGAACCCTGTGGGACCCCAACTGTTAGGTGTTTGGTGCCTGAAGAAAAAGGGGGAGTTCAAACCTCTTGTCCTCTATTCCCTAGGAAAGACTGCCACCATTTCAGTGAAAGACCACCAATTCCAATAGTCTGAAGGCGAGAGAGGAGCCTAGAGTGGGATACTGTGTCAAGGTCTAATAGTTTCAGCACAGCCTTACCCCCTGTGTCTAGAGTATCTCTGATATACTCTGTAAACTCGAGCAAGTCAATTTCAGTGCTAAAGGTGGGCCTAAAACCTGATTAACTGGGGTGCAGGAGGTCGTTAGACTCCAAGTTACATGAGAGCTGCTAGTTGACAAATGTATCCAAGTAAAACCAACCTATTTCCCAGCGGTAGGTCTTACTTTGCAAGTGGGGTGGTAATGTGTAAAACCGATAAATATTTGGGGCAAGTCACTTCTGTAAATACTGTCGACAACACTGTTAAGCATGTTTTCTGATGTGATTCAAGGTAGTCACCTCCACCCGCGGTTTCCAATTTTTACTGTTTCCATTCCGAGCATATCTTGTACTAGATGCAACCGTCAACTGTGGATGAGCGTATCTTCCAAGACCCAGAGGATCAGAATTGTTGTTTGGCTGCACATAATAGTAAGGAAATCTGTTGGACCCTATCATTAGCGGCCCGTCCCCTGCCACAGTGGGGCGGGAGATGGGGAGGGTTTGATTATAAAAGAATAATTAAAATAAAAACTTTAACTTACCTTAATGCTGCCGCATCCATCTCCAGCTCTTCTTCCTTCTGGCTTTGAGGCACAGGCTCCCAGCTTGCCCTGCGGCCAATCCTGAAGCTGCTCTCTCAAAAGAACAGCTCCAGGATTGGCCTGAGCGTCGGCAACTTGCGCTCCCAGGCAGACTGGGAGCATGTGCCTGCTCTCTCCAGCCCCAGCAACACAGCTGAGGCTGGAGAGAGCTTCACTGTGCATGAGGGGTTTGGCCAGGCAGAGACAGCCAGCCAAACACCTCTTGACAGCGAGGGAGTGCCCACCACTCCCTCACCAGCAGGGACATCCCCATGACCCGCCCCCAAGACTCGTTACAGTCCTCAGGGCGGGTCCAGGGGATAAAGTAAAACAATAATAAAACTGGTTTGAAACTCATTTTATTATTGTTTTAGTTGCTGGCGGTGGCAGGGGGGCGGCGCTACTTTACTTTAAATGAGCAGCTGCTGCTGGCCCCCATGCGAATTGAGAGGCTAGGAAAGGCAATCTGCCACACCCAGAATTATTTATGATGGAAGTCTAATCAATTGAACCCCAAACATCTGATCAATATGCTCAAGGACTTTCTTCTAGTACCTTTGGAGTTAGGGGCAATGCCAGGGTAAGTAGAGAAAGGACCCAGGGTTTTTGTAATCTCTCCAGCATAGGTCACTTTTATTGATGTCCCATTTATGTATCCTGTTTGGGGTGTAATACTAATACTTCGCAATTTTCTTGACTGTCTCCCTCACTGTCGAGTTAGAGGTGCCTAGTCATGGCCGAACAAGTGTTTCTACCCAATCCTTATTCATGATCTTCCTTACAATTTCAGACTACCATAGCAATTGGGACTCTGTCCGCATTTGTGTGATATCAGAGGTGAGGCCCTTATCGCTTCTCGGCCTTTTGGCTAAGACAAGTGTAGTAGTGTGTGTGTGTAGTGTAGGTGAGGCCCTAAGAGATCCAGAGATTAGACAGAGAAAGCTCTCAAAGTGGTACAGATTTAATAAAGATCCACCATTCAAAGGGGGTCATGGATCTAGAGGTCAGTGTCTTCTTGCTCCTGTGACTCATCCAGTGTCTCATTTGGAAGTCACGCTCTACCTGTTCAATATCTTAAAGCCCTGCGTGCCAAATAAGCTGTACACCCATGTACAACGTGGCTGCCTGCTACTCCAGAAAAGGGCTGTGATTCATGCCCAGAGAAAAGTCAGGGTTTCCAATGAAGGGCGTTAGAGGAGATGGGTACTTGAAGAGCCCTTTCCTAATCAAAACCATGTCACATGAGACTAGTGTGGCCCTCATAATTGGGGAGGAGTAAAGAACCAAAGATCAGGAGCATCTGGGCAGCTAGGGTATCTTCCAAAGAATATCACCCACGATTATCAGATGCATAAAACACCAAGCTTTTTTTGTTGTCATCCTCCTCCTTTCCACATTATTTCCGAGCTGGTCTGCATGGCAATTAGTTCACAAATGAGGGACCCTGAAACCCACTTCATTAATTGGGGCATGCAACATGCTTTTAGGAAGCCTTAATTTCTTACCTCCCCATATGAAGTTATTTAAAGTGCTTTGAATGTCTCTTAAAATCACATTTCGGTGGTCACAGTGGAAGAGATTGGGTCAAGTATAAGAATCTGGGGGGGCGTGGCTGGCTGTGCAACAGAATGGCAGCTTTTTGAGCGCGCTCCGCCGGCCGGGATTAAATCCTTAATTAATCCTACACTCCCTGTGGATGCCGACCCGCCAAAACCCACTGCATGAAGAGATAGTCGTGTGGGAGTTCTGTCGGAAGAAATCCGAAGATCTACCTGAGAGTAGACGCCAGAACGGACAAAAAGAAGATCGGGTGCCGGACACTCGCGAGGCCCTGGTGGAGCTGCTTGTGGGAGGCGCTGAAATTGAGCACGCTGTTGCTGTTGGTGCGCGGGCCCAGTGCCGGCGAGTGGGGCTCCTGCTGCCTCCCGGTGGCTGTGCCGGTGTCCGCGGAGTGGCGCATTAGAGGCGGAGGGTGCAGACCTGCCGTGAGCCCGTACGCGAAGCGACCGGAGAGATGAGCCGGTGACGGACCTCCGGTGCCATATGACGCACGGACTCAGGTGACGATTTCAACAACGCCCGCGGCTGCCGGTGGGCCCTGTGCTGCTGGCGGCTGATGCGATATTGGACGTGATATCGCTGCTGCTGATCGGTCCTGTGCAGTGGAGACAGCGGAGGGGCTGCGGACGGCTAGGCGCTGCTCACACACCCCACACCAACACAGAACTGCCTGGTGAATCATCGAGACCCTGTGAGTAACCCCTCGACCGCCATGTTGTGCATTGATTAGTCGGCACTGCTGGAGACTGCTTGGGCGGAGGCCCCGCTGTTCATCGCGCCCGGGCTGCTTTGTGAATAAGGAGTGGGTGTTGGGAGTTGTTACCCGCCTGATCCGTGGTGGCCCTGTAGAAGCTCATTTTCTGAGGACCGCCATTTGCTGAACAAGGGCGTAGCAGCGTGGATTCCTTCTGGCGGCGATGATTGCTGCGCTGAGACTCTGAAGCACAGGGGCGAATTCACGAAGGTATGGGGAATGAGTCTATCGTCGTGGTGGAGCGAACCTGTGGATAACTGCATTGTGCTGTGGCCCGGAGTGCCTTTCTTTTAAAAATTGCCATATTATTCATATGCCTCTACTTTGATGCCTAGTGACGCTGCTGGACCTATGGTTGGCTAAGATTGATGGGCCTGAATGCTTAGTGGTCATCGAGGAGATCTGAGGACGAGTGGCCCTGCTGTGCTTAGGAGGTATTAACGTAGAAGATTGGTTACGCGAATGTGTGGAAGCTGCGCAACTCTTTCAAATATGAAAGGCAGGGGCCTGTCCCAGGAGGTTTCAGCGGTCTAGCGGAGCATAGAGCAGGACGCAGAGAC
Source organism: Triturus cristatus (assembly GCF_964204655.1). Taxonomy (NCBI): domain Eukaryota; kingdom Metazoa; phylum Chordata; class Amphibia; order Caudata; family Salamandridae; genus Triturus; species Triturus cristatus. Next base: position 849,700,907 of record NC_140582.1, read on the forward strand.
CGCGGGTGGTGTCGGCGCGCCATCGGAGTAATATTGTGCTTTGGCGGGATAGGATACGGGACATCGTAGTCGCCTATTGCATCGGCGAGTTGATCCAGTTCTGGGCTCTACGTTTGCACCTTCAGTGCCATTGCAACCATGGGCAAACAAGACGCCAAACAACCAAAACTGAATTTCGACAGTAAGCACTCCACCCGACATGCAGAGTTGGAACATGACACACAGGCCGAGGGCCCACATGACTCACATGCGGAGGATCAAGGGGAGGACCTGAGATCGCTTATGTTAGAGATGCGGTCCAGCCTTCGTACCATAGACACCAAACTGGACAATTTAACGGCACAGCTGGATTCAGTCAGGTCGCAGAGGCCTCCTGTCAGTTCACCGCCCAGACCCATCATAGCGAAGCTCTTAAACTATCAGGATAGGGACCTTGTTCTCCGGGTGGCAAGGGAGAAAGGCAAGATTACACATAAAGGGAACACCATCTCATTTTATCCTGATTTGAACCCAGCAGTGCAGGCGGCACGTCGAGAATTTCTCCAGGCAAAACAAATTCTATTACAGGCACAGATCACGTACTCACTGTTGTACCCAGCTAAACTGAAGGTTTAATTCGATGAAACTTCCCACTTTTCACAGACGTGAAATCTGCACTAAAATTTGCTAAACATGTCGGTGGGAAGAAGAAGAAGGGAAATTGTGAAGATGATGGGACAGCAGGAGGCCACCTAAGTGACAATGACTAATCTGGGTATCGTATGGTCTATATACTAGCTAATTGCACCATCAAGATTTGAGACTTGTGCTCGCCGAGTGGGGATTTGCCAGATGTTCTGAAGCTCTCTTTAACGTGGTTTGTTTTAATTTAGTAAATTTGTGGTTTTGTGCGGGTAACATCATCCGCAGTATTCCCGGCCACCTTGTGCAAAGCAAGGTAGTATGCCAGTGATGCTGCGCCCCCATGTGAAGGATCCCGGTTTTCATGCTTTTACATGTGTGTTCTTTTTCTTCTAGGGTGGGTATGCTACAACCTGATTGGGGGGTTGGAATGGGTGGAGGGAAGGGGGTAGGGTTTGTGTTATTGTTCAATGCCAGTATAGGATGTGATTTGGTGGCAAAACTATGTCATACCTGGTTGAAGTACCAAGTTGTGGATGCACAAACAAAAGCCGTGAGTAAATACCTTGCAGATGACTGTTAACACGTTAAACTGCCTTACTTGGAATGTTTGAGGGCTAAACGATGGTAGAAAATTGAGACTGGTTCATGCTTATTTATCCCGCCATAATGTAGACATATGCATACTGCAAGAGACGCATCTGAATGGTACGCCCTCACAGAGACTTCGTCATAGCCGTTGGGGACATATATATTCCTCTGTATATTCCAATTACGCATGGGGGTGACTGTGCTGATTAAGCGGGGGCTAGACTGGAAGGAGAGGTGTATACAAGGAGACCCTGAGGGCAGGTATATCTTGGTGCAGGGACTTTTATGTGGTGTTTCTATGACTATTGTGGCCGTCTATGGCCCCAATGTCGACTCTCCAGATTTTTTTAATACTATCTGGTCTAAAATCAGGCTGTTCTACTATACTATGGGGAGGAGACTTTAATGCCATCCTAGATGACGACTTGGATAAGAGAGGGGCCGCCGCACCTTGCACCCATCGGCTAGCACCGCCCTGAGGGCGATAATGGGCGATGGAGATCTGATTGACTTATGGCGTGACAGACATCCCTTGCTCAGGGAGGGCACTTGCATTTCTGATCATCACAGTGCATGGTCCCGTTTGGATTACTGGCTGGTATCCTGTGATGTTGCCACTTGTTCTACAACTGTTGCACACATGCCTAGATCGCTATCCAACCACTCTCCATGTCTGTTGAGGCTATCGATTCCAAACTTGCCAAAGTGCGCCTTTACCTGGCGCCTCCCACCACACGCTATCCTAGATGACGCTTTTAAAGAAGAAATCCGGTCCGATATAATCGAATACTTTGATCTGAATACAGGCTCGGTGGATACTGAAGCCTCACTCTGGGAGGCTTTTAATGTTGTAATTAGAGGTAAATGCATCGCCAGGCAAGCGGGAGTGTTGAAGGCAATAAGAGGAATGCTTGCCTCCATCGAGGCCAGTATAAAGGCGCTGTAGGAGGAATTCTACACAACTGGTGACCTGGAAACCACTGGCCTGCTGAAGGCCAAATTGCTAGATTACTCTAAAGAAGCGCAGCGTGAGATCACATTTTTGGGAAAATACGCAGAGGCGAGGAGATACGGGGAGAGAGATAGGCCAGGTCGTAATCTGGCTAGTATGATAAAGCCACCCAGATCCACAACGTTTATTCATGAAATACACACCGCAACAAGCATTAAGATTAGGGGACAGGAGGACATTATTACCGCTTTTTCCGGCTCCTATTCCCATCTTTACACTGCCACACAGGAGACCTGACCTGAGGGAATGCAGTCCTTCATGGACACGATTGCACTAGCCTGGTTCAATGACAATCACAGAAAATATATGGATCTCCCGTATACTGCTGAGGATGTCGCTCAGGTCATAAAGAGCTTGCCCCTTGACAAGGACCCCGGCCCTGACGGCCTGACCACGTCTTTTTACAAAACCTATGTAGCAGAATTGGCGCCCAGACTATTGGAGGTGTATGGGGAAGCCTTGGAAACGGGAATATTGCCCAACACTATGAGGGAGGCAATAATTATCACTTTGCTAAAACCCGGAAAACCAGAAACTGAGATGGACTCCTACAAACCACTCTCCGTGATAAATGTTGATGTCAAAATATTAGCGAAATTGATTGCCAATCGGCTTCAGCCTTTGCTGCCCATGATTGCACTCCCTGACCAGTCAGGGTTCATTCTGGGGAGATCAAAGTCACATAACTTACGAACCATTTTTTCAGATTTACACTATCTACATCCAGATGTCCATGCCACAGTAGTGTTTGTAGACGCGACAAAAGCTTTCGATACACTAGAATGGCCTTATCTGTTCACCATTTTGGGCCGTATGGGGTTCAGCCCGCTTTTCATTAACAGTATACGTCTGCTCTAAACTACCCCAGCGCCCGGATCAGGGTGAACAGGCTACTTTCTGATCCCTTCCCTATATCGCGAGGCACGAGGCACGGGTGCCCCATTTCCCCATTATTGTTCGCAATAGCGATGGAACCACTAGCTGCGCGAGTCCGTCAGCATCACATGGCACGAGGCATTGGCTTCAGTTCCAGGTGTCCCCTGATATCCCTATATGCCGATGACGTGACCCTTTACCTTGTGAACCCGGAAGACAATCTTGACCCAGTTTTGCGGGAATTCATACGGTTTGGGGGACTGGCTGGGATCTCTGTGAACTGGTCAAAATCAGTGTTATTCCCCTTAACGGAGAACATGCCGAGGGTCACTTCCGAATACCCTCTGAAGTGGGAAGTAGAAGCAGTTAAATACCTGGGAATATGGATTAGCCGGGATGTGCAGGAAATTTGGAATTTAATTTAAACTATGGGAGAGCCATGGTGTGGTTGGAGGAGAAGGTCAAAATATAGGCGAAGCTGCCCCTGTCCCTCACTGGAAGGTTAGCTTTAGCGTCGCATTTTTTTAACATTCTCAAGTCACAACTCGTCACGTTGGCGTGGGTGGGTGGTCAGGCAAGGGTATCTTGGGACATGCTAACGCTTCCACTGCATCAAGGCGGCATGAGGGCTCCGGATGTGCGGTTGTACGCGCTTAGCGCTCAGGCCCAATACTTGCATTTCTGGGTACACCCGACACCCTTTTAACCCCACGTGGCGGTGGAGCAAGATGCGGTCGAACCTATCCTGCTTAAAGTAGCTATTTGTAAACCAGCTTGCCGCCCCAGGGAGGACATAGATACCGCAGGTACGCTGAGATGGGCGTGGGAAGAGCTACGTAAAAGGGCGGGAGTCCAGGTGTTATATGGCCCTTTGTTATCACTGATGCAAAACCCACTGCTACCCTGTATAGCAGACGGGATTGGCAAATCCCTTGTACAAAAGTTACATCTTCATACCTTTGCCGACCTATTTCCTGACAATACATTTAGACCCCCCCCCCCTCGGCAGATGATGGCCAGGCTGTGCCCTTCTCCGAGCTTTTCTCGCATCATAAACTCCGTGCGGCATGTAGGGCTCTTAGCAGCAACTTCCCGTTGGCTCCCTCAGTGCTGTCCACTTTGGAAAACTTGGTAGGCTCCCCATCCCCTCGCAAACTGGTAACACGGATCTATAAGCATATGCAGGACTCGGCCCCATTGGTTCACCCCAAATCCCTGCAATACTGGAACGACGAACTACCCACCCCACTGACCGAGGCACAGTGGAGGTTCTGCTGTGGGCAGCTCACAGAACTGTCTCCCAACTATAGGCTGAGACTGATCCATTTCAAATTTCTGCACACATTCTACAGAACACCCATTGATCTCCATAGGATGGGGCTCCATGAGGATGAGAGCTGCTGGGGTTGTGGATTTTCCCCTGCTACGTTTTTACATGTGGTGTGGGCTTGTCCGTCACTCACAGATTATTGGTCTAAGATTTTTATCTCTGTGAACCAAATTGTCGGACGATCTGATACTCCATCTCCCATAATGGACTTATTGGGATATGTTAAAGACACTCCGCCAAAAACACGTAAACTACATGCGTTGCTTTTATTATTTGCCAAAAGACAAGTGGCGGTGTGTTGGGGTAGGAGGAGAACGCCATTGGCTAAGGGCTGGCTAGCCGCTGTAACATTTGGGCACACACAGCTAACTACATTTTGGGAGCTCATGCCACCCACCTCCAGGCCCATGACATCTGGGAGCCTTTCATGCAATGGGCACAGAATCAGAAAGAAGTTGATGAGTCGATATAGGTGAACTATGCTTAGAAACTTGCACTGGAAGGTGGGATTATTGGGCACCAAATGAGAAGTGTTAACCCCTTATCTATATTAATAGGTGGTAATTGTTGATGCATATATATGACTGCCTAGGTTACATGTCTTCTGAAATTCCAACAGAACGTCTTGATGTCGTACACTTGTGTGTATATTCTACAATGTTAATAGCCCTAGAAGTTACATACATAATGAAGGCTTTATAGAAATTGCATGCACGGGGTACCCAACTAATGCCTAATATGTTATTGTGTCTTTTTCATGACTGCACCAATTTTAAGGAAAGACGTAACATCGCACTGGCTTGTTATGTTGTTGGAATGTTTTGTATCTTAACAAAATGCTAATAAAAAATAATTTTAAAAAAAGTATAAGAATCTGGGTAGGGCCAACATTTTGTCTGCACTAATTTGTCCCAGTAAGGAGAGGCCCGTTTTGACACCTTTGTAACTGCACGGAGAAAGTAGAAGTGATATGTATACTTAACACAGTATGTTGCTTTCAAGGAAGGAAAATTCTTTCATTCCTAAGGATGTTTTGTGTTTATCAGCACATGATAATAACCCACCCATAAGTTAGCCTCTTGAACAGTCAAGGGTGACAAGTTCAGAAGTTGGGATAGCTGCAAGTTAATTCTGAAGCTCGCAACCTGGCCAACATTGTTCAATTCCTCTAACAGGGGTGGGAGCGAGTGCATTGCTTCAGTCAGTGTAGTAAAATGTCCACGTGTAAGCAGATTTTATGTTTCTCTTTGCCTGTGGTTAGCCTCTTAATTTCTTGATTGGCTTTAACTGCACTCACTAATGGCACCACATATAGACTGAATAGGAGAGGAGATATGTGGAAGCCCTGCTGTGTTCCCCTTTCACTTTGAAAACGGAGCAGAGGCCTTGTCCTTTAAAAAGACACTAGCAACAATTTATTTTATAGATGCTAGCAATTCATGCCATGTATTTGGGTCGAACACAAATGCCTTAAATATCTTCCAAAGAAATAGTCAGTATACCCTGTTGAACGCCTGTTCGGCGTCGACAGATAGAAATATTCAAGTTTGTGGACCCTGTATATTTTGTCAATCAGATGTAGGGTATGCTTAATATAAACTGCCAACGATAAATCCTGTCAGGTCTGGGTCAATGAATTCCTTGAAGAGGGGTGCCAAATGGGTTGTCAAGATCCCAGAAAAGATCTTTTTTGTCAATATTCAGCAAGGAAATTGTCCAAAAGGAGGAACATATTGACAGATCTTTGCCAGGTTTAAGAATACTCATGATTGAAGCCTCCCACATAGAGTCGGTTATTAGGGATTTCACACCGAAGGAGTTGTAAAAGCATGTGAGAAGTGGGGCCAGGGTGGGTCAAAGGTTTTGTTGATTAGACCTGTGAAGCCATTGGGGCCAGGAGGCTTTCTGAAGTTTTAACTTGGTATGGGAACATAGGATCCTTCTAGCATGGTTACCCCCACTTTTTGTCTGGCGTCAGTGTATTTTGACCTCGTCTGACTGGGAACCTGATAATCAGGACCCTTGTCACTGTGCTTTCTCCACTAAATTGACCATGTTAGGTACTTTGGTACTGCCACAATTGGCTACTGGTGTACTCTTGCAAGTCCCTAGTATATGGTACTGAGGTGCCCAGGGCATAGGTACACCAGGTGTCTCCCATGGGCTGCTCTTCAGTCCTGAGGGCAGAGCGCTTGGTTATAAGTGTGAGGGTGCCCCTGCATGAACAGGACACCCCTACAAATACCAGAGTCGATTCTCCAGGCTTCGTAAGTGTGGTCAGCCATTTTAATACATATAGTGGACATCAGTCTTTACGAGATGTCTAACTATATAGTGGCTGCACCGAACCCGGTCATGTTTGGTATCCAATATGTTGGGATCATACCACAACACTGATTACAGTGTTGGAAGTATGATTCCATGCACTGGGGGCTCCCTTGAGGTACCCCCCTGTATTCCCGGTAACAGCCCTTCTGGGTCTGCCAGCAAGCTAGTGCTGCTGACAACCACAGACACGATTCTGCCCTCCTGCTGCTGAGCTCGAGCAGGGGAAGGTAGAACAATAGGTTTCCTGTCACAGGGAGGTTTGACCACCTCCCAGACAGGATTTAGTGAATTGGGCTGGGGTGGGGGTGCTTGCCAGCACCGCCAGACTGCTTGAAGGGCATATTTGGTGTCCTCCTTGCATACTCCATTTTGAGCCCAATCAGGCAGCCCTTGGCTCCCGCACGTAACTGGTCAAAGGATATGGGAGTATCCTCCCCTCTTTCCAGCCCCTCCTCTGGAACGGATACCTGAGTTGTTCCAACCCTTTGCTTAGGGTGCTTAAGGGCTTACCTGTGGGTGGTTCCTTAGATTCGTCGTGGTTCAAGACTCATGCCTGAAACTACATAGCTCTTCGACCATCTGGAAACTTGGACTTCTTTGTATTTCGACTGGAAACAAGACTGCACCAAGGAAGACTCCTGCTACGCCTGGTTTCACTGTCAAGTCTTCCTCATCCTCTGAGTCTCTTCCAGGTTCTTCAACAAACCTGTGGGCATCAAGGACACCTGAAGTAATCTCTCTTGGAGTGAAGGAGTCACTCCCCTGCATCTGCAGGCACCGCAATGAAGCTGATTGGTCTGCTGCCCCTGTTGCCCTACGAACTTCCTGAGGCTCAGCAACACAGGTGGTGGTTCTGCGACTCCCTCGAGGCCTGACCTGCTCTCTGCAATTTTGAAGCCTGTATCCCTTGTCGGAACCACTGGGACCGACCTCTGTGCACCGCTTCGACTTGCAGTTGCCAAGGCTTGTCGGCTCTGCACTCCATAGATCTTCAGGTTATAGTAAGTTCTAATCTCCAGCATCTCTTCTCTCCAAGATCAGCTTCCTCACCGCATCCTCTGCACCGTGGGCCTTCACCCTTGGTAAGCTGCTTTAGGGCCTCTTGCGACTCCTGTGCCTGGCCTGTGGGTCCTTCTGAGGGTCTTCTACTGCTTCAGTGGGGTCCCCTGCTTGCTGGGGGACTGCTACGACTCTACTTCTGCTGGTGAGTCCCTTAGACCTTGCTGGTTGCAACGTTGCTCCTATTTCGCTTTTCACACCAGTTACGGCTACCAAGGCTTTTTGGTACTCCCGCCGGACACCAAACACCTAGTCCCGACATCCAACATGTGACAGCTTGTGTATGGCTCCTGGTCTTCCTCAGCGTTGCCTGGTGCCCACAGCTGCAGCGAGAAAGTCACCATTGACTTTCCAGAACCTCTTGACATCTGTGAGCATTGGGTCTTCGTGCCTGCTGGACACGTCTGAGTGGAATAGTCTGTCGCCCTCTGCTTGCAGGTTCTTCACTTACAGAATCCACCCTTTGATTCCACCGGACTCCTTCCTGAACTTCTCCAGAGGCATCTTAATCTAAGTCTTCCATTGTCGTCTACGGAGGTTTCCAATGTCTCTTCACCCTTATGCACCTGGCTTAACCGGTGAAGGTAATTGGGTTCTCGAGACATCCATGGTTGGGGTGAGCTCTCCAATCTGCAGTCCTACAAGAGAATTCTTCAGGGTGCTCTGGGATATGTCCTTCTTATTAAAAACTGCAACATCCACTTCTCCATTGACTTCCATTGGGAACGTGGCTGTGTTTCTACTCTGCACACAGTCTCCGTGGGGTTCCAGTGTACTTACCTTGGGTGGTTCCTTGTGTCGCCGGCTCCTCTGGGTCTTCTGGTCCAAGTCCCATTTTCCTATGCAGTTCGCATTCCACTTTCTTTGTATATGGTTTGGTCTAATCCTGGAGACCATTGTATTTGTGCTACTTACCGGATTGCTGTATTCTTGTGTACTGTTTTAGTGTATATCCGTGTAGTAGATATAACAATGTGTTAGTGAATGCTGTGTAATAAATAGAAGTGTTTTTATGTAAACACAGTGTGGTTCTTTTTCATTTAACTTACACTATAATATTAAACTGGTAAAACAAACTGATTAACGCTCCATCAAGATAAGCCGGAAGCGGAAGGCTCCTCTCCACAGCTACCACTTTGAGAGCTTTCTATGGTTATCAAAGACCACTAAAATCACCATGAGGGTTGCCTGGATTGGTGCATGGTGCACCACTTGAATAAGTGTGCACCATATACTAAGCCAGCCTTCTACACTTGGCTCTGGCTACCTGTCCCATGTGATTTATGGAACCCTCGTCCTCAGCCACAAAAAGGCTGGGAAGCCTGTTGGACGTGGTGGCTGGGAGGGTCTGGATGCAATTGGAGACCCCTTCCGTGGCCACTAAAGAGGCGGAAGGTGGACTGGGTCATGACAAGGGGCCATAGACAAGCTCTTAAATCACTTCAGTGCTGAGTCCGCCTTCTCACCAAAAAGCAGAGAGCCATCAAAGGGCATGTCCATAAGTGAGGCTTGGACATCCCCTTAAAAACCAGTCATTCTCAGCCAGGCGTGGGGCAGCAGGGTCACCGATGATGAAAACGCTCAACCAAGCAAGTTGGTCATGTTGAGTCTACATCATATGGTGAATTGTACTGCGTCTCTCCCGTCAGCAATAGCTCGGGAGAGTATGGCTCGGACCTCCTCTATGACCATTGGCAACACTTGAGCAACCGAATCCCAGACTATCGGCCCAAAAGGCATGTGTTGTTCACCAACCACAGTGCAAGGCTGCCGGAAGAGAACATTCTCCAGTCTGTTAGATTCCCTATCCTGTGGAGAGGTAGAGAACGCTCTGGGGTTAGTCCTATAAGTGGAGAATTGGACCACCTATCGGGTGGGGTGCTGGGTAAGGAAGCTGGGGTCCCCAGGAGTGGGGCAATGGAGGCGGGCAATTATCCTATGCACAGGAGCCCCTGTGCTGGGCTTGGATCAGGCTCCAAGCAGGAGGTCAGTAAAGACTTCATTAAATGGGAGTTGAAGCACCTCTGTCAAGACGTTTCTTTTGACTGCCACTGTGGGTAGCTGAAGGTTCAAGATCTCAGCCGTTCTATGCGCCACCATTGCACAAGAGGTTCCCTCCTCTGTAACCAGGGCGGAAGGAGAGATCAGGCCAGTGTCAGAAGAGGTGTCTAGCCCACTGGCATTGGCCAGTTCCTCATAACACTTGTCCTCCTCATCTAAGGGATGCTGGTAACCATAAGGGCCCTCAGATCCCTCCCAAACCTCTCCCTCACCAGGCCTATCTAGAGAAAAAGGCACAGGCTCTGTCCCAGAGACCATGGTTCTAGTCGGCACCACAACCGGTGTTGGGTGATGACCAACCAGTTCCGTATCAGAGTCAGGAATGATGATGGGGATGGTGTCGCCGTAAGGCATCAGTGGTGCCAGGGGCACTGGCACTGAAGAGGGAACCAAGGAAGGTCTTGGTCTCGCCGGAAGCTCATCTCTGGATCCAGCAAGGGATCCATGGGCCCGACTGGCTCCAAGGGCAAACCTGCCAATGGGGATCCTGTGGGACCTGAAGGCTCCAGAGGGACCGTGCCCCCCAAATATGAGGTGCATGGACTCAGAAAATTCTTAGAGCTACACAAGTGTCACTCCGGCTCTGGGAAAGTCAGGGAAGCGCAGATTGGACTCTGACTCATGCTCTGCCACAGTGCAAGGCCTGGAGTGCCGACACTCCAGCACCTCAACAGACTTCAACTGGAATGATGAAGTCAAGGACCTCTTTAACTACTTGGATTTTTTATGTTTGTGGGATTTCCCCGACAACTTAAGAGTGTGATGACGATCGCCAGGTGAAGCTTCGCAAGCGATTCCGGAACCTTCTGTGAGACTTGCATCTTGGGCGTCATGGAGTCATCCGAAGTCGGGCGGCGAGGAAATTGAAGAATTGCTCCCTCAGCGCTTTCAGGTGCTTGGCACAGAAGTCCTTACAGGTCTTGAAGTCGTGGTCACACGACCAGCACCACAAACACACCAAGTGGAGTGACATATGCCTCTGTCAGGCACTACATGGCTTGAAACCGGTCTGTTTTTTGGGAGGGCACCCGCACACCAGGAGACAAATCTCTCAAAAAGAGTTAACAAAAGTCGTCAAACAAGCCAGTCAAAAAATTAGTGTAGGCGTGGCCGGCAGCCGATGAAGATGGCCGCTGCCTAGAAGAGCTCCGGACCTCCGGAGGCCTAAATCCAAATCCGAATACTTTATCCGTACTCTCACCCAGCTACAACCACCAGCGGGAAGGTCGGAGCCCCTTCTGCACCTACTGGGCTGACCGCCGCGTTCACATCTGCTGATCCGGCAAGATTCTGCCGTGGTGTGCGAGACACGGCCTGAAGCTACGCCGCGACCGGGGCGTAAAGTAGGTGAGTTACCCGGCAGGCACTCCCGGCTTCAAGGGCTCGGCGGCGCCAAGCGGCAGAGGGCGCCCCAAGTTGTCTCCTGATATAGCGGCTTCCCCCCCTGGGGCTCCAAACTTTCTGCCTTCACTTCTGGCCATGTGACGGGACCCACGAAGAGTTGGACGCGGGGGACCCGCTGGCCGCATACACCAACAGCCGGGGAAATAAGCCCACATCAGCGCCCACACTGGTGTAGGTGTGCATGCTAGAACAGCGGTGTACTGGCGGTGCAACTTCCCGTAGCACCAGGGAGCAGCAGACGCCTCGGCGCACCTGTGGCCTGAACATAGCAACCCATGAGGGCCGCCTTGCATGCAGTGGAGACCAGATGCTCAACTAGCCCTGCACGGGGGCGTGGCCCCCTGAACGCCAGGATCCAACAGAGGCCTACAGTGCAACAGGTTGTAGTGGGGCCACAAAACACAACCGGCCTACTTAACAGGAACACAAGCAGGGAGCCATGTGTCTGCGGGGACCCTGTGCACCCAATCATTGTTGAGCCAAGGAGGCCCCATCCTCTCCACTCACGGCCTACGGACCGGCCTGCTTTTGAGGGCTCCTGTATGCAGGGACTGCAATTCACCCAGGAGAGTGCCAATCTACAAACTCCATGGCAAGACCAGTAAACAGCCCACACTGTTGCCCCTTAACGGAAACATGGTGGCATCTACCGGTTGGTAGGAAGCCCGACAGGCCGCATGTGCCTCGAGGCAGCAAAGGCAGGCGGTGGTGAGTACTACCACCAGGTGGCCGGCGACCACTAGCTGTGGCAATGGGGGGCCGTGGCCAGCGAGTGACCCAACAAAATAAACTTGAGAAATATGCTTTCTCTAAATCGGACAAAGATCCGCATGACCGTGCCGAGGCTGACGCGACTGCAACCAAACAGCCCGCAACAGGAAAAGAGATCACGCTACAGGATATCATGACTACCCTCAACAATGTACACACTTCTCTGGAGTCCCTTATAGATACCGTTACCACTGAACTCTCACTTATCAGTGCTGACTTCAGAAACCTCAGCTCCCGGGTGACGGAGGAGGAAAACGACAACAACCGCTTTAAGTACAGACACAGCCACCCTGAAGAAACAAATGAAACAGCTAGAAATAGACAACAGAACCATGGCGGCGAAGATCGATGATTATGAAGGTCGCTCTCGACGTATTAACGTTTGAATCGTGGGAGTGCCGGAGGGAACAGGGGGCCCTGCAGTGGACATCTTTGAGGACCTGATCAAGAACCATCTGCAACCCAGAGGACTCTCCAATTATTTTTCGGTCGAGTGGGCTCACCGTGTCCCCGGGGGCAGACCCAGACCGGGAGCGCCCCCTCGGCCCATACGAGCACGTATTTTCAACTTCCGTGATCGGAACCTCATCCTCCAGACGGCAAGAGCGCCCCCCCGATCTACAATCAGCAAAGCGTGATTTCTTTCTTCCCAGACTACACGGCGGCTGTGGCTAAACCGCAACGGAACTTCATAGCCGTGAAGCAGGAACTCAGGAACAGTGAACGTAAATACTCTATGTTGTTCTCTAGGAAACTAAAAGTGGAGGCAGCCAGGAAGACATGGTTCTTCACCACCCCGGAGGAAGCACAGGACTGGTTGGAGGGATGGCGACAGGTTCCCCACTGCAGTAAGCCCGGACAAAACGCAGTTCGTGACACAACAAGATCACAATCCATGGACCTGATGGATGGGTCGCCAGAGTCAGAGATCTGGACCAAAGAGAACTACAGAGACGTACTTGACACCCTCTGAGTAAGGTACTGCTGCACTGGGACGAGTTCCGTAGTCCAGATAAGGCGCTGAGTAAAGACTCATGACACTGGAATCCAGACATATATGGGGAGGGGGCTGTAAGCTCCTACAATGACCCGCTGAGGCAGAGACGTACCCAGGGTCAATCACTAGTAGTCCCTCACAAGACTTTGTACGGACAAGGGGTTTCTGACATCGCATTATGTTCACTTAAATAAAGCTGGGAGGGTAATTCTGTCTACGAGAAGGCCCCCGAGGGGTCAGACCGAGAGCTCTCTCTCCCCCTACGAAGGTACCGGATAATGGGAAATAGGCACTCTGCAAAGTTGGGGTGGCGGGTAGTTCAAAAACTGTCTTGCAGGGAGGGGGGAGGGTATGAGGGTTTCTTGGGGAAGTTCTGACTTATTGGGTTCACTTGTTTTCATATATTATATGGCATATCGTAGGTCCATTCATGTTGTTCGTGCACCGCTGCAAAACAATTTCGATTGTATAGTGCACGTCTCAAACACTATCCACGACGACGCCCCCGATCTCACAACACCTGTGACACCCCACACACAGCATCTACCTATTACATCCTGGAATGGTAACGGTCTCCGGGAGCGAGGACTAGTCCTACAATATCTATAGCGTAAGGCACTAGCAATAACCCTCCTGCAGGAGACCCATTTAACGGGGACAACTTGCCAAGTACTAGACAGGTGGGGTTTCAAACTAGGGGTACACGCGGAGTTTACATCTGGTTCACGAGGGGTAGGAATCCTTCTAAAAAACAGTACCCGATTGTCATCAAACACACATACACAGACAACCAGGGTCGTTTTGCGGCACTGTCGTGTCAATGGGAAGGTCGTATGGTCAATATAGTGTCCGTCTACATCCCCCCAGCGCTCCCACAGAGCAACTTAATTATAGGAGGCGATTTCAATGCTACATTGGATGATACTTTAGACCGCACAACCCCTTGACAACAACACCGGACACATTCTACCCCAACAGATTTCCTAGACACCATAGGCCTGGTAGACATCTGGCACTCCCGCTTTCCACGGACACAACAGTATACATATCACTCGGGTGCACATAACAGCCTCTCCAGAATAGATCACATACTGGCACCGGCAGCCGAGATGGGAAACTTCCTGAACGTTGCACATTTACCGAGGGGTATCTTTGACCACTCCCCGGTCAGCGCCCTATACATCTCGCATACCACAGCGCAGCATCGTATATTCCCTATATACCCCGGATACCTCAAGACCCCTGCCATCTGCAAAGGACTGACTGACACTACCAAATACTATTTTAGCGAAAATGCACCTTCAGTCTCTTCTCCACTTGTCCTCTGGGAGACATACAAGACAGTGCTCCGTGGGCAGGCGGTCTCACTCATAACCCATCATAAAAGAGAGAAGGTTCAGACAGTAGCGACACTTGAACAGGAAGTAGACGACCTAGAGAGGGCCAATAACCTCCGATACGAACACTTATTAATTGCACCTTAAAAAGCAGGAGTATAAAGACCATCTATGGGAGGAAGCAAAGACGTGACTCTCTAATACCCAGCACAATATATATGAAATCGGCGATAAGGCCGGGAGACTATTGGCCTGGCTTGATAAGCGGAAAAAGGCAGATAGGTGGATCGCAGAACTTCAACTCCCCACGGGTGACACCACACAGAATCCCCAAGGCATAGTAGACCTCCAAGCACATCATTACGAACGGGTTTACACTTCCGCGCTCAAAATAACACAGAGGATGCGGAGGAGTTCCTCCGTGATATCAAACTTCCAAAACTTGCGGAGAAGGAGTCCCAATTATTAGAGGCAGACCTCTCCACGGAAGAAATTGCGACAGCGATTGGTCAACTTCAGTCAGGAAAGGCACTGGGCCCAAACGGTATTCCCATTGAGTGGTACAAACGTAATACAGCGACACTCACACCATATCTCGTAGCTATGTAAGAGGTCAGCTTGGACAGGGGGGAAATTCCCCGAGATCAAAGAACAGCAACAAAAGTGGCCATCCACAAACCTGGCAAACCCGCGCAGGAGTGTGCCTCCTACAGGCCCATATCTCTGCTTAACGTTGAGGCCAAGATACTGGCCAAGAGCCTAGCCAATAGACTCACGCCGCAGCCCAGCAACATTAATACATCCGGACCAATCTGGGTTTATGCCGGGGAGGAATACAGCCTTAAATCTGAGATGCCTCCATAATGTGTTGGGCCGAAAGCAAGCCATCGTGCTGTCCTTAGACGCGCGTATGGCCTTTGACATGGTCGAATGGCCCTTTCTCTTCGCTGTTCTCGTGAAATTGGGGTTCGGATCAAAATTCTGTTCCTGGGTAAGATTGCTATACACTGCTCCACTGGCCCATGTAGTGGCCAATGGGCATAGATCCAGAGAGTTTCCCTGCATCGAGGCACGAGACAGGGCTGCCCGCTGTCGCCGCTTCTCTTCGCCCTCGTACTGGAGCCTCTGGCGGCCTGGGTGCAACAGGAACCTGTCATCCGCGGGCTTCGATGGACTGAGGGTTGTGAGGATCAAATATGTTTGTATGCGGACGATATCCTCCTATATATGGCCTCTCCTAGGCGCTGCATGTCTTGCATGCTAGATATCTGTGGTTCATATGGACGATACTCAGGGTACACGATTAATTGAACAAAATCAGTGCTATATGTCCTGAAAGGTTCTCCACCAACACTCCCGGCTGGCTGCAACGTAACAATTGTTGAGGACACTTTCAAATATTTAGAAATTCACGTCACCCATGACCCAGAAGTATTTATGACTCCAAGCCCCTTGAAACGGCTGCAAAGAGACACCAAGCACTGGCAGTCATTGCCATTATTGCTCATTTTCAAAATGATGGCCGGAAGTTTCTCCATGCCCTTCAAAATGCACCTTTCTTGGTCCCACAATCCTATTTCTGTGCCATAGAAGCAGAAGTCACTAAACTCCTTTGGGATAATAAACCAGCTTGCATAGCTATGACGAAACTATATCGCACCTGGTACGATGGGGGCATCGCACTCCCGAACATACGAACATACTATTGGGCCTCCCAATTGATAGTGATTAACCACTGAATACATGTCCCATACACGGAGCCAGCTTACACCCTTGACCGATTAGAGTTGGGAGAGGAGGGGCTATGCCGGGCGCTATATAACAAGATCCGGACTTGAAGGGGCCCCACGAACCACACACTCCAGGTATGGAATATTATGCAGAAAAAGCTAGGGTGGCACAACAAGATCACACAAGCAACACCCCTCCGGGTCACGGACAGGCTGGGAAGATTGGGTAAAAGCAAAGGCTTTAATCATTGGAACAATTTTGGAATATCCAAGGTTGGTGATCTTTGGGTGCGGGGAAAGGTGATCCCGCTTACACAGCTTCAGACTCTGTATATAATGGCACCTATGGAGCAATTCCGCTACCGCCAGATCAGACATGCCCTAGAAGCAGTAATTCCCCCTAACACCACTCAACCTGAGGACTCCCCGCTGGAGGATAGGCTACTGACGGATCACATGGAAAAGAAAGCAATCTCTATGACCTATCGGAAGATTATTAACAACATGCCAGACCCCGTGCAGAAGCTCAAAGACAAGCGGCAGGTAGACTTAGGAGAGTTAGATGATACTGATTGGCAGGAAGCACTAACTTCACCTAGAGGAGTAGCGATTGCATCCAAATTACGCCTTGTGCAGCTCAAGATCTTCCATAGAATCTATTACACCAGAACTACCCTTTATAAGATTGGGAAAGTTGACACCCAGCTCTGTCTGCGGCAATGTGGAGCGGTTGGTACATTCTTTCACATGATGTGGGCATGCCCTGTAATAATGTCATATTAGAAATCAGTCAAGTCCATTATCACGAGGGTGAGTGGGAATCTTGTTCCTGCAGAGCCCAAATGCTGTTTACTCAATATTTGGGAAGCAACAGACCTCAACTCGACGTTGCAGGCCTGGGCGACCCTAGGTATCATGTTGGCCAAGAGGAATATTGCTAAACGCTGGGGTGTGGCAACTGCACCCACACTCACAGAGTGGTGTAGGGATATGGACATGACCATGGTGGCGGAAAAGACCGTCTACATCCACAGGGGCTGTCCTAAAAAACGGATAAAAAATGGGGAGGCTGGAACACCTATGGGGGGATATTTGTGAATTGCCAATAGTGACCCAAGACTTGGAATAAAATAATGCAACTGACGCTAATTTGTGAAACAATGTACATGCAAGCGGCAATATGTGAACACTAATTCATTATAACCAGAAACAACAGAGAATGTATAATGTGTGGACTGTAACTACAATATATATATATATTTTTTAAAGAAATTAAAACAAACAAACAAAAACAGTGCAACTACAATATTTGATGTGTACAAAGAAGTGATGATTGTGTCATTTACAATTCAATAAATAGAAAAAAAAGTTTAAAAAAAATAATGTGTCTAGATCAGACCGAATCAGTGCTATCTGGCGCAGAAAGGAAAGAACTGATGTCAGCACAACGGGGTGGAGCCTATATAGGCACTGCACACGTCGCTTCCGGTATGGACGATGCCAACATAGAGCCAAATTACGACACCTACCGGCGTGCAGGTGTACTGCTACTTAGAAATCTTCTGGATCCAGTCTGACAACTGGGTATTATTACAAGGTAAGGAATATGCGGCTAGAAGTCACTATCAGATGTACATAGGCTGTCTGCTCTAAGCCAATTAGTAGCATGATACAGAAAAACTATGAGCCATCAGCGCACACTGACCTAGGGTTATGATGAGGCTGGTTCTAAATCAAACAGCTTAAATAAATTCCTAAATATAGGACTACACTACCTTGTAAAGCTGGAGAGCTCAATATAAACATTCTTGTGAGAACAAAATCTTGGAGAAAATTAAGTGCAAGAATCTACCTCTGTAGAACCTGACTTCTATATAGCAATACATTGAATAACATTGTTAAAAGCTATTTTTCTTCAGTTTTCTACTTTAATTATTTATCATACTTTATGTGGTAGTAAGCTAATACACTAGGAATTTTTATTACATTGGTTTGGAAATTATATATGGTATTCTTTTAACTGTGTTGCGTTTTAAATTGCTGATCCCTGTACCCATAAGCCTATCAGTGAAAATAAGGGCCTTGTTCACAATTTAGTGGGTTGAGAGCACTGCCTTAAATTGATTGTGCTCCCACCCCACCAAACTCACAGTTCGTGTGCCTGATTTACAGTAGGAGGAACCCCAGGGTTTCCAACAGGAGAGCCTCAGCTTGCTCCACCATCAGAAAACCTTAATGCAGCATTCTAACCAAGACTGAACAACAGGGCCACAATGATAATGGCCCTGCCCTATTGAGGGTAGGGTAATCATAACTGATTTCCCATGCCCCACTCCACTATGTGAGGCAAAGGGAGAAAACTTACTGCATGTCGGGGCCATTAGCTTTTTGTTTTATTAAGACAAACTCCCGCTTTGGGAATGTGCTTCAGTAAAACTAAAACTGAATGCTGACAGGCACCAGCAGATACACTAAAGGTAGGGACGTTGAAGATATCTAAAGGTGGTTGGCCAACTTCTGAAAGCAGGTCCTGGGATTCTGCAATGCCTCTGGTGGAGACTGGATCGCCCTGACAGCATCTTGTACTAGCGGATGCCTGGAGATACTCCCTGAGATGGTGTATCAGGGCGAACAGCAGCAACCGTGCTCAGAAGACTAAAAACTGCGAAGCTCAAGATGACAGCTGAGGTGAGGAGGAACTCGACTGCTGTGCTCCAAAGAGAACCCTCGGAGACTAGCCCGCAAGGGATGAGATAGTGACCGCGGGGTGTGCAGGTGGTAGCCCCTAAGCAGTAGGCCGAGTGCCATGAGAGGGGCCCAGCTGCAGCTGTGGATCAGCAGCTGGACAACCAGTGGCACATAAGGCACGAAGTGCCTGGCACAGGGGTGAGTGCTGACCCTCCCTACAATGAGCCATAGAGAAAGTACAGAAGTGAGTCCTACAGTCAGGACTCGAGGTGCTCAGATGTAGTACTGGGTGTGCTCATGGCAGGATGGCCGGAATGGCTGGAGATCCAGTGACCGCGGGGTGTGCAGGTGGTAGCCCCTAAGCAGTAGGCCGAGTGCCATGAGAGGGGCCCAGCTGCAGCTGTGGATCAGCAGCTGGACAACCAGTGGCACATAAGGCACGAAGTGCCTGGCACAGGGGTGAGTGCTGACCCTCCCTACAATGAGCCATAGAGAAAGTACAGAAGTGAGTCCTACAGTCAGGACTCGAGGTGCTCAGATGTAGTACTGGGTGTGCTCATGGCAGGATGGCCGGAATGGCTGGAGATCCAGCCTACATCATGGGAGTCCTTGGAGACCCTGAATGGAGTAAGAGTGGCACTGTCTGAAAGTATTGTGCAATGAGTCTGACATAGGTAGAAGGTTGGGCGGTCCCATAGACACTGCATAACTGACTGTACTGAGCACTACATGACCCCTCCCCGCTATGGCCTACCTACATTGTACATATCAGAGCCAAAGTTGACCCACAAGTCAGAGACCTTTAGAGTGCTTGTGGCAGGGGTGGTGGGGGTTGAGGTGTTCCCGGAGCGGGACTTGTTATTGTGCGACTACTCAGGAACTTACTGCACCGGGGCAAACCCTTGACATGGCGTTGGCACGGGCGAAGAAATACAGGACCTTAAAGGAAATGTGCTCACGCTGCGCAGGTCCTGTTGCGGACAAATGTGGTTAGACGCAAGGACCCCCTTCTCCGCCGGAAGGTGGGGATGAAGAGGGCACATTAAGTCAGTACATTTATGGAAGTACTATTTGCCTCCCTACGAGAGGCCATTCACTTCATAAAATGAGATCTCCCACAGGATCTCGGAGGGGTCAAACATGACTTGCAGAAGTGGGCCACAGAGTCTGCATGCTCAAGGACAATGTAACTGCAAGAGGTGAGGAGTTTAAACACCTGCGTCAGGAAGTCCTCTGTCTGCAATTACAACAGGCCACCCTGCAAATGCATGCAG
The DNA here is from genome assembly GCF_964204655.1 of Triturus cristatus. NCBI lineage: Eukaryota > Metazoa > Chordata > Amphibia > Caudata > Salamandridae > Triturus > Triturus cristatus. Next base: position 849,720,986 of record NC_140582.1, read on the forward strand.
AATACCTTGAGAACCGCTCCAGCAATAACAGCATACGCATACAGGGGCACTGACAGGAGCTGAAGAAGGTAAAGGCCAAAATACAGCTCAACAGGGTCCACAGGATGGGTAGTCTTGGCCACGGGGTTGCCTGCCTGATAGTCTTGCCTGTGTGCATGGCTTCCAATTCAAACAAACCATCCTGCACCGTGCCATAGACACCCACTCGGCCCTGTTCCAAGGCCACCAACTAGCATTGTACGATGACTTTCCTTCTCTTACTCTTCAGAAGCGTAGCGCTTAATATAGAGGCAGAGGCCCATTGCCTTTAGAAACGTCTGGAAGATTCGGACCAGAACTTCCTATATGGGCCCCCCCGCTCGTAGTGGGCAGCGACTCCCCCTGTGGCAACGGGTGAGTCACTCACCCACGTGATTTCGCCCTGACCCCGCAGCAATGACCCTTGAGAGGCAAGCTATCATAGATAGCTAGGGGTTCCTGGGGTAATGGTATTCACTCTCACATTTGTGGCTTTTCCTGGGTAGGGGTCCCCTCCCGTTCACTCATACTGACCCTTGCAACCAGCTTCGGGCCTGGCTCCATAGCTTAACTGCCATACACAGGACATCGACTGCTGAGCACTAGCACGCACTCCACACATAATGACTTGAAGAACCTTAGCCTCAATGTCTGAGGCTTAACAACCCCACTATGAGGAAGGCATTCCTGTCCTTCCTGGAACTCAACCCGGGAGACATGCCATCCTCCAGGAGATTCACCTCTTGTCTTGAGACTGGCATCAACTGAAATCCCGTTCCTACCCCCCATAAATATTTCTCTCCAACTCTATCCAATCCATCCTGGGTGGCTATCCTTGTAGCATGCTGCTTCATGGGGATGGTTGGGAATAAAATTGCTGACATAAGAGGGAGACTGTTAGTCTACCTTGTATACGTAGGAGGGTTCTCCATCACCACTGACTCCATATACTCTCCTAACGAGAACCAGCAGCAATTTTAGAAGCATGCAATACGGGACATTTTGGTATCACCTGACCAAGCCATCTTGCTAGGTGGGGACTTTAGTTTAGTGATGAAGAATACTTTTGATCACTCACTGCAAAAATATATCCAGCCTGGGGCTCTTTTGGATGAAAGGTAGAGTGGATGCAGTAGCTGGGGCTCAGAAACTTGTGGAGGATCACTCACCCACACGTCAGAGACTATACCTACTTATCACCCATACATCAAACGTATGCACGAAGAGACTACTTTCTAGGCACATCTGCACTGCACAGACATTGAACCAACAGCCCTGTATGATAATGCCCCCTGGCCCTTATCATGCTGGTCGACTTCCCGCGCCCGGCAAATTAGCTCAAGAGGCTTTGAAACCCCTACTACACCAGCCAGACACAGTCAACAAGTACATGTGTTATCTCAGACTTCCTGGCGGCTAACTACATAAACGATACCTTCATTTCCGCTCTATGGGAGACATTAAAGCGGGTAGTCACTAGTCAGGGGGGTGTTTATTGCCATCTCTGCTGCTGAAAATAAGCTGCAAAACAATAGGAGAGGGATACTGGAGGCACGGGGGCGCAAGCTGTAGGCCATTCACAAAAGGACTGGAGCCCAAAGTATCTGGATGCAGCTCGAGAGTGCCTAGGCCCAACTGTGCAGACTAGATAAGCATAGGTACAGAATATGTTCTTCTCTATCTGCAACACACTCTCCATGTAGGATGTGACAAATGTGGCAGACTACTGGCTTAGGCCAAGTGTCAGGCTATTGGTTAGTGCACTTCTAACGTCAGCTGGCAGAGAGGTCACAGTCCACATGAACATTGCGGACACCTTTCAGGACTTTTATAAGTCTCTGTATGAGGCACACGACTTGCAAACTCACTTGCGTACCTGCAGGGAGCCCACACTTCACACGACACCCCACAACAAGTGGACTCCCTGTAATAATCCATACGAATAGAAGAGGTTATTTCCACAACAGCATAACAGAAGTTGCTAAAGTACCCGGCCCCAGACAGTTCTTCCACCCTGTTTTACAAGACCTTCTATCAGGCACTATCCCACCTCCTCACCAGACTGTACAACTCATTCGTGGACACGGGCACTTTAGCCTGATCCATGCTGGAGGCATTGATCTCGGTGATCTCTAAACCTAGTAAGGACCCAAGCCAATGCAGCTCCTACCGTCCCATTTCGCTCATAAGTATGGATGCCAAACTTTTCATGGGTATCCTGGCGCCACGACTCAACCCCCTCATGCTGGGACTCATATACCTTGACCAGTTGTTACGCAGTGAGATAATGCTTCTGACAATCAACGCTAAAAAAGCTTTACACTGGCAATATTTAGATGCAACTCTGAACCACTTCAGCTTTGGTAGTAGATTCCGTACCTGATCTTAAGCAATCCCAAAGGCTTCTGTGTAAGTCAACGAAACACTCGCCCAACTTCTAGATCTGCAGGGATGCTCACTGTCCCCCCTCTTGTTTACACTATAAATGGAACCTATGGTCCAAAGGGTGCATGATGACCAGCAGATCATAGGGGTGAGATTCATGGGGGGCGTTCACACTATGGGCCCGATTCACAGAACTAACTTAAGACAAAATCCTAAACTTACTACCATTTTGGTATTCACAGAAGGCACTTACTCATTTTGGTATTCACAGAAGGCACTTACTCATTTCGGTATTCACAGAAGTTAGGAGTCCTAACTTTAGGACTCTTAAATGCCTTCTGTGAATACCGAAAGTCTTAAAATTAGGATTTTTCTCAATTTAGTAGTAGTATAGTTAGGACTCCTAACTTTAGGACTCCTAAATGCCTTCTGTGAATACCGAAAGTCTTAAAATTAGGATTTTTCTCAATTTAGTAGTCCTAAATTTAGACTTAGGACTACTAAATAGAGAAAAATCCTAATTTTAAGACTTTCGGTATTCACAGAAGGCATTTAGGAGTCCTAAAGTTAGGAGTCCTAACTATACTACTACTAAACTGAGAAAAATCCTAATTTTAAGACTTTCGGTATTCACAGAAGGCATTTAGGAGTCCTAAAGTTAGGACTCCTAACTTCTGTGAATACCGAAATGAGTAAGTGCCTTCTGTGAATACCAAAATGGTAGTAAGTTTAGGATTTTGTCTTAAGTTAGTTCTGTGAATCGGGCCCTGTCTGTTTACACGCTGACGATATGCTTGTTGCGCTTGACGACCCATGTCATTCCTTACCACTTTTTTTCACCGTGTTCGAGCGATTGGGCAAAGCTTCAGGTTTACATTTCAACCTCAGGTCCTTAATCTGAAGTCTCAGGCCATTAATCTATCTGCTAAACCAAACACCCAAAGTCTGCTCAGCACCCCCAGACGTGGGCTGACTACTCTATTTCTCATCTTGGGATACAGATTACTCTAACAATCATGACGTCCTATCCTGACCCTCTCACATCCCTACTGGGGGACCCGGAGTTTACCCCGGGATTTCAAACTGCAGTGTTTGCTACTTACCAGCACTCAGGCTGCAGGTCCATAGGTCATCTTTTTGACACTGACGGGCCTATTGCATTCGCGCACTTGAAGAACGATTATGGCCTTCCTGAAAAGGGACACCACTACTCCCTTCAAGTTTAACATTGGGTTACGCACCCTAATACTCAGGGAGGGGTGCAGAGACTTCTTACGCAATACGAAAAGTGGCTCCTAACTAAGCAAAATGATAAGCGCCTCATCATCAAACTGTTTGCCCTCCTGACGCACACACCTACAGGCGAGAAGTCGCCGGGCACAGAGGCTCGGGCGATACTCTACCCTTAAGGAACGGAGAAAGTCCTTACTCATACAACATTGCTGCATAGGATATGGTGTATTCTGGGTATGAAGACACTCACCCTAGCGACAATGAACTTGTATGTAGTGGGCCAATGTATGGGCACACCGTGCAAATAGTGCAGATGACCTTTATTTGGTTATAGGGCTTACTATAATAATCCCAAGTGCTCTATTTGTGCTAGTGTGGTCGAGCAGCTTAGGCTTATAAGAGGAGTATTAAGCATTTGTTGTACACACAGAGTCAATAAATGAGACACACACTCAAGAAGAAATCCGAGACCAATTTATAAATATAATACAGATTTTTATGTGAATTTAGACACAAAAATCTTTGGAATCAAGTAAGTACTTTCAAAGTTATCGATTTTACAAGAAAACTGTAGAAAAATACTCAAATAACAGTTTGAGGTATGATCCTCAAATGCAGTAAGGTTATCCTATGGGAGGAAAAACATATACAGCAAATAGATACTTGCAGTCAGTGTTCGGAGGTGCGATTTTGGACTTAAGGTGCTTAGGGGCCAAGGTCCAAAGAACCACCAGCAGTTTCGGTTTACTTGCCCTGGGGTGTCCAGATGCACAGGTACTGATCAGAATGATAGCCTTGAGCGCTACACCACTATAGTCAATGGTACATGAAACAAAGAGGCTACAAAGGTAAATTGGGGGACAAGTCCAGGAGAACCCAAAGAGGGGTTCTGGTCGTGAGGACCCTTAGACCAAGGGGGACATGGTCAGGAGTCGTGAACCCGAGCTGTAGGGCTCGGTGCTGAATTTTTTTGCTGGCTGGCCACTTGTGTTTAAGGATCTCACGGTTATCGGGTCGCCTGCAGACAAGACAGCAGGGCCACTCTCGTTGTGGGTCTCGTCAGTCCTGAAGTCCCTGGTCATGCAGGTCAGTTTCCATAGTGGTGGAATCCGGGATGGACACAAACAAGCCTTGGTTAATGAAAGTGCCCCTGTACTCAGGGTATTAGTGCAGGAGTGCTTCTTCAGGGTCTAGCATCTCGAAACTCGGCAGAGAAATGGGTCTGACCTCCTAGAGCCACAAGGAATTCCTCCTGATGTGCTGCTCCCTTGGTGTGGCCGATGGCTCACAACACAGTGTACAGGACAAGTGTGGTCAGTTCCTGCAGATGCAGGGGGATGGCTCCTCCACCCCAAGGGAGATGGTTGGCAAAGTACTGGACAGTTCTCCAAGTTTTGGGGAGGATGCACAGCGTTTAGGCATGTCAGGTCTTTGAAATTGTTATGGGAACCAGAAGCCAGGCAGGGTTTTGTGCTAAGTTCAGGAGAGGTTCTCAGTTCTTTGTCATTCTTTTTTTCCCTGGTAATCAAATCCGACTCTATGGTGTCAGGAGACACCTAAATCCTCAATTTAGGGGTGTTTAGGGAAGTATATGGTAGTAGCCAATGGGCTACCTACCACTAGGTTAACTACACCCCCTATATGACCACTTCCTGTTTCTCTGTTACCTGCTTTTGCTGCCTGCACCGGTGATTCCAGCCCTCTGCCTGGTTTGCATCTTCCCCCGTGGAGGTGGAAAAACCCTGGTGGTACATGGTCCCAGGGTCAACGCTATTCTCGCAATACACCCACTGTCGGCGCCTACACTCCGGGAGAGAACTCTATCTCCCAGAGTGCAACCTCCTTGGACTAGCTGCTGCGAGAATTACAGAGCCCACCCTGCGCTCTTATATAGGTTTTGCACATATTTTTGGGAACTTTGACAAAGAGCCTGGTTGTTTCCTTCTACCTCGGTTCATTGATTTTATTTTTTGCTATCGAATCATATCTACAATTTTATTGCTGCACTGGCTTCCCTTCTTGGCACACTCTTTGGTCGATAGTTCTCCAGCTTCTGACATTTTCAGTTTTCAACGAGGAATGAATGGCCTGCCTGATGAACGACTTCACGGTTCTGCCATGTAAGCTGTTTATTGAACGTGTGCGTCCCCTACACTTTGACCCCGCAAGTGGCTGCATCTAAAAGCAGAGCTTCTCACCACAAATAGACAGTTTTCATAGAGTGACATTTTAATTCCCAGCTCAAAGCCACACACGCTGATCATGGATACGTGCCACAAGGAGATGAATAGTAGCCCACTCCTATACATGTAGCTGTTTATTTATTGATAGAGTCTTTTTTGGTAAAATAAAACCTATTAGCTCTCAGAACCTCTTTTCTGACACATTAGTAAAGGTAATGTGTATTGCCAATGTGCAAGAACGCTTAGACGGTGCTTAATTCATATAGCTGTGCGGGGCGCACAATTTTTCTTAAGAGCCTGCTGTCGGTGCTGCCAAATTTCAGGGTTGCTCAGTCCAAATGCTGCCTAGTCTTGAGTCCACCCCAGGCCACTTTCTTCAACAGCCACCCGACACTTCCTGTCTTTGTATTACACTTTTGCAGGCTCTTTTCGTCTTTGCTTTCTCCCTTTGTCTATATTCATCCCCCTCCTATCTTCCTTTTCTGCCTTTTGCTGTCTTGCTCTGGTTCGAAGTCTCATGATGAAAAATAAGTTCCAGTCCCTCAAAATAAGTGTTGATGCCATTATGCTCTTTGCGTAGGGTAGTCTGGGTAAACACCTCAACAACTACCAATCACAATTTGTTTTTTGCTTGAATCCATTTGGCTGCAGAACCCATCTTTGGTGCAGTGCTAACTGGAAAGTGTAAAATGTTCGCTAAAAATAGAAGTAACATATTGTGAAACATTTGGATATATAACATATGTGAAGAAACGAAAATGTGTTGACGCCTTTGATGGCATCCTTATTATTATCTTTATCACAAAAACAGTCTCCTCAGCAGCGTGCATGTTTGTATCTACTATTTTACCTTCCAATTTCATGCAGTATTATATAGCAATTAGGTTGCAACCCTAGGAGCAGTCATACAATACATCTAAGTGATTATAGTACATAAGAAAATGCATATGTTTATCGTGGGAGAGAAGCTTTTGAAAACTTGCTCGGGAAGAAATGTTCTTGAGTACGTTTAACAGCCTACAAGTGCCCATATCTTTAAAGCTAGGTTATTTGTCATTACTGGGTACAAACTACATTCTGGATATTCATGTATTACTTTGATAAAAATCAATAATTCTTAGTGCGCTGCCTGAGGGCAGCCCTTTGGAGGTTGGGGGAGGGATTCCCTTGGACTCCCCAGACATCCCCATGCAGTGGGGTGCAGTCACACAGTGCACCTGCCTGCAGGGGATCTCTGGCCCCTCTTTAAAGTGGAGGTGGCTTCTGTCTCCACCCTTAAAAACTGAATGGCTTTGAAATGTTGCTTTGTATTTCACTGAATGCGTTGCCCCCAAGGTAGCTGCGAGTTTAAGGCTCCACTTTGGGCAGTGGACGCATGATAATAGGGCGCCCATTCGGTAATCTAGTCCCAGATAGTAAACAGAAAGAGTGGGGGGTTACCGCTTTTCTAAATGGCTCTCCTTCAAGACAATTAATAGTACAGTTTGTCAGTTACATTTTGATCATAGGTGTGAAAGGTCAGAGAGTGTAGGTTGGATACTGATACACCCTTCTGAAGGGGTGAACAGAGAACTGAAAGCAGTACTTTCGCATCCATTCTGCAAACAAAGAAAGTTTTTCTAAATAAAGATGAACAAAATCGGCGAGAAACAGCAGCAGTGGCTGAAATATATGCTGTACAGAATCTTTGTTAGGCAGAGAAGATAATAAGAACCAAATGCACAATCTCTTTTATGTATTGTAATAAATAAATATACTAATATTGAGCAGTTATGCAGATAGCCCGTACACGTGCTAAATTGTTTCTCTGTACGTTTGTATTGGTACCAAACCTAAAGACATTAAGTGTATTATTGCCTTATGAGGTATGAAAGTATGAGTTGCCGTCCAGTGATTCAAACTCATGTACAGGGCATAAAACACAGGTATTTGCAGGGGCCGCATAAAGCACTGGGATAGATTAGCAAGACTGTACCTTGTTGCCTGCAAATTACACCTTGATTCTTGCAACAAACGCACAAACCAATTGGATGTCCTACTAACAAGGAAATCAGTACTCATACATTTCTCTGAAATAGGTAGGTTAACCTCCTGAGCTAACTTACAATTTTGGGCCTCTCGATGTACTGAGCTATCTTAACAATTGATCTGGTTGTTCAGCAGAGTTATTTTTTTGCGAAAGGGGTGTGTCTCTTTTTCACATAGGCGCAGCTTGGGACCTGAATTTTGCTTTAAACCAGGTTGATGATTCTTCTGATCGGTTGCCCAAGTCAACCAGATCCCAATTCTGCCCGCTGACTGTCTTAGCCATGGTCCCAGTTAAAGGAATGGATGGAGGAAGATGTCAGATCACCTGAGGGATAGGACAAGGACTTGGGCCTGCCGAGTCACAAAGCAACCTTTCTCCTCCTAATGCTTTTTGATTTGAGTACGAACTTAAGCAGCGAGTAATTAGGTTGTGATGGAAAGGATATTTTTAATTTAGCCCCACTTACAAGTTTCACAGTAAAGAGGGCATGGGAATTCTGAGGCCCGGAATCAACATTTTCACTAAGATGTCAGACAGCGCACCATGCAGTTAAAGCTTTTTAGGTCTCGCCTGAGCCAGCGCATGCGCTACTCGGTGAGACATTTAGTAAGTGGGTTTTCAAAGTGCTACCACATGCTTTTGCTGGCCTCAAGCTTGCGGTTACGCACACGTGCACACGCGCAGCCACCATCTGGCTTTCCTCCGGCATGGGTCATTAAGTGCATCGCTCGCGGGCACCCTTACAGCCCACGATCACTTTCACGGCCGCACGGCCAATGCTTGTTTTTTTTCACTCTCCGCATTGCTTTGCGTAATAATCCTCACCCCATCGCCCCCCCAATATCTCATTCTCCGTGCATTATCTAGCACTTTACTCCCACTCTCTTCATCTTGCTTTCATGCTTCTTTATTGTTTTCAGCACTCAATCTCTCCTTGTCTTCATTCTCTTCAGCCCTCCCTTTCAGACCTCACTCTCCCCTCGCACCCCGTTACTCTCCTCCCTCACTCTCTTTTTGTCCTCACAGTTTCCTCCCTAATTTTCACGCTGTCCTCATTATCTCTCTGTGCCCCCATTCTTTCACTTCTCTCCATGCCCTCTCAGCATCCCTCCTCGCCGTGCCATAGCTCGCCAACCTTCACCCCCTTCCCTTGCTCGGTCTCTCCCTATTCCCCGCCTCCCCTTTGCTTTCTCCCTCCCTTCACTTTCCCCTTCCCTCACCTACTCCACGCTCTCCCCTCCGCGGCCCCCAGCTCACGCTCGCTCTTGCCCTCCCCTCTTGGCAGTGAGGTATTACCACCACCTGCAGGGCCCGCAGAGGATGCAGCCAACGAGGACAGATTGGGAAGAACGGGAGCCGGGCCTGCAGGGTACTTGTCATGGCAGCTTGCAAGGTCCTAGCGAAGATGAGGGCTCTGATGTGACCCTCCGTGAAATCTCACCATGATCTCCTACGTGGTCCCCACTGTTGCACGGTGTGGCGGTCGCTTGCAGCCACGACGCTCTACAGCGTCACAGCCTGAGCGCTTGTGAGCTCCCTGCCATGACACCCGGCGAGGTTCTAACAGAGACACGCCACACTGCGAGATCTGCCGTGACACCCAGTGAGGAAGCTAGTCCTGGGCCTGCCGCTACTATCCATGACAGATTGTGAGGTCCCAGCCATAGTTATCATGTGGCCTCTGCAGTGACCCTCAGCGACTCGAGGTCTCTACCATGGTGCCTCACAAGGGTCTTGCTGTAACACAATGGTCGCCCGCAGTCCTAAACAATCATAGCAATGACACCTCGCAAGGGCGCTGCTACAGCACCCGGTGGGGTTTTCTATCTGTTAACAGCAGCAGCACTGTAGGAGGTCCCTACCATTACAATTTGCAAAGTCACAGCCATGAATCTAGCCATAGCACCCAAGCGATCTCTGCCATGCCGACAACCCTCCACTTCTTACTACGGTACCTTTAAAGTACTTCCCCTGAGACCCTGCAAGATCCTAGCCATGACATCATAAGAGTTCCCTGCCATGCTACTGGACTTCACTGGCGCCTCCTGGGGCCCGGGGTTGCACATGTCTGAGCCTCCTGGTTCAACCTTTGGTAGTGGTGGTTGAAGGACAAGACCAAGTCTACAGAAGGTATTTGGGGTGCAGTAAGAGACAGTCATTTGGTTACAGGACAATAGGCATTGAAATCACAATGCCCAAACTAAGGTTTTATTTCAAACCAATAGCTCTTCATTTAAAAACAATAGTACTCGACCAAAAAGACATAACTTACCCAAGGTGCTAAGTTTTGGACTTTCATCTGTTGGTGGAGCCTGTGGGCCTTTAGTTGCTTCAGCCACCAACAGACATAGACTGAATTGGGGTTGAATGGGGCACAAAAGTAATTGTGAAGAAGAAAAAATAAGCAGCAGCATTGAAAACGTAAAAATAAAGCTTTTGGTGATTATCCGAGGTATCATCTACATCATCCTAGATATATCAGTGGGTCTACATAAAACGATTCTTGAACTAGAGGCCTAGAACTGTTGTGATTGCAATCACAACAAGCACTGGCATAGCCAATAGGTCTCACCTTTGGGACCTTATAAGTGTTTAGCCATGCAACAGTTGATGTTGTTGCACCAAGGATATTGTGTTGCATAACTAAATACTTATAAGGTCCCAAAAGCGAGACCTATTGGCTATGCCAATGCTTGTTTAACTAGGGCTGAATCTGCGCTTATCCATGAGATTCAATTAACACAGCGCAGGTTATCGTTAGAACCTTTTACAGCAATAGGTTCGGGTAATCTAGCCCCCTCCACTTCATTAATGCATTCAGATCCCTCCGTAGTTGTTCCTCCTGAGCCATTTAGTTAGCCCATATCTGTATTAACTGCTTCGCCACCTCCTATTCTAACAAGCCCGGAAGGCTCCCCCAGAGCCTCACCGGTCACTACTAGGGGAAAGAAGGCCAGGCAGGTTAAACAGGGGGTTGTGGGGGAGGAGGGGGAACCTCCAATGAAGCAAAGGAAAGCCCGTGGCCTATTGAAGCCACATTCTTATCCATCGGGGGGTACAAGTCGAAAGGTACCTGCAAAGTGGTGTGGGGGGCGTTTGAAATCTTCTCTGGCAACTAACAGCGATTGCTCTCCTGTAGATGTTATTGCTAAAACAGTCAATTGTATTGAGGACGATTTTTCTACACAGTTATTGCAGAAAATGTCCACATTAATTGATCCCCTGCTGCAGAAATTAGCTTTGATAGAAAACAGGCTCACTAAAATAGAGCAGGGTCTCCCTAAGAGCTCATTGAGTAACCTCAATGCACAATTGGGCGGTGGGGTAATTCTCAAACCAGGCAGTGGGGGGTTTGCAAAATAGGGGGCCAGAAAACATCCTACCTAATTTTACTGACGTGGTCTTGGGAAATAGTCAACCTAAACCCCCAATTAGCGGTGGTCCTAGTGCCTTGGGTGCACAGCAGGCCCGAGCGTTGGTAGAATACATTCATTCCAACAACCCTCAGCTGATGAGTCACATACCCCAACATTTCTTCACTTACCGCCAGAAGCCACACCTTATACTGTCATTTTGGGTAATGTTCCTGAGCTCGCACCACAGACGCAGGAGCATTGGTCTACCCTGCGAAATAAGGCACAAACTGGCACATGCATCAAGCAAAAATCTCCTCGCAAAAATACCGAATCGCTAAAATCTCCCGTTAGCGAGTGGCAAACAACCAATTCCAATGCATCAACACCAATAGCGAAAAAATAATAAATCGCTAAAATAATCCGCGTTAAAATAAAGAATCGCTAAAATAATCCCCGTTAAATTAAAGAATCGCAAATTAAAGAATCGGTAATTCCGAAAACACAAATAGCGCCTGGCATTAGCGATTAGCAAATAAAGAATCGCTAAAGAATGCATCAAAAATCGCAAATACTGAAAATCTTCAAATTCGGTATTTAGCATGAGCAGAATAAGGGGAATCAGAACCAGGAGGTACACACAAAAAAAAAAGAAAGTCCAAGTGTACCACAGATGTAATCAATCCAAAAGCCTTTAAAAATGGGCCTGGAGACCCCGTTTCCTTTTACAAAATGGCAGCCCTCTACATGCTTGCAAGGAGGATGAGAATAAATGCAGCAGCACAGCGCAGGAGGAGGATCCAGGAGAGGGTATTCAGAGTGCGCATTACATTGCTGGGCCAAAATGAGGATGAAGTATATGACAAGTACCGTCTCAATCGTGCCATGATAATGCGCCTAATTGCTGACCTGGAACCACTACTGCAGCACCAGACACGTAGGACCAATGCCATTCCTGCGCACGTCCAGGTCCTATGCAGCCTGCACCTACTGGCGTCTGGAAGTTTCCAGGGGGTCATAGCGGTAGCGGGAGGCGTATCACAAAGCGCACTTTCACGCTTCTTCCGTAAATTAATTGATGCCATGCTGACAATAATACATACCCACATCAGCTTCCCCACAACCCCACAGCAGATGGACCACACCAAACAGGAATTCTACCAGGTGGCACAATTCCCCCATGTCATAGGATGCATTGACTTCACGTATGTCCCCATCTGTCTCCCCTCAGCCAATGAGTACATCTTCCGTAACAGGAAGTCCTATCACTCCATCAACGTGCAGGTCGTGTGCGATGCCAAGCACATCATCACGGACATAGTGGCACAATTTCCAGGGAGCACACACGACTCATATATATTCAGACACAGTGGCATCCACAGGCGTCTGCTCAATGGAGAATTCGGAGAGGGACTCCTGCTTGGTACGTACTCATACCTATTCATTACATCAGTATCACACATGTATCATCATTACTGCCACTAAGCCTTTGCATCCCCCCTGTAGGTGACAGTGCATACGCCCTGCGGGAATATATCCTCATCCCCCTACATCAACCCAGCAACACCACAGGAGCAACGCTACAACGCGGAACATATTAGCACAAGAAATGTGATTGAGAGAACATTCGGGATCCTGAAGAGTCGCTTCCGGATCTTACATAAGACTGGTGGTGCCTTGCAATATAAACCAGACACCTGCTGCAGGATTGTAGCAGTATGTGCCATACTGCACAACATTGCAACCAGAAAGGGGATACCCATAGAGGTGGACAGAAATGACAACTATCGGGATGACCAACCACCCGCACAACACCGACAGTCACACGTGCCAAACACAGCTGAAGGTCAAAGGAGGCGGACATACATCACACAACATCATTTCAGAGCCAGGTAAGAAGGAGCCATGACTATATATTTCAGAGTGCTACTGTTTACTGCACATGAGCACTTGCGAAAGTGATGTAACATTACTATACATAATTACAGTGCTTCCACACATTGTGGCAAAAAACATCACCGTTGGCATCACGGGAGTGCTAAGGCAAAATTAAAGTGGCCCATGGTTACACCACCATGGTCAGAGATGCAGGACTGAATGTCTAGTTCCGCTTCCCACGTACCCCCAGCCTATTGTCACGTGTCTCCTCTACCTCACCACGCTGTGTCTCTGTGGCTGTGGAGAAGCGCGAACTGCGCCTCCTGGTGCAGGTCTCCAGCACCGACACGCTGCTCACACTGGATGCGGCCTCACTGCCCTCCTCCCCTCCCAAGTTGCTGCCACTGAATGTCCCTGACTGCAAGTGTTCCACTGCAGTGGTCACCTGGCCTAAGGCCTTCGCCACATCCACACAGTAATGGCCGAGGTCCACCTGCAGTGACACGGAGCGGTGGGACAAAACTGCTGTGCTATTGCAGAACTTTGTGATGGCCCTGGTCGATGCAGTGGTACGGAGCAAGTTCTGCCTATACCTCCTGCGCTCGCTGTGTTGTCCTGCTCGGATGGCACAGGTGAGCTCCTGGAGGTTTTGACTTATGTCCCGATTGCCCTCAGCCACAACTGTGGTCATGTTCCGCACAGCGTCTGTCAGAGTGCACATGTGTTTGGCGAGTTTTGAGATGTTGAGGTTCATTGTCCCCATGTGTCTCCCCTGCAGGCGCTGAACACGCAGCATCTGGGCCTCTACACCACCACAGATGTTCCTTGGCTGGTCGGCTCCTTCGGCAGTACTGCGCATGGACCTGCACCGCTGTGTGACTTGGCCACGTGCTGGTGGTGGGGCTGGCGGTGTGACACATGTCTGACTGTGGGCACTTGTGGGGGCTGGACTCGGGTCTGTATCCATCACCTGCAGGGAGGGGACATGTGCCCTGCGTCTTGGTGGTGTTGTCTGTGGTGGTGGTGGTGGTATTGTTGCTGGTGGTGGTGGTGATTGCCCTTCCTACGGAGTCTCGCCATCGGTATCAGCCGGTGTCTCGGAGATGATGAGGCGCTCACTGTCATCCGATTCCCCAGGAGATGCATCTGTGTGTGAAACAGTGCATTGTTAGTTTATTTTGTGACTACATCTGCTTGTCATTCAGCATTTATTTCCTACAATAAATTACATAATTTGACACTCTGTTGGGCCTGTACTGCTGATCTAATTTATTGTGCATTGGTGATCATACATGCACACTTGGCTAACATGACTACGACTCCCATGATGCAATACTAATGTGAGGGCATATGTGTTATGCACTTCTCCCTGCACACTGTGATTGACCTGGGGGGATGGGGATGGGTATACAATACGCAGCGTATAGGCGCAGGCATCCATCTTACCGTGTTCTGTGGTTGCTGCGCTGGAGGTGTCCATCTGGGTTACTCCGACGACTGCCTCTGGCTCAACGAGCTCCTCCAGGGCAGTGTTGGCAGGTACTCTGGATGGCCCCCCTCCTGTGCCAGCTGCCTCCTTGACCCTTTCGGCAATACGTTCCTTTGCCCTCTTCCTGAGGTCATACCACCTCTTCTTAAGGTCGTAGATGCTGCGGTGCATCACTCCGACAGCATTCACCCTCTCCCTGATGCGAAGCCAAATCTTCCGCTTCTCAGCTTCGGGCACCTTGAGTGACAGCTTCCCAAACAGCTTGTCATGCTTTCTGCTCACCCCCTCGATCAAATGCTCAAGTTCCCTGTCAGAGAACTTTCTCTTCCTCTTCCTGGGTGTGTCTGAAGTGGCAGGTGCATCCTTGTCCATCCTGGATGAAGGTAGGGTGGATGGGTTCAGAGGGTGAAGTCTCTTGCATCAGCTTGTATGCTCTGCCTCCTCCTGTGAGCTCCTCAGGGCAGTGAATGAGTAATGGGCTGGATGACTTCCTGGTTGTGATGTCATCAGCCCGCTTCTTGTGCGACCCGTTTTTTGCGAATTCGCTATTTCCCAACTCGCTAATACCGAATTCGGCAATACCGATTTCGGTAATTGCTATTCTTTATTTTAAGGAATCGCTATTGAGTTTTCGGTAATTATTAGCGATTTTTAAGGAAACGCTAAATTATACCGAATCTGTTCATGCATTCCGGAATGCGATTCCCTATTAGCGATTCTTTATTTCTCGCTAATAAGGAATCGCTTTTCAGAATGTTGATGCATGTGCACCTACATCTGTTAAGCTCTAGGACAGGGATAACAACCCAACTGTTTACTGAATTTAAAATGGTGCGAAGGGTACCTTGGGTTGGGAAGTCCCAAAAATCTCTGCGGGGTGACTGTGTGGTTTTGAGCTTTAGGACTCTCACCCTAGTTCAGTATATACTGTCAAAGGCAGGGAACCGTGATGCAAGGGACACTATTTCAGTACTTCCATTGGGATTCTTCTACCGACCCACATTAGATCCCAGCCGTGCCAACTGGAGAGGGATAAACCGCCCCTTAGGGCAAATTAACTACTCCGTCCCAGTGAGCAACCGATTTGACCCTTTTTCTTCATTGGAAGGCATTGATTGACTTGACCCTATTGGTGGCACTGCATCAATAACAGCAAGCCTCAACGGGGGGTATATGGGATTTGACCAAGGTTCTTTCCTTTGTGACCCTATGAACCTATCAAAATTAGGACTACCAAACTAGCGAGGGTTGAAATTGTTGATAACTTTGGCTAAACAGGGGAAGCCAAAATATCTAGGAAGGAACTGTGTCTGGAGGGCAAGAAGGAAGGCCTAGCCAGTGTGCCTCGGGTCGGATGCTTCCCCCCGAATTGTTTCCTCGGCATGGTTGCATTGAGAACTGTGAATGTACCCGTAGCTCAAATGCCCCTCTCGAGTACATACCCAGGGCATAATAAGTATAGCATAACAGTGGGCTCTTGAATCAAGTGATTGGTCTATTTTTATCAAACAGCATGATATATGGGTATTCCAAGAGACATGGTCCTTGGATCAAGTTTATTACCCTGGGTTTTTGAATTTTTCAAAACCAGCACAAGGGGGACGAAAGGGAAGACCATCTGGTGGACTCACCTGCTGGGTGACACAGCAATCGGGTTACACTGTTGAGGTGTACCGATCGATTATAGCGGGTGATTTTAACTGTTCTTTTGAACCCCTCGATCGAGAGGATGGTAATCTAAGCTCCGAAGAGGATTTACAATGGAATATTCCACCTCTAGAACTTAGCCCAATTAACAAATGGACGGAAGCAGCACTGCAGCTTAATGGGCTGTGCCTGGAAAAGTGAGTGAGGGCAGTAAACGGGAGGACACAGTCGGATCGGAAGGGTGCGTATACCTTTAATAATGGTTTGAGAAGAAGTCGGATAGACTATATCCTTCTCAATGTGGAATTTTGGATCTCCCTACAAGATATGTTGGTTGTTGAGCGCACCGAAAGTGATCATGATCCATTGGTATTGTCACTTACGGTTCTGTGTCCAATAGATAACGCCAACAAGGATGTTGACCCCACCCAATCAGATGTAGTAGTCTCGAATGACAATAGGAGAGTTTGATGGGTCAGGCTTGTTGATAGAGAAGGGGACCTGGAGCAGATGAAGTCTATGGTTGCCCATTCAGTCGCCATTCTTAACAACTGTCGCACCCAGGAGGATATTAACCTTACTGTCCCATATGTTCATAGTGACCTATTCTCCAGCTTAAAAACTTTTTTTATTAAGTCTAATCCAAGGAAGAACAAGCCAGGTGTAAAAACGGCTACATGGTATAATAAGTCATGTAGAGAGGCATATCGGATATTAACGAATGCCATTAGATCCAAAAATATGGGTGCGGTCAGATTGGCCAGGGCCAGGTATAAAGCAATTAAAAAAACAGCTAAGAAGGAATGGGATGATAAACGATGGCTTGATCTGCTCGAAGCAAGTAATGAGAGAGATATGGTAAAATTCTGGCAGCTAGTTAAGTGGGGTAGTAGTGGAACACCTCACATACCAGTCAATCATGTAGCACCATAATCGTGGGTTGCGTATTTTTAAGCACAATTTTCTATGTCAAACAACACCCTAACCCACCCCCAAATTGGCAACTCGTCCATTACCTTATTGTTTGGCAGCTCTGAGGTTGAGACGGTTCTCTCACTGATCCCGAAAGGAAGGGCACCAGGCCCGGGTTGTATACCGGCGGACTTGTTTCTGCACGATAAAGATAATTGGGTCACTTACATTACTTTCTTAGCCAATGCCATAGCTAGTGGTGCGCCCATCCCTGATACTTAGCCTGGAGCAGTTATAATACCTATACATAAAAAGGGTGATCGCGCGCTACCTGGCAATTATAGGCCTATTAGCCTTATTGACTCAATGCAAAAAATAATTGCCAGAATCCAGATGT
This sequence comes from Triturus cristatus, assembly GCF_964204655.1. Lineage (NCBI taxonomy): Eukaryota > Metazoa > Chordata > Amphibia > Caudata > Salamandridae > Triturus > Triturus cristatus. The sequence continues at coordinate 849,738,510 of NC_140582.1, forward strand.
GGATTGAGGAGCATGAGATTTTATCACCTCTGCAGGCTGGCTTTCGCCCTTAAACCAGTATCATTGACCAGGTTTTTAGGTTTGTAATGATTTATTGGCGAGTAGTTATCATGGGGGGGATCCCTTTATGCAGCTTTTATCGATCTTAAGTCTGCATTTGACTTGGTACCCCGTAATAAAATGTGGAGTGTCCTATTGGATGCAGAGATGCCTCAGGAGCTATTAGCCATATTAATTAAATTGCATACTTCCAACTATGCACAGGTATGGTGGGGTTTAAATGGTGAGGTTACCGATAGATTTCCTGTCCTAAAGGGTGTGCGCCAAGGATATGTCCTGGCGCCTACGTTGTTCTCCCTGTTCATTGATAGGGTGGTCCACTATTACTCTACTTGCCCTACAGATGCCCCCACCTTGGCGGGGCTGAGGATACCACTGCTCATGTTCGCGGACGACACCTTGATCCTATCTAAGACTCGGAAGGGACTACAGGCTGCACGGTCTAGGTTTGAGGTGTTCTGCCATGATCATGGGCTGGTGGTAAATGTGGACAAGACAAAGTTCATGGTTTTTCATAAACACAAGACCATTAAAGGTAGTGTGTATATGAACAATGTCCTTTTAGAACAGACAGATGCGTTCACGTATCTGGGGATCACCTTAGGCAGGAAACTCAACTGGAAGCCTCACATTGACTTGTTAGATTTAAAACATGTCCAGCTGGCAGGAGCGCTTGTTAAAGAGCATATGCTTTCGTTCACCAAGCCAATAGCCCCTGTCCTGAAGATATACAACACCAAGGTCATTACTTCAATCTTATGTGGTGCTGAATTATGGGGTTTTGAGAACATCTCCCCTTTAGTATTAGCCCAGAACAAATTTGTCAGAGTTCTCACGGGACTCCCGCAATCATCCTCATTGTTGCCCCTCTTCCTGGATTTGAGTTGTTTACGCATTGAGGATCTTGCCCGATATAGACCAATAGCGTTTTGGAGAAGGTTCTGGGTTACCCCTGAGCTCTCCCAATATGCTAAAGTAAACCCTTTTTGGATTTTAGGGGGGTTGGATGTTTAGGAAAGATCAAATGGCTACAGAGTATAAAAAAACACCCTGTGTGGGATGGGGATGAGTGGTTTATGGGAGCATCCAGAAGAAAATCCATTCCCGCCTAAATGGGAGTTTAAGGTTGCCTATTGGGATATGGTTAAGAACCATTATTTTTCTTGCACTATTAGGCCAACCCTGTCCAGGGATTTTTTGATGCTTAAACAGGATTTTGTGTTTGAAGCTTATTGGGATGTCATCCTAAAACCGATGGACAGGAAACTATACCATCAGTTTAGGGTTGGCTCGCGTCCGATTAATGCTTTTACAAATAAATGGCTTCTGTATGGGCCAGATCAATGTCCTGCATGCTCAGCCCAGACGGAATCCATATCCCATGTCCTTTTTGAATGCCCGGCTTATAAGTTACCCAGGATCAAATGGTTGAAATCTACTTGTATGAACCTAAGTACTAGATCTGCCATGGAGGCGTTAAGGATTCTGCAGACATCTACCAATGAACAAATAGTTATTGCAATGACGAAATTCCTTAGCTGGGTTTGGCTTATTCGATCTAAAAAATTAAGAGAAACTCAAGCCTAGTTATAATTATTTAGACGTTACGCCAATGAAATTACAGTGGTGTTGAATTATTTTATTTCTATTTATCTTACCATTGTATATTTATGGTTTTTACTGTGTCTTTTAACACTTTTGAGCTTTTTCCATATGGTATAAATCTTTGTACTAGTTACTGTGCTTAGTTATACCTTAATGATGGTTATGTACTGCTTTGTGTTTTTATTTTCAGTATTTTTAACATTGTCTGTACTGTCTTTTATGATTAGTTTAATCGAAATAAAGACACAATGAAATGACCACTTCCTGTTTAGAGTGGGAATAACCCTGACCCAGACTTCTCTATTTTCATCAAAGCAAGAAGGCAAAACCATTCTCTGGCTGTCCACTTCAGGTAGCCCACCTTAGGTGTGTGACTAGCCTGTAGGTGAAACTCCCCTCCTGAATATCTAATATCCTGCCTGCTCTGATGCCATATTGGCCTCAAAGCAGAGGGTGGCATTCCCCAGGTCTGGGAGGAAGCCGTGGTTGCAAATCAAATGCAGTAGGAGTTTTAAAGCCTCTGGTCTTGATATGCTAAATTCACTAGCTATCCTGCTGGAGGAGGTGTGATCACCTTGTGCCAGACAGGCAGTGCTACTGGCCTCTGAGAGCACGGGCTCCCACCTGCAGAGGGTCAGAAACTCATCTGTGGTGGCAGACTGGATTACACCAGTCAGCCAACACACTAAGTGACTAGTAGGGATACAGGGGGAACCGCTAGGGTGCCCTCTGGAAGCATGCCTTCATAAATCCGATACTGGATTCAGTATGGATTTATTAAGACACAATGTTTATTATTAAACATCAGTATTTTCAGTAAAGCCATTATGTAGCTGGGTAACTCGTAATGAGCTGTGCACAGTGCATACCTTTAAAATGGCTTCCTGATCACTGGCAATATCTAGTGATGGAGATAGACATCACAGGGGCACTTCTGCTCATGCAGAAGTGCCCTGAAGTGCCGCAGCGTTAAGTGCAGGTAACAGCGGTGGGGCGTTGGGACCGTGTAAGGGGGGATTTCGAGGGATGATGCTGAGGGAAAATTAATTATTCATTAATTTTTTTCTCTGCATCGTGCCTCGAAATCCCTCTTTACACTGCCCCACTGCGGTTACCTGCACGGACCGCGGCTGCTCACATGTACTATAATGCACCCTGCCTTAGGGCTCTAAGGCATGCTGAAGGGGTGACTTGCATATAGGACAAGCAGTGTACTTTGACATTGTCCACAGGGAGTGAGCAATGTCGTTTTTTTCAGAATGGTTAGAACCATTTCATGCATCCTGCAATGGCAGTCTACACGCAGGTTATGAGTGGGTCCCTTAGGGTGGCATAATACATGCTGCAGCCCTTAGGGACCCTTTTTAATATTAATACTTTGGGTTCCAGGGGTACCATTTACTAGGGACTTACTATGATGCTAAAGTCCTTGCCAATTGGGTTACAATTAACATTTGTCTTGCTTTAGGTAAAGAGTACTGGCCCTGGTTAGCAGGGACACAGTGCACTTCCTATCAAAAGCATCAGTACCAGTGAACAAAATTTGGGGTTGACCATGTAAAAAAGTGACACTTTCCTACAGCATCATGCAGTAGAATACTGTGACTTGTGGTCTCCATATAGAGCACTACTCTCCAAGGAGTTCAATGAGCTGATTTGCCCTAGATACCTACGTCTAATAGGCTTGACAGACATGGGTGACAACACTTGCATAGCTGGGAATGCCTCCTAGGATGGGGATGGGGGAGTAGAAGGGTGACCTATCTGGCATACACTACCAAGGAGTGAGTACAAGACGGAAAGGACTGGTGGGGTGAGAAAGGAGTTGATTGGGAATATGTTGAGACCATTGTACTCTGCTGCTTTGCAAGGTCAGTCCAGTTGGATAGGGCCTCTAATAGTAATGGATTGCTGGTTTTGATGTTTATTTTATCAAACAATAAAACTGATTTAAACCATGAACGTAGTAGGCCATCCTCTGCCGGGAGGCAGAGGCCAGAGTTCCCATAAAAATAGCTTGCCATCCATCACTCTTTAAATGTGCCCTAAGGCCCTCATTACAAGTGGCTCGGATAATTCTGGTAAGTGTGGTAACATACTGAAATTATGAGATTGGGGTCTACCATTGCATTCCTGTCGTTTTCCTCAGATAAATTCAAACAGGTGAACCCAGCAAAAATGTATCAAAGAAAAAAAAGCCCAGTAATTACCGGGACATTCAGATCATGCTCCAAATTTTGCTTATTATTCTACATTTTCTGGGACAAACTGTAATTTATTATTTATAGAACCCGATAAATTAGACCCAGTGGAGTCAGATTTGCACTGACCCAATAAATATTGGCCCAAACATCTGGCTTTAGTCTTAAGCTCATCCAATGGTATCCAAGAATATTGGATTTTGCCTCTGTGTGAGTGGCAGCCTAGGCATCGAACATATGAATGGATTTGCTCATGCTGCCGACTCAGCCTGACAGGAGAATTTCATACTGCCATTGTATATACCATATGCAAAAGAAACAATTGATGGACGGAATGCTGAACAATGCAAACATTCACCCCAAGTCACAAGGATCTGGGTTTAATCCATCATTCTTTTGCTCACCACACCACCCCAGTTTGGACCCAGCCATATGCAAATCAGTCTTGACCCTGATCCCTGTGGCAACAGTCCGGCCCGAACTGCCAAGCCAGGTCCTCCCTGGACCGGAAACAAGCATCCTGGGTATGCCCAGACGTGGGTCCCTTGCTCACTTTGCCACTGGATTCAAGCTAGCCTGGCTGATGAGGGCTGTTAGCCCAAAACCGGTCCCAGGAGGCTTGTTTCCGGTCCAGGGAAGATATGGCTTGGCAGTTCGGGCTGGACTGTCCCATGAGGCACAGGGTCAAGACTGATTTGCATATAGCTGTGTCTGAACTGGGGTGGCGAAGTGAGCTAAAGAACGATGATGGATTCAACCCAGATCTGTGACTGGGGGTGAGTGTCTGAAAAGTTTCAGCGCTCCGTCCATCATCTCCTTGAGTTTGCTTTGTTCGCCCTAAGTTGGCAGGGTATGCAAAGACGTGGGTCCCTTGCTCACTTTGCCACTGGATTCAAGCTAGCCTGGCTGAAGAGGGCTGTTAGCCCAAAACCGGTCCCAGGAGGCTTGTTTCCTGTCCAGAGAAGACAAGGCTTGGCAGTTCGGGCTGGACTGTTCCCATGAGGCACAGGGTCAAGACTGATTTGCATATAGCTGTGTCTGAACTGGGGTGGCGAAGTGAGCTAAAGAACGATGATGGATTCAACCCAGATCTGTGACTGGGGGTGAGTGTCTGAAAAGTTTCAGCGCTCCGTCCATCATCTCCTTGAGTTTGCTTTGTTCGCCCTAAGTTGGCAGGGTATGCCCAGACATGGGTCCCTTGCTCACTTTGCCACTGGATTCAAGCTAGCCTGGCTGATGAGGGCTGTTAGCCCGAAACCAGTCCCAGGATGCTTGTTTCCAGTCCAGGAAAGACATGGCTTGGCAGTTCAGGCTGGACTGTTCCCATGAGGCACAGGGTCAAGACTGATTTGGATATAGCTGTGTCTGAACTGGGGTGGCGAAGTGAGCTAAAAAACGATGATGGATTCAACCCAGATCTATGACTTGGGGTGAGTGTCTGAAAAGTTTCAGCTCTCCGTCCACCATCTCCTTGTGTTAGCATTGTATATACCATGGCAACAAAGCACATACTGGTTGGCCTTATTGCCTTTGACTTCCCTTCCTATTTTACTCATCAACAAAGGAGTATGTTACTTACTCTAAGCATCCATTTATAGCGTGTAGTTCTGCAGATTCACATTCTATGCACACTCCTGCCATCTAGTGTTGGGCTCGGACTCTAAAACTTGTATATTTTCAATTAAGTATTTTTTATTGCTGACGTGACGTCAAGTCTCCTCCTCTTCCAGAGAATGAGCATGTTCTACATCTCCAACGTTAATTGTTCTTTTTGCCCCCTGCCATTCTGAAGATGTATGTAATACGTTAAAATATGTACATGATATATATAGAGTGGGGTAATTTTGCTACAATTGCGTAAGTGGAACTATTTATTCTAAGCTCCCCGCAACTGGCACGTAATCAGCATATTTTATACATCCCCAAATCAAGACCATGACAGCAGACGCGCTCCGAGAACGGGAGGCGGCGGCGGCCGACATGTTTGACGATTCCAACCGGCCCACAGTGGACTCAATATCCCAGAATGCACCTGCGGGGCTACGCAATACAAGTCTAAAGGAACAATTTAATAAGCTGGAAAAATTAATGAAAAATGAACAAAAAAAGTGGTGGGAGGCCAAATCCCTCCAACGGTATGTGGACGTTGGCAGGGTACCTCGTGGCTTGAAAATTTTACTAGCACCAAGCTACGAGGACCCTGATAGAGATATGATGAAAGAGTGGGCGGAGGCCAATTTAGATTCATCACGACGACTCATGCTCATCTTAGTGAAATATGCAGAAAAGGACAGAGGCAAGCTACTGGAGCAAATTGATATTCTCGATACTGAAATACAAGACATGGGCCCATTAGACGAAATAACAAAGCTGCAAGATGAAATGAAAAAGAGGCTAAAAAGAGAAGAGGATACAATCAGAGAAAGGAAAGCTTATAAATTCCACAGGGATCGTACTGATTACGAGAGTGGAAGAATCTTTACCTTCGCCAAAGAATACGACTCTTTGAAAGTCTCCAAATTCAAGGGAGGTCCGACTGACAAAAGAATTCCAGCCACCAAACCCAATAGAGAGGTAACATCATCAAATTCTGAGCTCAGTTCGGCACCAGAAAGTGAGACGGAAATTGAATCACGCAATAAGATGCTTCAGCATGTCCCAGCATCTCGCTCACTGGCTGATGAAGTTGATTTTTTAGTGGAAGAGCGCAGGCAAACCCTGCGCCCAAGACCACAGTACAACAAAGCACAAGAAGAACAATCAAACGCCGGGAAAGAAGGCGGGCAAGCAAAAGAAAACATCAACAGCAAAGCACATCAAAGGAGGCAACAAAAGAGAAACTGGCGACGTTAGGCAACAACTCAGGCAATACCATCCCAACAGTGGTAAACCTTACAGAAATTGTACTCAACAAAGCAGAACAGCAACTTCTCTCATTGGGCCTCTCCTTCTGCCCTGTCAGTTCTTTTAACTATGCCACCACGCGACTTGACGTGTACAAAAGTATTAGAAAGCTGAAATTAAAAAAGTATTTTCAACAATCTAATTTGCAGCAAGACAAGTCGAGTCATGAAATAATGGATATACAATTGGTGCACACTGATCAAGGAATGACTCCAAACCCCCTTACTCAATCTAACAGGGTTTTTTTTAACTGAGATGGAAGAACTATTGGAGGAAAACTCAATCTCTAGCCCCAACATGCCAACAAGTCAAGAAGGCAAAGACAGGGACATACAATTGAAGCCTACAACACCATTCAAACCTCGTTCTACATTCCATCCATTGATGATTAAAGACTCAATTGACAATTTTCATGACAATGTTATAACCGGATTGAAAGATTTAAATTACAAAATTCAAAAAATCACAAAATCCAAAAAGAGAAAACAAGAAATTCAATTTCATGCTCTAATGACTAAACTGAAAATGAACTCTGACATTGTCATACGTAATGCAGATAAAGGTGGAAATGTTGTCCTTTGGAATAAAAGGGATTACATTGCGGAAGCCATGAAACAACTTAAAGATAATGAGTGTTATCGACGCAGTGACTATCCAACTTTACGCAACATAACCAATGAATTCAGAATGAAGTTGATTGGATGGAAAAATATGGGACTTCTGACAGCAGACGAATTCAAATTTTTGAAAAATGATCAACCAGTTGTCCCGATTCTATACAACCACCTGGTAGACCCATTATCTCAGCTCGCAATAGTTTATTAGAAAATGCTTCGAGATATGTAGATTACTTTCTGCAGGAACATGTTCAGAGCTGATCTTCGTATATTAGAAATACCAGTGATTTTTTGGCTAAACTTTTGAATTATCCATGGCAAGTTGATTATTTATTAATGACACTAGAAGTGACATCTCTATACACGTCAATCAATCAGAGATGGACTAAAGGCTCTGGATTTTTATTTGGCCAAAAGAGGACCACAATACGCCCAACACAGTGCTATGATTTTAAATAAGAATTTTGTTTAAACAACAACTATTTCCTGTTCCAAAACACCCTCTATCAACAATTGCGAGGAGTAGCAATGGGGGCCAGCTTTTTCCCCAGTTATGCTTGTCTCCACATGGGCTGGTGGGAGGAGCTGGTCCTACCCAATGACTACACTATGTATGTAATCAAAAACATTAAAGCTTGGTGGAGATACATAGATGACCTTTTTATAATCTGGGAAGGGTCAAATACAGAAGCAGAAAAGTTTCTAAGGCAGCTAAACAAAAATTCTCTGAACCTTGAGTTCACAGTATCCATCAGCAAGACATGTGTAAACTCTTTAGATGTTGAAGTTTTTATAGATGATGGCAAAATAGAGACCAGGTTACATAGAAAGCCGACGGCAGGCAACACTACACTACATGCGGGCAGCTCACATCCCAGGCATCTCATCAATAGTATACCATATGGTGAGATGCTTAGACTGAGACGTATTTGTAGTAGTGATAAGAACCTCATCATTGAACAAGAAAATAGTAAAAAAAGATTTCATGAAAGAGGTTACACTACTAATTGTCTGGAAACTGCAATCCTTAAAAGTAGAACCAAGCCCAGGGAAACTTTACTTAACACAAACTTACACTCCAACAACAGGGTAAATAATCAGGAAGATACGTTCAGATTTATTTTACAATTCAGCAACCAAGAAACAGAAATCAAAAAATTGATTACAAAGAATTGGCCGTTGGTTTTAAGTGACCCTATTATAGGTCAAACTATGGCAAAAAAACAGCAATTACATACAGCAGGGTTATGTCTATGAAGGACATTCTAGTCCAAAATGATCCATCTAGCCAAAACAAAAACACATGGCTAGCACAAAGAAAAGTTTTTTTTAAATGCAAGGTGTGTAAAGCATGTAATCATGGTATAAATCACACATCTTACAAAACCCCTTTCAACAATGATGAAAAGTCTATCACCAAGGCCCTTAACTGCAAATCGGACCATGTGATATACCTGTTGGAGTGCCCTTGTAAGCTCAGATATGTGGGCAGTACCATCTTACAAGGACACAAGAGGGTACTCCAACACATCCGAGCCATCAAAAACAAAGACCAAACGTATCCAGTAGCCAGACATTTTAATGAGGTACATAATGCTGATCCTACAGGCCTAACTTACTTTCTAATTGATTCAATTCCATTGAACAAGAGAGGAGGTGACAGGCAAAAAGCATTAAGACTTATGGAAACTAAGTATATTTTGAACTTAGACACCAAGCATCCTACACATTCTACACAGACAATGACGAACAGCAATTGTATGTTTTACATCTACCTGACATGTCTGCCGCCAAACCGCTATCTTAATTTATTAGTGTAACATTCTTGCACACAGGGTGGGTCAATAGGTTTTTATAGTTTTTTATTAGTATCACTTTTAGAATATTTTTACTTGGGGATTTTACTAAGTATAAGGCATTTGCACTTTATATAAGCACAATCTACAGGGAACCAAATTAAATCAATTAAAAACTCAAAATTATACCTGCTGAAATTTGTAACTTGATAACTTACAGATATTTTGCACAGTTGATAGATTGCAGCTTTGAGAGTGGGGTATTCAAACCATTAACGGACTTCCATTACATTATATGAGTGTTAGCAACTTGTCCGTCATATATGTATATGATACAGTGACTGAACAAAAATAAGGATGCTATTTTAAATGATATTTATCATGATTTCAATGCAGCTCTCAAATGTAAGTCTGTTCAACATAAGGGTTTTTAAACAGGTTACAATTGACATTTTGTGAATATTTATTCAGGTTCCTAATTGAAATTGGATGGTTTTAAATATTTATTCAGAAACAAATTGTTTTACCTGTATTAACGGTTATTTATTTATGCACTATCACTTTAAGCACTGGTTAAAGCATTGTTCAAACAAAACTATGAAAGAATACGAGAGAGAAAAAAATGTATAAAAAAACTACCCACCTGACAGAGCGTGTCATGTGATCAAGGCTCTTCCGGACTGAAACGCGTCATGGCTGTAGAGGTTGTTTGGGGATAAAGAAAATCATTTTGCTGCATTACTTTGTGGTCTGTGCTTCGTTGATCTGAGAAGTGTGCGCAAGCCGACGAAGTTTGTGCTCATGAGATATATATATATATATATATATTGTCCTGTATTCTGCTACTCATCCACTGCTTGAATAAAACGGAACGGACCACCGAGCTGTGCTATTTTCAGTTGTTTATTTTCAAAGGTGTGAGTCTCGCCACTACGCGTTTCAGCCATCACAGGCCTTGATCACATGACATAGGAGATACGCGTCACCACCATACTTTTAAAGTGATAAGTGTTCAAAAAATAGAAAACACATGTGCAAACAGAGCCATAGAAATGGAAAAAATATTTGCATCCACAATCTCGTTTTTCAAAACATAGTAGGAGATAAATCCATCATTTAGGAACATTGCATATGTTTTGTCTGTTGCTCGAGAAAAGACAATATTTATGTCACGTCTGGTAAAAAACAATTAAAATATCAATGTTGTTTTAAAAGTTGGAGGTTTAAAGGAACTCACATTTTAGAGAGTCTCTTCATGTAAAAATCATACACGTTATGTCACTCTGTTATATCAATAACGGTAACAGTGCAATTTTGCGTTCTGAGTTGTTGAATCCTCTTCTATGGCCAATGTAGTGCTCGTGTGTTGAGTTTGTGCAAAAAGTGCAAATAAAGTACTAAAAGAAATATTATATTTTAAAGTGCATAATGCTGATTCACAACTCGGCTCACCCCAAGAGGAATAAATAACTCCACCAAAATGATATATATACAGTATAGCAGGATCTAGAGCCTGAAATCACTGCAATGTATGTAGTTGATTGGTTACTGAAATCACGGTTTAAATAACCGTATGCGCCTGGTGTAATTAATTTTACATGAGTTGGGAGCTCACAAGGTGTTGTTAATATGCATAGATCCAATAAATACATAAATAGCTAGATAGATAGATGAATGAATAAATAATTAGTTAGATATATATATCATGTACATATATATATACACATACACTCTCCTCACTCCAAGTGAGAGGGGTCCGGCACTTTGGAAAAGTGGTAAGTTCCTATTTTATTTAAGGCAACAAGGGAACATCAAGAACGCATTTATGGACGGCAGCCCAGCCTTTGTCAACCTGAGAGGCGCCATTTTTTTGCAACTTAAATACTTTGCTAATAAACATAAACAAAATCCTTCATTACTGACTTAAAGTGATCTCACATGTACCAATGCCATTATTCACTTTAACATATAAAGCGTTATAGATGTTTTGAGACAGGCTGTAAATATTACATGTTTTCAGAAGCAGTATATCTATGCTTTTAAATTTTAATATTCATCTTGTCTTTCCTGCCTTAGAAATGGCCTTACCATTTCTTGGATTTGAGAAACCCACAATAATTGTTGTGTTTTCCTAAAAGGTCTAGTTCTCTTAATGTAATACATTAGTGCTCTTTTAACATCGAGTATATAGGTGCCCTTTCTGCCACTGTGCCTGGGTTAAGGAAGAAAACCAGTAACTCATGTGTTTGATCTAAATGGAAGGGGAAGATGACCTTTGGGAGAAATTTGGGATTTGTACGGAGAAGTACTTTATCCTGGAAAACCTGTAAGTAAGGTACTTCTATGGAAAGAGTATTCATTTTGCTAATTCTTCTCAGGGAAGCTATAGCTACAGGAAAGCTACCTTCCAAGAGAGGAACTGCTGAGGACAAGAATGCAGTGGTGCAAAAGGTGTGGACAATAGCCTTTTTAAGAATGACATTTAAATTCCATGAGGGTACTGGTGGTGTACGTGGTGTAAATATTCTTTTATTGTATACATTTTCTGGTGTGTACAGTAGTGGTCAAACAGCGTCCAGTTGGCCTCATAACAAGCTCTTGTGGTTGGGACTCTTGCCTCCTTTATAATATCCATACTCTCTGAAGGTAATTGCAAGCATTCAAACTCGACGACTTCAAGACTGCGAGGCTGAGTTGTTTGGGGTTTGGATGCCTGACCCTGCCCTTGCTGTGAGTGAGAAGATCTGGTATGTTGGGGACCTTCTCGTGAGGTACTAGGGACAACTCTAATAGCATCGTGAACCAGGCCGGTCGTGTCCAGGTGGGAGCTCTGAGAATCATTTAGAGAGATGTCTGTCTGGGTTTCCTGACCAAATATGGAATAATATGGGGTGGCAGAAAAGCGTATACAAATATCCCTGACCAGTTCATCCAAAGAGCATTGCCCATGGACTGTAAATGGTGGTACCTGGAGGTGAAGGTTTGGCATTTTGATTTTTCTAAAGTGGAGAACAGATCCATGTCCAGTGTCCCCACCACTGGAAGTAGCAGCGGAGGACTCGGGGTGGAGTTCCCACTCCTGAACTTATTGCTGCATCCTGCTTAGCAGGTCCGCCACTGAATTATCCATTCCTAGAAGATACTCCGCCAAGAGGCGCAAGTGATGGCAAATAGCCCAGTGTTAGATGGTCTGTGCTATCGGAGACAGCTGTATCAAGTGCATTCCTCCTTGTTTCTAAATGTAATACATTGCGGTCATGTTGTCTGTCCGGAGAAGAACTTTATTTCCGGTTATATTGGGGAGGAAGGCTTTTAGAGCCATCTGAATTGCTATAATTCATAGTATGTTGATGTGGAGTTTTTGCTGATGACAAGTCTAAGGACCCAGGACCCTCATGCCCTCGCTGTGTGTGCACAATCCTGTTAGTGATGCATCTATGGTGATAGTCACTTGTGGTAATGGGTCCAAAAACAGTCTGCTTTTGAGGATTTTCTGTTTGCCCCAGCAGCACAAAGATTGATGGACCCAGGGCTACACTAGATCCTCTAAACTAACCCCTGCTTGTGACCTTTCAAATGCTAGGCACTCCTGTAAGGGACACATGTGCAGCTAGGCATGAGGAACTATTGCTATACAAGAGGCCATCATGCACAGAAGGAGCATCACTGTCCTGAATGGCAGGCGACGATGTGGCTGAAAAAGAGGCAGGTGGTTCTTGAGATTGAGACCCTCTGTGAATTGGGGTATGCTGTGGTAGAGATTGAACTGAGCATTCCTTCCAGATAGGGCTGTATTTGAAGAGGCTGTAACTGGGATTTGGAGACATTTATTGTGAACCTCAATTTGTGTAAGAGGTTGATGGCGGCCTGTGTAGCTTGCAGGCACGTCTGTCTTTCTGAACTTTTGATCAGCCTGAGATATAGGAAGACATGAATGTTGCGTCAATCAAATATCTTTACTTCAGCCACGGCCATAAAAGATACAATAAAATCCAGCAATACAAAAATACAATAAATAGGGGTGTGGCCAAGGAGTCCAAGATGGTGGTTGGAGCTTAGGAGAGCTACCGACGCCTGAGTAATATCCACCATTATCCTGCCTGACAGCGCACTCCTGCCATGCTTAATAGGGGCCCCCTGTTGTGCTGGTGTGGCGGGGCCCCTCTGAACTCCTTTGTGGCTCCAGGGGCTGCCTTCTGATGCCAGCTGCTTCGGGCCGGGTGCGGCATGATGGCGGCAGGAGTGATGTGACACGGCAACCAGCCTGGAGCCCTACAGACCTTCCCTGCCATGCTGACTGAGGGGGACTGCTGGCAGGCTCAGGTGGTGGTGGGGGGGGGGGTGTCATTTTCTGCACTCGCTCAACCTCCCCCCTGCATCCAGCTGCATTGATTTGACTCTGCGGTGGCCGCACTGGCAGGACCGTGCTGGCCCGGGCTGTCGCAGTGGTGCAATGCCAGCTCTAGGCTGGGCCTGGAGATCGGCCTTGGTGCGTGGATGAAGGTAGGGGGCAGCTGTTAAGATCGGTGTAGGTGCCTCTACCCTCCTCCCTCTTATCCTTCTCAAGGCAGTAACAGGCTGTGTGGCAGCTGCGGGCATGACCGGACTCTCTCTCCCATTGTGCTTGGTGCAGGATGCTGGACGGGCCTAACTGGGGCCCAGGACTTGACCCACTGCAGGCTGGCCTTCCCTCTTTCTGCCGTGGTGTTGTGGCCGAGGTGGACCTGTGGTTCTGTGCCCGATCTGGGAATGACCGTATTGGGGCTTGCTGGGCTGGGCCTGGGCAGCTTTTCAGAGAGGCGTGCATGGGGGGGGGGTGGAATGGGGCACCCCCCCTTGCCCCACTACCCACATTGTGTTGGCCATCAAGTATGAATGGGGACTATTGCTTACAAGGAACTGCTGGTGCTGTTGGAACTGAAGCCGACTGAGAGTGGTGTAAGCTAACGGAGGTGGTTACCAATTGTAATTGCCCCCCCCCGATCTTTAATTCTGCCATCTTTCTATAGCCCCGAGGATTAATTGGTGAAAGTTTCCTTACAGGTTTGGAACTCTTGGTCCACTACCCATCTGCTGCTTGTCTTTCCTGCAGGACAGTGGTAGATTGGCCTCCGGTGGGACCTTGCTAGTTCTTGAACTGCTCTGCATTGGAGGCCATGGAGGGATTGTGTGAGACTTAAATCAGAACCACACTCCACATATCTGGGTATTCATTATTCCAGATTGAGAACAGCGTCCAGTATGCCCTGCCTTGTTCTTCTTCTAGCGACCCTCCTGTCTGTGGGTACCTACTATGGGTCGTGACAAGCCTCCTGCCCCCAAGTGTCAGGATTCAGCAGTAGCGGCGCCTACATTGAGAACAATGGACAAAAACTCCCGTGACGCCTGTAATGGGAGGTGGTATTTAGCTGACGTAACGCAAGGACTATTGTGCGTAATTTTGTATGTGACGTGCCTCTCTCGCTCGGCTGAGTGAGAGGATTCCCGCGGCAGGAAAGAGCTGCTCCGTATTCTTGCTTCGTGATCCTGAGAGAGAAAAGGAACTGTGAGTAACCGTTGGGGAGTTTCTGACAGGTCCGGGAACTTGTCAGTGTTGTCAGTGGAACATTATTCAGCAGCCCCGCGCTTTGTAGTTGCTTAAGGGATACTGAGCGGAATGCAGCGGTGAATTTCGGAACCGCGCATTGCCGTATCAGGATTTAGTTTTGTCACAGCTCATGGAGTAACGAGCTCTAGCTGACCGGATACCATAGCGGAACGCAGTGGTGAAGCAACCACGCGTTTCCGTGTATGGAGAGAGACTTGGGAGAATCAGAACTGAAGTTATATAATCGTCAGAGCGGACTGCAGTGGAGTTTTGGAACCACGCTTTGCCGTATCTGTGGGAAATCATGAGACTGTTTACTTACTGGATTCATTTCATACATTGGGGAATAGGGAAGAGCAATGCCTATGGATTTTTATGCACAACAGCAACAGCATTCTTAAGGAGTCTTGTTCTTGCCTTCTGGGACTAGCATTGCTTTCTAGTGCTCTATACAAAAAGCATTGGTATGTATGGGATCTGCACAGTGATGAATGTTTTGATGACTTGTGGTGTCACCTGTGTACTAATTCCTGTGAATTCTCTGTTTTAGATATATGGTATAGCCCGAGCACGGCTCCAGGATTGTATGAAAAGAAAAGGAGATGCTGTATGCCAAGCAAGGTATAGAAAGGGCTTAGTGAGACCTTATGAGAGTAGTCTTTTTTATGCACTGTTTTGTTTTACAGGTTCCTTTTACCACGCTGCTCCTTTCCTTTCCCTCACCTGATCGCTTGAACACCCTGTGTTTACAAGCGTGGTGTTGGTGGTATCAGGAGGGGGGCCATTACTCGCTGCATCTGGATTCTGCGGAGCATATCCTGACAGAATTACTCACCTAAGAATATAGCTCCACCCGATCCAGGTGTCTCGAGGCATGGCGTCCATGGAAGATATCCTTTAGGGACCAGGCATTCTGCCTAAGGACTGAAGAGCCTGTCACAGCGATTACTTATAGATTTTAAATGTAGTGGCCTCAGATATAAGGAAACATATCTGTTGTGAGAGGTGCAAGCACTCACCCACCCAGGCTGTAATGGCAGACCTGTAGTCACAGTTTGAGTGGCACAATATATGCTGCAGCCCATGGGAGACCTCTGGGTACCTTAGTACTATATATTAGGGACTTACAATGGTACGCCAGTAGCCAATTGTGGATGTACAACAGTACTTTCCATGGTCAACTTAGGGAGAACACACAGTGACTGGACTCTTGCTTAGCAGGATCCCAGCCAGTCTAGTCAAAAACATTCTGACACCAGGCCAAAAAGTGGGGCTAACCATGAAAAACGATCATACTTTCCCACATAACACCCCCCCCCCCTCCAATCCCCACCAAGAAAAGGAGATGAGACTAACCTTGCCCAGTTGAGTCTTCAGTGGGAATATCTGGAGAGTCCATCTGCGTTGGCATGGTTGCTACCAGGTCAAAGTTCCACAGAAAATCCATTCCCTGTAGGGAAATGGACCACCGTAAAAAAATCTTTGGGGTTTTCACCCTTCATTTGTTTAAGCCATAAGAGGGGCTTATTTTCTGTATGAACAATGAAGTGAGCGCAAACAGGTATGGCCTCAACTTCTTCAAGACCCAGACCGCAGTAAAGGCCTGCCTCTCAATAGCTGACCAACGTTTCTCCCCGAGGTAAACTTATGCTTATAAAGCTACTGGTTGGTCCTGCCCATCTCTGTTAAGTTGTGATAGTACTGCACCTAGCCCTATCTCAGAAGCATCTGTCTGGACAATGAAGGTTTTGGAGTAATCAGGACTTTGCAGGATGGGAGCAGAGCACATGGCCTGGTTCAGGTCATCAAACGTCTTTTGACAGCAAACTGTTCATCAAACTTTCTTAGGGATCCATTTGGAGGTAAAATCATTAAGGGGAGTCACTATGGATCTGTAGTCCTTAACAAACCTCATGTAGTACCCAGTCAGGCCTAAGAAAGCTCGGACCGGAGTCTGGTTAATGGAAGCAACACAGTCCATTATTGTATGGATTTTGCACTACAATGGTTGAACCTGACCTCCACCTTCCTGGTGGCCCAAGTACATGACCTTGTTTTGCCCTTTCTGGCACTTTGTGGCGTGATAGCGAGGCCAGCACTATAGGCTTCCAGACCTGTGAGGACTTTGTTCATCAACCACTGAAATGTGGCAGGTGCATTCTTCAAGCCACAAGGCATTACAATAAATTGATAATGCTCACTAGGGGTTGTAAATGCTGCTTTTGGCTTGACATCCTCAGACAGTCTGGTTTGCCAGTAGCTAGCAATCAGGTCAAATGTACTGAGATACTTGGCAGAGGCCTGAGTCTCAATCAGCTCATCTGCCATGGGAATTGGATAGGCATCAGTCCTAGTGACTGCACTGAGACCTTTATTGTCTACACAAAACCTCATATCTCTTTTACCATCTTGGGTGTGAGGTTTTGGCACAAGGACCACAAGCCCAGCCATCTGAAAGTTAAATGACACCCCCCCTGCTCCAGCATCCTTTGGACTTCTGTCCTGATGCAATCTCTGACATGGTCAGGCTGTCTGTCAATTTTACTCTTTACAGACAGGATGTCACCTGTGTCCACTTCATGGGTACACCAGGTGGTTTGACTGAGAGTCATAAAAAACAAGTTAGGAAACTGCGTGAGGACTTGCCTACAATCAGGTTGCTGCTGGTCAGTGAGGCTGCCTGCTAAGGCTACTCCATCAACTGACCCATCAACAGGGTCCTGCGAGAGGAGATCAAGGAGAGGCTCATTCTCTTCCTCCTTTCCCTCATCAGTTACCATGAGCAAGCTCATGTCACACCTGTCAATAAAAGGCTTTAGGCAGTTCACATAGAGAACTCTATGAGGACTTCTGGGAGTGCCTAGGCCAACCAAGTATGTGACCTCACCTTTTTCTTCCCCAAGGATAGTGTGGGGGGCACTCCATTTGTCCTGGAGAGCCGCTGGGGCCACAGGCTCTAATACTCACACTTTCTGTCCTGTCTAGTAAACAGTCAGTACAGCCTTTTGGTCACGCCAAGCTTTTCAAAGCTCTTGGTTGGCCTCAAGGTTTTTGCTGGCCTTCTTTATGTACTCCAGCCATACGTGAACGCACGCCAAGGACATATTCCACTATGTCATTCTTATGGGATTTGAAAGGCTACACCCAGCCTTCCTGAACAAGACTCAATAGACCCCTAATTGGATGTCCAAACAGATGTTCAAATGTGCTGTAGTCCACCCCCTTCTGAGGAACCTCTCTGTAGGCAATGTGAAGGCAGGGTAGTAAGACATCCAATTTTTGCATCCGCTTTTCTAGGAATCTCATAATCATACCCTTGAGGGTCTTGTTGAACCTTTCAACAGGACCACTGCACTACGGATGGTAGGGTGTGGTAAACTTGCAGTTTACACCACACTCCTTCCACATAGCAGTGATATAGCTAGACATGAAGTTTGTATCACTGTCTGACACGATCTCCTTACGAAACCCCACTCTGGAAAAAACTCCCAGAAGGGCGTATCCACCACAGGAGTATTGGTGGTCCTAAGTGGAATAGCTTCTGGATACCTAGTGGCATGGTCCAACACCACTAGCATGTAGCTATGTCCATATGCTATTTAAGGGACAAACAATGTCTATCCCTACTCTCTCAAAAGGAACCCTAACCACGGGAAGTGGAATTAAGAGGGCCCTTGTAGTGCCACCTGACTTACCAAGGGCTTGGCAAGTGACATAAGAGCAACAAAACTCTGTGTAATCTTCAGACATGTGGGGCCAGTGAAAGTGAGGAAGAAGCTCTTCCCAAGTATTGCTCTAAACAAGATGTCCTACAAGGGGAATGTCATATGGTAGGGATAAAAGAAAAATCCTGCATTTCTAAGGTAGGACCAACCTCCTGGTGGCACCAGGCTCAGGGTCTCTACTCTCAGAAAACAGGAGCCCATCTTCCCAATAGATCCTGTGGGACCCATGGACATTCCCTGACTCTTCAGCAAAAGCTTGCTGTCTGAGCTGTTCAAGAGAGGAACAGGATTTCTGCTCCAGACTCAAGTCCACCCTGGAAGAGCCCCCTGCCCTCAAGTACTCTGCCATGTCAGGCCCAAGTTCATCTGGGACAGTTCCTTCACAGGGGCTGAGGTCATCTCACTCAGGAGACTAATCCTGACTTGGGAGTCTGAGAGCAGGATAGTTCCCTACCCTTCCTGCTTCTTTTTTAAGGAGCTAGCTGGTCCATTCTTCCAGGATCTAGAGCTCTCTCAGTGCTTAACTGTTTGTTTTACCTGAGCCCTATTCACAGCAAAGGCACTGGCAGAGACTCCCATCATCTCTGCATGTGTCCTGAACTCAACTTCAGACCAGGCTGAAGTTTCTAAATCATTGTCCAACAGATAGTCCACAGGTCGGTCTGGGGAAACCACAACTCTTTTGGGGCCAGTTACCCCTCCTCAGCTGAGATTTACAACTGCCAAGGAATGATTATTCCTGGCAATTCTTGCATCGGTTACTTGGTAATTTTGACCAAGTATAATCTGTTCAGGAGATGCACGTTTCTCTGCCACCATAGTGAAACTGGTCCCTGTGCCCCTGTATGCCATAGCTTCTTGACTATTAATCAGGGGCTGCTGTCTGTACTTCGCAAGTTAGTAGGACTTACAAGTAAAGTGGCAAGTTCCATGCCACTGTCACAGAGAAGGCTGACTAGGCCAGAACCCACATCAGCACCCAAAGATAACCCTACTAATCCCTTAAGAACACTACTACTACTTGTACTGGTGCTAGGGGCATTAGTTGCTTTAGGAGCAGTAGTAGTAGTTTCCCTGGTATAAGCTTTAGAGCAATTGGCATCCCCTGCTCTTTAGCCTTTCTTCTTACACAGGTAGCACCAAGATTTCTTGCCAGAGGAAGAGGAGGTTTGAGACCCACCCCCAGAGGTGGATTTTTATGGACCTTGCGAAGGCTCTTTTTTCTCTTTACCTTTCTCCCCACCCTTCTCTTGGGCGTTACAAAGATTTTGCTTCTTATGGTCTGTTGGTCTGCTTGACCCTGGTGCTGACCCAATTGTCTGCCTTCTTTCCCAATTCTTGGGGTGAGGTCAGATCACAGTCCACCATTATTAAGGATGTGCTCCCTCATCAATAAATTGTACAGTTCTTCATAGTCGTTTACATTACTTCCATGAAGCCAGTCTTCCAGAGTCTTAAAATCACTATCTAAAAAACCAACCCATTGTTGGGTGTGTGCTTTTCTGAGTGTCCCTAAGCTTAACCCTGTACTGCTCAGTGGTTAAACCATACCGATCTATTAGAGCACTCTTCAAGACTGGGTAGTTGTCAGCATCTTCCTCCCTGACATCGAGAAGTTTATCTCTACCTTTGTTAGCAAAGGAGAGCCCCAAGATAGCTGCCCACTGCCCTTGAGGGACCTTCTGAACTGTATAGGCCCTCTCCAAGGCAGTGATCCATTTATGGATAGCATCCCACTCCTGGTAAGGAGGGACTATCTTGCTCAAGTTCTCAGTATCACAAGGAAGTCTCTCTGACCCTAGGTTTGCTAGTCCTGGGACCCTAGTCCCAAATTCTTCCTAGCCCTTTAAACTTCCAGGGTCTCCTTATCAAGGGCCAACTGCTCCTTCTTGATCCTGAGCTGGGTTCTCTCAGGCTTGAGCAGGTGGTATTCCTTTTCTAACGAGTCCTCTCTCTGTTTAGAGATGGAGGTCCCTATGGAATTATTAGAGGCATTGGAATTGAAAAGAGGAGGACTTAGACCTCTTCTGGACTATTTTCATCCTCCCAGGAGGAATAAAGGGGGACCTACCTTAAGGGTCTCCATCTGTACTATCCCCCTGGGGATCAGAGTTCACCAGTGTGGAGTCATCAGATTTCTCCTGGTCATGCTCAGAAGTGAGGTCATTGGGGTGAGACACCCCTGACTCTTCTTCATGAGGACCACCCAACCCAAAGTCATCCTGCCCTTCTGGCCTACCAGGATTCTCAAGGTCATACTGCAGGAGCATCTTTATGAGTTGCTCTTTGATCTTACCTTTTTTTTAAAACTTCTGTTTATTGTAGTTTTTCTTTTACAGCAAACAAAACAACCATTGACAACTGGTACATCAGTTCTCATATTAGACATTACATCGTTGGCAGATTTATCCGTCTAGTACTTAACACAATACTACATGTCCCCGATTTTGCCTCCCCCCTGCTCCGAGCCCTTCCAGCATGTCCATGCGTTAGCCCCATAACTTCCAGAGTACTTCAACTTCACCTACAGGCCCATGTTCCCTGCACTATATTGCCACCCCACCATATACATATATGGCTAATTAAACCGGTATTGTGCAGCATTTCATCCATTATGAACATAGCCAGAATCTTACAGCATAGTACACAGAATTCAATCAAGCCTGTAGGTAGGGGTCAGCACCTCAGGGATCAGAGAATGCTGGGAATTCATGGGAACACGATGTCTACTCCGCTAGTATAGCGCTGTGCCCCCGTCGCTTGCCCTTGGTCTTATCCCTCCACCTAGGATCAGTCTAACTTAAGGGCTTACTCTCTCCCCACTCAAGAGGCCCCGCCCTCCACTCCGCACCGCTGCAGCCTCAATGAGTCCGGCTGCCTGCTGCCAGGAAAAGAGCCTCATTCGGTACCGCTAGTAGGTAGCACCTCAGGGGAGCCTAAATATCCCTAGGCCTCGAAGCACTAGGCAACAGCTCCGCATATGTAGTGAGTCGTTACTGGCAAATCACTAGATCATCTATCCAATCCTTGAACTTGGGTGCCCTTCCTCTGCCGAACGGCAGGCCACCCGCCTCTTGGCCATAAGTAAAGTCAGTGCAACATATTTGCGGTGTGCTGCCGGTATCAATTTTGTGTATCCGAGAAGGGCTACCAAAGGTGTGGGGTCGATGCATATGTTCGTCATCTGGGCTAAGGCGTCGAACACCTGCCCCCAAAAGGCATTCATTTCCAGACACTCCCAGGCCAAATGAAGAAAGTCTGCCCCCGGATCCCGGCACCGATCGCACCTGTCAGAATCTCGCAAATTAAACCTGAATAACTTGACCGGGGTATAGTACAACCTATGTAAAAATGTATAATGTATCATGCAAAGCCTGCTGCTGGCCGACACCCTCGCGGTCTGCAAGCACCAGTACTTCTACTGATCATCCGACAGGACCAGCCCAGCTCCTCACTCCACTTCGTGCGGGACATCATGGTCGGTAATTCCCTCTGTGTGTGCACCGTTCGATATATCAAAGAAACTAGTCTCGTATTCCTTGTACTCTTAAGTAGTAAATGCAGAGGGGCCAGCGCACTAGGCTCCAGCGGGAAGTCCAGTGTCAATGCCCGGATACCTTGCCGAAGGCGAATATAAAGGAAAACGTCTAGCGGGGTCTGCCGAAGTCCCTGGAATAACTGTTCAACAGTGCAGAAGCGGCCATCCGGATATAAATTCCCCCAAGTGGGTATGCGTGTGCGCTCTTTAAAGCTACGAAACAGTGCCTCTTGGAGGAGAGGCATATCTGGGTGGTAAGTGAGGGGCATCAGCGGGGAGTATAATAAGGTGACCTGCAACATACGCCCTATGCGTTGCCATGCTCCTGCAGTACACGTGAGGGTAGTCGGTGCCCTGTCCCGAGGCTGGATCGGGCCAAACAGCACTCCTTCTAGTGGAATGGGGTGTGCCAACCAGTGCTCCGCTGCTACCTGTGGCATATACCGCAGCTGTTTCAACCAGAACCATGCATAATAAGCTTGTGCACTAAGGTAGTATAATTCAAAGTCTGGTATACCAAACCCCCCTTGCGAAAAGGGTCTAATGAGGACATGCACCTGTAACCGTGGCTGCCTACCTCCCCACACCAGGCGCGTTAGTTCCGCTTTGAGGGTCTTAAAAAACATAGGTGCCCGGATAATACGGGATGTTTAGAAACAAGTAAAGCAGTTGTGGCAGTATCACCATCTTAATAAGGGATGCGCGTCCTGCCATAGAGAGGGGAAGAACTATCCAGCGGGACACATACTCCATTATACGGGTCAATGAAGTACCATGATTTGCACGCATTAACTCCTCTCTGTTCCTGGTAATCTGAATTCCTAAATATCGCATGTCCGTATCACACCACTCCAAGGGATAATCGAGCGGGAAGCGAGTCCTAGTATCCATCAGGGGGAAAACGTAAGACTTTCCCCAGTTAATTTGGCCCCCTGACAATCTCCCAAAGACTATAAATTCCCGAAGGATGGGATTTAGATTTTGTTGCGGGTCCCGTATATATAACGTAATATCATCAGCATATAAGGATATAAGGATTTGCCTCAAATTACACCGCAAAGCCTTGTCATTGTGGTGTTGCCTTAGTTTGGCTGCTAAAGGTTCCGTTGCGAGAGCAAACAGCAAGGGTGAGAGTGGACACCCCTGACGGGTGCCCCTCGTAATTGGAAACGCGTGTGATGTGTGACCATTAGCCAAAATCTTAGCAACCGGCTTATGATATAAGAGTCGAATCCAGGAGAGGAAGAGGGGCGGAAAACCCATCCGTAACATGACCCCATAGATATAAACCCACTCAATGGAATCAAAAGCCTTAGTGGCGTCTAAAGAAATCGCTGCCATAGGCAAGTCGGGAGAGACATTATTGAGGACAGCAAAAAGCGTTCTCAGATTATGCGATGTTGCCCTCCCAGGCTCAAAGCCCGATTGATCTTGATCTCAATCGAGCTGCTAGGAGTTTAGCCAGAATTTTGACGTTGCAGTTAAGGAGAGAAAGGGGTCTGTAGGAGTCACACTGTGTGGGCAGCTTCCCTGGCTTTAAGAGTGAGACAATAATAGCTTCCCTCATGGATGCAGGTAGGTGGCCCACCTCTAATGACTCTTCATATATCTCTCACAGGATAGGTGCCATTAGATCTATATATGTCTTATAGAACGCTAAAGGAATGCCGTCGGTACCGGCAGCCTTCCCACTTTGCATGCTCATAATACCATCCCGGACCTCGTCCAGTTCAAACGGGGCGCACAAGAATTCCCGCTGCCTATCACTCAACCAGCCTAGTACGACATTGTCAAGATACCCTACCAGGTCCAGGTCCTCACAACGCTTGGTAGCATAGAGGTGTTTATAATGCTGTGTGAATTCATGAAGGATATTAGGGGTATCACACAGGGCCTCCCCACTCGCATTCTCGAGCTCCAACACGTAGTTAGCATGCCAAGGTCTTTGAATCACTTGCGCTAGAGTCCTGCCAGGGCGCTCTCCCTCTCCATCGTGACGAGCCACCCATGATTTATTTCGGAACCTCTTTTCCCTTTGCGCTGCGTCCATATATTCCGAGAGAGTCGCCCGAAACTTGTTACGGACAGTGCTGTTCGGCCCTGCCGCCAGTTGTCCCTCCAATGCCTTAAGCTCTGACTCCAGCCTACGCAACGTATTCATTATATCTTCAAGGACTCCTGCCCCCTTTGCTATACATATTCCTCGGAGTGTGGCCTTAAACGCCTCCCAGATGGTCTCCACACTATCCACTGAGCCTTTATTGCGTGCGAAAAAATCTTGTATTTCCTCTCTCAGTTCCGCCTGAAAGACCGAGTCTTGCAATATAGGGGCATGAAGCCTCCACACCCGGCGTGGCATGTCGAATTCTGAGGAGGACAACGTGAGTTTCACCGGGGCATGATCAGAGTATGTTCTAGCTAAATGCTGCACTTGGACTATCGCCGGCCCTAACCCCCGGGAAACCAACCAATAGTCCAGTCGCACCCATGTCTCCGCCAGCGCCGTGAAATGCGTACCCTCCCTCCCGTGAGGGTGAGAATGCCTCCAAGCATCAAGTAACTGGTAAGCTGTGATAGTATCATGGAGGAATGCATGCGCTTTTGAATAGTGGTGCGGGGCTGGGTGTGATCTATCCACACTGGGATCATGTGTAACATTGAAATCCCCCCCCAGATGATGTGACTGGAGCCTATTTCCAGTATCCTAGCCCATAGTGAAACGTAAAACTCAGGTGCATCCACATTCAGCCCATAACAGCAAGCAAGGGTGACCGAAGAAGTTCCCAATCGCCCCCATGCCAAGCAGTATCTACCACATGGATCACTCTCCGCCCCAGCCAACTGGAATGGCGTCTGTATTTTTATAAGGATTGCCGTACCCCTCGCATATGACGAATACGGAGAAGACTCTATGCTTCGCCCATTTGCCTGCAAAGTAAAGTGATTTCTGAGGGGCAAAATGCGTTTCCTGCAACATAGCCAAAATATGCCAAAATTAGCCTTTCCTTCCTCGGAACTCCCATGCCTCTGACGTTCCACATAAGTATGTTCAGTTGGCCAGTCCCAATCTCAGCCATATTCCGAATCAGGTGCCATCCGTCTATAACAGGCAAAAAGGGAGAAGTGTGTGCCCAGCTTTCCAGGTACTGCCCATCCAGGACCGTCCTCCAGGCACACCAACTCCCCTACCCTTGGTATTATAACTATGTCTGCTAGCCTAGAGTCTTGATGCACAGATGTCAGACAACAAAATACCCCGTCCCCCCTCCCCTCACTCCCACCCACTGAAGCACCCCCAACTTGCCAGAATAGTACTCCCTCCCACCATCCCTCCCTCCCTCCCTCCCTCCCATACCAAACAGAAATAACCCAACAATCCCTGTAGCAACTGTATAGGGAACATTCTCAGGGGAATACCCATGGGGGGTCATTTCTAGGTGGCAGCACAGGAACCCCACACCTCCGACGCGCTCCCCATTGTTAGGGGGCGCGCCTCCAAGGGCAGGGTGTGCTCGATGCAACGTAACAAGATCCCAAAATGGTCCATCATATGCTCGGTGTAACTACTTCATCCTTCATGCCCGCATTCCAGGTAGTAGTCTGGGCACTAATCATAATGACAAAGACCAAGCAACTTAAGAGTCTATTCAGTGTAACGCATCTTCCTCCTCCGCCAAAGGCGACCGCCGAGGTGACGGCTCACGGCCCCCCAAGCAACCCCGGCGCTTCACCTGTTTGAGGAACTCCTCCACCTGCTGTGGCTTGGTGAAAAAATGTTGCTTGCCTTGATGAGTGACTCTAAGCCTAGCAGGATACAGCAACGTATCAATTTGTGCTTTTCTCAGCTTACTTTTGACTTCCAGAAATTTGCGTCTCTCCTCCTGGACGATGGGCGTAAAATCTGGGTAAATAGAGAATTCAGTTCCATCATAGGACAATTTTTGTTTATTTCGTGCGACTCTCAGGGCCACATCGCGGTCCCTATAGTTCAAAAGTCTGGCTATGATGGGACGTGGCAGACTACCGGGTGGGGGGGGCGCGGACCCAGAGAACGGTGGGCCCTTTCCACTATAAACTGACTGGAGAAGGATTCAGCTTCAATGGCAGACAGCAGCAGCTTTTCGATATATTCCTCCATTTTCCCTAAATTGGTCGATTCCGGAATATCCATTATTCTAATATTATTGCGCCGGCTGCGCGCTTCTAAATCCTCATTTTTTGCTGCTATGAGCTTCAAGAGCTTATCCATGTGGGCCAACTTCGTGGTATGTCTCGAAGTTGTGTCCTCCGCATCAGAAACGCGCCTCTCCGCTTCCTTAAGTTGCTCATCATGCCCCTCCAGCTTATGCGCAATCGCATCCATCCGCGTGGACATCCTGTCCACCTTGTCCACAATGGTAGCGAAATCCTGTCTGACCTCCTGGAGTATACTCTGTATGTCAGCATCCTGTGCAGCCACCCCCCCTGCTCCTCATCTCTCCTTTCTGCATCCCGGTCCACCTGCGAGGGCCGAGGTCCGCTTCTCGTGGCTTCAAAGGTGAGCTTCGGTTGTCTATTGTCCGTCTTGCCCATGGCGCCTCTGATACTCGTCCAGGCAATACGCCCCCACAACGTTTACGCACCTAATCCACTCCCCCGAGCTCTGATCGCAGGCCCAGCGCCAGATATCTCAACCGTCGACCACAAGAACTCCAAGGGGCCCTTCACTCTCAGCACTCAAGCCTAGGGTTGCTCTTTGGGCCTCGGGTGCAGACACAGTCGTGTCACTTTCAGCGTGGTCATCCGTCGCTGGTTCCACCTCTCCAGAGATTCACCCGCCAAATCTCACACAGACCCTCGCTCAGGCCCGGCAGCGATTCATTCTAGCTGCGGCAGAGGCAATTAACGGCATCCCAGACCTGCTCCAGTAATCCGGGGGGTGGCTCATGGAGCACAGGGGCGGAAGCGTGCCGATCTCCACCCTCGGTTCAAGCCACACTTCAGCTGGGTAGGCACTGTTGTTGGCTAGATTGGAGCCCCCAGGCCGCTCCACCGGGGACGCAACCCAGCGGCCAAGGCATTCCACAGTCTCGTGGTCCCCTGAGCGATTACCCTATAAAAACCCAGGTGGCACTCTCCCTATGCTCTGCAGGGCCCAGCCACCACTAGACCCCAACCGGCAACACCAGCCGAATGCCCCCACAAGCCAAAGTCTACAGCGTAATCTACGCCGCCAACTCCATAGCGCCCCCCTCCAATCGTGACTTGCGGCGAGTCCACTGCCCCTCAGCCTCTCGAGCGCCAAATCACAGGTCCTCAATTTGGGCAGCAAAACAGCAGCAGTGTCTCCCCAATACCGGAGGGCAGTCTAATACACTTGTGAAAGCGCCTTCCAGCTCCTTCCTGAAATGGGCCACTCACGCTCCTCCAACAGGTCAGTACACTCCTGATTTCAGCGTCTGGGCCGCCGGTGTCAACCTGCCTCCCACCTCACTGCCGCGGGCCCACGGGTCCTCTGCTGCAGCCTCCGCCATCCTTACACGCGGCAGCAGATCCCCATCGGCTTCAATCTATGCAGGGGGGGCAGATGAAGGCGCCCACTGCGATGCTCTGCACACAATGCACAACGCTGAGGCCCACAGGGCGCCGCGAGCTTCACTGGCAATGCACTGCAGCCGCAAGCATCGCCGCACCCGCCACCAAGTCGATCCAGTGCCCTCCTACCGTTGTCCGCTGCAATGTCCTTCACCACTGAGGGGTCTATTGGGCCACTGCCATACAGCCCCCGGTCGACACCTCTGTTGCACCAGGGATCGGCCCGGCTGCTCTGTCCCCTCCGCTCATCCCCTCTCTGCCGGCCTGGGCTCCTCGTGGTCAGCCCGGAGCTCGCTTAGGGGGTGATGCTGCTTCGGCGCTCCGCACCTCCACTCCCTCGCCCCCGGCCTCCGCCTCAATCCGTCATTGCAGAGGCGGGCAGCCTCCAATGCAGCTGAAAATCGCACCGGGTCAGGAGCCGGGCAGAGTGTGCCGGGGAAGTTACTGTTCAGGCGTCAACGGGACCATTTTGAAGGATAAAAGTCCAGGATTACAGCATCGGGCTGCCGGAGACTCACTATAGTGCAGCCATACTGCTAGCGCGCCACCTAGCGCCCCTCCTGCTCTTTGTTCTTACCTGCCTTTAGCTTTCTAGATGCAGCCAAGGTCCTGATTTCCTGGAACCTCAGACCACTGTACTTAGGGCTGGGACCCACTGGTCTCCCCAACTAAAGACATGGTAACTAGGTGTAGTGTGGTGTTGAACGCACCTACCTGCCCTAGTAAAAACTGAACTTCCAAAGATCGGAGAAAGGGTTGGGCAATCTAAAAACTTCAGTAGAATGTACTAATTACAAAAAGTATTTTATATGTGCCTATGCTAGTGATGTTTTTTTTATCAAACTACACATAGATTAGATGGTAACACAGTGCAGGCTTATTTCCCAACTCTGCCACTAATGTAGGAGGCTGGCTTAGTATATGGTGCACACTTATTTAAGTGATGCACCTTGCACTAATCCAGACAACCCATATACTGGTTTTAGTGGTCTTTGATAACCTTTTGAAAGCTCTAAAAGTGACAGCTGTGGAGAGCAGCCTTCAGGCTTATCTTGGAGGAGTGTTAAGCAGCTTGTCTTACCAGATTAATCATGAAGTGTAGGTTAAATGAAAAAGAACCACACATTTTGTATATATATAAAAAATATGTCTATTTATCACACAACACTCACTAACACATTAGTAGATCTCTTACCTGGAGATATCAACAAAAATATACAATAATACTACAGCTACAATAAGGTAAGAAGCAAAAAATAGTGTCTTCAGGGGGAGACCAAACCATATATTAAGTGGAATGCGAACTACGACCGAAGCTGGGACTTGAACCAGGAGACTCAGAGGAGCTGGGGACACAAGGAACCACCCAAGGTAATTACCCAGGAACCCCAGGGAGGCTGTGGGCAGAGTAGAAACACAACCGTGTGTTCAATAGAAGTCAACGGGTAAGTCACGTTTGCAGTTTTGAGGAAGATGGGCCCTGAAGAAACCCAGTGGAAGACAGAAGGTTGGAGAGTCACCCCACTGGTGGATACCCCAGGAACCAGGATACCTACAACACAGAAGCCGGGTGCATAGATGGAATGTGATGTTGTAGACCACAATGGAGGTAAAAGATGCCGCTGGAAAAGACTGTGCAACAGTCCTGTGGAATCAAAGGGTGGACTCTGGAAGAGGAGAACCTGTAAGCAGAAGGGACAGAGTCTATGCCACTGGGAGGAGACCAGGAGGCACGGAAGAGCAATGCTCACTGATGCCGGACGGTTCAGAAGTGTTGACGGTGGCCGTTATGCTGCAGCTGTGAGGACCAAGCGATGCTGAGGAAGACCAAGAGCCCTGTACGAGCTGTCCCACATCAGAAGTCAAAAACCAGGGGGTCAGTGTCCGGCGGGAGCACCAACAACCCTTGGTATCTATAACTGGCGCGGAAAGCGAAGAAGGAGCAATGTTGGCACCAGCAAGGGACACACCACAAGCAGGAGAGTCAGAGCAGGACCAGAGCAAGCAGGGGAGCCCACTGAAGCAGAAGAAGGCCCTCAAGAGGACCCACAGGCCGAAGGCACAGGAGTCGGAAGAGGACCTAGAGCAACTCACCAAGAAGGAAGGCCCAAGGTGCAGAGGACACGTTACTTGGGAGGGAAGTGATGCTGGAGGCTCGAGCTTCTTGTGACCTGAAGATCTCTGGAGTGCAGAGCCAACAAGCCTTGTCAACGACAAGTAGATGCGGTGCAGAGAGGTTTGGTCCCAATGGTTCCGAAGAGGGATACTGGCCTCAAGTTGCAGCAAGGACAGGTCAGGTCTTGATGGAGTTACAGAACCATCACCTGTGTTGCTGAGCCTTTCGAAGTCCGTGGGATATCAAGAGCAGCAGACCTGTCAGCTTTGCTGCTATGCCTGCAGATGCAGGGGAGTGGCCCCTTCACTCCAAGGAAGATTGCTTCAGGTTGAAGATCCTGGAAGAAGCACAGACACAGACAACGCAGAAGACTTGCAGACCAGCCAGACCAGGAGCAGCAGGAGTCTTCCTTGATGAAGTCTCGGTTCCAAGTCCAGCGAAGTCCATGTGTCCAGACGGTTGAAGAGTGACATGGTTTAATTCTTGAGTCTTGTCCCTCGACGAATCTGAGGACCCACCCACAATTACGTCCTTAAGTACCCTAAGGGAAGGGTTGGAGCAACTCAAGGGTCCCTCCGAGAGGAGAGGATGGACAGAGGGGAGGATACTCCGAGCTCCTTTGTCCAGTTTCACACCAGAGCTGGAGTGAAGGGCTTCCCTGGACTATGCAAGGAGGGAACCAAATATGCCCTTCAAAGCAGTCTGGTGGTGCTGGCAAGAGCCCCTACCCCAGCCCAATACACTAAGTCCTGTCTGGGACACCTCCCTTTGACAGGAAACCTATTGTTCTACCTTCCCCTGCTCGAGCTTGGCACAGCAGCAGAAGGGCAGATTCGATTCTGTGGTTGTAAGCAGTACTAGCTGGCTGTCAGAATATGAAAGGCTGTAACCGGGAGTACAGGGGGGTACCCCAAGGGAGCCCCCCAGTACATGGTATACTTGCAACACTGGAATCAGTGTTGGGGTATGATTCCAACATGTTTGATACCAAACATGATTGGGTTTGTTGCAGCCATCTCATAATGACTGATGTACACTATATGTATCAGAATAGCTGACAAGCACTTACAAAGCCTGGAGAATCAACTCCGCTCATGCAGGGGCACCCTCAAACTTAGACCGAAGCACCCTGCCTCAGGACTGAAGAGCCTGCCAATAGGGGTGACTTATACATTTTAAGTGCAGTAACCTCAGATATAACAAAACATATCTGTTGTGAGAGGTGCAAGCACCCACACAGGCTGTATCGGCAGGCCTGTAGTCACAGTTTAAGTGGCCTCTCATGGGTGGCACAATACATGCTCCAGCCCATGGGAGAACCCTGGTGTACCAATGGCCTGGGTACCTCAGTACCATATACTAGGGATCTACAAGGGTACATAAGTAGGCAATTGTGGATGTACAACAGTACTTACCATAGTCAATTTAGGGAGAAAGCACAGTGAATGGGGTCCTGATTAGCAGGATCCCAGTGAGACTAATCAAAAACATACTGACACCAAGCAAAAAGTGGGGGTAACCATGAAACTGTCCTACACTATCGTATTAGCTGGCAACCCGTGAGGTCTACAGTAGAGTGGCCCAGTGGTTAGGAAGAGTGCTCTGTGAGAGAACCTGCCTACAGTGACTCAAGCATTTGCAATTTATTACCGGGAGTTATATGCTGAGCGTCCACCTCCTCCATAGGAATCCCGCAGCTCCCTTTTTGGAGATATTACCCAACCAACTATTCTTCTTTCCCTGGCACGTGCATTGGATTTGCCAGTCTCGGTGGAAGAGGTAGAACAGGCAATATCTGATCTCCAATCAAGGAAAACCCCCGACCTATTGAATTTTTTAGGCGATACCGCAATCTCTTATCCCCACATTTAGTAGCTTTATATGCTGATGCTCTGAATCATGGCTCATTTCATCCAGATCGTGATGTTGCCACTATCCTAGTTCTGCCCAAGGCTGAGCAAACAGTAGACCGCTGTTCATCGCACCGCCCAATATCCGTCATTATTGTCGATCTGAAGATCTTTGCTAAGGTGTTGGTGATTAGGATGCACCCGGACCAGTGCGGCTTTATGCTGGGGAAGAGTACTCACCATTGCATCCGAAGGGTGCAGCAGACCCTCTCCAGGGCACCACAGCTGGGGGATGAACTGGCCCTCCTCCTGATTGATTTTCAGAAGACCTTTGATACGGTCTCCTGGGTTACCTTGTGGCAGTACTTAAACGTGCGGGCTTCGGCCATGTGTGCTATATGTTGACAAAATTGTTGCATACAGCCCGTATGCGCGGGTCCTAGTCAACGGGATTCTCTCCATGCCATTCCCATTTTGCAGGAGCACATGTCAGGGCTGCCCCCTCTCTCCGCTGCTGTTCACTCTTGCCATTGGCTTGTTTAATACAGTTACACGCAGATTCGGCAATGGTGTTGCGGGGAACCAGAGACGATCCCAATGCACTATATGGGGACAATGTTCTGCTTTTCTGCTTTTTCTTAGCGTCCTCAAACGACGGACCCCGGTTTCTTGCGATCCTTCGGTTATATGCCGAGGCATCAGGCCTACGGGTGAAAACTAGCAAATCTGTCATGGTTTCGGTGGCGGGAGAAGCGATGGGTCGTATTTGATGCCCCAATATTCCTACTAGACACCATTCCTTTCAGTATCTTAGGGTCCATATCATTAACATATCATTAACCTACCAGACTTGGGCTGGTCTCTCAATTTTCGTTCTCTTCAGTTAACACTGGATTGGGACATGCCCAGATGGAGCAGCTCCTACTCAATCCAATGGGGCGCATTGCCTTATTTAGAATTATGTATCTCTATAACCTGGTGAACTACCCGTTCCGTATCCCCAGGCGTAGTTCCGCTCCATTACATCAAAATTAACTTACTTTATATGGGCGCCATCGCAAGGCCTTTGTTTCAGCCAGGAAATCGCCGTTCGGCGGGAGATTTGGTGTTTCAGATCTTTATGCTTACTATCTTGCCGCCCATCTGGTCCAGATTAATAAGTGGCTCATCAGAGGTTGAGATGTCCCGGCCAACTTGCTTGAATTGTATTTACTGGGCTTTGACGAACTATTAGACAATCTCCTATATGGCACTATGTTGCCCCTGCTGCTCCCATCTTGTACTCAAGTGACAGGGCTATGGAGGAGTGCGGCCCTGCGCCTTACCGGTTGGATGCACAGCCTCACAGATAGGTCGCCCCTATAGCGGGGCACTTGTAGAGACGGTTGGCAGGCCTTGCAGGGATCGTACATTGGGACCACAAAGGCATCACCCACTTGGGTGATATTTGTAAGCGAGGGCTCTTGATGTCCTTTCCAGAGCTACAAGAACAAAATAGCCTATCACGAACACAGTTCTTTTGTGAACTTCAACTTTGTCATACTCTTTTAGCTCATATCCCAGTGGACATGGAGATACCCAAATACAGCCCCTAGAAGCAAAGCTATTAATGGGTGGTTTTGGTGAAGGAGCGTTCTCGATGATATATCGTTCTCTGATAATTAATGCCCCAGATCGATTCCCTCATTTACGTTGTAGGTGGGAGGGCTGGGTGGGAGAACTGGACAATGAAGATTAGAGGAATGCCTGTCTTGCCATGTGTGAATTAACTATTTCATCTAAGTTGTGGATGGTGCAAATCAATTATCTACAAGCTACATACCTAACTACGTGCCGCCTATGGCGGATGGGTGGGGGGGGGAGCAAACAGGGTGTGCACACGGTTAGGCCCCTAATGCAGACTTTCTTCACATGCAATGATCCTTCCTGCCCCTGGTGCCTTTCTGGGAGAAAGTTACAAGGGAGATCTCTTCGGTCCTGAAATACACTATTACGCTGGGTCCTCGTAAGGCCTTACTGGGATTGTTGAAGGGCACTGGGGAATCTCGTGCTGAGAGAAGCTTTATTGGAGTGGTGTCCCTAGTGGCCAAACAGGATATTGTGTGCTGCTGGAGGTGGCCGGAAGTACCCTACCGGGAGGTGTGGTGGAGGGGTGTTAACTGGTGTGTGCACCAGGAGTGACTTGTTTATATGAAAGTCAGGGTTGCTCTCAAAGAACACTGCTAAGGTATGGGGAAAGTGGTGTACTCACTATGGGCCGCCAGTGCTCTGTGATCAGATGGGATGTTAGTTCAAACTTGTACGTATATTTGGATGCAGCTGTTTATTACTCTTAAAATCAATGAAATGTGGTTATTAAAAAAAATATAATAAATATTTTACATAGTAAAACAGCTGTTGCGTCTTCTTCGACGAGCTGCCACCATTGCTAGACATTTCGTAAACACTCTTGGGATTGTTGTCACCACAAATGGCAGCACTTTGAACTGGTATGATGATCACTTACCACAAACATGAGGTACCAGCAATATGCTGGGAGAATTGGTATATGAAAGTATGCATCCTTTAGTGCGAACGCGGTCATGAAGTCGCCTCCTTGTAGCAGTGGTATTACATCCCGTAATGTCACCATGTGAAAGTGTTCTGACAGAATGTAAAGACTGAGTGGTCGCAGATCTAGTATCGACCTTACTGTCCCATCTTTATGAGTTTTCAAAAAGTATAAAGAGCACACCCCCTTGCCTTGATGTTTGTGTTGGACAGGCTCTATGGTACCCTTTAACAACAGAGCTTTTACCGCCTCTTTGAGAAGGTGAAGGTGCTGAGGGTTTGTCTGGAGGAAGGTTTGGTGAGTGGGAGGTGAGTTTTAGGCAGTATCCCTTGCAGATAATTGATAGTACTCACTTGTCTGGTGTTATATCTGCCCACAGGAGGTGAAACTGCTGTAGCCTTCCCCGTCAGGTGTTGTGTGCTCGGGTGGAATGTATGGCAAGTCGTTGTTTGGAGGTAGAGGCTCCCTTGGCAGGACCTCCTCTACCCATACCCCTCTGTTTGAAATCTCCTCTGTAGTAGCTTTTGGCTGATTGCTGCTGCTTTTGATATTTCTGGATGTCAGCGTTGGTGATTTTGGAAGTCCCTCTAACCAGATGTCTACAAAAGGACTTTTGGCGTGGTGTAGTAGACTGCAGAGCTCCCATGGGTATTGCGGTCTCTGTGTCTTTCTCAATTTTCTGTATCTGGGAGTCCACCTTCAGGCCGAGGAGATGGTCCCCGTCAAAGGGGACATTAAGGAGGTGCTGCTGCACCTTAAGCTTGAACCTACCAATGCGTAGCCAGGCATGGCTACACAGGAGAATACAGGAGTTTATTCCTCTTGCAGCAGTGTCCGCACTATCTAAGGTGCAGTGTATGGTTGCAATGGAGATCTGTCTACCCTCTGTGACTAGCTCTTCCCCCCTTTTTAGGTCTCGCCTAGCGATGCAGCGCGAATGCGCTGCCATCGCTTTACCAGGCATGCAGTATACACTATAGTGTGGGAGCTTTGTGGAAGCTCCGCCCACTCTCCGGCCCATCTTCTTCATTGGCTTAGGTTCTAAATGCTGCCTTCCCGATTGGTTTTAAGCTTGTTAGTCCCTCATCATAACGGCCATGTCAGTCATTTGTGTCCTTCCACGACGACTGGCCCCTTCACAGCACAGACTACTTTCTTCCTGTGCCCCCCCCCGCAGTCCGATGCCTTCTCACCGCCGCCGCCCCCCCTCATGCCTCATCGCCCGCATGTATTGCTATTTGCAATGCAATAGGTCTCGTGTAAATGCGAGTCCTATTTCATTGCCAATGCTTTTTGGTATTACTCTAATCTGTTTCACGCATTGCTTTAGGGTCACAACATTATATAACCTACCCTGTAGATGAGACAATATCCGCGTTTGAGCAATTAGACGACAGAAAATGTATGCTCTCCGGCTTTCCCTTATTCGCTGCGTCAATGTCAGTGTGGACAGAGCCCACAAGAGGGCAGCAGAGTTCCAAACAAAATGACTTTGCAGCAATTTATTTTCAAGACAATCAAACTGTCCATCTCAGAACCATCATTTCAATGTACGCTGCAGAATATGAAAATTCTCTATTTCCATACATGTGGGCTAAGTAAAATTCAGCAATCCAACACATTTAAGAACTGATTTCAGACATTTTCAATTGTGCGCCCCAGGGAGTATTGTCCTCTTGTTCCGATCACGATATTGCTTCAAGAGGAAAGGTTTATCCATTCGTTAAAAAGAGCGGCTTAAGTGTTTTTTCACACTGGAAAATAAACATCGGGGATTTCATTAAAATAAATCCGAGATTTAAGTACTCAAACATTCCTTGCTGAGTACAAACGTGTCCCCTACCTCTCCTGGCCCGACCAGTCTCCTGTATGCGACACTCTCTTGGGGCTCCCAGACATTTTCCAGGTCACAGTGCGGGCAAGAAGATGTACTCTGCAGGAGGAAGAGAGGATCTGCTGCAGGGTGAACCGTGAGCAGCTTGTTCTAAAACCCACTGCATAGCAAATATGCAGTAAGTATGTTTTAAAAAGGACTTAAAAGGTTTCTCTTTGCTACAGAGTACATGCAGTTCTCTTAGTTTATTGACTCATTCAAGTAAGTGAATTGTGTAGCTGTGGTGCACCAGACCCCTGGACTGCTCACTTCACTGGTGTTACATTTTGAAATAATACAGCTTGCTATGACCACTGTGTGTATCTCCCAGTCTCTCCTGAGGCTTGCCCAGCACCATGCTGTCATGACACTGCTAACTGCGCCAGCCGGAGTCCACGAGTCAGCTGACTCTAATTAATGTACGCTATAGGCCCAAGGCAGCTGGGCTCTGTGTTAGGGCCTCTCACACCCTGTTAGGTGGTTCTGCAGTATAAACGCAAGTCCTTGCTCCTTTTAGTGTTAATTCTTAGCGGACCCATGTGACCTGCTTTCTAGCTGTCCGCTTTTTTTTTTTCCTATTGGTGACATCTGAGGCTAATATTAGTAGTTACTTCACAAGTCTTACTTTCCTGCTTACAGCATTCGCTTATGAATAAGGTGGCCCCTGCAGTGACAGGTTTACCGACTTAGTATACACCACTCCAAGTTAAAAACCTTTTCCCATCACATTAATTTTTTGCATGGCCTCGTCTTGGACAACAAACACCAACTGGTAAAAGTGATTTGTTTTATTCTCCTTGTTTTACCATACTCCTTTTCTTTTACTTTTGTCTAATTGGCATTGCTTCTGCCTTTTTATTCTTATTATATACATTATGCCAATCAAAATTCACAAGTTTATTATATGATCAGCATTGTACAAGAGAAGCAATAAAATAGCAATAGAATAAAACACATACTTCCTATCACTTTTATGAAATATTTAAGTAAACAAGACTCGGTGTCAAGAACAGAAGTATGGGCATGGTCTTCAATGCTACATCATGGGAAGTGATGCTCACCCTCTTTCATATCTGCCAAGGCTTCAGATTGCTATGTATGATATTTTGATAATTTTGTTGTAATTATGACTCAGCCACCTCATGAATTTGCAGCGGTTTTAAGATCTTAGAGTTTCTCGTTGCTCAAATGGGTCAGATTTCTGATATTTATGTTTCCCTCATCTTTAATTGGTTGATTTTGCTGGCGAGAAAAGTGTTACTCATAGTGGTTTTAATGGCACTCATAATTACACAGAAATTATGAAAATGTCACACATAGCAATCTAAAACCTTGGCAGCTATGCTCTCGGGTAATTTCTGTGTTTCCTGCCTCGTGCTTCAGCTGCTCGGTGTTTCTCCCGCCGGGACACCGGAGCAGTAAACCCCGAGCCCTGCAGCGCACAAGGAACTTCACTTCCATTACAGTCCATGAAAGGAGCAAGTTGGTCAGAGCACGAGTCCGAAGCACTTCCACACACGGGGTGCGGGAGCCTGCGAGTGGGATGTGAATAGGAAAGCACTGCACCACAGTGGGATGAGTGCTGTGTGCTGTGTGCATCGTCGAAGGAAAAGTATTTTTCAGATGTGTCAGTGCTTAATTTGTCAAATAATGAGTACCGGTGCCCAAAACTCTGCTCGGAAGCCCTATTAAATAAATGTTGGCGGGCCGAATACCAGGGCTCTCTAGAATTGAAACCACCCAGGCCTCTTTAATCCAGTACCTGACACCCTTGGCTCATTTATTCCTCTTGCTGGTTCCTGCTGTCTCCCTTTGTGACGGTACTTAAGTCTTTCTCAACCTCCTTCTTTCCCCTGTGTTTAGGTCGAGCATTCGAGGCCCTTTGTATATACTTTAGTATATACTTATTATATACTTATATGTGTATATATTATGTGGGCTCTGGAGATCAGCCCTAGAACTTGTCTGCTTCCGCTTAAGGATTTTTTTTTTCTGTTCACTTGCCTCTATTTGTCTGGATAGAAAACGACCAGCAGAGGCCAGTAAAATACCAGAATCACTTTAGCATGCTCTAGATCCCAGTCCATAGAAATTTTCTTCCACAAGCACCCGTAGACCAAAATATTTTTTTCAAATCTTGTATTTTCAGTGATATGACCACCGAAGGCCCTGATTTTAAAAACAGAGCTTTGGACTATACCATTTCCCGCTGAAAGGCAATATTTCTCTCCATGTGTTCCCATACCTGGCGTGTCACCGTTTGGTGCTTACTCTCCCTCTATTTTAAAGAACAGTAGATGTTCAGCACCCAGGCTAATGTGCTGCATAGCTAAATACCTATAGGTTCCCAAATGCGAGACCGATTTCATTGCAAATGCTTGTTCTATATTGCTCTGGGAGATGCTGTTAGCTCTTCCATATCGTCCCAAAAAGCCCTGTTATATCGGCATAGTAACCCTACTTAGTTAGGGTTGTACGACGGTACAACCCAGGTAAATACATTGCATGCCTTTGCCACGCATTCTTTAGAACGCATGTTAAATATGCATTTACAACGCATGCCAATACCACACATTGTTTTTAGATTTAAAAACAATGTATTTGTGGAGAGAGACTCCCCCAACTTAACTTAAATGTGTGATATTGGCATGGGTTGTAAATGCATATATGCTGTAAAAATATGCATGCTAAAAAATGCGTGGTAAAGGCACAACGAGGTAAAAACCTCGTTGTAAAGTCTGTTTCCCTTTAGTTGGCTATGCTTCAATGATTAGCATGCCCCATTGCTACATGTTTCCTGTTGCATTTATGCACCTGCTTTCCTTATCAGGTGGAGGCGCCTCTACACTAATCTGAGAAGCTGCCCTCTTCCTTGCAGTTGTTACCACTAGGGAGTCAGCTTTTGGGTGTCCCCTGATATAAAGTGGGTCAGTGGGGGAAGATTTGTACTTCCTCTTGATGCGTGGTGTAAAGACTTTAGACTTGAATGGGTCTTTAAAGTTTTCTGTTGAGACTTTGAGCATGGACCCTATCATAGGTGGGAAACTGAATAGGGCGTTCAGTCTTAAAGAGTATCTTAACTAGAAAATCTGTTTCCTCCTCCATAGTATGCATTTGAATTTTATATTAAGCAGCTCGCTGAATGACACTATGGTAGGAAGAGGTGGCATCATCCGGAGGGGATGCCTTATCTGGTACAAGGACCTCCATGTCTGGATCTGGCAGTATGACATCCTATGCATCCCAAGAATCTGGGCTTTGTGGAGGGTCTCCTTGTGAGTCTGTCTTGTTCATAATGACTAGGTGTAAGAGGTTTCACAGGATAAATGAATCAGAAAGCCAAGTGCATTGTCTTTTTTTTTTTACTGTATTGATTTATAGGTAGGGTTAAATCTATTCTTGTGATTCAGAAAGATAAATTTCTCTTTTTCTCTTCTAGGGTCCCCGGGAAATACGTTCTTCTCTGGAGCAACGTCGTTTGCCCCTCGGGAAAACAACAAAAGGCCAAGTTAAGTGTTTTTTTAACTTTCACACTTAAGTTTGTTTTAAGGGGGTGTGGGAGAATCATAAACCTTCACAGGTGAAAAATAAATAAGCAGGTTCCCAGCTAAGGTGCCTCTGGGATCTCACATGCTTTCTTTCCTAGTGCAGGTATAGCAAGGGCTAGTTTACCCCTTCCTCCCTGATCCCTAGGTTAGGGCCTGTAGATGGGTACATACTTGCGAAAGCCACGCTGCTGGACTCTTCTTTCTGTCGTTGGCCTCCTGCTGACTTCCTGGGATGTTTGAGTGTCTCGGCATCCAGCATCTCATCATTCTTCAGCGAACTGATCGGCAATTCCTCCTCTTGGCGTTTCCCTGATAGCGACCAATTCGCTCGCTCCTTGATGCCGAACTCTTCCTCTTTATTTCCTGGAAACTGGTTTTCCTTCGCACTCATTAGTCCCTATTCACTCTCCAATGCCATTATAAAAGAAAAAGGAATCCCTGAAGCGTCCTCCCTTAAAGGAGTCACGTACCTCGAAGGATGTGTCGATCCCGAGGGATGAGGCTGGTACTTTGCAGGGCTGAAAACAAAGAAGAGGGGCGATGTAACGAGGGAACGGACATTCCTCATGCACCTCAGGTAAGTCAAAACCTGTGCTACCGGCTTCCTGACACTAGGGATCCCTGTGCCTGCATCGTCTGAGTGTATAGATGATGGCGACATAAGCTGGGGAGGTGGTGTGATGTTGAGTATCGTTGGGCTAGTGGCCTAATGCTTCATACTTTTCCTCTTTGGAAAAGGTTGCTGGAGGTAAATATCCTGCCCTTTCTGTTTATGGGCCTTCTCATGCAAGTGTGCATCTGACATAGTGTGCTTCTTCTGCATGAGCTCTTGAAGATTTTCAATGACTCTTCCCTATTCAAAGGTGTTGTTTTTTTCGGAGTTCGAGTCGAAGTATGGCTTTGCTCTGATGAAGTGTGTGTCAATGTCGTACACTTGCTTGGCTACGATGGCTTTGTCAACCCCGAAGAGAGGTGGGGCATCAGAAGTTTTGCTGGTGCTATAGGTTGCGCAAGCATTGATGACTTTGTTGGCACCTAGTGCTGCTGTGTATCACCTCCACGCCTGTCCCTATTGCCTGGAGACTCATCAGGATCAAGGGCAGTCTTGTCCTGTCTTGGCTCAAAGGCACTCTCTCGGTGTCACCCAGAACCCAAAGGCAATGGTACACCCAGACGTTGGTGGGCTGGTTGTGAAGAAGTGGTTTGGTGTAGGAGGGGGTCTGTGGACCTTGGGTAAAAAAACAAGTTACTTACCTGTAACTTTGGTTCTCCAGTATTGGTATCTTTAATAGATTCCAATTGCTTGTATCATTCCCCGTCGTCGAGATGGGATTCCCCGATAAATAAAAAATACCATAGAAATAGGTACAAAAAAAGAATAAGGCCTAGGCTTCATCTCGTTTTGTAGCATATCCACCTCTTTTTGTAAAAGAGACCAAATAAAATGAACAGCCAATCAGAACAGCCTCACCCCATAGAACCTACTGACAGAGCCTCGAGCCTCGGATTTTTGTAGCCGTTGTGTAACCGTATAACAGAAGATGCTGAAGGTTGAGCTTTCCTAGGGGAGGAGGGTGGGCGCATGGGAATCTATGAAAGCTACCAATACTGGAGAACCAAAGTTACAGGTAAGTAAATTGTTTTCTTACTCCAGTA
Organism: Triturus cristatus; assembly: GCF_964204655.1. Taxonomy (NCBI): domain Eukaryota; kingdom Metazoa; phylum Chordata; class Amphibia; order Caudata; family Salamandridae; genus Triturus; species Triturus cristatus. Next base: position 849,779,711 of record NC_140582.1, read on the forward strand.
TTGGAACTTTCATAGATTCCCATTGCTTGTATCAGAATAGCTAGCAGTCAGAAACACACATTGTGTAACAATACAATGTTATAAAACCTTGCAAGATGCATCACACTCAGTAGAGATACAAATTATCCATAGAGATTTGGCAATAGAACAGTAATTGAACATCTAGACTTACAAAATGTGCGAATAGCCAATAAAAAGGAAGGAGGGTTACAAGGGAAAGCTCACCACTCATTGAAAGAGGTACCGCAGGACTGCCTGTCCCACTGCAGCGTCACTACGCATCGAGGAGTCCAAGCAGTAATGCCTTGTGAAGGTATGGGCACTGCTCCATATCGCTGCTTTGCAAATGTCCTTGATAGGCAGTCCGGCGAACAGAGCAACTGAAGAAGACATAGCTCTCGTAGAGTGCGCCTGGACCCGCCCCTCCAGGGGCTTGCCAGCTGCTTGGTGACAAAATTGGATCACGCTGACAATCTATCGAGCAATACCCTGCTTTGACAGAGGGAAACTTTTGCGAGGAGCACTGAAAGCCACAAAGAACTGTGTTGATCTTCTGAAGTCTTTGGTACGTTGAAGATAAAACTTCAGACATCTTTGAATGTCCAGAGAGTGTAGAGCCTTCTCCGCTGGAGTAATGGGTCGAGGAAAAAAGGATTTGAGAATAACTGGTTCATTCAAGTGAAAGTCTGAAGGCACCTTCGGGATAAATTTGGGATTCGTTCTCAGAATCAAAGTCTCTCTTCTAAACTGTAAGAACGATTCTTGAATAGTGAGAGCGTGCAGTTCTCCTACCCTTCTGGCAGATGTTAAGGCAAGAAGGAGGGCCACTTTCCAAGAATTTAAGGTCCACCCTATGAATCGATTCGAAAGGCGGCCTCATGAGTTGAGTAAGAACTAAGTTAAGCTGCCACAGAGGCGGTGGTGGTCTAACTGGTGGGAAAACTCTAAAAAGTCCTTTAAGAAATTGCTTCACAATCCTTGCCGACCAGAGGGAAGGTCCAGAGGAAGTCTGTCTCAATCTAGAGATGGCTGCAAGGTGCACTTTGATAGAAGAATGAGTGAGACCTGATTTAGCCAATGTCAGAATGTATGGCAAAATCTGATGAGGAGCAGAAGAGTAAGGATGAATCTTTTCTTGCAGGCACCAAAGGCAAAAACGCTTCCATTTTAAGCAAAATGTCTTATATGTACTCGGGGCTCGAGCTTGAGCGAACACCTCTCTACATTTTGACGAGATATTCAGATCTTGACATTTTCGGTGCTCAGGAGTCACGCTGATAACTGAAGAGACCTCGGATCCAGGTGTACCACCTGGCCCAGGGACATCGTCAGCAGGGAAGGAATTGGGCGTAGATTAACTGGACGGTCCAGGGAGAGTAGAAGAAGCTCTGTAAACCAAAACTGGCGGTGCCACGCCGGGGCCACCAGAATCATTCTGCAGGGTACCGCCTTGAGCTTCCGGAGAAGTCTGAGAATTAATGAGATCAGAGGAGAAGCGTAAACAAAGGCGCCTGACCAGGCCATCGAAAGCGCATTCCCCAACGATCCCGAATGGTAATGCCTGCTTGCGTAGAGTCGGCATTTTTTGTTCTCTGGAGTGGCAAAGAGATCTATGGGCGGAGTGCCCCTGAGACTGAAAATCTCCTCCTGAATGTCGTGGTCTAATTCCCACTTGTGGCTCACTGATTGCAGGCGACTGAGCGTGTCCGCTGTTTTGTTAAGGGCACCTGGAAGATGTTCCTGCTGTATTGCCCATTCCCAAATTTCCTGAGCCTCTTTGGATAGTTGACGAGACAGTGTACCTCCCTGCTTGTTTACGTAATGCATGGCCGTCGTGTTGTCCGTACGGACCAGGACAGAGGATCGTTGAATCAGCGGAAGGAAGGCCTGCAAGGCTAGACGAATCGCCCTGAGCTCCAACATATTGATGTGGAGTAGGCGATGCTGGGGCAGCCAGCGGCCGCTTACCTGAAGGTCTTGTAAGACTGCTCCCCAGCCTCCTAGTGAGGTATCTGTTGTTGTTATTAGAGGAGCTGGGGTGACCCTGAAGGTGAGACCCTGAGAGATATTGTCCTTGATCGTCCACCACGTTACAGCCTCTTTCATAGGCTGAGTGATTGTGATCTTGTCTTCGAAAGAGCCTTCTGCCTGGCGCCACTGCAAATCCAGTTGTTCTTGGAGGGGGCGCATTCGCAACCTGCAATGGGGAATTAAAGGAATGCAGGATGAGATTGACCCCAGAAGGGACTTGTAGAGGCGAACTGAAAGTGACCCTCTTCGTTGCAACCGACGAGCAGAGGTAATCAGCTTGGTTTGTCTTTCCTTTGAAGGAAACGCTTTGCAGCAAGATGCGTCCAGAATGGCCCCCAAGAACCTGGCCGAATTGGATGGGCACAGGACTGACTTTTCCGTGTTGAGCTGGAGCCCCAGGTGACGGAAGAGCTGTGCATGTCCTGACAGCTTCATCCGCGGCGTAATGAGACGGGGCTTTCAGCAACCAGTCGTCCAGGTAAGGAAAGACCTGGAGCTTCTGTTTCCTGAGAAATGCTGCGACAGGGGCTAGGACCTTTGTGAAAATCCACGGAGTGGATCTGAGTCCGAAAGGCAGGACCTTGAATTGAAAGTGGCTCTTGGCTACTGTAAGGCGTAAAAACGTCCTCTGGGCAAGGTGGATGGGGACATGAAAGTAGGCGTCCTCGAGGTCCAGAGTGGCCATGTAATCTCACTGATTGAGGAGTCACAAAATGTCCTGTAAGGAGACCATCCGAAACGAAAGCTTGATGAGATAGGTGTTTAGCTCCCTCAGGTCTAAAATAGGGCGAAATGTGTCTACGGTCTTTTGAACAAGAAAGAACCGGGATGAGAATCCTTCTTTCGCTGGGATCGAGGGACCGGTTCTATCGCTCCTTTGAGGAGTCGTTGGTTTGCTTCCAAACGTAGAAGATGTAGAGGTTTGGATTCGGTGGCGCGAGGGGCGTTGGATGGTGGTTGATGTTGAAACTCCAGAAGTATGGCCTGACAGAACTATATTTAGAACCCATCGATCTGATGTTATTAGTTGCCAGGTGTGGAAGTATTGAGATATCCTGCCCCCCACTGGTGTAACAGGGGACAAAGGAACAGTAGGAAGAGCCAAGAAGCCGCTACTGGCGTTTAGAGAAATCCCTCCCCTGGCACCCTTGTCGTCCTCTAGATGGTAAAACGAGAGAAAGAAGACGACTGGCCTGGTCGCTGAGAATATTGTGTCCAGTATGATTACGAAGGCTGTGAGTAAGAGGAAGAGCGCATCTGCTGATATCCGCCTCTGTAGGAGGGAAAGCCTCTACCCCTAGCTCCACGGAAGGGGACCTTGCGGTATTGAAGAGTCCCAAGGGATTTTTCAGTTTCCGAGTCCTTTTTTATATCCTGCAGCGTATCATCAATGTGCTTCCCAAAGAGTGCCTCACCGTCAAAGGGAAGGTCCAAGATCTTATTTTGGACTTCAGGCTGGAATCAAGTGGCACGGAGCCAGCCTTGGCGCTGAAGGACTGCTGCCCCCGCTAGGGAACGGAAAGCTGTAGTGGCAATATCCACTGCGCAGTTGATTATCTCCGAAGATGTTCTCTCTCCCTCCTGGAGGATCTTCTTAGCTTCCACTTAAGATTCTTCTGGCAGTTGGTCCAGATAAGGAGACAGATCACACCACACCTGGCGATCATACCTTCAGAGAATTGCCAAGGCATTGACTGCTCTGACAAGGACGCAAGACATAGAAGAGAACCTCTTCCCAGCATTATCCATCAGCCTGCCCTCTTTACCCGGTGGTGTAGTGAGAGGGGCCGCTGGATTTTTAGACTTTCTCTGGGCCGCTTGAGAAATTACGGAATCCGGTTTAGGCTGGTTGACAAGACAAGCGGGGCTATCGTCCGGGGCTTTGTACTTCTGTTCCAGACGAGGAAGCACAAGTATGACTGAGGCAGGCGACTTCATAACCTTTAGCCCTTCATCCCATACGTGACCCACGATAGGGATAGAGCCGGCTGACTTTCTGTATGGTTCTTTAAAGTCATAAGAAACATTCCGACTGCACAGATTGAATGGGAAGATCGAAACGCTTAGAAGCTCTCTCCATTAGATTATGAAAGCCCCCAATAACTTCAGGAGGGAATGATGTACTCATCCCATTCCCTGTCAGGATCCAGAATAGTTGTTGTCCCCTGGTCATCATCGGATGTATCATCCTGGACAGTAACCTCCATTTGTTGCGGTTCAGGTAACTCCGGCAACGAAGTCTGAGGAAGAAGCTGAGGTGTAACCCGATGAGCAAGTGGAGTAGGAGGCACTTGCACTGTTTCCTGGGCTGGAGATTGTGTAGGAAATCTCCTTCCGTAATCAGAAAGCATGAACTGCAAGTCCGTAATGAGGGAAGATGGCATACAGACCATCTCCTGTTGATATTGCTCCTGAGACCTTGATTGTGGCTCATATTGTTGCTGCTCAATGTAGTACTCATCTGAGTCAGAGTCTTGATATTTGACATGCAGTTGTGATGGGCTAATAATGGCAGCACCGTAAGGACCGTCATCGTCCTCAGAAAACTCCTCTTCTAAAAGGAGAGCTGGAGGCAGAGGTGTCACTTTTTGGGGAGAAGTCATCTCTTGTGTAATGCGACGTCTCCGTATCGAAATTGCCACATTTTGTATCTTCAACGAGGTCGTTGACGGAGCCGCCGCCAACGATGTTTGAGTCGTCGACGAGGAGAGGCCCACCGTCGACGGGACCGTCGTCGAGACCGTCGTCATGATCAAGCTGGAAGCTGTCGTCGTCGATGTGGTTGCCGTCGACACCATCACCGTCGTCATCCTCATCGACGTGGACGTCGTCAGAGTAGACGTCGACAGGGTGAATTGGACATCTGCGCCTGGAGTCGTCAAAGCCGTCGGCGCCGATCCCTTCAAGGCTGGTGGAGACGAGGAAACTCTCGCCGACGAGCCCATCGACGGAGCCAAAGCAGACGCCGGTAAAGTTTTTGAAGTCGTCGTCAACGGAATCGATGTTGCCGTCGTCAACGAGCGAACTTCTCTCAGCTTTACCATCAGGTGGGACAGAAGCTGGTTTTTTAAAGGTTGTAGACTTCTCAGGAGGAGGAGAAGAAGTAGAAGGCACATAGCTTGTCTTCTTTTCAGGTACCAATTCTGGGACAAGCCCTTCCCTCTCCTTTACACCTCGGTGAGGAGATTTTATGGGACTACGCCTGTCAGACCTATGAGAGGTATTTTGCTAGGCTTTTGAAGGGGGGTCTGGAGAAGTAGAAGGTGAAGACCTACCCCTTTTTTAAGACCTCCTCGATGAAGTAGCCGATGAAGCATCATCACTGTCACTGGAGACAGGATCTTTCCATGACTTTAGTTTCTGAAGCCAAGTGAGCAGACGTCCCACACGGTCCCGCAAAGTCTTGGTGGAGAAGGTCCGACAGATTTTGCAGTCAGTAGCTTTGTGGTCAGGATACAAACAATAAATGCAGTCTTTATGTTTCTCCTCCACATAAAGTCTCTTCTTGGAGCATGTGGCACAAGCTTTGAAAAGAGCCTTCTTCTCCTTGTCTGACATGTTCTTGAAGTGAAGAGTTGAAGTGAAAGATCAGGTTAAAATTTAAGGAATAAATTGAAGAAAACTGAGCAGAGCTCAATGGAGACTCCCTTGCACAACGTGCGGTAGAAAATCTGAGGCTCTGAGGCTCTCTCAGGAAGGTTCTATGGGGTGAGGCTGTTCTGATTGGCTGTTCATTTTATTTGGTCTCTTTTACAAAAAGAGGTGGATATGCTACAAAACGAGATGTTTTTTTGTACCTATTTCTTATTTACCGGGGACTCCCATCTTGATGATGGGGAATGATACAAGCAATGGGAATCTATGAAAGTTTCAATACTGGAGTAATCACAGTTCTTGCTGCTGCCTAGTCCTAGGCCCATACCTGCATGCTGTATGTCCCTCTGGAAGTTCCACAGTCAACACTGCCTACTCATCTTCCTCATCATGTTGGCTGGAATCATCGGAGGAAACTTAGTGCGGACTGCACAGGATGACGACCCATTCTATGGGACAGTCATCTTCTTTGTCGCTGATCTGTAGCTATTGTTCATCACCTTAAGCTTCCGCAGTCATCTCCATAGTATGAGTAGGCATTGGTCACGTCTGCACGGCAAGGTCTTTTTATTCTTGAACAGGCCACAGGCTGCGCAGTCCTGCTCATTATGCTCCGGCGACAAGCAGAGGTTGCAGACGTTGTGCTGGTCTAAGTAGGCATATTTTGGCCTGCATTGAGGGCATTTCCTGATAAGTCTCTCTTTTTTACTTTTCATCACCCAGAGACGAACATTCTTGGAAGGGACTCTGGTGTTGAAGCTGGCCGGAACAGAACAGTAGCTGAAACCTGAACCCCGCAGCTGGTGATGACGAGGCGAAGTTGGATTTGTCGAGCAGAAGCCACTACAAGACTGTCAGGAGTCCACGGGCCGTGAAGGCGTCGAAGATGCACGAGCTCCAGCGCAATTAGTCCGAACCCAATGGCGTTAAAAAATCTATCTAACAATGGAGCCATTGAACATGCAATTCTCTCAAAGAGAAATAGACTTGAAGTCATGACAGCAATAAAAAGAGACTTCTTCGAGAAAAACAAGTTGTAGAGTCCGATCCCAACAACAGATTGCAGGAGTGTGCATATTGTGTATCTGCGGCTAACACATGCTACGAATATAATGTTTCATACTTTAACGCATACATACATGTGTGAGCACTATTTTAGTCAGAAGTACTTTATCCACCTTAAGCACATTCATTTCTACTTTGCATATGTTTCACAGAAACTATATAACTTACCAATGATTCAAATGGGTAAATGCCACTGTCAAGCAACATGTTCTCAAGAAGGTCTTGATCTAAAAGAATGCACATTTTGATTACTTTTAACCAATTAATAACAAGTATTTCTTTTATAAATTTGGAACAAACATTTTCCATTTAAAAGATGACCGGAAATCATTACACTAACTGTACTTGAAAAATACTTAAACATATCTACAAGGTAGTTGTTACATACATTTACGATATGAAATGACAACCATATTTCCCAGCACTAATGTTTGTGCGATTAATCAGATGTGTTCTAGACAAGCGACAGTGCACGTTACGAGGTGTTCCTGTGTATATCTTGGCCCTGTACATTTTATCCCAAAGTTACAACTTTTCCAAATTTTTGGTTAGCATAGTATTTTTTCTATACCAAAAAGTAGGACTGTTTGAAAGGCCCCATGACACTCAAGCAAACATAATAGCTGGATGCTGGTGAAAAAATTTGCACTTTTACTAAAAGTTTGGTTTAGTCTCTGAATTCATATTTAATATGAAGGTTATACCCAAAAAGATATCACAAAATCATTGGTTTATGAACTATAATCAAGCGCAGTAACAAGGATTTCCTTGGGGAGCGTGGCCCGGCAAGAAGGCCGACAGCACGTTCTTTCTCCTGCTCCTGGCTGGCCTGTCTAGCATCCTAAATAATCTTGCGATCCTGATCACTCCTGAACACTACCGCTGCTCCCTACCTGTGTTAGAGCAGTGGGTCACCTGTGTGGGCTGCCCGGACAGGACCTGCTCTATTTAGAATGGAGTTGGCTAGCTGCGTAATCGCTGCCTTGCTGGGCCTAGAGGTTAGGTTGTGCCTTGGCCGCGCTTGCCGGAAGGATCCGGCAGCCCCTGAATTGCCGTGGGGACAGCGGGGAGCTGGCGAGGACTCTTGGGGCCGGTGCAGGCTCCAGTCCCGATATGTGGCGCTGCGGCCCACTAAGACTGTCTGCACTGTCCGGCTGGTGCTGATGGTTCCTACTCTGGCGTGGTGAGCAAGGGTGCAGGGTACTGTCCATTGGGGGGCTAGCATCTCAGCAACCCCTTGGGAGGTTTGGGACCGCGGATGGTCTCACTGAGGAGCGCCACCGGACGTCCCTGGTGGGGACGAATCAATGAGTGGAAGAGGGGCACAAGGAGTGTGGCTTGGCCCTCTACAGCAGAGGTGGAAGCCCCAAGCTATAGAGCAAGTGGGGAAGACTCCTACGACAGGCTGCCTAGTGCCGGAGATCCTGTGCACATGCTAAGAGGCTGCCTGAACAGTGGGCTCTGTGGGTTGGCCCGGCCTTCACTGGCTAACTTTGGAATCTGTGAGTCTTATCGCAAATGATCCAGCAATTTTTATGGCACTGGTATTAGGGGGCATGCTGCCTCTCCTAGAGTGTGGCTAGTGGTCTCGACTGGTGTTGAGGTGGAGCCACCTGGGGCGACCATGCAGGCACAGGTGACTCCGTCCGGGATGGCTCGAGTGGGGGCGCTAAGGGGGACGCTCGGCTTTGCACTGGGCCACAGTGCTTCTATTGGGGGCCTTTCGGGGTTGGGCCATGTGGTATGGTAGTCGCCTGATGACAGCAAGGAGGGGGGGCACCTGGCCTGAACCACTGGGTCCCTGCCGGCCCATGTGGAAGGGTTGCAATTGCACTACGTGAAGTTGTCGAAAGGTGTGGTTGAGCCATAATGGGGAAAGAAAAGGACCTGAAGATGCTGCCCACCAACACTATTACACAGTACGCCACGGTCCATCAGCCTTCCCAGCGGCTGGTCAAACGAGGGGGAGAGATTTGAGGTCCACCTCACTGGAGCGAGATGAGAAGTCCTCTCACGCTGAGCTCCTGGCAGCCATTCACGGCTCATGTACAGCACTGGAACACAAGATCAAAACAGTTTCAATAGATATTAACCTGATTTGCCCTGATTTGAGGAAGATGGCTGACAAAGTAAGAAATGCAGAGAATAATATAGAGACTTTGCAGGGCGAGGTGTCTACACTTGGGCAAGATGACAGTCACAAGGTACTTGGAGGCAAGGGTGGGGGACGTGGAGGAATGCTACCAACATAGCGTACTCACAGATCGGGGGAGCATCCTGCCAGCTGAAAACCGTGCCGGATTGGACACCAGATTGAAGCTCCACAGAATTAGGGAAGCTCATATTTGGATGACGAGACTTGAATAATACTTAATATGAAAGTGGAGAAGAAGCCTGAGGTCCTTTCAGGTTGGAGGTATCACCGAAACTAAGGGATTGACTAAACAAGAAAATAGCCCTGAAGAAGTAGCAGGTTCATTCTTTGTACAGTGACGAAAACAGGTGTTGGCTAGGAACACAAGGACCTGACTGGGGTGTATAAAGACACCGGGCCCGATTCACAGAACTAACTTAAGACAAAATCCTAAACTTACTACCATTTTGGTATTCACAGAAGGCACTTACTCATTTCGGTATTCACAGAAGTTAGGAGTCCTAACTTTAGGACTCCTAAATGCCTTCTGTGAATACCGAAAGTTGTAAAATTAGGATTTCTCTCAGTTTAGTAGTAGTATAGTTAAGACTTCTAACTTTAGGACTCCTAAATGCCTTCTGTGAATACCAAAAGTCTTCAAATTAGGATTTTTCTCAATTTAGTAGTAGTAAAGTTAGGACTCCTAACTTTAGGACTCCTAAATGCCTTCTGTGAATACCAAAAGCCTTAAAATTTGGATTTTTCTCAGTTTAGTAGTAGTAAAGTTAGGACTCCTAACTTTAGGACTCCTAAATGCCTTCTCTGAATACCAAAAGTCTTCAAATTAGGATTTTTCTCAATTTAGTAGTAGTAAAGTTAGGACTCCTAACTTTAGGACTCCTAAATGCCTTCTGTGAATACCGAAAGCCTTAAAATTAGGATTTTTCTCAGTTTAGTAGTAGTAAAGTTAGGACTCCTAACTTTAGGACTCCTAAACTGAGGAAAATCCTAATTTTAAGACTTTCGGTAATCACAGAAGGCATTTAGGAGTCCTAAAGTTAGGACTCCTAACTTCTGTGAATACCAAAGTGAGTAAGTGTCTTCTGTGAATACCAAAATGAGTAAGTGCCTTCTGTGAATACGAAAATGGTAGTAAGTTTAGGATTTTGTCTTAAGTTCGTTCTGTGAATCGGGCCCAGAGTCCACAGAGGAGAAAGTAATAAAATAACTACGGAACTAAAGAAAACAATTGTTATCTATATTATTACCAATTGTGTATATACTCTCAATGTGTGCAGGGGTTTAGTGTTTTCTATGTATGTGGCCTTTCGACCACACATCTGGGAATTTTGTGGTTTTCCCTACCTTTTAGCACCGCGCCTAATTTCAACTGCCACAGAATCTCTTTGCGAAATGCCTTGGAGAGACGCACACCTGTTTCATACCACCGAGCTTGCAGAGCTTTTCAGCAGGACACATTGGAACAATGGGTATGGCAACAGTTGGAGCCCCCAGGCCTCTCGGAGCTCTTTGTGGTAGAGCAGGGCCACTGTGCTTTGATGCCATTACCTCCCCCTGGGGGCCCCCGCAAGACTTTACTGCTAAAATACTGAAAACAGGTACAGAGATGGTGTCCTCCAAGTAGAGCGAACAGGGAATACCAAGGTTTACCATTGCCTTATATCCAGACTATACCAGGAAGGTTCAGTGGCAACACAGGTCCTTCCTGAGGGTTAAGCAGAAGCTGTAAGTATGAACCGGAAGTACATGTTGTTATATCCCTCTAAATTGAAGGTAATCTCTAATGGGGCCACTCCAGAACATCGACAATTCGTGAGGCTTCAGGTGGGGGAGGGGCTCTCTCTGAAGGGGCTCACCACTGTGGGAAGCCCCTGACTTCTTACAGAGTTACAATATAGGACGATGCAGGTGGCGGACACGGGTACCTCGCAGTCTGCAGAGCCCGGCTCGCCTGCCGCCACCTCAGATTCTCAAGTGAATAACACTCAGTTTCATACTGTAAATGTAATACCGGAGACTAATTTCACTACGGAGTGATGTGTGTTTGTTGATTGTACTGTGTTCTCATGCTAAGTACGTGAGATGTGCTGTTGGAGCTGTGGGGGTGGTGGAGACAGGCATCTCTAGTTTGGCACCACCTGCAGTATCAATAACTAATTACCTGGCCTTCTGGAGGGCCATGTGTTTTGCCACTATGTAGCAACGACCTGCACTGGCAAATTTGGCATCACTTTGTTCAACACTAATATTTGTATTACAGGGATCAAGACACACCCCATGTGTGCAGCGGTATGCAACAGTATTGGGCAGCTGCTAGCCACTTAGCTGGCTATGGATTAGATGGGATCGGAGGGGTACAGAGTTGGGGTTCCTATCCGGGTTGGATAGGATTGGGATATTGTGTTGACCTGGCGCATGACAGAGGTGGACTTATGAAGCATGATGGTTACACTGTGTGTGTCTTGGATGGGAAGGATTGTTTTCTTCTTTCAAATTTGTTTACTCATTTTTTGCAGCACTGTGGTGAGGGTGGGGATCCCTTCAGACCATGGATGTATGATATACATGGGGGGTAATTTTAGGATACTTAGTTGGAATGTCCGGGGACTGGGCAATTGTGTTAAACAGTATAGGTTTTATCCTTCTGGAAGCGCCATGGGTTGAACATTGTTTGCCTGGAGGAGACACATCTTAATGATATAGAGCTTGATAAGATGGCCAGAAAGTGAAAAGGGCAGCTATATCATGTATCCTATTCTACCAACGCTAGCGGAGTGCTGGTTTGGGTAGCTCCGGGGACCGCCTGTGTGCCCACATATGTGGAAACTGACATGGAGGGGAGATATGTCCTTTTACAGGGCAAACTTGATGGGAAGGCTATATCCTTGCTTAACCCATGCTCGCCTAATGTTGATGATTCCCAATTCTTCTACGGGCTGCGAACCTGAATGGTTCGGAAGTGGCAGGCCAACTCCTTTCGCTGGCATGTTATGCAAGGGGAAAGGGATAGGCAGCGCCCCAGGCAAGACACGAAACCACAAATGACCTCATCACTGTAGGAGGTGATGTCGAATTTGGGGTTGTTGGATGCGTGGAGAGCTTGTAGGGCATTAGAGAAAGCCTTCACCTGCCACTCGCCAACACATCACAAGTTCAGTAGACTTGATAGGGTGTTGGTTGCAGGCCTACCCCTGGATACCCTGTCAACTGTGACACACTAAGCCAGTTTTTTATCGGATCACTCCTGGTGCTCTGTGACCTGGTCAGGGATGGGAGCTGCACCTAAACTTTAAACTGGTGTTTCCCGGTTGATATTCTGGTTCATGTTCTGGGCAGGAACACGCTAACACAGACCTTGACTGAATACTTGCAGTCTAATTGGGGCTTTACGGGCACCCACGCTGTAGAATGGGATGCTATGAAGGCTATGATGAGAGGGCAGTGCCTGGGTTTGACCAGCGGGGTATTAAGCCAGCTGCAATGGGAGATACAAATAAAAGAAGGGGAGCAGGCTGTCAAGATTTGAGTTGTCCGCCATTCTGGAGGGAGAAATTACAGGTCCGTTGGAGCTTAGCCATACAATGGGACCGGCCCAATGCCTACACGCTTAAAACAATACAGGCAGAGCCTTGATCAGGAGGGAGACACGTCAGGCAGGCTTCTGACCTGGTTGCTCTGAAGGAACCTAATTCTCCTCCCGTATTTAACTTGATCGACCCAGAAGGTACTCTTGCGGCCTTGCAGGAGGTGGTGGCAGCTTCCAACGCCATTTGAAGGGGGAGTATATGGGGTCTCTCATAGCCCACTGGAATGGATTTACGCTTTTCTGGCACCTTTGGTTATACCCCAGTTAAGAGAAGTGGGAGTAGGAGATCTAGAAGTGGATTTCATGCTGGAGGAGCTCTGGACGGCCTCGACAATGTTGCTTAAGAATAAGGCTCTCGGGGGGATGGATTCCCGGTGGAATTCTACCAGGGGTTTGCGGCTGCACTGACTCAGCACTTGTTAGAGGTATTCTTGGAAGCCAAGGAGTTGGGGGTACTACCGCCGAGCATGCGCGAAAGACTTATAAGCATGAAGCCTAAGCCGGGGATGCAGGTCGAATCCAATCCTGTATTGTCCTCTTACGGTGATAAACTTTGCCACAACACTTTTTTGTAAGCTTCTAGCTAATAATCTGTGTCTAGTAGTGAGAGAGCTGGATCATGTTGACCAGTGCGGCTTGATTCTGGGTCGCAGTATGACCATGAATTTGCAGTGGCTTGCACATGTGCTTAATGAGGTAGAAGACAGCCCAGAGGAAATGGTCTTGGCATCTAATGACACTGAAAAGGCCTTGGACACAGTGCACTGGGATATTCATTAGACGTGATGAAGGTCATGGGTACTGGCCCAAGTTTAGAGCCTGGATTCAACTGTTGAACACTGGACCGGGAGTTCGGGTGAGGGTGGAGTAGTGCGGCTCTGAGGGGTGGGCCACAGAATGTTGCTCACAACAGAGATGCCCTCTGTCACGTCTGCTCTTTGCCCTAGCTGTGGAGCCATTGGCCATAAAGGTGCGTTGGGTTCTGCATGAATGGGAGATAGAGTTAGGTCACACCAGGCATACGCATATGACACTTTTTTTACCTCAGGGCTCCCAGGACGTCCCTCGCTGTATTATTAGTACTGCTAAGGGAATTTGGTGAAGTTTCTGATCTTAAAATTAACCTGCAGGAGTCATTATTGTTCTGGCATTGGATAGGGTGCCTGAGGAGTGGTTACCGACCCTGGGCCTGCAATGAGTAATTTGTGCTACCTGGAAACTATTGTGGCGCATACAAGAGAAAAGCAGTTATACTTCAATACTGAACAGGTGATAGAATCGTTGTGGGCTTCGGTAGGGTTTTGGAACAACCTCCCGCTATCACTTATGGACAGAACTGAGATGGTGGTTTAGCACTGCTGCCTGTATGTGATCCAGAATTCCTTGTGCCCGATGCATGCGGGTGTGTCCCGCTAGGAGAATACACTCGCCACCTCACTTATTAGGGCCGGGGAAACACTGTAGAGTGGCTCACCTGACATTAATGAGGGAATATGGCGGGTTGGGGGTTCCGTATCTGGAGTATTATTATTATGCCTGTCATATGGAACACACAGAGAAATGGATAGTGGAGGGTACTAACTGGGAAAAGGCTCTCCTAGTGGGAATGTTGGAGTGGAGTGACCTCCTGCCATTGTTGATGGCCGGATCGAGCGTTTCCCCTACTGCACCTTTTGTGGTGCGTCAGACAGCAGAGGTGTGGCAAAGATTGGTTACAGTGGTGATAAGAAGTGCCACTTACTATATAGAGCTGCCAAAGTGGGTATTGGTTCGGTTCCGACGGATGGAGGAGGTTATGTCGCTTCAATCTTGGCATGAGGGAGGCTGCGAGCTGGTGGGCAACCTCTATCCTAATGACATATTTATATCCTTTGAGGACACACCGATTCTGTTCCAGCTAAGTCCAGGACAGTTTTTACACCTGCGGGCAAAACAGACATAGAACTGTTTGGACATCTTTTCATGTGCACCACCGCTGTTGGCTACGCTGAGGGCACTGCTAACGCTAGGGTCTGGACGTCATCTTATTTCATTGATTTATAAGACGCTGAAGGTAAGTCAGGTCTGGGAAACAGATGTTTGGGGCTAGGATCAGCGATCAGGTGAATTCTATGTCCAGCAATGCCCGGTTCAAATTAATTCATTAAAAATTTTACAACATGGATGTGGGCTTGCAGAGAATTAATCTAGAGCGCACTCCTGCGTGTCCATGTTGCAAGGTTGGGGAAGGAGACCTTATGCATATGGCATGGATTTCTACAAATGTGAGTGAGTTTTGGGGGAGGGCTGTAAATAAGTTGGGTTTGACTACTAAATTAGCTTACCCACCCACACCTCAGTTTTGTTTGTTGGGCAATCTTGTTTTCCCCAAGAAAGAGAATATGACATACCAGTTCCTACAGCTGGCCCGTTGTTGGCAAGGATGGCGGCCCGGGCTCTTACAGAGGGGTACTGGGTTTGAGATGTATCTAAGTGGGCGGTGGCAAAGGAAACATGGATGTGTCACATCTGCTAGGATCCTAAATTAGCTGTTGATCTGGAAGCTTGGGGCGTACTGTGCAATACCTTCTTGGGCCCGGAGAGAGACTACTCAGGGGTTAACTCCATGGCAACTTGTGGAATCAACACTCAACTGGAACTTTACCTCACCTGATGTGCTTGGTCACTGTTTATGTCAACATATGTATCGTGTTTTGTCTACGCCACTGTTGTAAGACGACATTTGATCATAATTCTGCTCTGCAGTTTGCTGTTTATGGTTATAATTTGAGAAATAAAGGATTAAAAAAAACAAAAAGGATGTCCTGATTTAGTTAATGGTGCCTCGGTTGGCAGGAGCATCAAGCAAATCATGTGCCCCACCAAAAACTCACTCTTGTGTTGTTATCCTCTGAGGCGGAAGCCGGAGGACTGTATTTGCAACTGTTTTTAAAAATTGCACTATCTGTCACTTTATATTGATTTTAATCACCTCTGAGCTCACCTGCTTAAAAGCGCCGTTCTTAACGCGCTCTGACAGCCCTTCGCGACCACCCCTTAGACAGCGACCCCAGCGCTGAACAGGGAAACGCCCAAAGGCTGTAGCCACGCCCACTGCAAGGCCACGCCCCCTCTAACGAGTACAAATGTGCCGGCCATACCAGCGCAGCGGACGAGCGCAGCGGGAGCGCCGTTTGCGCGCCGAAGGCGCGCCTAAGGCAAGCCCGTCTGCGCCCGTCCGCGCACGACCGGGCCTAGGGCCAGAATCCCTGCCTAATCCCACCGCCACAAAGGTAAGCTACTCTCGCAGAGAGCTCCTCAGCCTCAGACCCTCCAAAAGCAGCACCTGCCACGTAATGCACGACCCTAATGGTCCTTTTACCAGCTGCAGCACGTGTAAACCAGGAAAGCTACTCCTTCCCAAACCCTCAGCCCCACCCCCTGTCCTTAAAATTTCGACACTAAATTGCAGATCGCTTCCTAAGCATGCCCTGCTCATTAACCACCTCATTGTCAATCTTAGCCTGGACATACTTTTTCTTACGGAAACGTGGATCACCGAGCACTCTAATTCGGATATAGTACTGGCTTTACCCCCAGGCTTCCTTATCACATCTCAACCACGCCCCTTAGGCAGAGGAGGTGGACTAGCTATTATCCACAGGGATCACTTCGCCTGTCGATCCAACGAGATTCAGACCCAGGAGTCAGAGAGCTGCCTCTTCACGATCCAGTTATCCCCGACTAGCTCCCTGTCAGGCCTCCTGGTGTATCGGCCTCCCGGCCACCCCGGCCCCTTCTCGGCCACCCTTTTGGAAACCGTCTCTTCCTCGGCCCACCTGACATCTAACTTCCTAATAACAGGAGACCTGAACATGCACTTCGAGGACCCTTTAGACACAGGCGCATCGGAGCTAATTCGCGACCTAGCAGCCTATGGCCTTCTCCTTGCCAACACCGGGGCAACACATACGAAAGGACACCTACTTGATCCGGTGTTTTCTAACATCCCCTCTCTCCAATTCATTAATTCCCAACCACTCCCGTGGACGGACCATTTTCTGGTCACAACCCACTTACCAGGGGCTTTTAAGAAACCCCAAAAACCCACCACCCTCACCAGAGACAGATCGTGGGCCAAACTCTCGGTGGAGGACTGGTCCAAAGCCCTGGACTCCTCGACCCCTAGTCTCTCGGAGGACCCCTCCACCGCTGATACCCAATTTAGAGAATGGATCTCCTCCTCCCTCGACAGTATCATCCCCATAAAAAATCGTGAGTACAAAAACAAGACAAAGGGCCATGCCCCATGGTACAACTCTGAACTCAGAGCTCTTCGCAAAGAGTGCAAAAAGGCAGAGAGACTGTGGAGAAAGGACTGGCTCCATAACAATAAGGACATGTACCACTGCTCGGTAAGACGATACAAATCTGCCCTAAAGCTAGCCAAGGCCGCATTCTACGACAATAGAATAAAAAATGCCACCAACTCCTCCAAAGAATCTTACCTTATAGTCAAAGAACTTCTTAACATCCCTGTGGCACCCGCTGCCTGCCCCCCTCCCCCAGATAGAACAAGGACTTGGCCTCCTTTTTTGATTCCAAAATATCGCGTATACTGGACTCCCTCCCTACCATCAGCCCCCATACCCACACGGTTATGGAGACTTGCACCAACAGCCCGCAGCTGCAGTCTTTCAGAGCAGTTTCTCTTACGGAGGTCACCTCCACGTTGGCCAAGATGAAAAGCGGATCCCCCCTTGACCCAGCCCCGGTTAGATTCTTAAAAACCGTGTCACCCAGTATAGCCCCCTCTATTAGGGATCTCATCAACACCTCTTTTTCCCAAGGCACAGTGCCTCCCAATTGGAAGAACGCCGTTGTCAAGGCGTTACTGAAAAAGCCCCAATTGAACCCGGACGACATGGCCAATTATAGACCCATATCGCTCCTTCCTTGTATCAGCAAGATGGCCGAGAAACTAGTGAATGTGCAGTTATCCCAATTCCTTGAGACTAACAAACTCCTTCGTCAATCTCAAACAGGATTCCGGCCCGGCCATGGCACGGACACTGCCCTCCTCTCCGTCATCGAGGAGGCAAGGTGCATCCTGGACTCAGGAGGATCAGTGGCAGTGATCCTCCTGGATCTCAGTGCCGCCTTTGATACGGTGGATCACCGTGTCCTTCTCCACCGCCTGCACAGGGCTGGAATCACGGGAACTGCACACGCATGGATTAACTCCTTCTTATCCGGTCGTTCATTTCAGGTGTGGGACGGCACTTCACGATCAGACCCACTCCCACTCATGTGTGGTGTCCCTCAGGGGTCTTCGCTTAGTCCCACCCTGTTTAATGTCTACATGGCCCCCCTTGAAGACATCGTGACCCCTTATGGGATAAAAATAGTAAACTATGCCGACGACACACAACTTGTCGTCTCTTTGTCCCACCTGGATAAACACCCAGACAGCCTGCTGAACTGTCTCCAGGATATTCACACCTGGATGTGCGAATCTTCCTTGAAGCCGAACGGTGCAAAAACCGAAATCATGCTCTTGGGCAACAAATGGACCTCCATCCCATCATCAGTATGGCCGGATGCCTTTGGTGAAATCCCCACACCTAAAAAAGAAATTAAGACACTAGGGGTATGGCTTGAACCTGACCTCACCATGATGACCCAGGCAACCAAAACTGCTGGAACATGCTTTGGCCTCTTGCGGTCAATTCGCAAGATTCTCCCCCTCCTTCCTCCCCTATCCAGGAAACTATTGGTTCAAGGGCTCATCTTAGCCCGGCTGGACTACAGTAACGCCGTTTACCTCGGCGCACCCGAATTTACCCTGGCCAAACTCCAACGGACCCAAAACGCAGCGGCGCGGCTCATCATGAACCTTCCTCCCAGAGCCTCTGCCAAGCCTGCTCTTAAAGCTCTTCACTGGCTTCCTGTCCGCCAGCGTGTAGAGTTTAAAGCCCTGTGCACCACCCATAAACTTATCAACGGTGTTGGTCCAGCAGCCCTGAAAGACATGGTCACCCCCTACAAGGCTTCCAGACTCCTTCGCTCTGACGGCGAACATCTGGCCACAGTCCCTAGGTTTAAGAAGGCACGCACCGGTGGCCGACGTTTCTCTGTCAAAGCCTCTGTAGGATGGAACTCTCTTCCTCGCAACTTGCGTCTGGAACCCTGTCACGCCCTCTTCCGAAAAAAATTAAAAACCCTCCTGTTTCCCAAATAGTTCCCTCTGTCTTCCTCTCTTGGTTCTCACAAAGTTATAGCGCGGGGATGCCTACGGGTCACCAGGCGCTTTATAAATCGCAAAATAAATAAATCGCAAAATAAAAACCTATCCCATAATACAAAATTCACTACATTTGAAGCCAAGGTCACAATCTGAATAAATACGTTGTCACATAAAGATGTTAGATTTTTTTGTTACCACTAAATAAGATATGTGTCGTGTGCACATGTGTGTGTCTGTGTGGGTGTGCACGTGTGAATGTGTATGTGTGGTTGGGTACAAGTAAATATCCTGCCTGTTCCTTTGTTCAGGGCCTCCTTCCACCAAAACAAGCCCCAGTTAACATTTTCCTCAAGATTGGGCAACAGGAGTTCTTGTAGCTTCACAAGTCTGTCTGGAATTTCTCAAGAAATATGGATCAGTTCTGACAAGCCTGACTTAGCTGGCTGAAAAAGCGTGTCAACATCTGGACAAAGGCCGAATATATATGTCCAACAGATTGGAGGAAGATTTTGACCTTTTAATAAACCTCGCGTTCATGCTGATGGGACTTAGGAAGGTGACACAACCTAAATACACGATAATTATCGGCTTACCATAGAAACAGCAACTTTTATACTTCAGTGTTGCTCTTTTACTCCAACAGTCTTTTGAAGTATTCAGAATTTTCTGTGGATTGTATGACTTACTTTTGAGAAATCATCCAAACAAATTGATTTCCGTCCTAAGGGCTCCGAGGCACGCTTGAACAAAAACATTTTCGGTTCTCATTTTTTGGATTCCAATCAATTTGAATGGCTAAGAAATAAAAGCTTTTGTTCAAATTTCTTTTATTGATTTCCAACACAGAAAAATAGCGAACGAGCCAGCATGCTCTATGGTCTTCGGGCGAAATAAATGTTTTGGAACGACAGACCTACACGGTGTCTTCATAGTTGGACTTTAATTTATGCACTACCAACTTTCTGTTTTCTGAAGATAAACCATTGGACCTGTCGTATTGATGGACCAAGATACTTTAATTGTGTGGTGCTCTGTTAATCTTATTAGGTTATGAATATTTAAGTTTTCTTTCTTATATTTGTCAACACTAGATAGGTGACGTAGCGTTGTTTGTCCATTTGAGCACACATTATGATTGTGTCTTTACATTTACTCTGAATTTGTGATGTGCGACCTGAGCTGTTTGACCACTGTCACCTCTATTCGCATATAAACCCTGCACTTCAGTTGGCTTTGGATTCATACCACTCGGGTGTTAGCGGCTCAGTTCAGTGGGCATTTGCCAACCAAAGGATATCTGGGTGCTTTGAGTACTTAAGGCAACTAAGCAAGGAGGGAAGTAGCAATAGAAAACAGCTGCCAGGCACTTACGAAACTGCCCAAAGTCCGAAAAGTGATAGGGATGCAGAAGTGCGTTACAGACTCTCATAGATCTCCCACCACATCAGGCAAATTAAAGGAGGAGATTTACTAATCTCAAACAGCAGCCCGGGTCATATGGGATCACTAAATACATAAAAAAGAGAGGGCAAAGCAGCAAAAGGTTTGATACACCATGATGAATATCTTGAAACATATTTGCTGATGGCAGGGAACCAGCGCAAGGTCCACTAGGTAGACAAATCATGATTGAAACAGAAAAGACCACATATCAGCTTCAACGAAAGGCTCTGCAATATTTGAGGTTTGTTGACCACCGTAGTGGGGAGCCCCAGGTAGATGGAGTAACAATAATCAAGGTGTGACAGCACACAAGCCCAAACTACTGCAACATGCATACTAGAGGGCAAAAAGATAGCACTTTGCTGAGTTGTTCAAACTGTAAAAACCTACTGCCCAGTCCTTTTGCACTTCAGTGTTAAAAGCTAGTTCTTGATCGGACACAACAGCCTTTTTTGACAAGATGCAACTTGCACAGGCAGTGATCTCACTCGATCCAGTAAGTGGCTGACAAGTACGTTTTGTTGCCCATCATCAATAACTCTGTTTTGCCTCAGTTTAATTTTGGGAAGTTACCTGCCATCCAATTCTGAATAGCTGACTGAGCGTCACCCAAACCACAGGTTGAGGGGGGCTGAAGGCTGGTAAAACCTTAGTACTAATCGGGTGTCATCAGTTTAAGAACAGCTCTTAAAGTCAAAAGACTGTACTAACAATTCTAATGTCTGCACATATAAGTTAAACAAAACAGGAGAGAGTGCAGAGTCCTGAGGTAGACTGCTCTTATGTCAACATTACAGGCTGAGATGGGCATAGCAAATCCACCTGGATTGTACCTGACTAGAAAGTAACTGTCCCAGGGACGTGTCAGTCAACCCAGCTTCACCAGACCAAAACATCATGGTTAACAGTATCAAATGCAACAGAGAGATCTAACAACAAAAGACCACATTGCCCAGCTTCATTCCTGATGGTTAAAAATTATTTCAAAACAGCCAACTATTTAGTCTCAATCAGTGCCTGGGGCATGAACCTGCCAGAGCCCATGTGCAGCACCAATGGGCCTGAAGGGAGTTAGACAATCACTTAGCAAGGTGTTCCCAATTACTTTTGAGATGGCTGTCTGATGAATGATGCTGTGGTAGTTCTTTAATGTAGCTAGGGCAAGGCCGTGTTTTTTAGTGGTGTGACAATACCCACTTTCCATGGGGCACGTCTGATGCCAGTGGACAAAGCCACGTTTGTGAGGATGCAGATGTACACTCAATAGTGGGGCAAGAGCCTGATAAATAGTCACAGGGCAAGGATCATCTGGAAAGTCAGATTTAAGCACCATCAATGAATTGCAGACTTTATCTATAGACATCTACAGCAGTGCAGCAACTTGCAAAGTCCTCCTAACAACGGGAAAGGTTAATGGTCAACTGGTTCTTCTGAAACTGTCTACCGAATGCCATCATAAGTAGCAATGAACATATCGACAATGAAACTAGGCAGCATACTACAAAGTTACTGTGATGGAGTAACTCAAGGAGCATAGCATAAATGTGTACTGAATGCACCAACAGAAATTTGGGTGGTAATAAAGGTTGCTTTAGCCTGCTGCAGTCAAGTCTTGCACCTTACAAAGCAGAATTTACATGCCATGCAGCTCTCTGTGGAGCAATCACTATACCTACATTACTCTGCGAGCTTTATTTTCAATCTCAAGGCTTTCAGAGTAGATATAAACCACTTATTTAGGTGTCGATTGTGTGTCATTTCACATGTGTACGATCATTAATATTTTGAGTAAATACCACTGCATCCAAATCTTCACATAACTAAGCTGTAATCTGTAAGGAAAAGGTGTTTATCAGACATAGAGCCTGATTTAGAGGATGGCATACTCAGTCACATACGTGACGGATATCGCGTGTGCCACATTACAAGTTCCAGTGAATATAATACACTTGTAATATGGCGGATTAGATATGTGTCAAGCTTGGGACAGAGTATTCCATCCATCAAACTCAAAATCAGGCCCATGGCACTTTGTTAGTTAAGGCTTTCCCTTTGGACAGAGGGGGAGAGTGGAGCAGGGCAATTGCCCTTGAAGCCTCTTCATGCTGTGAGCTGACCAGATGAAAGGGAGCTGGATTGGTTCTGGGAAGTGTGCCGAACCCTGTATACTAGGAGGACCTGCATGACCAACTGACTGAAAATCTATTTGGAAGTCATATGTTCCTTTAAAACAACTGCTCTTAACACACACACACAAAACAAAGAAAAATGCATCACCAGAGGTCGAGAAGCTGGAGAGACGTGTGGTGTGCTAAAAAACGTCTGACATTTATGGTCCTAAAGGATGGCAAGATCTGCCCCGTACCAGTCCCAGAGTAATACAGAGATTCGTCCTCTTCAACTTTGCAATTTGAGGTACACCCAGGTGACTGTAGCTGTATCTGATTCCAGAACCATCTCACTAGCACGTACAATTGCTGAGATATAGCTTCTTTAATGTGAGGTTGCACCCAACTGTAATTTGTAGTTCTCAGGGGGAACTGATTGGATTCTTTCTGTTAGCTGGATCGTGTATTATAGGTGCCCTGCCACAGGGAAAGCCCTAATCATTAGCACTCTGTTTTGATATGCATAACCAAATTAGTCCATCATTGTATGTCATGTCAGTTAAATCTTATGGCTGAATTACATGGAGATTTGAGATGAGAACCAGAAAGAAATTAGTCTTTTAGGGAGTAAAGGAATATGGTAGCATTTGTATTTGTACGCAGTGTATACATTTCATGTATGTTTTCTGATTATGTTACAAAATAACAATAATTAATAATACTTTTCTTATGTGCATGGTAATCACAGATTCACTTTGAGAAGACCCCAATATACAGTAATCGTGTTCTCATGACAGTGGACAGAAAAATGGAGAGAATTCTGTTAACATATTATGTAACGATTGGAAATGTAATAATTCTCAAAACAAGTAAAAATATAGAACAAGGGGGCGTGGCCTGACCGCAGGCAAAGATGGCAGTGTGAGCTTCTTGCTCTGGCGAATGGCTCTGTGAAGGCGAGGATCCTGAGGCCTTCCCCCCAGGCGACCTGTTGGGCGGTATGGAGTCCGGGACTCCCTGGGTCTGCAGGGAGGGCAACTGGGTGTGCTGATTGAGGCCCGCGAGCACGCGACACAACCAAGGAGCTCCCCAGGCAAACCTGGCAAGATGGTGGCCGCCATGACCGAGCATTGAGAAAGGCCGGGCGGCCTGCAACTAATACTGGAAGTCAGCAGTGGTGGCCCTGCAAGAGAGAGTCGCAACTACCCGGTAACACTGTCAGCGAGGGGCTCGGGGGCTGAAGCCAAGGAGGTGCGGGCAGCCATTGGGAGGCTGTGAGAAAGGCCGTCTCTGCCTGGGATAGGGAGCAGGAGCAATACAGGCCAGAGAACTAGAGGGGGCTAGTGAGAAGCCATATAGATCACCCCGACAACAGGGAGGAGCCACAAGATACCCTGGGGACCCTGAGGGGAGCAGGAGGAGGTGGCATGGCTGTGGCCCATCAGCTACAATGGCTTTAATGGCCCACGTGGTCTCACACGGAACACCATAAGAAAGCAGGATTCTGTACTCCAGTGTAATTAGCCCCTGACCAGTGGGGACCAGAGGTAGGCAAACGTTGCTCATACCTGTGGGGCAGTGGGGACGACTGCCTGGGTTGAGCCCCTTCTTCTTGCCAGGGCTGGCGGGGCTGGGCAGCCGGCGCTCTGGGGAGGACAGGTTCGGGGCCTGGTGTTGCCCTGTGCATGGCGACCGTGCCACAATTGATGCTGTATGCCTGATAGCAGAATTGGGTGCCAAGAAGGGAATTGGGCAATGATCTGTCAAGCCAGCAGATGGATGGTGCGACCAAAGCCGCAGAAGATGACAGATTACGCCCCCTCCTCCCTAGTGAAAAGACAACTCCCAGTGCCAGGGCCCCATGTGAACACACCAGGGCCTGGAACTGCACAGGGCAACAATCCTAGCATTTATAAGGGACACCATGACAGCCCTGGAGCAAAAAAAATAAAAATTATGGAGTGGCCTTGGAACTAGGACTCTTACAGACTGATCATTAGAAAATGGTAGACAGAGTGGGGTAAACCGAAAGGATGTTGACCCGACTGTGGAACTTACAGTCAGGAAAAAATGACAAGATGATCCGTGCCTTGCAAAAAATGTATAAACACCTTCAGAACAGGGTAGGAGATGCCGATGGGTGCGCCTGCTGCAACAAAGTGCAGGTAGTAGGTGTCCTGGAAAAATCTGAAGGCCCTACCATGGAATCGCTCTTGGGAGGACTGGCTCCTCTCGGAGGTGGTAGGGGGCAAAGCATTGACAGTGTTTACAGTGGCGAGGTAACACAGTGTGCCGGGAAGGCTGCCGGTGCCGGGGAGCGCCTCCCAGACAGATAGTGGCCCAGCTGCTCAATTTCCCTGACTGTGACCATATACTGCAGGTGGCATGCACCCTCGGCCCCTAGAACATAGGGAGAGCCTTGGTGAACATATACCTGGGTTATACCAATGCAGTACAGAGACAACAAGAAACTTTCCTGCAAGTAAAATGTAATCTCCAGACATTGAATCTAAAGTATGCCTTATTCTTTCCAGCAAAACTGCAGATTAGTGACAAGAGGGACACTCACTTCTTCCAGAGGGCCCCTGCTGCACGGGGCTGGTTTGAATCTCATGGTTAGCTGCATCCTGAGACTGGTAATGATGGCGAAAGAGTCCTCAGTGCCGGCCCCGCAGGACCACCCCAGCTGCCCCAACTAGACTCCAGGTGAAGACCAAGAGGGCCAAGGTGGTGGCAGACATCTAACATTCTCACTCCTGGGACTCAGGAAATAAATAGGAGGCACTGGTGAGAGACTCAGACGAGGGGGGTAGTGAATCGAAGTGCACCAGGGTGGACTCTGAGGAGGTCAATCGGTCGGTGATTACCCCGATGACCACGCATACCATAGTGTAGGGAGCATACTTGGCAACTTTGGCCCACGCAGACCTGGCGATCCACTCCGAGGGGGACCAGACGGAGACTAGCCAAGAACAGTTATGAAGTGCATCTCACGGGCTGCGCCATACCACAAACCCCTACCGAAAGCATATACCAGTTTTTTGTTCAATATGCTATCTTGGTTAATTGGATTGAGGTGACAGTCACCTCTGGCATTGAGAGGGGTAGATAGTTTCAGATGCGCAGCGTGAGTTTGTTGGAAGAAGGGGAGGGGGGAAGAAGTCAGAAGGAGGCATATTGAGTCAACACTTGGATACAAGAGCACTGGGCAGAGGCCACACCATATACGAATCCCCTGGGAATAACCCTTACTGTCCTGTCCAGGAATATTAATGGCCTAGGTAGCAAGGTGAAAAAAGGAGCAATGTGGAAGTATTTGGCGAGGCAAAATCCCAATATAATCCTTCTGTAAGATACACACCGTGCGGGAAACAACTGCAAGGTGCTGAACCACGGCAGATACTATCTGCTAGTGCATACGGGATTCTCCTTGGACTCCAAAGTAGTGGAAATACTTCTCCGCAGGTCCCTCCCTCTATAGGTGTTCCAAACATGGGTGGACAACCTGAGTTGCCAGGCAGCAGTGTATGGGTGGTGGAAAGCGGAGAGTCTGATACTAAGGCTACGGACAAAAGGGTTGGACAAAATGGGATCCTGTAAAGCAGAAGTAATGGAGCCCCTATCTCAACCTAACCCATTAGAGAGACTTAGATAGGATGACAATATTCAAGGATAGACCTAGGACCGACTTACATCTTGCCTCCTTCCTTGACTTAGGGTTGGCAGACCTGTAGAGGGAGAAATAACCGGGGACATACCCCACTACACATATAATTCTAACAAAACGCGCTCTTTGTCTAGGCTTGACTATATACTTATACTAAGACATCAACTGGACAGGTTTAGACATTCGACTGTCCTTCCACAAGGAATCTCTGACCACTCACCCCTGATAACACATCTATAAAAATACATTCTGGTGAAGAGATGAGAATGGAAGTTGGACCTTTGGGTCTTAACTGACTGTAATACCAAGAAACTGGTCACCAAGTCTACAGAAATACACTTTAACGAAAACTAGGACAAGGTGAACTCCAAGATCCACCTCTGGAAGGCGTGCAAGACAGTACTGTGGGGTAAAACTCATAGCACATGTCATGGGCAAAAGGAAGGAAACAGACAAAGAGGGCAGGGAATTCAACGAAAACTAGCACTGTGGGAAGCCGATTATATGACTAATCCCACCCATAGCTTAGCCACCAAGATAGAAGGGGTGACAGATGACCTGCATACCCCTAGTCCACCAGTAGGCTAGGTCTCTGCATAGGGCAAAACAGGGAAAACTCTACAAGGTGGGCAACAAAGCAGCCAAATTGCTAGCAGAAAGGAAAGAGAAAGGCCAAAGAGGGACTTCCGCCATTAATTTGGGATGACGCACGATGACAGAAACCCCAGCGGCCATAGCACAAGCCTTTGCGGGGCACTTGGCTGACCTTTAATGACCCAGAGGGAGGACACACATACATAGCCTAGGGGGCTTTATTAATGATATACCAGTGCCCAGACTCCAAGGGGAGGTGAGTCGATCCCTGGAAGCAGCATACTTGTTGTAGCGCAAGATCGCTGAAGCCCCGAGGCAGATGAAAAGGAGAAAATCCCCTGGCCCCAATGGCTTCCCCTCTGAGTTCTTTAAATGTGAAAAATCACAAATAATGGGCCTGCTGAGAGCAATGATTTATAGGGCAAGGAAGGAGGGCATCCTGCCCCGTGAACTCCTGCGGGCAACAATAGTCATGATACAAAAGCAAGGGAAGCCAAGGAAGGAGTGTGCCTCCTATTATTCAATATTACTCCTCAATAGGGAAACTAATATCTTGGCAAATCTGCAGGCTACTCGCCTGCTGCAAGTGGTAGACACGCTTATGCCTCTGGATCAATCGGGTATCATGCCCTACTGGGAGAGGATACCTAACCTTCGTACACTGGCTGGATGCCTGGCACGATGCAACCGGATTGCATAACTGGGCATCCTACTTTCCCTGGATGCTTAAAAGGCGTTTCATTTGGTGGAATGGCCATACCTAATGGCAATAATTGGGATGGGTACAGAGTTAATGGCATGGGTGCAGTTCTTATATAAAAACCCAGTACCCAGAGTCTGGGTAAACGGGGCAATTTTCCGGGGAGTTCAGTGTAAGCAGGGGCACCAGACAGGGATGCCGCTGTCGCATTACTCTATGAGTTGGCAATTGAACCTCTTGCTTGCTGGCTGCGGAAGGTCACATTGGTACAGTGTAAGATGGGACCCAGACTTGGAAGACATTGTCTCCATGTATGGAGACGACATACTGTTTTATCTAATGAACCCGAAATACTCAGTCAACAACTTTTCTATCACATCTTTGCTGAGCATGGTAAATATTTCCAATTGTAGTTGGTGGAGATGAGGTGGGGATGACCCTGTTGGAGGTGTATGAGGTGGCCTTGTCATGAATTCCAAGGTGGGACCTTAGAGATTAGGTCTAAAACCCATTTGTCCATTATTATTAACTTCCAATTAAGCCTGGGTGGAGTTCAAGGAGTCGCACTATGTGGAGCTCCGTGAAGTGACAAAAATACTCCACTGCACTAAGCGTAGATTTTCTATTCTAGCTGCAGCTTCCTCAACATGAGCGGCAGCTTTCTGAACGCGAGCGGCAGCAACCTGCCAAAACTGCCTGAGTTCAGAAATCTCACTGCGAGGTGATCTAGGGTGCAATTTCTCTTGCTTGCCAACTGGACAAACTCAGTCGCCCACCCTTACTTCCAATGCTCCAAACAGTTTGCTATTCGGCCACCAATTGCTTCAGGATATGCGTTGTGAGTAACCGGCAACTTCATATTGTCACTGTTTTCTACCTGTGTCTCTTCTTAGGAAAGTTTGTCTGCTCCTTGCGGTTTCCTTGTTGTAAACTGTTGATGGTGGTTGACTGTATTGCTGTTGAGGATATTGTGGCTGAAAGGGGTCTTATTGTTGTGATCTATAAGGCTGAGAACCTCCTCTATAACAATATATACCTCTGCCTCTTTCTCCTCGAAAGGGCATTCGCCAAATTTGCAGAGTACCTAGTAATTTTGTTGTGTCCATGTCTGCTTTTATCAATTGTAGAGCTTCATCAATGTGTTTGCTGAATAATTCCTCCCCATCAACAGGCATATCCAACATGTAACGTTGGACTTCAGGCCTGAAGGAAGTAGCGTTTAGCCATCCTTGTCTGCAGAGAACAGCAGCACCTCTCAATTGCTGAAAACTTGTAGAAGCTATACCCATCACACAATCAATAATTACCGAAAAGGTTATTTTGCCTTACTGCAGAATCTTCTGTGCCTCCATCTTCATAGCCTCACGTTGTGGATCTAAGTAAGGAGCAATGCCTGACCACATTTGTCAGTCATATAGGACTAAGATTGCCAATTAATTGGTCACACTAACTGTAGTAACTGACACTGTGGAAAAACGCTTACCTAATGTATTTAAATGCCTACCCTCCCTATCAGGTGGTGCGTAGAGAGGTTCTTGGAGCGGCGCTGAGCTGCTTGTGTTATGATGGATTCTGGCTTAGGATGTCCTATCAAACAGGCTGGTGAGTTCTCTGGTGCCTTATATTTCATACCCAGTCTGGGTAAGAAAGCAGACACTGTTGATGGATTTTTATCATTTATACGTCTTTTTTCCAGATAAAATCCACAACTGGGATAGTTCTAATCGATTTTCTAGAAGGCTCCTTAAAGTCATGTAGAAAAGAACAAGTTATTTACCTTCGGTAACGCTTTTTCTGGTGGATACAGTATCTACCTATGGATTCCTCCCCTTTTGAATATCCCAATTCGGCAGCATTCCACGGAAAAGTTTCTTTTCAGCTCTCCCACGATGACGAGTATGTCATAATGCCATGGCTCCACACGAGATTCCGCGTGATGTCATCGAAGCCACGTCGGCGTACCGACGTCAGTTTCCACCCATTTCTTTTGTTCCTTCGAGGTGATTGGGTAAAACCAACCGTACCAATGCAAAAGCATATGGCAGACCTCAAACTAAAGACACACACACATATATATATATAAATTATCTACTGGCGGTCGCCAGTAGATAGTTATAGTTAGGACCGTGTTTCCATAGGAAATCCGCAACATTCTATTTGGAATAACTTTGGCGCCGGTTGACGAATCCTCGCAAAATTTTCAAAACAGGTGGGGCGCTCCGCTCCGCTCCTACCCTGAAAGTCTCGGGGTGATTCGTCAAGCGGGGGCCGAGAAAAAAAGGGGGTCCCAAAACACGTTTTCCCCATGCATTTTTCCATAGGGACCTTTAGTCCAAGGTACAGCCCGAACGGCTGAACAGAATTACTTGAAATTTGGCAGAGAGGTAGTCCTCAGGTCAGGGAAGTGCCTTTTGCAGGTCTGGTGTCAATCTGTTCAGTAGTTCCTGAGAAAATCAAAAGTAAAATCATATATATATATATATATGTGGGCGGAGCCTAACCACACATCTCATCCTGAGATCTGATTGGCTGTCAGCACTTCATCCAAGAAGTGTTGGCAGCCATCTTGGGACCAATATACATGATAGCACCTCATTAAAAAGCATTGCAGTTAATAGAAGGTTTTAAGACTTTAGTTACATTATAAATCATTTGTTGATGGTACCATACTCATTTTAGGAATTGTGGTATGTTCTAAGGTGATTTCACCATGTGAAAAAGCCTTCTGCTGGGATATCATGATTGAGAGAAAAATATTTTCTCATGCTTTTCCCACAGAGGTTTGGAAGGTGATCTATAAGCTAAACTGAGAGCATATTTTCTGTAAATTCACATTATCTTTCTCAGTCATGTGAGAATGAAGTCTGACATTCTCAGTAAAACATGTACATCCAACAAGGGCAGAGACTGTCAGTTGATTCCTTTGTGTTCTACTGCAGCTTCCCAGAGTGTTCCAAAGAACAACTAGAGCGCTAACAGTCCTACTTATGATAAACGTATGGCACACCTGAAGCCATCTTGCTTGGATTAAAGTGGTAACTCTTAAAACATTTAATTTAAAAAGGAACAAAATGAGGGGTTTCATTTTTCCATAAAAATTATGATTAGTGCTGCAGAAAGAAAAATTAGGGCACATTTTGAGTGACTTCTCAAATCCTCTTCTATTTCATTAAAAAATTCTGACATGCAGACTGAAACATGCACTTTCAATACCAGCAGCAGTTTTCCCTGGTGAGCAGTAGCTTTACTACAGTGATCTAATGAGCAAAAAGAGTGCTAACATTCTGAATTTATGGCAAATGTGTGACACATCTGAATACCTTCTTGATGGAATCAAAGTAAAAAACTGAAAGTATTTCCTAAAGTCTCCCAAGATGGCCACCAGAGACAAAAGAGCCCAAATGTAGCCCAAATATCACCTAGATGTAGCCCAAGTATAGCCCAATGACAGAATGTCCCAGAGTGTTCTTAAAAACAACTAGAGCGCTTACTGTCTTCATTATGACAAAAGTATGGCACACCTGAAGCCATCTTGATTGGAATAAACTGGTAACACTTAAAACATTTAATTAAAAAAGGAACACAATGAGGGGGTTCATTTTGCCATAGAAATTATGATTAATGCTGAAGAAAGAAAATGAGGGCACATTTTGAGTGACTTCTCAAATCCTCTTCTATTTCATTAAAAAATTCTGACATGCAGACTGAAACATGCACTTTTAATACCAGGAACAGACTTCCATGGTGAACAGTAGTTTTACAACAGTGATCTAATGAGCAACTAGAGTGCTAACATTCAGAATTTATGGCAAATGTGTGACATATCTGTGGTGTATCTCAATAATCACTCGAGGCACGTTGTATATTACCGCTGTATTTATTTATCGTACATGTGTAATGGTACCGAGGAGCGTCGGCCGGCACTCACTCTCCTCTCGCTGCTCGGCGCGCTAATCCTGCGCGCGCACCCCCGGCGCCAACATGGCCGCCTGCGTCACGTCAACGTGACGTGACAACAACTAGACCGCTACATATCTCCCCCTTTTGCCAAACCAAAGATCAGTCACTTACAGTTCGCAGTTCAGTTCAAAGTCTTGGAACCTGGAAGGCCTTACAACTTGTCTTCCGCTCCTGGTCACCTTACCAATGTTCCCTCGAGCCCCTTGGCTCTGCGTCTCCTCGATTTCTGTTCCTCCGCTCATCGCTCCTTCGCTGTTCATATTGCCTCTCGGCCTGTCCATCTCTACCACTGGGGTCTCACCCCCTGACTCGCCTTCTTGCTCCTCTCCTGCACCTGCTTCTTCCATTTTTTCACTTCCGCCCGTCTTGTTCTCTTCATCCACGTCTTCCATGTCTTCACCTTCCGGACCCCACTGTTCCCATCTCAATATCTTGTTGCACCGGGCCATGCGGTCCTGCGACCACACGTTCCCATCACTGAGCAGGGCCGCTCGATCGTAAACTTCCTTAACCTGCATCGGCTTGCTGTACTTGCTGTCTCCCTTTCTTTGTAGGGTAGCCAGCTTTACTCTCACCCATTCTCCTCTCTCTAAATGAGTGTCCTTCACATTCCTCCTCTTATTGTAGTTGTTGGTGTAGATGGCTTGTGCTCTCTCCAGATTTGCTCTTACTACCGCCGGAGACCATTCGCTGGTCACCACCTTCTCCTTCCAGGTTCTGTTGTCGTGCGTGAAGGGTTCACGTCCTCTCAATATTTGAAACGGGCTGTACCCCGTGCTCGTGGGCGTTATTCTGTAGGCCCATACCATGTTCTCCAACGCTTTCTTCCAATCTTTATTACAGGTGATGGCCGCTTGTATGGCCCCCATCACCACTCTGTTAAATCGTTCCACCAGACCGTTGCCTGCCGGATGGTATATGGCCGTGTGCTTTACAGAGATGCCATTTCTCCCCATGAATTGTTTCCATCTTTCCGACGTGAACTGTGGTCCATTGTCACTTAAGATGGACTTGGGAATTCCTTCTCGGGTGAATGTTTCCGATAGAAACTCCAGGATGTTCTCCGTGTCCATGGATTCGCTCACTTTTATTTCTGGCCATTTGGAATAACGGTCGATGAGGACACACTCGTATTTCTGTATGCTCTGGTCATCCAGCACCGGTCCTAGAATGTCTATTGACAACTCTTCCCACGGGTTTGAGGGAGTGTCGAATTTTCCCAGGGCTGGACGTAGTGGTCTCAATGTTTTGTCGGCCCCCTGACATTGGGGACATTCTCTGACATGCCTCTCTGCTCTTACGTCCATACCTGGCCACCAGTAGTTCTGTTTCGATCTGGCCTTGAGTTTCCCTATGCCAAGGTGGCCTTCGTGTAATAAGTCCAGCAGCTTGTTGATGAGATTCATGGGGGGAATTACTCTGTCTCCCCGGTAGATGAATATGCCCTTGTCTCCTACTGTCAGTTCTTCTTTCACGTCATAAAAAGGTTTGAGGTTGGTTTTCACCTTTTTCTTATCAGGCCACCCTTGTGTGATGTGCGCTCTTACTTCCTTAAGGTCCGAATCTTCTTCATAGGCTTCAGTCCACTCTTGTATGCTGATTATCTTCTCTTGGTCCTCTATGAGAGCTACCATCTCTCCTCTGTCCGCTGGGTCTTCTTCTCCCGGCTCCATGGCCGCCGCTCGACTCAAGTAGTCCGCCACTCGATTCTTGTTTCCAGGGATGTACTCCACATCATATCTGAATTCCAACAGTTTTAAGGACATCTTCGATATCCGGGGCGTGGCACTGGCGTGCCCGCACGATGTTAATACCTTCACTAACGGCTTGTGGTCCGTCTTAAGCAGAAATCGGGTACCCCATAGGAACTGCCGGAACCTCGTCATGGCCCACACTACCGCCAACATCTCCTTCTCGATGACGCTGTACTTGCCTTCTGTCTCCGTCAGTGCTCTGGAGGCGAAGCTGATTGTCTCCATGTCCCCTCTTCCTCGGTCTTGCATGAGTACGGCGCCTAACCCCTTGTCGCTGGCGTCGGTGATGAGTATGGTGGCGCCTTGTGGGTCGTACCCCTTGAGTGGTATGGCTTCCAGGATTCCCTTTTTGATGACTTCAAATTCCGCTTGGGCTTCCGGTGTCCACTGAAACACCGTGCTCTCTCTGGTCAGCCTCCTCATGTTGTAGGTCTTGGATGCGAAATGTACCACGAACTTGCTATAGTACTCCGCCATCCCCAGGAACGATCTGACTTCCTCCTTGTTCTTGGGGGGCGGTGCTTCAGCGATGGCTTTCACGTTTTCCGTCTTGGGTGTGATCCCCTGTCGCCCTATTTCATGGCCTAAATAGGTTACCGATTGCAGTCCCAACCGACATTTCGACCATTCTGCCGTGAGACCTTTGGCTTCCAGTGTTTGTAGTACTTTTTCTAGTTTCCGGTCATGATCTCTCCTATCTCTCCCCATCACTAGGATATCGTCCTGGAAGTACTGTACATCTTTGCAGTCTCTGAACAATTGGTGCATCATCTTCTGAAAGACGGCTGCCGCCGAGGCTAGTCCGAACGGCATGCGACAAAATCTGTAGCACCCAAACGGGGTGATGAACGATATCAGGCTTTTGCTGTCCGGGTGTAGAGCTACCTGGTGGTAAGCTGATGTAAGGTCAATGGTGGAGTACCACTGAACTCCTCTGGTTTTTGCCAACATCTCCTCTATCTTGGGAAGGGGAAATTTCTCCACCACTATGTTTTTATTGAGTTCTCTCAGGTCCACGCAGAGCCTGACCTTCCCGTTGGTTTTCATCACGACCACCAAGGGCGCCAGCCATTCGGCGCAGGTAATGGGTTCTATGATGCCCTTCTTCTCCAGGTCTTGGAGTTCTGTCTGGACGGCGTCCCTTACTGCAATGGGCACATTCCTCACTTTATGTGCAACTGGTGTGGCTCCTTCCTTAAGCACTATTTTATGTTGAAATTTCTCCATTTTCCCTACAGTGCCCCCAAACACTTTTGGGTAGTTTTTCTTCCATCTGTTCATGTCCGGCCATTCCTCCTGTTCTGTGAGCAGAATTTGTTCCTTCCCTCCTGGGTCGAGTTTTATGCCTAGGTCGCCCTGGTCTAACCATCCTAGGACGGAGGGTCCTTTCTCGGCCACATATAGTTTACACCACGCTGATCGGCCTCTGAACTCGAACAGTAGACGTCGGAAGCCTAGCATGGGAATGCGATCCCCATTATAGGTAACTGGTCGTATGTCTAGTTTCTCCAGATCAGGGCCCAACTTGGTTTGGAACTTTTCTTCCCACACTGCTCTCTGTATAATGGTAAATGGGGATCCGGTGTCTGCCACTACTGAAATGGTGATGCCGCCCATGGACATCTCTAGGACTGGTTTGGTTGATCTCGTGTCGTCTACGCTCAATACCTGATCGTATATACATAAGACGGTGACCACTTCTTCCTCTGTGGCTTCCTCCAGGTCTTCTTCGCTTTGGTCAACATATTTCACCACTCCTTTCTGTTGTTTCTTCCGACACACCTTCTCGTAGTGACCTATTATACCGCAGTGCAGGCATTTGGCTCGGAATGCCGGGCAACGTCTGTCGTGGGCTTCGTGGGACCAACTTCCACACCTGTAGCACGTTCTCTTGTTCTCACTGTTCGCTTGTTTCCCTTGCACTCTGCTAGTCCCTTTGGCTATGGGTTGTTTGTTTTTCTGGTCCTTGCGGTGATCTCCCTCCTGTATCCTGTTCACCATGGTTGGGGTGACCGCCTCCTTTTTTTTTAGCATCAGCGCACCTCTTCGCGAGTTCTGCCCTCTTCACTATGACCAGTACTTCTTTGAGTGAGGTGTCCCCACTCGCCCACAGCTTGTCTTGCACGTTTGCACTAGTGGTGTGCATGACCACCTGGTCTTTTATGAATTCATCTTCCCACAGTGCGTACTTACACGGGGCTGCTAGCTTTCTCAACGCTGCTACATACTCTTCGATGGATTCCCCCACCTTTTGTTTCCTTTGCTGGAAGTTATATCTATCCACTGAAACACAGATGGCGGGGCGGTATCGCTCATCTAGGTCCTCCACTGCATGCGCATACACATCGTCGTCTGTGTCTTCTCTCTTCGTTGGTGCTAGACTCTTGTATATTCTCAGTCCTTCTGGGCCCAGATTTAGTAGCAGGATGCGTTTTTTTTCTCTGAGGAGTGAATTTCTCTTCATTTTCGTCCTCCAGGACCCCTATGAAATTGTCTATATATTCCTTCCAGTCCTCCCATTTCATCAGTGGGTCTCCGGGTTTCGTTAGGAATTGCACGGGTGCAATCGCATACCCTGCCGGGGTACTCATCTTCACCTCCTTGGCGCTCGTTCCGTCGGTGGCCTTGCTCGGGGGGCTGCCTGGGGTGTTGATGTTGTTCCCTGTGTGCTTGATTCTCTGGGGGCTCTTGTTACTAGACCCCACTTCCTCCTCTTTGGTAGCCAGCGCAGCGCTCCCCGTACGTGGGTATGTGTGAAGGTGGCGCGTGTGCTCTTGGCCGTTTGTGGATAGCGTCGTCCCTGTGGCCTATATGCAGCTCGTGTGCTGTACTGTGGCACTGCCACGCTCCTCGGATGCTCCGTACCTCGGATCGTCCAACGTGGTTGACTAGGACGTTTCCCGTGACTCCACCGCTCCAGGCAGGCCTGTCTGGTGTTCCGTTTTGGGCCTGGTGACCTGCTTGCGTGTCTTCCTTCGCCTCGTGGAGTGTTGCCCTCTCCTGTGCTCCCGCGTCAGTCTGGTCTCTATCCCGACCTCGTCGCCACTGTGGTGTATCTCAATAATCACTCGAGGCACGTTGTATATTACCGCTGTATTTATTTATCGTACATGTGTAATGGTACCGAGGAGCGTCGGCCGGCACTCACTCTCCTCTCGCTGCTCGGCGCGCTAATCCTGCGCGCGCACCCCCGGCGCCAACATGGCCGCCTGCGTCACGTCAACGTGACGTGACAACAACTAGACCGCTACAATATCTGAATACCTTTATGATGGAATCAAAGTAAAAAACTGAAAGCATTTCCTACTGAGGAAACTGCAGTACATGAGGAAATTAGGAAACTTCATAACAAATAAATCTCCCAAAATGGCCACCGGAGACAAAAGAGCCCAAATGTAGCCCAAAATCACCCAGATGTAGCACAAATATAGCCCAATGACAGAAGTGTGCAAAACACTTATTATTTTGTGTTTTTGCAGTGTTATATAGTGCAGACTTGTCAGGTATTGGAGTGCTTTACATGAGCATTGGTTACATCACACAAGAACAAATTCATTTTGGTTGTAGACATGGGGAGACTAAGTGATTTGACCAGAATCACAGAATGTCGAGCTGAAGCAGAAACTCCAACCTGGTCCCCAGTTGCAAAGTCTGCAGTTCTGGAAGTAACACCACATCCTCTCCCCAAAGTGCAACATTTAATCAAGTGGTCAACTGGACAAAAAAACATAAAGATAACAAATAATTTAAAAGTTCTTTGTCGCTATTTGAAAACTCAGAAAATATGTCCTTATTTTAGTCTTTTAGAGCACTAACCATAATTTTGATGCCAATAAGACCCTCTCATATATGTAATTTCTAAAGGAAATGCTCTAGGTATTACAGTTTTGATTACATCAAGATGACGTCAGGCGTTCCACACTTTTGTAATAAATATAGAATGTTAGCAATCTAGTTGTTCATTAGGATACTGTTGAGAGGCAGAGGCCAGGGGCACAGACTCTGAAAATTGAAGGCAGGTAGGAGGGTGCAAAGGCAACAATTTAACCACACTGAGCAGGCAGGAAGGGCCGTGGCAGCACAACAGACTATGGAGGGCAGTGGAAAGGGGGGCAGGGGCAACAAACCAACAATACAGGACTTGCAAGAGAGGCTGTGGCAATGTTATAGAACATTGTGGGCAGAAGGAAGAGGCAATGGTAGTACAACCATACATGCCAACAGACCCGATTCAGCCAGGAAACGTCCAATGTTTTTAAGCTCAAATGGGCTTTATTTGATCTGTCTCCTGTCTACAATCTCCTCTTTTTCAATGTAACTCAAAGGGAAAAATCAATACCCCAGTTTTTTTTCAAAATCTCCCTCTTACCAAGTTCAAAATGTTCGCAAGTATGGTACATTGGATCATGGAAGGACATGGGGTAGGGACATGGACTTGGATAACAGAGGACAGGAGGGACATGGAGAGGTGCACCAAACTGACCCTGCAGGGCAGGCATCAGGGTTTGCAGCAGCACAATACACCACACAGGGCATGCGGGACGGGAGTGCAGCACAACAATCCATAGAAAGCAAGAGGGAGGGGACAGGACCATGCACATGGACAACAGAGAACAGAGGGGCAAGAGGCAATGGTAGCTAGCTGACCATAATGGACAGACAGGAGAGAAAGCTGCAGCATAACAGACCATAAAGGGCAGGAGGGACGGATCAGAGGCATTACAATGGAACAGACAAACCAGGAGGGAGGGAGTAGGGGTCTGCACATGTAAACAGAGGGCTGGGGGCAGGGCAGGAGCAGCAAGATAGCCATGGAGGTCAGGCAGGATGAGCACTAGAAGCAAGACACACCATGAAGAGCAACAGTGAGACTGTGATGGCATACACACAGACCATGGAGGGAAGGTGGGAGGGGGTCAGGGGCAGCTAACTGACCACACAGGGAAGGTGAGAGGGGCCATGGCAGCACAGAAGACCATGCATGGCAAGTGGGAGGGTTAGTGGCAGCACAATGGCTATGATGGGCAAGAAGGAGGGTGCAGGGGCATGCACAAAGGACGATGGAGGATAGAAGGGAGGGTCAGGACCTGTGCACAGACAAGAAAGTTCAGGGGAAGGGGCCTCACAACAGACCGCACGGGGCAGGCAGGAGGAGCAGTTGCAGCACAACAGACCAGGGAGGGCAGAAGGGTGTGGCAGTACAATGGACCATGTGGACAGGAGGAAGAGGATAGGGGCATGGCATGTGGACAGGCAGGGACAGGTTACAGTCATCTGACAATGCTAGGCAGGTGGGAGGGGAGTGGCAGCTCAACAGAACACTCAGAGTAGACAGGAGTGGCAGGTCCATGGAACATGGTGGGCAAAAAGGATGGAGCAGGGGCATGCACAAAGACATCGGAGGGCAGGGGGAAGGAGAATAGGGGCAGCAAGCTAAGCACAGAGTTTAAGCAGGAGGTCAATGATGGGACATAGAATTGGGCCATGGAGGGCAGTGGCAGCACATCAGACCATGCATGGCAGGAGGGAGGAGGCTAGTCCATGGATTCACACAACAGAGGATAGGGAGGAGGGGGATGGGGAAGCAAGCTAACTGTTCAGAGAAGGCGGGTATTAGGAACTTTATTGTTTTTAAAACGTGTGTCTGTGCGAACTACTTAAAATATGAACAAGTATGCAGCATAATCTCACTTTTATTCAGGAAGAAGAGGACGTTTGTGACTGTGACTCCGGGCTCACTTGGCAGAAACACCCCCTGACCCTCCACCCCCTATCGCAAAATGTAATGCCCGTGAAAAGGGTAGGTGAACACAGTGTTATATAGAACATAGTCCTGAGAGCACGATTGAAAATGAAAACTAGATATAGTGTATGGTATAAACTATGCACCAAAAAGTGTGATACAAGATGAACCGGGCGTGAAATATAATATGCAATACATTGTGCGCAATGACAGATTCATTGGAGAGCGCGAGATAGCACAGGCACTAGCGCGTGCTATGCGATATGCGCCTTGGAGTGTAATATGCACAGGGCAGTGTTGTGTAACCTAACTAGTCTCTAAAGTTGTAATATAAAATATGTGCTGGGGAGTGTAACGTTGCATATGCACTGTGACAAAGATATGGGTCCCAGATTGTAATATGTATGGCATAGCACTGTGCGTTATAACATAGGCATCGAGGAAGGCACGTTAGATGGGGCAATATAACCCGTGCGAAGACAAGTGTGGCATGACATATTCACGGGGTGGTGTTACAGTGCACATGGGCTAGAGAGTGTCATAGCATATGCACTAGCTAGTGGAATACAACACAGAGGTGTGTGGCACTCAGCAGGCAATGGTGGGTGTAACACAGCATTGGGCTCTGCCAGGAGCGTGCTGTGACTCTCAAGTGATGTTCGTCCCCTTTCCAAAGAGTAAAATAAAAAGTATTACACATCCGGCAGTGGATGTGTGTTTTATTAATCGTGAGGGGGGTTTCTTGCATAGTTTTTGTCGAATTTTTGTCGAATCCCCTTTGAATGGCTTGGTGTGCATGTGTATTAAATGTGCCCGTCAATAGCTACCCAGGTTTGTATAAATAAACGACAAGGGTGTCTACCGGGATTAGGCACGGTAGGGCATCAGACATGTCAGAGCTTCACTAGTGGTGTAAATACATTCCACGTGGATTCATTGTATGCATAGTCGCCTTTTAATGAATATCACGCAAATCGTCATGGTGATAGGTACGTACGGTTTGTCCAGCATGTCCTAGGTGTGTCTATAAATATATATTTTTTTAAAATAATAAAAAACAGTGGCCGGCCCTGGGGATTGGGGTCAAAAAAATATAATTAGGAGACAGACCCTGGGGGATGGGCTCATCAGGGCCAATAAATTAGAATAAAAGGGGAACCACACAGCCCCCTTCTTAAAAAATTAAAATAAATAAAAGACTGGCATCGTGCCGGAGGCGACGCCCCCTCCTTGCAGCACTCTGCAAACGCGCCCCCTGGCGAGTTGTAAGTTGAGGAATTAATTCCTCTTCAATACTGAGGGTCCCTGAGGGTCAACTAGCCCAACAGGCATCTCCAGTATGCGCCAGGGAGCTGCGTTGTTGACAGGTGTTCTGAGGCCAAGCCCCTTTTTACACCTCTCTGCAACGCAGCTCTGTGGCGCTTACTGGAGGTACCTAGTGGTCTAGTGACCCTAGGGACCCTTAGGATTCAAGGGGACTTAATCTCTCAACTTAGAACAGCCACAGGGCGCGTTTACACAGTGGTGAAGGGAGGGGACGGGGCCTGAGGTGACGTGTGCAAACACGCACTATGGCACGTTTTAAATTGGGGATATAATTTCCCTTCAATACTGAGGGCCCCTGGGGGCTAACTAGCCCACCAAGTGCTTCCAGTAAGCGCCACTGAGCTGCATTACAGAGAGGTGGTCCAGGCCGTGCCACTTTTTACACCTCTCTGCAACGCAGCTCGGTTGCACTTACTGGAGGTACCTAGTGGGCTAGTTGGACCCTAGGGACCCTCAGGATTCAAATGAATTAATCTCCCAACTAAAAACGGACACAGGGCGTGTTTACACAGTGGTGAAGGGAGGGGACGGGGCCTGAGTTAACGTGTGCAAAAACGCCCTGTGGCCTGTTTTAAGAGGTAGTTTTAATCCCCCTGCCCTATTATATACTAGGGGCTTACAGAGGAGGTCATGCTAATCACAGGGGGACCCCAACGCATAATGTTCCCTAGTGTATGTAGGTGTTTTCACTGTATTCTAAGTGTCTTTTAACATAGCACTGGCTCTAGGACTGGTTAGTCAGACTCAGTTACCACCAGTATCCGTCTGAAAAAGTTGAGGGTACAGGATGATTTTGTAACAAGGCTTCTTTCTGCTCTTCTTTTTGTTCTTTCTGCACGTTATCCTTCTTCCTGCACTTTTCTTCGTCTTTGAGGACTTCTGTTGCTTCTTTCTGCACTTCTTTTTTTTCTTTCTGTGCATCTTTTCTTCTTTCTTCACATGTCCCATCTCTGTAGGCATAGTTAGAAATTAGCATTTAAAAAACCTTTGAAATTCACAGAAAAAACCATAGGTTTCAGGCACGTTATAGTTAGGAATTAGCATTTAAAAAACCTCAGAAATTCACTGAAAAAACCATAGGTTTCAGGGGTGTTATAGTTAGCTGGACTTTTCACTTGTACAAAACCATTGAAATTCCCCCGTTATAGTTAGTTCAGCTAACTATAACTCGCGTGCCCGCAATGCACTGCTGAAGACGTCACATATTACATCATTCATGACATGGTCAGTGACATCACTCATGACATCACTGATGACATCTCAAATGACATCACTGATGACATCACTGATGACATCACTGATGACATCATCCGTGTGATAGAGTGGCAGACCTCCTCTCACCCTAATATAACCTTTGATACACACATTCAAAAATAGAGACTACAATTTTCAAAACAATGGACATACCAATACCAGTTACAACAACCTCTTCAGTAATTCTAAGATCCACATACACATCCACTCATTCACCAACAGTCCTATACAGTCACTCATACATGTACTCACTCATCATATGTACTCATACACCTATACATCCTGTTACACAATGCCACTCATCCATAGAGTTACTCACACACATAGTCACTAATGCTAATAAGGAATCAAACCTACATTTACTTGCATATACAGTTATACACACACCACCACACTTACTTCTACGGAAACTTACACATACTTAGTCTTTTAAACAATCACTTATAGAAACACATACTTATTCATACAGGAACTCTTTCGATCTCTCACTCTCACATATACTCACTTATATACACCAATAGTCACATATACTAGTTTAAAACATATGTAGTTACTCATAAAGACACTATTGAGACAGTCATTCACTCACTAACACACCCATACACACACTCATCCATCCATACAGTCCTGCACACATGCTGTCTTCAACACATACAAACAGTGAGTCACTCATTCATGCAACTATGCACTACGTAATACCCCCCACCGAACCATGCAGACACTCAGACTGATACTCAAAAAACCAACTAATAACCTATATAGACACCCATGTAGCTACTCACCAACCCATGCAGCCACTTATACACAAAGTGAGAGACTGATAAAGATATTAACATATTTAAACATTACTCACTAAGCCATGTATTCACTATGATACACTTAATCAGTCAGTTACACAATCAATTTTTCAAAAAAAATCATCCATTTAGACACTTATATACCCATTTATTCTTCCATCGACCTTGAGATATACATATATAAAACATATTTAATTTTCAGAAAAACACACATTCACTGGATGATGTCATCAGTGATGTCATCAGTGATGTCATCTGAGATGTCATCAGTGATGTCATGAGTGATGTCACTGACCATGTCATGAGTGATGTAATATGTGACGTCATCAGCAGTGCATTGCGGGCGCGCGAGTTATAGTTAGCTGAACTAACTATAACGGGGGAATTTCAATGGTTTTGTACAAGTGAAAAGTCCAGCTAACTATAACACCCCTGAAACCTATGGTTTTTTCAGTGAATATAAATATATATATATATATATATATATATATATATATATATATACACACACACACACACACGCACACACACACACACACACTTGTATATAAAAATAAAATACACAATATACGAATAGAGTTGTGTTTGGCATAAGCAGACAAACAAAGGGGATGCAGGTGGGTCAGTGAGGAATCCACAGGTAGATACTGTATCCTCCAGAAAAAGCTTCACCAAAGGTCAGTAACTTGATCTTCTGATGGATACATCTACCTGTGGATTCCTCACCTTTTGAAAAGAATCCCCAAGCAGTCCCGCACTCGGAAGTGGTTGCCTGTCTGCCTATACAAAAAACGCTTGCAAAACAAACAGGCATTGTGACTGTCCCTCCTCACTTCAGAGTCTAAGCAATAGTGGTTCGCAAAAGTGTGAAGGGAGGCCCAAGTTGCTGCTTTACTAATGTCAAGTACACGGACACCTCTAGCTAAAGCAGAAGTAGAAGACTTAGATGTAGTAGAATGACCTCTAATACTTTCAGGTGGTTCTTTGTTAGCCATGGCATAGCACAGCTTTCTGCATAGGATGATCCTTCTGGACAATGTCCTCTTATATACTGCTTTTCCTGGCCCAAGTGGAAGGGCGTAACCAACTTTGTTTTGAAAGTAGCCCTGGTTCTTATTATCAACTTATCTGCATAGAAAGTCATGAAGGGGGGTTTCACACTTAATGCCTGCAATTTACTAACACATCTAGGAGAAATAATAGGGACCAGAATAATAGTCTTGAAAGCAAGTATTCGATTATGTAAGGGTTCAAACCGAGTCCCATAAGGTAAGATCCCACTGAGGTATAATAAACGGAGTGGGAGTATATTTGTTACTAAGTCCCTTGATAAACCTTAACACTATAGGGGACTTAAACAGAGAAGGATGTTCGGGTAAACAAAGGAATGCCAAAAGGGCAGACAAATATCCCTTAACTGTTGCAACTGCACAACCTTGTTGCGCTAGGGAAAGCGCAAAGCGTAAACTATCAAACAAATGGGCTTTTAGGGGTCAAAATAATTTTCTTCACACCACTTTACAAACTTAGCCCATTTGCTTGAATAAGCATACTTGGTGGAGTGTCATCCGGCTGATAAAATATCATCCACTACATCGCGAGGGGAGAGAAATTGAACTCAGGTTGCCCCGTTCAATCTCCAGGCATGTGGGTGCAGGGTCTAGAGGTGGGGGTGTAGAACCTGCCACTGAGACTGCACGAGGAGGTCTGCCCTGTGAGGGGGATGGAGCGGAGGGCACAGTGAGAGGTGAAGGTCTGTTTACAATACCCTTCATAGCCAATCAGGACTATTAACATGATTTGAACCCGGTCTTAGCGACTCGTCCTCAGATCCTGAGGAATCAAAGGTATGGGGGAAACACGTAAAACAGCTGAAAGCCCCAATCCAATGGAAACGTGTCTGCCAGTGCTACCTACTTTGGATACTGGCGGCTGCAGAATGATGGGCAGCGCATCTTCTTCTGAGTGGCAAAAAGGTCTTTCTGGGGTGTCCTCCATAGCCAGAAAATGTCCGGAACCACTTCCGGATAGAGACGTCACTCGTGATCGTCTGAAAAATGCCGATTGAGGCTGTCCGCACGCACATTGGAAATTCCGGCCAAGTGATTTGCTATGATGCAAATCTGATGGCCCTGAGTCCAGGACCAAAGTCGTAGAGCTTCTCTGCAGGGAGGATACAAACCTACTCATCCCTGCTTGTTTATGCACCACATCACAGTAGTACTGTCTTTTAAGACTTGAACTGACTGACCCCGAATGGAAGGGAGGAAGGCTTTGAGAGCCAGATGTATTGCCCACAATTCCAACAGATTGATTTGCAACAATCTTTCTTCTGAAGATCAAAGTCCTTTGATCTCCAGCTCCCCCAGGTGAGCCACCCACCCTGGAGTGGAGGCACCTGTTATCACTGTGACCACCCGAGGTTGAGGGTGAAAAAGCTTGCCTTGAGACAGATTGCTGGACTCACTCCACCACTGAAGACCCACTGCAGTGTCTTTGGAGATCTTAACTGACTCTGTGAGATCCCCGTTATGTTGAAACCACTGCCTGCGGAGACACCACTGGAAGGCCCCCATATGACAACAGAATGCAGGAGGCCATCAGAGCTAGAAGATGCAAGACCTTAGGGATTGGAACCATTGCTGCATTGTGAAACATTGGAATAAAAGCCTGAATGTCCAGAATCCTCTGAGGAGGAGGATGAGTTTGATTCACAGTAGTGTCAAGCACTACCTCTATGAACAGGGTGCGATGAGAGGGCTCTAGGTGGGATTTGGGTACCCTGATGGAAATGCCCAGGTTGAACAACTGCGCTGTCAGCTGCAAGTGGTGCAACACCAACTCTGGAGTCTTGGCTTTGATCAGCCAATCGTCCAGGTAAGGGAATACTGGTATT
Source organism: Triturus cristatus (assembly GCF_964204655.1). Lineage (NCBI taxonomy): Eukaryota > Metazoa > Chordata > Amphibia > Caudata > Salamandridae > Triturus > Triturus cristatus. The sequence continues at coordinate 849,824,610 of NC_140582.1, forward strand.
CCCCACCTCCTGAGAAGCGCTGCAACTGCCGTCATCTCCTTCATCAAGAACCCAGACGCAGAAGTAAGACCAAACGAAAGGACTGAAAATTGATACTGTTGAGACCACACCATGAAATGGAGATACTTCCTGTGCGATTGCAGAATAAGGGATGTGACAATACACATCCTGCAAATAGATTGAGACCATCCAGTCTTACTTCTCCAGCGCAAGAAGCACCTGTGCAAGAGTCAGCATCTTGAACCTTTTCTGTTTGAGGAACCAGTTCAAAATACTGTGGTCGAAGATCAGCTGCAAATAACCGTCCTTTTTGGAAATCAGGAAGTACAGGGAATAGCATTCCTGACCTATTCCTGCTCTGGAACCAGCACTACTGAGCCCTTTTGAAGTAGGATTTGAACCTCATGTTGGAGGAGCGGAAGATGTTCTTCTGAAAAAAACCTTGCTGGGGAGGAAATGAAAAAGGTGTAGGAAACTCTTGAAAGGGTAGGGCGTACCCATTTTCCCAAATTTCCAAAATCCAAAGATCTGTTGTTACAGATCTTGATTGTGGTAGAAAATAGGCCAACAGTCCACCCACTGGGTAGGCATGCTCCAAGATGACAAAACTGGGGCTGCTTTCCTGCAACATTGGCAGCGGAGGAAAAGGAGGAAGATGGCTAGTGGGCCGCTCCATTGTTGTCTACCATCTGCCCTGCCCTTTATAACTCCTATAGAGGGGGTAAGTGGGTTTCTGTTGTTGCTGTTGCTGGTATTTGCTCCTTCCACAAAAAAAAAGTTCTAGCCACAAAACCTATAAAACTGCCTGCAATCTTTAGGCTGTGTTTGAAGACCCAACAATCTGCTATCGCTTTACTATCCTAAAATCTCTCCAAGGCAAAATGTGCTTTCGCGCCAATCTGTTTTGAACCATTGAATGGCAAATCCATCAAGGTGGTTTGCATGTCCGTCGCGAAACCAGACCCCCTCAGCCATGTGTGTCTACTTATGGCAACTGATGACTCCATCGCCCTTGCAACTGGATCAGCCATATCGAGGTCCGACTGAATGATTTGGCAGGCAGCGGCCAGACTATCATTCAGCAATTCGGAAAGATGTCCCTGAATTTCATCAGGCAACTTTAGAACCACTGTTTTGGCTGATTTCATTAATGCATGGATGCAGCGGCCTAATAAACAGGTTGCATTTAGTTGACTTCATGGCCATGCTAACAGAAGAAAAACACCTTCTTTGCAGACTGCTCCATTCTCTTTGACTCTCTATCAGCTGGAGTTGTCAGAAAAGACCCAGGAGTTAACTTTGAGGAACGGGATCCTTGCACCCCCAAACTTTCAGGTGTAGGATGGGTGGATAAGAATAATGGATCACTTGGAGCAGGTCTAGACACTTGGAGCGGGTCTAGACACTGCTGCTGATGAAACAGGTTTCAGCCAAATCAGTGAGAGCCTCATTAAAAGGCAACAAAGGTTCTGATGAAGAAGAAGAAGAATGCAGTACCTCTGTAAGCAAATTAGATTTGAGTTAAGTAAATGGCAGAGGCAACTCCAGCATCTCTGAGGCGTCCTTATCATGGAATGGTATGATTTGGCGTCAGGTGAAGGAACGCCTTTTGGGGATAACAACTTCCATTCTGGGGAAGTATCTAGACCACTCGCCACCTCAAAACACCAGACTCAAGGATACTATTTCCCCTCCTTCTCGATCCGGATTATTTCCCCAAAAGTACTGCTCCTCCTCAAAAAGCCTCTGTGCTTCTCTTAGAGATCTCTGTTTCAACACCAGCGTCAGTGAAGGCAGTACCGGCGATGTTGGCAGTGGTGTCGGGGATTTTGGCACCTGCATAGAAGACACCAGAGGAACGGGAGTATAGTGATGCAAGCTGGTACAGATCCAGCCGACGCCAAGGACCCTTGTTGAACTTCTTCTACTGGTGATGGCGTTGCCTTTCTCTGTCCGAGGAAAACTGGGCAATTAGCATAAATGGCAGGAACTGTCAGAAAACCTCCCAAGAAATAAGAAAACAGATCCACGGGGCCCTACTGAAAATGCTACACATAGCATTCAGGCAACTGTGGGTCGGACTCTGGAGTTCGGAAAGCCAGATACTCCTGCTCCTGTCTAGGAGGCATAGACCGAGGTGGAGTCAGAGGGAGAACTGGATCTGACTCCGGATCAGGTTGCCAAGATGGAGGCAGGGCCTTTGGGCTTGAGGTTGATGCCGGAGCGACCCCTGGAGATGGGGCTGGAGACACCTCATCTCTTTCATCAAGAGTCTTCAGACCTGGAGACACCGACCTCGGAGAGGCATCCCTTGAAGAACAACACCAGGAGCTATGACGCCGCTTCTTCTTATGCTTCCTCTTTGATGACTTATAAGAGTGGGGAGACGGTGACTCTGATCGAGGACAAGATTTCCGACGTCCTCTTTTCTCGTTTCTTGCCTTGGCCACGAACAGCTTTGCCTCTATCCCCTTTAATCCCTTGGGGTTCATCTTCTGGCATGAAGAACAGGCATTGACATTGTGGTCCAAACTCAAGACACCAAAGACAGTCGTCGTGAGGATCAGTGATCGACATCTAACCCACACACTCCCTGAAGGGATTGAACCCTAGACTTCTTTAGAAGAGACATTTTTTCTGCAGCAACTTTGTGATTTCCTGGAAAAAATACCGCAAGTGTCCTAACACTATGGACAGCCTAAAAAAACATTACGCGTCGAAGGTGAGGAAAAAAGGGAACTGACGTCAGCAGGCCGATGAGGGCTCCTTATGGCTCCAATGACATCAAACGGAGTCTCATGCGGAGCCATGGAATCATGATGCCCTCCTCGTCAACGTGGAAGAACTGAAAGGAAAAGTTACCATGGAATGCTTGTGCATTGGGATATTCAAAAGGTGAGGAATCCACAGGCAGATGTATCCATCAGAATGAACTGATTGCTTTAACGCCATTGGTAGTTTAAATTGTTTGCTGCTCTCTTCATCAGAGTATTAAAACTTCCAATATCATCGGGAGGGGAACCCACCGGATGAGAAGCTGGTGTTGATGGTGTCGGCAGTAGGTAATCATTCCATTCATTAGATGCACTCTGGTTGATAAATGTTAATTTATCCTTTTCTTTTTCCTCGTCGGAAGACATTACATTATCGGCAGGCGGAATTGCAATGCTTGAAGCTGGTATTCTCTTTGGTGTATGCACTGCCGGGAAATTATGCATTGTGCGTGGAGTAGAAAGTTGCATTCGAGGAGAGTGTGGAGACTGAAATGATAGTGGTGGGGATATAGCCGTGGAGCATTCCAGAAACCTCTTGTACTAGCCCTACAACATACTCTACAAGTCATGAACCAAAGCCCTTGGGACTTCCACACTTCCTCCTGAGGTTGATTATGTTTGGAGCACAGACAGAATATTGAGTTGCAAATGTCGAAGTACCAGAATATCGAATTGCAAATATCGCAATGCAAGAATATCAACTGCAAGAATATCGTGGTCCAGAATATCGACAGTAAGGTAAGAAATATTGTTTTTTTAAATATCGAAGTCAGTAATATCGTTAGTAAAAATATTGTTGTTTATAATATCAATTTTTATATTAGTGTGATGTATTTTAGTATGTATTCTAAATGTATGTGATTAATTATTTTTGTACAAGTATTGCTTGTGTGGACATTTTTTATGTTAATTACATTTTGCGTTTTAGTTCCGTAGCAGGTTGTGGGTTTATAGGTGAATAGGTTGGGAAGTAAGAAAATTATAATAAATTGAATATTAATTTTATTTGAAATAAATGTTGCGTTTTAGTTCGGTAGCGGGTTGTGGGATTATAGGGAAATAGGGTGAAAAGTAATTTAATTATAATAAACTAATTCATAATTGTGATGTATTAGTATTTATAAATAATTATTAAATGTATTAATTATTGATTGGTTATTCATTATTATTAATTAATTGATGATTATGTTAATTGTGTTATATTTTTGGGAGCAGGTTGTGGGTTTGTAGGGGAGTAGGGTGGGAAGTAATCTGATTATAATAAGGTAATTAATAGTATTGTGTGTTTTAAACACAAGGAGGCCAGAGAAGGAGAGGTCAATCCAGGGAGTTTTATTTGTTAAAGCAGATCCAATATACAAAGCAAATAGTCCTTTCATCCGCTCCTTTAACTTCAGAGCGTGATAGGGTTTTGCGTCTCAGGTCTTTTCCGTCTCTCTTCCCCAGTGTCAGGTAGGCGATGTCATGTCAATCAGTCAAAGGTTCAGAACGAACAAAAAAAGAGAATAAGAAAAAAACAGAATGCTTTAAGACGGATCCTCTTCTCTTAACTGGTCTTTTTAATGGGGAGGGGGGTGAGGGATATGTACCCGTACCATCACCACGTGTTCCAGAGAATAAGAAAAGAAAAACCCATGAGTTTAGCGGTATCCTCCCTCTCCCCCCAGTCTAGCGTTTCTACTAAACCAGCCCTGCACCCTTGCACGTATCGCAGGAAGCCACGCATCTTCTGATACGTGGCTGGCGTCTTCGTGGTACCGGAATGGGTCCGGCTCCCTCTCTTACGGTTCGCCTGATTTCTCCGGGTCCCCCCGTGGGTCTCTTCCGCGTCGTTGTCTTTGGTCCCTCGGAGATTCCTCGGGGTCTGCTACGTCTGCCTCCGTTGGTTCGTGGAATGAGTGGGGTGGTGCCTCCAGGTAAGCGGTGGGGTCCCGTTCACCTGCTTCTTCCTCTTCCCTGTGGCGTCTCCTCGGCACAACAGCAGAGCGCTCTTCGATTCCTTCCGTAGATTCAAATACTGTCGCGATTGGGTAGACTTCCCTGGAGAAATCACGTGATGAGGTCACATGGGGCGTGATGTCATCCGGAGTATGGTCAAACTTAAAGGGACCGTCGGGTTCTATTTCTCGTGTTCCTCTCGCAGACTGAAAATAAAGAACAGGGGAGAGATAAGGGGGAAGATGTCCATCGTCCTCTTCCGGTGTCTGATTGTATAAAGACATCTCCTGACATATTGATAACTATTGTTTATTAATTATTAATTGCTTATTAATTATTATTAATTGATTCGTTGACAATTATGTCAATTGTTTTATTTTTTTTAGGGCGGGTTGTGGGTTTATAGGGGAATAGAGTGGGAAGTAATTTCATTATAATTAATTAAAATTAATATTTTTTATTAATCAATATTTATGTATTTAATATTTCACAATCTTAATTGTGGTACATTATTTAATATTAATTGGTTATTAATTTCTATTAATGTATTGTTAATTGTGTCACGTTGTTTAGCAGTGGGTTGTGGGTTGTTAGGGGAGTAGGGTGGGAAGTAATTTAATTTTAATACATTTTCTAATATTGTTTATAAAATATTTATTTAATGTTGTTTTATAGTGCTATTTGTGAGAATTAATTTATTAATAATTGTTTATAAATTGCTTGTTAATTATTATTAGTTGAGTAATTAATTGTTAATTAATGATGTTAATTGTGTCATGTTTTACAACATTGGTGGTGTCATTTATAGGGGAATATGGTGAGAGGTAAATTATTTTTAATTAATTAATAGTTTGTTAATTTATGCTAATTCATTTGCTGGAGTGGGAATAGTGAATTATTCCCCCCACTATCCAACACTTTCCCTACTGTTGCACTTGTTGGAGTGGGAATAGTAATTTTTACCCCTCTGCCATCCAACACTTTCCATACTGTTGCACTTGCTGGAGTGGGAATAGTAAATTATTCCCCTCCGCTATCCAGCACTTTCCCTACTGTTACACTTGCTGGAGTGGGAATAATAATTTTTAACCCTACGCTATCTAACACTTTCCCAACTGCTGCACTCACTGGAGTGGGAATAGTGATTTTTACCCCTACGCTAACTAACACTTTCCCTACTCTTGCAGCAATTGCAGTGGGAATAGTAATTTTTTACCCTTATGCTATTCAATAATTTTCCTACTGTTACACTTAATGGAGTGCAAAATGTAGGTTTGAAAATGTTTAAATATTTTAGTATTTTATTTTATAATATAATGTTTATATTATGATATTTTATGTTATAGGTGTGTGTGTATATATATATATATATATATAATAGTAAATGTTCATATATTTATAATATCTTACAATATATTAAAGTTATTGCTTTATTAATATTTTGACAGTAAATATACATTTATATATTACATTTTATATATGTATGTTTAATTTTGTATAAATTAAATGTATTATATTTTTTTTAAATGTATATTATATTAAATTTTTATAATATAACTGTTTTAACATTATTTTTTATATATTAAAAAAATTATATTTTTGTCATTTACATTTTAAAGATCGGATGTCGATATTTTGACCATCGATATTTTTGGGTTCTATATTTTTGACTTCGATATTATGTCAGTGATTCATTATGTTTATAGGGTTGGTGATGATCCACAAATTGTGCCCCTGAAAAATAGGAGTCGTCTTCAAAATATTCCTCGCTAACTTACTGATATTTTGGTGGAAGTGGTGAACTTACTTGGAGAGGTGTGCTCTGGTATCAGTAAAGCTGACTGAGAATATGTTGAATCTCTTGTCGATGTCATTGTCGATGTTATTGGTGTTTTTGTAGTTGACAGTGTTACTGTTATTGGGACTGGGTTGACGACAGCTTTCTCATCGACAATGTCTCTGTAGATGTGCAAATTGTAGGTGCTGTGATAGACGTTGGTTTAAATCGCTGTCAACTATGCCATCGTTGTTACCATCATTGACAGAATTTTTGTCAGCGCTTATTTCACCAAAGTGGATTTCTCCATCAACTGCACTTAAGAGAGCTTCTTGAAATGCAATGCCTACTTTAGAGAAGGTGCTGCAGGTTCAAATGTTGATATTTTATAGGAGAAATCCTCTTTAGTATGCTCATGCAAGTGTTCAGTTGACAGAATGTGCTCTTTCGATGGCCCATGATGAGTTTTTCAGAGCTTTCTTAGGTGGTTTATTTGGTATTTGGCCTTCAGACCTTTCTCTTTCTGAAGCCTCCTTGTCTGAGGAATTTTCATTCTCTTCCTCAGAATGAGGAGTGTTCCCGACTTTAAGTTTTATGAATTCATAACAAAAGCCTCCCCTCTCTGTCTAAGTGTATTTGAAGAGAAAGTACGACAGATTTTACAGTCCTTTACCTTATGAGGGGTGGAGGCAATAAAAGCAGTGTTTGTGAGGATCATCTGAGTGTAGTCTTTTCTTGACACAAGTCCCATATCTGAAATTCTAGTTAGTCAGGCTTGAATAGCAGGTGGTGCTGGTCTGAAAAATGTGGATACATATCTATCTGAAAATCCTGGATAACTGAGCAGGACTCAGGGAGACTCCATTCACATGATGTGCGGTAAGAAATGTGAGGGAGTGAAGCCTCTGTGGGGAATGTCCTGAGGGTGCTGTCACCTGATTGGCTGGAGTTTGGTTCTTACCTAATAAAGTAGATAAGTTACTGAAGTGAATGTTTTTGAGCCCTTCCGGGCTACGTGTAAATTGTACTGATTTTTCTATTGTGCCGTTGGAGTCCCACTTTGACGATGGGGAATGATTTTAGCATGTGAATCTATTAAAGATTCGATACTGGAGAAAAAATGGTATTATAATGATTTTAGATTTCTTTCTGTGCGCAAAGATGTAGCAGAGGAAAACAAGGGCCAGATGGCTAAGATATAACTTACTGGTTACAGTGCATATGGGGTATTAGCTTGGATACTCACACCTTGTTTACATCTGTCAAAAGACAGGCAGCAGCGGTCAAACCACAAACACAAAACAAGGTAGGAGCATGTATTTTGAATACAAAAGAGCAGATTTATTTAAGAGATACAATATTTCATTTTCAAATCCGGGGGAATGCTGCAGTATGGCCTTGCGACATGCTGTAAATGATAGCCATGTGTCATACATTACACAGTGTTGCCGTTCATCAGCGATTATCAATAGAGGATGAGGTGGACGATGATATGGGTGAAAGAGAAAATGCCGAGAGGAACATTTGCAGGATAGTGATAGTGCAATGGAAGGAAGTGAACTGCAAAAGAAATCTGTGGCCACAACTTTTTGTAATGGAGGTTTATCACAAAAACATTTTTAGGGAAGAATATTCCAACTAAAATTGAATTTATTGATGAGATTTTGTTTCCCATAAAACCAACATTTACAGAATTGTTGTCTCACAATTTAAATTTTGTGAAGGTTCATACCTCGCAAAGATTTGAAGGAACATCACACAATTTGCAGAGGATAAAATTGCAACTTTTCACATACTTAGCCACCTTAATGTATATTTAACAATCGTTATTGCAACCTCAGTTTCAATGGGAAATATTTAATCTTGACTTAATGTGCTATTCCATTTGGTATTATTTAGCTGCCTTTAGTGTCTACCTTGGTTCGATTACACTCATTTTTAAAAGCCAACCCTAGCTATTGTGTTTTATAGGCAAATTGCAATACCAGAGTTATTGTTAAAAAGGGAAACAACATTATCAATAAGATTCATGTAAGCAACTACAGAAAAAAAATATGATTTGCCACAGAAAACAAGACTTTTTCCTATTACCTTCACTGGGTATGCAGTTATTCTAATAATAAAAGGGTATTAATGAAACATTAATATTTGTTTGGCACTTACATTTTAGGGCATTAAAAGCCAGTTTGTAGGACCAGCGCTGAATTCTCTCATCTTTAAAATGTGGTACTGAAGGGCCACGCCCTTTACCATACTTCACCAAGATTTTATCTGGAGACTTTTCAACATGGATACTCTGGAATATTTCAGCTGCATTTATAAATAGTGAGTCAGAATAGAAAGGTTTTTCATGCTGACTAGGCGTACTTCTAACAACTGTTTCTGTGCTGTGTGACATGGCCATTTCTTCTAAATTTGATATATCACGTCGAGCAGCATAGCTTGGGCTCTGAATTTCAGTACCGCTTCTAAAATTAAACATGTTTAATTTTCGATGATTTTCAATTTATTTGAAATTGACAGAAACGAGGTAGGTCTGCCTGTGGAAAGAAAAACAAAGTATTCTGTGTTAAGACTTTTATTGTTTGCAATAAAAATAAAATATTAATATTGTATATTGTATTGAACTAGATCCATGTTATAACAGTGACCGATTGTGTGCAATGCAAATGCTAATTGAAAACAAAAGCAAATAATTAAACCCCATTCGATGTACCAGTTTTAAAATATACTGGCAATTTTGTACTTAGATTGTAAAATGTAATATTTCAAAAATAATTTTCTGCTTCCACTGTTAAAATAAATATGTGATTACCTGTTGATCTATTACTCTTAATCCACTGACTTTCTGGACCAGATTTTTAAAAGGCATTTTGGATACGTAAAGTAGTACACCAGTTGCATTGCATCACATACTACAAAATGCAATTCACAAACTTACAACCTAGATCTTCACCTACACCTATCCTATCTTTTCTGTACAGCAATTTCAGCACTCCCAAGTATAGGATTTAGTAGTGAATGTGGGAGGGACAAGCAGGCGAGTGGTGGGAACTATGGAACATGACTACTACAAAATGAGAAGAGTTTAGGTGATTTTAAACACAGCTTTATGGCTAAACAAAGCACATACTTCTACATAAGAGTAACACAACTGCTATTCACAAAATACAATTTTTATTCTACTAGAGCGATAAGTTTGACAAAATAGGCTTAAATATACTCCAGCCCACTCTTGGAGTAAGCCGAGTACCACACATGGCCAACCACTGGTAGTGCGGCACACTCATATAGAAACAACGGAGGTAGGGTATAGCACTAACACCGCATAGGAAATTATATAGACATAGGGTGCATAGATGGAAAAAGCCTGCTGCCTTTTTTCTTGTATACACTTCTCAATCTGCAGTCTGTTGGGTTCCTCATTGCGGGTGTGCCGAAAACCACCAGAGATGGTGAGCTGGTCTGCCAGCTAAGCGGGGTGCTGGTCGTGATGGCTTTATAAATGAGGCCGCTGGTTTTGAAGACGGTGCCTGTTGGCAATGGGAGGCAAAGCGTCAGAAAGAAATGAAATATTGAAGATAGAAGTGACTCAAACAGATGGACTTAAAAAATAACAAAAATATGTTTTCACTACAATGTTTCAGCTTATGCCTTCCTCAGATAGTACAAAATCCTTTGCTCAGTGACTGCAAATCTAACACTGCTGGCTTTTCAAAAAGCATCATGAGTGAAAATTCCATTTGGAATGTGGAATCATTGCAGACCTGAGATCTCCTATGATATCCAGTAATCATGTGGTATTGTCACTGATGTTTACTCCATTTGGATGTAATGATTTCAATCTATACTTCCAGAGGATTTCATTGGAATCCAGTAGTTCTTTTTTTAAGACATGTTTCACAGGGAAAATCTTTAAATCTGATAGCAAATGGTCCACAAGGTTCAAATGACTGGCTACAGGCTGGTCAAGTTTCTTAATAATTATTGCTTATTTGTGATTCCTGAATCAAGAGGTCATACACTGTTTGGCATACGTATTGTTCTGTGCAGCTTTGGGTTTGGCACTGACTCACATAAATGATGCATGTTTATAGACATGAAAGAAGTTGTCTTATGCCATAGGTTCTTCTTTCAGCAAACCTGTTACTGATGATGTTCGTAAAAGGTATTCACATGTGATGCACCTTTTAAAATCAAAACAATTAACCCCTCCATTTGTTAAAGCTTGCTTGAGTTCAGCTCTCACAAAAAAAGCTCATAAATTGAGAGCTCTGCAATGACTGTCAGTTTTAAAATATATATAAAATAAATAAGTTATATACTTTCACATGTTCCCTCAGAGATGTGGCCACACTCCAAAGACATGTAAGTGACAACACTTTATTCAAGCAACAGACTGCTTCTCGTCCCGTGATAGTGCCCCCTGGCCTGACGCGTTTCAGGGAATCCTCTCCCCTTCCTCAGAGGCCAACATGAGCAGTCCAGTAATTTACGTGCATACCGCACTGTCTCCTGCACGCTATTTGAATGTCAATGGTTTCTGGTGTACCAATTAGTTATTCCTTTTTCACAATGCCTGCTGGGACCTGCAGTCCAATCTTGCACATTTATATCCCTCCAGTGGGCTAGGTGCTCATGGTATTTTCGGGGACCAATTCTCAGCCCTCCATTGAGCCTCCGAACAAGACTTAGCCTGTTAATTTTGCATATATATATAAATCATACACTGAAAAAAACAACAGATGTGACAATATAGTTAGGTGGTAAAAAAAAAGAAAAAAACACTGAAATACGCCAGTTTTAGTTGGTGAACTAAGAATAAATGTAATTACATTTCCCTTTCCTATAGTGAGATCTCTGTGCCGGCGGAGGAGATCTCCACAAACAGGTGGAAAGTTGATAATAGTAATTTTAAACTAGTCGAAATCAGATTACAAATACATAAAACACATACATCAAATCCAGGAATTCAATAAACTCAATGTTGTCAGATTAAAAAGAATAAAACTATAAGACAATAATACATCTACTAAAAGTTATTTTAAAAGTAATGCAAGAGCGAGTTGCAGACATAAGTACTGTCCAATAACAAATTAGGTCAGCCAATGAGGGAAGGCATCAACCCAAATGTTATCACAGTGTGGATGGGGTCAGTAAGACTGCTGACCCCACCTCAATCTCTGATGAAGTGTCGCTGATTGACACTCGACCCTGGGCGCTTCCGGGCTTTAAACTGAAGTGCCCAGGTGCGAGCCAATCAGTGACGCTATCACTCATCTCTGTGGGTAGGGCCTCAGAGACCTTTGCTGAGGGGAGGACGTCACGCCCACAGGAGCTGTGACTTCCTCTGCCCTGCAAACTTCAGCTCAGGCAGCCAGGAGCCTGAACATTTAGCCCATGTCTGGCTCCTGGCTGCCTGACCTGAAAATGAACAGTGTCTGTCAGGCTGACCGTTGTTCAGGCTGACAGACACTGTTCCTGAGCCTGACAGACACTGTTCCTGACGGGCAAAAGGTGGAGGTGCGTGGCCCCCCACCCTAATGGACTGGCCGTGGCTGTGCTGGTTCCGCCTGGAGATCAATGAACATGTCATTTGATTGGACCCACTCTATCAGTTTCCCTATCACTTACTGGCAAAAGATCTTCTGGAGTCCATCCAAATTGCTAATGGGCATGTAGTTCCCTGGCTCATCCCACCACCCTTTCTTGTATATTGGCACTATCTCAGCCTTGCGCCAGGATTTAGGTATGGGGCCGCCTTATAGTATGGCCTTCGTCAGAACATTTATGTAGGCTCTCTAAATTTCAGGCACAGCAGCATAAAGATCAGCCAGAATGCAATCTGGTTCCAGAGAATTAAGTCTATGACCCTACGGGAATCTATAATAGATATCGCAAGGGGGGGGGGGGGGGGCAATATCACTTAAATAGTACATTCCAGACTGATGTAATCAGAGTCACCTCCCCCTTCTTAACATGCAGAATAAAGCTTCCCAAATTGATCAGCCTAATTATGTGGATGAACATGATATGCTACTGAGGAAGTTGAGACACAACTGCCATGTGCTATTACGTGCCAAAATGCAATGGAGTCCCTTGATTTGGCGGTGTGGGTCAAATCTGCCCAAACCTCCAACTCCCACTCTGCTTTAGCTTGTGTGAGCACGCCTTTATATTTCAAGTGGCCTCAGGGATATTGTTCTGGTCTCTACCTTTTATCAGGACTAATAGTTGAGATTTAGCAGACCTGCACTGGACATTGTACCATGGATGTGATTTGGGGCGTTCCCTCCCACACTCCTCAGCTCCTTGGCGAGCAGGTCTCTCAACACAGCGAACAGGCCCTCATGAATTTTAATTATTAGATTTAGGCCTGGTTCTTCTTTCGTTACTTGAATTGATAATTTCCATAACATCACCGACCCTGGCATATATCTGCTTCAGGAGACTCTGACACGCTTCCACAAAAACCCATTTTAGGACGTTTTTATTATTAGAGACGACTATATTATCCAATTGGCTAAATTTAATTACCATCTTTTCAGGGCCCGCCAGTCCACTTAGGTGCAGAATCTGAACATTGTGGTCACTGTCCCCTTTTTCTTTGACTACCACATCGGATAAGAATGACCAGGAGTTAAAGGATTACAGCAAATAGTCTATTCTACTTGAACAATTAGATTAAAGGTCGCGGCACCATCCTGATCAGATTGGAATCTCCCATTGCAGACTCTCAGCCCTATTCCTAGCGTAATACCCAACAGCTGGAGTGTCATGGTGGAGCTTCTTTTGACTGAGGAGATGCTTAATTTTGGATCTGCTATAGAGCATCTCCCTAGTCCGTTAAAGATATGTCATAGGCACCAAGGTGTTTCTATGTCACATTAAAATCACCTGCCACTATAAAAAATGCATCAGAATGTAGGGTGCGTAGGAAGGTATCTAAGAGGGCTTAGAATGGAGACTCCTTGTTCACACTCTGGGTCTGTTATACATGTTAAAAAGAAAGACACACGGGCGTGACTTTGGAGCCGGCCAAGACGGCAGCTTACAAGCGGAGCTCCGGGCCTCGTTTTCCGGAATATCCCACCATCCTCACTAATCTCCGTTCCTGCTGACACCTAAATATCGGCGATACACAAAGAAGATTCATGGGCTAACAACAAGCCGTGAAATAGACGTGGAACAGCAACGAGATGCCGGCACGGAGAAACAGCGAGGGAGAGGCAGTACCACCCATTACAGCAGTCTCGGTGGAGAACAGTAACGACAACTGGAGTGGGCAGTGACGGATGCTCTTCCCCGAAAGGTGGGGGTAAGCATATCGTAGACCGCCGGCTGTGGACCTTCCCCTGCGTTTTCCCCCTAGCAACAACCTGAAGGGGGCGAGGCCCTCTGCGGTGAGCCACAGAGGGTGGGTGATGGGAGTCTGCAGCAACAGAGGAATGCACAAGGCCTGGCGATGGACCTCTCAAGGCAGAGTACACTTAGAGTGCGAGAAGGGCTGCCCTAATACCCAGGGAGAGAGGCACTGGATGGGGGGGGGGAGGCTGAAGGAATGGCGAAAAGGTATATTTGCAGAGGCCGAAGAGCAAAGTGCTGATCCGCGGCCTACGCCCTCCCTATTTATAAAAAACAAGACGCTTGCGGAGAGGCTGAAATGGGCAGAGACAGACGCAGGTGGAAAAGAACATAAGGAAGGGGGAACCTAAAAATCCACCGACTGCAATACTGACCGCAGCCCAGACCTGTTCGACCTGGAATCTGGTCCCGGCGAGTGCGGTGAAGGAAGCCAAGACACGCACAGCCCAGGGGCAGCAAATCCCCCAATTCAGGAAAACAGATTTGCAGCCTGCCTGGAAACACTAGCAGAGGGGCTAGAAAACACCGTGCATAGGGCAAGGCCCATAAAGACCACGAGGAGAAGAACGGCAGCCTATAATATCCCTACTCATAACACCGAACATATTCTGTGCCCGCTTGTCTTGAAACCGGGGCCAGGTGAGCACCGCAAGGAATATTTGGCCACAGACACAATCGAGGGGAGGTAAGACCCCCAATACAGAGGGGGAGACTGCTCGCCGCAGCAACAAGGCCCTGGGAGAACCACATCATGGGCACAGTCCAAGGAAGTTAGCCTCTCAATATAGAGACAAGGCTGTGGGCTAGAGAAAGTAGACTGGTCTGCAGGTGAACACCAGAGTGGCACTTGCAGATTATCGTCGTAACGCCTCGCCAGAGTTGTGCGGCAGCAACAGACCCCGAGAAGGAACACAGAGACAGTGAACCAATAGTTGGATTTTGCCCTTACCACTCAGTTACTACAGGAAAGTCCGGGGCTGTCGACTGAGGCAGTGAAGGCACCTTTGGGTCTTAGGACAGAATAGCATAGGGGCATAAGGAACGGCCACAGCAGAGACGGAAGTGGTACATTTGCAGACCAGCACAAAGCGCCTAGAGGAGCAAGTGCTGAATCTCACAAAGCAACAAGAGGCTATGGCGGCAAAGCTGGAGAATCAAGAAAGGATGGCACGCAGAAATATTATCAGAGTAGTGGGGGTCCCGGAAGGAGTGGAAGGGCTGAGTATTGATACTTAACCACCTAAAGCCAAAAAGACTCTCCAACTACTTTACTATAGAACGCACGCATAGGCCAAGCCAAAGCCGGGAGCACCACCCAGAACGACTGAAGCACGGATCCTAAACTTGCGGGATAGGGATGCTATACTGCAAGTGGCACGCACACACAGAGACCTCCACTACAAGAATACAGTAATTCAGTTCTTTCCGGACTTTACGCTACAGGTCCAAAAGCAGAGACGACCTTTCGAGGCAATCAAGAGGAAACTGCGAAGCAAAGATATCAAATACATGATGTTGTTTCCAGCAAAGCTGAGAGTCATAGCAAAGGAGGAAGCCCTGGAATTTCAATACATCGGAAGAAGCATGGGAGTGGCTAGAGAGCTGGCGTACAGTGAGACACAACTCCCAACGAGACAGAAGACATGGAATGCAGAAGGATCAGCAAGAGGGACCCACGGAAGCAAGGACTCATACTGCCACCTGAGACATAATTGACAAGAGAGACTGGAACACAAAGGAACTGTACATAAATAGGACTAACACCTGTAAACAAGAGACTGTCGGAGTGCTTGGGAATAGCTGCCACTATATATCCTTTATGAACAGCGGGTGGGACAAGTGACTGGGGGGTGAATTGTGCTTAAGGGGAGAGAAAATACTCAACAGACCTAAATGTTGTCAGCAGGATCAGGAATGAGATCAATAGATTTGGGGGTGTACAGGTGAACGAGGATGGTGCTCTACATTAATAGGCACCTGCCTACCCCGTTCTAGTTACCAAAGTTAAAGGGACAACAGGCGCTCTGAAAGTTGGAGAGGTGGGTAGTTTGTTAAGCCCACCTAGCAGGGTACCAGGGAGGGGGGTGGGCGGTTTACAAAGTTGGGGAATGTAGTATTATTCCCGTTATAGTTAGTTGAAGAAATGTCAAATTGCAGAACAATCGCAGTGTCCAGATCATGATGTGGTAAATATGATAGGCAACTGGCTAAAAAGAAACTCATTGACTCGGTAACCGAATTAAGCACACAATAGTCCTACAATACTTGCATATACACAATGTTACTTCAAGAAACACACCTGAATGGCAACCAGTATAAAGCATTGGATAGATATGGATACAAACTTATAGAACATGCAGGTTGCACGACAGGGTCGAGAAGGGTGGGGATATTACTTAGGACCGCCATCCCTTTGGCAGTAAAGAAAATCTGGCATGACCCGTTCGGGAGATACGTGGCGCTTACTGGGACATGGGATGGGCGGGTCCTGAACATGGCCTCTATTTACAAGCAGGCGAACTGTCAGCATTGGGTGCCCTACTTGTCAACCTAACACGGGGGAACCTAATATTAGGAGGGGACATGAATGCAACCATGGAGCCAGAGAGAGACAGGGAATCAAAAGCAAATAGGGGGAGAGGGATGGAGACACTGCAGGTGTTTGTGGAAGCCATGGGTCTGACAGACCTGTGGCGTTTACATAAACCCCAGGAAAGACGATATACTTATTACTCAGCGATACATGGCAGCTACTCCTGCCTAGACCATATTTTGACACACAAGGGGAGTGTTGGATTGTTCTGAAACACGAAAATCAAAGCATGCGATATATCAGATCACTCACCAGTGGAGGTGGTTCTTCAGGACCCATTGAGAACGATAGTATTACCACCTAGAATAGACACCTGGGTCTTCAAGAATAAAGACCTGGTAGACCAAATTAGAGAGAAGGCGCAACTTTACTTTCTGGAAAATTAAGGGTCAGTGGACTTGGCATGTACCGTATGGGACGCATTCAAAACGGTGATACGTAGATATGTACAAGCACTAATTGGGGGGTGCAAGAAAGAAAAGAAGATGTGGGACACTCTAGAGGAAAATATAGTTAGGCTGGAAGCAAAAGTATTAGCAGGGGAAGAATCTTATCCACCACTCATGCATCGTATTAGTCTCAAGCAGCAAGAAATGAGAGCCTTAGCAGATAACGCTGCATGGTCCTTGGCGTTAGCAACACAAAGGAGGCTATACAACCTAGGAGATAAAGCCAACAAAATGATCACATGGCTGGAAAAGAGGGACAGGGAGAGAAACTGTGGAGAAGAAATACGAGACTCCAGGGGGTAGTACAGAGAACCGTGGAAGGAACAGCGAAGGCCTTTGCAGATTATTATGCGGGAATATACACCTCCAAACCCTCTAGAACCGGAGAGGACTGTTGAGAATTACTGGTAGACGTGTGGCTCCCAACACTGATAGAGGGGGACAGAGAGGACATGGAAAGAGACATCACAGTTGAAGAGATTACAAGGGCTATACGGGATGTGCGGGAGGGGAAAGCTTTGGGGCTCAATGGCCTACCAGCTGAATTGTATGAATTGTATGAAAGTGCAGCGGGTGTGGTGGTTCTGCATATGCTGAAAATGTTCGAAGAAGCAAGAGAAAGGGGATACCTACCAATAGACCAGCGAACGGCTACTATAGTAGTGATCCCCAAGATGGGCAAACCTCCGGAAGGATGCAGTTCCTACAGGCCTATATCCCTGCTAAACACGGAGGTTAAAACCTTGGCCAAGGTTCTGATGAATTGCCTTTGAGGGAGTTGTCTCGACTCTGGCACATCCAGATCAGTCGGGATTTATGCTGCATCGGAGTACTAGGCTAAATCTTAGGCGCCTGTACGGGGTAATGCACTTGATTAAGTCCCATCCGAAAAAGGAAGCGGTGCTGCTCTCACTGGATGCACGTATGGCATTTGACAGTATCGAATGGCACTATCTGTTTGCACTTCTGGAGAGATTCGGATTTGGTCCCCGATATCGATCATGGGTTAAGTTGCTCTATACGAATTCATTGGCTAGGGTGCGTGTGTATAGCTTTGTTTCCCGCTCCCTTGCCCTGCAAAGAGGGACGAGGCAGGGGTGCCCACTGTCCCCCTATTTGCGTTGCCACTGGAGCTGCTTGCGGCTTGGGTAAGAGGAGACCCATTGGTAGCGGGGTTCATGAGGGACTGGAATTGGGAGGAACGTATATCTTTATTTGCAGACGATGTCCTTCTGTATGCCACAAGACCCCGCTTTACAATAGGCAGGCAGTTACAAATATTCTGATTATTTGGTGGCTGCTCAGGGTACCACATTAATTGGGAAAAGTCTCTCCTGTTTGTGCTTCCAGATGGACCATTACCCTCGCTGACTAGGGAGCTCAAACTCAAAACTAAAGATTAATTCAAGTATTTGGGCATCACTATCGCAAAAACAGATTCAGAATTCCTAGAAGAAAACCTAATGCCCCAACTGAAACGCCTGAAAAGAGATGTGGCGCATTGGAGGACATTACCGATCCCCTTGATGGGGAGAGCGGCGCTCTTCAGAATGACACTGCCGCGCACGCTATATGTCCTACAAAATACCCCACACACAATACATACCAGGCAAGTTCTTTGGAGAAGTAGATAGTGAATTGAGGAAGCCCCTATGTGATGGGGTGGCGCAAGCACAGCACAAACCAAACTCCAGAGAGGTACCTACGATGGAGGCCTTGCCATTCCAGATATTAAAAAATACTATTTGGCGTCGCAGTTGGTAACAATCAATGAGTGGATCTTTGTGGACAGAGATGACATGGCGTACTCTAACCAGGAACTCCTCGATATTAGACGAGGCAGTTCAGATAAAGGCACTTATCACAAATAAGAAACACATAGGGCTCTCCCAGTTATGGAGAGGCCCTTCACTTGCAAATTCTGCCAGTTTCAGAACCTGAAGCTGGTACAGAAGCCCTCAGACCTTATGGCATCGAATCCAAGGAAGAGTCAATAGTGCCTCTATGTAGATACCCATTACCAGGTTCCTTTAGTAAACCATATGGGAAAATCTGCTCAAAGTTGGAACGGCTTTCTAAGCAATTTCAGATCCCTGCCTAAGCACGCAGTCCAAATCTGGGATCTACTTACCTCTAAGAACCCCTATATTGGATTTCTGACTGAAACCTGGCTAAAACCCAGCTCCACCCCGCCATAGCAGTGGCACTCCCTGAGGGCTACTGCATTCAAAGGCTGGATAGAAAACTGAAGGCGGTGGGCAATCATTCATAAAGATTCTATTAAAGTTTCCATACTTGAGCAACGCTGCAATGAGAAAATCGAAATATTAGTCTTTAGAATTGCTTCCCCAACATAGCTGGATAGGTGCCCTCATATATCGGCACCCAGGCCCCCGTTCAGAGCTCTCGCTTCAACTAATGGAATGTATTGCCTCCCATGTCATCTCTACAAAATGTTTCATGCTCTTGGGAGACTTTAACGTACATAGTGAGAACACTGCAAATCAGGATGCCTTCGCACTCCTGGCTGACGTAGCCACTCTAGACCTAGGTAAGATCAACGACGGCCCCACACACTCTGCTGGACATACGTTGGATATTTTACCACCTCTCCTAACATTTTATTCAAAGCTTCCTGCTCACTCACATGGACTGACCACTCATTAATAGATTTTCTAATCAAGGGTCCTAGGATAAACAACGCTCCCCCCATGACCCCCCTTAGCTCTCGTAGACAGTGGCATAAAATCACCCATGACCACTTCCAGGATATAATCCCACAAATTTGGAATCTAGAATCAAAGAATATGGTAGAATTACTGGCTCGCTATTATTCCATAGTTAAAACTGCCATTGATCACCTAGCTAATTTGAAACAGTGTCCTAGCTTGGCTAAGCGCCCCCAGACAGCGTGGTTCCCCCAAACCTATGGACCGAAAAAAGTCTGTAAAAATCTAGAATGGTGATGGCGCCACTCCATGATAAAGCAAAACCAAAGGGGATGATGGACGGAGTGTTGAACATTGCAAGCACTCACCCCCAGTCAACAGAACTGAGTTTAATCCATCATCATTTTTTAGCTCACTCCGCCACCCCAGTTCAGACATGGCCATATGCAAATCAGTCTGACCCTGTGCCTCATGGAAACAGTCCAGCCCGAACTAGCAAGTCATGTCTTCCCTGGACCGGAAGCAAGCATACGGGGACCAGTTTCTGGCTAATCAGCCGTCATCAGCCAGGCTAGCTTGAATCCAGTGGCAAAGTGAGCAAGGGACCCATGTCTGGGCATACCGTGCCAACTTAGGGCAAACAAAGCAAAACCAAAGGGGATGATGGACGGAGTGTTGAACATTGCAAGCACTCACCCCCAGTCAACTGATCTGGGTTTAATCCATCATCATTCTTTAGCTCACTCCGCCACCCCAGTTCAGACATGGCCATATGCAAATCAGTCTGACCCTGTGCCTCATGGGAACAGTCCAGCCCGAACTGCCTGGCCATGTCTTCCCTGGACCTTAAACAAGCATCTTGGGACTGGTTTCTGGCTAATCAGCTGTCATTAGCCAGGCTAGCTTGAATCCAGTGGCAAAGTGAGTAAGGGACCCACGTCTGAGCATAACCTGCCAACTTAGCCAGAGGCAAAGTGAGCAAGGGACCCACGTCCGGGCATACCCTGCCCACTTAGCTCCCCTTTGGTTTTGCTTCGCCACTCCCATGATACACAGGACAAAGTCTGATACAAGATAGCTCTGGCTCAATATCACAAAAATATAAAAAAAAGCGCTCGCAGAGCCTATATTGCGCTACAACTCAATCAGGCAGGCAATAACCCCAAAGTTCTATATCAAATCCTTAAATCCTTCACTAATCCAAAGGCATATAACAACAAGGCAGCTCCCTCCCAAGCACTTTGTGATAATATAGCAACTCATCTCACTCAGAAAATTGAGCTGATCTATGATAAAATCACTTCAGTCGAGAACCACCAGCATGATTCTGTATCCTGCGAACCTCCTGCCATACTTAATGTGCAAACATTAGAAAACCTCTCTCCTCTCAGTGCTGTGATGTAGAGTCATTATTGATCATAATCAAATCAGGTTCCCCTTTGGATGTTATTCTGGCTAAAAATACCTCATTGCTCTCCAAACAGCTATCCCCGCCCCCCAATTTGCTCTATCCTCAATCTTTCGATGAGAGAGGGACAACTTCCCATTGAATGGGAGGCGGCACAAATAATTTCCATCCGGAAGGACACCAAGTCCCCTATGGAGGATTTATCCAACTATCGCCCAATTTCACTGTTACCTCTCCTGCGCAAGGTATTAGAAAAACATATCAACAAACATCTGTCTGATCCTGTCGAACTTGATCCATCTCAGTCTGGATTTAGGCCCAGGTACAGCGCCAAGTCAGCTTTGATTGCGGTTACTGACAATATTAGGCAGCCCCTTGACAACGGACTAGCAGTACTTCTTGTACTGCTTGACTTGTCGGCTGCCTTCGACACTGTCTCTCATCAGATTCTGCTCAGGAGACCCAAAGTATTGGAATCCAGGGGCAAGCCTTTCAATGGATGCCAAGTTTTCACTCTCACTGAACTCAGACGATCAACTTAGGCCCCTTCTGTTCAAAGATTATGGGACTGGCTAAGGAAGTACCCCAGGGCTCCTGTCTCAGTCCCACTTTCTTCAACATTTATGTTGCTCCCTTAGCAGGATTACTTAGGAAATGGGGTTTTTCACCAATCTCGTATGCTTATGACACCCAGCTTCTATTTTCCTTTAGCAAACACACCCCCAATGCCCAGTCTACCTTCGCAGATAGCATGACGGCAATTGCTAGCTGGATGAGGAACAATTTCCTCCAGCTCAACGCGGGCAAAACCGAGATCATGCTGTTTGGAGATGCCCCTTTGCTGTGGTCCCCAAGATGATGGCCAGAGGAGTTGGGTGCCACCCCGGCTTCCAAGAATGTGGTAAAAAACATTGGCATACGCTTGGATCAGAAACTGACGATAAAGGAGCACGCTGCAACCACCGCAGGCTCCTGCTTCCATGTGTTAAGCCTACTAGGGAGGGTATTTCCCTTCCTCCCTCTGACCACTCTGAAAACACTCATTCAGGCATTGGTGCTGAGCTGCCTGGACTACTGTAATGCCCTTCTGATCTCGGCCAATGAGTCATTACTGAGCAGACTACAAGTAGTCCATAATTCCCCGGCACGCCTTGTGTCGAATGCCCCCCACCAGAACAGACTCCCTCCTTCTCCAACAACAATTGCACTGGCTTCCGGTGCGTAAACAGATAACATTTAAGGGATCAATGACAAAATATCGAGAAGGAGAATATCGACCTGCCAAAATAGCGAGGAAAAAACATAGAATGCCAAAATATCGAATCCCTATCTACAAACAGGTAAGTACAAAAATATAGAATCCAAAACATCGTTGTAAAAAATATAGTTGGTCAAAATATCGAATTTTTTAAATGTCTTAAAAGTAATGTAAAATTAATGAAATAATACATATAATTAACTAAAACATACTTAAAAATACTTAAATACCTTTAAAAGTAATAAATAATTAATACTAGTAATAAAAAAAAAAACATATATATTAACGTAATATTAATTAAAAATATTCAATATTTTTTGCGTAGGATAGCGGGCGGGTAAAATGTACTATTACCACTCCAGTAAGTGCAATAGTAGGGAAAGCGTTGGATAGCGGGAGGGTAAAAAGGACTATTCCCACTCCAGAGAGTGCAACAGTAGGGAAAGCGTTGGATAGAGGGAGGGTAAAAATTACTATTCCCACTCCAGAGGGTGCAATAATAGGGAAAGCATTGGATAGCGAAGGGGTAAAAATTACTATTCCCACTCCAGAGAGTGCAACAGTCTGGAAAGCGTTGGATAGCGGGAGGGTAAAATTTACTATTCCCACTCCAGTGAGTGCAACAGTAGGGAAAGTGTTGGATAGCATAGGGGTACAAATTTACTATTCCCACTCCAGAGAGTGCAACAGTCTGGAAAGCGTTGGATAGCGGGAGGGTAAAATTTACTATTCCCACTCCAGGGAGTGCAACAGTCTGGAAAGCGTTGGATAGCGGGAGGGTAAAATTTACTATTCCCACTCCAGTGAGTGCAACAGTAGGGAAAGCATTGGATAGAGTAGGGGTAAAAATTATTATTCTCACTCCAGAGAGTACAACAGTAGGGAAAGCGTTGGATAGCGTAGGGGTAAAAATTACCATTCCCACTACAGAGACTGCAGCAGTAGGGAAAGTGTTGGATAGCGTAGGGGTAAAAATTACTATTCCCACTCCAGAGAGTGCAACAGTAGGGAAAGCGTTGGATAGCGGGAGGGTAAAATGTACTATTCCCACTCCAGTGAGTGCAACAGTAGGGAAAGCGTTGGATAGCATAGGGGTAAAAATTACTATTCCCACTCCAAAGAGTGCAACAGTAGGGAAAGCGTTGGATAGCGTAGGGGTAAAAATTATTATTCCCACTCCAGTGAGTGCAATAGTAGGGAAAGCGTTGGATAGCGTAGGGGTAAAAACGTATTATTCCCACTCCAGTGAGTGCAATAGTAGGGAAAATAATAATTTAATATTTTATTAAAAATAAATTAATTATTAATACCAACCAAAAAAAGTATCAATTAATTATAAATACCAATACATTTTCTTTTTAATTAATTAACTATTAATAATTAATTAACAACCAATTAATTTTCAATACCAAAAGTTTATAAATACAAATAATACCAATAATTAATTAATAATAAATTAATTTTCAATATACAAAAATTATTTCAATAATTAATTATTTACAATTAAATTACTTCCCACCATATTCCCCTATAAACCCACAACCCGCTACAAATAATAAATTAATACAATTAACATAATTATCAATTAAACAATTAATACAAATTAATTACCAATTAATACAAATCATTTACCAATTAATAATTAATCAACAACCAATTAATTTTCAATACCAATTAATAATTACTTAATAACAATTAAATTACTTCCCACCCTATTCCCCTATAAAGCCACAACCCGCTACAGAAGTAAAACGCAAAATTAAATAAAAAATAATTAATATTTCCTAAAAATTATTATTTAATGTACTATAATTAAATTACTTCTCACCCTAATGCCCTATAAACCCACAACCCGCTACGGAATTAAATTACAAAAAAATTAAATACCATAAAATTCATTACTTTCAAAATATTCAAACATACATTCCAAAATTAATACATACTTTTAACACATATACTAACACTTAAAACACTATAAAAAAAATCCGATATTTTTAACAACTATATTATGACTGTCGATATTACTTACTTCTATATTATGTAAATCGATATTTCTTACCTGATTTTCGATATTCTTCACCACTATATTTTGGCAAACTCGATATTCTGTCCAGTCGATATTTTTCTTTCGATATTATGACTGTTTACCCATTTAAGATATGCTGCATTGTGCATAAAACCTTGAATGGCAGGTCCTAGTTACCTTGCAGAAAAATGCACCCAATACCTGCCAACCAGATCCCTATGCTCAGGAACCAAGTCTCTACTTATAGTACCACAATGCAAAAAATCGTGTCTGGGTGGCAAAGCTTTCTTTCACCTAGCACCCTTCTATTGGAACCAACTCCCTATCCATCTTTGGCAATGCCCTGATCACCTGCAATTTAGAAGACTCCTCAAAACTGTACTGTTTTAATCCTGTCTCCCTTCTCGGCCTGCCACAGCTCTTCCACAGCGCAGCGATACCCTTTTGGGGGTGATTCAGGGGCTTTATAAATTAATAAATATCAAATACAGGGTGGATCACTTAGTGATGGGGCAGAGGGGTTACCCAGGTGCGCTATACCTGGAAACCATAGAAACACAAATGGCCCGCATACACAAGCAGTGTTGAGTGCATGGAAGAGAGCCACTAAATTCCTAGAGTGGGAGAATAGACTGACAGAAATAACCCCACTATGGGACAGCAACATTATGCACGAAGAAGGTAAATTACAGGGATTTAATAAATGGAAACTGCTAGATATAGCTTACCTAGGAGAGGAATGGAGAGGCTTGGCAATAATTTAATTCAAAGACCTGCAGAAGGAATATCAGCTAGCGGACACAGACAGATATAGATACATGCTGCTAGGGCATGCACTCCGATGGCACATCAGAGAAGGGGAGCAGTTTCCAGAACATAACCACCTGGAGGATCGGCTTCTACTGGACCCGATCCATGTAAAGGCCACATCCTTAATGTATAGGAAGATAATAAACAACTCGCCCGATCTGCTGAGGGCTCTGCGTGAAGCCTAGGAAGCAGATATCGGATTACTGGACGATGATGACTGGGCTGAAGCAATACAAAACCGAAGGAAGGTACTGGTCAGAGCAATATTTCTACTGGTCCAGCTAAGGATCCTGCATAGATCTTACTCTACGGAAGTACTGACCTATAAGTTAGGACGTACCCCTACAGACTTGTACACAAGGGGCTGCAAAAAAAGGGGCATCTTTTTCCATATCATTTGGGGATTCCGAGTTATACAGAAATACTGGGAAAAAGTAACACAAATCATGTCTGAAGTATTAGGGCTAGAAATTCCCATGGAGGCCAGATGGCACATCCTGTGTGTGTTGGGCGAGCAGAGAAGGCCAAAATATAAGAAAATATGACTAATGGTGGCGTCAATGGTAGCCAAGAGAAATATCGCCAGGGCCTGGGGGGCGAACCTCTCCCCGAGGGTGGGGCAAAGGAAGTCTGACCTTGACTGGTGCAGCGCAACTGAAAAGGTATTCTATGAGAGTAGAGGCTGCCCATGAAAATGGGAAAAAATATGCATCAGTTGGGTAGATTACACAGACCGTTAAAGTACAGGGGGAGAAGGAGGATAAAAGAACGGCAATAGGTGAAATGAGGAGGGTACCGACTACCAAATAATTAACTAGGGTGAGATTCAAAATAAATGCTGTAATATTGGAAAGTAAATATGAAATGTAACGTTTTCTGTATACTGCCAATGCTCCTCTGGATGGAGCACTGTATACTGCAACTGACGAAAGTTTAAAAAAAAGATTTAAAAAAAAAAAAAAGAAGAAAGACACAATTATTATCCATGTGGCGAGAGAGAGACCAGGAATGTCTGGAGAGGGGACTTGCAGCCTCTTTATAGTACAATTTGGCAAATTCCTCACTGTGAGAAGTTGGCCTGGTATATGCTGTCTACCAGTTATAGTGGGCACCTTGCACCAGTCCAAACAACCCCTTATTGATGACAGGTTAAAGACAACCTTTATTGAAATCTATCTTAGTGATAGCTATGGAGAGCAGCCTTCAGGCTAAGTCTTGAAGAAATGTAAAGCAGCTTCTTTTACCAGTCTATAATCTCTTGAATGGCTAAATGAAAGGAAACCACACCAGGTATATATATAAAATATATGTATTTATTACTAAACCCACCCTACTAGTCTCTTTATGAGGCTAGAGGTCAAAACACATAAGTTACACTTCAAATATTACAGTAAAGAAGCACAAATACACGTTAGGCCCAAGGGGCGAGCCAAACCATATATTAAAATAGTGGTATAAGAACCACGGCTTAACTAGACACAAGGCCTAGAGCCTGTAGAATCGCTGGGACCCCAAGGAACCACCCAAGGTAGTAACACAGGGGACCCATGGGGGCAGTGTGCAGTGTAAGAACACAGCCACGAGCTCCCGTTAGCTTCTATGGGGAAAGTCGCAGTTAGATTTTTTAAAGATAAGGGACACTTAGAGATGGACTAGGACCAAACCCTTTTGGACTTAGACAGTTCTAGGGTCAACACCCACGGGAGCACTGGAGTACTCGAGTTACCTCACCCAGGGAAGCCGGGTGCAAAGGTGTCAAATGATGTCGGGTCGCGCCGTCCTTTTCAATGGAAGCTGGCAAAGAAGTGCTGCTGCCGGGAAGATGCGAAGTGTCCAAAGAGATCCAAGTCTGGATCGAAGATGTGGGACATAGTCTGGGTCACTTTCCAATGACCAGGGGAACGATAGACGAATGCACACCGATGTCGGGTGTTTCAGGTGAAGAAGGTAAAGCTGGACTCTTCAGCCACGAGGACCAGGAGGCATCGAGGACGACCAGGAGCTGGATTCGAGCTGTCCCACGAAGGATGTCGAGTGCTGCAGCGTTGGTGCCTGGATTGAACACAACAAGCCTTGGCAACAGCAACCCATGCAGAAAGGAGAAAGACGCTTTGGTGCGGACCAGCAAGGTCTGGGGGACTCCACCAGCGAGGAGGAGTGAGAGCACGTCTGGAGCAACCAGGGAAGCCCAAGGAAAGTCAAAGTTACCTTCACAGGTACCCACCAGTCGACGGACTAGGGATTGCGAAGGGACCTCGAGAGGCATCACAAAATGGCAGCGGACGGGTCACTTGGGGTGACTAGGCCAACAATCTTTGGTGGATTCCCTGCTCGGGGTCTGGGCTAAAAGTAACCCAATGCACAGCCTCAGGAGTCTTCGAGAAGCTGATGCACTTGCAAATGTGCACGGTGTCCAGGGGTTCCGGTTCCATGGTAGCCACGAGGGCTACGGGTCTCAGCTTTGCTGGGGACTTGGTTTGGTCTCTGGGAAGTCTGGAAATCCACCTCTGGTGTTGCAAAGTCTACGGCGTCCGGTGGGAGCTTCGGAGATGCAGACCGGACAGATGTGTCTTTGGTGCCTGCCAAGCAGGGGAGTAACTACTTTACTCCAAGGGAGATTCTTCAGTCATCTGGCGTTGAACAGATCGTCGAAGTTTCCAGGATTCAGTTTCAGAGTTTCGTGCAGGGATATCTAAAGTTCTGGTTACAGAGCTTCCTTCTTTATACCCAAGGAAGGGTTGGACTAACTCAGGGGACACACCTATGGAGGGTTTGGAAAGAGGGGTAGCGACACCCATTTCCTTTGTCCAGTTTCGCGCCAGAGCAGGGGCTGGTAGCCCCTGAACCGGTTTGAGCTGGGCTAAGCACAGGGCCACCAAATGTGCCCCCAGTGCAGGACTTCAAAGCACTCTCAGAGAGCACCCACCCAGCCCCAATACACTAAAGCCTGACTGGGAGGTGGTGACACCTCCCTGTGACAGGAAACCTATTGTCCAGGCCTCCCCTGCCGGTGTTTCTGTAAGCAGCAGGAGGCCAGACTCGGGTCTGTGGCAGCAGCATCCATTTTGTGATGCCAGCGCTCTTTTAAGTTTTTACCAGGTATACCGGTGCTGTCATGTCTCTCCCTCTAGAAGGGTGGGATCATACTCCCACACCAGTTACTGGTGTGGGGGTATGATACCAAGGGGTTTCACACCAAACACGACATGTTTCCGTTCAGCCAGTCCAAAGTTAGCATTTACCGTTGGGTTATAATGCACTTAAGAGTATATGGTCAGGCTGCATCACAGACAACCCCGGAGGAGAGATTCCGAAGGCTGCAGAGGGGCTCCGCTTATGCATGGGCACCCTCTCACACAAAACCAAGCACCCTGCCTTCAGGATTGATATGGCCTGCCATAGGAGTGACTGATAGGTTTCTATGTGCAGTGATAGTTGAGATATAGTGAACCTATATCTCTGTGAGGGGTGCATGCACCACCTTACCCAGGCTGCAGTAGCAGACCTGTGGTGTCATTTTGGAGGACTTCCCAGGGGTGGCATAATAAATGCTTCAGCCCCTGGTAGGCCTCTCGGGTACCTATGCGCTGGGTACATAGTATACCATATACTAGGGACTTATAAGGGCACCCCAGAATCCAATCTGTGGTGTACCTAAAGTACATGAAATAAATTTAGAGAGGAAGCAGCTAGGCTGGGGTCCTGAATAGCAGGGCCCCAGCCAGACTAAAGTAGAAAAACAGTGTTACAGCAGCAAAAAGTGGGGGTAACCATAATAAGCAGATCCTACTCTCCAACACAACCCCCCCCCCCCAAACGCAGGGACATTAAACTAACCTTGACCAGTTGAGTCTTCATGTTCTAAGTGGAAATATCTGGAAAGTCCATCTGCATTGGCATGGTTACTCCCAGGTCTATGTTCCACTGCATAGTCCATCCCCTGTAGGGAAATGGACCACCTTAACAGTTTGGGGCTTTCACCCTTCATCTGTTTTAGCCATAAGAGGGGCTTATGGTCTGTCTGAACAATGAAGTGAGTACCAAACAAGTATGGCCTCAACTTCTTCAGAGCCCAAACCACAGCAAAGGCCTCCCTCTCAATGGGTGATCAATGTTTCTCTCTGGGGGTCAGCCTTCTGCTTATGAAAGCTACTGGCTGATCCTGTCCCTCATCATTCAACTGTGACAGTACAGCCCCTAACCCCAACTCAGATGCATCTGTTTGCACAATGAACTTTTTGGAGTAATCAGGACTTTGCAGAATGGGAGCAGTGCACATGGCCTGCTTCAGGTCATCAAATGCCTTTTGACAGCTAACTGTCCACTGAACCTTTTTGGGCATTTTCTTCGAAGTAAGGTCATTCAATGGAGTCGCAATGGATTCATAACCTTTTATAAATATTCTGTAACACCCAGTCAGGCCTAAGAAGGCTCTCACCTGAGTCTGGGTGGTGGGAGCAACCCAGTCCATTATGGTCTGGATTTTGCTCTGCAAGGGTTGAACCTGGCCTCCACCTACAAGGCGGCCCAGGTACACAACCTGACTCTGCCCTATCTGGCACTAAGTGGCCTTGATAGTTAGGCCTGCTTTGTGCAGGGCCTCCAAAACATTCCTCAGGTGGACCAGGTGATCCTCCCAGGTGGAGCTAAAGACAGCAATATCATCTAGATATGCTGCACTATAGTCTTTCAGGCCTGTAAGGACTCGATTCACCATCCTTTGGAAAGCGGCAGGTGCATTCTTCAAACCAAAGGGCATCACCACAAATTGGTAATGCCCACCAGAGGTAGAAAATGCTGTCTTTGGCTTTGCCTCATCAGCTAATCTGATCTGCCAGTAGCCAGCTGTCAAGTCAAATGTGCTTAGAAACTTGGCTGAGGCCAAAGTATCTATTAGCTCATCTGCCCTGGGGATGGGATGGGCATCAGTCCTAGTGACTGCATTGAGACCCCTGTAATCCACACAAAACCTCATCTCTCTCTTTCCATCTTTGGTGTGAGGTTTAGGCACCAGGACTACTGGGCTAGCCCAAGGTCTATCTGAGGGTTCAATGACTCCCAAATCCAACATCTTTTGGGCTTCTGTCCGTATACAGTCCCTGACATGATCATGTTTCCTGTACATTGTATTCTTCACAGGCAGACTGTCCCCAGTGTCCACTTCATGAGTGTACCAGGTGGTCTGACTTGGAGTCAGAGAAAACATATGTCTAAACTGGCTGAGAAGTTTTCTGCAGTCAGTTTGCTGCTGGACAGTGAGGCTGCCTGCCAAGGCTACACCATCTACTGATCCATCATCAGGGTTCTGAGAGAGCAGGTCAGGGAGTGGGTCACCCTCTTCCTCCTGTCCTTCATCAGTAGCCATGAGCAAGCCCATGTCCGCCCTGTCAACATATGGTTTTAGTCTGTTGACATGAAGTACCCCATGGGGACTCCTAGGGGTTCCAAGGTCTACCAATTAGATGACCTCCCCTTTCTGTTCAACAATTGTATGGAGGCCACTCCATTTGTCCTGGAGGGCTGCTGGGGCCACAGGCTCCAACACCCACACTTTCTGCCCTGGCTGGTAAACAGTCAGCACATCCTTTTGGTCATGCCAGGCCTTTTGAGACATGAGACACATGATTTGATTTACTGCACTCTGCAGTGCCGGCAGTGACCTTGTGCCCTGTACTGCAGCTGCATGTGATCACGGCGACTCCACTCCGACTAATCGACGTCGTGTGTCGTATCTGAAGAAGTCAGCAGCAGACCAGGCACTGCGTAAGAGTACGTTTGGGCCTATTGTTACACATAATGAAAGAAAGATGGCTGTGAGATGGAGGCAAGCCACGCATGTGCCGTGAAGTCATGATGTGACCTGCTGACAATGTGGCTGAACGGCTATAAGATTCAAGGAAGAGTCATGTGAAAGAAGCCCTTGACTGAGGAACTGGATTGAGAAAATGTTATTAGCGTTATTAGAGTTCTAGTTGCTGGACCCGGTGCAGCGCAAAGCTTATTTAGCTCACATGGTGACGCGACCGTGCAGCGGACGCGCGCAGCGGGTGCGTCGCTGGCGCGCCTAAGGCAAGCCCGTCTGCGCCTGTCCGCGCCCGGCCCGGCCCAGGGGCCAGGACCCCTGCCCCTTTCACCTCAGCCCACCATTCCTATTCCAGCGCTCATCTTAGGACACTCGACGGTGCCCTAGGAAGCAGGTGTGTCCAGGTTTTTCACCCGACAAACTCCCCTCTCACTACCCTACTTGTGCGCATGCTTTTACCACACACAGGCCAGATCACACCCCCCATAAGGACAAATTCAGAATGCTACACCTTAACTGCAGATCCCTACCCAAACATACGGCAGAGATCTGGATGCTTCTTAGCGACCACAACCCTGATGTACTGTTCCTCACAGAGACCTGGCTCACAACCAGTTCAGAACCAGACAACGACCCCCCCCCCCCCTGGTTTTGTGCTCCAAAGATGCGATCACCCCACAGGCAGAGGCGGTGGGATGGCCATAGTACCTAAGGAACAGCTTACCTGCCCTCTCCTAGGCAACCCTCTTGAAGATTGCGAGAATGCACAATTTTCTATCGAATTTTCTCTGCTTCTCGCGTTCACAGGTATCCTGGTCTATCGCCGCCTAGGGCCAATAGGGACATTTAACAAATCCCTTCTTGAGACAACCATAAATTTAGCCAGTACGGCGGTTAATTTTACGATTCTTGGTGACTTCAACCTCCACTTTGATGACCCGCAAGCTTTCAATGCGTGCGGTCTAACCAGGGATCTCGCTTCACTCCAAATAACTCAAAAAGTGAGCCAAACAACTCATGTCAAAGGACACCTCCTGGACCAGGTATTCTCTAGTCTTTCCGAGCTTAAGGGAGCTGACCCGTGGACTACCGTGGACAGACCATTTTCTGATAAGCCTTCTTTGGTCACCACAGACCATCAGTCCCAGGACGCAACCCTCATGGACCTTTGGTCGCCCCTGGAATAAGCTCGCTCCTAGCCAAATGGTTACTGGAGCTGGAAAAGACCAAACCTGGGCTCCATTCTTATCCGATCAAAGCTAATGAGGAGGTCCTCGACTGGATTGAAAAATCCCTTAATACTGTGCTCCCTAAAACCAAGATTAAAAAAAACGGCAGGACCTCATAACGCCAAATGGTTCTCGCCAGAACTGCGCTCCTTAAAACAGCAATGTAAAGTAAAAGAAAGACTATCGAGACGAGATTTCCTCCCTGCAAATAAACAAGACCATAGGATAGCCATTCGCGCCTGTAAAGCTGAATTAAGGAAAGCCCAAGCCTCCTACTTTGAGAGCAGAATCCTAGAAGTTTCCAACTCTCCCAAGGAAATATTCACCATTATAAAAAAAACTACTTAATGCTCCAACCCCGAGCACAGCCCCAGACACCTCTGGCAAACGATGTAACAAACTGGCTGTGTTTTTTAGTACCAAAGTCCAACATATCCTGGAATCCCTTCCACCTATAGTGGAAGATGATAAAACCCCTCACCCTCAGATGGACGCCCCCTTAGACTCTCCTGAACACATTCTCAATGTCTTCTCCCCCTGTGTCCCAGGAAATTTTCATCTCCCTGTGGGATACAGTGAAAAGCGGTTCTCCCACTGACCCAGCACCGTTAAATATTCTGAAGCAGGTCACCCCTTTAATAGCCCCCAAAGTAATACATCTGATCAACGCATCACTGGCCTCTGGAATAGTCCCCACTGAATGGAAAGGGACGAGAGTTAAAGCGCTACTTAAAAAGCCCAACCTGGACCCGGCCGATCTAGGAAACTACCGCCCTATATCCCTCTTACCTACCATGAGCAAGGTAACGGAGAAACACGTTATCCGCTCCCTTTCGGAGTTTCTGGAAAATCACGACCTGCTCCACCCCTCCCAAACCGGGTTTCACCCACGCCAAAGCACTGAAACTGCTTTACTTGCAGTAGTAGAGGAGAGCAGGAAAATCCTCGACTCAGGAGGCTCAGCAGCCATCCTACTCCTAGACCTGAGCGCCGCATTTGACACGGTAAACCACTCAAATCTGATCCGGCGACTCAGGCACATAGGAGTGGAGGGCACAGCGCTTCGCTGGCTTTCCTCCTTTTTGGAGGGGAGAACCTTTCAGGTCTTTGAGGAAAACACTGTATCTGCTCCCACCAGTCTGCCGAGTGGTGTGCCACAGGGCTCATCTCTCAGTCCGACCCTCTTCAATGTTTACATGTCCCCCCTAGCCGCCATAATCGGCCCCTATGGAATCCGGATCATCACACACGCCAATGACACACAATTGGTGGTTGGGCCCAACCAAACAGATCCAACCACACATGCCCTCTACTCCTGCTTAAATGACATCTCATCCTGGATGGACACCTCCCAGCACAAGCTTAACGGAGGAAAAACTGAGATTATGATTCTGGGCAACACTCTCAGTTTTAACCCCAGCTTGATGTGGCCCCCTAACATGGGCCCACCATCAGTTCCGAAAGAAGAAATCAAGAGCCGCGGTATGTGGCTGGACCAGAATCTGAGCCTCAGGGCCCAAGCCAGGAAAACAGCTGCTCTTTGCTTTGGCCTACTTAGAATGGCCCAAAAGGTCCTACCCTGCCTTCCCTTTGAGGCCAGGAAAGTATTAGTGCAATCACTAATACTCTCGAGACTGGACTACGGGAACGCTCTATATCTGGGTGCCCCCGATGCCACCATCACAAAGCTCCAAACAGTACAAAAAAGCGCAGCGAGACTCTTGATGGGAACCACTAACAGACTCTCAGCCAAACCAGCCCTCCGTTCCCTACATTGGCTGCCGGTTCAGGAACGAGTCAGATTCAAGGCCTTGTGCTTAGTGCACAGGGCAAGACTTGGACTTGGCCCACCTGTCATTTGCACCATGATTAAGCCATACAAAGCTAACCCGAACCTCCGCTCCAATTATCTGTACTTGACCAAGATCCCTAGGATCAAGGAATCTAGGAGTGGCGGTAGGCTTTTCTCCTATAATGCCTCCAAACTGTGGAACTCCTTGCCTCTGTATCTACGCAAAATCCCTGATCATTTGGCTTTCCGAAAGCAGCTTAAGACCATGCTGTTTTCTGAAGCCTCTGCAGCTCCTCACCCCTGTATCAGTTACCAGCGCTGGGATGCTTCTGAGTAGCCATGCGCTCTATAAATGTTTTTCTATTCTATTTTGCAATTCCTGGCTAGCCTCAAGGTTTTTAGTTGCCTTTTTCATATACTCAGCCATCCTGGAGCGGAGACCAAGTACATAGTCCACTATGTCCTATTTAGGGGGTTTGAGCGGTAACTCCCATCACTCTTTCACCAGACACAAAGGACCCCTAACAGGATGGCCAAACAAAAGTTCAAAAGGGCTGTAACCAACCCCCTTTTGTGGCACCTCCCTGTAGGCAAACAAAAGGCAGGGCAAAAGGATGTCCCATCTGCGCCTAAGCTTTTCTGGGAGACCTTTGATCATGCCCTTTAAGGTTTAGTTGTATCTTTCAACTAAACCATTGCATTGCAGGTGATAGGGTGTGGTGAATTTATTATTCACTCTACACTCCTTCCACATTGCAGTCAAGTAACTGAACATGGAGTTTGCACCCCTGTCAGATACTACCTCCTTAGGAAAACCCACTCTTGAGAATACACCCAAGAGGGCCCTTGCCACCACAGGTGCTGTAGTGGTCCTAAGTGGAATGGCTTCTGGGTACCTAGTGGCATGGTCCACCACCACCAGGATAAATCTGTGCCCAGATGCTGTTTGATGATCCATGGGACCAACAATATCAATCCACACCCTCTCAAAGGGAACCCCCACCACAGGTAGTGGTATCAGGGGGGCCTTTGTGGTTCCACCTGCCTTCCCACTGACTTGACAGGTTACACAGGAGCAACAAAACTTCTTAGTGTCTTCAGACATGTGGGGCCAATGAAAATGAGGGACAATTCTGTCCCAAGTCTTGTTTTGGCCCAAGTGTCCTGCTAGGGGAATATCAAGGGCTAGTGTCAGTAGGAAGCCCCTAAACCTCAAAGGTATTACCAACCTCCTGGAAGCACCAAGCTTGGGGTCTCTACACTCTGAATAAAGGAGTCCATCATCCCAATAGATTTTATGGGTGCCACTAGCATTCCCAGCAGCCTCATCAGCAGCTTGCTTTCTGAGGGGTTCAAGAGAGGGGCAGGTTTTCTGCTTCTGACTCAGATCTGCCCTGGAAGGGCCCCCTGTCCCCAATAACTCAACCTGGTCAGGTTCAAGCTCCTCTGGGACAGTTCCTTCTTCAGGTCCAAGATCATCTCCCTTAGGAGGCTGATCTGTATTCTGAGTCAGGGGGGGGAGGCACTGCCTTAACCCTACTGCTCCTACTCTTGGGAGTCACCTGGTCCATTCTTCCAGAATCCAGGGCCTGTCCAGTGTTAGACAGTTTGGTCTGTGACCTAGTCACAGCAAATACATGTGCAGGGATCCCTAGCATTTCTGCAGGTGTCCTGAGCTCCACTTCAGCCCAAGCTGAAGTCTCCAGATCATTGCCAAGCAAGCATTCAACAGGGAGGTCTGCACTTACCACAACCTGTTTAAGGCCAGTTACCCCTCTCCAGGAGAAATTAACAACTGCCAAGGAATGGTCTGTCCTGACATTGCTAGCATTGGTCACTTTGTACATTTCACCAAGTATAATCTGCCCAGGATCCACAAGATCATTTGTCACCATTGTGACACTTAATCCTGTGTCCCTGAATGCCAAAGCCTCTTTTCCATTAATCAAAGGCTGCTGTCTGTATTTGCCCAAGTTACTGGGACTCACAAAGGAGGACATGTCCATGCCTCCATCACAGATCACGACAGCCTGAGTTGGAACTCTGACTAGGCCAGAGTCCATCTCTGAACCCAGGGTTAACCCTACTACACCCTTATTTTGAGTATTACCACCACCAATTGTAGCTGCACTAGGGGGTACAGTTGCCTTAGGGACAATGATGGCTGGAGTTGAGTCTTTGGACTTGGCGCAATCACTAGTCCAGTGAGTTTTTTGCTTACTGATCTGGCACCATGGTTTCTTTTCGCCTTTTCCTTTATTCGATTGGGATTCCTCCCTGAAGAAGATTTTTGGGGCCCTTGTGAAGACTTCTGGTCTTTACCCTTCTCCCCACCCTTGTCAGTGTTCTTTGAATCTGGCTTCTTCTGGTCACCACCTTGGTTCTGAACCTTCTGCCTCACCCTGGTTCTGACCCATTTGTCTGCCTTCTTTTCCAATTCTTGAGGAGAGGTTAGAGCAGAGTCCACCAGGTACTGATGCAACAGCTGATTTTGACAATTATTAAGGATCCACTCCCTCATAATTAAATTGTACAATCCTTGAAAGTCATGCACCTTGCTGCCAAGTAACCAACCCTCCAGAGCCTTAGTAGCACAATCTACAAAGTCTACCCAGTCTTGATTGTGTGCCTTTTGGGTATCTCTGATCTTTAACCTATATTGTTCAGTGGTTAGGCCAAACCCTTCAATCAATGCACTTTTCAGACTGGAGTAATCATCAGCGTCCTCCTCTCTAACAGTGAGGAGCTTATCTCTACCTTTGTCTGCAAAGGAAAGCCACAAGATTGCTGCCCACTGCTCCTGGGGCACCTTCTGAACTTTACAGGCCCTTTTCAGTGCAGTAATCCATTTGTGGATGTCATCCCCACTCTGGTAGGGAGGGACAATCTTGTTTAGGTTTCTATGGTCATGAGACCTCTCCCTAACAATAGGGAAGTAGCTGCCTCCATGGGACTCTAGTCCCATCTTTTTTGTAGCTATCATGAGCTCTGGGGATTCCCTGTCCGAAGCTAGCTGCTGCTTTCTGATTTTAAGCTGAGCTTCCTCATACTTCAGCAGTCTCTCTCTCTTCTCCTGGGAGGTTAACCACCTATGAGATAGAGGTCCCTATGGATGAACCAGAATGGTTACACTCCACTGAGGGAGATCTGGACCTTCTAGGCCCACCACCAACTCTCCGAGGAGCGACAAAGAGAGTGCCATTGTGGTCCTCTTCCTCATCTTCTAGGGGAGCTAGGTTTTCCAGGTCAAGATCCTTGTCATCTTCCTGGTCAGCATCAGAGGTCTGGTCATGGGGAATTTCACCCCTAGGCCCTTCCTCATCTGCTGCCTACCCCTTCAGACCCTATTGGTCTTCTGAGATCATCCAACAGAAGTACCTCTATGAGGCGTTGGGTGTTTGCACTTTTGCCTGTCTTCAGTCTCCTAGTACTGCATAATGCTCTCAATTCCAAGAATGGGATATTATCATACTTGGTTGGAAGAAGCCCAGTGGCTTCTGGCAGGTACCCACTGGTTTCTGGCCTTGAAGACATCATTAGTGAGGTGTGGTGTATGCACTATCTACTCTAGTGTGGCTTACTAAACTCTCTTGAGTTGTAGAAAGGGTGTGCTAAGCCCTTGACACACAACTCTAAGTTCAGTAGAACTTACTGTATTCTAAAGCTTGTATTATATGTACCTTAGGTACCTTTAGTGGTTCTCAGTTAGTCACTCAATTGAGATTATCTAGTAAAACAATAGCAAGCTGGAATCCCACCGCTGCCACCAATGTGAGAAGCTGGCCTGGTATATGCTGTCCACTAGTTATAGTGGGCACCTTGCAACAGTCCGAACAACCCCTTATTGATGATAGGTTAAAGACAACCTTTATTGAAAGCTATCCTAGTGGTAGCTATGGAGAGCAGCCTTCAGGCTAAGTCTTGAAGGAATGTAAAGCAGCTTGTTTTACCAGTCTATAATCTCTTGAATGGCTAAATGAAAGGAAACCACACCAGGTATATATATAAAATATATGTATGTATTACTAAACACACCCTACTAGTCTCTTTATGAGGCTAGAGGTCAAAACACATAAGTTACACTTCAAATATTACAGTAAAGTAGCACAAATACACATTAGGCCCTAGGGGCGAGCCAAACCATATAGTAAAATAGTGGTATAAGAACCACGACTTAACTAGACACAAAGCCTAGAGCCTGTAGAATCGCTGGGACCCCAAAGAACCACCCACGGTAGTGACACACGGGACCCATGAGGGCAGTGTGCAGTGTGAGAAAACAGCCGTGAGCTCCCGATAGCTTCTATGGGGAAAGTCGCGGTTAGATTTTTAAAAATAAGGGACACTTGCAGATGGACTAGGACCAAACCCTTTTGGACTTAGACAGTTCTATGGTCAACACCCACGGGAGCACCGGAGTACTCGAGTTACCTCACCCAAGGAAGCCGGGTGCATAGGTGTCAAATGTTGTCGGGTCGCGTCGTTGTTTTCAATGGAAGCTGGCGAAGCAGTGCTGCTGCCGGGAAGATGCGAAGTGTCCGAAGAGATCTAAGCCTAGATCAAAGATGTGAAGAACCTGGAAGCAGAGAGGACAGAGTCTGGGTCACTTGCCAGTGACCAGGGGCACAATAGACGAATGCCCACCAATGTCGGGTGTTTCAGGTGAAGATGGTGAACCTTGACTTTTCAGCCACGAGGACCAGGAGGAGTCGAGGATGACCAGGAGCTGAATTCGAGCTGTCCCACAAAGGATGTCGAGTGCGCCAGTGTTGGTGCCCGGATTGGACACAACAAGCCTTGGCAACAGCAACCCACGCAGAAAGGAGAAAGATGCTTTGGTGCGGACCAGCAAGGTCTGGGGGACTCCACCGGCGAGGAGGAGTGAGAGCACGTCTGGAGCAACCAGGGAAGCCCAAGGAAAGTCAAAGTTACCTTCACAGGGACCCACCAGTCGACGGACCAGGGATCGCAAAGGGACCTCGAGAGGAATTACAAAATGGCGGACCACGGGTCACTCGGGGTGAGTAGGCCGACAATCTTCGGTGGATTTCTGCTCGGTGTCTGGGCTACAAGTAACCTAATGCCCAGCCTCAGGAGTCGTCGAGAAGCTGATGCACTTGCAAATGTGCACGGTGTCCAGGAGTTCCGGTTCCACGGTACCCACAAGGGCTACGGGTCTCAGCTTTGCTGGGGACTCGGTTCGGCCTCTGGGAAGCCTGGAAATCCACCTCTGGTGTTGCAAAGTCTTCGGCGTCGGGCGTGAGCTTCGGAGATACAGACCGGACAGATGCGTCTTTGGTGCCTGCCAAGCAACGGAGTAACTCCTTTACTCCAAGGGAGATTCGTCAGTCATCTGGCATTGAACAGATCGTCGA
Source organism: Triturus cristatus (assembly GCF_964204655.1). Lineage (NCBI taxonomy): Eukaryota > Metazoa > Chordata > Amphibia > Caudata > Salamandridae > Triturus > Triturus cristatus. Next base: position 849,863,876 of record NC_140582.1, read on the forward strand.
AGTTGCAGGATTCAGTTTCAGAGTTTCGTCCAGGGATATCTAAAGTTCTGGTTACAGAGGTTCCTTCTTTATACCCAAGGAAGGGGTTGGACTAACTCAGGGGACCAACCTATGAGAGGGTTTGGAAAGAGGGGTGGCTACACCCATTTCCTTTGTCCAGTTTCGCGCCAGAGCAGGGGCTGGTAGCCCCTGAACCGGTTTGAGCTGGGCTATGGACAGGGACATCAAATGTGCCCCCAGTGCAGGACTTCAAAGCACTCTCAAAGTGCACCCACCCAGCCCCAATACACTAAAGCCTGTCTGGGAGGTGGTGACACCTCCCTGTGACAGGAAACCTATTGTCCAGGCCTCCCCTGCCGGAGTTTCGGTCAGCAACAGGAGGCCAGACTCGTGTCTGTGGCTGCAGCATCCATTTTGTGATGCCAGGGCTCTTTTAAGTTGGTACCAGGTATACCGGTGCTGTCATGTCTCTCCCTCTAGAAGGGTGGGATCATACTCCCACACCAGTTACTGGTGTAGGGGTATGATTCCAAGGTGTTTGACACCAAACACGACATGTTTCCATGCAGCCAGTCCAAAGTTAGTATTTACCGTTGGGTTATAATTAGGGCTCCCGGTTTTATGGTATTTATTTTGTGGACATTTCAGTCTGTATTTATCCATATTTATTTTTTGCAAATTTTATCTGTATTTATCTATATTTATTTTGGGTTTTGTGGAAAAATGAAGCTGAAATTAGTATATTTCCACATTTATTTAACCGGTAAATATGCACTCATGCTTGAATGCCTACTAGGTTTCAATGCTGTAGACACCTGCAGAAGATAAATTAATGCACTTTTAATAAAATATGCACATTTTAGTATCAACCTTGTGCATATCTACTTGTTAAAGCCTCTTTACTAAAAGTACTTTCTTTTTTAGCCCCCTTACCTATCAATCCACACAGTTATTGGCCTGGCAGTCATGGCAGAGAGTATTTAGAATTACTCAAAAAGTAAACCAATTTCCGTTTTTATCCACATTTAAAAATAAATACAGACAAGAAAATCAATGTTTTCTGTCTGTATTTATCTGTAAAAATCAGTAAAAACGGAAAACAGGGAGCCTTAGTTATAATGCACTTAAGAGTGTATGGTCAGGCTGCATCACAGACAACCCCGGAGGAGAGATTCCGAAGGCTGCAGAGGGGCTCTGCTCATTCAAGGGCACCCTCTCACACAAAACCAAGCACCCTGCCTTCAGGATTGATAAGGCCTGCCATAGGGGTGACTGATAGGTATCTATGTGCAGTGATAGGTGAGATATAGTGAACCTATATATATCTCTGTAAGGGGTGCATGCACCACCTTACCCAGGTGGTGTCATTTTGGAGGGCTTCCCAGGGGTGGAATAATACATGCTTCAGCCCCTGGTAGGCCTCTGGGGTACCTATGCCCTGGGTACATAGTATACCATATACTAGGGACTTATAAGGGCACCCTAGAATCCAATCTGTGGTGTACATAAAGTACATGGAATCAATTTAGAGAGGAAGCAGCTAGGCCGGGGTCCTGAATAGCAGGGCCCCAGCCAGACTAAAGTCGAAAAACAGTGTTACAGCAGCAAAAAGTGGGGGTAACCATAAGAAGCAGATCCTACTCTCCTACACTCACCCAAAATACTAATCCCCCATAGGCTGCATCAAGCCTGGGCAATAAAAGATTGAATAGCCACATCTAAAGCACTGTTCAGGGGCCCAGGTTTTCTGGAAGGCGCACATTTCATGGTTATGAAGAAAAGTGCCCCAATCTGGATGATTACATTTAGACTTTAATCCAGCTAATTTCCATGAAAGAATGTGCCATGAGTCTTCGACAAAGGGTCTTAGAGGAATACTTGGAATTGTTTTTTGGGCATCGCTGTCGAGCAGCCCTGGAGGTCCCGGACTGGTTTCTAGGTGGTGAGTGATTTTATCAGAGGTAGGTAATTGAAGAAAGGAATGAACTTCAATCAGTCAGTCAATTTACTTAAGTGGCAAAAGGGGAAGACCACTCGCCATTGCAGAGTCTGCTATTGTAGTGAGTGTTTGGCTTCCTTCCGCATTGCCGGTCATATGTGAGTACAAACTGCTGGCTATTTACTTCAAGGGTAGGGCTTTCAGACTGACCCACATAGCACTCCTGAGGCCATTTGCTGCTTTATCCAAGGGGCATAGGACCCTATTGCTTTGTGGTGATGACTGGATGGTATTGGTTGGCTATGCGCTAATATGTGCATTTGCAAAGACGGGGCCATTCTAAACTGAATCCAGCAATTTTGGGAAGAAAGCGGCTGTGCTTCCATAGCTAGAAGGCTGTCCACAATTACCTGGTCCCTCACAGTGAACTTGATGTTATCGTGACTACAAAGATTGTTAGGCAACCGTTCAGCAAGGATATCAGAGCGAATCAAAGATAGACAGATACTCTTATGACGGATTCAATGTATTGCCCAGTTTAATGAAGATTCTGAAGTTTCCCTTTGGCCAGGAGTCTGTCTAAGGACCATTGTCATGTAAATGACGTCTTTGTTCCGGGCTAATGGAATTGCTGGCGGTGCTCTCTTTAGAAGTGCCCACGGTGCATGCGTAGCGGGACCCAAGCTAAAGATACGGAGCCGTTGTTGGATATCAGTTTGGAGACCAGATTGGATGATAGGGAGAGATAGCGGTAAGATCAATGGATTGGCAATATTGTGTGGTTCCATAAGGATGCAATTTGGTTGAGAGTGCTTAAAGCTTGTAAGAAGAGTCCTACCTTGAGTCACTTGATATTGGATGCCAGAGCCTATCACCTGACTGAAGGGGTTACTGTAGCGCCAAGTATCAGAGATTGGATGAAGATTAGACTGATTTGACTTGTTTGAAGGGACGGGGGACTGCCCGCTTCGCCAGAACTTGTCCCAAACAGGGACAACTTCCCAACTGACAATTCTGGTTATTTATTTCGACCAACTGTCGTTTAGCTACAACGGCCTCATATTTGGCTACTAACTGCTGATGGAGCCTAGGGGACTCCTTTACCATAACCCTTAATGATTCCTAGACTCCTTTAAGCTATTCAGGTCTGCTCCAATAGATAACAGTCGCTGTTCCACGGGGCACAGTAGGACTAGTGTGGGCACGCTACCTTCAGGAAAGTGTGACAATAGGAGGCGCTCACACCGAACAGACCATGTGGCAACTAGCATTCAAAAACTAGGTTAATAAACCTGGAGATTTTAAAGAGAGGTAGGTCCTCATTATTTTCTATGGGACTCTGTACCAACGCTATAATAGTATAGGAACACATATATTTGGCCCTGTAGAATGCCTGAGAGCATTTGGCTAAAGAATATAGGCAGAAACAAGTTGGCATGAGAGATTTACCAATTCAGTGATGCAAACAGGTAATAATAACCGTATATGTCCCCTGATGATACCTGTTGGTGTATTTAGAATCAATCATTTTTTATTGTGTGGTTGCAAGATCACAATTACACAGCTTAGCTGCCTACATCAAGGCGTCGGCAGAGCAAAGACTACATGGCATTACACAGCGTTCAGGTCTACATCCCGGGGGATGACCTCGCGGTGAGTTAAAACCTCAGTGAAATCGCAAGGCACCGAGAGAAGATACCACTTTTATACAAAATACGAAACAAAAGAAAAATAACCTCACCTCCCCCTTCCCACCCCCCACCCTCCCTCCGCATCAGTTCAAAACTGCCTTTCTGTTATCCCCCTGTTGTTAACCAATGGTTGATAACTAGCAATTCAATCATCAGATGCACCAGGTGGATCTAATGGTATGAGCTGTAGGATTTGTAGATATTTCGGGCACGTTACTTATCTCATGTCTTTTAGTGAGGAGCTGTAAAAATGGGGCCCATATTTTCGCATATTCCTTGCCCTTCCCTTCTACGCTAAGTGATAGACGCTCAATTGCTAATTGGTGCCAAAGTCTCTGAATCCAATCCAGAGGGTCTGGGACTAACGAAGACTCCCAATGCTCTAAGAGCACCTGTCTCGCCGCAAGCAGTGCCAAGGCTATCTGCTTGCCCCTCAATGATTTCAACGGGAAGGACCCAGAGTGAGGAAGTCCCAAGAGGTATGTTCGGGAGCTCGTGGCAATGTAATCTGAAATGCTGCATCAATGTCATCGAGAATTGCTGCCCAGTAGCGCACCAGCTTCAGAAAATGTCACAGCAAGTGTACCAGAGTACCAGTAAGGCCACACCCCAGCCAGCAGAGGTCTGACTTGGATTTGTCCCAAGACCTAATGAGCTCTGGAGTATAGTACCAGTAAGTGACCACTTTATACGCAGACTCCGCACCCACTGTATTGGACGCAGTGTGATTCGCACGGTAAAACATGTGTTCCCATTCTTTGTGTGTTAAGGGCCTCCCCAGCTCAATCTCCCACCTGATCTGCGCCTTTGTGCGGTGTTTCTTAGGGTGTGTAGTGATCATAGATTAGAGTTCAGATATGAGTTTACGATCATCTTTCTTACACACCAGCCATTTTTCAAAGGTTGTCAAGGGGCGGGACATGAGAGCGAAGTTCTCAGACCGTTTGACCCAATGGGCGAGCTGCAGATAGTGAAAGGCATCTGATGCCGGTAGATCATAGTCCTTGCATAACTGAGGAAAGGGAATCAGGCCTTCAAGATCAAAAAGGGAACCTACCCTTTTGCAACCCTTCTCCCTCCATTGTTGAAAGGTCGGGGACGCACAACCTGGTTGAAAGACGGGATTGTCCACGATGGGGGACATAGGGGAGGGAAACGAGGTCCACCCTTTCTGACGCGCTAGTTGGTCAAAAGCTTTGAGGGTCGGGAGGTTACCGGAGAAGAGTATAGCCCCCATGCTCTGTGTTTGCGTGGAAGCCACAGTTCGCGCCATATGTTTTGCCCGGCCACTGTCTGATCCATAAAGTTTCAGGGTTTGCTGGACAGGGGCCTTTTCCATTCCGTGATGTAGCGGAGACAGGCCGCCTGGTAATAAACTCCCACTAGTGGGAAGCCAAGCCCTCCCCTCTCTTTCGAGGAGGTCACCAGCACTGACGTGAGCCGTGGCTTCTTATTATCCCACAAGAACTTGTTAACCCCTTCAGCGCGGCGCGGATTACCGCGCCGTGCTGAAGGTTCGTTGTGCGGGCGGGGCCGTGACGGAGCAGTTCCGTCATGCGCACAGCGCGACCGACGCGCATGACGGAACCGCTCCGTCACACACATCGAAGGGCTTAAGGAGTCCTTGCAACTTCCGAAGGACGCCTGATGGCGGATTCACAGATAGCATCTGGAAGATGTATAGGATGCACTGGAGTACCGTCATTTTCACCGCTGCCAATCTCCCGTACCATGCCAGTTTAAGACGTGTCCAGGCGGTTAGTGCCTTGACCATTTGTTCCATCAACAGTGCATAATTGAGGGCGATTGTCTTAGCGATGGACGAGGTCAGCCGAATTCCCAGGTATGTGATGTTCGTGTGTACCCATTGAAAGGCAAAATTTTGTTGTAGGTCTTGGACCTCAGACCCGGGGATAGAGATATTAAGAATTTGTGACTTCGCAAAGTTGACCTTGAACCCCGCGACGGCTCCAAAGGCAGTAGGCTCCCTGGACAGGTACCGCAGAGTTGACCGAGGCTGTGTGAGGGAGAGGATGACATCATCGGCATACATACTAATTTTATGCGTATCAGCTCCAAACTTGATACCTACTATGTCAGGGTTGGACCGGATATGTTGGGCAAACGGCTCCATATACAGCGCAAATAAAAGTGGGGCTAGGGGACAACCCTGCCGCGTGTCCCGGGCAATGGGGAAAAGGGTCGACTTACAACCATTAACCCGCACCGCAGCCGCACAGGAGGCGCATAAGCAACGAACCCACCGGACTAAGTTATCCCTGAAACCAAAGGCACGGAGAACTGCGAAGAGATACTCCCAATCGACGCGGTCAAAGGCTTTCTCCGCGTCAATCGAGAGCAAGAAGGCCTGAGTGCGAGATCGGTGTACCAAGTCGATGAGGTGTAGGTGCTGCTTAGTGTTATCCCCTCGTCGCGTTGGAATAAAACCGGACAGATCGGGGTCTATAAGGCCATCCATAAGGGGGCTAAGTCGTTTGGCCAAAACATTCGCAAATAACTTCGCTTCGATATTAAGAAGCAAAATTGGCCGGTACGACCCACAATCTCTAGGTTCCTTCCCCGGTCTAAGGATTACCGAAATTGCCGCTTCAGACATTGAAGGCGTCACTTCCCCAGTGTCGAGGAAGGAGTTAAAAAGCCTGGTTAAAAGGGGAGCCAGCTCCACGCAGAATGTTTTATAAAACAGTGCCAGAAAGGCATCCGGTCCCAGTGATTTAGCTACCTTTAACCACGCTATCGCCGATATGACCTCTTCTATGCGAATGACTGAGTCCAAGTTGTCAGCCAACGATTTGAGTTAGGGGGTAATATCGCAGGAATTTAAGTATTCCTCTGGGTCATGCAAGTGGACGTCTCCCTTCGCATAGAGGCGTTGATAGAACTGGCAGAAGGTGTCCACAGTGAGGGCATCTTTATTATGCTCCACCGCATTCAGGTCCCGGATGGATTGGATCGCAGATCTCTGAGCTTGCGCTCAGAGCCGATGTGCCAGCATCCTCCAACATTTATCCCCACTGAGATAGAATTTGTGCCGCAGCCTCAGAAGAGCATGCTCAGCTCTATCTAGGTCCAAGTGCTTTAGCATGCGTCACCTCGTTTCCATCTCCCTCCAAACTTGCTGTGCCCCGGTTCGCTTGTGAACTGCCTCTAATTCACCCACCTCCTTTTCCAATTCCGCGCGCTTCCCCTTGCGCAGTCGCGCAAAGGATGCCGCAACGCTATAAATTCACCCCGCACCACTAGCTTCAGAGCCTCCCATACCGCGGCGAGAGGAGTACCCACCTGGTCGTTCTCCAAAAGGTAGTGTACTATAGTATCTCGGATTCGATTGGTGACTTCCTCTGAATGAAGGCAGTCACAGAGACGCCAACCCGGCGGCGCCGAGCGGGAGCATCGCGACGCGAGTAGGACGGAGAGGAGGGCATGGTCTGAGAGGGAGCGAGGGGTGATATCCGCAGTGTGCAGGTCAGGGAGGAGAGGAGGCGGAGAAGAAATGATCCAAACGCGCATATGTTTTGTGTAACGCTGAGAAGTAAGTGTAGTCGCGGTCACTAGGGTGTTGGATACGCCACACATCTCCCAATCTACATTCAGCCAGCCATTGTGTCCCTCCCTGTGACAGTGCCCCTGAGTGATTAAAACTCTTTTCTGACCTATCCATCCTAGGGTCCATTACCACATTGAAATGTCCTCCTACCAGAAGCGCCATATCAGGGGAGGCAAGAACCTCAGACAAAGCTAGGCGTAAAAAGGGCTCTTGCCGCTCATTTGGGGCCTATAAGGACCCTATCGTCATTGGCGTATCTCCCCATTGTACCCGGACTGCTTAGAACCTGCCCTTGATGTCTGCTACAGTGGAATTTACCTTGCATTGCGAACGTGTGCTAAAGAGGATTGCCACCCCATTTTTCTTGGACGACCCAGAGGACCATAGCTGCAGTGGGAAACGCGTATCCCTCATCCGCTTAGTATCTTTAGCTAAGAGATGGGTTTCTCGAAGTAAACAAATATCGCTATCAGCATTTTCTAATAGGGAGAGAATGGCAGACCGCTTAACGGGATTATTTAACCCCCGTACATTCAAGCTCACAATTTTTAAATCCCTACCCATCACGACTGATAGGGGAAGAAAAGCCATATGCCTGCCCAAGCCCGGTAGTGTCAAAAATAGACAAGGTCATCTCATACAATCTAGGTATCTGCCAATCCTGCCCATGAACTGATGCGGAGCCCCAAAATACCGCCCAAAAACATCCAAAACCCCAAACCACTAGTAATAAAAAACAACAAAGCAAGGAAGAAGAAACAGGAAATCGAGAGATATGACAATAGTTAATCTCAATGATCAGATGTTCAGGGGGGCGAGGCGCACTCTTAGTCCGAATCATGTAGTACAGAGTGACACTCTGTATGTCGGAGAGCGGTGTTATTGCTCGCCTTCGGACTGCTCCCCCCCTCCGTCGCCGGGACTGCTCCCTCCCTCCGGCGCCAGTAAGTGAATCCAGAAGGATGCCAAATCTTTGAGGATCAAGGAACGTCATTGTTGTCTGTCACCCGTGACACCGACGAAAGAGCCGACTCTCTCTCAAGTTTTCTAGCAGATGAATCCGGGTTGGAGCTAGGCGACGACCTCCCAACTCGCTGCCACTCCGAGGAGCGCCGGCGCCGCCGAGGAAAAGGCTGATCATTCCCAGACGCGGCAGGGGGCTGCTCTAGACCCAAGATGGTATAACCATCTTCCAGGGAACGGATCTGCAAGAGCTTGCCGTGGAATTTAAAGATGAGGCGGAATGGATGGCCCCAAGAGTAGGGGATGCCCTGTTCTCAGAGATGACTGGTGATTTAAATTCTCTGCGCTTAACCAGTGTGGAGGCCGCCAAGTCCTGATAGAGTGCGGGCTGATGTCCTCGGAATTGCACCGGGTTAAGGTCTCTTGCTTTGCGGATGATTCGCTCTTTGAGTTGGAAATCATGCACACAGACAAGGATGTCCGGGGGGGGGGGGGGAGGGGGGGGGGTGGAGCTTTAGCACGGCGCGGAAGTCCCACCGGGTGAACTCGGTCCATTTGGATCTCCTGATCCCCTTCATCTCCGAGGATCTGATGAAACAGGGCACTAATGTAAGCACGAAGGTCGTCCCCCTCCTCCTTCCACGGGACCGCCTGAATCCGAATGTTATTACGTCTGGATCGGTTCTCCAAGTCCTCCGCATGAGCCTGTAGATCCATATTCTGTTCCTTGAAACGAATCATCTCTTGTTGAAGGTGGTGCAGGTCGTCCTCTCATCCCAGGTCATGCTCTTCTAAAGTCGCCACTCGTTCTCCTATGGCATCGACATCCAGCCGAACCTCACTGAGATCAGATGAGAGCTGGGAGCGCAGCTCTTGTATATCCTCCTTGATGGCTGTGAACAACTCAACCATAAAAGCTTTGGTTGCTGGCGCGTCGCCGTCATCCACTTGTGGTGTCTTGGTATCCGGTTGAGAGGCGGAGTGGCCCGTCGCTTTTTGTAAAAGATCTTTCAGGGGCTTGTCCTTTCTACCTCTGACCAAGTACATGGTGCTACAAGTTGGTCTCAGCCTGCTATAAGACACTCCCCAAAACGCACCAAGGGGAGGTATCGCTCCGATCCCACGAAGGTCTGATTCCCGCAGGCGAGCTGGTCAGCAGTCTAATCAGAAGGGGGAGCAGTGGTAAAGTCTGCATTGTATCGCAGATTAGGGCCAGACTCGGGGTTCCAGAATTGTGCAGGCCAGCCTACTGCCAGGCCTCTCTCGCTGTGGATGTCTTTCTGCCGCAACGGGACACAGATCTGCTCGCTCAGCTGGGGGGGGGGGGGGACTCGCAGGAGCAGGCAGCCCCCACCTCTCGCTAGGAAGCAGCGACCCCCTCACGCAGCGCCAATGCCGTCCGCCGACGCGCGAACCGATTACCACACCCGGGAGTCGGATCACTGTTTCTCCACTCCTCACCACCACATTGCTGGGGAGCCGACCGCTTCGCTGGGCAGGGGCGCCATGGACCTTCTCCAGCCGTTGGGCCTGTATGGATGGCCCCTCGGTGTCACCAGCGCCGCACCTCGCTCAGGCGCCCTCAGCCTCCCGGTGTCACTAGCGCCGCACCTCGTTAAGGCGCTCTCAGCCGCACGGTGGGTTGCAGACAGGCCGCCTTCGGGGATACAAAATAGCGGCCACCTCATACCGCTCCTTCCCATGTACACGCCAGCAGCCACTGCAGTCCGACACTCCGTCCGCAGGGCAGCACACCAGGGAGGATCAGGCACCAACTCCCTCCACCAGGCGACCCCAATTACGGCAGTCTCAAAGCTTCACGACAGCAGTTGTCCCTCGCTAGGCCCGCCGGGCCGCAGCAAAGCTGGGGCCAGGCACACCGAATCAAGCAAGAAAGTCACCGAAAAACCAAGAAAGGAGCCTGTCGTCAGTGCCAGGACATCAGAGTACACCGTCCCACTCAAAAGTAAGCTTGGATGGGCATCAGGGAGGGCGATATAACAATGCTTATGGCTGGCGGCGCCAGAGGGATAGGGAAACACGTCCTATCTCGCTGCCATCTTGGCCACGCCCCCCCTGTTGGTGTAGTTAAACAAGCCTAGGATACAACCTGAATAAAGGATAATTTTTGGTTGATCCTAGGGCTTTTTTAATTTAGAAACTGGATCCAACTCTTTTATCCAGATTTTTTTTTGTAATTTATAAGAATTTCCTCAGGCCAAACCCCTCCTGAGGGCAAGTCGGCCCTGGTAGTACCACCTCAGCAGGGTGAAACGAGGTTGCAAATTAAGCATGTCACATTAGGTGAGGAGCCTACCTCGTCATATTCGTGGAATTGCCCCTTTTTTGGGAGTTGTAATATGTAGCAAGAAAAACACTGGTGTAAGTGTGCTTGAAAACAACTAGTTTAAAGCAAAAACAGGGTGTCACGCCAATGTTTGTGATGTGATTCTAGAATAAGGGCAGGCATGAGCCCTGCAGTGCCCTTTTTCTCTCCTCTTTGTGTGTTCTGCTGCTCTAATAGAGGCAAGACTTTCAGGTGAGAAGCCTTGGTCCTTGCCTTTGCCCTCGACTGTCTCACCGGCCTTGTGTGCTGGGATGTTCTTGCCCAGAGTTAAAAGGGGGGGGTAAACCCATTAGTGCAGATAACAGTGTGACTCTCCTCTATGCTGGGCCAGCTTGGGTGGTTCCCCAAATGGAAGATCACAGCAGAGGAGGACAGGTAGCTTGAGTTGTTGGTATCCAGGAGAAGGTTGCGTTTGGCCAAAGCAGTGCTAGTGGTTTTAATTTGCCTGGGGAGCCTTCATACTATTTCCCTTAAAATAGTGTGCAATTTTGGGTTTGGCTCCTTTATCCTTGACTTTTTTTTAAAAAAATAGACTTTTATATAGCGCGAACTTGACCCGAATCGGGTAGCAGAGCGCTTTACATAGCACCAGTTGCGTTACATTAGGACACATTCATTTTTGTTAGGCACGGGGAGATTAAGTGATTTGCCCAGAATCACAGGATGTTCAGCGTCATTGCAGAGACTCGAACCCAGTTCCTCAGATTTGAGGTCGACCGCCCTAGCCGTTAGGCCAACTCCTCTCCCCTCGACCGCCCTAGCCGTTAGGCCAACTCCTTGAACTTGAACTGATTCATTGTCAAGGATACTTTCCACCTTCTCTATCAGCTCATTTATGGTATCAAGAGTGCAGTTATAAACTGCATGGCGTTTGGCACTCTTTGCTACATGATGTTTCCCGACTGTCCAAGTTAAAGTTATAAATACTCACAGTCCCGATTCGTAATCGAGATGTAGGAAAAACTCTAGTGATTTGCAGTGAATCATGATAAAACAATTCATAGATCCTGTTTCAGGAGTGGAATGTAGGCCTTGTCATGAGGTAATAAATTACTCCCACTTGATGACAAATGCAGGTGGGTCTCGACCTAGCATGGACACGAGGGCCAGTGGGTAACGTGTCCAGAAGTCCGGCATGGGAAGCACGTGATCACTGCATGTGTACTGTGTGCTGTGTTCTGATTAGCTGAGTGTTCCTAAATTAATTTGGCATCTAATTTTATGGTGTTTTGGGAACGCCGACACCTCCGGACAAGTGCCTTTTATTGGGGCCATTGTGGTGTCGCTGTCTATCTGTGGGACTAATCTGGGTTTTTCCTGTCCGCAAGTTTGTCCTGGTGGTTACATGCCACTCCACCTGTAATCTGTCAATCAGTAGCCTCAGGCCTAGGGCGCAGGGTCTGCTTGACCATGCATTTTATTGGTTGATGGAGAGGTCATATCGGGGGATTTCAACAAAAGTGATTCTATTTCGTTTTTGTACATACATGTATCATTGCTTACATCGACATCAATATTAACAAAGTGAGAGAGTAGCCCATTGGGGGGAAATGGGTCATTTGAGCAAGAGTCGACCCTCCTCATAGCGAAGGGCCTCCTCCTCAGCTCTCCTCCATGTGCGCATCGCTCCCTGTCAAGCCGCCACTGGTGTTGCCGTCGCAAAACACCACTGCAGTGTGAGCGCATTTTTGGCTAAGAGAAGCGCTGCAAAGCTTGTGTGCACTTTAAGCAGTTTCTTACATTTAAAGATACCTACAGTGCATGCTTCCCATGTATGGATAGAAGGCAATTCTGTGACCTCCCATAGGGTGGTGTGTATTAACTGGCAGTAGCTCTGCAGGGCTGGGCAAGACCACATAGCATATGGCTAAGATCTGCCTCTGATGTGTGACAGCACGGACAATTAAGCTGCACCGCGGGGAAGTAACAATTCTATTGTGCAGGGGTCAGGAAAGCTAGAAGGAGCATAAAGAATTGTATATTTTGGAAGCAAGCACTTCGAGAAACAAGTTTGGGGAATTCCAATGCCTGTTCCCATTCTTTGTCGTGGAGTGCTCAACCAAAGTCGTCCTCCCACTTGTTCCGCAATGCTATTAGGGGGGGTTCCCATGAGTTTACGGATGGCTTTGTATATCCAAGTGATCCGGTGGTGCCACTCGCCCATGGTGAAAACAGTCTGCAGCACTGGGTGTGTGGTGGGCACTGCATCCAGCATGCCCCATAGGGCCTGGCAGGTAGTTTGAAGCTGCTTGTGGATGAGGAATTGCCGTGGTCGAAGGCCGTGGTCTCGAAAAGTTGTTTGAGAGTGAGGTGGCTGGGAGTAACACAAATGAACTCCTATATAGAAACCCCAGTCACTGTGTAGATTAGGTGTTTATAGTCCTGAAGAAAAGCTGTTAGATCATTCACATGACTAAATTAGGCTTGAAACATGTCTACCTTCAGCTACCTTAGATGATCATTTCTAGTAGGTGGCACCACATATTTTCCCACTCATTCATGGACTCATTCAAGGACTCAATAGTCAAAACATTTTGTAGAGTACACCCTGTCCTATTTTTATCCCACTCTTTCACATATTTACTTAAAATACATAAATCTGGTATTTTACCCACACTTCACCATTCAGTTTATAAAAAGATCTCCGGTAAACAGCCCCTATTGAGGGTGCGGTCGGGCATTGCAGTGCCGGCCCGATGTGGAGCAAAAGCCCAATGATGAAGCATGACACCTATCTAGGTGAGTGAGGGCAATTGTTTCTACAGCGTAATGCTCCCTACAGACTGTGGAACTTAACTGACCTAAGCAGACACATCCATACTTACTAGGAACTGCATACTCTTGTGGCCGGCCGCACTGGGAGCTGCACTGACGCCCACTGACCACGCACGCAACCTAGGGGTCATTCTGGACTCATCGCTGTCAATGACCCAGCAAGTCAACGCAGTCTCCTCCTCCTGCTTCAACACCCTCCGCATGCTCCGCAAGATCTAAAGATGGATCCCCACCGGTACCAGAAGGACGGTCACCCAGGCCCTCGTCAGCAGCAGACTGGATTACGGCAACGCCCTCTACGCAGGAACCTCAGCCAAACTCCAGAAACGACTACAACGCATACAGGATGCCTCAGCACACCTCATCCTCGACATCTCCCGCCACAGCCACATCACAGCCCACCTGAGAGACCTGCACTGGCTCCCCATCAACAAGTGGATCACCTTCAAGCTCCTCACCCACGCTCACAAAGCACTCCACAACACCGGACCAGCGTACCTCAATGAACGACTCACCTTTTACAAGCCAAACCGCCAGGTTCACTCAGCTGACCTCGCCCTCGCCACCATCTCTCGCATCCAACGTGCGACCGCCGGCGGCAGATCATTCTTCCACCTCGCCGCTAAGACTTGGAACAACCTCCACATCTGCCTGCGACAGACCCAGGACCTGCTGACCTTCAGGAGACTTCTCAAGACCTGGCTGTTCGAGCAGTAGCAGCACCCCCCCTCTGCCCCACCCCCCTAGTGCCTTGAGATCCTCACGGGTGAGTAGTGCGCTCTAAAAATGATTGATTGATGTTGATTAACTAATGGGCGCATGTATGCTGGACCTTTATGCGGTACGAGTCCCTCCCTGTTGATATATATGAAAACCATGGGTATATTATCTTCAGTGAGGGTGTATGAGCATTGGGAAGGAAAGCCATCAGTAGGCTTGTCTCCTTTCAATGTTGTTTGATTTTCTACCAAAATGTTTGCACTGATCTTGGTGTGAAATTGAGTTACAACAGCAGCAACCTTGGAGGTTTGCTCCACTGTTTTTGCAGGAAAGTCTGCTGCACATATCCCTTCAGCGAGAAGTCTTTAATTTTTATGGGACATTGTGTGCTGTGCATAACCCAAAGTAAGCTCATCCTGTAGGATAACCACCTTTACCCAAAGTTGCTTACTCTTTATTGACTTCCCTTTTGACTCTCTGAATTCGTTAAGGACCCAGTTCTGTAAATCTACATTATATCCTTAGTCACAAAAGGCTGAATCCCAGATAATAAGTGTGGGAACTGACAGATTAGCTTTCTGTAGGGCAAGTAACAGTGCATGCAGTTCTGCAAGGTGTGCAGTGAAGTCACATAAAATGGGAGACTCGAGTTATTATCTTTCTCTGCTCTAAAGGACACTCGTTTAATATAACTGTCAGCGCTGTAGTAAGAATCTGTTCTGTAGGAGTGAAGACTACTGATGTGATCTGCAAACTATGGGGGTTGCCTGGCTTTCATTGTAAACTATGTATGTGTAGCTTGAAGGACTAGGAATAACTTAAATAACTAGGTTTTCTTTATTGTGTTGAGTCTGTAAATATTTAGTCTATAGCATGTCTGCTTGCCGTCAATGCAAGATTGCAGTGAAAATGTTTGTCCAATGTTTTTCAGAAAATGTGAAAGTCATTAAATAATGCAAGGGCTTCACTCGCTCAGCATATTGTCTGCTAAAGTTGAGAAATCCCAAAAGGGCTTGTATTTTTTGCAGTGTGTTTGGAGGTTGTAAAGTAGCGCACTTCTAAACGAATTCAGGTGTGAACCCCTCAGCATCAGTTGATAATTCAGATCCAACAAAAATCTAATTTAAATATGCAACTTTAGAATTCTTTATATGTAGTTGATACCTATATGGAGCTAGCAAAGTCACTATTCTGTTCACTTCAGCCAGGTGATCAGTCAAGTCATCATAAGTAATATATACATAATCTAAATATGATAGCGCCTAAATATCTTGTAAGATTGTCACAATTCTTGCTTCACAGAGCTCATTACTATTCTTGTACACCATGGGCAATCTTGTACTGAAGAACTGAAAACCCCCAAAGGATAAAGTAGTTAGATACTGAGATTCAGGTGATGTATATTTGGCTGAGGAATCCCCTGGATATAGCCAAAGAAGTTATGTTTTTTTTCTTACTACGTTTGTCATTAGTACTATAAGTATTTTGTACACCATGTAGTCATGTTTGTACATTTAATTTTCTATAATCTAATATCTATGCTGTATGTCAGGTGCCAATAACAGAAAGAGAGGAGTATTCATTGTGGAACTAAAAGACCCTATTATACCCTGATATTGTATCTAATCTAATATAGATTTTACATCGTGTTTATCCTCTAGCTTCAAAGTATATTGATTGTACTCACTAAGAGGTATTTGTTCCTATAAGAAGATGACAGACAACCTAATCTGGTTGGTTAGCGGTGTCGATGTGGTATCCAGGAGTAGAATAGGTTGGGTCTAGATGAGGATGGGGGAATTCCTCCTTTTGGAATTAGTGCCCACACACACACTTGCGAGTGTCTTGCTTCATCATTGGGCTTAACTCATCGTGGGGGTGGCGCTGCGGTCCCCCACGTGCCCCGCGAGAGGGCTCTTTGTTGGAGTTCTTTTGAAGGAGGTGCCGCAGGTGTGCATGTGGGCCTATATAAATAAATGAGTGAGTGAATCAAATTACCTTGACGGTACCCAGAAACAAGTTTTAATCAGGGGTCTAGAAGATAAGGTTAAAAGACAACGGAAAGGAGCCTCTCCTTAAGTCAAATGTAGCGGAAGGACAAGTATATTTTCGCTGCTCTCAATCCGTAAAAGTGAGTAAAAAGTGCAATTTTGTCAACATGATTTGCACATTGTGTGGTTCTCTAGTGGATCCTAGTGCGCTTCGTCAGGACCGTGAAGGGAAAGAAGGGATGTGGGAATCAGGGAAAGACACCCTACTGTCCCACCATACCTACACTGAGGTCTAATGTATCTTAGCGCTGTGAGGAACGTCTTAATCGTGTTCCTTAATCCCAAGCTGGTGGAGAAACAGAGAGGAGACGCACAAAGAACAGAGCAAAAAATGTAACAACATCTCAAACATTCGCTAAAGGTAGAATGCGTTCATGGTATTTCACATATCTATCTAGATTGTCAGGCATGCTCAGTGTGGAATGCCTTTATAGTCATGCTCAAGCATTTGTATGCGTGGCAGAGAACAGCACACAATTGTGGCCAGTGCAAATGAAACTCCCACAGGCAAGGTGTCACCTACAGCTGCCAACGTTAGCGGTGACTCGTTTTTACATGCATGTATCGAAAATTTATAACCCAGGATTAGTGATCGAACTATAAAGTATCAGGTGGCAATAAATACAAAAAATAGACAACAATGCCTATGTGCTTGTGGCAGTCCATTAGCCATAACAACAAAGATCAGACTCATACCCGTGTATCAATCGAGTAAATCTTAGCATGGTGAAACCAGTGAGCCGCTTTTTATACAAACAACAAATGTCATAAAACAACCTTAACCGCCTACCCCTCTAATAGTCAGGATTGATCTTGCCAGCAACCACTGCGGTCATTAAGAAAGAGGGAGGAGAATAAAAGTTGAATAAACTTGTGGTATCTCGACAGCCCTACACGGGATAATCACAACAGAGTAACTTACGGCCAATATAGCCCCCAATGGCCTCTTGGTTACGTTGACACCAAGAATATTTTTAGAAGATCTAACCTTCCACAGGGAATGGTCAAAAATAGCCTGGAAATGCACATGAGATTGGCTCGTATTGTTCATCAACACAGCAAAACGTTTATCAGATGAACTTCTGATCCAGATCACCTTAGCGTAAAATGGGATAAAACCTGGCATCAAGTCACGACTGGCAGAGATAAATGAGGAAATGAATGACCATAAGGAGTTCCTAACTAAACAGAAGATCACAAAACTCCAGAAGAATACTAAGCACTTCGATCAAGAGAAAGGCTATCCGTACACGAAAGACGACTATGTCTTTCAGTATTACGAGACGACATCTGATGAGGGCAGCAGCAATCATTCTAAGAGGTCAAGGTCGACAAGCAGCAACTCCAGCTATGAAGGCAGGAATTATACATCACAATCCAGAGGAGGTCAGAGATAACAACTGCCACCTCTATTTCAGAATTTCCCATTGCATCCATTTCAACCACCAATGTACCCAGGACGGTGGATGGGACCCCACCCAATGTGGAATGTAACACCAGGACACCCTCTTCAGACACCTCAATACCAACTTCCGAACCCCCCTGTTTTCAACAGAGGGAGGGGCAAAGGAAGAGGCAGAAGAAGAGGAGGACCCAAGAACGTCCATTGGCAAGATCTGGAACCTATGACCCTACAGAGCAAGACGTCAGGGCAAAAACACTAGTGGTGAATTTGTCCTCTAGACCTCTGGTCGAGGGCGAATGCAGGCTCTTGGAGAAGGGCATGGGCTTCGTCCCGACGCCTTCTGAGGACTCCTTCAGGCATCACCAGGAACTCCACCAATTTTTCCGGAAGGTGAGATTGAAGGCCTTTTTCCAAGACAAACCAGAGAACCCCACCACTGGGACGGGTCTTAAGAAGAAATCCAAGTTCACCCCTACGGCTGCCATGACACCAAACGAGTTACTCACCTTTGACAAGCCATTCTGAAGGACGTCCAGGATATCACGAGCAAGCGCCCTTTCGATAATATGTCGAGAGAAGAAAGGAATTTAGTGACGACTATCACTGAAGATCCCACCATCATCCTCAAACCAGCCGACAAAGGCGGTGCCATAGTTTTGCAGGACGTGTGCACATATGATTCGGAGTGCCTTCGCCAACTGACGGATAACAAATACTGAATGTATGACGTTACAAGGCATACATTCATAACGCGGTATTTTACATCGCATTTGTTACAACGCAAGTCGTTCTAACGACTTGCGCTGGAGGGCGCTGGACTTAGGAATAGTATGATTTACTATTCCAACTACAGCCTATGTTACAGTAGGGAAGGTGTTGGAATAGTAAATCATACTATTTCTTATCTTAGAGCGCCATCCAGCGCAAGTCGTTGTAACGACTTGCGTTGTAAGGCCCGCGATGTCAACATACCGCGGTGTAACGACCGCGTTGTGAAGTTCGTTTTCCAAAATACTATCGGCCCATTGATGAAGACCCAACAGCTCGTCTGACTACCAGGATCAAGAGCCTAGTATCTGAAGCAGAGACCGAAGGATGGATTTCCTCGCAAGAAGCTGCCTTTTTGATCAATGATGACCCTTGGACCCCCTATTTCTACACGTTACCAAAGATCCATAAGGGGATGAACCCACCTCCAGGAGGTCCCATCGTGTCTGGCATCGACTCGCTGCTAGAACCACTGAGCACGTTCTGCGACTTTTTCCTCCGTCATCTAGTGAAAAAGACACCTACCTACCTCAGGGACACCACAGAGGTTTTAAATCTCATTGCGAAATTCCCGGAACCAGAAACAATCGACTTTCTAGTGACCTTGGACCTAGAGGCGCTCTACACGAACATCCCCCAAGACGCCACACTGGAAGGATTGGAAACAATATTACGAAGCATTAACCCATGGCCCTAAGAGACACCCATCTCATTCATCTGTGATTGTGCCTCCTATTTTGCCTTCCACACGCAGCTGTACAACCAGATACAAGGCATCAGCATGGGGAGCACCTTTGCGCCGAGCCTGTCCTGCCTATACATGGCCAATTTTGAGGAGAAATTCATCCTCGGGGAGAACAATCCACATAAGACCAGCATTTTGATGTGGCGATGATACATCGACGATATCCTTCTCTTCTGGAGAGGGGATAAAGAACAGTGCAAAACTTTCTATGACTGGATAAATACCTTAGACCCTTATCTGAAGTTCACAGGCACTAGATCACAGGAAAGCATCCCTTTCCTAGACCTCCTCATCTCCCTACATGATGGGGTACTATTGACTGCGACCTACAAAAAATCTGCAGATAGGAATAGTCTCCTTATGTATGAGAGCCACCACCCTAAAGCACTAAGGAACACTCTCCCGATGCGTCAGTTCTTGCGACTTCGCAGAAACTGTAACACACTTAGCGATTTTGAGGAACAATCCAAAAATCCTCTCTGATAACTTGGCAGTACGCCATAACCCTAAGAAGATCATTCGACAGTCACACAAAAGGGCTAGAAAAAATTATAGGGAGGCCACTTTGGAGGTGAAGGAAAAGCCAGAGACAGATTCACTTACCTGCATAACAACGTTTACTCCTAACTCCAACAGGATTCAAAAAGTTATCAAGAAACACTGGAGAATGCTGGAAAAAGGGAGTTTCACCCCTCGCCCACCCCCTCTCTTTGCATTTTACGCACTCAAAATCTAAAAGACATTTTGGTCCACACACGTCCAAAACCGACCATCCCAAAACAACCAACCTTATGGGCTCTACCACCCGTAGAAGGACACCACCCCTGCGGGTCTTGATCCGTGTGTCCCTTGACAACAACATCCAAACAGATAGACCTAGGTCTGGCCAGACCTTGGCATCAGAATCGCCATACAAACTGCAATACCAAAAATTGCATACATCTTATCACCTGCTCTTGTGAGATGAGGTATGTGGGAATGACTACCAGACCCGTTAAAATTCGTATAGGAGAACTCAAAAGCACTATACGTTGCAGAAAAACCAGTACTAAACTACTAAGTCATTTTCTTGAAAAAAAACATCCCCCTGACAGCCTGAGGTGGACAATCATA
The DNA here is from genome assembly GCF_964204655.1 of Triturus cristatus. Classification (NCBI taxonomy): domain Eukaryota; kingdom Metazoa; phylum Chordata; class Amphibia; order Caudata; family Salamandridae; genus Triturus; species Triturus cristatus. The sequence goes on from NC_140582.1 coordinate 849,883,961, forward strand.
GAATCCAATCCACACTGGGCAACCAGTACACTATTCGGGCAAGAACAAAGTTGGGTTTTTCGATTAAAGAGCAATAGAGGGGGCCTGAACGATGACATATCATGGGCAGAATTGATGTCCTGAAATTATATGACTCATTAGGGAACAATAGCAGAAAATAGCATTACCACAACTGTCCTGTAATTAGTTTACCCACTTCACGGCTAGTTTTGTACCATCCAGTACCAACCCTGACATGATGAGACTCAAAACCGTCAGGCTTTAACATCAATTAAGTCTAGAACACTACATTACAGATCTTGAGGTTCCCCACACTCATGGGCTAACGTAGACAAGGGTGCATGTGACAAGGTGTGCAGCTAATACTCTGGGTACTTGCACAGTTGCCTCCCAAGCGCTATATAGACACCTCTATCCCACAATAAAACTGTTGCAACAAAAAATTTATCTTTCTCCCTTTTAAAAACAATTCTGTGCCAACATAACTGTCTGTGTGATCGCCCACAGGTTTTGCCATTAGTTTGCTAGTGGTCTCCCATCTTAGTAAGAATCGCTCTGCCACACACGATACCCCGGGCTGTTCACCCACCATTTACACTTTACCATTTGGGCCCCCGATCTGGGATGAATTCACCATTGTGGGTATATACCGCCTTTACGAGCATTCATGATCAAAATGAATGAGCGAGACGCTTTACCACCGTTATGACTCTTTTACTCCACATTTTCAGGTGGTATGTGGCAATATCACTACAACGGCCCCTTTCCAATATGGCCGCCACTGCTACACAACTATCATGATGCTTCAACACCCTGCCGTGTCATAGAATACGTATACACCTGCCCCTCCGATACCCGGAAGTAAACACGCTATAACTAAGCGTGCAGGCTCACCAAACGTTAACGGCGACCATGAACAGCAGGGCAGGTCACATGCTGTAAGTGAGGAGGCTCAATGTAAGTATACTCCAACTGCTCTCTGTCATGGACACAGGTACTTTCACAATAGAACGCGCTCGAGATACCACGAGCTTACGCAACAATTATTCTTCTTACCGCACCCACAGAACTCCCTCTTTATGACCTCAGTGGTTGCCGGCGAGATCAATCCTTACGATTAGAGGGGTAGGCGGTTAACGTTATTTTATGACATTTGTTGTTTGTATAAAAAGCGGCTCACTGGTTTCACCATGCTAAGACTTACTCGATTGATACACGGGTATGAGTCTGATCTTTGTTGTTATGGCTAATGGACTGCCACGAGCACATAGGCATTGTTGCCTATTTTTCGTATTTATTGCCACCTGATACTTTACAGTTCAATCACTAATCCTGGGTTATACATTTTTTATACATGCAAGTAAAAACGAATCACCTCGGGGGGCGGAGCTTGGCTCGCAACGAAGATGGCTGCTTGAGCTCGGAGCTCCGGCGAGCCACGCCATATATTCACCAATAATCCTGATCCCAACGTCTCCCAGAACAACGGTTGGCCCCAGCGGAACATCCTGAGGTGCTGGGCAGTCGGCCGGCGTAATTTCCAGCCCGCTCGAGCGAAGGGGCGACCTCCGGAGCCGGCGACTCGGGAAGCGTCCTAGGCCGCAGATCCCCAGCCTCGAGTGAGGAGGACGGCCGACGACGTGGGGCAACGTGCGGCCGGTGGCGGCCGCGAGGGGCGGACCCGAGGCGCATAGTGGCGGACAGCAGAGATCGGATGTGATGACCCGCGGCGTGCACAGAGGCAGCAGATAGCGCCGTGAGCGGGGCGCCGAGAAGGAGCGAGCGAGATCGGCGGAGAGCACGCTGGGAGACCCTGGGTGAGCCCCGCGGCGCTCGGAGCGCGGAAGGTCAGCAGCACCCCCTTCAGCCCCCGTGGCGAGCAGGATAAGTGGCAGAGCGGCTTGGAGTGGGGAACGTTGGGGGCATTTCCGGGCCTCGCTGAAGTGGCGGCCTGGGCTGGGGGCGCCGGTGTACCCGGCGGCGGCAGTGCGGAGGAGGCAACAGGATAGGAGAAACCACGGGCGAGGTGCCTCCGGGGTAGAGCTGGGCGCGAACGCCACGAGCAGGGAGTGAGAGAAGCTGAGGCAGAGCGGGCGGCCTAACAGCAGCACGGTGAAGACTACAGACGGCTGGTGCGCCAAGTGGTGCCAACGGGTGCTGAGCAAGCCACCAGGACGCCCGCGGAGGGCTGCCTGCGATTGCGCCACAGCTACGTGGCGGCTGGAGCGTGCCCAGGCCGAACGGCATCGCGCTGAACGGTGCGTGGGTACAAGATGGGTAAATCCGACAAAACCCAGTCGAAACTGAAGTTCGAGCAGCGGCGCCCCCAGACGCAGACACCGCAGGAGGATGCTGCGGGAGGCGGATCTGAGCCCGCGGAGGACGACCGGGACTTGAGGGGCCTCTTGTTGTCCATGGAGAAGGGGTTGCAGAGCGGCATCACCGCCCTGGGCGCTAAGATTGACGCGCTCTCCTACCGAATGGACCGCATGGGGGAGCGCCTGGACAAGCACTCGGAGCGTCTGGACCAAGCTGACAGTCGCATTTCGGAGGTGGAGGGCGCGCAGACGACACTGGATCGCGACCACAAGAAGCTCGAGCGCCAAATGCAGATGCTGCAGGACAAAACGGAGGACTTAGAGGCCCGTTCTCGGCGGTGCAACTTGCGAATCACTGGCCTGCCGGAGTCCACTGCCACGGGCCGAATGGAGACCTTCGTGGAAACACTGCTGATTGCGCTGCTGGGGAAAGAGGTGTTCTCCGGGATGTTCGTGGTAGAGAGAGCGCACAGGTCCCTGGGCCCAAGGCCCCCGCCGGGTGCACCGCCCCGACCGGTTATAGCTAAACTATTGAACTACAGGGACCGGGATGCAGCGCTGAGAGTTGCCCGGGAAAAGAAGACATTGTCCTACGAAGGGTTGCCCATCTCGCTCTACCCGGACTTCACGGCCCGGGTGCAGGAGGCCAGGCGACAGTTTGCCCCTGCCAAAAAGCAGCTCCGGGAACTAGGAGTGGACTATGCAATGCTGTACCCGGCTAAGCTACGAGTTAACCGGCAGGGCAAGTCGCACATCTTCCAAGACCCTAAAGCACTCCAAAAGGCGCTGAAGGACTGGGCGAAGGAGCAGCGCCGGAGCCCAGCGACGTCACCGCGGGGGGACGAGAGAGACGGCGACCTGGACGCACAGGACTGACCATGAGTGCAGGACTCACCTAGTTGGTATTTTCGGCGGGACATGCTTGGCTGAAGGGATGTAGGCTTGGGGGGGCGCGGGTGGGGGCGTTTGGACGATATCGTTATGGGGTACAGTACATTGTGAGATGCACCCCCCCCTGACTAGGCGCAAAAGGGAGGCACATGGACAGTGACTCATCCCCCAATTGCTCCAATCCTTTATATGGTTATCGAGGACGCTGCTGGGGCCTACCATCTGAGAGGGCTGCTGAGTTGTGATAACAGTGCGCTGGGAGGGGACGGGAGACACAATAGTGGCTCGCTGGGCCGGGCGGCGGCAGTTAGGTACTAGGCGCTTCCACACTAGTGTGTGAGCGCTGAGCGACCTCCGCCCGCGTGTGCGTCCCACACCTTTGAGGGTTCAAAAGTTATGGGTGGGGTGGCGGGAGGTATGGGGTGCCCAAGTTTGGGAATCTGTAAGGCCGAGTTGGGGTGGGTCTTCTGTTAGGGGTTTGGGTTACGGGGGTTTGAGGTCACTGGGTCGGGGTGCGCGGTTTGATCTGCTAGTATGCTCCTGCGCTTGGAGACGCGCTCAGTTGAGGGATTTGCACCCTAGAGCAAGCTATGGCGAACACCGAAGCGGCCATACCTGAGAGGCACGACACACTAAGAATCCTCACTTGGAATGTAAGGGGACTTAATGATTACCGCAAAGCCCGTAAAGTAATGCACTATCTCAAGAGGCATAAGATAGATATTGCTTTCCTACAGGAGACGCATCTTCCTAATAACAGCCCTATCCTACGCACTAGGGACCTGCGGGAGGCACATGCGGCGGGGTTCACTACACACTCTAGAGGGGTGCTGACATGGGTAAGCGCGCGGGTGGAGCACAGATTGCAGTGCATTGCCACAGACAACGCGGGCAGGTTTGAGCTCACGCGCTTCCAGGGAAAGGGCATGGATTTACTCCTGGTTAATTGTTATGGGCCGAACTATGACTGCCCTGAGTTTTTCACAGCGCTGACAGGAGCGGTGGGGGATGCAGGCGCGCGGCATGTGCTTTGGGGCGGCGACTTTAATGTAGTGTTAGACCCGGAGCTGGATAGATCAGGCGGCCCGAAACGAGCGCAACCAGCGGCAGCGAAGGCGATTGCTCGAGGTATGCTTTGTTTGGATCTCGTGGATTTGTGGAGAACTCGTAACCCGGCAATAGGGGGCTACACACATTACTCAGCATACCATAACCTGCATACGCGGATAGATTACTGGCTCCTATCTGCGCCCCTCCTACCGCAGATACGCGAGTGCGCGGTACTCCCGCGCACGCTTTCCGACCATTCGCCGATACTGGTCTCCCTGGCGGCGCCCAGAAAGGTCCCCCCGCCGTTTCTTTGGCGCTTTCCCCCTTACTCGCTGCTGGATCCCCTATTTAAGGAGGAGCTGACGGCTGCTATCGAGCTATTCTTTGCCACCAATCTGGGCTCCGTGGAGGATTTCCAGACTGTCTGGGAGTCCTTTAAGGTCTACATTCGCGGAGTGGCGATGGCCAAACACTCGGGGGTACTCCGGGATATCCGGCGGCGCCTTGCGACGCAGGAGCGCAATCTGACTGCACTGGAGACCAGACTGCTAGAGGCGGGCGGAGAGGACGCTACTGAGGAGATAAAAACTCTCCTGGCAGAGTACCACGAAACTGCTGATGCAGAGGTGCTGCATCTAGGGAAGTACGCTACGGCCAGGGTTTATGGTGAGGGTGACAGACCGGGGTCGGTGTTAGCTAATCTGCTAAAGGCTCGCAGACGCAGAACCGCCGTCACGCAGATCAAGTCGGGGGAGGGCTCGCTGCTCACGGCGGAGGATGAAGTGGTGGAGCGATTTAGGTCGTATTACGCCAGGCTCTACGCTTCTCAGCAAGTCGGGATGGAAGACAGCATAGGGGACTATCTGGACTATATCAAGTTGCCGTTCCTAGCGAACGAACACAGGGAGTTTCTATCCCTGCCTATCGAGAGGGATGAAATTCTAGAGGCCCTTGCGAGCATGAAGGCGCAGAGCGCCCCTGGAGCTGATGGCCTCACTGTCGCGTTCTACCGCGCTTTTATAGACCAGCTTTTGCCGCACGTCTCGACGCTGTTCGACGTTATGTGCATCAAGGGACATATGCCGCCGTCCATGCGCGAGGCGCTCTTGGTCGCTATACCGAAGCCGGGCAAACCACCCGATGAGTGCAGCTCCTATCGACCATTATCGCTGCTCAACGTGGATGCGAAATTATATGCCAAGGTCCTGGCCACGCGGTTAGCCCTTCTCGCTCCCGAACTGGTCGCCCCAGAGCAGGCGGGGTTCATGCCGGGCAGGAACCTCACATACAATTTGCGGACAGTGTTTGGCGTCATGCAACATGTTCGCCCTGACGTGCGCGCGCTCGCTGTCTTCCTCGACATGGAAAAGGCCTTTGACTCTGTCGAGTGGCCATTCATGCGACAGGTCCTGACGAGAATGGGGCTAGGCCCGATCTTCCTTCAAATGATAGGGGTGCTGTATAGTGGCCCCACGGCGAGAATACGATTGGGCGATCGAGTCACGGAACCGATAACAATCTCGAGGGGCACGAGGCAGGGCTGCCCCCTATCGCCTCTGCTGTACGCCCTAGTGGCGGAACCGCTGGCGTGCGCTATGCGTGAATACCACAGCCTACGAGGTATTAATTTTCCGACTTACAGGATAACGGTATCCACGTATGCAGATGACACCCTGCTGTATGTCAGGGACCCAGAAAATAACCTGGCCCCAGTGTTGAGGGAGGTTGTTCAATTTGGAGCGCTCTCCGGGCTGAAGGTTAACTGGGACAAGTCTATCGTGTTCCCGCTGACACCGGTAACGACCCCATTTGATATGGAATACCCGTTGCAATGGTCGGAGGAACCGGTCCGATACCTGGGGATCCAGCTCCATAGGGACTCAGAGGTGGTGCTGTCTGAGAATTACGGAAGGGCCATCAGTAAACTGGAGGACGACGTGGAGACCTGGATCAAGCTGCCCCTTTTGTTATTGGGGCGCATATCCATCATGAAGATGGTGGTACTCCCGCGGTTTCTGTTTCTGTTTGCGAACATCCCCATGGTGCTGTCACGTGCTTTCTTCGCGCGGCTACAGGCGTCAATGCTAAGGCTGGCGTGGGCTGGCAAGCAGGCGCGGACCAGCTGGAGAGTACTGACGCTACCTTACCAGATGGGTGGCCTGGGGGCACCCGACCTGGAGCTGTACTATCGGGTGGCGCAGGGGGCTCAGGCGCATAGCTGGATACACGGGGGTGAGACTGTCCCGTATCTCAAGTTAGAGACATTGTTTGCGGCGCCGAGGCCGCTCCCCGCGGTCATTTTTGAGCATCCGGACCGTCGTACGGGATTTCTTGATTCCTTGAACTCCACTAGGCATGCCTGGAACTGTATACTACAGCGCGAGTCGGGGGCGCAGCTATATTCGCCGGCAATGTCGATTGCTTGGGCGGTGTGGCTGGCCCCTTGTAATGAAGAAGCAGTGCGGCGATCGCTTAACGAGTTAGGTGTACACACCATGACGTGGGAGGCGGTGGCATGGAGGGCACGCAGTTGCAGCGTTTTCAGTATCACAGAGTTAGGCATGCCTGGAAACAGTTGTTGGGGTGTGACATGGAGGAGCCGGCGGAGGTTCAGGAACTGACATACATAATTAAGAATGACAACCCCCGCGGGCTGATCTCTAAGCTGTACCGAATGGCGCAATCTCATAGGGTGCACGAGTTTGCAAAATGCAGATTGGACTGGCAAAGAGACTTAGGGATCACCATTGACGATGCTATGTGGGCGTACTGCTGCACGGGGATCAAACGCATCTCTCTGCATGGCAGACATCGACTCGTACATTTCAAGTTCCTCAACAGGTACTACTACACACCAGAGCGCTTACATAGATATGGGCTGCGTGAAGACCCTGTATGTGAACGGTGCAAACACCCGGCGGCGGACTTCCTTCACCTAGCGTGGCAATGCCCGGGCATATACAACTACTGGGAAACGGTATACCACCAGATAGTAGGGGTGACGGGGGTAGTGTTGGCTCCGGACCCGGCAGTGGCGTTATTGGGGCATTCCAGAGTGGTGCCGAAGGCGGCCCGACGCCTGGTGGATATGGGGATGCTCGTTGCGAAACGACGAGTTGCGATGAGCTGGATGCGTGGCCCCTTGCCCACGGTGGAGCAGTGGAAGCGAGATGTGCTATACTGCTGCACCCAGGCGGAGAGGTTCAGCGAGTTGCTGCCACCGCGTAGCCGGCCTAAAAACTTCTGGGAATTGTACGTAGACTACCTGAGCGGGCGGGAGACTGCAGCGGGGAGCCCCGATGGGGGTCCTGATACGGAGATCGCAGTAGAGGAGGCTCCCGGGAGAGGTGTTTGTGTGGGGGACGCATGATGAAGATGAGTGGCGGCTGAGTGCGGGAAGCGAATGGGGCTGCTACTGACTTAGGACCTCAATCGTTTAGTTGGGGTGGGTGGGTTAGGGGAGTTGGGGGGAATCGTGGGGGGAGGAAGGGGGTTTGGAGTTTAGGGCCATAAAATGTGTGACTGTGCCCTACGTTCTGAGGGAAGGAACACGCTAGAGCCTGGCCGCCGACAGGGGGTCTGCCCCGCACATGAGCGTCGAGATGGAGGGACACTCGAGAAGCAGTGGGTATTATTAAATCAGTCATGCACGGCGATGCCCGACCTCTGGGATGTGGGATAGCCGATACAGTTGGTTGCGATATGAGAAAAGGTGGCGGGCCTCCGGTTGGTGGCGCACGGATATGTACATTACAGTGCCTTGTTTGCAGTCAATAAAAACATTTAAACAAAAAAAAAACGAATCACCTCTGACGTTGTCAGCCGTAGGTGACAGCTTGCCTGTGGGAATTTCATTTGCACTGGCCACAATTGCGTGCTGATCTCTGCCACGCATACAAATGCTTGAGCAGGACTATAAAGGCATGCCACACTGAGCATGCCAGACACTCTGGATGGATATATGAAATACCATGAAAGCATTCTACCTTTAGCGAATGCGCGAATGTTTGGGATGTTTATACATATTTTGCTATGTTCTTTGTGCGTCTCCTCCAGGTTGAGATTAAGGAACATGATTAAGACGTTCCTCACAGCGCTAAGACGCATTAGACCTCAGTGTAGGTATGGTGGGACAATATGGTGTCTTTCCCCGATTCCCATATCTCTTCTTTCACTTCACGGTCCGGACGAAGCACACTAGGATCTACTAAGGACCCACACAATGCGCAAAACATGTTGACCAAATTGCACTTTTTAATCACTTTTACGGATTAAGAGCAGCGTGAATATACTTGTCCCTCCGCTACATTTGCCTTAAGGAGAAGCTCCTTTCCGTTGTCTTTTAACCTTATCTTCCGGTCCCCTGATTAAAACTTGTTTCTGGATTAAAACTTGTTTCTGGGTACCGTGAAGGTAATTTTATTCACTCACTCATTTATATAGGCCCACACACCCACATGTACAACTGCGGCATCTCCTTCAAAAGAACTCCAACAAAGAGCCCTCTCGCGGGGCCCATGGGGGACAGCAGCACCACTGCCACGAGGAGCTAAGCGCAATGATGAAGCAAGACACTTGCAAGTGTGTGTGAGGTTACTAATTCCAAAAGGAGGAATTCCCCCATCCTCATCTAGACCCAATCTATTCTACTCCTGGAGACCACATTGACACCGCTAACCAACCAGATTAGGTTGTCTATCATCTTCTTATAGGAAAAGCTACCTCTTAGTGAGTACAAGGTGTATCCTTGGGAGCACCGGTACTGAACCTACTCCTTTCTAATTTGCTCCTTGTCCACCCTCTCTATATTGTTGCGGTTTAAAGTATATTGAGCTTGCACTTGAGGTTCACTCCTTAAAGGAATCACAACCGATTCTTCGTCCCACCCGCCTGATTTCTTTAGAAGGAACAAGCTTGTTTGAAAGCCCAGTGGCATGCATATTTTTCTCTGAGTTCTTCAGGTACCAAGGAGGAAAATGCTGGCAATATTACCTCTCCCCTGCAAGGTGCATCCCTAATAAAAGTCAAAGGCCAGATATCCTCTGCCAGAAGTCATACGCTTATGCCAAATGATGCGAGAATACAGCTTTAATTTTACATAATATATCTCCTTTGAATCTGCATTTCTACATGCAGGGCATGTTTCCTTACTAGACCTGCCAACTTCTTCTTCTTGAAGTGAGTCGGGGTCTAAACTTTCTCCTCCTTCTTTACACTACCCTCAGCTTCACATGCTAATTTTCCTTTCTGCAAAACTCAGTCCGGGTACTTCTTTCTGCCCTTTTATTGCCCCATGGTACTAAAAAGAATGGGAAAGAAGCTATCAGAATACTGAAACCAATCCGGCTTCTTAATTTTATCACTGTACTTCAAAATATATTCAGCCATGCTCGAGGGAGCTCAAGTCACTGGTTTTGTTTTGCTTTCTCCTTCCTTTTACTCTCCATGTGGCTTTCTCCTTGCAGGAACCCTCAATCTAATTTTTGGCTTTGAGATGCAGTTGAAGAGCCAGCAAACCTAAAGTATCATGGCCTACAGAGGTGTAAGCTTCAGAAATTATTTATTATTTTGGGAAGTTACCTTTCTCAATCCTGAAGGGGAGCTGCTGCCAGTTGCAAGCACACTGCCAGAACTGTGGTTTAACCGTGAACATTACTCAGGACCATTGAGGCAACTGCCTCAAAACTGCTCATTAATTTCATCTTTGAATCCAGAGCAGGTTCAGCTCCAAGCTCATTCTGTACAAATTTCAACTCCTCTGGTATCACCGCTATTTACGGTGTGCCATGCATACTAGTATTGACACTGGCAAATATTGTTCCTCCGGTGTTACAGTCATCCACAGGTAGTGCCATTCCAAGGGGAAGACACATGGTTGAAATCTATGCCTATCTTGGGTGCTGTAGGAGGATAGACTGCTTCCAACAGGTTGGTTTTACAAGTAATCCAGCATGGAATTTCATCTCTTTTGGTGGGTGCTTTGCCCTTGAGTGCATTAATAGTCCGTGGACTAATTGCCAGAACAGTGGCATACTCCGGTAGTTCTGGTCCAGGAGCAGCTACTCCAGCAACAGTTGTTTACAGGACATACTGTTGAAGTTGCCTATAAACAGACACTACCGGGGGTGGAGCTTGCCAGCGCCGAAGATAGCTGCCTAACAGACGAGCTCCGCACTACCAACTAACTATCCTGCAATAATCCGGCATTCGCCACTGCCACTTACTCAATAAAGCGGTGCACCATATAGCTGAGGCGGTCCGCTTCAAGCTGAGATGACTCAGACGCCTGGAAGCACGAGCTGCACGGAGCGACTGACGGAGCGGTGAGGTGTGCAGTCAGGGCCGCAAATCCCCAGACCCTCGCATATCGCAAGCCCGCCGGAAGCTAGACCTGGCTGGGTGGCAGGGCCTGCGTGACCCGGCCGCGGTTCCGGAGCGCCGCGAACCACCCTTGGTGGCTGCCATAGACGTCGCAGGGTGAAGTGTTGTTGGCGCCTCCTGGCTCTGCATCGTGGTGTGGTAGGACGGAGCGCTCGCCCGAGACGGAGCTCAGGACTGCGAGCGCTCCGCGATTGTTGATCCCCTGCACCGGCAGTTTGGCGGCGTGCGGAGTGAGGTATGGTGTGACCTCGCTTGAGCCTATTCATCGACCCAGTGACTCTGCTTTGTGGCCTGCTCTGTCGAAAAGGGCCGCTGTAGCCTTAACGAGGAGCGGGGAGTGAAGTGAGGTCTGTTGCCCGTCGCACCCCAGGCTGTGCCGAAGACATCTTAAATCTGGCAGCTCAGTGGGGCTGGGAGTGTTCACTGTTCTGCCCTGAGTCTAGGCCAGGGATCTCCAACCTTTTCTGTAGTAGGAGCTACTTCTGGTCAGTGAAAGTTGTCGTGAGATACTAAAGGCCAAGCAACTCGCTCATTTTTTCGAGAGACACCCCACGCCCAGTTTAATTGACTTTAAGCCTAATTTCTTTGGCGCCCTTACTGTAGTTTAAACAAAAGGGGCCACACTCCCTCTTTTGAAGTGACAGACAGCCGCAGGTTGTGCTACCTGAAGCAAAAGCTTGTCTTGCTTGGATGCATTCCTGGAAAGTATAACGAGCTATGTGAGGTACAAGCCTAAGACCTCCTTTTGTGAACCTCAATTAACTTGTTCACACACTGCAAAAGTTACTCAACATATATTCCTTACCAAATGTGATTTATTGAAGTTTAGCTTAGATGTGCACTCACTAGTTTTTGAAAAATAGACACATTTTAGAAGAACCTCAATTATTTCCCCTTTACCACATACTCTTTTTTTGTAAAGTTTAGTCTACTACTTATTAGTGGTATTTACATTTATCATGTGTGACACTTTTAATAACATTTTATCAAGAGAAGTTAGAAAGAAAGCGTGTATGGGACAAAATATCAAATCATCATCCATGTGTTGAAACACCTAGATTAGATCACCAATTCCACCATAGGAGAGTTTCGGATTTCTAAAGCTGTTGTGCATCAGGTTCCATAGTACTGTGGTTCCTCTAATTTTTTTAATTACATTAAAAATCTATTTCATTGATTGCAACAACTAACTGCCCCACCATCATTAACAACCTTAAAAACTCCTTACTGCTCTCTTGCCCCCCCATCCCCCATCATTGAAATGCCTGCCCAGGGGCCTCAAAATAAACATACCAGGGACAGGGCAGAGAACCGGAGCCAGGGAGGGGCAATAACAGGGCGTCAGAGGAGGAAATAATAGAACCTAAGACAGGGCAATAACTACATCGGAGGGGGCAATAAGAAAGCATCAAAGGAAGCATTAATAGCGAGTAGAGCGGGCACTAACAACGCCTCAGAGGGGACAATAATGAGACATAAGAGCGCCATTAATTAGAGACAATAGAGAGGGCAATACTAGCACCGTTGTCATCAAAGGGGCTAATAAGGCCTAAAAGAGAACAATGGCAAGGCGTCTGTGAGGGTAACCAGACACGACAATAATATGGCACCAGCGAGGGCAATCAACAGGTACTGGGCATCATAGAGGGCAATAATGCAGCATCAGGGAAATGGAGCACCAGGACCAGAACTATCGACATGATACCTACTTCACTTAGCCGCTGCCCGGTCGCAGAGGAGTCCTAATGTTCTAGGCAGCACCTCACTCCGGCCTGCTAGGGCTGGCTGCAGCACTGCAGGCTGAGCTCAGGCGAGGCCGTGATTCCGGGACCATTTGCCACCTGGCCCGCGGCCTCCACACAGTGATTGGGCTGCCACTGTCCTGAAAGTTCAGTGAGGGGGTCGCCCAGTGATACTCTCTTGGCAGCCGCTTTGCACTGAAATCCCTGGGTCATCACTTCTCCAAAGCGTCTGCATTCGGTCATACTATTGAAAACACACATTCCTATCCTTGAATATTGGATACCAACACATGCATAATTGACATGAGCGTGCCTGTGCTCTGTCAATGACCTGGCAACAGAGGGTATGAAAGAGTTCAAACGGGATCATAAATTCATAGCTCTTCTGAAGAGTGGAACAATTACATTCTTTTTGAGAGTGCAGACGGGAAGAGCTTTTCTTTATCGTGTGCCTTTGGTAAAGAAAACTGAAACTTGGCAACACACTGCTGTCCTCAGAGCTGTAAAGCGGGAGAAAAAGATATACCCAGTCTTTCAAAAGCCCGTGGTATACCAGCGGCTAAGGCGCACATCGCAGCTCCAGTCTACAGAACAACGCATATGGTGTTTCCTGGCCAGGCCTACGCTTACCGGGTTTGATCTGCTGCTGCAATATGTTCCAGGCAGAAAAAGGCAGGTGGTGGGGTTCGTAGCAGGTTAATACTGCTTGCGCCACCTGCATGGTAGCAGACTTTCCGGAACCTGCTGCTCCACTCTGACCCACCTGGTGCTTGCTCCGGCACATGTCTTGCACAATCAAGACTGCGGTGCCAAGCTGTGAAAGGCAGGTGGCGTGGACTCCAGTTCAGCAACAGCGTTATCATCTTTTGCCCTGCCCCGCCCAAGCTAAGCTCAGTTAGACCAATCTGAGCAGCTGGTTTTGGTGATGGCAGGCAACGGCTTTGAAAATAGGCCTAAGAACAATAAATGGCAAGAATAGGCTACAAAATTGAGATGCAATGCGTGAGCTACTCATGGGGGTTCGGCGAGCTACTGGTAGCTCGTGATCGACCGGTTGGAGACCCCTGGTCTAGGCGGTGCTTCGCTACGGGAGTCAGCCGCCTCCACGTTCCTGCCATCGCTGAGGGGCACGGTTGTCCCGGGGACCTTCTCACCACATTCTACACTAGCTCCCCTGGTTCCCATAGCTGGACACCTACTGATTTACAGTGGCTGGGAGCCCGTTTGTGGTCTCAGGGGGCATGTGGCCCAGCATGTTGTCTAAGGTGGTGAGTGTGGGGGAATACTCGGCTGCTACAGATTATACCCCAGCAAAACTGTAGTCACTGGTGTTGCTGGTCTTGCCGAGCGGCCGTTCCCGAGTGGAGCACTGTGGGCCGGGTTTGTTCAATGCTCTTCATATCGGACTGACCTGCAGTGCCCCGAGATACTACAGGAAGTGTGCTCGTGGGAACACTCCGATCTGGTGTGTCCTACTATATCTGGCAACTATGGGCAGGACAGACAAAACAGACAAAATTGTCCTTTGAACAGCGCAAACCTAGGGAGCGTGTACCGTCCGTAGACGAGGGAGACAACAGCGGCGACCATGCACAGGAGTCCCACGATGGGGATATAAAGTCCATGCTAGCCTCGATGGAAAAGGGCCCACAAACCTCGTTATCTGTCCTGGGCACGAAGATTGACTCCCTCTCCTATCGTATGGACAAGATGTCCGAGAGACTAGACAAGTAAGCGGAATGCATTGACATGACCAAACGCTGTATCGCAGAGGTGGAAGAGGCGCATACGGAAATGGACACTGGCCACAAACGATTGGATAAGGCGCTCCAGGTGCTGCAGGATAAGGCTGAAGACTTAGAAGCGAGGTCCCGGAGGAGTAACCTGAGAATTACTGGCCTGCCCGAAACAACGCCCACGGAAACATGGAGCAATATGTAGAGAAATTATTGGTCACGCTCTTAGGTAATGACACCTTCTCGCCCATGTTTGTGGTTGAGAGAGCACATCGTTCCTTGGGCCCGCGTCCGCTGCCGGGTGCCCCACGGCAGCCAATAATTGCAAAGTTACTAAACTACCACGACAGGGATGGAGCATTGAGAGTTGCCAGGGAAATACAGTCGTTGCACTACGAAGGCTCTACCCTTTCTTTGTTTTCAGACTTTACTATGAAGATCCAGGAGGCACGGCGCCAGTTTGCGCCACTCAAGAGAATGTTAAAAGAGCAAAACATAGACTATGCGATGCTGTATCCGGTTCGATTCCTTGTCAATCGCCAGGGCCAGGCCCAGATTTTTACAGACCCCAAGATGCTACAGAAAGCTATGAAAGACTGGGTGAAGGAAAAACGGCGCGGCCCGGACGGTGATGCTGAGATTGGAGCAGTTGGAGGATCCTTGGATGAGCAGGACTGAACTATAACATGCCGTGACACAGATACGATTCATGCATTTAAAGGGAATGTAGCGTGCTAATAATTCATTTGAGATATTGCTGGCCTCGAGGGGTACTGGAGGGGAGCAGGGGCCCTGAGTGCTGGATGCTGACCCCCCTGAGCAGCACGGCGCATTCATCGACTATTGGTCATTACGCAGACCGAGCACACGCCTGTGGCTCCACTCCCGTGAATCCCTCCAATTTCTTTACTTGAGGCCATCACGCAGCCATCGCGAAGTCGTATTACACGCAGCCCCTCCTGAAGTGTTCCCTGAAGTGCCCCTTGATCCTCGACCTGCCAGTAGCGCATATCTGCAACAGCCGGAGCCCCTACCGAGCCCGGACGTTCCCGCATCCGGTGTTGTCACACCCACAGTCTCGTGGCAGGCCCTTCGGACTTCCCCAATTATCTTAGGCACTTATATACAGGCATGCTAATATAATGTCCTGAAGATGATCCACGCATTGCTCACTTGGATCGAAATGCCGTCGACACCTTAAAACGCCTCATGCACTAAATGTGATGTCATTATTAACTGTGTAGAGACATTACTTGCGATTTGTTTCTTAAAATTCATACTACTTGTCAAAACAAACCGTAAGCGTTGCCTGAGCCTCGCTTAAATGTTCTCCCTATTTTATGTTTGTATGTTTGTGTAGTAGGATGCAGGCTTGTGTCCCACTTTTCAGTATTTGTTTATATCCAAAAAACTTGCTGTTAATTAAATACTGAACCTCTGTTTGGCTGGATAAATTAACCAATACAGCACTGATTGGGTCTGTATTCATTTGTTACTTCCTATCCTACCTCCCTAGGGACCATTGAAGCACAAAATAATTGATTCCCGAAGTCCCTGGCTGGCTTTACATGGGTCCCCTTGTTGTTTGAAAATGGGCCCTGAGTGCGGCATAGCCAAACTGTCACGTTTTATTCCACCCCTATAGCTTGTATAGCTGCATTCAGCTTAGGCGTGGACCTGGACAATAGCTGATCTGCACTGGTGCACCGTGGGTATGATGTGTATTCCACTCTGCTAATGTGTAATATTTGTTTGTTGGTGTGCGGAGGGGTTCGACAACTAATACTTAGCAGGTTGACAGTGCTCTGCTGGCAACCTCTGCCTACAAGTGAAACACACACCTGGGGTATTGTTCTTGTTGATTTTTGATGGGAAGGATGTACGCTGTCTGTTTTGAGCAGTATTATGTATGGTTTGTTCAGGGAGGGTTTTTGGATATTTTTTGTCGGGTCCTGGGTGGGGTGCCCTGATGTGGGTGGGGGGGGGGGGATGAGTTAATGGGACTCAGTAGACACATTAGGCACGACGACATGCACTCCTTCATTCTACATGGTAACAACGCAACATACACATTTCGGACATGACGACATTGGGTAATCTCAAGACGACTGTTGCTGAGGACGGTCAAGAACCCAGGATGGATTCACTTAGACCACTCACATGGAATGGTAGAGGACTGAACGATTATAGAAAGGTCAGTAAGGTCCTTTCATATTTAACGAGGAAAGCTATAGATGTGGCACTACTGCAAGAAATGCACCTGCCTCTCAATTCCCCCATGTTGCGCTGTAGAGGCCTGCATAACAACATCCACGCTGGGGGCTTCACCACGCATGCACGAGGTGTGCTCACGTGGGTCAACCCTAAGTCAGCACTCATTATTAATCCGTTGGCCACTGATGCCGAAGGTAGATATGCAATCTCTAGGTGTAGTGGGAAGGGCATGGATTTACTCATTGTCAATATATATGGCCCAAACTTTGATAACCCGATGTTCTTTTCCAAACTATCGGACAGAATTGGGGGCTTCAGTTGGGGCTTCCAGCTGTGGGGGGGGGGGGGGGGGGGTGATTTTAACCTGGTTCGGAACCCTAGTTTGGGCAGACCGGGGGGCCCTGAGAGACACATTACTGCTGCTGCTAGGGAAGTAGAAAGTGTTACGGTCAGGTTTGACTTGAGTGATGTGTGGCGCCTGAAACACCAGCACAAAGGTGGCTTTACTCACTACTCTGCATACCATACCTTGCATACCCATATTGACAATTGGCTCGCGGCTAGCTCACTTAACAACAGGGTCCGCTTATGCCAGGCGTTGTCTCGTACTCTTATCGATCATTCGCCGATCCTATTGGTGCTGGATGCCCCTCGCCGGTTTATATCCCCATTTACTTGGAGATTTCCACCCTACTAGATGCAGTTTTTAGAGACGAAATAGCTGAGGCAATTGTGACCTTTTTCGATAAAAATGTAGGCTCGGTCGTTGACTATCAAGTCGTCTGGGAAGCATTCAAAGTTTACATTGGGGGGGGGTCACCATATCAAAACACTCGGGGGTCCTTCGATCTATACGCAAGCGCCTAACGGACCTAGAGGGGAAAATTAAGGTGCTAGAAAGTCGCTTATTGACGGACACGGGAGATATTGTTGGGAAGGAACTCACAGACATGTTGGAAGCATATCATGAGGCAGCGGATGACGAAATTAAACATCTAGGCAAATACGCCACAGCCAGAGAGTATGGTGAGAGAGAACGGCCAGGGTCTGTATTAGCGAAGTTACTTAAGAGACGCAGGGAAACGGTTCAGATGGTGGAAGTCAGGTCAGAGAAGGGCGACCTCTTAACTGACGTGGCAGATATAGTCCGACAATATTATACCGACTTATATGCCTCTCGAAATGCTGTCTCAGACGACGAGATTATAGATTACTTAGCGCACATACAGCTTCCGTGGCTTTCTAACAAACATAGGGAGTTCCTCATGAGACCCATAGAAAAGGACGAAATCCTCCTGGCATTGTCTAGCATGAGGGCGGGGAGTGCTCCAGGGTCCGATGGACTTACGGTTTCATTTTTAGGGCCTTCGTAGATCAACTTCTTCCACAGCAGTCTTCTCTGTTTGATGACATGTGTGTTACGGGAACTATGCCACCATCTATGTCCACAGCAGTAATAGTTGCTCTCCTCAAGCCCGGTAAGACCTCGGAGGAGTGTTCCTCTTATCGCCCGCTGTCATTGCTTAATATGGACACGAAGATTTTTGCAAAAATCCTTGAAAACCGTTTGGTACCTCTGGTCCCATTACTAGTGGCACCAGAACAAGCGGGGTTTGTCCCCGGTAGGAATCTAACCTATAATTTACGCACTGTTTTCGGAGTTCTGCAGCATGTCAGGACCGAGACGCCAGCTGTTGCTGTCTTCCTAGACATAGAAAAGGCATTTGATTCTGTAGAATGGTCGTTTATGACCCAAGTGTTAACTAGGATGGGCGTGGGCCCTGTCTTTCTTCAACTGCTGAGCATACTCTATAATAGAACTTCGGCCAGAATAAAAATAGGAGACATAGTAACTGACCTCATACGAATTTCAAGAGGCACACGACAAGGCTGTCCATTATCGCCTTTATTATACGTGTTGGTGGCTGAGCCTCTTGCCTGTGCACTTAGGGAGTATCATCAGAATCTGGGTATATGCTTCCCACCCTATAAAATTATAGTGTCCACATACACTGATGACACACTCCTATATGTCAGACATCCAGAGGCTAATCTTTCGGCAGTCCTCCATGAGGTGGTGCGCTTTGGTGGCCTGTTCGGCCTGCCTATCAAATGGCAGAAATCCATTATCTTTCCGCTCACGACGAGCACGCCCCAGGTTGAACCAGATTATCCTTTGCAGTGGACCACAGATGCGGTGAGATATTTGGGTATAAAAATTCACACGGACCCTAAGATAGTAATCAGGGAAAATTACGGGGCGGCCTTCAGCAAGCTAGAAGATGATGTTGGGAGGTGGATTAAACTCCCGCTGTCTCTCCTTGATAGAATATCCATCATGAAAATGGTGGTGTCACCGCGCTTTCTTTTCATATTTTCCAATATCCCCATGGTCCTCCCACGTGCCTTCTTCAAACCTCTAATCACATTAAGGTTGAAGTTCGCTTGGGCCGGTAAGGAGCCGCGTGTTAAATGGCAAATACTGGTTCTTCCTTATCGTATGGGTGGACTTGGAGCACCAGATTTTGTTTTATATTATAGGGCAGCGCAGTGTGCCCATGCACATTAATGGATACATGGCTCCCCAGACATCCCACACCTTCGTATAGCGACTGAGGTGGCGTCTCCGCTCCCCCTCCCCGTGTTACTGTTTCAGGCGGCAGATCGGAGGACGGGTTTTTTGGACTCTATTAACGCCACGACGCATGCTTGGCACTACCTGCTACAAGAACAAACGGGCGTGATACCGTACTCGCCGTCTGCCCCTCTCGATTGGTGCACTTGGCTACCACCATGCAGAGATAGGGGTGTCACACAAGCACTTAATTCTCTAGGCATACTGACAATAGGTGAGCTGTTCGTAGGTGGGGTATCCAAAACCTGGGACGATCTTAATCACAATAATCCAGCACCTTGCATTTTGATGCAATTCCAATTCCCCAGAATGCGACACGCATTGCGAGAAATTTTAGGGGACGAATACCTTGAACCCCGGAATTATTAGCTTTAACACGCATTATACGTACGTAATCCCCAAAGCGAATCATAGCTAATATTTATAACACTTCAATGGCATACAGAGCTAACCATTATACCAAAACCAGTTTAGCATGGCAGCGTGACTTGAATATTGAAATTACTGACTCTATGTGGACATACTGCTGCACCAGAACCCAACGTATCTCGCTTAACGGGAGGCACAGACTGGTACATTTTAAATACCCAAATAGGGTTTATTACACTCTGGAAAGAATGCATAGATACAGTTTACTTTACGTGATGACACTAAGTGCGATTGCTGTAATGCACGACTAGCGGATTTCCTCCATTTGGCTTGAAAGTGCCCAGGGGTCTCTGCCTTCTGGGTCTCAGTTTTTAAGGGACTAGGTCAAATTACTAAGCTAGCCCTTGAACCTGACCCTACTTTGGCATTACTGGGCCACTCCAAATTCATTCCCAAGGGGGTCAGAAGGTTGGTTGATATGGGACTGTTGATGGCCAAACGCAGCGTGGCAATTAACTGGTTTTGTGGACCACTTCCCACGATCACTCAGTGGAAGAGCGACATGACATTCTATAGCACACAGACGGAACTTTACAGCGAACTACTCCCCCGCGTAATAGGCCTAAAAACGTTTGGGAATTATACAACATATAAGAATTTGCCTTGGCAGGCGATGTCAGCGAGGTGCCTGACCCATTGCTAGGCAAGGCTATTCTGCGATCTGTAATCATTTTTCACCACATAGTAGTTGTGGACTTCCCACACTGTTGAATGATACCGTGATTACATGTAAATGCTGCGGATGACTAAGCTTGGGGTGGGAAAGTGCTACTGGGAATGCACAACGCTTTGCCGTGTCCTCTGTATACCTGTAATGTCTACAAATGATGCCTACGGTTTCATGTCTGTAAAGTGAGTTTACAATGCAGTGGTTTTTATTTTATTTTATTTTTTAGAATATGCGGAGTCTCACTGTTTTATGTAAAGTCAATAAAATAAAATAAACAGCCACTACCAGAGCCAGTACCTGTCTTACTTCCGGAAATGCGAGATATGGTGTGTAACCAGCCAATACAGGCCAGGCGGCCCAGTCTTTATGCAATGGTCCCATTCTGTACTATAAGTGGTAATTGACCACGAAACAATACCTAGTGTTCTTGGAATCCTAAAGAAACCTCCAGGTCACATAAATGTACAAAACAAAATTTGCTGTTATTGCACCATACTTACGTGTATAAACGAGCCTGTTGTGGCATCTATAGAATCAAACTCTACCCATGAGTAAAATATTTCAAAAGGATATGCAGCACATGCATTAATAACAAACGTTACTTCACCCCCACCCAAAGTAGGGACACCCCTAGAAAGGGAGATGTCTGATTGGTGCCTTGTAATTTAGACCTACTGGGAAAGAAACTCGCATCAATTTCAACAGATTCAAAAACATGAGATCAAAAGAGAAAATCAAAATTGGGATTATCCTTTTTTATAAGTCAAGTGTCTGACAAACCAACAGCAAAATAGGAAGTATCTATCTGGGCTGATGGAGGTATTACAAAAGGCATTTCCTTTAAGTGTAATACTTGGTCTCCTGAGTGTGCCATACAAAACTACTCAAAGATCTAGAAAATCCATGCCCTGTGGCCGTGCCCCAAAGGATATGTTCTCTAGAGTTTCCAGAGACACAGAGGACATTTTCTAGACCCACTGGCACTTGCCAACCCAAATCAGAAAACCAGTTGTGCAGCAACTATTAAACTGTGAGCAATATCTGAGCAGGATGTGTAACAATCAATCACTTGAGATTTTACAGGGACAATCAGTGGAACCTTAAATCCTCTGTCATTAATGAATAACAAACTCAAAAACACATCACTATCATGGGTAAAGTCTAGTGCATATGATATGAACTGTAACCACAATAAACCCAAATAATATTGCAGCAGCAACGGTTATTAGTAGCGTGAAAAATAGATAACACTCCAACATGATTTCCGTCATCCATACAAAATTAAAGCAATCCTACTCTCTTTCTGCTACTTCTAAGTATTAGTCTAATTCTAGAATTTTAACAATGCAGAAAATAAAACATGTTGCGCTTCAGAGATGGCAATCACCTGCATACTTGCTTGACCAGTGAAGTTCTGTGTGCAAGAAATATCAAAGACTGCTATTCTTGCCTCATCAGAATGGCTCCATGGATAAAACAGCGCTCAAAGGCCAAGTGCCTCCTGTCAAGGTAACCTTCAATAGAAACCAGACATATGATGTACGAACTGTCCCAGTGTCGCCTAGTATGAAGACTTCTCTCTGCCCTTCACTTTTTGTGCTTGATTTCTATAACAGTATCTTATTGTTCTTAAGAACTCTTAGCGGAAACATCTTAGCGGAAACAACTGCCAGAAAGTGGCCAGATACTCTTTCGACTATTTCCTTTCTACAAAACTGTGTTCTTTTGACTATCAACAAAAATGTGAAACATACTTATCAACCTTATAGAAAATCTTAGAAATGATTAACATGCTAACGTATAAATAAATGAGTCAGCATTTAGATAAAACATTGCTCATGTATTTACGCACGCTGGATTATCACACTGGAGAACAAAATAATATAAACCAAACATGTGTCATATGAACTGCATGTTTAGCATTTTGATTAATAATTTAGCACATGTAACTCAAGTAGGGCAATGCCCCAAATAGAAAATACACAATATTCATGACATAGTGTCAGGAAAGCCTTTAGTTATGCTGGAAAAAAACAAGTTACTTACCTGTACACTGTGGTTCTCCAGTATTGATATCTTTCATAGATTCACATGCTTGTATCTTCCCTGTCGTCATGGTGGGAGTCTTGCGGTAGATAGAAAAGTAGTACTATACGAGTACATTATAAACCACCAAACGGAAAGGAAAACTTTAACATTCGTCAGCATCTTTATGTAGGTCCAAACTTTGAACAATCAGAGACGAGCCATAGACCTCAACTCCCCAGCAGAGCCATCAGACCTCAGATTTCATACACAAGTGTGCTAAGGTTAAGAGTAGCATGAGGTAATAAGTGGCAAACCTAGACGGGGAGGAGGGAAGGCCGCATGTGAATCTATGAAAGATATGAATAGTGGAGAACCACAGTGTACAGGTAAGTAACTTGTTTTTCTCCAGTATTGTATCTTTCATAGATTCACAAGCTTGTATCAGAGTAGATAGTAGTACCATTCTTTAAATCGCTGCGACTAGGCAAAGACCTTTGTACGCACTGAGAATGAATTAACCATTTAAAAACATACGTAACCATATATATTTATATGCGTCACTAAAAACCAAGTGAATGACTATAAACATAAATCTGAGAAACCAAATAGACAAAGTACAATTGAGGAAATATATATATATATATATATATATATATATATATATATATATATATATATATATATATATATATATATATATATATATATATATATATTCAGTGAAAAAACCATAGGTTTCACACACGTTATAGTTAGCTGGACATTTCACTCGTAAAAAACCAATGAAATTCCCCCGTTATAGTTAGTTAAGCTAACTATAACTCGCGCACCCGCAATCCACTGCTGATGACGTCACATATTACATCACTCATGACATGGTCAGTGACATCACTCATGACATCACTGATGACATCTCAAATGACATCACTGATGACATCATCCTTGTGAAAGAGTGGCAGATCTCCTCTCACCCTAATATAACCTTTGAAATACACATTAAAAAATAGACTAAAATTTTCAAAAAAATGGAATTACCAATACCAGTTACAACAACCTCTTGAGTAATTCTAAGATCCACATACACATCCACTCATTCACGAACAGTCCTGTGCAGCATGTCAGGACCGAGACGCCAGCTGTTGCTGTCTTCCTAGACATAGAAAAGGCATTTGATTCTGTAGAATGGTCGTTTATGACCCAAGTGTTAACTAGGATGGGCGTGGGCCCTGTCTTTCTTCAACTGCTGAGCATACTCTATAATAGAACTTCGGCCAGAATAAAAATAGGAGACATAGTAACTGACCTCATACGAATTTCAAGAGGCACACGACAAGGCTGTCCATTATCGCCTTTATTATACGTGTTGGTGGCTGAGCCTCTTGCCTGTGCACTTAGGGAGTATCATCAGAATCTGGGTATATGCTTCCCACCCTATAAAATTATAGTGTCCACATACACTGATGACACACTCCTATATGTCAGACATCCAGAGGCTAATCTTTCGGCAGTCCTCCATGAGGTGGTGCGCTTTGGTGGCCTGTTCGGCCTGCCTATCAAATGGCAGAAATCCATTATCTTTCCGCTCACGACGAGCACGCCCCAGGTTGAACCAGATTATCCTTTGCAGTGGACCACAGATGCGGTGAGATATTTGGGTATAAAAATTCACACGGACCCTAAGATAGTAATCAGGGAAAATTACGGGGCGGCCTTCAGCAAGCTAGAAGATGATGTTGGGAGGTGGATTAAACTCCCGCTGTCTCTCCTTGATAGAATATCCATCATGAAAATGGTGGTGTCACCGCGCTTTCTTTTCATATTTTCCAATATCCCCATGGTCCTCCCACGTGCCTTCTTCAAACCTCTAATCACATTAAGGTTGAAGTTCGCTTGGGCCGGTAAGGAGCCGCGTGTTAAATGGCAAATACTGGTTCTTCCTTATCGTATGGGTGGACTTGGAGCACCAGATTTTGTTTTATATTATAGGGCAGCGCAGTGTGCCCATGCACATTAATGGATACATGGCTCCCCAGACATCCCACACCTTCGTATAGCGACTGAGGTGGCGTCTCCGCTCCCCCTCCCCGTGTTACTGTTTCAGGCGGCAGATCGGAGGACGGGTTTTTTGGACTCTATTAACGCCACGACGCATGCTTGGCACTACCTGCTACAAGAACAAACGGGCGTGATACCGTACTCGCCGTCTGCCCCTCTCGATTGGTGCACTTGGCTACCACCATGCAGAGATAGGGGTGTCACACAAGCACTTAATTCTCTAGGCATACTGACAATAGGTGAGCTGTTCGTAGGTGGGGTATCCAAAACCTGGGACGATCTTAATCACAATAATCCAGCACCTTGCATTTTGATGCAATTCCAATTCCCCAGAATGCGACACGCATTGCGAGAAATTTTAGGGGACGAATACCTTGAACCCCGGAATTATTAGCTTTAACACGCATTATACGTACGTAATCCCCAAAGCGAATCATAGCTAATATTTATAACACTTCAATGGCATACAGAGCTAACCATTATACCAAAACCAGTTTAGCATGGCAGCGTGACTTGAATATTGAAATTACTGACTCTATGTGGACATACTGCTGCACCAGAACCCAACGTATCTCGCTTAACGGGAGGCACAGACTGGTACATTTTAAATACCCAAATAGGGTTTATTACACTCTGGAAAGAATGCATAGATACAGTTTACTTTACGTGATGACACTAAGTGCGATTGCTGTAATGCACGACTAGCGGATTTCCTCCATTTGGCTTGAAAGTGCCCAGGGGTCTCTGCCTTCTGGGTCTCAGTTTTTAAGGGACTAGGTCAAATTACTAAGCTAGCCCTTGAACCTGACCCTACTTTGGCATTACTGGGCCACTCCAAATTCATTCCCAAGGGGGTCAGAAGGTTGGTTGATATGGGACTGTTGATGGCCAAACGCAGCGTGGCAATTAACTGGTTTTGTGGACCACTTCCCACGATCACTCAGTGGAAGAGCGACATGACATTCTATAGCACACAGACGGAACTTTACAGCGAACTACTCCCCCGCGTAATAGGCCTAAAAACGTTTGGGAATTATACAACATATAAGAATTTGCCTTGGCAGGCGATGTCAGCGAGGTGCCTGACCCATTGCTAGGCAAGGCTATTCTGCGATCTGTAATCATTTTTCACCACATAGTAGTTGTGGACTTCCCACACTGTTGAATGATACCGTGATTACATGTAAATGCTGCGGATGACTAAGCTTGGGGTGGGAAAGTGCTACTGGGAATGCACAACGCTTTGCCGTGTCCTCTGTATACCTGTAATGTCTACAAATGATGCCTACGGTTTCATGTCTGTAAAGTGAGTTTACAATGCAGTGGTTTTTATTTTATTTTATTTTTTAGAATATGCGGAGTCTCACTGTTTTATGTAAAGTCAATAAAATAAAATAAACAGCCACTACCAGAGCCAGTACCTGTCTTACTTCCGGAAATGCGAGATATGGTGTGTAACCAGCCAATACAGGCCAGGCGGCCCAGTCTTTATGCAATGGTCCCATTCTGTACTATAAGTGGTAATTGACCACGAAACAATACCTAGTGTTCTTGGAATCCTAAAGAAACCTCCAGGTCACATAAATGTACAAAACAAAATTTGCTGTTATTGCACCATACTTACGTGTATAAACGAGCCTGTTGTGGCATCTATAGAATCAAACTCTACCCATGAGTAAAATATTTCAAAAGGATATGCAGCACATGCATTAATAACAAACGTTACTTCACCCCCACCCAAAGTAGGGACACCCCTAGAAAGGGAGATGTCTGATTGGTGCCTTGTAATTTAGACCTACTGGGAAAGAAACTCGCATCAATTTCAACAGATTCAAAAACATGAGATCAAAAGAGAAAATCAAAATTGGGATTATCCTTTTTTATAAGTCAAGTGTCTGACAAACCAACAGCAAAATAGGAAGTATCTATCTGGGCTGATGGAGGTATTACAAAAGGCATTTCCTTTAAGTGTAATACTTGGTCTCCTGAGTGTGCCATACAAAACTACTCAAAGATCTAGAAAATCCATGCCCTGTGGCCGTGCCCCAAAGGATATGTTCTCTAGAGTTTCCAGAGACACAGAGGACATTTTCTAGCCCCACTGGCACTTGCCAACCCAAATCAGAAAACCAGTTGTGCAGCAACTATTAAACTGTGAGCAATATCTGAGCAGGATGTGTAACAATCAATCACTTGAGATTTTACAGGGACAATCAGTGGAACCTTAAATCCTCTGTCATAAATGAATAACAAACTCAAAAACACATCACTATCATGGGTAAAGTCTAGTGCATATGATATGAACTGTAACCACAATAAACCCAAATAATATTGCAGCAGCAACGGTTATTAGTAGCGTGAAAAATAGATAACACTCCAACATGATTTCCGTCATCCATACAAAATTAAAGCAATCCTACTCTCTTTCTGCTACTTCTAAGTATTAGTCTAATTCTAGAATTTTAACAATGCAGAAAATAAAACATGTTGCGCTTCAGAGATGGCAATCACCTGCATACTTGCTTGACCAGTGAAGTTCTGTGTGCAAGAAATATCAAAGACTGCTATTCTTGCCTCATCAGAATGGCTCCATGGATAAAACAGCGCTCAAAGGCCAAGTGCCTCCTGTCAAGGTAACCTTCAATAGAAACCAGACATATGATGTACGAACTGTCCCAGTGTCGCCTAGTATGAAGACTTCTCTCTGCCCTTCACTTTTTGTGCTTGATTTCTATAACAGTATCTTATTGTTCTTAAGAACTCTTAGCGGAAACATCTTAGCGGAAACAACTGCCAGAAAGTGGCCAGATACTCTTTCGACTATTTCCTTTCTACAAAACTGTGTTCTTTTGACTATCAACAAAAATGTGAAACATACTTATCAACCTTATAGAAAATCTTAGAAATGATTAACATGCTAACGTATAAATAAATGAGTCAGCATTTAGATAAAACATTGCTCATGTATTTACGCACGCTGGATTATCACACTGGAGAACAAAATAATATAAACCAAACATGTGTCATATGAACTGCATGTTTAGCATTTTGATTAATAATTTAGCACATGTAACTCAAGTAGGGCAATGCCCCAAATAGAAAATACACAATATTCATGACATAGTGTCAGGAAAGCCTTTAGTTATGCTGGAAAAAAACAAGTTACTTACCTGTACACTGTGGTTCTCCAGTATTGATATCTTTCATAGATTCACATGCTTGTATCTTCCCTGTCGTCATGGTGGGAGTCTTGCGGTAGATAGAAAAGTAGTACTATACGAGTACATTATAAACCACCAAACGGAAAGGAAAACTTTAACATTCGTCAGCATCTTTATGTAGGTCCAAACTTTGAACAATCAGAGACGAGCCATAGACCTCAACTCCCCAGCAGAGCCATCAGACCTCAGATTTCATACACAAGTGTGCTAAGGTTAAGAGTAGCATGAGGTAATAAGTGGCAAACCTAGACGGGGAGGAGGGAAGGCCGCATGTGAATCTATGAAAGATATGAATAGTGGAGAACCACAGTGTACAGGTAAGTAACTTGTTTTTCTCCAGTATTGTATCTTTCATAGATTCACAAGCTTGTATCAGAGTAGATAGTAGTACCATTCTTTAAATCGCTGCGACTAGGCAAAGACCTTTGTACGCACTGAGAATGAATTAACCATTTAAAAACATACGTAACCATATATATTTATATGCGTCACTAAAAACCAAGTGAATGACTATAAACATAAATCTGAGAAACCAAATAGACAAAGTACAATTGAGGAAATATATATATATATATATATATATATATATATATATATATATATATATATATATATATATATATATATATATATATATATATATATATTCAGTGAAAAAACCATAGGTTTCACACACGTTATAGTTAGCTGGACATTTCACTCGTAAAAAACCAATGAAATTCCCCCGTTATAGTTAGTTAAGCTAACTATAACTCGCGCACCCGCAATCCACTGCTGATGACGTCACATATTACATCACTCATGACATGGTCAGTGACATCACTCATGACATCACTGATGACATCTCAAATGACATCACTGATGACATCATCCTTGTGAAAGAGTGGCAGATCTCCTCTCACCCTAATATAACCTTTGAAATACACATTCAAAAATAGAGACTAAAATTTTCAAAAAAATGGAATTACCAATACCAGTTACAACAACCTCTTGAGTAATTCTAAGATCCACATACACATCCACTCATTCACGAACAGTCCTGTACAGTCACTCATACATGTACTCACTCATCATATGTACTCATACACCTATACATCCTGCTACACAATGCCACTCATCCACAGAGTTACTGACACACATACTCACTCATGAAAATAAAGAATCAAACATAGATTTATTTGCATATACAGTTATACACACACCACCACACTTACTTCTACGGAAACTTACACATACTTAGTCTTTTAAACAATCACTTATAGAAACACATACTTATTCATACAGGAACTCTTTCAATCTCTCACTCTCACATATACTCACTTATATACACCAATAGTCACATATACTAGTTTAAAACATATGTAGTTACTCATAAAGACACTATTGAGACAGTCATTCACTCACTAACACACCCATACACACACTCATCCACCCATACAGTCCTGCACACATGCTGTCTTCAACACATGCAAGCAGCGAGTCACTCATTCATGCAACTATGCACTACGTAATACCCCCACCGAACCATGCAGACACTCAGACTGATACTCAAAAAACCACCTAATATCCTATATAAACACCCATGTAGCTACTCACCAACCCATGCAGCCACTTATACACAAAGTGAGAGACTGATACAGATATTTACATATTTAAACATTACTCACTAAGCCATGTATTCACTATGATACACTTAATCAGTCAGTTATACAATCAATTTTTCAAAAACAAATCATCAATTTAGACACTTATATACCCATTTATTCTTCCATCGTCCGTGAGATATACATATTTAATTTTCAGAAAAATACACATTCACTGGATGATGTCATCAGTGATGTCATTTGAGATGTCATCAGTGATGTCATGAGTGATGTCACTGACCATGTCATGAGTGATGTAATATGTGACGTCATCAGCAGTGGATTGCGGGTGCGCGAGTTATAGTTAGCTTAACTAACTATAACGGGGGAATTTCATTGGTTTTTTACGAGTGAAATGTCCAGCTAACTATAACGTGTGTGAAACCTATGGTTTTTTCACTGAATTTGCAAGGTTTTTTAAATGCTAATTGCTAACTATAACGTGTGTGAAACCTATGGTTTTTTCACTGAATTTGCAAGGTTTTTTAAATGCTAATTCCTAACTATAACGTGTGTGAAACCCATGGTTTTTTCACTGAATTTGCAAGGTTTTTTAAATGCTAATTCCTAACTATAACGTGTGTGAAACCCATGGTTTTTTTCAGTGAATTTGTATGGTTTTTTAAATGCTAATTCTTACCTATAACGTGTGTGAAACCCATGGTTTTTTCAGTGATTTTGTATGGTTTTTTATATACAAATTCTTATATTAAACGTGTGATTTTTTTTTTTTTTGCAAGGTTTTTTACATCTTTTTATTTTTACTTTATATTCTCTTTAAACAATATGCTTAAATTTTAAAAATTCTGCAATATATTATTTTTTCTCATTTTTTTTTACCAAACAGGTAAGATATATTAGTATAACATAGTGATTATTTTTTTCTTTTTTTTTTTACGTGCGCGTACGGTAAGCTTACGGTAAGCGTACGTTTTGCGTAATGTACGTAATATTTTTACTCTTTTTGCGTATGGTTACGCAATTTACGTAGATGTGCGTACTGCGTACGCGGCGCGTAAGCGCATACGTTACACGCGTACGTTACGCGGAAGTGTTGGGGCGTGCCTGTTATGCGCATGCGCGCGTGCGCGTGTCTTTTATACGCACACGTACTTTTACCGTAAGCGCACCGTAAGCGCTCCGTAAGCGCTCCGTAAGCGTAACGTACGCGCACGGTGGGTCATGTGATCAAGAAACAAAACTTTTGATTGGTTAAAAGTACTTTCAGTTCTAGAACTCTCCTACACCACACCCATTCCCCTCATTTCTGCTTGTGATCCCTTAGGAGAAGGAGCTGAGTTGTCTTTGGGATACGATGGCAGACCAGCACTCCTCTTCTGAGAGTGAGGCTAGCAGCACCACCATCAGGCAGAGAAGGAGGAAACAGAAGAGTTCTTTTATATGGGAGTATTTTACGTTTCCTGAGGGCCAGAAAAAAGTAAATGCTGCTTTAGTGACTTGCAAGCTTTGCCAGCGTGTACTTTCTAGAGGTAATCCTAACAAGAAGTATTCCTTCGGGAATCACACTATGTTACGACACCTTGAGAATGTACACCCTAGGACACATGCTCGACATACTGGAGCTAACCCTTCAGTAAGTCGACCAAGCACATCCACAGCAGCTCAGCCGAGTCCATCTTCGGCAGCTCAGCTGAGCCCTTCATCTGTGGGGGGAGATTCACCTTTTTCTGGTCCTCTGGAAACTAACCATCGATTTGCGAGGGTTACAATGCAGTGTTCAAATTGCCATGGTCTAATTGTTCGTGGGGAGACCAGTGTTCCCCTAATTAACAACAGAATAGACCAGCACATTTGTCCTACCAGCTAATATTCCCATTCTTCCTTTCCTCTGTCCCTGCATGAACACAACGGCTCTTTTAAGAGCCAACCTTACCTCTCAACTTTTTTTAATTTTTTCTTAAAAACTTTTTTTTTTTTTTTTACCGTACGGTAAGCGTATTTTTTTTTATTTTTTTTAAAAAAAACACTAAAAAACAATTACCACATTAGAAGGTCCTTGAGGTATTAATAACGAAATACTGAAAATCTGTTTGAGGAGAAGTGGAAAAAAGGGACCATCAAATTTCTGACTTACCTGACCCACCCAAAAATTTAATTAACAATTTAAATTTTATTGAAATTGCTTGAAAAAATGGTTTTATTTTTCGAAAATTTTCTTTCTCAATCTGAAAAAAAAGAAAAAAGTATTAATATTTAATAAAACATTTTATAATACAGTACACGTATTTACATATTTTCCAAAAACAATTTTTTGCCATTTTTTTGCTGTTTTCAGAATATATTGCATTTCACTATAAATCGTGAAAGCAATTGCATTCATCACTTAACAGCGGGCAAAAAAAAACTAACAATCTCAAAGATAGTTTTAAAAAAGCCCAGAATCTCTTCTCACTTAAACAAAACATAATAGAAATGCAAAATATTTAAAAAAAATATCATCTAATTACAATAACTATTTCAAAAAAATACCGTCTGACAATTTTGTTACAGAAGCATAATCACAAAAAAAATATATATCAAATAACTCCACAATACATCTGGTTACCTTTCCTTTAGGCCAAATGATAATTTTAAAATTCTTTTTTGATTAAATTTCCAATGGTAATCCAATAATTCCAAAATTTAAATTGTACAGATGTTACCGATTCTCTCTAAAATTTTGGTTTCCGAAAGATTAATTAGGAATTAAATAAGTCCACAATACAATTGGTTACCTTTCCTTTAGGCCAAATGGTAATTTTAAAAATCTTTTTTGATTAAATTTCCAATGGTAATCCAATAAAATTCCAAAATTTAAATTGTACAGATGTTACCGAGTCTCTCTAAAATTTTGGTTTCCGAAAGATTAATTAGGAATTAAATAAGTCCACAATACAATTGGTTACCTTTCCTTTAGGCCAAATGGTAATTTTAAAAATCTTTTTATTTGAAAATTCCAATGGTAATCCAATAAAATGGTAAAATTGTTTTGTACAGATGTTGCCAATTCTCTCTAAAATTTAGGTTTCAGGAAGATTAGATAGGAATTTGCTAAATCAAAAGGCAAACGTTGCTTAAAAACCAATTGACAATCATTACACATTGTCCAGCCTTTTTTACATTTTAGATAAACTGTGTAATGACCAGAAGTTACAGTTGGTCCATCATGGAAAATTATTGCAACTGTTACAAAAGTTTTTCCTGAAATTGATAATTGCTGTCCTGTAAACTTCTTTATTAAAGTATCCAATTTTGAACCATCAGCTCTACATCGTTGCATCATTAAAATTACATACTGTCCGTATTCCTTTAAAATTAACGTTGAAAACATGTCAGATTTACACTCACCACATTCCATGCTATGATTAGCATCTTTAACTAATTTAGCAAAAGTGACTATTTTACTCTCTGGCAATGTTAAATAAATAAACCTTTCAGAATCAACATTAGAGCCACATGTATTGAAACAGTTTTCACAACTATGTTCCCATTTATAAGAGAGACCAAACATATTTTCAATTTGTACCCCTTCTTCTTCCAGTACCTGAAGAAAATACATCAAGAATTCCTGTGCGTCTTGCTGTACATTTTGAGAAAACTGTGTACATCCTGAACATACATCTAAAAGTTTTCTAATTTCAGTAGCGCTTTCTATTTTAGTTTTATCATTTCTCAGCTTTTCAAAAAGGAGACTCAACTCAGAACAGAATCTTTTTCTCTGATTTACTATTATCTGCTCTTGCAAACTTTCAAGATAAAATACAACATTCAGCACTACATTAGCGTAGCAGTTGACACCAGAGCTATTTTCAAAATGACAACCAACAACCTCTTCAACATTTCCCTTTTTCTTTTTGCTTGCAATTACATCACTCTTCTTTTTTTTTCTCCTCTCTACATCCTCATTACAGATATTCTCAATTCTCCTTTTTCGAGAAACAACACGTTTTTCCAACACAGGATACTGACCTAAATGAGGAGCATAGGTTCTTCTTAATCTATTATACTCCTTTACACAATTTGCATCAGCACTAACTTTTGAGTCATCAAAGTCTATCATAAATAAACCAGATAATGTTTTCACTCGTGACAAAGCAACATAAGCCATACCTTCTTTGAACACAGTTGAACCAATGTTCACAAAAGCACAATCTACAGTCAATCCTTGAGACTTGTGAATAGTTACAGCATATGCTAGAGAAAACGGAAACTGCTTCCTACGTACATATAAGTCTTTCACAAGCATGAAACGAACTGTACAACGACAAATGTCTATAACTTCTTCTATCTGATCAAATTTTATTTTTAAACATTCAATTCTATCTTTTTTCTGGTAATTAATAAAACCCACAACTCTTCCCATAGCTTAATTCACTAAACCTTTTTCAACATCCAAATTTCTCCTTAAAAATACTCTACAGTTCATGCAAACATATAGATTTTTTTCTAATCCAGCAGTTTTGGAAATGTTCTTCTCTAGTGAATCCAATTTATTTTTCAGTTTGCCTGTTAATGTAATAGTAATTCTTTCATGCTGAATTTTGTCCACTGCTTCCAATTTCTTAATCTCTTCCTTTTCCAATTTCAAAAGTTCCTCATTGAATATTGAGCATTCACGTAGAGTTGGCATTAAGCAGATTACACTTTTCTTTTCTGCAATGTTCTTGTATATTTTCTCAGCAACTATTTCTTCCTTTGGGAATAAATTATGTAGCAACCGACTCTGTAATGCTTTCGTGCCAGCTTCAGTGAGTAGTCCAATTCTGATATCTTTCAGAATACTTCCATATTCTTCATCGTTTGCTTGCCTCATATTAGTAGTAAGTTCCTTGTACTCAAAGAAGGACCAAATATTTGCATTACCGATGCTTCCCAATGACTTCTTTGTGTCTTCATGTGTCACAGTATTAAACACTGGTTGTCCTTTAACTGGAGTAAGCTGTAGAAGATCCCCAAAAACTATGACATGTTTTCCACCAAATAACACGTCATAGTCTCTCCTTAGAATTTGCTGGCAAGCATTAAGTTTGATACCATGCTCACCTCATCAATAATGAGAACTTGCATCTTCTTCAATACTCTTGAAACTTCCAAGCATGCTTCTCCAGTTAGCTTGTGGTATTGTATTTTGTTCTCATGCTCCACTGGTAACATTAGCAAACGATGTAAGGTGATTCCTTTTATGTTATATGCTGCTAACCCAGTTGGAGCAGTAACCACACAAGACAAAGTTGAATCCGTTTTTTGCTGTAGGTAGCTTCTGATGACTTTTATTAAGAAACTTTTTCCAGTTCCAGCTTGTCCGCTTACATACATCCTGATTGGTTGAAATGATGTGCATGAGCACTCTTTTTTTTCATGTAGTAATCCGTGATCAATTTTGTTTCTGATCTCTTCATAAATTTGTTGCTGCTCTTCATTCAGTTGTCTTTCCAAATTTGGTAAGTCTATTAATTCTTCTTGAGCTTGATTCATAGCCGTTTCCACTTCAGTCATAGCTATTGCAGCTTCATTTTCTACGATCGGTTGTCCTAGGGGATCTTGACTGAGCGTTCCAGAACTTTGGCTGTCTTGAGAACTGTCTCTAGCTACTTCAGCTGCAATTGTAGTTTCCTGTTCAATTTCTTCATTTAACATTTGGACATAAGTTATGAAAGTACTGCATTCTATGCTGTCTTTGCAAGCATTAAAGGAATCTTCATAGCTTTGAAATTCTCCCAGTAGTTCGTCCTCTGAACGCCATGGTTTAAACAGCTGTAAAAGAGCCAAGTAGTAAAATTCCTTTTTGTCAGTAGTGTCGCAACTCAGCTTCCTGTGATTTATCAAACTTCCTTTTGTTTGCTTCACCAAACATCCTTCCTCACCAATGACTTTATATTTTCCATTGTTGATGTCGTCTGTGGCTTTCCGTGAATAAATGTAGTTCTGCAGCACTTCATAGAGACACATGTTCTCAAGATGATGACTTCTCTTTGGGTAATATGTGTCCAACATGTTTGATTTCAAAATATCTGTACTTTCTGGGTCATTCTTGGCCAAATATTCAATTTCTCCAACAGATTTCAGTACCCGATTTCTCATTGCTGCAAGGCCTAAACTTGCCCAAATTATTCTTCTTGATTTCGAGTAGAGACTTGCAGAAGATAACCTATCTGAACATTCGTAGGATCCAATTTCTCGATGCGATAACATCTTTAAACTGAAACTGTATAGCTTCTTACTGACTGTCTTCTCGTGAGAAATCTCTTCCCACATTTCTTTCAATTCAGTTTTTTCGGATTTAGTAATGTAAGACGTTACATATCGAGCAACAGCAATGGAATTGTCAGCTACATACTGTATATCCATGTTAGCATTCCACATCGATAAAATGACTGGGTTGTAGTCATATATATTTTTTGATTCTTCTTTTCTTTTTAGGTTGTAGGTATTCTTAGGTGATTTTCTTGTAATAGTATGTCTCACAGCTGACATAAAACTGTTTACTCTTCCTTGTGAAAGAACAGGTCTAGGAAATCCAAATCGACATTTAGTGTAGAATTTATCTTTGCTCTTGTATTTCCGTCGACAGTATTTTCCACACCGATGACTTTGGAAACGTAAAACTTGCTCCTTTAACTTTTTCTCTTCTGTGCTTTTTGGTATAGCACATGTTGCATATTCTTCAATGAAAGATAACACTGCTTCATCAGTATCTGTTCCAAACTTTGGAGCATCCTTGATCCACAACAGCATATGAATATGAGGAGCACTTCTTGCTTGGTACTCTTTTCTCCAAAAGAAATCCACAACTTCTCCAAGAGGTGGATTTTTTTTATTGCAGATGAAGCATATCATGGCCTCAAATCTATGATTGAAATATCTGCAAACATTAACCGGATACAATGAGCACAGTTCTCCTGCTGTCTTGTATTCGATGTTTTTAATGTTTGAATTTGCCTCTCGTAGAAAATCCAGTAAATCATCCCAAGCGTACTCGGCACAGCTTAGGGTAAGGAACCATGTTGGAGTTCCTAAATTCCGTAACATGCATTTTAATTCACCATGGCGTCGGTACCAATATTCATTTGTCCCACGCTGACAAGCCATCAGATTGATCAGTTGTGTTTCCAAATGATCATCTCGGTGCTGCACTTTCTCCATAAAATCCTTAGTAGACACATTTTGTAAATGTACTCCACTTTTTAAAATGTGATTTACTGCATAAGATAGTGCAGACAAGTCGCTTTCAAATAAAAGATGGAACAAATAAGGAATACTTTGTCGAAATCTTGGATCTTCTGCATATAGTCTTGTAGTCCGATACTCAGAAGCTGGAATCTGTTCTGGACGTTCATCGTATCGTCCTCCTTTTCCTGTAGGAAACAGCTGGGGAAAACCTCGAGCTTCCAAGCTCTCCTCCCATACACTCACGGGAGTTCCTTTTGCTTTCTTCATCTGAAACAAATCAATAGTGTCTCCCATAACTTCTTTTGAATGAAGAGGATGTATGCTAAAATGTTCATAAATTTCTTCTTCCTTTGACTTGTCCACTTTTTCAATTTGTCCAGTTGGTGTTTGTGTCTTCTTGTAAATCTTCTTCTTCTTCTTCTATATAAATTGATTCATACCATTTGTTATTCCTTTTCAAATACAAATTTGCTCTTTGTACTTTCCGTACATCTACCAGCTCCTGCCAAATCTTCTTATTCTTTGTAGGTACACCATTAACCAGAATAACTAATGGTTCACTTTCCAAAGTATCTGCATCAATAGTTTCCATATTTTTTTTCAAATCCAAGGGCAAATACACCACTCTACATTTTAAACCTCTCAGTAAATCTGAAGGAGGTAATTTACCAGTTTTGGGCTTCATACGTACTATGGTCTGGAACGGATGAACACATTGAATGAGTATAGACTCATATGTATTTAATTCAGAAAGTTCGGCAGGAATAGCATCCAATTCTAAATTATTATGTACAGCTCTGGTCGGCATTCTATTTTCTTCTAACTTATTATAACAGTATTTACAAATACGCTGATCTTCACCCAATTCAAAACAATTTTCAAGAAATATATATGTTGCAAAATCCTTCCACTTATAATTATCTTCATTTTCACTTTTTCTGTAGAGATCAACATTCCTGGTTTGTTTTCTATAATGAGTTCTGCGGCAACAAATACAAGTAATATTTGGTCTTTCATTAGAGATTATTGCAAATTTTGTCATTTCATCATCAAATTTCTTATTTACGGAGGGTTCTACATTCTCTTCCACATCTTCCTCAATAACTGTGTCATTCCCTGCACTTTCTTGTTCTGGACCAAAGTAACTAAACTGAATTTCATCAGTAACCTTCTCTACATCTGATACCGATCCACGGAACAGAGCCCTATTCAATTCATCTAACTTTATTGCTGGACTTTTAGCAAAATACAATCGTCTCACAAACTTTCTCATTTCAGTATGATGAACAGCCAGCATCCTAAAATGATGAAAAACACTTTTACACACTTTTCTAGATAGACAAGCCAGAGAATGTCCCTGCAAACCAGTATTCTCTCTCACTCTGCATGGATCTAGACTTTTAAGCACCTTAATCTTCTGTTTAACACTTTTTTTACTATATTCTCTTAGAAACTCACAAAATTTATCAATAGATTCCTGACGCACAGTGCAAATACTACTACAATTCCAAGTATACACTGGGGCTTTAGGACGTCTCCCCATAACCTCATCCGCCATCACTTGTTCCTCATCTCTTGGAACCATTTTCTCCTTCTCCATTATACAACCATTTTTCACTTCATAAGCACGACCTCTGGTGTCAACTGCATGTAGCAAACTATTACTTTGAAGATAACTCTCTTCATTAAAAAAAGGTTCACTACTTGAACTATGCATCCATTCTCCTAAAAACACTTTACAAAAGTTTGTTCTTTTCACTAGTCTTTTCCTTTTGCTTTGTGATTTCAGTACATTGACCATTTTATCTAATGTACGCATCCTGTTCAAAATTAAAATGAATAGTTTCCTTTTTAATTCTAAAGCCTTTACTACAATGGCTTCAATTTCTTTTTTTCTCTTATAAAATTTTGTTTTTTTCTTATATTTCTTCACATCCTTTATCAAATTGGACATAACTCTTCTCTGAAACATTTTTCTACGAATCTCTTTAAACGCAGTTTTTCTTTTTAAGTTAATCCTTATTGTTTCTGAAGGTATATTTGCATTAACTAAATGCTCAATTTTTTCCTGTTGTTTTCTATTTAAAACATTATTTCCAGTACAGACATTTTGTACATTTTTCCTTTTTTTGAAGATATTTTTAAAAAAATGTTTTGTCTGCTTACCAGAAGACTTTCTCTTTTTCCCAACATGAGCATCTCCAACTAACTTAGGTCCTCCAGTCGTCTTCAAATATAGATTATTTTTGTGGTTTTTCCTTAGTCTGGATTTTGTAGGCATCTTAAATTTTGTTCACTGCTCTTCAGCAATACCTGAAAAAAACTTTAAAAAAATTCCTTTATTTTATTTAAATATATTACTATATTTTGTATGATCTTTTCAAATCTTAAAATACTATGTACCCCTTTCCTACAAGTGAAAATCACAATAAAACCATCACAAATTAAATATCTAACAACAATTCCTGTGTGCACACAGAGTCATGGTTTGATATTAGGCAGAAAACGAAATTTCTTTGCCAATTTGAAAGCACACTTACTACTCTTTTTTTGACAAGTGATAAGTACTTTTACAGTCTTGACAGATTTTCAATCCACTTTTCAGATTCTGAAAACAGCACATGTCCAAACAGGTTTTTGAGACCAGGAACATGTGTAACCTGGGTGAATGACTACACTCCAGCAAGGGCAACCAGCCTTAGTGATGCTGGATGTATTTGCATTACTCACTGCAACCTCAAACCCCACTCGGTTGTGAATACTATGCATGATTCTACAGGGTAAGCAGCTTGGTGTGTGCTAAGAGTCTGCTTCTGCAGAAAAATAGCTGCCCCTTTCCTACTAATGCAAATCTAAAATTACCAGAGTAATACGCAATAAATCTCTGTCAACAATTCCTCTTTGCACACAGAGTCATGGTTAGAAATTAGGCTGCAAACTAAATTTCTTTGCCAATTTGAAAGCACACTTAAGACTCTTTTTTTGGCAAATGATAAGTACTTTTACAGTCTGACACATTTTCAATCCACTTTTCAGATTCTGAAAAAAGCACATGTCCAAATAGCTTTTTGAAACCAGGAACATGTGTAACCTGGGTGAATGACTACACTCCAGCAAGGGCAACCAGCCTTAGTGATGCTGAATGTATTTGCATTACTCACTTCAACCTCAAACCCCACTCGTTTGTGAATTCTATGCATGATTCTACAGGATAAGCAGCTGGGTGTGTGCTAAGATTCTGCTTCTGCAGAAAAATAGCTGCCCCTTTCCTACTAATGCAAATCTAAAATTACCAGAGTAATACGCAATAAATCTCTGTCAACAATTCCTCTTTGCACACAGAGTCATGGTTTGATATTAGGCAGAAAACGAAATTTCTTTGCCAATTTGAAAGCACACTTACTACTCATTTTTTGGCAAGTGATAAGTACTTTTACAGTCTGACACATTTTCAATCCACTTTTCAGATTCTGAAAACAGCACATGTCCAAACAGGTTTTTGAGACCAGGAACATGTGTGACCTGGGTGAATGACTACACTCCAGCAAAGGCAACCAACCTTAGTGATGCTGAATGTATTTGCATTACTCACTGCAACCTCAAACCCCACTCGGTTGTGAATAGTATGCATGATTCTACAGGGTAAGCAGCTTGGTGTGTGCTAAGAGTCTGCTTCTGCAGAAAAATAGCTGCCCCTTTCCTACTAATGCAAATCTAAAATTACCAGAGTAATACGCAATAAATCTCTGTCAACAATTCCTCTTTGCACACAGAGTCATGGTTAGAAATTAGGCTGCAAACGAAATTTCTTTGCCAATTTGAAAGCACACTTACTACTCTTTTTTTGGCAAGTGATAAGTACTTTTACAGTCTGACACATTTTCAATCCACTTTTCAGATTCTGAAAACAGCACATGTCCAAACAGGTTTTTGAGACCAGGAACATGTGTGACCTGGGTGAATGACTACACTCCAGCAAAGGCAACCAACCTTAGTGATGCTGAATGTATTTGCATTACTCACTGCAACCTCAAACCCCACTCGGTTGTGAATACTATGCATGATTCTACAGGGTAAGCAGCTTGGTGTGTGCTAAGAGTCTGCTTCTGCAGAAAAATAGCTGCCCCTTTCCTACTAATGCAAATCTAAAATTACCAGAGTAATACGCAATAAATCTCTGTCAACAATTCCTCTTTGCACACAGAGTCATGGTTAGAAATTAGGCTGCAAACGAAATTTCTTTGCCAATTTGAAAGCACACTTACTACTCTTTTTTTGGCAAATGATAAGTACTTTTACAGTCTGACACATTTTCAATCCACTTTTCAGATTCTGAAAAAAGCACATGTCCAAATAGCTTTTTGAAACCAGGAACATGTGTAACCTGGGTGAATGACTACACTCCAGCAAGGGCAACCAGCCTTAGTGATGCTGAATGTATTTGCATTACTCACTTCAACCTCAAACCCCACTCGGTTGTGAATACTATGCATGATTCTACAGGATAAGCAGCTGGGTGTGTGCTAAGAATCTGCTTCTGCAGAAAAATAGCTGCCCCTTTCCTACTAATGCAAATCTAAAATTACCAGAGTAATACGCAATAAATCTCTGTCAACAATTCTTCTTTGCACACAGAGTCATGGTTAGAAATTAGGCAAAAAACGAAATTTCTTTGCCAATTTGAAAGCACACTTACTACTCATTTTTTGGCAAGTGATAAGTACTTTTACAGTCTGACACATTTTCAATCCACTTTTCAGATTCTGAAAACAGCACATGTCCAAACAGGTTTTTGAGACCAGGAACATGTGTAACCTGGGTGAATGACTACACTGCAGCAAGGGCAACCAGCCTTAGTGATGCTGGATGTATTTGCATTACTCACTGCAACCTCAAACCCCACTCGGTTGTGAATAGTATGCATGATTCTACAGGGTAAGCAGCTTGGTGTGTGCTAAGAGTCTGCTTCTGCAGAAAAATAGCTGCCCCTTTCCTACTAATGCAAATCTAAAATTACCAGAGTAATACGCAATAAATCTCTGTCAACAATTCCTCTTTGCACACAGAGTCATGGTTAGAAATTAGGCAGAAAACGAAATTTCTTTGCCAATTTGAAAGCACACTTACTACTCATTTTTTGGCAAGTGATAAGTACTTTTACAGTCTGACACATTTTCAATCCACTTTTCAGATTCTGAAAAAAGCACATGTCCAAACAGCTTTTTGAGACCAGGAACATGTGTAACCTGGGTGAATGACTACACTCCAGCAAAGGCAACCAACCTTAGTGATGCTGAATGTATTTGCATTACTCACTGCAACCTCAAACCCCACTCGGTTGTGAATACTATGCATGATTCTACAGGATAAGCAGCTGGGTGTGTGCTAAGAGTCTGCTTCTGCAGAAAAATAGCTGCCCCTTTCCTACTAATGCAAATCTAAAATTACCAGAGTAATACGCAATAAATCTCTGTCAACAATTCCTCTTTGCACACAGAGTCATGGTTTGATATTAGGCAGAAAACGAAATTTCTTTGCCAATTTGAAAGCACACTTACTACTCTTTTTTTGGCAAGTGATAAGTACTTTTACAGTCTGACACATTTTCAATCCAGTTTTCAGATTCTGAAAACAGCACATGTCCAAACAGCTTTTTGAGACCAGGAACATGTGTAACCTGGGTGAATGACTACACTCCAGCAAAGGCAACCAACCTTAGTGATGCTGAATGTATTTGCATTACTCACTGCAACCTCAAACCCCACTCGGTTGTGAATACTATGCATGATTCTACAGGATAAGCAGCTG
The DNA here is from genome assembly GCF_964204655.1 of Triturus cristatus. NCBI lineage: Eukaryota > Metazoa > Chordata > Amphibia > Caudata > Salamandridae > Triturus > Triturus cristatus. Next base: position 849,925,952 of record NC_140582.1, read on the forward strand.
GGTGTGTGCTAAGAGTCTGCTTCTGCAGAAAAATAGCTGCCCCTTTCCTACTAATGCAAATCTAAAATTACCAGAGTAATACGCAATAAATCTCTGTCAACAATTCCTCTTTGCACACAGAGTCATGGTTAGAAATTAGGCTGCAAACGAAATTTCATTGCCAATTTGAAAGCACACTTACTACTCTTTTTTTGGCAAGTGATAAGTACTTTTACTTATCGGACACATTTTCAATCCACTTTTCAGATTCTGAAAACAGCACATGTCCAAACAGCTTTTTGAGACCAGGAACATGTGTAACCTGGGTGAATGACTACACTCCAGCAAGGGCAACCAGCCTTAGTGATGCTGAATGTATTTGCATTACTCACTGCATCCTCAAACCCCACTCGGTTGTGAATACTATGCATGATTCTACAGGGTAAGCAGCTGGGTGTGTGCTAAGAGTCTGCTTCTGCAGAGAAATAGCTGCCCCTTTCCTACTAATGCAAATGTAAAATTACCAGAGTAATACGCAATAAATCTCTGTCAACAATTCCTCTTTGCACACAGAGTCATGGTTTGATATTAGGCAGAAAACGAAATTTCTTTGCCAATTTGAAAGCACACTTACTACTCATTTTTTGGCAAGTGATAAGTACTTTTACTGTCTGACACATTTTCAATCCACTTTTCAGATTCTGAAAACAGCACATATCCAAACAGCTTTTTGACACCAGGAACATGTGTAACCTGGGTGAATGACTACACTCCAGCAAAGGCAACCAGCCTTAGTGATGCTGAATGTATTTGCATTACTCACTGCAACCTCAAACCCCACTCGGTTGTGAATACTATGCATGATTCTACAGGATAAGCAGCTGGGTGTGTGCTAAGAGTCTGCTTCTGCAGAAAAATAGCTGCCCCTTTCCTACTAATGCAAATCTAAAATTACCAGAGTAATACGCAATAAATCTCTTTCAACAATTCCTCTTTGCACACAGAGTCATGGTTAGATATTAGGCAGAAAACGAAATTTCTTTGCCAATTTGAAAGCACACTTACTACTCTTTTTTTGGCAAGTGATAGTACTTTTACAGTCTGACACATTTTCAATCCACTTTTCAGATTCTGAAAACAGCACATGTCCAAACAGCTTTTTGAGACCAGGAACATGTGTAACCTGGGTGAATGACTACACTCCAGCAAGGGGAACCAGCCTTAGTGATGCTGAATGTATTTGCATTACTCACTGCAACCTCAAACCCCACTCGGTTGTGAATACTATGCATGATTCTACAGGGTAAGCAGCTGGGTGTGTGCTAAGAGTCTGCTTCTGCAGAAAAATAGCTGCCCCTTTCCTACTAATGCAAATCTAAAATTACCAGAGTAATACGCAATAAATCTCTGACAACAATTCCTCTTTGCACACAGAGTCATCTTCTGATTCTATGCAGAAAACAGTATTCCTCATTTATACCAGTACACCTTAATTTATGGTGAAAACATAGTCCATAATATTTTACATGTTCCTTACATTTAAATTTCTCCCAAAACACAAAATGATAAACACAACTTCAACAACAGGAATTCCAATTCTATTATTCATTTCTTAATTTACCACATACATCCCCTCTCAAACTCATAACTCACCTTTAAAATTAGTTAGTTGTGAAAGAAATGTGGCACTCAAACAGCAGATTATCAGAGCCAGGATCTCTGTTCTGTACACCTCTCTCCTCTCAGCAGAACCAGATAATGGCAATGTTTCCCTCTCTTTTTCCACACATATACATGTTAATTTCAAATCTCAGTGCTTCCCCCTTTTTTTCAAATGTAATCACACATTTCTATTGGTTGAAAACCAACCCTTTTCCAAAAGTACCCTTCCCCCAACTTGACTTCTGCCTAGTACCCTTCCCCAAACTTGACTTCTGCCTGCTACCATAGCAACAGCTCATGGAACACTGCTGTGTGGAGTCAGGTCAGAAGTTCAGCAGACAATGTTTCATTTTCAAAGTGCAAGAGTGCTTGACTTTTCAAACCTAACAGCAAATCCATAGTAATGTTCTTTGGTAACACATTTTTCTATACCAATACAAAACATGCTTCTATAAATGTACACATACAGCCTAGTTTTTAGTGTAAAATGGTGTGAAACAGCCAATGAGTTCTTTTTATTTTAAAAAAATATGTATGCCTCCATTTCCAAACTGTCTTTCATTTCTTTTTCCCATTCTACTGAAATACACCTCCTGAGTGCATCCAGATCTCCTTTGAAGATGTTCACAGTGTGGATTGTAGGGCACAGCTATGTCTTCTGGAGTGAAAAGTATGCAGAGAAAACAGGTATGGTGAGAGACCTTGCTTTGCCAAATGTAGACATTAAATGGATTGGTCAGAGAGGGTTAAAGTGGCACCAATTGATGCCATTGGTGAAATCCTTCATGCAAATCCAACACCCTGACCTCATAATAGTACACTGTGGTGGCAATGACCTAGGCACTTTGACTGGGGTAGGTCTGGAAATGCTTATGAAGGAGACCTTTGCACAACTGTTTTCACTTTTCCCTAAAACTGCATTTGCGTATTCTAACATATGCCAAAGGCAAAAATGGAACTGGTCCAATCATTTTTGTCCACAGATTGACAAAGCAAGAAAGCACGTCAACAAATCTGTTTCTGCTTTCCTCCGAGACTATGGTATGGGTTCCATTTACCACAACAACTTGCGTTACAACATGCAAGACATTTATAGAGGAGATGGTGTACACTTCACTGATGAAGGGAACGGAGTCTTCCTCTTGAACCTTAGACTCTGCATCGGTACTTACTTGTAGGTACCACTAAAAAATCACTTCATAAACACAACGGCTCTTTTTAGAGCCCCCTAATATCTAAACACTTAAATCTAAATTTTATTTCTTTTTTTATTTTTTTTTCTACCGTACGCGTACGGTAAGCTTACCGTACGCGTACCCCGCAATTTTTTTTTAAAATTAATAAATGTTTTTTTCGTACTTTTGTGTCCTTCTTTGACCCCCTTTCAAATGTTAGGGGGTCTGTAACTCTCTTCCTTGCCCCCTTTTCACGTTATCTCCCTTTTTTTTCTGTGTGAAACACACAAAATGGCGGCCGACACTTCCTGATTTCGTCCGATTCGAATGTTTACAGTCATGTGACAACCAATCAGATTTGAGCTCGCGCACGGCACCGTACGAGTACGGTAAGCTTACGGTAAGCGCACGGAGCGCGCTTACAGATATATATATTGATTTAAATGCTATTTTCTCAGGAACTACTGAACAGATTTACACCAGACCTACAAAAGGCACATCCTTGACCTGCGGACTACCTCTCTGCCAAATTACAAGTAATTCTATTCAGCCGTTCGGGCTGTAGCTGTGTCTAAAGGTCCTATGGAAAAATGCATGGGGAAAACGCGTTTTGGGACCCCCCTTTTTTCTCAGCCCCCGCTTGACGAATCACCCCGAGACTTTCAGGGTAGGAGCGGAGCGGAGCGCCCCATTAGTTTGGAAAATTTCGCGAGGATTCGTCAACCGGTGCCAAAGTTATTCAAAATAGAATTTTGAGATTTCCTATGGAAACACGGTCCTAACTATAACTACCTACTGGCGACCGCCAGTAGGTAATATATATGTGATCAAGGGCCCTGGATGCCCGAAACGCGTCATCGTGAGGAGTAAAGATAAATAAGAAGACAACTTGCCATTCACCCACGGGTCCGTTACTCTCTTTTGTGCTGAAGAGGAGGTCTGGAGAGTGTTGTGGGTTTTGATATGTATATATATATATATATACACACACACACCCACACACACACACACACACACACCGGGGAGGCACAATGGAGGCCTAATAAATAATTAGCAACGCAAAGGATTGTGGTCAGCCAGCATTTACCTGTGAATTCTGAACACCTAGGAAGAAGGAGCGTGAGGCTCCTAAACACATCGGTGAAAGGAGACATCGACTTGGAATAAAACACAAGTTCTTGTTGAAATAAATGATTTTGCCAATCACCTGCTGTGGAGTGAGTCTTCAATTACAGGGTAAAAATATATATATATATATCTATATTTGCATAAGCGACTCCTGGACATGAGATACAGAAAAAAACATAGGTTTCAGGGGCGTTATAGTTAGCTGGACTTTTCACTCGTACAAAACCATTGAAATTCCCCCGTTATAGTTAGTTCAGCTAACTATAACTCGCGCGCCCGCAATGCACTGCTGATGACGTCACATATTACATCACTCATGACATGGTCAGTGACATCACTCATGACATCACTGATGACATCTCAAATGACATCACTGATGACATCATCCAGTGAATGTGTGTTTTTCTGAAAATTACATATGTTTTATATATGTATATCTCAAGGTCGATGGAAGAATAATTGGGTATATAAGTGTCTAAATGGATGATTTGTTTTTGAAAAACTTGATTGTATAACTGACTAATTAAGTGTATCTTAGTGAATACATGGCTTAGTGAGTAATGTTTAAATATGTAAATATCTGTATCAGTCTCTCACTTTGTGTATAAGTGGCTGCATGGGTTGGTGAGTAGCTACATGAGTGTCTATATAGGTTATTAGTTGGTTTTTTGAGTATCAGTATGAGTGTCTGAGTGTCTGTATGGTTCGGTGGGGGGTATTACGTAGTGCATAGGTGCATGAATGAGTGACTCACTGTTTGTATGTGTTGAAGACAGCATGTGTGCAGGACTGTATGGGTGGATGAGTGTGTGCATGGGTGTGTTAGTGAGTGAATGACTGTCTCAATAGTGTCTTTATGAGTAACTACATATGTTTTAAACTAGTATATGTGACTATTGGTGTATATAAGTGACTATATGTGAGAGTGAGAGATTGAAAGAGTTCCTGTATGAATAAGTATGTGTTTCTATAAGTGATTGTTTAAAAGACTAAGTATGTGTAAGTTTCTGTAGAAGTAAGTGTGGTGGTGTGTGTATAACTGCATATGCAAGTAAATGGATGTTTGATTCTTTATTAGCATGAGTGACTATGTGTGTGAGTAACTCTATGGATGAGTGGCGTTGTGTAACAGGATGTATAGGTGTATGAGTACATATAATGAGTGAGTACATGTATGAGTGACTGTATAGGACTGTTGGTGAATGAGTGGATGTGTATGTGGATCTTAGAATTACTGAATAGGTTGTTGTAACTGATATTGGTGTGTCCATTGTTTTGAAAATTTTAGTTTCTATTTTTGAATGTGTGTATCAAAGGTTATATTAGGGGGAGAGGAGGTCTGCCACTATCACAAGGATGATGTCATCAGTGATGTCATTTGAGATGTCATCAGTGATGTCATGAGTGATGTCACTGACCATGTCATGAGTGATGTAATATGTGACGTCATCAGCAGTGCATTGCGGGCGCGCGAGTTATAGTTAGCTGACCTAACTATAACGGGGGAATTTCAATGGTTTTGTACGAGTGAAAAGTCCAGCTAACTATAACGCCCCTGAAACCTATGGGTTTTTTTGTGAATTTCTAAGGTTTTTTAAATGCTAATTCCTAACTATAACGTGCCTGAAACCTATGGTTTTTTCAGTGAATTTCAAAGGTTTTTTAAATGCTAATTTCTAACTATGCCTACAGAGATAGGAAATGTGAAGAAAGAAGAAAAAACGCGCAGAAAGAAAAAAAAGAAATGCAGAAAGAAGCAACAGAAGTCCTCAAAGACGAAGAAAAGTGCAGGAAGAAGGATAACTTGCAGAAAGAACAAACAGAAGAGCAGAAAGAAGCCTTGTTGCAAAATCATCCTGTACCCTCAACTTTTAGAGACGGATACTGGTGGTAACTGAGTCTGACTAACCAGTCCTAGAGCCAGTGCTATGTTAAAAGACACTCAGAATACAGTGAAAACACCTACATACACTAGGGAACACTATGTGTTGGGGTCCCCCTGTGATCAGCATGACCTCCTCTGTAAGCCCCTATTATATAATAGGGTAGGGGATTAAAACTACCTCTTAAAACGCGCCACAGGGCGTGTTTGCACACGTCACCTCAGGCCCCGTCCCCTCACTTCCCCACTGTGTAAACACGCCCTGTGGCCATTTTAAGTTGGGAGATTAAGTCCCCTTGAATCCTGAGGGTCCCTAGGGTCCAACTAGACCACTAGGTACCTCCAGTAAGCGCCAAAGAGCTGCGTTGCAGAGAGATGTAAAAAGGGGCATGGCCTAGACCACCTCTCTGCAATGCAGCGCAGTGGCGCTTACTGGAAGCACCTGGTGGGCTAGTTCACCCCCAGGGTCCCTCAGGATTGAAGGGGAATTATTTCCCCAACTTAAAACGCGCCACAGGGCTTGTTTGCATACGTTAACTCAGGCCCCGTCCCCTCCCTTCACCACTGTGTAAACACCCCCTGTGGCCATTTTTAGTTGGGAGATTAAGTTCATTTGAATCCTGAGGGTCCCTAGGGGCCAACTAGCCCACTAGGTACCTCCAGTAAGCGCCACAGAGCTGCGTTGCAGAGAGTTGTAGAAAGTGGCACGGCCTGGACCACCTCTCTGCAATGCAGCTCAGTGTCGCTTACTGGAAGCACCTGGTGGGCTAGTTAGCCCCCAGGGGCCCTCAGGATTGAAGGGGAATTATTTGACCAAATTAAAACACGCCATAGGGCGTGTCTGCACACGTCACCTCAGGCCCCGTCCCCTCCCTTCCCCACTGTGTACACACGCCCTGTGGCCGTTTTTTAAGTTGGGAGATTAAGTCCCCTTGAATCCTGAGGATTCCTAGGGGCAAAATAGCCCACTAGGTACGTCCAGTAAGCGCCATTGCAGAGAGGTGTAAAAAGGGGCATGGCCTGCACCACCTCTCTGCAACGCAGAGCAGTGGCGCTTACTGGAAGCACCTGGTGGGCTAGTTGGCCCACAGGGTCCCTCAGGATTGAAAGGGAATTATTTCCCCAACTTAAAAGGCGCCACAGGGCGTGTTTGCACACGTCACCTCAGGCCCCGTCCCCTCCCTTCACCTTTGTGTAAACGCACCCTGTGGCCGTTCTAAGTTGAGAGATTAAGTCCCCTTGAATCCTAAGGGTCCCTAGGGTCAAACTAGCCCACTAGGTAACTCCAGTAAGCGCCACAGAGCTGCGTTGCATAGAGGTGTAAAAAGGGGCGTGGCCTCAGAAAACCTGTCTGCAACGCAGCTCCCTGGCGCATACTGGAGATACCTGTTGGGCTAGTTGGCCCTCAGGGACCCTCAGTATTGAAGGGGAATGAATTCCCCAACTTACAACTGGCCAGTGGGCGCGTTTGCAGAGTGCTGCAAGGAGGGGGCGTGGCCTCCAGCGCGATGCCAGTCTTTTATTTATTTTATTTTTTTAAGAAGGAGGGCTGTGTGGCCCCCTTCTTTTTCTAATTTACTGGCTCTGGGGACCCAATCCCCCAGGGCCTGCACCCTTATTTTGTTTTGTTGAAAAAAAATAATTTTACCCTCCCAAGGCCTAATCGGCCCCGGGGACCCCAACCCCCAGGTCATGGCCTTTTTAAAAAAAAAATTATTTAGGAGGGGGCTGCGTTGCCCCCCTCCTCAGGCCACTTATGGCCCCGGGGACCCCATCCCCCGGGGCCGGCCTTTGTTTTTTATTATTTTAAAAAAATATATATTTATAGAAACACCTAGGAGATGCTGGACAAACCGTATGTACCCATCACCATGACGATTTGCGTGATATTCATTAAAAGGCGACTATGCATAGAATGAATCCACATGGAATGTATTTACCCTACCGTGCCGAATCCCGGCGCCCCCGCCGGTGGGTACTCTCCAAGTAGACACCCTTGTCGTTTATTTATACAAACATGGGTAGCTATTGACGGGCACATTTACATGCACACCAAGCCATTCAAAGGGGATTCGACAAAAATTCGAACAAACTATGCAAGAAACCCCCCTCACGGTTAATAAAACACACATCCACCGCCGGATGTTAAATACTTTTTATTTTACTCTCTGGAAAGGGGACGAACATCCCTTGAGAGTCACAGCGGGCTCCTGGCAGAGCCCAATGCTGTGTTACACCCACCATTGCCTGATGAGTGCCACACACCTCTGTGTTGTATTCCACCAGCTAGTGCATATGCTATGACACTCTCTAGCCCATGTGCACTGTAACACCACCTCGTGAATATGTCATGCCACACTTGCCTTCGCACGGGTTATATTGCCCCATCTAACGTGCCTTCCTCGATGCCTATGTTATAACGCACAGCGCTATGCCATACATATTACAATCTGGGATCCATATCTTTGTCACAGTGCATTTGCAACGTTACACACCCCAGCACATATTTTATATTACAACTTTAGAGACTAGTTAGGTTACACAACACTGCCCTGTGCATATTACACTCCAAGGCGCATATCGCATAGCATGCGCTAGTGCCTGTGCTATCTCGCGCTCTCCAATGAATCTGTCATTGCACAAAATGTATTGCATATTATATTTCACGCCCCGGTTCATCTTATATCACACTTTTTGGTGCATAGTTTATACCATATACTATATCTAGTTTTCATTTTCAATCGTGCTCTCAGGACTATGTTCTATATAACACTGCGTCCACCTACCCTTTTCACGGGCATTACATTTTGCGATGGGGGGTGGAGGGTCAGTGTTTGTTTCTGCCAAGTGAGCCCGGAGTCACAGTCACAAACGTCCTCTTCTTCCTGAATAAAAGTGAGATTATGCTGCATACTTGTTCATATTTTAAGTAGTTCGCACAGACACACATTTTAAAAACAATAAAGTTCCTAATACCCACCTTCTCTGAACAGTTAGCTTGCTGCCCCATCCACCTCCTCCCTATCCCATGTTGTCTGAATCCATGGACTAGCCTCCTCCCTCCTGCCATTCATGGTCTGATGTGCTGCCACTGCCCTCCATTTAGCATGATGTACCAGTCCACACATCCTGCCCTCCATTGCCCAATTCTATGGCCCATCATTGACCTCCTGCTTAGCCTCTGTGCATAGCTTGCTGCCCCTATTCTCCTTCACCCTGCCCTCCGATGTCTTTGTGCATGCCCCTGCTCCATCCTTTTTGCCTACCATGTTCCATGGACCTGCCACTCCTATCTACTCTGAGTGTTCTGTTGAGCTGCCACTCCCCTCCCACCTGCCTAGCATTGTCAGATGACTGTAACCTGTCCCTGCCATCTTCACCCTGCCTGTCCACATGCCATGCCCCTATCCCCTTCCTCCTGTCCTCCATGGTCCATTTTACTGCCACACCCTTCTGCCCTCCCTGGTCTGTTGTGCTGCAACTGCTCCTCCTGCCTGCCCCGCGCGGTCTGTTGTGAGGCCCCTTCCCCTGAACTCTCTTGCCTGTGCCCAGGTCCTGACCCTCCCTTCTATCCTCATGGTCCTTTGTGCATGCCACTGCACCCTCTTTCTTGCCCATCATAGCCATTGTGCTGCCACTAACCCTCCTGCTTGCCATGCATGGTCTTTTGTGTTGCCATGGCCCCTCCCACTTTCCCTGTGTCGTCAGCTAGCTGCCCCTGACCCCCTCCCACCTTCCCTCCATGGTCTGTGTGTATGCCATCATAGTCTCATTGTTGCTCTCCATGGTGTGTCTTGTTTCTAGTGCCCATTCTGCCTGACCTCCATGGTCATCTTGCTGCTCCTGCCCTGCCCCTTGCCCCCAGCCCTCTGTTTCCATGTGCAGACCCCTATTCCCTCCCTCCTGCCTTGTCTGTTCCATTGTAATGCCCCTGATCCGTCCCTCCTGCCCTTTATGGTCTGTTATGCTGCAGCTTTCTCTCCTGTCTGTCCATTATGGTCAGCTAGCTACCATTGCCTCTTTCCCCTCTGTTCTCTGTTGTCCATGTGCATGGTCCTGTCCCCTCCCTATTGCTTTCTATGGATTGTTGTGCTGCACTCCCGTCCCGCATGTGCTGTGTGGTGTATTGTGCTGCTGCAAACCCTGATGCCTGCCCTGTAGGGTCAGTTTGGTGCACCTCTCCATGTCCCTCCTGTCCTCTGTTATCGGAGTCCATGTCCCCTACCCCAATTCCTCCTGCCTACCATGATCCAATGTACCATACTTGCGAACATTTTGAACTTGGTAAGAGGGAGATTTTGAAAAAAACTGGGGTATTGATTTTCCCCTTTGAGTTACATTGAAAAAGAGGAGATTGTAGACCGGAGACAGATCAAGTAAAGCCCATTTGAGCTTAAAAACATTGGACGTTTCCTGGCTGAAAAGGGTCTGTTGGCATGTATCGTTGTACTACCACTGCCTCTTCCTTCTGCCCACAATGGTCTATTATATTGCCACAGCCTCTCTTGCCAGTCCTGTATTGCTGGTTTGTTGCCCCTGCCCCTCTTTCCACTGCCCTCCATAGTCTGTTGTGCTGCCACTGCCCTTCCTGCCTGCCCAGTGTGGTCAAATTGTTGCCTCTGCACTCTCCTACCTGCCTTCAATTTTCAGAGTCCGTGCCCCTGGCCTCTGCCTCTCAACAGTATCCCAATGAACAACTAGATTGCTAACATTCTATATTTATTACAAAAGTGTGGAACGCCTGACGTCATCTTGATGTAATCAAAACTGTAATACCTAGAGTATTTCCTTTAGAAATTACATATATGAGAGGGTCTTATTTGCATCAAAATTATGGTTAGTGCTCTAAAAAACTAAAATGAGGACATATTTTCTGAGTTTTCAAATAGCGACAAAGAACTTTTGCATTATTTGTAATCTGTATGTTTTTTTTATCCAGTTGACTACTTGATTAAATGTTGCACCTAGGGGAGAGGATGTGGTGTTACTTCCAGAACTGCAGACTTTGCAACTGGGGAACCAGGTTGGAGTTTCTGCTTCAGCTTAACATTCTGTGATTCTGGTCAAATCACTTAATCTCCCCATGTCTACAACCAAAATGAATTTGATCTTGTGTGATGTAACCAATGCTCATGTAAAGCACTCCAATACCTGACAAGTCTGCACTATATAAAACTGCAAATACACAAAAAAAGGTGTTTTGCACACTTCTGTCATTGGGCTACATGTGGGCTACATCTGCGTGATATTTGTGCTGCATTTGGGCTCTTTTGTCTCTGGTGGCCATCTTGGGAGATTTATTTGTTATGAAGTTTCCTAATTTCCTCATTTACTGCAGTCTCCTCAGTAGGAAATGCTTTCAGTTTTTTACTTTGATTCCATCAAGAAGGTATTCAGATATGTCAAGGATGACACAGATGGGCCTCGCTGTGCAGGATTGCCCCCGGTTCTCTCAGGGTGGTGCTCCTCCCGCGGCAGGGTCACCGCGTAAATATACCTTACGCTTTTTCCAAACTGCCAAAGCCTCTGAAGAGAAGTGGGGACACTTCGAAACGCGTCAGGCATCCAGGGCAGTTTTGAACAGTGAAAGGAATTGTTGTGTTGGAGGCGTGCTTACCTATCAAGGCTCCTTGTGTGCAGCTGAGGCCAGAGTGCTCCTTGTACGTTAGGGTACTTTGAGCTTTGATATTTACGCGGTGACCCTGCCGCGTGAGGAGCACCACCCTGAGAGAACCGGGGGCCATGCGGTCTTTAATTATGGGCCGATATCATGGGGCAGCAGCGTATGGATCTTGCACGAATCACGCACAGCGAGGCCCATCTGTAGGCTTGAAAGGTTGCCAGCTGAACATTTGCACAACGTGAGGCACTACAAATCCCACAAGCCCATCCAGGGCGTGCATCTATGCAATTAAGGGGGTGGTGCCCTAAGCGCTTTTTCCAAACTGCCAAAGCCTCTGAAGAGAAGTGGGGACACTTCGAAACGCGTCAGGCATCCAGGGCAGTTTTGAACAGTGAAAGGAATTGTTGTGTTGGAGGCGTGCTTACCTATCAAGGCTCCTTGTGTGCAGCTGAGGCCCGAGTGCTCCTTGTACGTTAGGGTACTTTGAGCTTTGATTATATATATATATATATATATATATATATTACCTACTGGCGGTCGCCAGTAGGTAGTTATAGTTAGGACCCCTTTGCCATAGGAAAACCTCAACATTCTATTTTGAATAACTTTGGCGCCGGTCAATGAATCCTCGCGAATTTCTCAAAATAGGTGGGGCGCTACGCTCCGCTCCTACCCTGAAAGTCTCGGGGGGATTCGTCAAGCGGGGGCTGAGATAAAAGGGGGGTCCCAAAACGCGTTTTTCCCATGCATTTTTCCATAGGACCTTTAGAACGAGCTACAGCCCGAACGGCTGAACAGAATTACTAGAAATTTGGCAGAGAGGTAGTCCCTAGGTCAAGGAAGTGCCTTTTGTAGGTTTGGTGTAAATCTGTTCAGTAGATTCTGAGAAAATAGCCTTTAAATCAATATATATATCTGAGCCCGCTTACGGTACGCTTACCGTACGCTTACCGTAAGCGTACGGTGGCGTGCGCGAGCGCGATTCTGATTGGCTCTTAGATCTTAGTAAACATTCGAATCGGCCGAAACCAGGAAGCGGCGTCCGCCATTTTGTCTCTCGCACTGAGTGTTGTTTATCAAACATGATGGCCAAAAACATGTTACTGGGCTGTTATGACAACTCCCTCCCACATAGTCATGTTGAGGGAGTCCCCAAACATCCCCCAAGAGCAAAAACGGTTTTATTTTTTTTTCGGCAATTTCGCCGAGTACGCTTACCGTACGCTTACCGTAAGCGTACGGTAAAAAAATAAAAATAAAAAAAACACTATCCACACTTACCCCACCCCCTGTGCTTTTGGTGGGCGTAGGCCACCAAATGTACAGGGCTTATTAATAGGTAAAAAAAACAAAATTTTGGCAACATGAAATTATAAAATCGAAATAAAAAAACACTATCCACATTGACCCCACCCCCTGTGCTTTTGGTGGCCGAAGGCCACCAAATGTACAGGGCTTATTAAAGTTGATAAAAACCGTGCACGGAACGAACTGCGTTAAGTGGGCGCACACGCCTCGAATGGCGTAAAGTAACTTAGCATTTAAAAAACCGTACAAATTCACTGAAAAAACCATAGGTTTCACACACGTTATAGTTAGGAATTAGCATTTAAAAAACCTTGCAAATTCACTGAAAAAACCATAGGTTTCACACATGTTATAGTTAGCGGAAATTTTACTGATAAAAAACCAGTGAAATTGCCCCGTTATAGTTAGTGCTGGCAACTATAACTCACGCGACCGCAATCTTCTGCTGATGACATATGTGTCTTTATGAAAAAAAAATATTTGTAATATATGTATAGCTAAAAATGTATGGAAGAAGACATGGGCAAATAAGTGTCTAAATACAGTATTAGCATCAGCAGAGGATTGCGGTCGCGTGAGGTATAGTTGCCAGCACTAACTATAACGGGGCAATTTCACTGGTTTTTTATCAGTAAAATTTCCGCTAACTATAACATGTGTGAAACCTATGGTTTTTTCAGTGAATTTGCAAGGTTTTTTAAATGCTAATTCCTAACTATAACGTGTGTGAAACCTATGGTTTTTTCAGTGAATATATATATATATACACTATCTATCTATCTATATATTATCTACTGGCGGTCGCCAGTAGATAGTTATAGTTAGGACCGTGTTTCCATAGGAAATCTCAAAATTCTATTTTGAATAACTTTGGCGCCGGTTGACAAATCTTCGCGAAATTCGCAAAACTAATGGGGCGCTCTGCTCAGCTCCTACCCTGAAAGTCTCGGGGGGGATTCGACAAGCGGGGGCCGAGCAAAAAGGTGGGTCCCAAAACGCGTTTTCCCCATGCATTTTCCCATAGGACCTTTAGTTGAAGGTACAGCCCAAACGGCTGAACAGAATTACTTGAAATTTGGCAGAGAGGTAGTCCTCAGGTCAGGGGTGTGCCTTTTGCATATATGGAGTTAATCTGTTCAGTAGTTCCTGAGAAAATTGCAGTTAAAGCACATAAATATCTATAGCCGCGCACCGTGTGCGCACCGTGCGCGCACCCAAACGTGCGCGAGCGTAATTCTGATTGGTGGTTACATGTCAGTCAACGTTCGAATCGGTCGAAATCAGGAAGTGTCGGCCGCCATTTTGTTTGTTTTCAGTGCGAGAGTGAAAAAGGAAGGTGGCGAACGTGAAAAGGGGGCAGGGTAGAGAGTTCCTGACCCCCTAGCCTTTGTCAGGGGGTCCCTGAAGGACCCCGAAGGCAGAAAAAAACATTTTTTTTTTTTAAATCGCGGGGGTGCGTGCACGGTGAAAAACCATTAAAAAAAAAGAATTTTTAATACGTAGTTTATTGTAAAATAAATATATTTAAAAAAAAATAATACATACATAACTGAGCATTTAAAAAACCGTACAAATTCACTGAAAAAACCATAGGTTTCACACATGTTATAGTTAGGAATTAGCATTTAAAAAACCTTGTAAATTCACTTAAAAAACCATAGGTTTCACACATGTTATAGTTAGGTGGATATTTCACTCGTAAAAAACCAATGAAATTCCCCCGTTATAGTTAGTTCAGATAACTATAACTCGCGCGACCGCCACTCTATCACAAGGATGATGTCATGAGTGATGCCACTGACCATGTCATGAGTGATGTAATATGTGACGTCATGAGTGATGTAATATGTGACGTCATGAGCAGGATTGCGGGCGTGCGAGTTATAGTTATCTAAACTAACTATAACGGAGGAATTTCATTGATTTTTTACGAGTGAAATATCCACCTAACTATAACATGTGTGAAACGTATGTTTTTTTAAGTGAATATATATATATATATATATATATATATATATATATATATATATATATATATATATATATATATATATATATTATCTACTGGCGGTCGCCAGTAGATAGTTATAGTTAGGACCTATTTTCCATAGGAAATCCGCAACATTCTATTCCCAATAAGTCTGGCACCGGTTGATGAATCCTCATGAAATTTTCCAAACTTTTGGCCAGCTCCGCTCCGCTCCTACCCTGAAAGTTTCGTGGTGATTCGTCAAGCGGGGGCCGAGAAAAAAAGGGGGGTCCCAAAACGCGTTTTCCCCATGCAATTTCCCATAGGATCTGTTGTCGCAGCTACAGCCCGAACCGCTGAACGGAATGACACCAAATTTTGCAAAGAGGTAGTCCTCAGTTCAGACTCGTGCCTTTTGCATATATGGTGTGAATCCGTTGAGTAGTTCATGAGAAAATTAGAGTTAAAAGTACATAAATATCTATGGCCGGGGAGGATACGCGGACCCTACCCGCACCGTAAGCGCACCCTACCCGAACTAAGCACGCACCATCCCGATCGTGCACTGAATGCTAATTGGCTTTCGAGTGTCTCTCTACATTCGAAACCAGGAACGGTTGGCGGCCATTTTCTGCCTCGGTAGAAGCAAGGCTGAAGAAGCAAGGGGAAAAAGAGTGTAAAACATATAAAGGGGGCAGAGTGGAAATACTCTGACCATCTAGAGGTGCTTAGGGGGTCCCAGAACGACCCCCTGGGGCCCCCCTTTTTTATTTTTATCTTTAAACGACAAAATGCACGCACGGTGCGCGCATCCTAACGCGTTGGGTGCATGGATTCTCTCGCGTTGGGTGCGCGGATCCACGGAAATGTATTTTGAATAAAGACAAGAAATCATTGGTTGCATGACTACTTTCTACACTGAAAGGTAGGGTGTATATTTCTGTTTTTTAAAGGTATGATTCTTATTGGTTAACAAAAAGAGATTGTAAGGAACATTATATATGATAAGCTGATATGTTGAAAAGTCAAGCACACTTCCTGTCTTGTTTAGTAACATTGTGTGCTGAACTTGTGACCTATGAGCTCAGTGCAGTGTTCCATGACCTGTTTCTATGGTAACAGGCAGAAGGCAGATTGGGGGAAGGGTTGAAATGTATTTCAGTTGGAAAAGGATGAAATGTTTAACCAATAGAAATGTGTGCTTGCTTTTGAGTTTATGTGTGAAGGATTGTGATTTGATGTTTACATGTATATTTGTGGAAAATGAAAGGCAAACTTTTCCATTCTTTGTTTTTGCTGAGAGGTGCACAGTGCAGAGATTCTGTAAAAGAAAATATGGTGAGTGACTGATATAACTTCTTAATCTACAAAAGAACTTGAAAGATGAGTTATTTAATTGTGAGTGGATGTATGTAGACTATTTTGATTTTAATCAGACTAATGTATTTCTCCTGCTAAAGTGTAGGGAGTACTTTTTTTGTCTACAATCTTAGTGACAGTGTGTGTGCATGTAGAAACCATTCTGTGATAAGCATTTGTGTTTTTCATGTGTTTGCAGACAGATAACTGTGCTGTTTTTATATTTTGGTAGAATTAGAAACCAGTCATTGTTTATGAATTTGTAAAATGAGTTATGTTTCTAAACTAAAATGTAGTACTCCTTCTAGATGAAGAAATGTGTTTTGGTATAGTGCAATGGATAGTGTTGTTTGTCTAGAATCACACAGTGAGTCTGTGTGCATTTGGGAACCACTGTGAGAGAAGCATTTGGTAACATTGTGTATTTGCTGATAGATAACTGTTTTAACCTGTCATGTTGTGAAGTTTTAGTAGCATTAGAAGACAGTTATGGCTTATGATTTGATTAAATGAGTTAGGCTTTGACAGAAAAGTGCAGTCCTGAAATATGTAGATTGTGTGCAGTTCCCTTACCACTTCCACTGTAGTGAATGAGTTTTGGTAAACTCCTAGGGATAGTGGTGCTTGTCTAGAATCACACTGTGAGTGCATTTGGGAACCACTGTGAGAGAAGCATTTGGTAACATCGTGTATTTGCTGACAGATAACTGTTTTAAAACATGTCATGTTGTCAAGTTTTAGTAGCATTAGAAGCCAGTGTTTGCTTATGCGTTGATTAAATGAGTCATGCATTGACACTGATGTGCTGTACTTAAATATGTAGATTGTGTTCAGTTCCATTAACTCTTCTAGACTAGTGAATGAGTTTTGGTAAACTCCTAGGATAGTGTTGATTGTCTAAAATCACACTGTGAGTCTGTGTGCATTTGGGTAAGGATTGTGAGCGAAGCATTTGGTAACATCGTGTATTTGCTGACAGATAACTGTTTTAAAACCGGTCATGTTGTCAAGTTTTAGTAGCATTAGAAGCCAGTCTTTGCTTATGCTTTGATTAAATGAGTCAGGCTTTGACACAAAAGTGTAGTCCTGAAATATGAAGATTGTGTGCAGTTCCCTTACCACTTCAACAGTAGTGAATGATTTTTGGTTATCTCCTAGGTATAGTGGTTGTTGTCTAGAATCACACGATGAGTCTGTGTGCATTTGGGAACCACTGTGAGAGAAACATTTGGTAACATCGTGTATTTTTTAGCAGATAACTCTTTTAAAACCTGTCATGTTATCAAGTTTTAGTAGCATTAGAAGCTAGTCTTCGCTTATGCATTGATAAAATGAGGCAGGGTTTGACACTAAGGTGCAGTACCATGTACTACTCTGTTCACTGTGGCAGAACTGAAAATTTAAAAGTTTTACCTAAGCACTGTCCTAGAAGTAGTCTGATTATGTAGTCAGTTTCTAAGTACCAAATAGATTGCTTCAAATGTCTATGCAGTATGCATGTAGTGTTGTAACATACTATACACTTGTCTTTTACACCTTCAATTCCCTAGTCAGTTTCCATACACTTCCAGGAAACACCCTGTCACTCCCTTTGCAGTCCTCTAGTGACCCATTCAACACCATGTACTAATCCATTCACTGTGCCAAAACCCAAACAGTTATAAATTCACCAAGACGCTCTCTTTCCAGTACTCTAATGATTCAGTCACTGCCTAAGTATTTATGCACTGAGCCAGGCCTTATCACATGGACTTCTTCAAACCCCTATCCACTATGCATGCAGTCCTCTAACCACCTACACACTTGTGTTTCACACCTTCAATTCCCCAGTCAGTATCCATACACTTCCAGCAAACACCCTGTCACTCCCCTTGCACTCCTGTAGTGACCGTATTAAGCATCATGTACTAATACATTCACTGCGCCAAACCCTAATAAATTCACCCAGGCACTCTCCTTGCAGTACTCTAATCATTCAATCAGTAACCAAGTACTCATCCAGTGACCCAGGCCTTAGTATATGGACTGCTTCAAACCCCTATCCACTATGCATGCAGTCCTCTAACCACCTAGACAATTGTCTTTCACACCTTCAATTCCCTAGTCAGTATCGATACACTTCGAGGAAACACCCTGTCACTCCCTTTGCAGTCTTCTAGTGACCCATTCAACACTATGTACTAATCCATTCACTGTGCCAAAACCCAAACACTTATAAATTCACCAAGATACTATCTTTGCAGTACTCTAATCATTCAGTCAGTGGCTAAGTATTCCTGCACTGAGCCAGTTCTTAGCACATGGACTGCTTCAAACCTCTATCCACTATGCATGCAGTCTTCTAACCACCTAGACACTTGTCTTTCACACTTTCAATTTCCTAGTCAGTATCCATACAGTCCAGCAAACATCTTGTCACTGCCTTTGCACTCCTCTAGTGACCCATTCAGTACCAAGTACTAATCCATTCCCTGTGCGAAAAGCCTAGCACTTATAAATTCACCTAGGCACTCTCCTTGCTGTACTCTAATCATTCAGTCAGTACCCAAGTAGTGATGCAGTGAGCCAGGCCTTAGCACATGTACTGCTTTAAATGCCTATGTAGTATGGATGCAGTCCTCTAATCACCTACACAGTTGTGTTTCACACCTTCAATTCCCTAGTTAGTATTCATACTCTTCTAGCAAACACCCTGTCACTCACCCAGTGTGTCTCCTTATAGTACTGTAATCATTTAGTCAGTTAGCATGTAGAGTTTTAGTGAGGTAGGCTTTAGGGCATGAACTGCTTCAAAGTAGTATGCACTATGCATGTAGTGTTTTAACCATCTTCACACTTGTGGTTCAGGGACATAGTTTCTTAGTCAGTATTTATATAAAATGTGTTTGTACAGTAATGGAATAGTATAATTTTGAAAGTTATTAATATACATTTATTTTTGGTTCTTTTTTACAGATACAGAACAGGAGTGTTTCTCATATGTTTGCACTCTTCTCGTGCAAGATTGTTTGGATGAAGGGTCCTTAGGTGTTTCATCATTCTTGCTGTGCCGCATGAGTATTTTTTGTTAGGATCCCCTCGAAACAGAACTCTTTTGAAAATCTTGTGCATGAGAAAGGTGGTATTGGTCTTTGTTTGCCCCTCGAGAAAAGTAGAAAATTTCCACATCACTGAAGGAAAACGTTGTGGGCGTGGTGCATCCTCCAAAAATTCAACCTTAGATTTGGTGAATATTTTATAGCGACATCATTTACAGTTTTTGTAAGTTAAAGTTAAAAAAAATTGTTAGCTGTGTGCATTTTATATTTCTGTGATTTGTATTTTGAGAATGGCATGGTTTTTTTTTTTAACAATCTTTGAGATTGTGTTTTTTTTGCCCGCTGTTAAGTGATGAGTACTATTGAAATCACTTTTTTTAGTGAAATTTAATATATTCTGAGAACAGCAAAAAAGGCAAAAAAATTACTTTGTGGAAATTATGCTGTGTTGTATAAAATGTATTATTACATGTTATAATTTTTTTCCCTTTTCTTTCACAGATCCACATTTTAAAATAAGCAATTTATATGATTTTATATTTGAATGAAAAACAGAAAAAAATGTATACCATTTTTTATTCCTATTACTGTGAAGGTAAGTTTAACTAAGTCTCAATATGCAGAATGAAGAGGCCTGCAAGAAGCTACAAAGTTGAAACACGTTTCTAAAAACACTCTGTTTATGTAGTTTTGAAATCTGACCATAATCAGATATCATGTGACCTGCAAAAAAAGAGATTTGAGGGGTTCATAATATTTCACTTATTTAGCTGTTGAAGGACCGCAATTATTTCAATCATTCTTCTTTGCAGACAAAACTCTGTGCTTACCTTCTATCATTCGCAAGGAAATTTAAAAACGAAAATATGTCACTTTTGTAACATAGTTATTGTGCAAGATACTCTTTTATATTTACAAAGAGAGGAAAAGGCACTCTGTGCACTCTTTATACTCCATGTAAATATAACCTCATCATGCATACCACTTTGTGTTGAAAGGGTGTTCTATAAGTGTTGTTGTGCATGATTGCACTTAATACTCATAGAACAAGACACATGTCTAGATTTATCAGAAATCATAAATCTTGATATGTATGTGAATGCTGCACCATTCTAAAATTGGTGTAGGAAAGCACAACAAGGAGAATTGTTTTCATTTCTCCACATTTTTATATCTTCAATGCATGCTGAAATGTTTAGCATACATTGAAGGACAAAAATGCATTTTCTCATTGTTTTTGTGCAGGAAGGTGTGTCTTCCTGCAGAAAAACAAACAGCACATGACACAGATATCCTTGCAGTATGGTGCAAGGGTGCCTGTGTCACCACATGGCTGCAGTTTAAGCTCACCATACCACAAAGTCGCATTGCACTTAGTGCAGAGCACTTTTAAAATTGAAATTGAGGACGGATGTCCAAGGTTTGGGCTGATGGATGCACTCTTGATGTGCTCGGATGCTAACGTGCCACAGTACGGATGCTAAGAAATGATTAGTTAGTTGGCCGCGATCCTTGGAGGTGGAACCCAGAACGTGGCGAGCGTCAGACGTCAGGCCCTGACGAGCGTTGACGAGCCCCGTGGGTGGAGCCGAGCGAAGCAAGCAGTTGCGGCTGTCGGCTGTCAGCGGCGGCGTGCAGAGACCGTGAGTGGTGACCATAGAGACCCAGTACCTGTGGGCGAAACCGGCTGCGGCTGTGGCGGTGGTAGGTGGTGAGGACGGATAGGCAGAGACTGCAACTGCTGTGAAGGCAGGTGCCCTCGGTAGAGCAATATTCAAGTAAGTCGACCCGGGGAGCACTGGGGAGCGTTAGTCTTAAGCCATTGAGAGCCTGAGGCCCAAGGCAATCGGGTTACGGTCTCTTGGCATTGACGCGTGCTTGTGTTTGTGCTTGTGGCAAGAGGCACAGATCTGGCAGTGATCTGGCACGGAATTCTGTGTAATAGCCACGGAAAGCTCACTTACCCCCTCGTCGCATTGTGCTCTTGCCCGTTCTTGCCCTTTCCCACCGCCCCCACGCCCGGTGTATTCCCACTTCTGGTTCTCGCCCGCTGGCTCTCGCTGGCTCTGGTCTCTTATCCCACTTTTGGTCTCGGCCTTCTCAATCTCGCCCCCACTGCACTAGGTCTTTGCTCAAGTCTCCTCCCTCCTTGGCCAGTCAACTAGCCAGTCACTTGCCTAGGCTGCCTAGCCGCTCGCCAGTCAGTCAGTTAGCTCTGCCAGCCCTGGTTCTGCTCCCCCGCCCCCTCCAACCTCCCTGCCCATCGCCACCATTGCTGACCCTACTGCCCAGAAGGAATCTGGCCCGTGACGCTGGCCCAGTTCCCCCTCCCCACGCCGCAGCGCTGCAACCTTACCGGCGATTATATCTAGTCTTGACTGCCGGACAGTTGTGGACGCGGCGTTCTGGTGGGAGTTGGGAGCTGGGAGTCCAGCAGGGGTCTCAGGTCTCAGGGTTTTCCCCTTGGTGCAGTTTAGGATCAGTTGAAGGGAGGCCGCGGGTTGGGAACTGCAAGCGGTTGTGTAGGGATCAAGAGAGTGGGGGGGTGCCCTTGCGTATGCCTCCGCATACTGCTATAGTCAGCTGAGTTTGTTCTTTTCGCCTAAGTCAAGGTCGGGCAAGTCCAGCAATTTTGTCCTGGAGGCAACTGGCCTTTCACACCTCCACTCGCTTCTGCAAAACACACCCTAGCCCGGTTGGCACAGTTGGCAGTTAAGGGTGCGCCTGACAAAGGGCTCAAGCGAGCTAGCCCAATAATTTATAGATTCTAACAGTCTCGCACAACAACAGAAGCGATGAGATCAGGAAATATGAGAAAAGCACCTCCCACTTCAAAATGAAAGAAATCAAAACGGTTGGCTGCAGTCGTGGAGTGTGCTTCAGCCAACCCGGCAACACCACAGGATCACATGGCCTCATTGAAGGCCCCCAACCAGCTACCAAACGGACGGCAACACACTAACAACAGCAGCTTGCTACCTTCTTATACATCATCTGTGACCACCTCAAAATCCTTTTCGCTTCTGGACTACTTTAAAAAATCCCCTGAGGCAATTAAGTCTTGTGATCTTAATCAACCCACTGAGACAAATATACAATTGCCTCACTTGTTTCCAATACCATCCAACACCCCGGTTCACACTCCGGGCGTTTTCATTTTTGGGCCAGCTCCTGACATTCGGGAAACTGTTTCAGAGAGCGTAGTGATCGCACCCCAAAAACCAGCTCTAAGTCCTCACCAACTCCCACCATGTCAGCTTTCCCCTCTTCTCGACATGGTTAATCAAGAGTTCTGTCTGAATCAACAACCCTCCAGGAGCTTGACCTATAATCTAAGCCTCCATGCACCGCAAGTATCTCAATCAGAGAATCTTATGGCTATGTCATCACATAACCCCCAGGAGTTTGAGGTGGCCCCCATCGCGCCCCACTCTTATCTAATCTTTCCACAAATTTACGGTCAAAAAGACTTGGACTCCAACTTTGACACACCCAGCCTCTGCCCACTACAGGTTTCAAGTTTCTTAGAGGGGTCCTCAGAGCTAATTAAGCCTCAACAGTGCCCACCCCCATCTCCAGCAGTAACGAACAAGTTACTTACCTTCGGTAACGCTTTTTCTGGTGGATACAGTATCTGCCTGTGGATTCCTCACCTTGTGAATATCCCCTGCGCCAGCATTCCACGGAACTTTTCTTTCCCAGCACTCCACGTCGACGTGGGCGACGTCACAATGCATCGGCTCCGCATGCGACTCCGTACGACGTCACCGGAACCATAAGAAGCCCACGTCGGCGTGATGGAGGGGGCGCTAGAGGGCGCCAGACCGTCATGGCCTCACATCGGTGAGGCTCTCGCCAGCCGGGCACTTCAACGATCCGTAAAACCTATCCTTAACCCTGGAAACTGGTAGCTGATTCGTGTCGGGAGCTCCGCAGGGGCAGGAGCACATCTGTGGCAAGTTCTGGGCACATTGGTTCGGAGACGAGGGAGATATTGGTCATATCGAGTCCCGCGGGCGGTGCTGAAACGCTCCGACGCGAGGAGGGCGGCGTGCGTGTGCACGCGACGCCGTGGCTCAGGCGCGGCCGCTGGGCCGCGAGACGCGGTCCTTGACGGAGCAGACTGGAGGAGGCGACCGACATACCCAGACCGGCTGCGGCGGATCGCCTGGAGTGCCGGTAAGACAGAGGGGGATGCGGGCTGCAGCGGTGACTTATGCAGGGATGAAATCTACATGGATGCCCTAAACCCTCAGAGACCAGCGAAGTAGGCCTCCACACACTGCATCGCCCTGAGAGACGTTTGGGCGAGCGAGGGGCGGAGATCTCCTGTAGCCTGCACCCCCCGAAGATCAGAGTGGGAGATACCCAACATTGCTGCTGCGGGGCGCCCGGCCCGCGGGGGCTCTGCCAGGAGAGGGGACCACGGTGGTGGAGGATCCCGCGGGCGCCTACCGGCCTCCTGATCACTACTGAGGGCCCGGGGAGCGGGGCGCTGCTGGCCCGCGACACGAGTGTTGTCCGCGGGGGTGGGAGCGCTACCCCCGAGTGGCCATCCTGACTCACGGCGCGCTGGGAGGAGTGTGATACACGGGGCTGACGGGGGGTGATCCTCCCGCGGAGCTGCATTAATAATCGCCACGGAGCTGCTACTTACCTTGTGGAGTAGACACTGCCGGGACTGATACCACAAACGAAATCTGGCCTTTAACGGGTCGATATTGCAGCAAGCGATTTGCCGGGAGTGACTATCCTCCCCCCCCCCATAGTCTACAGGGCCATCCACATCACTGAGGACGGAGAGGGCTGACGGCGGAATTCGCACTGGGCCGCAGGCCTAATCACACACCATTTCACGCGCCTTAGCCTGGCTGGTCTGGGGGGAGCGTTCCGCTCTGGTTTTCCTGTGTGGAGGGTTGGTTCGTGTGGTGTACCATAATGGGGAAGACAGATGCTAAGCAATCCAGGCTCCCTTTCGAGACCCAAAAGAAAAAGGCCCGTGCCCCTCCGACAGGGGATGGTGACTCGGAGGGGGGAGACGCCGAGGAGGTAGATTGGAAGGCGCTCCTATTAAACATGCAAACTAGCCTTACCTCCATTGACTCAAAGATAGACAGCATGTCTAGGCGGCTGGATTCTGTCGTACATCGTCTCGACCAACAAGAGGAACGCGTTAAGGAGTCGGAGCAGCGGATCTCGGGGCTGGAGGATGGGGCGTCGGCCACTGCAAATACTGTATCGCAGATGGAGCGATTGCTGAAGGTGATTGCCGACAAGAATGAAGATTTGGAAGCGCGATCGCGCCAAAATAACGTGCGCCTTATTGGACTGGCAGAATCCACCGTTGTGGGCAAAATGGAACTCTTCATGGAAAAGCTGCTGTCTGACCTATTTGGCGCAGGGGCCTTCTCCCCACACTTGGTGGTGGAGCAGGCTCACCGCTCCCTGGGCCCTCGCCCCATACCTGGAGCCCCTCCGAGACCAGTCATCATCCGCTTTCTGAATTACAGAGACAGCGATACTTTACTTCGCTGGGCCCGGGAAAAGCAGCCTGTCCAATATGAAAACACCACGCTATCGTTCTTCCCTGACTTCACACAGTCGGTACAGGAGGCACGCCGTAAATTTGGGGCAGTCAAGAAACGATTAATTCAAAACGGTATTCAATATTCCATGCTGTACCCGGCGCGCCTGCGGGTGGTCCACCATGGCAAGCCACACATATTCCAGAACCCATCTCAAGTGGAACTCTTCCTAAAAGACCAAAAACGCCCTCATGAGGCTGCCCGAACAACGCCTGAGAGGGCTGGCTCCCGCTCGCCCACATCGGCTCTGGACTGACTGGGGGGATGTAGCTGTTATTCTTGTGCTTCAGTCCACTGATATTGTACAGTATTGCTTAGCCTTTACTGCATGGCGGGCCTTACTGCTCACGGTTTACTCTGCTCTGTGCCCCGACCCAGTGTTGAAGGCCTGTCGATTGATGGGCTCGGGTGTTTTCAGGGTCCCCCTGCTGATGGTTAACATGAACTTGCCCTGGCACTTCCTTCCCCCTCCCGCGCAGTCCGCTGCTACTGACCCAAGCGGGCAGCGGGTGAAATATTGGGGGAGTTGGATGGCGGGTCTGGGCCCCTAGTGTTCCCCAATTGGGTATTCCCCAACAAGATATTGATTTGGAATGTTATGTTGATATGGGGTGGGGGGGATGCCCGGCATGATTGGGATGTCGGTGTGGGTGGGGGGGTGGTATTCAAAGGGTTGTTTATGTTTTGTTTGAACGCAGCATGGATACTATCACAGTGCATAGTGCCGACTCACCCTCTGTAACTCTCACAATACAATGGCGCCGGCGCGGACGTAGTTCTGTGCCATCCATGACATGTTGTTTCCCTAGCTATCGACATGAGCCAGTCCGGGACCCTGGATAGTAAGGAGGGGGGCCTTATATCCGCTATTACTTGGAATGTTAGAGGTCTGGGGGACCCATTTAAGAGGAGACAGATCTTGGGGGCATTAGACAGACTAAATGTCCATATTGTATTCCTGCAGGAGACCCATATGGATCCCCAACGCGGAGGCGGATTTGCCGCCCGGTGGGCGGCACATTCGGTCTTCGCATCGTACTCGTCTTATGCGAGAGGCACGGCTATTTTGATAAAAAACAGTGTCCCCTATACACCCATGGGAGATGCAGCCGACCGGGAGGGACGGTATTGTATAACTTGGGGATGGATGGGTGCGGACACCATCACCTTCGCATGTTCCTATGGCCCCAATTGTGATGATCCGAGTAGCTTCATTGCCCTCTGGAACAAGATCAGGGAGGTGGGATCAACACATCTCATATGGGGAGGGGACTTCAATGCTGTGCTTAATCCGGCCTTGGATAGGTCTAACCCTTCTACACAACACTACACCAACACCCACAGATACCTGCGGGACATTTGCGACACTCAGGAGGTCGTGGATGCATGGCGCCACTTGCACCCAACTAGTACGGAGGGCACGCATTGGAACTCGGCTCACGCCACTTGGGCTAGACTAGACTACATCTTGGTGTCTCGGGGGTTGGCCCCCTCCATAGCTGCGGCACAGCATGTGGGCCGGGCGTTCTCTGACCACTCCCCGGTGATGGTCAGGTTCCGTTTACCAGATATACTGGGGAGACCCCCCGCCTGGCGCCTCCAACCCAACATACTGCTTGATGAGCTATTTCGTCCTGAACTGCGCCAAGATATTGAAGATTTTCTTTCACACAACAAGGGGTCGGTGGAGCGGGTGGCCACACTGTGGGAGGCACTAAAGGTCACGGTGCATGGCATCTGTATCTCTAAGGGATCCGGTGTATTGCGGGCCTTACGAAATACATTGCATACACTGGAAAACACACTGCGTACACTAGAAACTCAGCCAGACTATGCCGCTGACTCTGCCGCCCAGGCGCGGTACCGAGAGGCGCTGTCTGAGTATACTTCCACTGCTGACAGAGAGGTGAAATTCCGCGGTAAACACTTTAGGGCTAGAGCCTACGGGGAGGGAGAGAGACCCGGGAGGTTCTTGGCGGGAGTGGTTCGCCCCCAGCATGGCTCAAACTTCGTATTGGAGCTGGAGGGAGACGGAGGGGTACCCTTGCGAGACACACGGTCGATCCTTGCCGCTTTCATTGACCACTACTCTGCACTCTACTCTACTACTAGAGTGGGGGACCTGGACATGGATGACTACCTGAGGGAACTCACCTTGGGGTGGCTTCCGGACAGACATAGAGAGTTCCTGGCTGAACCCATAAGTCTAGACGAAATTAGGGATGCAATCAATCAGATGGCACCCGGGAAGGCCCCTGGGCTGGACGGGTTGCCCATGGACTTTTACAAGGCATATGCAGATATCCTGGTGCCGGTGCTTCGAGAGGTCTATCTGGAGGCGCATGAGTCCGGAGTGCTTCCCCCATCCATGCAGGAGGCTCTGATCATTTCTCTTCTAAAACCTGGTAAGCCGCCCTCATGCTGCGATTCCTACCGTCCCCTCTCCCTAATCAACTGTGATGCGAAAATTCTGACCAAGGTTTTGGCTAATCGATTGCAGTTGTTACTGGGGGGGTTGGTACTGTCAGATCAGGCGGGTTTCGTCCCCGGCAGGGCTACCTCATACAACCTTCGTACGCTATTCTCCATATTGCAAAATGTGGACCCTGACTTGCCGTTGCTGGCGGTCTTTCTGGACGCCACCAAAGCCTTTGACTCGCTGGAATGGGACTACCTCCAATGTATTCTACGAAACATGGGGATGCCAGTAGGCTTCACGCAGTGGATTGATATCCTTTATCGTCAACCAGTTGGGGTAAATAGTCGGATATCTGATGCCTTTGCTATATCGAGGGGCACGCGTCAGGGGTGCCCCTTATCTCCGTTGCTGTTCGGACAACACCACCGGGCACTACGATGCCTACAGCGGGAAGTCCTTGTATCCCTTTACGCGGATGACATCACGCTATACATACGCGATCCAGCGACTAACCTCAGCCCCATCTTGAGGGAATTCATTCGCTTTGCAGGCATGTCGGGTATTCAAATTAACTGGGGAAAGTCCACTATCTTTCCGCTCACTACAGCGGCCCAGCCATTCCCCCTCGATTATCCTCTGCGTTGGTGCACAGATGAGGTCCGTTATCTGGGCATACTCCTCACTCGAGACCGGGAAGAACTGATGCAGCTGAATTATGGCCGCGCTTTCGACCATATCCAAACTTGCATGACCAGATGGATCACGCTGCCACTCTCATTTGCAGGCCGCGCATCCCTCCTTAAGATGGTAGTTCTACCTAAACCTGTACCTCTTCCTAAATATCCCATACTATCCAGGCAAGTCCTTCTTTAAACTTTTGCGTTCTGAACTTATCCGATTGGTCTGGGGGGAAAGTGGCCACGCCTGAGCTGGGATATCTTGACTCGCTCATTCGCACAAGGGGGCCTTGATCTACCGGAGTTCGAACTTTACTATTACAGTGCTCAGGCCCACTATGTGCATTATTGGATTCGCCCCACACCCTTCCTGCCTCAGATAGCGGTGGAGCATTGGCTGGCGGATCCGATCCTGTTGGAAGGTGCCATATTTAGCATGCCCGAAACACGTCCTGCAGATCATACCACAGTTTCCAGCTCAGTCCTAGCTTGGCGCCATATTGCGAAAAAAAAAAAAACGACATTAGCATACTCTCCGTTGCTTCCCTTGGCATACCATCCCCTACTACCCCTTCTGCAGGAACAATTATTCAAGAACTTTATGGTCAAATTCAACATCAAGACATGGGGAGACCTTTATCGGGACGGCCGCTTTCGGTCGCAGACACACATGTTCTCCGACCTAACACCCACTCACAAGGACACATTTCTATACATTAGGCTTCGTAGTGGGATTCGAGCGCTGACGGAGGACTTTCCGACCGAACCGCCCACTTTAGACCCTCTACATCAGTTGCTCAAGGCTGCTACCCCTGCACATGCGGTATCGAACCTCTATCATTCACTGCACGCCACACCGGAGCCGGGGCCTTGCAGGGCGCGCGCTGGATGGGAAGGGGAGTTGGGAGAGCCCATCACAGACGAACTCTGGAACTTCTGCTGTCTGCAAACCGAACAAATTTCTTCCAGCAGTAGGTTCATGGTCATTCATTAGAAGTTCCTACATAGACTCTACTGTACTCCAGCCCGCATGCACAAGATAGGTCTCCGGGAGGACGACCTTTGCTGGCGATGCCATGCACCTGCGGCGGACTTTTTGCACGTAGCATGGGGATGCCGGGAGGTGGCTGACTATTGGAGTCGGGCATTTCGGAGATGATAGATATACCATTGACGCCATCTCCAATGCAGGCACTTTTGGGTTACACTAAAACTGTTCGGAAACCTGTCCGCAGATTCGCCACAGTAGCCTTTCTTATAGCCAAGAGACTGATAGCTTGCAGGTGGGGAAGGGGCAGAGCCCCGAAATTCAAAGACTGGATCAGAGACATGGTACAGTGTCAAGAAACGCTGCTCCAATATGCGGAGCTTCTGCCCTCAGCGTCTCGAACGGTGGATATATGGGGCCCTCTCATGACTTACCTGTTAGCACACCCCCTATCATAACACACCATCACATAGCTGTATTATATAGATCCCATAGCGCTGCGCCCTCTTGGGACAATCTGCTCGAGCGGGGGAGTGTGGTGTTGTGATCGGGTATAGGCTGATCCTCCCTCGTATTTATATACGGCTTGACCACACTTCAACAGATGGGGGACATAGCCTCCCAGATTCAGAGTGGCCTTTTCTGGGCTGCTGGCGGGTGGCGGGGATGTGGAGTCTCCCTCTGTGCTCCTCCGACATTGTTGGGTCACGTAATAAAATTGAATGTATTGCACCCCTGAGAAAGAAGATGGGATAATGTTGCGCCATGTGTTTTTTTTACCTCTGCACAATGTGTTCACGTTGGATGTAACAGCTGCTAATTGTAGGTTCCAATAATAAACAACAGGATGTGATTCCCTTTTGAGCTGTTATCTCGCCTATCGATAATACTGCAACGCGGCCGGCCCCTAGAGGGTTGTAGGCTAACCGCTGTGTACACCATTGCCTTCCTATCTGCCACTACGCTGCCGGCCATTTGTGGTTGTAGGCACTATGCTGTGTATTGTGATTATATGCTGAATAAAGTTTTTTTTTGGGGAAAAAAAAAAAAAAGAAGCCCAAGTCGGCGTGATGACGTCAGTTCCACCCATTTTTTCCGTGCCTTCGAGGCGAACAGGTGAACCAACGACAACTCCAAGTATACACAGTATACAATATACCAACATATATACACAGCATACAAATAAAAGGAATGCTAAACAAACCAGCATTGCCTACAAATGCACAAGAAAATATAAAAACATTCCCACAAGACCTCTTTCATGGTATACAAAGGTGGACAACGGGGAGGCGGGTGGGTCAGTGAGGAATCCACAGGCAGATACTGTATCCACCAGAAAAATCGTTACCGAAGGTAAGTAACTTGTTCTTCTGATGGATACATCTGCCAGTGGATTCCTCACCTTGTGAATAGATTCCCACAGCAGTCCCCACTCCCGGAGGAGGGTGTCCACCTTCCTAAACCAGAAAGTCTTGCAAGACAGAGCGCGCGAAGTGGCCCTCCCTTCTCATCTCTGAGTCCAAGCAATAATGCTTTGCGAAGGTATGGAGGGAGGCCCAAGTCGCGGCTTTACAAATGTCTGCCACAGGAACACCCCGGGCCAAAGCAGATGTAGATGACTTAGCTCTAGTTGAATGAGCTCTAATGCCCTCAGGAGGGGTCTTACCAGCCAGGGCGTAGCAGATCTTGATGGCAAGGATAATCCATCTCGACAACGTGCGCTTGTGCACCGCTCTTCCTTTGGAATGTCCAACATAACCCACGAAGAGCTGATCGTCCAGACGAAAGTCCTTCGTTCTGTCCAAGTAAAAGCTTACAGCTCTCTTTGGGTCCAGGCGATGAAGCCTTTCCTCCTCTTTGGAAGGATGAGGAGGAGGATAGAAAACAGGGAGAGTAATGGACTGCCCCAAATGAAACAGAGTGACAACTTTTGGCAGGAAAGCAGCCCTGGTCCTGAGAACCATCCTTTCAGCATGCAAGGTTAAAAACGGGGGTTTAGAACTAAGAGCTTGAAGCTCACTCACCCTCCTTGCCGAGGTTATGGCTACAAGAAAAACCACCTTAAAGGACAACAGCCTCAAAGGACAGCTATGTAGAGGCTCAAATGGGGACCCCATCAGAAAGGTTAAAACAAGATTAAGGTCCCACTGAGGCATTACAAATGGAGTGGGAGGAAACGGGTTTGTAAGGCCCTTGATAAACCTCAGAACAACCGGAGATTTAAAAAGTGACGGTTGATCTGGAAGGCATAGAAAAGCCGATAAGGCAGAAAGATAGCCCTTGACCATGGCCACAGCACAGCCCTGCTGAGCCAGGGAAAGAGCAAACTGAAGCACATCAGAATGATGGGCTTTTAAAGGGTCAATGGATCTCTCTCCACACCATTTAACAAACTTAGACCACCTGTAGGAGTAAATGGACTTGGTGGAGTGTCGCCTGGCCGATAAAATAACATCCACCACATCAGGCGGGAGAGAGAATGAACTCAGGTTGCCCCGTTCAATCTCCAGGCATGAAGGTGCAAGCTCTGGAGGTGGGGGTGTAGAACCTGCCCCTCCGACTGCGAGAGGAGGTCTGCCCTCAGAGGGAGACGGAGCGGAGGGCACGAGGAGAGGTGGAGAAGATCTGTGTACCACACCCTTCTTGGCCAATCCGGGGCGACCAAAATAACTTGGGCCCGGTCTTGGCGAATATTCCTCAGAACCCGAGGAATCAAGGGTATGGGAGGAAACGCATAAAGGATGCGCGAGCCCCAACTCAACTGAAACGCGTCCCCCAACGCCCCCTGCATCGGATACTGGAGACTGCAGAATGACGGGCAGTGCGCGTTCTCGAAAGTGGCAAACAGGTCCACCCGAGGAGACCCCCACGTCCGAAAGACGTGAAGAACCACCTCCGGATGGAGCCTCCACTCGTGGTCGGCGGAGAACTGCCGACTGAGACTGTCCGCACGCACGTTCAACACCCCGGCCAGATGATTTGCCATCAGACAAATCCGATGGTCCTGAACCCAGGACCATAGACGTAAGGCCTCTCTGCATAGACAAAGAGACCCCACTCCTCCCTGCTTGTTGACATACCACATCGCAGTCGTGTTGTCTGTCAGGACTTGAATCGACTGACCGCGAAGGGAAGGGAGGAAGGCCTTGAGTGCCAAACGAATCGCCCGCAATTCCAGAAGGTTGATGTGAAGCAACCTTTCCTCTGGAGACCAAAGTCCTTTGATCTCCAGATCCCCCAGATGCGCACCCCACCCTAAAGTGGATGCATCCATTATCACTGTGGCCACCGATGGAGGTAGATGGATGGGCTTTCCTTGTGACAGATTGCCCTTTACGCTCCACCAAGACAGATCCGCTGCAGCTTCTCTGGAGATCTTGATTGACTCCCTGAGATCCCCGATGTGCTGATACCATTGCTTGCGGAGACACCACTGGAGGGCCCTCATGTGCCAGCGTGCGTGGTTGACCAACAGAATGCAGGAGGCAAACAGACCGAGCAGGCGAAGGACCTTCAGAACTGGAACAACCGCTCCACTGTGGAATAAAGGGACCATCTCCTGAATGTCGAGAATCCTTTGAGGAGGAGGGAATGCTCGACACACAGTAGTGTCCAGTACTGCCCCTATAAACAGGTTGCGTTGAGAGGGCACCAGGTGAGATTTGGGCACATTGATCGAAAAACCCAAGTCGAATAACAGCTGAGATGTCACCTGCAGATGACGCTGCATTATCTCTGGGGACTCTGCCTTCAGAAGCCAGTCGTCCAGGTAAGGGAAAACCGGGATCCCGACCTCCTGAGATGAGCAGCCACCACTGCCATCACCTTTGTGAAGACTCGAGGTGCGGTAGTAAGACCAAACGGGAGGACCGCAAATTGGTAGTGTTGCGACCCAACCGTAAAACGGAGATACTTCCTGTGCGACTTCAGGATTGGGACATGGAAGTACGCGTCCTGTAAGTCGAGCGACACCATCCAGTCTCCTTGCTGCAATGCTTGAAGAACCTGCGCAAGGGTCAGCATCTTGAATTTCTCCTGTCTCAGGTAAAAATTCAAGATTCTGAGGTCCAGAATCGGACGCAATCTGCCGTCCTTTTTGGGAATCGGAAAATACCGGGAGTAGCATCCCTGACCCCTTTCCTGCTCCGGAACCACCTCTATTGCACCCTTCTGAAGCAAGGCTAGAACTTCTTTCTGCAGGAGAAGCAGATGGTCTTCCGAACAATAACCTTGGCAAGGAGGGTAAGGGGGAGGAAACTCCCGAAAGGGAAGGGCGTACCCAGTCTCCACGAGGTTCAAAACCCAAAAGGTCAGTTGTAACAGATTTCCAACCCCGTAGAAAGTAGGACACCCGACCCCCCACAGGTCTTACATGATCCGGGATGGGGGATCTAGGGCTGCTTCCCTGAAGCCTCATTTGGAGCAGAGGAGGAGGAGGAAGAAGAAGGGTTGCGTCCAGAACCTCTCCGACCCCTTTTCTTCCCTCTATAGGACCTATAGAGGGGATTCTGCTGCTGTTGCTGCTGCTGTTGGGGCTGTCGGAAGGAGCGAAAGGATGTTCTTCCGAATCCCCTAGACTTTCGAAAAGCTGTACCCCTAGCAGGAGCCTGCAGACCCAAGGACTTTGCCGTCAATCTGCTGTCCTTAAATCGTTGAAGGGCAGAGTCTGCCTTTTCCCCAAACAGTTTCTGTCCATCGAATGGCAGATCAACCAACGTGGCCTGAACATCTGCTGAGAATCCAGAGGAACGGAGCCAAGCCTGCCTCCTTGCGGCTATAGACGACCCCATAATTCTCGCCACCGAGTCCGCCGTATCCAGCCCAGACTGGATCACCTGCCTGGCAGCCGCCTGAGTGTCCGCAACAACCTCCAAGAAGGACGACTTATCCCCCTCAGGCAACTTAGCGGCCAAAGATTTAATAGAGTCCATCAAGGCATGAACATTACGCTCCAGCAAGCATGTGGCATTAGATGATTTCAGCGCCATACTTCCTGAGGAGAAGGACTTCTTGGCCGCCTGATCAATTTTCTTTGATTCCCTATCAGCCGGAGACTGAGGGAAAGCACCCGAAGCATGTTTTGAACATGAAGCCTGCACAACTAGGCTCTCCGGTGATGGATGCGTAGACAAAAAATCCGGATCTCCTGGTGCAACTCTGTACCTTCTTGCCACCTGTCTGCAAACCGCCGGAGATGAAAGAGGTTTCCACCACACCTCCAACACCGGTTCCAAGATGGCCTCATTGAAAGGCAACAAAGGCTCCAAAGCTGACGTCGGAGAGTGCAACACCTCCGTAAGCAGGTTAGACTTGTACTCCACAGAGGGTAGCTGCAGATCTAACAATTCTGCGGCTTTCTTAATCACCACATGGTAGGGTGCTGAGGAAAATAATTATCTATGAGGCCTATGTGTCCCCATGTGCCCCCCCCGAACGCTTATGTGCACATACATGTAACCTATGTATTTCCCCTCCATGGCCTTTCTATCATGATGCTTATGCTATAACGTGGCCTGCCATCATCCAGTCTCCCATGAGAGAAACGACAAATCTGTATGGAGGCCTACACGTTTTTCATCATGTTTTCCTGCATTTTCATGAAGCTCATGTTTATGGCTCTGCCAGAGCCAAAAAGAGGTTTCATGCCTCAGAACGCTCTGAAAGCTACAGCTACGTATCCTTGGCCTTGCACACTTGGGCCTCAGCCAAAGGGGCCCCGACCGAGGTGTCGAGACAGTATTGAGCACGGTTATCTGCTTACTCTTACTGAAACCACATTCTTGCCTGGTGAAGGAGGAATGAACGCGACCCATCTGCAAGGAGGGAGCCCAGCCCTACTGTCTCTCTTTGTGAGATTGCAAAGCTCACGTCAGTAAAAAGCCCATAGCCCCCATGTAAGGCTTCTGCAGTAAATGAAGTAAATGAAGAAATAGATGCCACATCGGCTCTTGGTGATGAGCAACCTATGTCACAAATCAGTCCCTGCTCCAGACATCGGATATCAGATAATACAAGATGTGCTGGTCGTCTTGACACTGAAGGCCTCACTAACTGAAGGCCTCACTTCCAGACTTGTTCGGTTGCATAGCAACCCTCCCCACGTCAGTTACACGTCATGCTCGAGTTGAGCACAAGTAAGGCAAAGTTCCAGTACAATTCCAGCAGATCACGCAACCCCCTCCAGGTATCCACCCACACATGACAAATTACCCATTATCATCAAGTGGACGCCCACATGGACGCCCACCTTCACGCCTACTTACACGCCCACATGCTCTTATCTCATTCTCTCTTGCTCTTTTGCTTACGTACAATTGAGAAATGTATATATACTGTACTCTGTGAATAATGTTTTGAGAATATTGAGAATACTTTTGAGTC
Source organism: Triturus cristatus (assembly GCF_964204655.1). NCBI lineage: Eukaryota > Metazoa > Chordata > Amphibia > Caudata > Salamandridae > Triturus > Triturus cristatus. Next base: position 849,961,125 of record NC_140582.1, read on the forward strand.
CCTTTCCAGATCCTTTTTTGGTGATGGTAATATTCTCCCTTTGACTCGAGTTATTGGAATAAAGCCCTTTTAGAACCTGATACCACAGACTCAGCCTCTTGCTTTATGCATGATCCTATTGATATTCTGAAATACATAGAGCGTAATATTTTATTTACCACATAATGGCGCCCGAACAGGGACATCTCTTTCCCCACACGCCGGAGATGAAGGTCCAGTTTTGCCCCCTTCCATAGCCGTGACGGACTTCAAGCGCGCACGTCGCGGGTCTTCCCGCCAACTCCCTCAGGCCAACGAAGGGGACAGACTGCGACCAGGCATCCATACGAGGCGGTGAGGAACGCAGATTGTCCTACCCAGAGCCCACCTGCGAGAGAGCTGTGTCCGAGGTATACAGAGGCCCACCAGATTCCGAAGTTCCGAAGTATCCAAGTCACGGGTCGAGTCCAGTCCAGTCCAGTTTGGTCTAGTCCAGTTCAGTTCCGAGGCCTTCCGTTCCGTGCTACCCGGTGAGTACCGTTGCTGGGGAGGCAGTTAGACGTGCACATTAGGTTGTGCCGGTCAAGACGGGTTTGGGTACACAAATCCGGTCTGCACTGTTTCAGCAGTGTATCTGTACTGTTTAGCAGTATATCTAGTATGTCGTGCATATAATTCAGTATTCTCTAGTGTTAGTATTATGTCAGTAACTAGTTTCCTATTAGTTATCATCGTTTGTTAAATGTTAAATGTTAAATATTTTAATATGTTTTAAAATTGTGGTATGAATGAGTGTTCATTATTGTGTTTATTGTAATTTATTGTGTTCAAAATCAAGTAGCAAAGTTTAAAGATGCCGTTCTTTTCAAAATTAAGACAGATCAAAACTAGAAAAGGGGTACTCGAGGAAGCTGTTCCCATTCCACCTAGGGACACCCCAGGGTACTTTATGTACCATAAGCATGGCCTAGATGCCGTATTATTTCTTGATTTATGGGTGGACTACACCAAGGATCTAGCCGAAAGTCAGAGGTGGCCCGCAGTTGGGACATGGGATGCAGATTGCATCATGAGAGTAGAAGAAGAATTATGGAAAAAGAAAGCCAGACAGTAACAGAAAGATGCCATTGAGTTTTGGCGCAAGGAGTCACATAGGAGGACAGAGTAAGTGTTTCACGAAGCAGAGAGAAGTAGACTGGAGTCTGGAAAAGCCAAGGAAGAGATGTTACAGGAGGAAGTGGAGCAGGTGAAATGAGTGCAGGCTGACAGAGGAAGAAATACTGACGTTGCTGGTATTTATCCCGTCCTTTCAGAGGACCTAGCAAGAGTGGCCCCAGTAGAAAGACCAGTTAGAGTGCCACCGCAAGTACCACGATACATATAATAATGATATAGTAGCCCAAAGGTTCTTGAGCCTCCCACCAAACGAACAGCGCATAGCCGGTGTTTACATGGTCCAACATTTGACTACGTTGTCAATAGGAAATTGAGAGGGGTGTAGCTAGAGAAGGAGCAACACCTGTGATTTGATGACACCCCTAATGTACAAAGTGTTAATGAAAAATAATTAGTGAAAAGTTTAGCTTGAGAAAAATTGTGGGTATTTTGAATTTGCAAAATTGTTCCAGAATCCAGGTTTGTGTTCTTGGTGGTCCAGTGAGCCAATGTGCTGGGTCAAGACGGTAAGATTATGACCCCCTGAGAGCAAATTGTATATAAAAATAATTTTTCAATTGGGCGAATTATTGCAGTTTTTATGGAATTGAGTAGTCTTTTTGTCTTTGACAGCTTCAGAGTGAGGAGAAGGTGGGGGCTGTGTAGAGCAGTATGTGATACAGAAATCGGAGACAGATTCTGACCTTGTAGCCAGTGTAGGTGGGGGCCGGTGAGAGGAGCAGAACAGAGGCACTGCTTAGAAAGCTTCTCTGACATCGCATCTGTGTAATGCCTGCAGCCGGAACAAAAAAGTTGGCTGGCAGCCCAGGCTCAGGCCGCGCTGAGGGGCTATTTTTAGCTTCTCTGATAAGACAGGGCAGCTGAGAAATGTAAGTCGAGAAAGATTCCCTTGGTCTATTCTGTGCTAAACCAGTGCCCCGAGGAAATGTCTATGGAGAAGATTTGTTTTATTTTTTAGCAATTGTTATATTGCTTCTGGCCGGAAAATAAAATGTTGCTCTTGCTTGGAATTTTAAGGGCTATGTGCCTATATAAAAACGATTTTCAAATTCAGACATTTTTGAATTGTGGCCACAAGCTGCCACCAGTTGCATTGGATAAATGATCCAGTGGTTAAAAGTCTGTGAGGAGAGATGAGAGGTGCGTCTTCGTCTGGGACATTAGGGTACATTGTGTTGACGAAGATGCATAGCTCATTTTTATAAAAAAAAAACAAACAGGTTCGTGTGTTCTTCGTTTTTGATTATTCTTGCTGATTCTGTGTGTCAGACTTGACACGGTGATTTCAGATGGGGGTGTATAGGGCAGGTAAATAAGTTATTGATTATAAGCCTGACAAATTAAGCAGGCCAGAGTGTTCGCCTCTGAGCTGTAGGTACTATAATTGCGCATCGCTGCTCATTTATATATGTTAGTGTAATTGTCTATGCTTTCTGTGCTTGGTATACTGATGGCTTGGCATATGTATTTTATATATGTTTTGTTTTTGTGTTGTATTGACCAGTATGTTTGGCATTAATACAAGTTCTCCTGGGCGTTACGGAGATGGACGTGACGACGTACATCTTTGCGCAGCGCTTGGCTGGAACTTGTTCACAATTACTAAATTTCACAGACATGATATTACCTTTATCATGCTGTCAAAATAGCGGACAACACGTTATCAGTGTATGCCTAATTGGTATTGGTGATGAATAAAAGAAGAAAATAGTTGTGCAAGACTTAAATATGTATCACATGACTGCCTTTCTCTTATAGACAGGCAGCCTCGGTCATATGTTTCCAGATTGGACATTGAGGAACCATTATGATCTGTGCACTCGCATCTTACCTCTTGAAAGGCCTGTTTTAAATAAGGACTGCCACCCCAGAGTGACAAATGAGGCTCGGTATTTAGGGTAATGAGAAAATATCTGACAGGATTTCCTTTTTAAAGTTTGCTTTAGTAAGCTCATTCTTGTAAGTGGTGGCCCCAAAAGTTGACTTGTTTTTTAAATTAGGCTGTTTTTTGTATAGGTGGAAATTATTGCAAAATGACTGATTTTTTTAGCAGATGAATTATTAATTATCAACATTAACAACTGTTCTTAAACTTGGTTTTCCGAATATTTAGGTAATTTAGCATTCCTATTAGGGCCTCCTAGCATTAATATTGACTTCAGGTTGGTGTAGGTTCATGTAATAGGGACATTTGCATATGAGATGTCATTTGGCCAGCTTATGAGCTAACACAATGAGGTTTGTACATTAATTTGAAGGATTTCTCGCCGTTTCAAATACGCTGTGTATCTCCTATAATTTTGCTTACGCCCAGTAGCTACACACAGGGATTAATAGTGTTGACAAGACACAGGGTTTGATAGTGTTTGACAGCAGTGAAATCTGTTTCAGATTTCCTCCTGTCAAAAAGGGGGGGAAGGAGGAGAATATTGGCTTTCTGCTGGCCCCTGAGGAGGTTCGCTTCTCGCAAGCCCCTTAGAAATTAGCCCCCTTAGAAATTAAGCCAAGGAAATAGGTATGGTGTTTTCCCTTTTTTCTCATGTTTTATTGTGATCTTTCAGGGGTATTAGTCCAAGCCCCTAATACAGCTTCTACTAAAGTCCTCCCTTGGACACAAGAACACACTGTGGCATTTGAAGAATTAAAGAGAGCTTTATGTCAAGCACCAGTTTTAGCAAACCCTGATTACAACAAATCGTTTATGCTTTTTGTGACAGAGCGGGATGGAACAGCACTATCTGTCCTAACACAAGATCATGCAGGAAAACACGAGCCCTGTGCTTATTTTTCTAGTACATTAGACCCAGTAGCACAGGCTTTGCCTGCGTGCCTAAAATCAGTTGCAGCAACGGCCTTAGCCATAAGACAAAGTGACTCGATAGTGCTGGGCCACCCTCTGACAGTACAAGTACCACGCGCCGTAGAGGTTCTCTTGAACCGGACACAAACACAACACCTGACTGTAGCTAGACTGACAGGCTATGAGCCAACGTTATTTCAACCACACATAGAGATCAGACGATGCAACATACTGAATCCTGCTACCCTTTTGCCCTCCAGTACAGAAAGCGTTTCACCACACGACTGTGTTGAAGTAATACATACCGTGACTAAACCAAGACAAGACTTGACATACGTTGCACTCCCAGACCCCGACCTAACACTATAAGTTGACGGCTCATGCATGAGGACAGGGGCGGGAGAATTAGTGGCAGCATATGCAGTGACTACTGATACTGTAATAATAGAGACTAAAAGAATAGACATATTGTCAGCACAAGCAGCAGAGCTCATCGCCCTGACACAAGCGTGCATAAGAGCGAAGCACCTGAGAGTAAACATTTACACCGATTCTGTGGCGAGAAAGAGGTTTCTTGACCTCTCATGGGGTCAAGATACAGCATGGCCCCCTTATTCAAGCCCTACTGGAAGCAATACATTTACCAACAGCCATAGCTATCCTAAAATGTAAAGCACATACTAGAGCCACAGATACCATTTCCCAAGGCAATGATCTGGCAGACCGAACAGCTAAACAGACAGCTCAGACCCCACTAGACATGACAAAATCACAGATACTATCACTGTCCAAAGCCATGATAGTTAGGGATCCTTCCAAGGATGTACAAGACATACAGACACATGCTACTATGGACGAATTAAAGAAATGGTCGGAACAAGGAGGGGTACTGACTGATCAGGGTTGGATGAATAAGGGCAAATCCACATGGTTTCTTCCTGATTCGATGGTACAAGTGATTATAAATACCGCACATAGTCCTGCACACTTAGGAGAGAAAGCAATGATAAATAGCTTACAGAATATATGGTTCAACAAGCACCTGCGTGCAGCAGCGAAACAAAAGGTCAGAACATGTATGATCTGTTGCCAATTCAATCCAGGTAAAGGCATTCCGATGGAACAAGGTGGATTCCATCCACCTGACCACCCTTTTGAAGTGCTCCAAATGGATTATATCCAAATAAACAGATGTAGAGGTTACAAATATGTCCTGGTACTAATGAAGCAGGTGTCCCTTCTGTTAGGGTATACCTGGAAATTCCATTGTGTGCGACATCCTGAAGCAGCAGGCCTTGTAGAAAGACATAAACAGACATTAAAAATTTGCGCCGACAAAGGTGTAGATTGGATGGTAGCCCTGCCGGTTGCCCTCTTTTACATGCGAATGGTAGCTCATTCTAGAACAGGCTTATCTCCCTATGAAGTGGTCTTTGGTAGACCACCAAATATGTGGGGCACTCCAATGCCTAAAAGATTACTGATGCTGACAGATTACCTGGCTTCCTTGATGTCTGCACTACTCTCTTGTTGTTCGCAGGTTGCTGCCGCCTTCCCTGACAACACCCAGGTCAAAGAATACTACATCGCTCCGGGATGGAAGGCGCCAAAGTCAGTGCTCTGGACCACGGGGACGGCCGTTAAAGTCAAAGGGCGGAAAGGATGGTTGCACCTTCACCACTCTTTTACAAAGGAAAAAGACTTTGAACTTGGACTTTGGACTTTGAACACCATTTTCTAAGAGGAGACTCCCCAGCAGTTTCCACAAAGCTAAACTTAGATCTAAAAAGTCAGAACCCGTTTGATCAATTAAGTCCACTAGGTGGTGAAGCGGTTGAACATGTATTCTGGCTTGCATAAGATCTTGGACAATAACATTGATAAAAAGAGCAAGATGTGCATCACGATAATATGTATCAGCTTAATACTACATGCTATTTTTCCTCCTATTGCCTCACTCTTATACTCCTCCACTAATGATACCATAAAGCACACATTTAGTGATCTGCCATCCTATGAGCTATCATATCGACTTGCCTTACGCAACAATACCTTTATTCAGATACTGCACCATTCACATCAGACTGCTGGGTCTGTGGCCGATTTCTCCCGTATCAGAAGGTAAAGGGAGTGTTGCCTCTTTTTCCTTTTCCGTTCTCCCATAATGGTTCTTGCGGAGCGTGGTTTGCCTTAATGACATCCATCAACGGTGATGCCAAAGAATACAAAGCAATAACAAGGCTCCACAAGATTGCCCAAAACATACATCAAGACCCAGGCACGTGGACATGGTCCGGTTGGCTCTGGGGATTAATATCGGCTTGGGGATGGAAAGTGTTGACCGTCTGTGGGTTGATACTATTAATGATATTCAGTTGTTGCCTATGTCTGCAGTGTGGCCCGGCCATTTGTGGCCTGTGCGCTACTGCATGTGTTCCACATCCCTATTTACAAAGCATTGAAAATGGAAAAATAATGCTGCAAGAACACATCGACTGTCTCATGAACATAGACGTTACATAGGGGGTTCACTAAGGTACAAGGAGGGAATGAGGAAAATAATTATCTATGAGGCCTATGTGTCCCCATGTGCCCCCCCCGAACGCTTATGTGCACATACATGTAACCTATGTATTTCCCCTCCATGGCCTTTCTATCATGATGCTTATGCTATAACGTGGCCTGCCATCATCCAGTCTCCCATGAGAGAAACGACAAATCTGTATTGAGGCCTACACGTTTTTCATCATGTTTTCCTGCATTTTCATGAAGCTCATGTTTATGGCTCTGCCAGAGCCAAAAAGAGGTTTCATGCCTCAGAACGCTCTGAAAGCTACAGCTACGTATCCTTGGCCTTGCACACTTGGGCCTCAGCCAAAGGGGCCCCGACCGAGGTGTCGAGACAGTATTGAGCACGGTTATCTGCTTACTCTTACTGAAACCACATTCTTGCCTGGTGAAGGAGGAATGAACGCGACCCATCTGCAAGGAGGGAGCCCAGCCCTACTGTCTCTCTTTGTGAGATTGCAAAGCTCACGTCAGTAAAAAGCCCATAGCCCCCATGTAAGGCTTCTGCAGTAAATGAAGTAAATGAAGAAATAGATGCCACATCGGCTCTTGGTGATGAGCAACCTATGTCACAAATCAGTCCCTGCTCCAGACATCGGATATCAGATAATACAAGATGTGCTGGTCGTCTTGACACTGAAGGCCTCACTAACTGAAGGCCTCACTTCCAGACTTGTTCGGTTGCATAGCAACCCTCCCCACGTCAGTTACACGTCATGCTCGAGTTGAGCACAAGTAAGGCAAAGTTCCAGTACAATTCCAGCAGATCACGCAACCCCCTCCAGGTATCCACCCACACATGACAAATTACCCATTATCATCAAGTGGACGCCCACATGGACGCCCACCTTCACGCCTACTTACACGCCCACATGCTCTTATCTCATTCTCTCTTGCTCTTTTGCTTACGTACAATTGAGAAATGTATATATACTGTACTCTGTGAATAATGTTTTGAGAATATTGAGAATACTTTTGAGTCCCTTTCCAGATCCTTTTTTGGTGATGGTAATATTCTCCCTTTGACTCGAGTTATTGGAATAAAGCCCTTTTAGAACCTGATACCACAGACTCAGCCTCTTGCTTTATGCATGATCCTATTGATATTCTGAAATACATAGAGCGTAATATTTTATTTACCACAGTGCCAATTCCTGTGGAGGAGAAGATCTTGCAGAAGTATGCTCCCACTCTGGGGTGGTATCCAAACCACTTACTTCTTCTATCCCTTCAAACTCATCCGAAGAAGAGTCGACTTCACCTTCTTCCACCTCTGCTCGATATCTCCCTTCCTCCAATACCCTTTGGGCCTCCCGTCTCGACCGGATCCGGGGAGCCGGCGTCGTCGACGTCGTACGCGGCGTCGGTGGAGCCAGAGGTACCGGAGTCGGAGGCGCCATAGGTGGAGTCGGCGGCGCCGGACGCGGCGCCGATGAAGTTGGCCTCGGCGTCGAGGAAGGCTCCGAAGACTGATGGTCCATCCGAGGTCGTGTCGGATCCCCAGCCGGCGCCGGAAACTGCCAAGAAGGCGCCGTCGGCATAAAGGGCAGAAAGGGGGCCTGTGCATAATGCTGCGGCACCCCTAGTGTATACGCCATCGGACCCACGGGACCAGTTGGTGCTCCGGATGGGAAGGCCGCCCTATTAAAAATACCATACATGGCATTCAGAAAGTTTGAGGAATCTGTACCTGGAGCCGGGAATTGGGGATAAGGGACCGACCCTGTATCCCTTTGTGGAGTCACCGGCGTCGGCTCCGCAGTATCATCCACCGGAGCCGCAGAGTCATCCGGCACCGGAGCAGCCTCTTCCTGTTCTTGCTCATCCAAAGGAACATCAGACTCCACTCGACCCGGAGTTGAAGCCTTAGACGGAGCCGGTGACGGCGTCGGGGAACGAGCTGGAGCCCGCTTCGGCGAGGGAGACTTCGGAGACTTATAAGGAGAAGGTGACAAGTCCTTCCTCCGACGTCGACGGGGCGAAGCCGACCTCGACTTCCTGGACTTCGAGGACCGACGCCGAGAAGAATGCTTCCTCTTCTTGTGGTGTTTCTTCGACTTCGACGACCTCGAAGTCGATGACTACCGCCTCTTTTTTTCTCCCTCTCTTCTCCTCACCGATCTTCTTCATGAAGAGCTTAGTCTTCCTCTCCTTCAGCGCTTTAGGATTCATGCTCCTACAGCACCCGCATTCTTCCATATCGTGGTCTGAAGAAAGGCACCATAAGCAGTCCTGATGCGGATCCGTCATGGACATCAGGCCTCCACATTCCCTACAGGGCTTAAAGCCCGACTTCCTCGTCGAAGACATACTGAATTTTACACAGTAACACAGCTAAACTACAAAGTAGCTAGAGAGCACTGGAAAAAACCGTTGCGCGTCGACGGCGCGGAAAAAAGGGAACTGACGTCATCACGCCGACGTGGGCTTCTTATGGCTCCGGTGACGTCGTGCGGAGCCGATGCATTGTGACGTCGCCCACGTCGACGTGGAGTGCTGGGAAAGAAAAGTTCCGTGGAATGCTGGCGCAGGGGATATTCACAAGGTGAGGAATATACTGGCAGATGTATCCATCAGAAAACAGCTTATCCAAAGGTCGTACAAAGTACAGAATCAAATGTCCAATGGTTAGTGGATCTGTCTCTTTCCTTTAAGAACTCTCACAACTCACTCAAAGATTCACCCAACTCTAGATCCAAAACTGACCCAGACCAGGACGCCTTCATAACCACGAGTATTTGGCCTCAATTACTTCAGACTTTTCAATCCACAGTCACGGCCCTAAACCATCACTCCGACAAATTTGACATCCAGGTGGACTTATTGAACACTCTAGCATTGTTCACAGCAGGGATTGATAGCAAGCTGGATAAACTGAACAACCTAATAACGAGTGCGCAAGCGTCCACAAAACTGGTCCAGTCAGTTTGTTGCTGCTCGCCCATTATTGATTCCCTTTCTTCACTCCCAGTTTTTTTAACTAGTGTCTTAAACGAAGTAAAGTCGTTGAAGGGTGGTGGCACATCGCCACATCCGGATCAATCTACCCGAACGATCCCAATTCATAATCCAGAATTGGTGAATATTCAGCTACCAACGACTACTGGGTCCCAAACAAGAGGGGAATGTAAACCCTCTGTGACACAGACCGTCCATCAAGTTGTCTCTCACCAAGTCCAAGCCACCCAATGTCCGGAGACTCCGTTTGTACAAGTGGTCACAAGCCCACAGACAGCAAACGGGCTTCCCACTTTCATTGACAACAACGTGGCAGGGTCTAGTAGTAACCGTGATGCCATAGCTCAAACTACCTCAGAAATAAACCAACCCCCCTCGTTGCCCTGCAGTAAGAGAGAGCGCAAACGTCAGCGAAAACAAAGGAATAAAACAAGAATTAGTACAATAGTCAATCACCCTAAACTATTCCCGATGTTTTCAACTGCCACCAATAAAAACACCTTAAGCGCCCCACAACCTTCTGCAACGCCATTAAATTCCTCTCAAAGCCCCCATATGGTAGACTTACCCCCAATTGCCAATCAACAGATCCCTGTGAGCAGTCCCGAGCAAAGTCCCTCACCAGCTGAAAGTGGGGCACTAGAGTCCCAGCCGGATATAAACAAACCAAGAGGCAAATCCAACGATTTAATTACAATAAGGACACCAGCCATAACTCTTCAACCCCAATTAGCAGTGCCGTCAAGTCCATCTCGGCATAGACCCAATTTCCACACCATAAATTCCAACAATACACCAATTTTATTGAATGATTCACGGTTACTCAGGCAAGGCACACGGGACTTTCCCCAATCCCAACAGGGTGCACACTCAGACTACACAATTGTCAAAACCATTCAGCCCAACTTAAGCCGGAATTCCGATATCGCTAAAAACGATTCACCGCATTTAAAAATTCTCCTAGCCCCGAATATAAATCTAAAGTTCGGCAGGACATACTTAATAGATCAAACATAATTCAATTAGTAAATGGAGTTCCTGGTTTTGAGGCTTTGACTTCGGACGATTTCGAGTCTATTGAATTTCTTCCCCCAAGGGGTAACCAACCCTCAGAAGTAACCCTGGTGTCTTTTAAGTCCACCACTTGGGTACGTGTTTTCTTAGATCAAAAGGACACATTTTGGAAATGGGGTATCAAAATTTACCCCCACTCCAGCCCAGGTTACCCCACAGTGTTATCACAGCAGTCGCCCACCCCGCTAAGATCTGATAGATCTAGGACTGGAGGGAACAACAGGCCATACTCTATTTAAAAAAATGCTTTAGGATCAATCCAATCGTCTGAAGATGGCCTGTCTAATCTTCCGAACTCCGTAAAAAACTCAGCCGCCCTGTCTCGCAATACATCAGATTGACCATGTGACGATCACCGTGCAGTTCAATCTTGCAAGGCTCATGGCCAACCAAGATGCCATCTATCTCCACTTATAATTCCCCCGATCCCCCAGTCACAGTCATTGTTTACTCTATGATCATGGAATATCAGTGGTCTCTCTCAGAAAATTACCAACTTGGAGATGCACTCCTTTATTTTTGGTCATGATCTAATAGCCCTCCAGGAAACCTGGGCCTCCCGAATCAGTCCAGTTATAGGTTTCATTGAATTCTGGAAACCAGCAATTAGAACAAGTCTCTACAGCCACCCCAAAGGTGGTCTGTCGATCTATGTCTCAAACAACTTAAAAGGTCCGATTGAGCCATTGAACTTTGACGAAGACTGGTTACTCGGAGTCAAAATAAGCACATGGAACAAACAGCGATCCATTTTACTCCTGAACGTGTACATTAATCCGAGTACTCGCTCAAAAAAGCCCATTTAACATGCTTAATGAAAATCGTGTGTGACCTGGTGGTGGATTACCCCCATTCAGACTACATTATCACCGGAGATTTTAATACAAACCTCTTCCAGGGTAATCCCATTGATTACGAAGGGCTTTTGGCATCCATAACTACGGAAGACATGACACAGTCCAAACCCATAAACCAAGTGTACTGTGGCCTTGGTGAGCTTTGTGTGCAGCAATTTTACAGCATAGGCTTTCTGGTAATGAATGGCAGATCTACAAACGACACTCCTCCTAATTGGTCCTGGACTAATGGGCGTAAATGCTCCTACCTAGACTACACCATCTGTAACTCAGCGCTGTTTCACCACTTGGGTAATTACAGCATTCTTCCTCGATCAGAAAGCGATCACCGACCACAAGTGGTTTCCCTTAACACACACCCTGAGTGCCATAAACTTGCTTCAACAACATGCACAGGAATTTATACAGAAAACCTACAACGGTTAAGATGGACTGACGATATCAGCTTAAACATCATGAAAGCATGTTCGGTATTCATAACAGAAAGCACGGATGCAGTGGTTTCCCCCACCGGCGTGTGGTCGTCCTTCAGTTCCCAATTGATAAGTCTTTTTCCATCTAAACAACAAGCTCACAAGGCTCTCTCTAGCCGCCAGTTTTCAATCTCCAGTCGAACCAGGGTATTGAAGAAATCTAGAGACAAAGCTCTGCGGATCCTCAAGACATCCCCAGGTAACAATGAGTACTTGAAAGGGTATAAAACCAACCAAAAATTATTAAGGGAGGCTATACAAATTGATAAACGGCGCCATCTAGGCCAATTTTGGTGTAAACTTCTATGGGAGAGCAAAAACTCCAACTCTAGAAGATTCTGGGCATTAATTAACCGCAAAAACTCCAGCTTTTCCAGATTTGGGTCAGCAAACATTGCAGAAGCTGATTGGTTCGCCTATTTGACAGACCATTTTAGGGCCTCTGAGGTCTTAGAGACTACAGTTTCATGTGCTAGTAACCCAACATTAACAAACTCACATTTGATCTGGAGCAAGCCCACGGACTGTTTGGACCCACGCAGTGAACATCTTCAGGTCAGCCAAGAAACGGTTACCAAAGTTCTATCAAAAGCAAGAACAGACGGCGCTCCGGGTCCAAACGGCCTCCCACAGCCCTTGTTTAAATCAAATATTGACCAATGGTCAAGATACTTAACTAATCTTTTCAACTTCGTGTGGACAAGTTCAACTATACCGGATTCATGGCGAGGGGCAATAATCCACCCGATCTACAAGTCAGGCTCTCATGCCTCGTCAAACAACTATAGATTAATTGCCCTATTAGACATCGAGGCCAAGTTTTATGCTGGAATCCTATTGGTAGAGCTGAGATCTTGGGCCGAGCAGAACAACTTGTCTCCAATGAATCAAACCGGCTTTTCCGCTAACTCCGGAACTATGACTAACTTACTGACACTGTCCATAATCGTTGACAAAGCATTAGTTACTTCTAGGGTTGTCTTTTGCTGCTTTGTAGATTTTAAAGCCGCATTCGATCGGGTACCAAGGGCTGCCCTTTGGGTAAAGTTGAAAAAATGGGGGATCTCAGCCAATCTTTTGGATGCTATCATCCAATTGCACTCGGGCACATGGGTGCAAGTGAAGTTGGGGACCGGCACACATCTCTCTTGGAAAATAATGACATCCAGAGGAGTTAAACAGGGATGTGTGCTGGCCCCCCTCCTTTTTAACTTGTTCATAGCGGACCTGCCTTCTTCCCTTGAAGAAAAAAACAGCCACCCTCCCAAGATGGGAGGTGTATCAATAAGTAATCTTTTATATGCCGATGACCTGGTCCTTTTCAGTCTGACACGGGTAGGGCTTCAAAGGCTACTAAATAAACTAGATATATATACCACCACGAATAGTCTAGAGGTTAATCTAAAGAAAACCCAAGTGGTTATCTTTGGTAGAAAACGCTACCGTGGAGGAGGATGGCTGTATAACAACATGAGTCTCACAATAGGCAACGCATATAAATATCTAGGGGTCAACTTTGACTCCAGGGGTAACTTCAATAAACAGCGTAAGGCTATTTCAGTAAAAGCCATGAATCTACAGGTGAATTTCTGCAAGCTTTCAAGATCTTTGTCTGGCCCAAGTCTATCTCCACTACTGGAAGTTATGAGGGCAAAAATTGAGCCGGTATTGACATACGGTGTTGAGATTTTTAGGGGGAAACTAAACTCCACTTTTAACCAACATGTGACCAAAATCTATAAAAAAACTCTTCATCTGCCCAAAACTGCCTCTGCTGCTCAGATTAGACTTGAATTGGGCCTATTAACCTATGAAATCTCTGGCACGGGATTGTATTTAAATCTGTGCCATAAACTGAGACAAGCAAACACAGGCTCATTGGAGTCTTTAATTTGGCTGGACATCTCCCAGAAAAACCCATGCGGCTTTTATAGCCGTTTTTTTAAGGACTCAATCCAAGAACTGTCTGTGTGCTCCCTATGGGACCTTAACCCTAGTAGGTTAGTATTTAAAACTAGCATTAAGAAATGTATTCGGATAAGGTCCCTGATTATTGATAAAGCCCACTTTGCCAAACGCAGACATGCATGGGCTACAATGAGCTCGTATGGTCGGTTATCCCCTGCCTCCTACATATCCTGCACTTACTCCTGGCACCTAAAACTTAGTTTTATGGCCGTCAGACTGGGCGATTGGCAATTTTTAAAGGACATGCCCGCCTGGCGCCGTTTGTCAGAGGATGTAATGTGCAGAGGGTGCGGCATGACCCCTGAAACCCTGGTTCACATAGTATGCCTTTGTCCCACCTTTATGTCACTACGTAGACGTAAATTGAAAACTGAGTGGAACAGGCTGGGAATCCGGTCGTGCAGACAAGCAATTATTGCAGCATTAATGCCAGAAAATACAGCTCTAAATATTGCTTTTACAATCTTTATACGACATGCATACCGCACCCTCAGGCTGTAACGGGAAGGGTTTGTCATCATGCCCTCTTTTAGGAGCTATCCCTTAACACATTGCAATCTTTTTAATGCTGCTAAAATTGATCTTATTTGACTGCTCTCCTGTATATTCTGCTGCTACTCTACGAAACATTGGATTGCAGTTATGGCTGATTGTTAATACATGAAATCGAATGTATTTTAAATGTCATTGTCATTGTTATTTGCATATTCTGCTCTTTTATCATTAATTCACCAGTGTAGTTTTTTAATGTAATTTGAAGTTTTTAAGAATTAGTGCTCTTATGTTATGGTTCTTTTTATAATGTGTATCGCTGCTGTAATTATGAGGTGTTCTTTTAAGGATATTTTTTATATCCAAATAAAGTATAATAACTGCTCGGCTGCGATGAGGTGGATGGCGCAGGAGCAGGAGTGTTTCTCATCCGTCTGCACTCTTCTCGTGCAAGATTGTTTGGATGAAGGGTCCTCATGTGCTTCATCATACTTGCCGTGCCGCAAGAGTATTTCTTGTTAGAATCCCCTCTCGAAAGGACTCTTTTGCAAATCTTGAACATGACCAAGGTGGCATTGGTCTTATTCTGCCCCTCTGGAAAAGTAAAAAATGTCCACACCACTGAAGAAAAACGTTTTTGGAGTGGTGCCTCCGGCAAAAATTCATCCTCAGAAGTATGAGGTGATGCAGGTGATGCCTGCTGCCCTGAAGCCATTTTTGGTTGAAAAAAGTTAGACCTCAGTGTAAACTTAGTCTAAAAAATCTTCTTCTCTCCAAAGAGATGGTGCTCTAAAGAAGGTCAAAGAAGAATGATTGAAATGGGTGGGGTCTTTCAATAGTTAGAATAGGAAGTGTAATGAACCAATCTAATCTCTTTTTTTTTACAGGTCACATGGGATCCGCGCACCCTGCGCGTACGCAGCACGCACCCAGTGCGCATCCGCGAAATTGAATTAAAAAGAAATATAGGGGGAGGAGCCTAGCGCGCAACCAAGATGGCCGCGTAGGTGCGAAGCTCCCGAGGACCTCCGCGACCTCCTGAATTAATCCTGATTATATCCTGTCTTTGACGAGGGGACTGTGTCTGTGTACCCGAGCTGAGGCGGCACCCGTTTTCCGTTTTCGAATCGGACCCCGGACACTGGTGGGAGCACCGATCGAAGATTGCGGCCCTCTCCGCGCCGGCCCCCCGGATTGGAGTTGTGGGGCGATCCGGGGACAAAGCGAACAACAACGGCGGGCAGGGCTGGGCGACTCGCGTACCCCGCGCTTTCACTTTCGCTTTTGCGCCCTCCTTGCCCTCAAGCGAGGTAGGGTTGCGGAGCGGGGTGCGGTGGTGTGGCCTTGCCCCTGTGCCCGGCTGACCCGCCGGCTGTGAGTTGTCCTGCGGTGCAGTGGTCAACCCCCCCCCGGAACCCGTGAACTGGTTTATCGGCCCTTTCGAGGAGATTGGCACGACTTTGGGAGTGCGACATGTCCACAAAGCAAGATGGCGACCGGGCCAAGGTGAAATCGACCCGCCGCGGCCCGGCACATCAGTCAAACAGTATGGACCGCTACACCCTCCAGAAGGGATCCCCAGAGGCACAGCGTACATCCCCCGCGGGCCCGGCTGAGGCGTCTGCTCAGCCCGCGGATCTGACCCTCCGGGACGTCATGGGCGCCATTGCCGAAATGAAGGCCTCGGTGGACCAGCGCTTTGATACTCTGGCGCAGAAGATAGACTCGGCCCTGGTGGAGGTGGGCCTAGTGAGAGCCGACTTGTCTAAAACAAATGACCGGGTCGATTCCCTGGCCCACACCACCTTAAGTCTCACTACAGACGTGGCGGCTCTTCAAAAGGAGGTGCACCGGCTTGGCCAGGCGAGCGCCATGATGGACCGTCGATTGGAGGACGCCGAGGGTCGGGCCCGGAGGAACAACGTTCGTATTGTCGGGGTGCCGGAGGGACGGGAGGAGGAGGCGGCAGATTTGTTTGTGGAAGACCTGATCCTCACCCATCTCCAGCCCCGGGGGCTGAGTAAACTTTTTGCGGTGGAACGTGCTCACAGGGTCCCCGGAGGAAGACCTAAGGTCGGAGCTCCGCCGCGGCCTCTCATTGCCCGGATTTTTAACTTTCGGGACAGAGACGCTATCTTGCAGACTTCCAGGCTACAGGGACCGGTCAAGCTTGATAATATGGACGTGAATTTCTACCCTGACTTTACTCCGACGGTCCAAAAGCAGAGACTGAGTTTTCTCGGAGTTAAACGTCGCCTACGGGACATGAACCTTAAGTGCTCAATGCTTTTTCCAGCTAAGCTGAGGGTGGAGGTGGATGGTCGCACGCATTTTTTTGACCGTCCCGAGGCGGCTGGGGACTGGTTGGATACTCTGCCTGGGGATCGGGGCCGGGGGGGTGGGGGGGGTGCGGTTGGCAGGGAGGGCGCACCGGATCAGAACTGAGGGGTGAATAGTAGGCCTTGCTCTGGACAACATTTTGGTTACCATTCACTGATCGTGTATGTTCCCCTCCTATGGAGGTCGTACGGGGTCCGTTGGGGGCTTTCCCTCCTCCTCTGGGGGACTAGTTAGTTTTTCATCTATGGGGCGACAGGCACACTGCACTTTGGGGGGGCTGTCTGGGCTCATGCAGGGGTGCAGGGAGGAGGGAGTTCTGTTGGGATGGGTGGGTGGGGGTGGAGTGTTGTTTGTTTGCACCGCAAGGCGAACCCTTTACTGTATTGTTGTTTTTGAGATGCTCTTTGGGGAACGATTGATGGCTTTCATGTATGATGGGGGGTAGGGACCTGACTGTGTTATCATGGAACGTTAATGGACTGGGGGATAGGATTAAGCGTGGTGTGGTCCTGCAGTATCTGAAACGAATTTCACCAGATGTGATCTTCCTGCAGGAGACACACCTTATAGGTAACTCCTTTCATGCCATGAATCGGAGAGGCTATCGCTTGGTGGCCCATTCGGGCTTCACCTCGGGCTCGCGGGGGGTGGGCATCATGATTAAGAACTCGCTCCCATTGGAGATTGATGAGGTGCGCCATGATGAGAGGGGACGTTACACTGGCTTGGTGGGTAGAATGGAGGGCAGAGTGGTCGTTTTTGTATCAGTGTACGTTCCGCCGGGGTTGCAATCTACCACGTTTGCGGACCTGGGGCGCCTCCTCCTTGACCTCCCGGATGGGCTTCTGGTAGTTGGGGGGGACTTTAATGCGGTGGCTTCAGGGTCTATGGATCGTCATCCCCCCAGGGACCTCCCCCGGGCACAGGCGTGGCTGTCCGGCCTCTTAGATACACTAGGATTGGTAGATTGCTGGCGACTAAAGCATCCCGCTCAGCTGCAATACACCTTCCACTCGGGTGCCCATGGTAGCCTCTCGCGGCTTGATTATATCCTTGTTCCTGCGGCCTATGCTGGGAGGGTGGGAGAGGTGCGCCATTTGGCGCGGGGTATTTCAGATCACTCCCCACTACTGCTGCATCTGGATGTCTTCCCGAGGGGGGAGGGCAGGGTGGCCCCAATTAATGCCTGGTACCTGCGCGACCCCACTATTCGAGCCGAATTGATCAAATCCTTGCAGCGGTACTTTGAGGAGAATGTGGGGTCTGTCCCTTCTGCCATCTCCCTTTGGGAGGCTTTTAAGGTAGTTCTTAGGGGGGAGGCCCTCTCCTTTATCTCCCATGCCCGGAGGCGCGAGCGGGAGGAGGTAACCCGGGTGGAGGCTGAAATTACTGAACTAGAGGGTGCCCTGGGGAGCGGGGTGACGGATGCCACATTGCATGTTTTACACCTCAAGCAGGCGGCCTATAGGGCCCTCGTCACGGAGGCGGCCAGGGGCCTCAGTAGAGAGCAACAGGGGCGACTGTATGATGTGGGTGATAAGGCTGGTAAATTGATAGCGTGGTTGGATAAAAAGGAGAGAGCGAGTCGTGTGGTTCCGTTGATCGAGAGGATGGATGGTGTATGTGTCACCGAGCCGGACGCCATTGTCTCCTGCTTCGCGGATTATTTCCGCGAGGTGTATTCCCCGGTTTCTCCCTGCTCGGAGGAGGATTCCCATGCCCTGCTTCGGGACATCGCGCTGCCCTCCCTTTCGGTGGAGGACAGGGATTCGCTGGACGCTCCTCCCACCTCGGACGAAATTGCCCTTGCTATCCGCTCGGTCGCATCTGGCAAGGCCATGGGCCCCAATGGCATTCCTATCGAGCTGTACAAGCTGCGACCGGATGTGCTGGCGCCCCACCTGCGCGCGATGTTCCTGGCGGCCTGCTCGCGGGGTTCCCTTCCGCCGGACCAGCGTCTGGCCACGATCGTGGTGATCCACAAGGAGGGGAGACCCCGTGAGCGGGTCACATCCTATAGGCCTATCTCGCTCTTGAATGCGGAGCCCAAAATCCTCGCCAAGGTGCTGGCCAACCGGCTGGTCGGCGTGGTGGGCGACTTGGTCCACCAAGACCAGTCCGGCTTCATACCCCATCGTAACACGGCCCTTAATCTGCGACGCTTGCACGGGGTGCTCGCGCGTGTCCCGTTCGTGCGGGAACCGGCCATCTTGGCGTCCTTGGATGCCACCATGGCGTTTGATACGCTTGAGTGGCCATACATTTGGGCGATGCTGGCGAAGTTTGGCTTCGGACCGGGCTTCATCAGCTGGGTCAAATTGTTGTATTCCGGCCCATTGGCGCAGGTGGTGGTGAATGGACGAGTTTCGGCCCCATTCGCACTGGGACGGGGTACGCGACAGGGCTGCCCCCTGTCGCCTCTCCTGTTTGCACTGGCCCTGGAGCCCCTGGCGGAGTGGCTGCGGTGGCACCCTTCCATCCGTGGTCTCCGTTGGACCCCCGAGCATGAGGACCGTGTGTCCCTCTACGCTGATGATATCCTTCTATATCTCGCTTCCCCGCGTAAATCACTGATCATCCTAGTTGATGTTTTGCGCTCATTCGGTCGCAACTCAGGCCTCGTCATCAACTGGGCGAAATCCTGTGTATATGTGCTTGCCGGGGAGGCTCCGGTCCTACCACGGGACTGTCCGATCCAGATCGCCTCCCAGGGGTTTCGGTACCTGGGTATATATATTACTCTGGACCCGGAGGCCCGCTACGAGCGGAATTTGCTGCCCCCCCTCCAGCGCTTGAAAGAGGACGTGGTGCGTTGGCGGCGTCTGCCGCTTTCGCCGCTTGGCCGAGCGGCCTTGTTTAAAATGATGTCGTTGCCGCGCTTTCTGTACGCTCTCCAGAACACTATGGATTTGGTTCCGGCGCGCTACTTCCGAGAGGTGGAGAGTTTGCAGCGTCGCCTGTTCTGGGACGGGAGGCCACGTATCGCCTTGGCTAAATTGACGCTCCCGTGGTACGATGGGGGGGTTGCCCTCCCGGATATTAAACGGTATTACTGGGCCTCCCAGCTAGCTGCGATTAATCATGGCCTTTACGGGCCCGCCCTGAACCCGGCATTTGAAATGGACAAGATGCTCCTGCCCGGTGGCGACTACAATCGGGCGCTTTACTCTGGCGCGCCGGACCCTCGCCTGACGGGACCGACGCATGTCATGGTGCGTGTATGGCACGCGGCTAACGCAGCTATGGGGTGGAAGGACCGTTTGACCTGGGCGTCACCGCTATATGCATCGGCGAGGTTGGGCTCCTTGTGGACCTCGAAGGGCTTCGAGAAATGGGACACGATCGGCATCAGCACAGTGGGAGATCTCTGGACGAGGGGGGGATTCAAAACTTTCGAGATGCTGCAGACGGAGTTTCAGTTGCAAGGCAGTGAGTACTTCCGGTACTTACAAGTCCGCCACGCGCTGGGCTCCGTCTTCCCGGATGTCGCGTCCATTCCGGAGTCTTCCCCCCTGGAGGACAGAGTGCTGGATGGCCATGTCCCAGACAGCACGATCTCCCTTATATACAAAAAACTGATTAACGACCGATCGGGCCTGCTGACTGGCCTCCGCGAGGCCTGGGTTGCCGATGGGCTGGAGTTGGACGACGAGGACTGGATGTCCGCGGTGGCTTCTCCGAAGGAGGTGGCCATCCCGGCTCGCCTTCGCTTCGTCCAGCTTAAGATCCTCCACCGGGTCTATGTGACGGGGCCAAGGCTTCTACGTATGGGCCTAGCTGAGGATGGACTGTGTAAGCGTGGCTGTGGTGCTTTGGCAACTTTCTTGCATATTCTGTGGGAATGCCCAAAGGTGGAGCGATTCTGGCGTGGTGTGCATGAGGTCCTGCGAGTGGTTACGCGTGTCGTGCTGTTGCCTGAAGCGAGGAGATGCTTGCTGAATGTGTGGGAGCCAACTGACTACTCGGTTCCGCAGACGCGGTGGGTGACTCTGGGATACATGATCGCTAAGCGTGACATTGCTCAATTGTGGGGATCCCAGAGGCCTCCGGCGGTGTCGGCCTGGAAAGAACACATGGATTGGTGTATGTTTCGTGAAAAGGTGGTGTATGTTGCGAGGGGTAAGCCTGGGGCGTGGGTGAGAATCTGGGGCCCCTGGAACGCCTATCGCGGGGGTATTTGCGAGCCGCCGCTGCTGCCGGCTGCGTCACCAGCTCCGTCCCCCTAGCCGACCCCCTCCCCCAGCCATGGGCACGTGGTTCCCCAGTCCCTGATCTGTTCTCATTCCCCTCTTCAGAGTTTGGCGATTGGTTGGGGTTCCCCACTTAAGGAGCGCGTGCTGTCACTTGGGATTGCTGGTTGCCTTGCGGGTGTGGTTGTTTTTGTGTTGTTGTGTTTTGACAAAAGGAAACCGTATTGTTGGTTTGGAGTTATGTGGCCTGCACTACTGATATCTCCTGATTTACCCTTTTTGCACCGCCAAGAGATTTTTCTGTATGTATGTCATATGCTACTGCTACTCTAGCGGCCGGCCAGACGGTTGTAGGCCCATACTTGTAACTATTTGAGATTGTAATAAACGGTTTCAAAAAAAAAAAAAAAAAAAAAAAAATATAGGATTAGATGTAAAAATATATTAGTTTTAAGACTAGTTTAGAGTTTGTCTTCAATTAATATTCACATGAAATACATATATATATGTTTTTTTAAATGTTAAATATTTCGCGGGGTCCGCGCACCTACCGCATCATAGACGCAGATGACGCGTCACGGAAGCGCGTAAACATCGCGTTATGTACATCGAACGTGTCGCGTATAGGCTGGGAGTCGCGTACCGGTCGCATTGCGATCGCGCACTAAACACGTACCCAACTCGTACCATGCGCGGATGCTATCACGTAGGGATCGAGAACGGTGCGCATAGGGTGCGCGGATCCAAAAACATTGAAAATATATATATATAAAATAAAGTTTTGCACATATAGTTAAAATATTTCGAAAAATATAAAAAAATATGTTTGAAAAACCCATTAAGTTCAAATAATATTTTTTAATTTTTAAAAGAATTGAAAAAATAAGTTTAAAAAATGGTGATAAAAAAGTATTTAAAAAAAAAAATGTAATTAATGAAATTGACACACTGAATTTGAAAAATATAGAAATCCAATCAAAATCATTAAACATGATATCTTCAGAGATAAGTTATAGATAGGAATTAGCATTTAAAAAACCTTTGAAATTCACTGATAAAACCATAGGTTTCATGCACGTTATAGTTAGGAATTGGCATTTAAAAAACCTTTGAAATTCACTGAAAAAACCAAAGGTTTCAGGGACGTTATAGTTAGGAATTGGCATTTAAAAAACCTTAGAAATTCACTGAAAAAACCATAGGTTTCAGGGGTGTTATAGTTAGCTGGACATTTCCCTCGTACAAAACCCTAGAAATTCCCCTGTTATAGTTAGTTCAGCTAACTATAACTCGCGCCCCCGCAATGCACTGCTGATGACGTCACATATTACATCACTCATGACATGGTCAGTGACATCACTCATGACATCACTGATGAAATCTCAAATGACATCACTGATGACATCACTGATGATGTCATCCATGTGATAAATTATTGCATCTTCTCACACCCTAATATAACTTTTGATACATCGACTCAAAATTTCAGACGGCCATTTTGAAAACCCTAGATACTCCAATACGAATAACTACATACCCACTCATTAACTCTTAGTTCTACATACACCTCCACTCACTCACCTGTACAGTCACTCCGTACAAGACTATCATATGCATTTATACACCTACATAGACACTCACACACCACCAATCATCCATAGAGGTACTCTCACACCTAGTCAGTCATGCAAATAATTAATCACACTCCCATTTACTCACCTACGCAGTTATACACACTCAAGTTCACTTACTCATAAAAATAGTACCACATTCTTACGCTCTGATACAATCATTGATACAAGCACACACTCATCCATACAGCCACTCTCACAATCACACACTCTCACATATACCCTCTTATATACTCTTACACGCATATATACTGCCTTTCACATACGTAGTTAGTCACACATATACCACTAAGCTATACATTCAATCCCTAACACACCCATACATACAGTCACTCAACCATACAGTTCATCACAGATGCACTCTTAAAACCATGCACCCATAGAATCACCCACTCACACATCTATGCATAGAGTCACACACACCCTACCCACACAAACACTCAGGCTACCATACAGATACTCAGACAACCAATCAATAACCCATATAGACACTCATATAGCTATTTACAAAACCATGCAGCCACTTATACACCTACACACAGACACATACAGACATTCACACAGTTTAGTCACTAGTCTGCAGTAAGATACATTTAATGACTCACTTATAGAGTCAGTTACGCACCTAGAAAATCATCCATTCACACACTTGTACACCCACTGATTCTTCCACAGGCCTTTCACTATAAATATATAAAACATATTTAAACTTTACAGAAACACACAGTCACTGGATGACGTCATCAGTGAGGTCATCAGTGATGTCATTTGAGATTTCATCAGTGATGTCATCAGTGATGTCACTGACCATGTCATGAGTGATGTAATATGTGACGTCATCAGCAGTGCATTGTGGGGGCGCAAGTTATAGTTAGCTGAACTAACTACAACAGAGGAATTTCTAGAGTTTTGTACGAGGGAAATGTCCAGCTAACTATAACACCCCTGAAACCTATGGTTTTTTCAGTGAATATATATATATATATATATATATATATATATGTAATATCAAGTCAACTGCACATCCCACTGCGCCAAAGTGGACAACAAATGTGCTTAATTAATATTATGAGCAGCAGCCATTTGATCTAATTTTCTTACATTTATTGCACTTTTGCACTTACACTTCCCACTTGCACTTTGCACGCTTCAGTACTGTCTCGGCACTAGCACTATGCATATAACGATTTACATCAAAACAGAGTAGGCACAGCTTTTTGCGTATTTGCACATTAGAGGATCTAACAAATTGCTATTTATATTTAAGGACAATATTTATTGATTGCACTTTGCACCTTATACCAGTTGAATACGAACAGGCATAAAGAAAGGATAAGTTACTTACCTGTAATCCTAGTTCTCTTCCAGGGGTATACTCATCAAAGTCATAAGCACTGAATAGTCTCGCCCACGTGCGGGGAATCCGGAGCAATAACAAATATTATGTATATATCTACATATATAAATACCCATATATATAGATAATATGCATATATTTACATATGCAGCCTGAAAACAGATTACTAGGCTCAAAACTGCCACAATTGCATTGTAAATCTTTTACATTTAAAATAATAAAGAAACATACATCATGATATTTCATGATACGGATAAAGAAAACTGCTTTCAGTTTGCTTTGAAAAACAACCTTTATTTTCAAAGACAAAAAGGCAAGATCATAGAGGCAGATTAGCCTAGAGAGACTGCATATAGAACAATTGGAACAACTGGCACCGTGCCTTTAAGACCTCCAGGAACCCCCAGGCTCCCATCATGCACCACAGGTAACAGTTAGGTCAGTTCTTTTGGACAGCGTATAACAGTGTAATCACAGCATGGGTAACAGATGCATATATATGGCCACGGTATTCGTCAGGGGAGGAGGGAGGGTTGCTTATGACTTTGATGAGTATAACCCTGGAAGAGAACTAGGATTACAGGTAAGTAACTTATCCTTCTCTTCCAGGGGAAACTCATCAATAGTCTTAAGCACTGAATAGAGTAGCAAGCCCATCCCCATACCCTGCGGACGAATACCAGCATATCATAACCTGTTTACAAAACATATATTACCCAAACAAATTTCTCAAGGATGCTTGTCCAAATTGAGCATCTGCTTGAGTATCAGAATCAAGGCAGTAATGGCGTGCGAAAGTGTGAACCGAACGCCATGTGGCTGCTTTACAAATTTCCTGAATAGGTACATTTCTAAGCATCGCTATCATAGCAGCTTTGCCTCTTGTAGAATGAGCCCTCGGCTTGCCCGGGAGCTGCTTGTGTGCGAGCCGATAGGATAACATGATACATGACACTATCCATCTAGAAATGGACCTTTTAGAGGCAGGGAAACCAGTGTTCAATGGACCATAATTCACAAAAAGATGGTCAGACTTTCGTACACTCTGTTTTATCTAGATAACATTTTAACACTCTTTTTAGATCTAGAGAGTGCAGAGCTCTCTCAGCAGGAGTGACAGGGTTCGCAAAGAAAGTAAGAAGAGTGATTGACTGGTTGATGCGAAACTCCGAGACCACCTTAAGAAGGAACCTCGGGTGAGTTCTTAACACCACTCTGTTCGCGTGAAAAACGAAATAAGGCTCTGTAGAGCATAAGGCTTGTATCTCGCTCACCCTGCAAGCAGATTTGATTGCCACGAGAAATGCAGACTTCCACGAAAGATGCTGAAGGGAAGCTTTGTCGATAGGTTCGAATGGGGGACCCATTAACTTTGAGAGGACCACACTAAGCTCCCAGGAAGGGGATGGAGACCTAACGGGTGGGTAGACCTTTTTAAGACCCTCCAGGAAATCCTTAACCACTGGCAACTGAAAGAAGGAAGCCTGAGTGGGAGACTTTCTATATGCTGTCATCGCTGCTAGGTGAACCTTTATGGAGGAATATTGTAAACCTGCTTTGGCTAAGTACAGTAAGTAAGGTAACAGTACCTGTTCCTGACCTCGAATAGGGCCATGACCCTTAGTAGTATACCACATGTAAAAACGCTTCCACTTAAAAGCATAAAACTTTCTTGTAGATGGTCTCCGAGCCTCTTTCAAGACCGGCATGCAGTCTTGAGAGAGACCTAAATGTCCATATTGAATGAACTCAGGAGCCATGATGCTAACCGCAGGGAAGGCAGGTTGGGATGGAATACCCTGCCTCCCACCTTGGTCAGCAGATCCAGATGACATGGTGACCTCCTGTGTGGTACTTTGGACAGATGAAGGTCCGGGTACCACCACTGGCGAGGCTGCTCTGGAGCAACCAGGATCATCTCTGTCTTGGATTTGTACAGTTTCCTGATTCCCAGAGGAATGAGGGGGACTGGTGGAAAGACGTAGAGTAATGTCTCTGACCAGTCTATCAATAGAGCATTCCCCTTGGATCCTGGTTGCAGGTATCTGGAGGCGAAGACGCGGCATTTTGCGTTTTCTGCGTCCGCGAAGAGATCCATGTCTGGTGTTCCCCAGCTGCGAAAGATGTCTTGTGCAACTTCTTGTTTTAGCACCCAGTCATGCGCTTCTGCGAAGTGCCTGCTTAGACCGTCCGCCTGGACATTGAGAATGCCTGGTAGGTGAATTGCAGATATCTTCATGTCTCATGCTAGCAGCCACATCCAAATCGCTTGAGCTTCCAGAGATAGATGTCTGTACCTGGTGCCTCCCTGCTTGTTCAGGTCATACATCGTTGTTGTATTGTCCGTCTGAACAAGCAAAGCAGTCGACCTGATGGAAGAGAAGAAGGCCTTGAGAGCCAGATGAACAGCTCTGAGCTCCAGCATGTTTATGTGGCATAGCTGTTCTCTTTCTGATCATAATCCTTGTATCTGCAGGGACCCCATGTGAGCGCCCCATCCCTGAAGGGACGCGTCCATCACCAGAATCTGTTTGGGAAGCTCCTTGTGAAAGGGGACTCTTATCAGCAGATGAGACTGCAGCATCCACCAGCTGATGGAGAGTCGGACAGATAGAGGTATGGTTACAGTGTCTTCCCAGCGATTGGAGCTTTAAGACCATTGATCCTCCAGAGTTTGCTGTAGAGGTCTCGTGAAGTCTGGCATTTGGGACCAGAAAAATGCACGAGGCCATCAAACCCAGTAGAGATGAAACCTGTTGGGCTGTGGGATGAGGTATCTTCAAGAGGTTCTGACACTTGTGGAGAATGGATGATAGTCCCTCCTCCGAAGGATACGCTATTACGTTTACTGTGTCCAGAGTTGCGCCCAGGTAATGTACCCTCTGTGTTGGATTGAGGATGGATTTTTTTTAATTGACGAGCAGACCCAACTGATACAGTTGCTGAATGCAGTAAGCGAGGTGTTGCTGCAGAAGAGTTGGAGATGCACTCTTGAGAAGCCAGTTGTCTTGGTAAGGGTAGTCGAAGATTTGTTGCCTCCTCAAGAACGCAGCTACTACTGCCATGCACTTTGAGAATGTGCGAGGAGCCGACTTCAGTCCGAAAGGCAGGACCGTAAACTGGAAGTGATCTGACTGAATGTGAAATCTTAGAAACTTCTGATGCTTTCGAGAGATTGGGATGTGGAAATAGGCATCTTGAAGATCTATAGAACACATCCAGACTCCTTGATGTAAGTGTGGGATTATCTGATGTAGTACCAGCATTCAGAACCTCTCTTTCAGAATGAATTTGTTGAGAAGCCTGAGATCAAGTATAGGCCTGAACTCTTTGTTTGGCCCTTTCTTTGGGACCAAAAAATATTGGGGGTAGATCCCCTGTCGACGTTGGCGCCATGGGACCTCCTCGATGGCCTGCTTTAGGAGTAGAGCGGATACCTCTTCTCTCAGAAGATTTATGCGATGGATGACAGTTTTTTGAGGAGGAATAGAAGGTGGAGGGGACTTGAACCTGATGGAGTACCCATTCTTCACAATATTGAGTACCCACTTGTCTAGTGTGATTTTGGTCCACTCTTCCAGATAGAAATGGACACTTCCCCCCCACCGGAGTGGGTAACGGAGTTAGGGGAAGCAAGCACTCACTGCTTCTGTTGTTACTTGGCAGCAGGTGTAGACTGTCTGGAGTTCCCTCCTCGTCCTCTACCAGGACGATGCTGGTTGGACTGCGATCTTCCCTGATGTTGCTGGGAGGACCACTGAGGGGTTTGAACCCCCTGTTTGTATTGGCGTCGATCGTAGGGGCGGTAGCGTCGCCTGAAGTCCTTCCTCTTCTCGAGCCTAACCACCTTCACAGTGTCCAGTTCGGTCTTCATCCTGGACATTTCGCCATCAGATTGAGAGCCGAAGAGCGATGTCCCATTGAAAGGCAGATTGAGGATTCGATGTTGAGCCTCTGGCTTCAAACCCATCAATCTCAGCCAGGCAGAGCGACGGGCACAAATCCCATGTGAGTATCCATGGGCAGCTAAGTCAGAAGCATCCCCTGCTGCACTGATGACCTGATTGGCCACCAGACCACCTTCATGGAGGATCTCCAAGAAGTCCTGTCTGTCTTCCTTTGGTAGCTTCTCTGTGAAGCATGTGAGAGTCCCACAGAGAGCGGTCATACTGACCCAGTAAGGCTGAGGCGCTGGCTACCTTCATCTAGGATGCTGAGGTGTTGCACATCCTCTTGCCGACGGAATCCATGGCCTTACTGTCTTTATCTGGGGGTACGGCAGATGATGCTGCCCTCGTCTGGTTCTTCTGTGCCGCTGACACAATAACCGAGTCCGGAGGAGGGTCAGCTTTCAGATAAAAGGGGGTCCTGCTCAGGAGCCTTGTACTTCTTAGTGATCCGCGACGGGCCACCCCCAACCGACACTCGAGTCAGGAATTTTTGAAGAGCAGGCTCTAGCAGGCCAGGCACCAGGGGAAGCAAAGGTCTAGATGAAGACCTGTGATGAAGTGTTTCGAAGATGACTGACGTTGCAGTAGTAGAAACAGGCCTCTCAATATGAAGCTTTGTAGCCTCTCTACACAAGACCTCATTGAAGAATACAATGTCATCAATGAGCGATACTCTACTCGGAGGAGAGGAAGAAAGAGTAGTAGAGTAGTCTCCCTTTGATGATCTGGAGTCTGAGGACCACGAAGAAGATCTGTGACTTCGTCTCCTAGGAGAGTGGTGGTGAGATATGGATGTCCGACTCCTAGGAGAATGTGATGTGCGCCTTCTCAAAGCCAGTGATCTTTGCGGAGTGACACGTCGCTCATGTCTCTCAGAGGAGTGCACTGATTGTATTATAGGAGATCTGAATCTGCTAGGGGTATGTGAAGGTCATGTTATTCTTCGGATCTTCCACTCCCTTATGTCCCCCAGCCATCTCAGGGAGACGTTAGTTGCAGGGGCTGAAGCCGGAATTGGTGAGGTTTGAGGAGTGACTTGCACTATCTGAAGTCCCGGGGAGGAAGAGACACTCCTGAGGTCACAACCTGACTTTGGCGTTGAGCGGTCTCTTGACGTTGCCCTAGGTCTCTTGGCAGGAGGATACCTGTGACTGGACTGCGATCTCCTCGACATCGATCTCCTTGACGTCGATTTTCTCTCCGTCGATCTGGACCGCGATATTCCTGACTTTCTAGGTCCAGAGGGTGATGTGGGAGGTCTCGACGTCGATCCCCTCGAAGGCGACCTCCTCGGTGACGGATACGTCGATGTCGTGCATCTCGATGGCGAATGCCTGTGCTGACGCGTCGTCAGAGAACAACTGCGCCTTACCGTCGCCGAGGCCCTCGGTGTTTGGCTCGACGTCGATGCGTGTGGACCTCTCGACGTTGGTGGTGTTCTCGACGTTGCCACAGACACTCTCGACATCGGGCTTCGACGTTGATGTGCAAAAGCCCCCTGCCGTCGTAGGCGAGCCAGACCTGAATCGCCTACGCGGTGGTGTCGACTTCGGCCTGTGATGGGACTTCTCACCTGAAGTCGTTCGCTTCAACGGCGAAGGAGGCCTCTTGGTATTTTGGAAGTCGATCTGTCCCTCGACGGCGTGCGAGACCGGTGTTTTCTTTTCTCACCTTTTTCTTTGCGCTCCAGCCTTGTTTGAGAGGAGGGCTTCTTTGAGGGATGTTCTTCACGGCCATTTGCTTCATCCTTTCCTCTCTCCTGCATAGAGTGCAGTTTAATCTTCTCCCTTTCTCTAAGGGTTCTTTTTGAAAACTTGCTGCAGTAGCAGCACTGGTCTGGCTTGTGAGATGAAGGTAGACAAGCAATACAGACCGAGTGCGGGTCTGACTTAGCCATCTTTTTTCCATAGGCCGGGCTCTTATTAAATAAGGCCGGCATTATGACAGGAAAAAATAGACAAAAATCAGAAAAACAACAGGATTTGGTAATCCAAGTATTAAAGACGTCGAGTGAAACAAAAAAATTCCACATTAGACCAAAAATTAGTGATAAACGACCACTAACTGGCGAGCTCAATGCTCCATGATCCTCACAGAAGGAGCTGGAAAAAAAACTGACCTAACTGTCACCTGTGGTGCATGATGGGAGCCTGGGGGTTCCTGGAGGTCTTAAAGGCACGGCGCCAGTTTTTCCAATTGTTCTATATGCAGCCTCTCTAAGCTAATCTGCCTATATGATCTTGCCCTTTTGCCTTTGAAAATAAAGGTTGTGTTTTTCAAAGCAAACTGAAAGCAGTTTTCTTTATCTGTATCATGAAAATATCATGATGTATGTTTCTTTATTATTTCAAATGTAAAGGATTTACAATTCAATTGCGGCAGTTTTCAGCCTAGTAATATGTTTTCAGGCTGCATATGTATATATATGCATATTATCTATATATATGGGTATTTATATATATGTAGACAAATGCATATTATTTGTTATTGCTCCGGGGTCCCCGCAAGTGGGTGGGACTATTGAGTGCTTATGACTATTGATGAGTATTCCCTGGAAGAGAATGATTATTATATCTCATATTCTTGGTTTTAAGTCTTAAAAAAGGTTGCGTGGCTCTTTGGTGCACCACCCATGCAGGGAGTGTTTATATGTTATACAAATATTTATTACCTTATTAAGCACTATGCACCTTAAAATGTAACCTTTATGAATGTAACCCCTGTATTGGTACGCATTAGTTACTAAGATTGTAAATAAGGAAGTTATGTTTGAGACAACTTGAGCAAGATATCGCCTGGTAACATGCACTATGCACTTTATTTAAAAACACAATCAAGCGTTTTCTCCCTTTATACTGTTACAATGAGACTATGGACAGATCGGTAAACAAAGGCTGGGAGAACTCACAATGAATATAGAAATTGTAAAAATGGCAAATTAATGTGCTAAACTGTGGTTAATTTCAATAGGTGGTCGCATCTAGATTGACTATTAATGCGCCACATATAACTCTATATTTCTGTTTAGCTAAATATGTAAAAGAGGTGCATACATGCACAGTATTTTGTCTATTTCTGTTGAGTGCCGACCACGTCACAGGAAGCTTCACTTTCCCTTTAAATACCTGTTTATGTAAGCCATATGTCATGTGATCAAGGACACTGTCTGTGTCCGAAACGTGTCAGAGGCAGCACTGTTAATTTAATAAAGAATCAAGTTTGGCACCAGCTATACCTTGAGTCCATGTTCCTGTGTGTGCGCGATTGATCTTGGGATTTCGCCAGTGGATGTGTTCTTTGGAAGTGGGCTTCTTCCTCTTTACACGGACCCCTCGCCCGGAAGTAGGCTGACCGGGATTCCAAGCCGACGAGGAGATTCGCTCAGTGGAGAGCGATTTCGGTCAGCCCCCAGCTACGACGGAATACTGCAAACGCGAAGTGGAGGTGCATTGCGGGAGTCGGGGGAATCGTGGAGTCACCAACTACACGCGGTGAGTGAGCCAGTATCACACAGCAGGTGGGGAGGTGCTGGAAGTGCCGGAACGGCAGTAGCAAAGAATAATACTGTCCATAATATAGACATTAAAATACATTGGGTGCTATGTCTAATGACATCCTACAGGAACGTGAGAAGGCGGCGGCTGAACTATTTTTAAACTTACCGAAAATTCCACAAGGTGGAGGCAGCAACAAAACGAAGGACATCGGTTCCAAACGACGATGTCAAAAGTCTAATTAAATCATTGGAAAAAAACAGAAGAAGCGAATTCACCAAGAGGTGGGAATAAAGTCACTTGAGAAATACCACGAAGTAGGGACGATTCCAAAGGATTGCGCATAATGTTGGCACCAAGATTCGACAACCCAAATCCTCTCCTACTGAAAGAGTGGGCTGAAAGCAATCTCAATGCCTCCATGCGCATAGTGTGCCTGCTAGTCAAGTATGCAAGGATCGACAGAGATAAGAATATGGAGGAGAAGACAGCGAGAATCAACAGTGAACTAAATAAACCTGAACATCAAAGTAGCAAGGAATTTAGAGAAAAAAGCATCAAAGATATGAAAGAGAGATTAAAAAAGAAAGAGGAAGTAATAAAAACGCAGAAGGCATTTAAATTCGCCAGAGATAAACACGATTATGAACAAGGGCAGATTTTTACGTTTCCCCGGAAGTTTGACAATTTGCGAAGGCAGAAAGGCACCATCGCCAACAGAGTGGCAACAAGTAAGAGTTCGACGAATTTGGCAGGAAGTGATTCTAATATATCTACATCAGATGCCAGTTTGGTGCCAATTGAAACCGAATCCGAGGACAGTAACCCATGTGCAGAACGAGGGGATTTGGGTCAATTAACACTAGCCGAGGAATTGGAATATATCAGAATGGAACGCAAACAGTCATTACGACCACACATTCAAAACGCCTCAACAAACAAAAGAGGAATGGTAGAAGGGGACAAAGAAGTAAATGCCTCGGGAACAAGAGGACGGGGACAGTGGAACCGACGCTGGAAGAAGAATTAAAGGTTGAGAACAATACCATCATTAATCTCACCAACACCCAACTGGATCAGGCGGAAAAACAACTCCTCGCATTAGGTCTCTCTTTCTCTCCTGAGAGTAACTTTGACTACACCAATACTCGTATTGATGTTTATAAATTCATAAGGAAAATCAAATAAAAAAAAATACTTTACTAACAAAAACAATTTGGAGGAGGCCAACAAAGAGAAACAACAATGTCCTGCCAGTACAATTAAAACAATTGGATTACAAGCTAGAGATTTGCCAATGGTTAAAACTCTACCTGCACTTGGTGAGATGTCGTATGCAATAACCAATACTCAAGATATGGCTAATGTTGAAGGGATTAACATTACTAAGCCAGGTCATTGCCCTTTTAAACCAGTTTCCACCTTTGTCCCAACCATGCCCCAAGATGCAATAGACATATTTCACGTTCGCATCACAGAGGAATTAAAGAAATTACAAAAAAAGAACACACACAACAAATTATTCCTAAATATCAAACTAGGAAATATTTTGAACTTCTGCGTAAATTAAAGAACAATAATTCCATTGTCATCAACAAGTCTGACAAAGGTGGTAACGTCGTGCTATGGGACAAAATCGAGTATAGAAAGGAGGCATATCGACATTTGAACGACGGAGCATGTTACTGCAAAATCAACATGGCGCAAGTGAAAAAGATACAAAAGAACTATAAGGGGGGGGGGGGGGCGTGGCTAACCGCCATCAGGAATGGCCGCTCGGTAGTTGCACTCCGTAGCGCCACTCAAGCACTATCCGCAATATCAGCAATCAAGAGTACCTTTGAAAGTACATCAAAATACGTTGATTTTTATCTTCAAGATTTTGTGCTTCAGCTTCCAACTTACATTACAGACACTACTGACTTTTTATTCCAATTGAGCAACCAGGTATGGTCTGATGAATATGTATTTCTTGCTATGGACATTACTGCCCTTTGATAATGTATTCATGTTTGACAACAAGGTATTTCAGCAACTGAGGGTTACTGCGATGGGGGCATTCTTCTCCCCCAGCTATGCATATTTACATGTGGGCTGGTGGGAGGAGCATGTCCTCAGGGTGCAACACGCCTGGGAGTGGTCAATGCACATAATAAAATGGTGGCGGTACATTGACCGATATTTTTGTTATATGGAGGGGAACCAAAGATCAGGCCCTGAAGTTTGTTGATAACATTAATGCCAACAATCTAAACCTGCATTTTACTGCCCATATAGATGTATATGTGGCTAATTTTCTAGATGTCACAGTTCAATTCATAGAGGGAAAAGTGGAAACATGTCTATTTAGGAAGGCCACATCAGGACACAGTATTACATGCTGGTAGTCTCCATCTGCAGCACACGATTTCCAGCATTCCGTATGGAGAGTTTCTCGGTATTCACAAGGCACGCAGTACACTGGAAGCCCGAGAATACCATCAAATGGAAGCGAAAAAAAGACTTTAAGCTAGAGGATATAGCCCTACGAAATTGGACATAGCTATGAAGAAGGCCAATGAGAAAAAAAGGGAGGTTCTTCCAAATCCAGATAGACACAAAGGGGTCTATTATGATGTAGGGCGGATCGCCACCACCACGCGGGCGATGGCGATCCGCCCTAAATCATACCCCGCCGCCGCCCATTTCCACCCCGCCATATTAGTATGGCGGGGGAACCCCGGCGGACGGAAAGACCATCCGCCGGTCACACAGGTGAGTAGGTGGAAAAGGGGCCTGATATGGTGGTGGTGTCTGCTAGACACCGCCATCCATATTAGGATGGCATGCGGTGGCTTCAGTTGGGGGCCCGTTTTGGGGGTGG
Source organism: Triturus cristatus (assembly GCF_964204655.1). Lineage (NCBI taxonomy): Eukaryota > Metazoa > Chordata > Amphibia > Caudata > Salamandridae > Triturus > Triturus cristatus. The sequence continues at coordinate 849,995,295 of NC_140582.1, forward strand.
GTGGGCACATGGAGGTACCTATGGTACCCCCTGCATTGGCACGGACAAGGAGGCAGGCACTGTGCGGTACCTGTCACCTTGTGCATGCCAATTCACACAGTGCATTCCCAGCATTGTGGTGGGCATGGCTGTGAGCACCGCGCACCACAATGCTGGGAATAGAGGATGCAAACGCCATGGTGGCAGTGGCATCCTAATCGCCGGTGCGGGACCGCTGCACCACTGGCGGCCGGTCCCAGCACTGCTAGGGTGGCGGGCAGACTTTCGTCCGCCCACCATCCTAATAGGCCCCAAAGTGTTAGAATAAACTGACACAGGCAATAGATCATCGAATGACAACACGGAGATGAGATTATTTACCACCTATAGCAAGCATGCTAATAATATCAAAGCCATTATTAAGAAACAGTGGCCAATCATCCTTACGGATGTCACTTTGAAAACCCCACCATCACATTTCAGAAGGCATATTCCATGCGCAACGACTTAGTGAAGAACAGTCCTGAAACATCTAAGGCAGAAAATAGGCTTTTTCCTAGAAAGAGGTTTTTCAAGTATAGCTCATGCCGAGCTTGTAAATTTGGTATTAACACTACCATGAATAAGACTCCTTTTCAGACAAAACCAGCGCCCTAAGAGAGCACTACACCTATAGAACTGATCATGCAATATATGTTTTAAGGTGCAGTTGCAACTTATGTTACGTGGGAGGCACAAAATTACAAGTGTATGTGTGTATTTTGCAGCATCTCCGTGCGATAGTGAATTCTGACCGTTCGGAAGCCTGCCGCTGTTACAGAGGGAGCCCTGACTGGAGGACTGCGAGGCCCAGCAGCCTCTATCACTCACCTGCTGCCTCTTCCTCCTGACTCCGCCTCCTGCACTCGGACGCATATCAAGCCTCACGGCCCCCGCTTCGCGGGAGCCGTTCGGAAGCCTGCCGCTGTTACAGAGGGAGCCCTGACCGGAGGACTGCGAGGCCCAGCAGCCTCTATCACTCACCTGCTGCCTCTTCCTCCTGACTCCGCCTCCTGCACTTGGACGCATATCAAGCCTCACGGCCCCCGCTTCGCGGGAGCCGTTCGGAAGCCTGCCGCTGTTACAGAGGGAGCCCTGACCGGAGGACTGCGAGGCCCAGCAGCCTCTATCACTCACCTGCTGACTCTTCCTCCTGACTCCGCCCTCCCGCCCCGAGACTTATCCTCGCTGGTGTGTTCACGCAGCGCGGGACGCAGCGCGGGCGAGTCCCGGGCCAAGGGCGGGCCCGTTCTAGCCCGTTACAGACCGGTTAAGACCGGACCGGGCCACTTCTCTTTCATTTGCTGTTTCGACTTGACTGTGTCTTCTTTTTAAGTGCTTCCATTTCTTCCCGCCTTGCTGTATATTGGTAGAATGTCAGTGAGGGAAACCCGCAGCAAAGCTCTCTCTTCTAGTGCATCAATCTCAGGTACGCTAGATTGTTTTCTGATTAGAGCTAATTCTCTAATTTCAAATGAGATAACTATACTTGAGAAACGGCTCTCACAAGGCATTGAAAATGCTAAAAGATCCTCGCTGGGCCATATTGCCAACGCAAGAACGCCTGAAAGAGAACCTATGCTTCCCAAATATGTTTCCCCTACTGCTTGCCTTGAGGTCAATATCCCCTCAGTCTTTGAGCGTCCCTTTGGCAATAACATCGTTTCCCCTGTGTTCTCCAAAGGCTCAAATCATCCCCCTGTTCTAAATCAAACTCCTGATGCCGGTCTGGAACCTAGTCGTAAGCGTCATAGAGCAGTCAGGGAGGGGGCTGTGCCGAAAAGGAAAAGGGGTCCACCAGCCAAGGGAAGTAAAAACCATAAGATATCTGAGGCCTTATCTCATCCAGACTCTTCTTGTGGGGGTATTGCAAATTCAAACCTGACCCTTTCTGCAGTAAATGATCTTGCACCTACACCGGTCTCTTATCCTATGCAGGCACCTTTTGCACAACATCCCCCCATTGTAGCCAATAGTGGTAATTCGTGTATAATGGCTGATTCTCAAAAGCAAGATTTCGAGGATCTCCTGAAATCCTTACTCAATCCTCTTTGTGCTAAACTGGATCAAATTGATGCTAGGCTGGCAAATTTGGAAAGGGTACTTGAGTCACAGTCTGACCCTTACTCCACTTTACCATCTGCAGGTAGGGGGCGGGATAACATTGCTCCAACAGAGAGACTAACCTTTTCTACTCTCCAACCAGCTTCACAAATTTCGGTAGTTCCTTTGTCGTACTCTCAGGTTGCTGCTGCACCGAGTAACAGTTCTACTCTCCCCTCCCTCCCCGGGGTGGGTGGAAATCCTGCATCCGGGGCAGAGCAAGAAACTCAGCAGGCCACTACCACTACTACCACCATTGCGGGGGAAGAACAAATTTTAAATCTCCCCCCGGAAGCAGCATCATTGGTTGTTGTTTTAGCGGGAGTTCCTAAACTTACTGAGGGAATAAAGGAAACCTTTGTATCACTTAAGAATAAAGTGATAAGCTGGCTATCCAAACACAGACCACTCTCTCCAAAATTTTCGGGTGAAATTCTTATGGTCCGAAGGGTACAATGGGTGGGTCCAACTAAGAAGAGTTTTAATTAAACATGAGGGATGCGGGTGCAGATTCTTTTATTTTAAATTGTTTCCACATAGGTGTAGAATCTTCTATTCGGACCCTGCCACTAGCTTTTTTCTACCCACCACCTACTAGAACCCAGGAACAGGACCACGAACTAGGGTGGACACGGGTGGGACGTAGAGGTTTTCCTACTAGGCCTATGACTACTCACCACCCTCTAGGTGCCTCACTATATCTAAGGGATTACAACCGGTTTAGGTGTCTAAGTGAGATAGACTGACTAAACACAAACTCTGTTTTAGTGGGTCTCCAGACTGATGTGCCTGGGGATAGGAAGGGAACTCCTTCCACTAAACCAAACCTTACCGAGCCACCTAGTGAAGGTACGTATGGAGTGGGGTCAGTTAAAAGTATACCATCCAGGTCTCCATGTGTTAATTCACCTCTAGCTCCACATATTGTGACTAATAAGTCATTAGGGGTGGAGGCACTTAAAAATACACCACCTAGTTCGCCTTGTGCGAACTCTCCCCCAGTCCAATATACTGTGACCAGCACGAATGGCTTACGTCCTATGAACCATATAATTACTGTGGATACTGCAAACCAAACACCAGAACCACCATTTTCCCTTGCACACTTGAAAATTATATCTTGGAATTTAGCTGGCAAGGGCAATAAATTGGGGTGCTCCGACTGGGGCCAGTTTATAGATAGCAATGACATCTGCCTCTTCCAAGAAACGTGGGCAAGGGCTCCACACTATCGTAGTGGTTTTGCTTCTTTTTCGATTTCAGCTCAGTGGCGGGGACGGGGTAGACCATCAGGGGGTTTGACCATCTGGGTCCGTACCCACCTAGGCTGTAAGGCGACTGAAGTGGATACAGCATCCCTAGATGTGCAGTGTGTGATTTTAGTTTGGCCTAATGATGTCCGGCTTATCTTGGTCAATGTATATTCTAGACCAGTGAACCCGACTGCGGAGTCGACCACTATTGCCCAGCTCTCGTCATTTTTAAATACTCTCCCCCTGTGTCCCACTTTGGTAATAGGGGGAGATTTTAATTGTCATTTTGAGCCTCTCCCTGGCTTGATAGATGGCGACATTCAGGAGAAGGATGATTATTGGAAAATACCTCCACCTCTGGGAAATCCTCCGAGGGCTTCGACCCCTTTGATCGTCCAGATAACGGCCCTAACTTTACAATTTTCTATCAGGGCTTGTAACGGCCGTACCAAATCTGACGCCCCTGCTTAATGTACCTTTAACAAACCCGGCAAAGAGTCTATGTTGGACTATATATTTGTCGAGACTCACTTCTGGGATAAGGTCCTCGATTTCATGGTCCTGTCAAGGGTCGATAGTGACCACAATCCACTATTTCTACGGTACCTTTTACCGGGGGTTTGCACCAATCCGGATATTGAAATGACGATCTCAGATACTGGTCATCTCTTATCCAGTAACAGACGAAGGGTGAGGTAGGAAAAACTTGTTAACCTCCCCGGTGCAATCCCTGAACTCTATGCTAAGGTAATTCCGCTACTGGAAGCGGTAGGACACTTACCGTTGCGAACTCCTACTAAGGGTGCGCATAAAAAGTTTGAGGACCTAAACCTGGAGCTAAACACTATTTTGGCCAACGTGTTTAATCCTATAATCTCTATGGAAAGAAAGAGGTCTACTACTCCAATGTGGTATAACTCTACATGTAGGAAAGCAAAAACACAACTCCTTAGTGCAGTTAAATTTAGTAATAACAAAACATTAATAACACAGAAACCCTGGGAATATAAAAAATTAATCGCCCAAGCTAAAGCAGAGTGGGACAGCGACAATTGGGACAAATTAACATAGGCACTCAAAAACAATGATCCACGAACGTTTTGGCAAATTGTCAACACGGGATCGTCTGTACCCATCTCAGCAGTTGTTCCTAATATTGCTGCTAGTGTTTGGGAGGCTCACTTCTCTTCCCTCTATGCTAGCGATTCTTCTTTCGTTGCTTTGATGGAGGAGGACATCTTGGATGATCCTGCTTTACAGCAATATGTAGATGATTTTGGGGTCCAAGAAGTCGCAGATTTATTGAGTAGCCTTCCTGCTGGCAAAGCGCCGGGCTTAGATAAACTCCCGGGCGATCTCTTTAAAAATGAGCCGCAAGTTTGGGCTCCTTACTTAACCGCATTATTTGACGCAATCCTCAAGGGTATGGCAATTCCTACCACTTGGTATGGAGCCGAGATAGTTCCAGTTTACAAAAAAGGCTCCCCTCTACTGCCTGGAAATTATAGGCCGATTAGTCTTATATACGTCTCTCAAAAAATCTTTGCCCGCTTGATTCTAGACCGACTTAAAGACTGGATGGAGGAATTCTCCATCCTCAGTCCTTATCAGGCCGGGTTTAGGAAAAAGGTTTCCACGGTGGACCAAATTTTTCGCCTCATGCTTTTACATTGGAAGACTGTTCAGGTTGAGGCTGGTTCACTATACACTGTTTGTAGACCTCCGGGCGGCCTTCGACCTGGTCCCCAGAGCAAAATTATGGTCCGTTCTAGCAAACCTGGGTGTTCCCGCCCCTTTGTTGAATATGATAATTCGCCTTCACAAGGGGAATTATGCACAAGTAAGGTATGGGAAGTACGGGACACTAACATCGAGATTTGCTGTAGGGAAAGGAGTCAGGCAAGGCTGTGTCTTGGCTCCTACTCTTTTTTGTCTCTACGTAAATGGAGCCTTCTCGTACCTAGACAAGGTCATTAATAGTGATGCCCCCAAACTTGATCACAATAGGGTCCCGGCGATAATGTTCGCAGACGATACCCTACTGCTTTCCAAATCCCCTTTAGGCCTACAGAGGGTATTGGACGGTTTTGAGTTATTCTGTCTGGAGCAGGGTTTGGAAATCAACACTCTTAAAACCAAATTCATGATCTTTAACCCTCCAGCCAAGACGCGCCCAAATCCCTCTATAGGCGGGATTACTTTGGAGAGAGTCCATACCTTTGACTACTTGGGCCTCACTTTAAACGAAGGAATGACCTGGGTCTCACACCAAACTAAGGCCTAGCTGAAACTAGTTCAATCGACAGGAGGGATTCTGAAGTTTATAATTCATCTTGTGTAAAATCGATTGGTCCGCCTATCGAAATATACAAACTTCAGGCCCATGGGCGTGTAGTATATGGTGCAGAACTCTGGGGATCTAAATGCTGTTCTGAGATTCCATCTGCAGAATCCAAGTTTATAAGGCAGTTGCTAGCTCTCGCTCGGAGTACCCCCCTACTCCCATTGAGACTTGACCTGGGTTTGCGACCCATTGATGAAGTCCTTGGTCTCAAACCCTTGATCTTCTGGAGGAGGATATGGACAACATCTGAGCTTGAGGTTTATAGGAAAGAATTAATGGAAGTATTGAGTTTACCAAGTGCAGGCAAGTTTCCATGGTTTTAGTACGTAAAGAGGCAACTTGGCCTACTGGGCCTTTCTGACCTTTGGACAGCCCCGGCGTCAGCTTGTCTTACAATTTCCCGTAAACAACTCACCCATATTTACTATGAGTCCAAAACAGCAGAATCCATTTCCAAATCCCAATCTTCTATTTTAACGCAAACCTTTTTAATAGGTAAAGACTATTATTATTTTGTAGAGGCTTTAAGTGAGATTAGACCTCATTTTAATAGGAAATTGTTTATACAGTGGAGATATGGCACACTTCCCATAAGAGCATTTACCACTAAATGGTCCCACACCACCCCGGAAAATTGTCCTAGTTGTGATGCAGAACTGGAGTTCGATATACATATATTATTTTTTTGTCCAGCCTACAAAAAGACTAGGAATTACTGGATTGTCCCTATTTGTAGGAACCTACTGTTTATACATTGTAGGGAAGCTTACAGGGTCTTCAAAACAGACTTATCTAGGCAAATAGTATTTGCAGTTTCTTCATTTCTTGCTTCGATGTGGAGGAAAAGAAGACTAAATGTGCCTTTAACATGAAACCTAACGTATCTGGTCCTTCTCACTAAAATGTCGGTTGTCCTTCTTCTATCCCATAGTCTTAAAATTGTTTTATACTGTTTTAGGTTGGAGACAGGAAATGGCTTTGATTGTTGTCAAGTTTTCTTTCTTTTGACAGCTGTTGGATTTGTATTGTTATGTATTCTCTGTTTTAACTTGTATGAACTTTTATGACTAATTGGTCGAAATAAAGTTTGAAAATGGAAATGGAATTCTGACCCAGCCTACCCCATCGCCAGGCATTTTAAAGCAGTCCATGACACTAACCTTAACTGCTTGCAATAATTTGTCATCGATGCAGTACCATCAAACAAACGAGGCGGAAAGCAAGAGAGGAAGTTGTGCCAGCTCAAATCCAGATATATAATCGAGCTTGACACCAAATCTCATTAGGGCTGAATATCGTAGAAGATTTGCAAAATTTCTTGTGAGCCAACTGTGCATATGTTGGTGTTACAGGCTATCAGAAACAGGATCAGATATTACCCTAGGGCTTGTAAAATGTGTATATATTGATTACTAAAAGAGGAGTAACAAGTAATAATAACTGTTAATCCCTATGGCCAAAAAATGTGTAGCTCTTGGATGTTGAGATGATTATATATTGCAATATTGTGATAACCATATTGAGATACGGAAATACAAATAGTTCCATACCAGGGGACTTCCTGGTTATTAGATTCGACAAGAGTTGTGTAAGAAAATACCTAATTTTTAAAGTGGATGTAGATATGTGACACAAGGTATAAGTACATAGTAATGTCAAGTCAACTATCCATCCCACTGAGCTAAAGTGGACAACAAATGTGCTTAATCAATATTATGAGCAGCCGCCATTTAATCTAATTTTCTTATATTTATTGCACTTTTGTACTTAAAATTTCCACTTGCACTTTGCATCCTTCACTACTGTCTCGGCACTAGCACTATGTATATAATGATTTATATCAAAACAGAGTAGGCCCAGCTTTTTGCGTATTTGTACATTAGCCCCTTCGCTGCTAGGCCTCCCCATCCCTTTCCCAGGTGCTAAGCTTTTTTTTGGCTATTTGTGGTAGTTCGCGCTTAGGCCCCTGTAACTTTTTGACCACAAAAGCTATCCACGCCAACTTTGCGTCCTTTTTTTCCAACATCATGGGGATTCTAAAGGTACCCAGGGTTTGTGGATTCCTCTAGAAGGGACCCAGAAATTAGCCAAAATACAGCTACATTTTGTTTTTTGGGGAAAAATTGGAAAAAAGGGCTACAGATGAAAGCGTCTGGTTTTTTTTCTGCAAATGGTATCAAAAAAGGGGTTGTGGTGCTGAAATCACCATTTTCCCAGCTCTCAGGGATAAGCAGACTTTTGTCAGAAAACCAAACATTTTTACACAGTTTTGGCATTTGTCTGGGACATAGCCTATTTTTGCTATTTTTTGTGCTTTCAACCTCTTTCCAGTTAATGGTAGCAATGGGTATAAAAGCCATATAGAATCCGGGAAAGCTATACATTTTGGAAACGTAGACAACATTTTTAATTCAGCAAGGGGTCATTTGTGCAGATCCTTCAAGGTTTCTTTATAGAAACTAACCGTTGAATATAGGAAAAATTGAAAATTAGTTGAAAAACACAGCCATTTGTGTCAACGTTTTCACCTGTAACTTCTTCTAATTATGACAGCTGTTTGAAAGCAATATACCGTTACATCCGCTGGACCTTTCTGGCTGTGGGGATATATAGGACTTGTAGGTTCACCAAGAACCCGACGAACCCAGAGCCAATAACTGAGCGGCGTCTTGCAGTAGTTTTTTATTATATACCAGGTATATAGCAATTAATTTGGGAAAATATATACATGGAAAAATCAGTATGAAAGACACCTATGTACTTCTGGAATTGGAACAAAATATAGAGTTTAGAAACAGTAGATATTCGCACATTTCCGAAACTGTGAGTACCCATACTAGCATGAGGATTATAGGTCATTTTTCAAAATGACTTATTTTTTACACATTGTCTTTCATTTGAAAGACAGAAATGCATCGAACGTCAATAGGTAATAATAGTTGCTTGTTAGACCTGTCAGCCCTTTGGGTGGTCCCTCCTCATCATTATTTATTTTGTCCCACTTTTGCCTCAAACCCTGTTAGTATTTTTTCCTTTTTGGGAACCACCAGACTTTTTAGTATTGATGCAGATTCAGGGAGCCATTTTATCTACCCCTGGAACTTCTGTCTGAGGGCCTGAAACACAAAATGGTGGCCACCCATTGTCACCTGTGACATCACTGGAACTTACCAGCACCTTCCAGAACATTCCAGAACCCTGTGACAGTGTGAGGCAGGTTTAGAATGTTGGGAAGGCATCTCCAGGTTGGCAGTTGGAGTTGGCAGTTGGCACCTGACTGGTGAAGAGAGAGGAGCACAGAACTGAAGGAGGAAGGAGTGAGGCAACAGGGGTGGAAACTTGTGCCTGGAGTGGGGTCCAGAAACCCACCCTTGATACTAGTCCCTGCTGACTGAGCCCAGCCTGGAGCCCTGTGTGGGAGAAAGCAAGAAAAACCATCTTAAGGACCTGGACAGCCGGAACAGGCCTTAAAAGTAAAGAACAGCAAGTTCCTGACCTGGTTACTGGTAACTTCCTGAAGTCCGACGTCGAGAAGCCTGGAGACCTGGAGCCCGAGGTGGAGAAGCGGCGCTGACTGGAAAGCAGAAGTCGTACCCGGAGCCGCCAGAGGTCGAGAGAGAGGGCGCCGACGGAGGCCGTGGAGACACCAGAGGTCGAGGAGGAAGTCACCTGAGGTCGAGTGTGCGGCGTCGACGGGGGGAGTGAAGTCCGCCCTCCGGAGTCGCCGGAGACCGAGGTGAAGCGTGCCGGAGGTCGGGAGTGGAGATCGCACTCCGGAGTCGCCGGAACCTGAAGAGAAGCGTGCCGGAGGTCGGGAGTGGAGATCGCACTCCGGAGTCGCCGGAACCTGAAGAGAATCGTGCCGGAGGTCGGGAGTGGAGGTCGCACTCCGGAGTCGCCGGAACCTGAGGAAAGGAGCACCGGAGGTCGGGAGTGGAGATCGCACTCTGGAGCCGCCGGAAGTCGACATCGAGCCAAGGCCGCCCGACGTCATCGAACCGGAGCCGCCCGAAGTCGACATCGAGCCAAGACCGCCCGACGTCATCGAACCGAGGCCGCCGACATCGAACCGGAACCGCCTCCCGGCGTCGACAAGGACTGTCATTGAGCCGAGGCCGCCGACATCGAACCGGAACCGCCTCACGGCGTCGACACGACTCCGGCGGCGTCGGAACTTCATAAAAAGGGCAGTAAGTGGAATAGAGGGCGCCTAAGGCCCTGTGAAGCCCTAAGAGACCATCCTAGAGGCTAGAGAGGTGCTGGAACCAGCTTGATAGTGCCAGGGGTGAGCTGAGACTAATACAGAGGGGTTGTGTAGTGTGGGAGAGCCAGATCTCTAGATTCCCCCTTGATCTACCTCAGTTTAGGCCTCAGCCTTGTCCAAGCCAGGTAGTACACCCTGCAGGTCATCCAAAACTCTACAAGCTGGGATTGGGCCAAATCATCCCATAGTACCTCAGGAATGTGAACTGATTTTCAAGTGTCACTGTTGGCTTTTATTATTTATTGAGAGCACTGTATTTATTGTATTCATCCTATTTATGGCCTCACAGTATTTATTGCCTCACAGTATTTATTGTTTCACAGTATTTATTGTCGCAGTATTTATTGCCTCATAGTATTTAATTGCCTTTTATGTAATGCACTTATATTTATGCCTTGATTATTTATGATCTACCTTATTTATTGAATCGTTGAAGTATTATTTATTTGACTTACCCTTCCACAGGAAAAGCCTTGTGTACTGTGATTGTATTATTATTTATTTAATCAGCAACTAAGAGAAAAGAAGATAAAGAGATATATTTTCAGTATAATTTTTAAGGTGTAGTGTCGTTTTTGGAACGGATGCGCGCATGGTTATTGTGTGGGTATGACGTATGCTTAGCACGGTGCCTGATCCCTGACCACTCGAGCCAAGCTACCACAGTGTATGTCTGGGAGAACACCACCACCCTTCCAGTGTGGGAGTGTTTTTCTAACATTGCTCTACAATTCTGTGTTATCCTAAGTCTCCCAATAAAAATGGTACCTCACTTGTGAAGGTTGGCCTAGTGCCCGCGACAGAAAACCGCTCGAAACGCAACATGGACACACTTTATTTTTACAGTAAAACTGACCTTTTTTTTGTAGAGTGCCTAGCTGTAGGTTTTGAACCCTAGCTCTGCTGGCACCTAGGGAAACCTAGCAAACCTATACATTTTTGAAAAATAGACACCATGGGGAATCCAGGATGGGGTGACTTGACTGGCTCTCACTATGTTCTCTTACACAGAATCCCTTGCAAACCTAAAAATTTGTAAAACAAAACCCTCATTTTCCTCACATTTCTGTGGTGGAAAGTTCTGGAATCTGTGTGGATCCTCAAAATTCCCCCCACCCCGCGTTTCCCAAAGTCCTCCGAGAAAAATGTTACCTCACTTGTGTGGGTAGGCCTAGTGCCCGCGACAGGAAACAGCCCAAAACGCATCATAGACAACACATTTTCACACTGAAAACGGATCCTTTTTTTGCAAAGTGCCTAGCTGTAGATTTTGAACCCTAGCTCTGCCGGCACCTAAGGAAACATAGAAAACCGGTACATGTTTATAAGCTAGACACCCAGGGAAATCCAGGATGGGGTGACTTGACTGGCTCTCACTAGGTTCTATAACCCAGAATCCCTTGCAAACCTAAAAAGTTGTAAAAAAAACAAATTTCTGTGGTGGAAAGTTCTGGAATCTGCGTGGATCCACAAAATTACACCCACCCCACGTTCCATACAGTCTTCCCAAAAAAATGGTACCTCACTTGAGGGGTAGGCCTAGGGCCCGTGTCAGAAAACGGCCCAAAACTCAACGTGGACACACCACATTTTCACAGGGAAAATTGACCCGTTTTTTGCAAAGTGCCTAGCTGTAGATTTTGAACCCTAGCTCTGCCGGCACCTAGGGAAACCTAGCAAACCTATACATTTTTGAAAACTAGACACCCAGGGGAATCAAGGATGAGGTGACTTGACTGGCTCTCACCAGTTTCTGTTACCCAGAATCCCTTGCAAACCTAAAAATGTGTCCAAAAAAAAACACATTTACCTCACATTTCTTTGGTGGAAAGTTCTGGAATCTGCGTGGATCCACAAAATTCCACCCACCCAGCGTTCCCCAAAGTCTTCCGAGAAAAATGGTACCTCACTTGTGTGGGTAGGCCTAGTGCCCGCGACAGGAAAAGGCCCAAATCGCAACACTGACACACCACATTTTCACAGTGAAAACCGACCCTTTTCTTTGCAAAGTGCCTAGCTGTAGATTTTGAACCCTGGCTCTGCCGGCACCCACGGAAAGCTAGCAAACCTATACATTTCTGAAAACTAGACACCCGGGGGATTCCAGGGAGGTATGGCTTGCTTGGATCCTTCGGCATTTTCTTACCCAGAATTGCCCTGCAAAACTCAAATTTTGCAGAAAAAAATCACTATTTCCACACATTTTTGTATGGGAAAGTTGTGGCATCACCGGTCTGACACAAATTTCCTACCACCCAGCGTTCCCCTAGGTCTCCCAATAAAAATGATACCTCACTCATGTGGGAGGCCCAAGTACCCGCAACAGGCAAGGGCCCAAAACGTATTGAGGCGACATCAAAATTGCCTATCACAAAACGACCTGGTTTTGCAAGGGGTGTCACCTGGGTTTTTGGCCCTGTGCTCGGTGGCCAGCTAGGGAAACCTACCAAACCCACCCATTTCTGAAAACTAGACAGCCGGGGAATTCCAGAGAGGTATGGCTTGCGTGGATCCTTCAACACTTTCTTACCCAGAATTCCCTGTAAATCTCAAATTTAGCTGACAAAATCACTTTTGCACACATTTTTGAGTGGGAAAGTTGTGGCATCACCGGGCTGACACAAATTTTCTACCACCCAGCATTCCCCCAGGTCTCCCGATAAGAATGGTGCCTCACTCGTGCGGGAAGTCCAAGTACCCGCTACAGGCAAGGGCACAAAACGTATTGAGGTGACATCAAAATTGCCTATCACAAAACGACCTGGTTTTGTAAGGGGCGGGTCACCTAGGTTTTGGCCCCGTGCTCGGCGGCCAGCTAGGGAAACCTACCAAACTCACACATTTCTGAAAACTAGACACCCAGGGAATTCCAGGGAGGTATGGCTTGCGTGGATCCCCCAATGTTTTCTTACCTAGAATCCCCTGCATACCTCAAACTTAGATGAAAAAAATCACTTTTTCCACACTTTTTTGTGTGGGAAAGTTGTGGCATCACCGGGCTGACACAAATTTCCTACCACCCAGCGTTCCCCCAGGTCTCCCGATAAAAATGGTGCCTCACTGGTCTGGGAGGCCAAAGTCCCCACAACAGGCACCCAGAGGGGGCCGAAAGACTGTTATTGTGTTGGGGGGGGGGTGTTGGGGGCTTTGGCGTGCCCATATTGGGCAGCCCCCACCTTTAATTTACATAATAAATGTAATCCCTGGTTTCTTGTGGCTTTCTGCCCCCCCCCCCCGGGGAAGATTGGGGGCTACTGCCCCAATTTGCCCCCAGGGGGACAGAAAGACTGGAATTTTGTGGGGGGATGGGTGGGGGAATTGACATGCTCATCTTGGGCAGCCCCCACCCCTAATTTTCATAGTAAAAAAAAATCCCTGGTTCTAGTGGGGTTTCTGCCCCCCAGGGGGCAGATTGGGGGCTGTAGCCCCCATCTGCCCCCCGGGGGGGGGGGGCAGCAAGACTGAATTTAGCCCCAATAATATGAGAGAGCAAAGGCCCTTGCCCAAGGTTCTGCTCCCCCTCCCTGGTATCTAGTGGGTGGATCCCTGCTTGGGGATCGCCCCCAGGGATGATCCCCAACCAGGGATCCCCTAGGGAGGGTAGCATTGGAAAGGGGAGATTCTCCCCTTTCCAACAATACCCCTCCCAAGTGTTTTGGTGCTGTATTTAGAACTGACCAGCACTACTGAAAGCAAAATGTCCATGCAGGGAGTTTTGGAGCTTTTTTTTTATCTGAGGTTAGCCACTGTGACAGTGTGTGATTTCCACTTTTAGGGGTCTACATTACACTATGAAAGCATCACAGCGTTTCTTGATGTGTACATGTACATATATATTTTTGGAAATGCAAGTTGTTCATTTAGTCTATAGCCCTTGTAGTAATAATACAAATAAATAAACAGGGCTGTATTTGATTGAACTGGGAACATATTCCTTTTCAGCAGATGTGCTTCTATTTTGGTCTACAGCAAATAACACATGTTAATCAAACACACACTCCAGTGCCACTTATCCTAAATAGGAAAAACATAGATAAAATACCTGCTTGTAATGTTGAAGAGTAGTTTAGCAAATTAATTCCTTTGTGTTAATTAAATTTCCTGATTCTAACATTGTAGGATAAAACACTACAGTTTATGTAAACTTTTGCTCTAATGATGTCTGAGGCTATAACGTACCTAGGAAAATTAGGGTCAAATTAATTATCAATTCATGCTCATAATATTTAGGATATCGTCATTAGTAACTTGACTACATTTAAGAAATTGAAGAATGTACTTAGTTGTTTCAATGAACTTATGGCCTTGATTAAGCCTTCCTGGAACAAGATTGGACACCACAGATCTGTTTTAGGTAACATTAGCTAAAGGGAATATTGCATATTCTGTTAGGAGTAGATGTTTTCTTGAGACTACGTAATAACGTTATCAAGGGGCAGCAGCGTATGTGGGCCATGTGCAGAAAGCAGCTCTGTCATGTATACAGAATAATGGTTTTTAAATTAAAATTGTTGTGCTAGGGCCAGATAAAAAGGCCATGAAATTAAGCGTGTATTCATGCGCCATCATGTTAAAACAGTACAAAAGCTAAAGGAATTGGTAGTTGGTTTTGGATTAATGTTTTCTGGTTAGCTCAATGTGCTTGTACACCAAAAGTTACAAAGTGGTACAGTCCAATAGTATTAGATATGGCCTCCTTGATATGGATTCCCCTAGCTATTTACCTCCTACAAGTCTGTTTGTGCCCAGCTGCCAAAAAGGGGGGTAAAAATTGTTGACAGGAGGTCACCTGTTTAGGTTACCTACTGTCGAAGGGGGGTAGGAGACTAGCGTAGGAGACTAGCTCCAGGGCAAATTAAGGGTAAGCAAAGTTAAGTAACACATTGTCCTTTTTTCTTGGTTTATGTGCCTATTAGGTGTATTATTGTGAGCTATTCTGCGTGGAAAGTACGCAGGGTAGCTTGTTGTCGTGTTCTCTCTCTCTCTCTCTCTTTCGCCTGTCTAAGCTGTCTAAGAACGGCCATGAGACAATTGGTTGGGCTCGCTTTCGTCATTCATTTCACAGGATGCTGTGAATATGGTCTTAAATAAATAGAGACAAAGCACCTCACCAGTGCAAGTCTAATTGGCTATTAAGTAATACTGTTTGAACAAATTGTTAGAATTGACAAAATGAAAAAATAAATACGTCATGTTACTGCCCCCTCCTGTCTGTAAACTGATGTAATATGGAATTAGATAAGAATGAAAGGATGGATAGAATAGACTGATGTTCCGTTATTTGCCCTTTAAGGGGAACTATATGTCGGTGGGTTTTGTTAACAAATCTCAGGTGACAACACCATTATTGTTTATGTTATTCTCATGTAATATACAGTTTTACAGAAGCACCACAAGTCTCTTATTAGTTAGTCTATGTAATTAAACTGACATCCTTGCTAGAGCTGGTAAATAGGTTTTTTCTCAAACAAATAGAGGGAAAAGGGGGCTTTATAAATAATAATCTATCTTATTATTTATACAGGTCCAGCATACATGCCCATCAATCAGTGAAAACAAAGAGGTATGCAGTTCCTAGAATTGACGCAAGGTGTGTTAGAATCACTAGAAGATACCAGGGTGACACTGAGAATAATGAGATACGCAGGAGTGAAGGTCACTTCTTCTGGAAAAGAAGACCCTCACACACCCAACAAGCGGGTGTCTTGCTTCATCACCGGGTCTTGCTCCTTATCGGGCCGGCGGTGCAATGCCCGATCAGGCACCCAAATGGGGCCTTCCTGTCTGAGATCTTTATTTCCAACGCCGATGAGTGAGGTGTGTGGGGGGAGTTACTTATAATAGTTGGTGTAGGTGCATGTGAAGTGAGAAGTAAGTGAACTAAAACAGGGGTAGGTGATCCACTTCAAACAATTTTAATAAAGCATGGTCACCATCCTGATTTAAAACAGAATAATACGCACATATCTCACCTTTAGGTGTGTGAGTAAATGTGCTAAAAAGAACAGAGGGTCAACATGTTTCTTGCCTTGTAATGTATTAAATGGCAATTCTTCAGGACCAAAAAATGATACGGCTACCTACACTTTTTTGGGGGTGGTGACAACCTCTAAGAGGTATCACTGGTGACCACACGTACAGCACCCTAAAAATGTGTGGTACCACGAGTAAAATAACACAACCCTCATAGGCTGTGACGAATTCGAGGCCAGGGTGGGAGAGCACTAAATTTTAGTGTCGATTCCGTATTGAGGAAAATACCGTAAACCTAAGACCTCACCAGCCGCTGGAGTCAGGTTTTTTCCCCTGAATAAAAATGTTACATAGTCCAGATCATGAAAGGCAGTATACACATGGTTCACAATATTAGGAAAGATGCCTGTGTGATCCTTAGCAAATATTTTGAAGAAAAATATAGCCTTATAGGAGTTTGTTTGCCACAACAAGTTCTGCTGGAGAGATTTATGTACTTACTATGTTAGGATTAATGTGTCAGTTATTCATGCAATACAAATCTCTGTTACGTTCACAGTTTTAGGGTTTCCTGTTACATGTATAACATGAGAGCATGGTCAGAAGCAGAACATAGTTGTTCTTACGTAATGAAAATAATTCTAGAAGTGTCCACAGTCCTGTACAGTGGTGAAAAAATCACAAGTAGAAGAAGTGGTGTGAACTATATGACTTATGAAACACAAGCTTGCTAACACAAGAAACACCAAAGAATAGTTGTTTTGAAATCCCTTTTTTTTTTAGGTTCTTCAGATGAATAATATAGGAATATACAAATGTAAGGATTCAGAGTATGTCCGTATTATTTTTCTTTTTCCCTCAGAATTTAGTAAATAAACACAGATTTCCTTGGCTGCTTGGGGTTGGGAGAAACAAATCAAATCGTTTAACGTTTTACTCTTGTCAGTTCACTAAAAGTTCCTTTTATACTCGCTAATAGGTCCCTGGAGTTTTTTACTCTCAGATAGATGAAGTGGTTCTTGGGTGTCCTGCTAATGTATGGGGCCCCCTGAGACTAAAGAAGTTTTCTGAAATAGAGTATCCTCTCTGTTGATAGATTATGTGTATGCCCTCTCTAAACAATCTTTGTTCTATTCACCAACAGATATCTGCTGCCCTACAACCATTGCCAGAGGGTTCAGGACATCAGATCCAGCCTGGGGAGTCAGCACCAGTCCAGCTTGGAGCCGAGGTAAAGGGAACCAGCACAGGCGTTGCTGGCAACTATAACAGCGGTGAATGTGGAAGACCGGAAGAAGTGCGTACCCCTACCACTGTCTTGGGTGAAAGACGGGGTCACAAATCAGGATGGAGAGCGGATTCCTTTTTTTCTGATTCCCAGCTGAGAGAGTCACAGAACGACAAGGACGGCAAGGAGGTTTTGCTTGAGGTGAACCCTCTGAAACAAGGGTTGCTTCAGATACTCCAGCATCAGGCCTCTGAGCTCCAGTCCCCAACTGAAAGTGAGCCTGCACCTTTGTTTGTTAATCAAGAGGTGCCTGGGCACACTAGGTACGATCTGTGGCCCCGACGAAAGAGCAATGCGCCAGCAGAGCAACACAGGAGTTAGGGAAGGACTTGAGTTAAGGGTACAGGTGATGTGCCTTTGGTGCCTGTTCGATTAGAGTGGAGAATACTGGTGCACTGCCTGAGACACTGGACAGGATCGTTGAGGGTATTTGCCCTTGAGGGTGATTGCCCTATCCTGAAAGAAGAAACTTTTCCCTCAGCCTGGGCCGTGATTGTTTTTCCTAGGTTGCAAGTTGTGCAGCTCCACCGTGGGAGAAGAGAACATTTGATGAACGATAAGAGCCTGCCTGTGAGGCTCAGACAGACACAGGGAGAAGACTCCCCTCTGGCTGGTTGTACAGCGGCTTCAATTTCCCAAGTACTTTGTTGTTAGCAATGTACCCCTTTGGTCATTCCATTTTGAGGAGGAGCAGCCCTTTGCGGCTCCTCGCCCTAATTCCCATGGCCCGTTTGGTCCTCCTGGTCCCCCAAAACAAAGATTGTTTCCAGAACTCAGGGACATGGACTTGGACTGGTTGGCTTTGGACACTGTTCTACGTCTGGGGCTGGAAGTTATTATCAGCCCTATATATAATTGTTGCGATCCTTTTTTCTCTGCTACCTTTGTATACAATGTGGCCCAATGCTTTGTTCCCTCTGTGCTGCTACCTCATGTATCCCAGTCAAACAAAATACCAAAAATGTAAATGCCTGACTAGTAATTGATCAAGAGATTAGTCAACTGATGTTAGTGAATATAGGAGATAACTTTCATGTTTCCTCAATTGCATAGCGAATGTCCTCAGCTAATGCTAAAAGGGCCATCTGTGGAAATCGCAGAAATTACCGTTAGCATAAGCTGAAGCCATTTGTTGTGGCAGCCATTTTAGATTTTAGTTAGCCATGTGCTAGCCATGGGCTTCTTCCGTCTTCACTGTTGTTTGCTTTTCTATTCTGCTTGAGTCATCAACTATAGTTAACTCCTTCAGTAATGAGCCAGAGCACTGCGCATGCTCAGAAAGGCCTGTAGCTGCTAGAATGCACCTGTCTTAGATTGTAACTGTCAGGCTTTTCTAACTGAAGTAAGCAGTACATTTTCCCTCCCACTTTGTTGCAATTTCTGCATGTCCATGTTAGTCAATAACTATTCCTGTGTATGCCTATACCTTCCATTTGAGTTTCCATGCTTACTCAGCTGTAAACTGGATATTTAAGGCCCATGACCTCTGAATTCTATGGACTACCTCCTTCAGGGGCCTGAGGGTACTGTATTGACGTAGTCCCACTCATGAGAGGTTAATAAACGTATTTCTTTGATATTAGAGCTTCTGTGCTAATGTCTTCTTTGTTGGTTTAAGAACCAGTGGACAGATAAGGGTGAACCCCTGCACCGGTGGGCCTCTAAAAAGGCTTATTTCCACAGAGGTGCTGGAAGTGCCGGAACGACAGTAGCAAAGAATAATACTGTCCATAATATAGACATTAAAATACATTGGGTGCTATGTCAAATGACATCCTACGGGAATGGGATATGGCGGCGGAGGAACTATTTTTAAACTTACCGAAAATTCCACAAGGTGGCCGAAGCAACAAAACAAAGGACATCGGTTCCAATGACAATGTCAAAAGTCTAATTAAAGCATTGGGGGAAAAAAAGCAGAAGCGAACTCACCAAGTGGTGGGAGATAAAGTCACTTGAGAAATACCACGAAGTAGGGAGGATTCCAAGGGAATTGCGCATAATGTTGGCACCAAGATTCGACAACCCAAATCCTTTCCTACTGAAAGAGTGGGCTGAAAGCAATCTCGATGCCTCCATGCGCCTAGTGTGCCTGCTGGTCAAGTATGCAAGGATCGACAGAGATCAGAATATGGAGGAGATAGCAAGAAACAACAGTGAATTAAATAAACCTGAACATCAAAGTAGCAAGGAACTTATAGAAAAAAGCATCAAAGATATGAAAGAGAGATTAAAAAAAGAAAGGGGAAGTAATAAAACGCGGAAGGCAATTAAATTCACCCGGGATAAACACGATTATGAACAAGGGCAGATTTTTACGTTTGCCCGGAAGTTTGACAATTTGTGCAGGCAGAAAGACACCATCGCAAACGGAGTGGCAACAAGTATGAGATCGACGAATTTGGCAGGAAGGGATTCTAATATATCTACATCAGATGCCAGTTTGCTGCCAAGTGAAACCGAATCCGAGGACTGTAACCCAGGTGCAGAACAAGTGGATTTGGGTCAATTAACACTAGCCGGGGAATTGGAATATATCAGAATGGAACACAAACAGTTATTACGACCAAGCATTCGCAACGCCCCTCAACAAACAAAGGAGGAATGTTAGAAGGCGACAAAGAAGGAAATGCCTCAGGAACAAGAGGACGGTGACAGCGGAACAGACGCTGGAAGAAGACAAAGGTTGAGGACAATACCCTCATTAATCTCACCAACACCCAACTGGATCAGGCGGAAAAACAACTCCTCGTATTAGGTCTCTCTTTCTGTTCCGAGAGTAACTTTGGCTACACCAATACTCGTATTGATGTCTATAAATTCATAAGGAAAATCAAATAAAAAAAATACTTTACTAACAAAAACAATTTGGAGGAGGCCAACAAAGAGAAACAACAATGTCCTGCCAGTACAATTGAAACAATTGGATTACAAGCTAGAGATTTGCCATTGGTTAAAACTCTGCATGCACTCGGTGAGATGTCGGATGCAATAACCAATACTCAAGATATGGCCAATGTGGAAGGGATTAACATTACTAAGCCGGGTCATAGCCTTTTTAAACTGGTTTCCACCTTTGTCCCAACCATGCCCTGAGATGCAATAGACATATTTCACGATCGCATCACGGAGAAATTAAAGAAATTACAACAAAGAACACAGACACAACAAATTATTCCTAAATATCAAACTAGGAAATATTTTGAACTTATGCGTAAATTAAAGAACAATAATTCCATTGTCATCAACAAGTCTAACAAAGGTGGTAACGTCGTGCTATGGGACAAAACCGAGTATAGAAAGGAGGCATATCGACATTTGAACAACGGAGCATGTTACTGCAAAATTAACATGGCGCAAGTAAAAAAGATACAAAAGAACTATAAGGGGGGGTGTGGCTAACCGCCAACGGGAATGGCCGCTCGGTAGTTGCACTCCGTAGCGCCACTCCCGCAATATATTCACCCCTACTGGCCCGATTCCTGCCCTGGTGTCGCCGGGGTACTCCTGGGGAGCCCGGCTACCGCCCGTATAATTTTCGAGTCGTTCGAAGACAGTGCCCCGCGAGAGCTCCGGATACCGCGACCTCGCGGGTGCCCCTGCCCGTGAGAGTGAGTTGCGGTGCGGATCGGGCGCCACGCGAGACCGCGGCTGAGGCCTAGAGTGACGGGGCCCCGCGGCGGTGAACTGAGGAACTCCCCCTTGTAGCCGGCGCTGTTGACTCCCCGATGTGACTGCAGCAACCATCCCAGCAGCCGGGTGAGTGACGGGGGGCCAAGTGAATGGTGCGGCGGCCCCCGTAAGGAGTGAAGGTGTGTGCTGTTGCTGCCACGTGTGTGTGTGGGCCCGAGGTGGCCCCGAGGATTATATGCTGTCGTGGAGGCAGACCTACAGATCAAGAACGACGTCCTGAAGGTGCACGCTGGGGGTCCCCTGATCTACCGGGTACAGTGCGCAGTGTGGCCCAGAGAGAGAGGCGACTTACAGTTGGTCAGCCGACAGAACTGGGACCTGCCTGAAGGTTGAAAAGGACATAGATGTGCCCCCCCCCCGCCTTACCGGCACTAACGAGCCAACAAGAGAGGGTTGGAAGTGGCCCTCGGACTGCACTGCGATCCTCTGTGGTCCAGCCGCTGGGGGCCTAACAGATTCGCTTTCTGCAAGTCCCTACAGGCGACAAGCTCGACTCCTGAACAGTGTGCAACCCCACATATATAATTACTGGTCTAGAGACAGGCTGCAAAGTGCTGGTGTGGTTGCCTGAAGCGGACCGTTCACCGCTGGAGCGCTTAGACCTGGTGGCTACAACTACGGGGCCCTGGAGTATGGGGAACAATTTTGACTCACCCTAGGTGTGACATCTCGGCCCTTGGAGCGGTGAGCACGGCGGAGGCGCTGCGGCTCTGGTGCGCCTGAAGTGCCTGGTGTGGAGACTCTTGCCTGAAGGGCCCCTGAGCCTGTTGTCCCCCTGCGCGGCCTGCAGGCCATGTGTTATTGGTGACACGTACTATGACTAAGAAGTGATCCCACCGACTGGGAGATTTGTGCTGCCCGCCTTTGTGCGGCCCTTGTGCAGCGGCCTCGATCGGATACCCCTCTGTGTAGAGTGCCTCCTACGAAAGCCGACAGGCCGGGTGAAGGATTTCACTGCAGGCAGCGGGGAGTAGCGGGGGCGCCTTGAGCAGTTGTGGGGTCTCCGTGGCAATAGACAATGGCGCCCGGCCGCAATGATCAGACGACGACCTAGGCCAAGCTAGAGACGTTCGCCTGGCAGAAACAGCAGACCGACGACCGTTCGGAGGCAGGGACGCCGGGGGACGCCAAGGAACCATCAAATAAGGATTTACTTGAAGCAATAACGGTGATAAGGACCACCCTTGAGGTGCAGATCGACACGGTGGCCAACGATGTGGCACTGATCCGAGAGAACATGAAGAAAATCACAGAAAGGGTAGGAACTGTAGAGAACACTGCCAAGGAACTGGTTACTGACACTGCCCTGCTCAAACAACAAATTACTTACCTCCGTTCTTCCCACGAGGCGATGACCCTACAGCTGGACGACTACGAAGGTTGAATGGCGTGCCGGAACGCGCGGAGGGGCAAACGGCAGACCTTTTTGTGGAGGAACTGGTCCTTAAACATCTACAACCCAGAGGACTCTCCAAATCCTTTACGATTGAAAGAGCTCATTGAGTGCCTGGAGGCCGTCCGAGGCCAGGAGCGCCCCCTCGACCACTGCTGGCGCGGTTGTTTAACTTTCGAGACCGCAATGTTATTTTACAGACAGCAAGGCCGGCCCCACCACTTACCCTGGAGAACAGCAAGATCATGTTCGTTCCAGGAATTTCCTAGAGGTGAAACGGGCCCTACGTGATCAAGAAATCAAGTATGCAATGATGTTCCCCGCCAAGCTTCGAGTGGATGCGAATGGAAAGTCATGGTTCTTCACTCGACCTGAAGAAGCTTGGGACTGGCTGGAGGGATGGCGCACGGTTGAAAAGAAAGGAAAAAAGGCATTTTCAGCGGCTGACGACAACGCTGACTGGCGCCAGCAGAGACGTTCTCCTCCACATTCTGACTCTGACTCCCAGGGACCTACGGGAGGGCGCTGATTCGATGGCCGGTAAGGCTGGGTGAGATTGTAGTGTCCTCTTGACGCCCTCACGAACTCTGTAGAACATGGTCTTAGCGCCGTGGACACTCTAACATGGGTACATACAAATCTAGTACTAGGGGGGATACTAGTGCAGTTTTCTGATGCCTATGTCACGTTGGTTGTCTACTCTATGGATATAGCCCTAGTACAGGATGGAGTTGTTTACGTTGCTGATTACTATGGTTGTTCAACATGCTAGGTTGTTATGTGACGCAATGGTATTCTTATGTAACGTGTCGCTGCACTGTTATCGACATTGTGAGTCCCACAGGATATCCAACGAGGATCATGCCGGAATTCGGTATTGTGTTCTGCTTCTGGGGTGGGGGTCGGATTGAGGGGTGGAGAAATGGCTGTACGAGAGTTATGCAAATTGGGAGTGGGGTTACTTGCGTTCCCTGAAATTGTTCATGGGTGGGCGACTGGCACTCTGCATGTTGGGGTTGGCGGGCGGTTTTGGTCCCGTTAAGCAGGGAGGCAGGGAGGGGGGGTACGTTTACTGGGATGGGGGTAATCTGGAGTTTACTTTGTTGGGGGATGTTCTTGGGGGTGTTTTGCCGCAAGTCTACATGATTGCTTATGTATGCACGTTTGGGTTCATTGTTTAAATGCAGCAGGACGAATTGACATTTTATATAAGTGCATCTTTGATTGTACAGATGGTCAAGTCACGGATTTCATATCCTACAGCACCGAAATGCGATGCAGCACAGCGGGAGCTGCACAGAAAGTCACCGTAGAGGGTTCCACCCGACATAGACACTCCCTACAATCCACTATATCGTTATTAGAGACATATGGCAAGAGGTCAGGGACTTAGACTCATGACATGGAATGTCAACTGGTTAGGGGACAAAATTAAGCGAGGGATAGTGCTACAATATCTACACCGTCAGCGGCTGGATATGGTGTTGTTCCAGGAAACCCATCTAATAGGTAACTCTTGTATGGCTCTTAACAGAAAGGGATATCATATGGTAGCGCATTCAGGCTGCACCACGGGGTCCAGAGGGGTGGGAATCCTCCTTCGGAAAGGCTGCCCCTATATGATACAAAATACATGGACTGACCCACAGGGCAGATATGCAGCTTGCACGGGCATGTAGGAGGGCAGAGTCCTCAATGTTATCTTGGTCTATGCCCCTCCGGGTCTTCAACGCATGACACTAGCAGATGTAGGAGTGCTCTTACTGAACCTACCCATGGGCACACTAGTGATGGGGGGCGACTTTAACCTGACGATGCATGGCCAAATGGACCCATCCCCGCCCAGACGTGACTCAACGCACGGCTCACAATTACATGACTTTACTAATGCACTGGGGATAGTAGATCTCTGGAGGTGGTCACATCCCCACGACACACTCTACACATTCCAATCCGGTGTCCATGGCAGCCTATCACGACTGACTACCTGGTTACCATGCACAACACAAAAAAGGACTTTGCGGACGCCACCTGCCTTGCGCGGGGAGCGTCGGATCATTCCCCGGT
Source organism: Triturus cristatus (assembly GCF_964204655.1). NCBI lineage: Eukaryota > Metazoa > Chordata > Amphibia > Caudata > Salamandridae > Triturus > Triturus cristatus. Next base: position 850,019,691 of record NC_140582.1, read on the forward strand.
CACGGCAGTCTTCGGAGCTCACCGTGCAACAAAACCGGGTCCCATCATGATCCAGCCCTGGGTGTTCAGGATCCCGCACATCAGAGACAACTTACGGAAGGACACTGATTACTATTTTGAGGAGAACTTGGGGTCTGTGAAGTCAGCAATCACGCTCCGGGGTCGCATATGGGGCGGTGATAAAGGGAAGGGCGCTGTCAATTATGGTGAGCCACAGGGCAGAGCGCAACCGGAGGGTGAGCGAATTGGAAACGGAGATCCTTGATCTTCAACAGGCCGCATCGCAGAACCCTGATCAGGATACCCAACATATCCTCAGTATCAAGAGGCAGGATTATAGACAGTTTCTTTTGGAGGACGCCAACAGGCGTGCTCTCGCCACCCGGCATAGAATTTACGAACAGGGCGAGCGAATTGGGAAACTTTTGGCATGGCAGGAACGTAAAGAACAGTCAGCGAGATGGGTGCGCGCAATTAAGAGGCCCGATGACGTTCTGATTACCGACCCCCAGGGCATTGTGGAGACGTTCGCGAAATACTATGAGCGAATATACGCAATCCCACAGCACTCACCGGCAAAATGGGCAACAGATTTCCTAGCTACTATTGAGGTAACAAGTATTTCCCAACTGGACAGAGAGGCTTTAGATGCTGATATCTCGGTCGAGGAGGTCCAGAAAGCTATTCAGGACATCCTGGCAGGGAAGGCGATGGGCCCTAATGGGCTTCCGATTGAACTGATGAAGCCAGTGGCTTTGACGCTCGCCCCCCACTTTCTAAATCTATACAATTTATGTTATGAGAACGGCCTCCTACCGGCGGATATTCGCGCGGCCACCATTGTGGTCATTCACAAGCCTGGAAAACCAGTGGACGAGTGCACATCGTACCGACCCATTTCTCTGCTAACTGTGGAGGCCAAAATCTTGGCCAAGCTGTTAGCTAACCGTCTGCTCCCTTTTCTCGCTGACTTGATTCACACGGACCAATCAGGATTTATGCCGGGTCGGAACGCGGCACGTAATTTATGTCGAGTCCATGGTGCACTGGGCAGGGTTGAGACAATAGAGGAAGAAGCGATCTTGCTCGCGCTTGATGCAAAAATGGCATTTGACTCCATGGCATGGGACTATTTGTTTGTGGTTCTGACTCGCATAGGGATCGGGCCCAAGCTGATTGGGTGGATCAGACTTTTATATACGCTTCCCACTGCCCATGTCTCAGTGAAGAACCATCGCTCAGACTCTTTTCCCCTTTGTCGGGGTACGAGGCAGGGCTCTCCATTGTCGCCGCTCCTCTTTTCCCTGGCCCTTGAACCTTTAGCTGTATGGATCAGGGGGGACCCCGGTATTAGAGGCATTAAATGGATGAATGACCATGAAGACCGCATACCTTTATATGCAGATGACATTCTACTTTATCTTGCCTCACCAGCACGCACCCTCCGCAGTGTTCTCCATATTTACCACATATTTGGGGCCCACTCTGGTTACCAGATAAACTGGTCCAAATCTCAGATGTATTCCCTCTGGGGTGACCCTCTGCAAAGTCCTTGTGGATATACCATTCCAGTAGCGACCCAGGGTTTCCGGTACCTTGGCATCTTTATAAAGATTGACGCAGCAGTGTTCTATGAACAGAATCTACTAGGACCATTGCAGAGGTTTAATTCTGATGTCGTCCACTGGAAAGCATTGCCCCTTACCATCCTGGGACGGGCGTCTTTATTTAAAATGCTTGCTCGGCCACGTTTTCTTTACGCCCTGCAAAATTCTCCCATTCAGGTCCCTGAAACCTATTTTTTGCAGATTGAGGCAGCAGTTAGAGACCTACTGTGGGAAAATAGGCCGTCTCGGATAGCTATAAGTAAGCTCACTATGGGCTGGTACAATGGGGGTATCGGGCTGCCAGACATGCGTCTACTACCAGGCGTCGCAACTAATTGCCATCAAAAAATGGGTGTTTGGGCCCCACGACGACCCCAGTTTTCACACCGACCTGTGGTTAATAGGGAAGGGAGGCTACTCCAGGGCGTTATACACAAACCACAAGAAATTACGGTTGACTGGCCCCACGGACCGTACAGTTGAGGTATGGCATGATGTCCAGCGGCGGATGGGATGGCGAGGGCGCCTCACGAAAGCCACCCCCCTGTGGGAACCTGATATCCTGGAGCATCTGAGTGCCAGTGCAGGGTTTGACAAGTGGGACATGATCGGAATTTCCACTGTGGGGGATATGTGGATCAAGGGCAAAAAAGCGTCCTTTGCGGATCTTCAACTCAAATATCAGCTGGCGCCGTTAGAGATCTTTTGCTATCTCCAAATCAGCCATGCCATAGACTGTGCCCTCCCTAAAGACACCCCACTTCCAGACTCCTCTCCTCTCGAGGACCGATTACTTCTGGATCCTATGGACCGTAAAGCCATCTCCCTTACGTATAAGAAATTGATCAACAACCGAGCCGACCCAATGCTGAGGCTGCGTGCTAGTTGGGAGGTGGATCTGGGGGCAGTGGCTGATGACGACTGGGTGGAGGCACTTGCTTCCCCCCCGAGAGGTGGTGGTCCCGATGCGACTCAGGCTTGTCCAGCTTAAGATTCTCCATCGGGTGTACTTTGATGCAAAATTGTTATTTAAACTAGGTAGGAGACCAGATGCACTCTGTCTTAGACACTGCAACCAAATTGGGACATTCATACATATCCTGTGGGAATGCCCCCAAATATACACCAATACTGGACAGACGTCACCCGACAAATGTCAAGGTTTTGCGACAAACCCATCTCCCCTATTGTGCCTCCTGAACATTTGGGAGGCAACTGACCTCACCCAAGCTGAACAGTCGTGGGCCACCATAGGTTGGAGCATAGCGAAATGAAACATTGCCCAGAAGTGGGGGGTAGACACTGTGCCACATTTACGGGATTGGGCTAAGGACATGGACCACGCTATGGTAGTGGAGAAAACGGTATATAAAGGTAGAGGTTGCCCACGGAAATGGGATCAAAAGTGGGGACGCTGGAATAAATACAGGGGGGACATTTGTATTTCGCCCACGGTGGAACTTAGACGGGAGAGACTCGCAATACTGGAGGAGGCAAGTGCAGACATGATGTCATGAGATTCCGAGCCACCAAGAGCATTGTGTGTAAGTGGTGTTCCCAGACCCGAAGGTGTAATTGATAAGCACATTTTTATCTTGCAAAAGAACACGCGTAAATACATGTACAACCGTACAAACGAACTGGCATCAAAAAGACATCTCCTATGTTCATAGACCTTCAATATCGAGACCTCCCACCCCCTCCCCGACCACCTCACTCCCTCCACCCGCATAGACGCCCCTAGATTATACCCCCTAGCTGAAGGTGTAATTGTAACCCTCATTTTACTGTTCAGCCTTTTCTTCTGCGTGCTTTTAGGTGCTCCCAATGGCTTGCAAGTCACATTGTAATGCTAAAATGCTTGTATCCCCAACTGAGATGTTTATGTAATGTCATTATTGCTGCAGTTTTGTTTCTAATAAAAACTGTTTAAAAAAAAAAATAAAAAAAAAGAACTATAAGGATGAACTCAATATATGGAGAAGAGAAGGCCTTATCTCCAAAGACAAATTTATGTTTTTAAACAATGATTTTCCAGTGTTACCTAATATGTATTTTATTCCAAAGATACTTAAAAATGAACTGCCTGTTCCAGGTAGACCTATTGTTTCGCCAATCAAGAGTACCTTTGAAAATACATTAAAATACGTTGATTTTTATCTTCAAGATTTTGTGCTTCAGCTTCCAACTTACATTAAAGTCACTAATGACTTTTTATTCCAACTGAGCAACCAGGTATGGTCTGATGAATATGTATTTCTTACTATGGACATTACAGCCCTTTACACGAACATAGCCCACCTAGATGGTTTAAGAGCAGTCAAATATTGTTTAGACAAAAGACCAATTGAGATGCATTGTCATAATCAAATGCTTTTAAAAACTGATACATTGGTGTTTATACAATAATGTATTCATGTTTGACAACAAGGTATTTCAGCAACTGAGGGGTGTTACGATGGGGGCATGCTTCTCCCCCAGCTACGCATGTTTACATGTGAGCTGGTGGAAGAAGCATGTCCTAAGGGTGCAACACGCCTGGGAGTGGTTAATGCACATAATAAAATGGTGGCGGTACATTGATGATATGTTTGTTATATGAAGGGGGACCAAAGATCAGGCCCTTAAGTTTGTTCATATTAATGCAAACAATCTAAACCTGCATTTTATTTATTTATTTATTTATTTTTAAGATTTGTAAAGCGCAACGTATGCCCGTAGGCGTCTTGGCGCTATGACTCAACTAATGCCTCCATGAGGACGGTGGCGAATTAAAGGTAATGAGGTGAGGAGAAGAGCTACTGGTCAAACAGCCAGGTTTTCAACAATTTCCTGAATTGGAACAATGTGGGTGTAGATCTAATCACCAATGGAAGAGTGTTCCAAAGTCTGGCTGCGGTGTTAGTGAAACATCTATCTCCCCAGGTGACAGTCTTGGTCCGTGGCACCACTAGTTGGTGTAGATTTTTGGATCTTAATTGTCGGGTAGGGCAATAGAGAGTGAGCTTCTGTTTAAGAAACTCCGGCCCTAGCTGATGGAGGGCTTTAAAGGTAAGACACAAAGTTTTGAATCTGATCCGGTTTTTGACCGTCAACCAATGATAATTCCTGATTACTTGCTTAATCGGTTTAAATTTGGGGGTCCCAGATAGCAATCTTTCAGCCGCATTCTGGACCAATTGTAGCTTGGCGACCACCCGAGCTTGAGCATTTGCAAATAAACCGTTACAGTAATCAAGAGATGACAATATCAATGAACTCACCACAGTTTTCCTAGCACTTTCTGGAAGAAATGGAATTATTTTTCTTAAAATTTTAAGTTTGTAAAATGCTAAGGACGCTGTTTGATTGACATGATTAACAAAATTTAATTTCTCATCAAAGATGACACCCAGATTCCTGACCTTCTGAACTGGAGTTGGTATAGCTCCGAGTAATGGGGGCCACCAAATACTCCCATATAGATGTATCTGTGGCTAATTTTCTAGATGTCACTGTTCAAGTCATAAAGGGAAAAGTGGAAACGTCTATTTAGGAAGGCCACATCAGGAAACACAGTATTACATGCAGGTAGTTTCCATCTGCAGCACACGATTTCCAGCATTCCGTATGGAGAATTTCTCTGTATTCACAAGGCATGCAGTACACTGGAAGCCCGAGAATACCATCAAACGGAAGCGAAAAAAAGACTTGAAGCTACAGGATATAGCCCTAAGAAATTGGACATAGCTATGAAGAAGGCCAATGAGAAAAAAAGGGAGGTTCTTCTGAATCCAGATAGACACAAAGTGTTAGAATCAACTGACACAGGCAGTAGACGATCGAATGACATCACGGAGATGAGATTAATTACCACCTATAGCAAGCAGGCTAATAATATCAAAGCCATTATTAAGAAACAGTGGCCAATCATCCTTACGGATGTCACTTTGAAAAAGGTTCTACCCAAAAACCCCACCATCACATTTCGGAAGGCATATTCTATGTGCAACGACTTAGTGAAGAACAGTCCTGAAACATCTAAGGCCGAAAATAGGCTTTTGCCTAGAAAGGGGTTTTTCAAGTGTAGCTCATGCCGAGCTTGTAAATTTGGTACAAACCCATCGCCCTAAGAGAGCACTACACCTGTAGAACTGATCATGCAATATATGTTTTAAGGTGTAGTTGCAACTTATGTAACGTCGGAAGCACAAAATTACAAGTGTATGTGCGTATCCGTATGATAGTAAATTCTGACTCAGCCTATCCCGTCGCCAGGCATTTTAAAGCAGTCCAGGACAATAACCTTAACTGCTTGCAATATTTTGTCATCGATGCAGTACCATCAAACAAACAGGGCGGAAACCAAGAGAGGAAGTTGCGCCAGCTCGAATCTCGATACATAATCAAGCTTGACACCAAATCTCCGTAGGGCTGAATATCAGAGAAGATTTGCACGTTTTCTTGTGAGCCAACTGGGTATATGTTGGTGTTACGGGCTATCAGAAACAGGATCAGATATCACCCTAGGGCTTGTAAAATGTGTGTATATTGATTACTAAAAGAGGAGTAATAAGTAATAATAACGGTTACACCTATGGCCAAAAAATGTGTAGCTCTTGGATGTTGAGATGATTATACATTGCAATGCTATGATAACCATATTGAGATAAGGAAATACAAATAATTCCATACCAGGTGGCTCCCTGGTTATTAGATTCCACAACAGCTGTGTAAGAAAACACCTAATTTTTAAAGTGGATGTAGATATGTGACACAAGGTATTGGTACTTAGTAATGTCAAGTCAACTATCCATCCCACTGCACCAAACTGGACCACAAATGTGCTTAATCAATATTATGATCTCATTTTCTTATATTTATTGCACTTTGCACTTAAAATTCCCACTTGCACTTTGCAGGCTTCAGTACTGTCTCTGCACTAGCACTATGTATATAATGATTTACATCAAAACAGAGTAGGCCCAGCTTTTTGCCTATTTGCACATTAGCCCCTTCGCTGCTAGCCTGTAACTTCTTCTAATTATGACAGCTGTTTGAAATCAATATACCGTTACATCCACTGGACCTTTCTGGTTGTGGGGATATATAGGACTTGTAGGTTCACCAAGAACCTGACGAACCCAGAGCCAATAAAACTGAGGAGCGTCTTGCAATGGTTTTTTATTATATACCGGGTATATAGCAACTAATTTGGGAAAATATATACATGGAAAAATCGGCATGAAAGACACCTATGTATTTCTGGAATTTTAACAAAATATGAGTTTAGAAACAATAGGTATTTGCACATTTCCGAAACTGTGAGTACCAATACTAGAACGAGAATTATAGGTCATTTTTCAAAATGACTTCTTTTTTGCACATTGTCTTTCGTTTGAAAGGTAGAAATGCATCGAAAGTCAATAGGTAATAACAGTTGCTCTACAATTCTGTTACCCTAAGTCTCCCGATAAAAATGGTACCTCACTTCTGTGGGTTGGCCTAGTGCCCGCGACAGAAAACGCTCAAAACGCAACGTGGACACACTTTAATTTTACAGTAAAAACTGACCTTTGTTTTGTAGAGTGCCTAGCTGTAGGTTTTGAACCCTAGCTCTGCCGGCACCTAGGGAAACCTAGCAAACCTATAAATTTTTTTAAACTAGACACCCAGGGGAATCCAGAATGGGGTGACTTGACTGGCTCTAACCAGGTTCTATTACCTAGGCTCTCTTGCAAACCTACAAATTTGTAAAAAAAAAAAAACTAATTTTCCTCACATTTCTGTGGTGGAAAGTTCTGGAATCCGCGTAGATCCACAAAATTCCACCAATTCCGCATTCTCCAAAGTCATCCGAGAAAAATGGTAATTCACTTGTGTGGGAAGGCCTAGTGCCCGCGACAGGAAACGGCCCAAAACGCAACGTAGACACACCACATTTTCACAATGAAAACGGACCCTTTTTTGCAAAGTGCCTAGCTCTAGATTTTGAACCCTTACTCTGCCAGCATCTAAGGAAACCTAGCAAACCTATACATTTTTAAAACCTAGACACCCAGAGGAACCCAGGATGGAGTGACTTGACTGGCTCTCACTAGGTTCTGTTACCGAGAAGCCCTTGCAAACCTAGAAATTTGTCAAAAAAACAAATTTTCCTCACATTTCTGTGGTGGAAAGTTCTGGAATCTGCGGGGATCCACAAAATTCCACCCACCCCATGTTCCCTAAAATCTTCCAAGAAAAATGGTACCTCACTTGTGTGGTTAGGCCTAGGGCCCGCGACAGGAAACGGCCCAAAATGCAACGTGGACACACCACATTTTCACAGGGAAAACTGACCTTTTTTTTGCAAAGTGCCTAGCTCTAGATTTTGAACCCTAACTCTGCCAGCACCTAAGGAAACCTAGCAAACCTATACATTTTTGAAAACTAGACACCCAAGGGAACACAGGATGGGGTGGCTTGACTGGCTCTCACCAGGTTCTGTTACCCAGAATCCCTTACAAAGCTACAAATTTCTCCCCAAAAAACAAATTTTCCTCACACCTCTGTGGTGGAAAGTTCTGGAATCTGCATGGATCCACAAAATTCCACCCACCCCATGTTCCCTAAAGTCTTCCAAGAAAAATGTTACCTCACTTGTGTGGGTAGGCCTAGGGCCCGCAACAGGAAACGGCCCAAAATGCAACGTGGACACACCACATTTTCACAGGGAAAACTGACCCTTTGTTTGCAAAGTACCTAGCTGTAAATTTTGAACCCTAGCTCTGCCGGCACCTAGTGAAACCTAGCAAACCTATACATTTTTAAAAACTAGACAACCAGGGGAATCCAGGATGGGGTGACTTGACTGGTTCTCACCAGGTTCCCCAGAATCCCTTGCAAACCTCAAAATTTGTAAAAATAAAAACACATTTACCTCATATTTCTGTGGTGGAAAGTTTGGGAATCTGCATAGATCCACAAAATTCACCCCCCCCCCGCGTTCCCCAAAGTCTTCTGAGAAAAATGGTACCTCACTTGTGTGGGTAGGCCGAGTGCCTGTGACAGGAAACGGCCCAAAACGCAACGTGGACACACCACATTTTCACAGTGAAAACTGACTTTTTTCTTGCAAAGTGCCTAGCTGTAGATTTTGAACCCTAGCTCTGCCGGCACCTAGGGAAAGCTAGCAAAGCTATGCATTTTTGAAAACTAGACACCTGGGGGTTTCCAGGGCGATATGGCTTGCATAGTTCCCCCAACATTTTCTAACCCAGAATCCCCTGCAAATCTCAAATTTAGCTGAAAAAACAATCACTTTTTCCAAACATTTTTGTGTGGGAAAGTTGTGGCATCACCGGGCTGACACAAATTTCCTACCACCCATCATTACCCAGGTCTCCCGATAAAAACTGGTGCCTCTCTCGTGTGGGAGGCCCAAGTACCCACAACAGGCTTTTTGCCCTCCCGGGGGGCAGATTGGGGGCTACTGCCCCCATCTGCACCCGTGGGGGCAGAAAGACTGTTATTGTGCAGGGTGGGGTTGGGGGCTTTGGCGTGCCCATATTGGGCAGCCCCCACCCCTAATTAACATAATAAAATTAATCCCTGGTTTCTAGTGGGCTTTCTGCCCCCCCGGGGGCAGATTGGGGGTTGTAGCCCTCAATCTGCCCCCCGGGGGGGGGACAGAAAGACTGAATTTAGCCCCAATATTATGGGGGGTGCAAAGGCCCTTGCCCAAAGGGGCCGCTCCCCCCTCCCTGGTATCTAGTGGGTGAATCCCTACTTGGGAATCGCCCCCCTGGGACAATCCCCAAGCAGGGATCCACTAGGGATGGGTTCAGTTGGAAAGGGTAGATTCTCCCCTTTCCAACGATACCTCTCCCAAGTGTTTCGGTGCTCAGGGAGCTGAGATAGCCTCACGAGCACTGAAACACTAAAACTGAAACTATTTCAGTTTCGTTTTCAATCTAATGACGACAGCGCGCCATGCGCGCGATCGTCATTGGATTGAAAATGAGTGAGGGGCCTCTGGAGGTTGGGGAAGCTCTTCCCCACCTCCTGAGGCCCCAAACAAAATGGAAATCCCTCTGCTGTTTGCAGCAGAGGGATTTCGTGCCCCTGGTTCCGTCATGAGCACAGGAGCACCGGTGCTCATGACGGAACCATTACGTCATGAGCACCGAAAGGGTTAGAAGATCTAACAAATTGCTATTTATATTTAAGGACAATATTTATTGATTGCACTTTGCACCTTATAACAGTCGGAAACGAACAGGCATAAAGAAATTATTATTATTGTCTCACATTCTTGGTTTTAAGTCTTAAAAAAAGTTGCGTAGCCCTTTGGCGCATCACCCATGCAGGGAGTGTTTATATGTTAAACAAATATTTATTACCTTGTTAAGCACTATGCACTTTAAAATGTAACCTTTATGAATGTAACCCCTGTATTGGTACGCATTAGATACTAAGATTGTAAATACGGAAGTTATGTTTGAGACAACTTGAGCAAGATATCGACTGGTAACATGCACTATGCACTTTATTTTCGGAGAACTCACAATGAATATAGAAATTTAAAAAATGGCAAATTAATGTGCTAAACTGTGGTTAATTTCAAAAAGTGAGCGCATCTAGATTGACTATTAATGCGCCACATATAACTCTATATTTCAGTTTACCTAAATATGTAAAAGAGGTGAACATGCACCGTATTTTGTCTATTTCTGTTGAATGCCGACCACGTCACAGGAAGCTTCACTTTCCCTTTAAATACCCGTTTATATAAGCCGTATGTCATGTGATCAAGGACACTGTCTGTGTCCGAAACGCGTCAGAGGCAACACCGTTAATTTAATAAAGCATCAAGTTTGGCACCAGCTATACCTTGAGTCCGTGTTCCTGAGAGTGCGCAACTGCACTTGGGATTTCACCAGTGGATATGGATATTATATATATATATATATATATATATATATATATATATATATATATATATATATATATATATATATATATATATATATATATATATATATATATATATATATATATATATGCCACTGCCGCATCTGCTTTCCATGCCGAATCCAGGAAGTAGTGTTTAGTGAACGTATGCACGTTGGACCTTGTTGCCGCTGTACAAATGTCTGGAAGTGACAGACACTTCTATAGAGGAGTGATTGGATTTATTGTGATCTTGGAAATTGTTTGGTGTTACACTAGAGTTATGTCAACCAGCATACAAGCTTTTTGTGTTTCAATTCGACTACCTCTAAGTGGTTCGCCCAGAAGTATAGGGGGGACACTAGTGAGAATAATTTTGTTAGGGTTATTGTTATATATTTGTTGTTCGCTTTTTTATTGTGATATATGTCATTTGTTTGTTTTCTCTTTTGATTGGGTGCCATTGTTTATGTGTGCTACAAACAGATTGTGATACATTCGTTCAGAATAATAATAACTGTGGAGAGGGTTATTAAATGTGCTCTACTCAAAAATATATTCATTTATTATTTTTTCCTTTTATACCATTTTCTATTGTATAAAATTACGTCCCATAGCCAGGGATAAAAGGGTTATTTGGGTATACCCATGTTGATTATGTTTGTAAGTGATGGCCCAGCAAAAAGGGCTGTAGAGGCTGCCATTTTCCTTGTGGAGTGTGCAGACACCTTTGCGGACAGAGGCTTTTCAGCTTTGTTATGGGAGAAAACAATTGCAGAAGAGGATGGGGTGACTTCACTGGCTCTCACCAAGTTCTATTACCCAGAATCCCTTGCAAACCTAAACATTTGTTTAAAAAAACATTTTCCTCACATTTCTGAGGTGGAAAGTTCTGGAATCTACGTGGATCCACAAAATTCCCCCCACCCCGCGTTTCCCAAAGTCTGCCAAGAAAAATCGTACCTCACCTGTGTGGGTAGGCCTAGTGCTGGAGACAGGAAATGGCCCAAAACGCAACATGGATACACCACATTTTCACACTGAAAACTGACCCTTTTTTTGCAAAGAGCCTAGATGTACATTTTGAACGCTAGCTCTGCCGGCACCTAAGGAAACCTAGCAAACCTATACATATTTGAAAACTAGACACCCAGGGGAATCCAGGATGGGGTGACTTGACTGGCTCTCACTAGGTTCTGTTACCCAGAATCCCTTGCAAACCTAAAATTTTGTCCCATGAAACACATTTTCCTCACATTTCTGTGGTGGAAAGTTCTGGAATCTGCGTGGATCTACAAAATTCCACCCACCCCGCGTTGCCTAACGTCTTCTGAGAAAAATGGTACCTCAGTTGTGTGGGTAGGCCTCGGGCCCGCGACAGGAAACGGCCCAAAACGCAACAAGGACACACCACATTTTCACAGGGAAAATTGACCCTTTTTTGCAAAGTGCCTAGCTCTAGATTTTGAACCCTTACTCTGCCAGCATCTAAGGAAACCTAGCAAACCTATACATTTTTAAAACCTAGACACCCAGAGGAACCCAGGATGGAGTGACTTGACTGGCTCTCACTAGGTTCTGTTACCGAGAAGCCCTTGCAAACCTAGAAATTTGTCAAAAAAACAAATTTTCCTCACATTTCTGTGGTGGAAAGTTCTGGAATCTGCGGGGATCCACAAAATTCCACCCACCCCATGTTCCCTAAAATCTTCCAAGAAAAATGGTACCTCACTTGTGTGGTTAGGCCTAGGGCCCGCGACAGGAAACGGCCCAAAATGCAACGTGGACACACCACATTTTCACAGGGAAAACTGACCTTTTGTTTGCAAAGTGCCTAGCTCTAGATTTTGAACCCTAACTCTGCCAGCACCTAAGGAAACCTAGCAAACCTATACATTTTTGAAAACTAGACACCCAAGGGAACACAGGATGGGGTGGCTTGACTGGCTCTCACCAGGTTCTGTTACCCAGAATCCCTTACAAAGCTACAAATTTCTCCCCAAAAAACAAATTTTCCTCACACCTCTGTGGTGGAAAGTTCTGGAATCTGCATGGATCCACAAAATTCCACCCACCCCATGTTCCCTAAAGTCTTCCAAGAAAAATGTTACCTCACTTGTGTGGGTAGGCCTAGGGCCCGCAACAGGAAACGGCCCAAAATGCAACGTGGACACACCACATTTTCACAGGGAAAACTGACCCTTTTTTTGCAAAGTACCTAGCTGTAAATTTTGAACCCTAGCTCTGCCGGCACCTAGTGAAACCTAGCAAACCTATACATTTTTAAAAACTAGACAACCAGGGGAATCCAGGATGGGGTGACTTGACTGGTTCTCACCAGGTTCCCCAGAATCCCTTGCTAACCTCAAAATTTGTAAAAATAAAAACACATTTACCTCATATTTCTGTGGTGGAAAGTTTGGGAATCTGCATAGATCCACAAAATTCACCCCCCCCCCGCGTTCCCCAAAGTCTTCTGAGAAAAATGGTACCTCACTTGTGTGGGTAGGCCGAGTGCCTGTGACAGGAAACGGCCCAAAACGCAACGTGGACACACCACATTTTCACAGTGAAAACTGACCCTTTTCTTGCAAATTGCCTAGCTGTAGATTTTGAACCCTAGCTCTGCCGGCACCTAGGGAAAGCTAGCAAAGCTATGCATTTTTGAAAACTAGACACCTGGGGGTTTCCAGGGAGATATGGCTTGCATAGTTCCCCCAACATTTTCTTACCCAGAATCCCCTGCAAATCTCAAATTTAGCTGAAAAAACAATCACTTTTTCCAAACATTTTTGTGTGGGAAAGTTGTGGCATCACCGGGCTGACACAAATTTCCTACCACCCATCATTCCCCCAGGTCTCCCGATAAAAACTGGTGCCTCTCTCGTGTGGGAGGCCCAAGTACCCACAACAGGCTTTTTGCCCTCCCGGGGGGCACATTGGGGGCTACTGCCCCCATCTGCACCCGTGGGGGCAGAAAGACTGTTATTGTGCAGGGTGGGGTTGGGGGCTTTGGCGTGCCCATATTGGGCAGCCCCCACCCCTAATTAACATAATAAAATTAATCCCTGGTTTCTAGTGGGCTTTCTGCCCCCCCCCGGGGGCAGATTGAGGGTTGTAGCCCTCAATCTGCCCCCCGGGGGGGGGGACAGAAAGACTGAATTTAGCCCCAATATTATGGGGGGTGCAAAGGCCCTTGCCCAAAGGGGCCGCTACCCCCTCCCTGGTATCTAGTGGGTGAATCCCTACTTGGGAATCGCCCCCCTGGGACAATCCCCAAGCAGGGATCCACTAGGGATGGGTTCAGTTGGAAAGGGTAGATTCTCCCCTTTCCAACGATACCTCTCCCAAGTGTTTCGGTGCTCAGGGAGCTGAGATAGCCTCACGAGCACTGAAACACTAAAACTGAAACTAAGTTTCAGTTTCGTTTTCAATCTAATGACGACAGCGCACCATGCGCGCGATCGTCATTGGATTGAAAATGAGTGAGGGGCCTCTGGAGGTTGGGGAAGCTCTTCCCCACCTCCTGAGGCCCCAAACAAAATGGAAATCCCTCTGCTGTTTGCAGCAGAGGGATTTCGTGCCCCTGGTTCCGTCATGAGCACAGGAGCACCGGTGCTCATGACGGAACCATTACGTCATGAGCACCGAAAGGGTTAGAAGATCTAACAAATTGCTATTTATATTTAAGGACAATATTTATTGATTGCACTTTGCACCTTATAACAGTCGGATACGAACAGGCATAAAGAAATTATTATTATTGTCTCACATTCTTGGTTTTAAGTCTTAAAAAAAGTTGCGTAGCCCTTTGGCGCATCACCCATGCAGGGAGTGTTTATATGTTAAACAAATATTTATTACCTTGTTAAGCACTATGCACTTTAAAATGTAACCTTTATGAATGTAACCCCTGTATTGGTACGCATTAGATACTAAGATTGTAAATACGGAAGTTATGTTTGAGACAACTTGAGCAAGATATCGACTGGTAACATGCACTATGCACTTTATTTTGGGAGAACTCACAATGAATATAGAAATTTAAAAAATGGCAAATTAATGTGCTAAACTGTGGTTAATTTAAAAAAGTGAGCGCATCTAGATTGACTATTAATGCGCCACATATAACTCTATATTTCAGTTTACCTAAATATGTAAAAGAGGTGAACATGCACCGTATTTTGTCTATTTCTGTTGAATGCCGACCACGTCACAGGAAGCTTCACTTTCCCTTTAAATACCCGTTTATATAAGCCGTATGTCATGTGATCAAGGACACTGTCTGTGTCCGAAACGCGTCAGAGGCAACACCGTTAATTTAATAAAGCATCAAGTTTGGCACCAGCTATACCTTGAGTCCGTGTTCCTGAGAGTGCGCAACTGCACTTGGGATTTCACCAGTGGATATATATATATATATATATATATATAAATATATATATATATAGATATATATATATATATATATATATATATATATATATGCCACTGCCGCATCTGCTTTCCATGCCGAATCCAGGAAGTAGTGTTTAGTGAACGTATGCACGTTGGACCTTGTTGCCGCTGTACAAATGTCTGGAAGTGACAGACACTTCTATAGAGGAGTGATTGGATTTATTGTGATCTTGGAAATTGTTTGGTGTTACACTAGAGTTATGTCAACCAGCATACAAGCTTTTTGTGTTTCAATTCGACTACCTCTAAGTGGTTCGCCCAGAAGTATAGGGGGGACACTAGTGAGAATAATTTTGTTAGGGTTATTGTTATATATTTGTTGTTCGCTTTTTTATTGTGATATATGTCATTTGTTTGTTTTCTCTTTTGATTGGGTGCCATTGTTTATGTGTGCTACAAACAGATTGTGATACATTCGTTCAGAATAATAATAACTGTGGAGAGGGTTATTAAATGTGCTCTACTCAAAAATATATTCATTTATTATTTTTTCCTTTTATACCATTTTCTATTGTATAAAATTACGTCCCATAGCCAGGGATAAAAGGGTTATTTGGGTATACCCATGTTGATTATGTTTGTAAGTGATGGCCCAGCAAAAAGGGCTGTAGAGGCTGCCATTTTCCTTGTGGAGTGTGCAGACACCTTTGCGGACAGAGGCTTTTCAGCTTTGTTATGGGAGAAAACAATTGCAGAAGAGATCCAATGTGCAATGCTGCTCCTTGAAAGGGCCTGCCCTTTCCCCGGAGAAGTAAAAGATACATAAAGCTGATCCGATATCCTGAAAGTCTTTGTTCTATGGATGCAGAAGTTGATGCATCTCTACGTCTAAAGAACGCAAAGCTCTTTCAGCAGGGGTTGAAGGATTTCCAAAGTACGTTGTGAGCACTACTGGCTCATTCAAGTGAAAAGTTGGAACCTTTGGTATAAAGTAATGGTTTGTTCTTAACATTACTTTATCCTGCTTGAACTGAAGAAAGGGTTCAGCCACAGTGAAAGCCCGAATCTCACTAATTCTTCTAGATGATGTGAGGGCCAAAAGAAGAGCAGTCTTCCACAA
This sequence comes from Triturus cristatus, assembly GCF_964204655.1. NCBI lineage: Eukaryota > Metazoa > Chordata > Amphibia > Caudata > Salamandridae > Triturus > Triturus cristatus. The sequence continues at coordinate 850,035,729 of NC_140582.1, forward strand.
CACGTATTTTAAGTCAGCTTTGTGGATCAGCTCAAAGGGCGATTTCATCAATTGGGCCAGGACTGTGTTTAACTCCCAAGGAACTGCTGGGCGCTTTAAGCATGGGAACACTCTGAAGAAGCCCTTCATAAACACTAACAATTCTTGACAGCCACAGAGAGAGTTTCCGCGGTTTTCTGCGAAACCTGGAAATTGCAGCCAAGTGTACTTTGATTGATGAATGAGCTAACTTTGACTTTGCTAAATGAAGTAGGTAAGGCAATACTTGCTCCGGGGTCAAGAGTAAAGGATGTATTTCGTTTTCGAAGCACAAGTGGCAAAATCTCTTCCATTTTGCAGCGTATACCCGATTACCGGAAGAAGCTCTAGCCCGCTGAAGAATGGACTTGCAATCAGGAGCGATGTATAGATCTGTGAATTCATAGTCGTGAAGTTTCAAGCTGATAAACTCAGAGATTTTTTCTGTGGATGAACAATCTGGTAGTTGACCACGGACATTAGGTTTGGCAATGGTTGAAGGAGAATGTGCGGAGATATCGAGCATAGGAGAAGCTCTGGGAACCAAAACTGCCTCAGCCATGCCGGAGCTATTAGAATGAGATGACATGGTTCTTTTTTCATTTTGCTCAGAAACCTTGGGATGAGGGGAAATGGCAGGAAAACGAAGGCGAACCTCCCCGTCCACTGCATCTGCAGAGCGTTCCCCCAAAAGTTGGCCTGAGGAAACCTGGTGGCGAACCTTTCACACTTCCTGTTGCTTGCTGTCATGAAGAGATCCAGCTATGGAGTACCCTACAGTTTGAACACTCGCCGCAGCTGTTTCTAATCCAACTCCCATTCGTGACACTGGGAATTGGTTCTGCTTAAAGAATCTGCCCACTCGTCGTACACGCCTGGAACATGCTCTATCTACAACGTTATCTTGTGCTGAATTAGCCATCTCCAAATTTCCTGGGCCTGGTCCGATAACGTGAGAGACCTGGTGCCCCCTTGTTTAGCCAGATAGAATATCGTTGTGGGGTTGTCTGTTCTTACCAGAACAGAGGATCCTTGGGTCCTCGGAGGGAATGCCTACAGTCCCAGGAATACTGCCCTCAATTTCAAGAGATTGATGTGCAGTTGCGTTTCTTGCATGGACCATTTTCCATGGATTTGCAACTCCTGAAGATGCGCCCCAACCGCCTATTGTGGCGTCCGTAGTCATAACATAGCTGGGCTGTATTGCCTGAAACGAGAGGCCTGGAGAGATATTTCATTCTTTCTCCTACCATGACAGAGCCTGTTTTAATGCCTGAGAGATAAGGATGGTGTCTTCGAAGGAGCCCTGCACCTGAATCCACTGCATGTCTAACTGCCCCTGGAGAGGTCTCATGTGCAGCTGACACTTCGGAATCAACAGGATGCATGATGACAGCATCCCCAGTAAAGATTTGAACACTCTTACAGAAGTGGACTCTCTTGCACACAGAAGGGTTGCTAAGTGTATTATTTTGTGTTTTCGTTCTGAAGTGGGAAACGCCTTCATCAGCCTGGTGTCCAGAATCGCTCAGAGGAAAATATGTTTCTGACTTGGAACCAGACATTACTTCTCTACATTGAGCTGCAAGCCTAGAGACTTGAACAGCCGTTGACAAGCCCGTGTAGATTTTCTTGCAGAGTGGAACAAAGGCCCTTTCACCAGCCAATCTTCCAGGTAGGGATAAACCTGGTGGCCCTGCCTTCTCAGAAACGCTGCTACCAGAGCCATACACTTCGTGAAACCTCTGGGGGCTGAGCGAAGGCCGAAGGGCAGAACCTTGAAGTAGTAGTGATCCCCAGCCACCTCGAACCTCGGGAATTGGCGATGCTTTGTATGAATGGAATGTGGAAGTATGCGTCCGAGATATCGAGGGACCCTAAGAAATTTCCCTTGTTCCCCAATAACAGAGTCTCTTGCAGGGATAACATTCTGAATGATTTTTTCTTGATGTATTTGTTCAGCTGTCTGAGGTCCAGAACCTGTCTCCATTTACCACATTTTTTCTTTACGCGAAAGAAATTAGAAGAGAAGCCCTTTCCTCATTGACTGAAAATAACTGTTTCTATTGCCCCCTTTCTCAGAGAGGTCGAAATTTCTTGCTTTAACAAAAGATGATGATGTATTCTTCTTGAGGGTGGATTTTGAGGAGGCTAGTGGACAAGTTCTAGGCCAGGGTGTGGCCCCGATGGATGATGTTCAGAACCCATTTGTCCTTTGTAATGGGCTGAAGTCGAGATGAGGTGGCTGGTGGATGAAAAACGTCACTGCCATCTAGAGGAATCTTGCAATTTTCCTCGCGTTGAAAGCTTGCGTCTGGCTGATTGCTGACTGTATGACACATTGGAAGCACTAAAATGTTGTTGTTGTTGTCCTCCATATTGCGGTCTATAACCTTGTTGGGAATACGGTTGAAACCTGTATGACTGATAGGGTGATCTCTGTTGAAACTGTCCTCTTCCTCTACCTCCACGAAAGGACTGAAAGCGCCTCTGTTGCAGCGCGCCTAATGAGCGTGCCGTCTCAGTATCCTTTTTTTTTTTTTTTTTTTTCAAAATTTTTTATTAAAACAATAAAGCCGTTACAAGCATGGGCCTACAACCACGAGGGCCGGCCGCTAGACTCAGAAAGGATCGTACATTAGTTAAAGCAGTAGGCGACACCTGGGGCCCAGCCCCGTAAATGGCTCAGGATAGCTCGAGAGAAGCAGGAGACATACATTTAACGTAAATAACAACAAAAAACAAAAGGCGAGGCATACGGGCAAAAAGCGTGTGTCAGGCTACATCCGGGGGACTTTTACTCCAAACCTTCAATTAGCTATCAACAGGAGGGAGTACTGAAAGATCGGGGGGGGGTAACGGGAAAGGAACATCCATATTCGATTATTACAATCAGTCGCAAGGAACCATCAAGGGTCAGGGGGACAAGGCAATATCGGTGTCCACTAGGGGGGGCGTACAGATACCCCCACGATACACGTTCCATTGCCCCCAAATTCTACCCCATGCCCCGGGTTTACCGCGGGCCACATATACCGTCTTCTCCCTGAACATACACCAGTCCATGTTTTCCTTCCATACTGACACGGTGGGTGGCCGCTGGGAGCCCCAAAGCTGCGCTATATCCCTCTTAGCAATCATGTAACCCAGGGCCGCCCACCGAGTCTGCGCCGCATTATAATCATTGGGCTCCCACACATTCAAGACACAGCGACGCACCTCCGGCAGCAGCGCCACCCCGGTGACTTGTCCCATGACCCCATGAACCCGACGCCAGTATTCCGCCACCTCCCGGCACTCCCAAAGGATATGGAGAAAGGTGGCACTGAGCCCACACCCCCGCTTGCAGAGCCCATCTTCCGAGAATCCCATCGAGACCAGACGGGGGCCCGTCACATACACCCGGTGGAGAATCTTTAACTGGACCAGGCGGAGACGGGCTGGAATGGCGACTTCCTTGGGGGACGATAGTGCGGACTGCCAGTCCTCGTCGTCTAATTCCACCCCGTCCCCCGTCCACGCCTCCCGAAGGCGCACCAATAGGTCAGCCCGATTATTAATGAGTTTTTTATAGATTAAGGAGATAGTACTGTCGGGGACATGACCATCAAGTATGCGGTCCTCGAGGGGCGAAGAGGCCGGGATCTTGGTCCCCTCCCCAAAGACAGAGAGCAGGGCATGCCGAACCTGGGCGTATCGGAAGAACTCCTTTACCGTGAGTTCGTATTCGCTCTGGAGCGCCGCGAAGGTCTTAACCGCGCCCTTCATCCATAAGTCTCCCACTCTACTGATGCCAATCGTGTCCCAACGGTCAAACCCCTTCGTTGTCCAGAGGCTTCCCAGTCGGTCGGAGGCAAATAAAGGAGTAGCGCATGTCAGTCGCTCACTCCAGCCCATGGCTACATTGGCCGCCTTCCAAATCCGTACCGCGATCTTAGTGGGGCCCGTCAGGGTCCGTCCAGCCGAGCGGGAGTAAAGCGCCCTGTTATAGTTACCGCCGGGAAGCAGGAATTTATCCATCTCATACGCCGGGTTCAAGCCAGGCGCATACGTGGCATGGTTAATGGCTGATAGCTGTGAGGCCCAATAATACCTGCGAATGTCGGGAAGCGCGATGCCCCCGTCGTACCAGGGGAGAGTGAGTTTGGCCAGGGCGATACGCGCCCGTCCGTCCCACACCAGTCTCCTCTGCAGGCTCTCTACTTCCCGAAAGTAGGCCACTGGAATGATATCGAAGGAGTTCTGAAGTGCATAGAGGAACCTGGGAAGGGACATCATTTTAAACAATGCGGCCCGACCCAGTGGGGACAGGGGCAGCCTACACCACCGAGCCGTGTCTTCCCTCAAACGCCGAAGTGGAAGCAGGAGATTGTGCTCATAGCGAGCTACCGGGTCCAGCGAGATGTGTATCCCCAGGTATTTAAAGCCGGACAGAGATATTTGGATCGGAAGCCGAGGCGGCAGGAGAGGGGGGCCACCGGAGATAGGATAGACACAGGATTTAGACCAGTTAATCGTGAGACCCGAATTTCTCCCGTAGGAAGTCAGAACATCGAAGAGAACATTAAGCGACTGCCGCGGCGAGGTAAGATACAGGAGGATATCGTCAGCATATAACGAGATCCGATCCTCAAAGCCCGGGGCCCACCGGATCCCCCTGATCGAGGGCTCCCAGCGGAGCCAAGCGGCGAGTGGCTCCAGGGCGAGAGCAAAGAGCAGAGGGGACAACGGGCACCCCTGCCTCGTACCCCTACCGAGAGCGAAGGGCCGAGAGACCCGCCCATTAACCACCACCTGAGCCATGGGTCCCGTGTAGAGAAGCTTCACCCAGCCAAGAAATCCCTCCCCAAAGCCGAATTTGGTCAAGACAGCCCAGAGGAATGGCCACTCGATGGTGTCAAAGGCCATCGTGGCATCTAAAGAAACCAGCACGGCCGGTTCGGAGAGGTACTTTGCCCTAGCGAGGGCGCCATGGAGTCGCCGCAAGTTGAGGGCGGTGTTGCGATGTGGGATGAAGCCGCATTGATCAGGATGAATCAGATCGCAGATAACGCTCAACAAACGATTGGCAAGGACTTTAGCCAGGATTTTAGGCTCTGCATTTAGCAGTGAGATAGGCCTGTAAGAGGCACAGCGGTCCCGTGGCTTACCTTCCTTGGGGATCACGACTATCGTGGCCAGTCGCTGGTCGACCGGAAGGGAACCGGCCTCAAGGGACTCCTGAAACATACGACTGAGGAAGGGAGCTAGTTTATCCGGGCGCAACTTATATAATTCGATAGGTAGACCGTTGGGACCCATGGCCTTGCCCGAGCGAAGGGACCGAATCGCAGTCGCGATTTCATCCACCGACAAGGGAGCGTCCAGCTGCTCACGGTCCTCGGCAGAAAGGACAGGCAAAGCAATGTCCCTCAGGAGAAGGCGAGAATCTTCCTCATCCCTATCAGTCACCGGGGAGTACACAGTCCGGAGGTGGTCGGCAAAACATTCCACAATCTCACCAGGCTCAGTCACACACACTCCATCCGAGACACGCAACTCCGGGACCACACGATTCACTCTCTCCTTCTTGTCCAGCCACGCAATCAGCTTTCCCGCCTTGTCCCCGGCATCATACAACCGACCCTGCTGCTCCCTATACATAGTTTTGGCAGCGTCGGTGACAAGAGATCTGTATTCAAACTGCTTCAGGCTGAGGGCATGGAGCCCGTCCGGAGTGACACCCGCCTCCAAGGCCGACTCCAGCCCCGAGATGTCAGTCTCCAGCTTCACCACCGCCTCACTCCTCAGCTTCTTGGCCACTACTATCTGGGAGAGGGCGTGTCCGCAGATTACGGTTTTAAAGGCTTCCCACAGGGACATTGCAGACAACACAGACCCCTCGTTTTCAAGAAAGTATTGGTCCATAGCCTTAACCAGACTCTCGCGGGTCGTGGGGTCTCGCAGGTACCACGGGTTAATGGGAGCGATCCGCCCTGCAGACCGCGACTCGGTGTCAAAGAGAAGCCACAGCGGGGAATGATCGGAGATACCCCTCGCCAGGTGCCTGACCTCTCGAATTCGACCCGTCTGCGCCGCGGGCATAAGGAGATAGTCTAACCTAGAAAGACTCCCATGTGCCCCAGAGTGAAAGGTGTATTGACATTGGGTCGGATGCATTAATCGCCAACTATCCACCAGGCCGAAGGTCTCCAACAGACCGCCTAGCCAAGCCTGGGCAGCGGGGAGGGCCCTGGGTGGGTGACGATCCAGGTCCCCCGAAACCACCGAGTTAAAATTCCCGCCCATAAGCAAAAGGCCATCCGGAAGTTCAAGCAGCATTCGACCCAAGTCCGCGAAGGTGGAGTTCTGGAGGCCCGGTGGGACGTAAATTGAGACCAGGGCAAGGGGATGCCCCTCCCACCTCCCAGTCAGACAAACATAACGCCCTCTGTCATCTGAGACCACCCTCGTGATCTCCAACGGAAGTGAGGATCGCAGGAGAATGCCCACCCCCCTGGAGCCAGTTGTGAAACCAGAGTGAGCCACGAGGCGGTATCCCCCCCTGTTCATTGCATGGCAGACATTGCCAACCAAATGCGTCTCCTGGATAAACACCACATCAGGAGTCAGACGACGCAAATACTGCAGGACTACACCCCGTTTGATACGGTCCCCCAACCCATTGACGTTCCATGACATCAGCTTCAACCCGTCCCCCCCCATCCCCTCCAATAGATCAGAGGTCCCCCCGCAAGCAGCACAAGTCCCAAAGGTGGCAGAAAATCAATACCTCGCCCTGCAAACAAAAACCACACTACAAAACAACCCCTCCTTCCCCCCCACCCCCCCCAACACCCAACTCCCCCCACCCTGCACCCCTGCGGGCCAAAAAAACCCCCCAAATTGCAGTGTGCCTGTCGCCCAACTAACCCCAGTCTACAAAAAGACCCCGGAGGAGGAGAGGGACCCGTCCCCGCCCGCCCCCCATACAGGTACTTACAAAACACACTGAACCAAAGAAGTACAACCCAGCTGAGCAGTGCAAATTGGCAAAATCAAGGACCAAGAGTCACTCCAAAGGGGACCCGTCACCGTTGGCACCCGCAGAGGGCCCGGGACGGCCACCTCTGTCCGGCAGCGAGTCCAACCAGCCACTCACGGCCACAGGAGAGTCAAAGAAGGCAGTCCGACCCTCATGTTCCACTCGGAGTTTGGCAGGGTAGAGCATAGAGTACTTTAGGCCCAGCTCACGAAGACGACGTTTCACCCCCTGGAATCCCATCCGCTGTTTCTGGACAAGTTGAGTAAAGTCCGGATAAAAGTTAATGGATGAGTTCTCATATCGAACCGGGCCATGGACCCGCGAGGCCTGCAGAATCGCATCCCGGTCTCTGTAGTAAAACAGTTTGGCCACGATAGGCCGCGGGGGGGCCCCCGGCCGTGGCCGCCCGCCCGGAACTCGATGAGCCCGTTCAACGGCAAAAAATTTACTCAAGCCCGCAGGGGTCAGCTGTTGGAGGATGAGTTCCTCGACCAGGAGGTCAACCGGGTGGTCGTCGGAGGACTCCGGTACGCCGATGACACGGATGTTGTTGCGTCGGGCCCGTCCCTCGAAGTCCTCCAGCCGCCGGGCCATCTGCTCATTGACCACCTTGATGTCGCCGAGCGCGGCCTGCAGGTCCGCCACATCCGCACCCAGGGTGGAAGTCCGCGCATCGAGAGTTTGAACCCTCTCGTTTGTTTTGGAGAGGTCCGCCCGTATTAAGGTGACATCAATCGCCACCGTATCGATCTTGCGGGCCAGGGCCTCGTATTGCGTGGCGATGGTCTCCCTGATGCCATCAATGGCGCCCATGATGTCCTGTAGGGAAAGTTCCGAAGAGACGGATGTGCCACCACCGGCGACGTCTGAGGGGGGACCGGCCGTTCCAGGAGAGCCTCTGCCCTGAGTATAGCGGTCCATGTTGTTGGTCTGGACCGATCCTCCACGGAGGGAGGATTTAGTCTTGCGCCCCTCGGGGCCCCCCTTGCCCCCCATGAGGCCACGGACTCCGAGGGGGACCGCCGGACAAAAGTAGTTGGGATACCGGCCCTGGAAACCAGCGCCTCACCCGAGGCCACAGTATGACGGTGCGGGGGGACCCAAGGCGATAGGCACTCTAGTGGCAGGTGGTGACAAAGCTTTGTGCAGAGGTCAGGGAAACACCCCGCCACCTCAATCGCTCCACCGGCCAGCCCCCTGAGGTCTGAAAGTGAAACCGAAAGTGGCCGAGCGGCCCCTGGCACCGCGCCGCAGCCGCTGTTGTTCAACTGCGACACGGCCCCACGGCTCACCTTCGCCCCGGGCACCTCCGTCGGGTGGGTCCCAAAAGTTCAAACAACGATAACTCAGGATTCCCGGGTCCGATTAAATTTCTGAAAGGAGATACGTGCTCAGCCGGTCGTCATCTCCCAGATTCCATAAACCAAATCAGGATATTGTCAGGATAAATTCCGAGGAGCAGCGAGGGTCCGGGGAGCCCTGTGCTCACGCGACCATCTTGGATGTGCGCTAGGCTCCTCCCCCCTCAGTATCCTTTTTGATACCTTGTAGCTCCTCATCCACGTCTTTCCCAAACAGGTTCTCCCCATCAAAGGGCATGTCTAAAACCTTTGATTGGACTTCAGGGTGGAAGGACGTCGCCCTAAACCAGCCCTGTCTACAGAGGACAGCGACACCTGCCATTTGTCTGAAAGCAATCGAAAATAAAATTACTTCCGAAGAAGCTCTAGCGCCTTCTTGTAGGAGGTCTTTCGCTTCCTTCTTCTTCTTTTCGGGGAGATGTTCGAGAAGAAGTGCGAGATCTGACCATAACTGACGGTCGTATTGTTCTAAAATCGCTAAGACGTTAGAGGCCTTGATGGAAGTGGCGGCCATAGTAGCAAAGCGTCTGCCAATGCTTTCAAGCCGCTTGCCTTCTCTGTCTGGAGGCACCGAACAAGGAGACTGCGGATTCCAGGAAGGCCTCTGTGCAGATTGCATTATAACCGAATCCTGCTGAGGATGTCCAATCAAACACACCGGAGCAGAACCAGTTGCTTTGTACTTCTTTTCCATTCTCTGCAACACAGCTGGAACTGATGCCATATTCCTCATAATCTTCAAACCTTTGTTCCATATATAATCCACAATAGGTACGGATCAAACAGATTTCTTAGCTGGGTCCTTAAAATCATAAAGGAAGCATTCCGTTTGCACCACAGGCAAAGGTAGATCCAATCTTCTAGAGGCCCTTTCCAGTTCTTCCTGGAAGCCCCCAATATCCCCGGGGGGGGAGAGGACTCATTGGGGGGAGGGGAAGGCGACGGCGAAGAAGAAGCGACAAAAACATCCCATTCCTGGACAACGAAGTCTGGGTCCTGAGGGATCTCACCCTCCTCAGGCTGATCGGCAGCTTCACTCTCGATGTAATCGTTTTGAATAGTAATGCACCGAGGAGCCTGTCTCTCTTCCTGCACAACAGACGGCGGAGTAACCACTGGCGATGGTGGAGTAACTTGAATTCACGGGCCCCCAGGCGTCAGCAGAACTGGAGCGTCAGAGTCCGGAAATCGTTTATATTAATCATTGAGCATGTGCCTAAGGTCGGTGACCAGGGAGGTTGGCACCAACATGGAATCCCTTCGTACCTCCTGACGCTTCTCATAAGCTTCATACGGATAGTGTTCTTGGAAAGAGTCGTATCGTTGGGCCCTTGGACAACCCGTGAAGGAGTAATCCCCTGACATATACTCTGACATGTCCTGCATACATGTCTCCTCTTCTTTGTCTGTGTCCTGGCATTTAACCCTGTGCTGTGAAGGGCTGTTAGCAGGACCAAACAAACTTTCATCTCCTGATTCTTCCGTATCAAGAAGGTGAGAAGGAGGCAAAGATGATATCTTTTATGTCCTGTTTTTGATCCAACATCGTCAACGGAAGACGTCTGAAAGTGATAGTCGTCGATATCGGCAGTCTAGAGGGGGATTTAAACACCGTCGTCAATGGAGTGCTTGTCGACGGGGCCGTTGACGACGTGGTCAGTAGACGTAATCGTCGTAGTGGTCGTCGTCATCTGTCGACGAGGAAATCGTCGTCACCGTATTCGTCGACGAGGCCATCACCACAGCCGTAGTCAATACGTCGTCGCCATAAACGTCGATGGGGACTCGGCTGAAGATCTCGGCGACTGGTCCATCGACAGGGCCTTTGTTTCGGTGACGAAGCCTGTTTTAGAGGTGTGACACGCAGAGAAGCAGCAGAAGACTTCTTCAGGCCAGAGTCTTTTTGCTTAAGGACAGGTTTATCGGCAGAAGATGATTTTTCTGCCTTCAATCTCTTAGGATCAGCCTTTAATGAGGTAGAGCCCTCATTTTTATGTTTCCTCTCAGCTGAAGATGGCCCAGGACTTTCTTCCACATCAGATCTAGAATCAGATTTAGATTTTTTTCTTCTGGAGCCATAATAACAATCTGGATCCTCTATCCTTTAGAGTTTTGGCTGAAAAAGTTCGGCAGTATTTACAATCCTTGGCTGTATGTTTAGGATAAAGGCAATTATGACAGTCCTTGTGGGGGTCTTCAGAGAAAAGTCTTGCCTATCCACAAGACCTGCAAAGTGTAAAAAGGCTTCTCTTAGCTCTCTCTGACATTTTAGAAGCAATCAGGTTAGAAAGACAGTATCTTGAGGTGAATTCTAGAAGGGTCAAAAGTTCACTCACTGACAAACTGAGCAGAGCTCAGGGAGACTCCCTTACACACGATGTGCGATTAGAAATCTGAAGTCTGATGGCTCTGCTAGAGAGTTGAGGTCTAGGGCTCGTCTCTGATTGGTCAAAGTTTGGACCTACATAAAGATGCTGACGAATGTTAAGGTTTTCCTTTTCCTTTGGTGGTTTATAATGTACTCTTATAGTACTACTTTTCTATCCACCACGAGACTCCCACCATGACGACCGAGAAAATACAAGCATGTGAATCTATGAAAGATTCAATACTGGAGAATGGGTGAATACGATCTCAATGAATACCATGACATGTGCAGGCTCAACAATGGCAATACCAATAAATGCAATATCAAAGTATGCCATAACCTGTGCCCTCCTAACAATGTCAATACCCCTAAACACAATGTCAATGTATTCCATAATCTTGCCCGCACAACAGGGTCGATACCTGCAAAAACAATGTCAATGTATGCAATAATCCAGGCACTCATAACTATGTTAATGTCAGTAAAGACAATGTCGATGTACGCTGTAACAACTGTACAAACGAAATTGAGAATGTCAGTAAAAATGATATCAATGACTGCAATATTATTTTCATTGCTGCCAGATTCACCCAAGGTGACCTCCCCATCAACCCCTGAATCAGAGATAGGTGGTCAGAAGAATTTAGACTGTTCACAGAGACTCAAGTAAGGGCAGGAGGGTCAATTCCCTTTTTCACCATGCAAACAAAGGTGAACGCCCACTGGTTACAAATAACCAGGTGGGAGTTACTAACAATAAATGATACTGAGCTCAGCGTAAACGCTATCAAGGAAGAACTGAGAGTAAGTCACCTTATGGTGATACAACATCGGGACGGGTTGGACTTGATTACCGTGATGGAGGGTGTGGTGTGTGCCAAGATTAGTGCTTCCTGTTGTACTTTTATCTCCGGAAATGATTTGGACAATGAGACATTAGCTCTTACCATCCAAGAACTGCACTGTCTGCAAGTGACATGAAGAAGACGGGAGGTGCCCCAGAGCCGGACTGGTTACATAGTATCTTTTCATGGATCCCCATATGGGCATAAATGCAATGTCAATGTATGCCATAATCTATACCCGCACAACAGTGTTGATACTGGCAGCAAACAGGTCAATGCATGCCATAACTCATGCATGCATAACTATGTCAATATCAATCAAGACAATGTCGATGTACACTGGAACAACTGTACGCACGATGTTGAGAATGTCGGAAAAAATAACTGCCATATTATTTTCAGAAGTTCTAAAGTTCTAAAGAACTTGTATCATTGCTGTCGGATTCACCCAAGGTGACCTCTCCATCAATCCCGAGTCAGAGGTACGTGTTCAGACCGGTCCTGCGCCCCCTAGCCACGCCTATCAAATGACAGGTCACAGGTGTAGTCTAACTTAGCCCAAAGAAAAACGAGCACCCAGGGAAAACCCTGATCGGTCCCACAGATAGATAGTTGCACCACAAACAGGACCGAGGAAATTGGCCCTAACAAAACACGTTTGGGTTTGGTGCACATTCCCTAAAAATACCACAAAGCTAGATGCCACATGTAGATAGGAACACTCAGCCAATCAGGACACGACAAGCACACCACACATAGTGATCATTGTAGGAGAGTAGGATCTGCTTCTTATGGTTACCCCCACTTTTTGCTGCAGTAACACTGTTTTTTTACTTTAGTCTGGCTGTGGCCCTGCTATTCAAGACCCCAGCCTAGCTGCTTCCTCTCTAAATTGATTCCTAGTACCTTAGGTACACCACAGATTGGATTATGGGGTGACCTTATAAGTCCCTAGTATATGGGATACTATGTACCCGGGACATAGGTACCCCAGAGGCCTACCAGGGGCTGAAGCATGTATTATCCCACCCCTGGGAAGCCCTCCAAAATGACACCACAGGTCTGCCACTGCAGCCTGGGTAAGGTGGTGCATGCACCCCTTACAGAGATATAGGTTCACTATATCTCACCTATCACTGCACATGGAAACCTATCAGTCACCCCTATGGCAGGCCTTATCAATCCTGAAGGCAGGGTGCTTGGACTGGTGTGAGAGGGTGCCCATGCATGAGCAGAGCCCCTCTGCAGCCTTCGGAATCTCTTCTCCGGGGTTGTCTGTGATGCAGCCTGACCATATACTCTTAAGTGCATTATAACCAAACGGCAAATGCTAACTTTGGACTGGCTGCACGCATGTTTGGTGTCAAATACCTTGGAATCAAGCCCCCACACCAGTAACTGGTGTGGGAGTATGATCCCACCCTTCTAGAGGGAGAGACATGACAGCACCAGTATACCCGGTACCAACTTAAAAGACCCCTGGCATCACAAAATGGATGCTGCAGCCACAGAAAAGAGTCTGGCCTCCTGCTGCTGACCGAAACTCCGGCAGGGAAGGCCTGGACAATAGGTTTCCTGTCACAGGGAGGTGTCACCACCTCCCAGACAGGCTTTAGTGTATTGGGGCTGGGTGGGTGCACTCAGAGTGCTTTGAAGTCCTGCACTGGGGGCACATTTGGAGTCCCTGTGCATAGTCCAGCTCAAACCGGTTCAGGGGCTACCAGCCCCTGCTCTGGCATGAAACTGGACAAAGGAAATGGGTGTAGCCACCCCTCTTTACAAACCCTCCCTTAGGTGGGTCGCCTGAGTTAATCCAACTCCTTCCAGGGGTATAAGATAGGCACCCCTGGCAACAGGACTTTAGATATCCCCGGACAAAACTCAAACTGAATCCTGGAACTTCGACAATCTGTTCAACGGCAGATGACTGAACAATCTCCCTTGGAGTAAAGGAGTTAATCCCCTGCTTGGCAGGCACCAAAGACGCATCTGTCCGGTCTGCATCTCTGAAGCTCCTATAAGACGCCGAAAACTTTGCAACACCAGAGGTGGATTTCCAGACTTCCCAGAGGCTGAACCGAGTCCCCAGCAAAGCTGAGACCCATAGCCCTCGTGGGTACCGTGGAACCGGAACCCCTGGACAACGTGCACATTTGCAAGTGCATCAGCTTCTCGACGTCCTCTGAGGCTGTGCACTGGGTTACTTGTAGCCCAGACCCCGAGCAGAGAATCTACTGAAGATTGTCGGCCTAGTCACCCCGAGTGACCCGTGGGCCACCATTTTGTGATTCCTCTCAAGGTCCCTTCGCGATCCCTGGTTCATCGACTGGTGGGTTCCTGTGAAGGTAACTTTGACTTTCCTTGGGCTTCCCTGGTTGCTCCAGATGTGCCCTCACTCCTCCTCACTGGTGGAGTCCCTCGGACCTTGCTGATCCACACCGAAGCATCTTTCTCCTTTCTGCGTGAGTTGCTGTTGCCAAGGCTTGTTGTATCCAATCCAGGCACCAACGCTGCAGCACTCGACATCCTTCGTGGGACAGCTCGAATCCAGCTCCTGGTCGTCCTCGACACCTCCTGGTCCTCGTGGCTGAAGAGTCAAGCTTCACCTTCTTCACCTGAAACACCCGACATCGGTGGGCATTTGTCTATCGTGCCCCTGGTCACTGGCAAGTGACCCAGAGTCTGTTCCCTCTGCTTTCAGGTTCTTCACATCTTCGATCCAGGCTTGGATCTCTTCGGACACTTCGCATCTTCCCGGCAGCAGCACCTCTTCGCCAGTTTCCATTGAAAACGACGACGTGACCCGACACCATTTGACACCTAGGCACCCGGCTCCCTTGGGTGAGGTAACTCGAGTACTCCGGTGCTCCCGTGGGTGTTGCCCCTAGAACTGTCTAAGTCCAAAAGGGTTTGGTCCTAGTCCATCTCTAAGTTTCCCTTATCTTTAAAAATCTAACCGCAACTTTCCCCATAGAAGCTAACGGGAGCTAGCTGCTGCACACGGCCCCCGCGGGTCCCCTGTGTCACTACCTTGGGTGGTTCCTTGGAGTCGGAGCGATTCTACAGGCTCTAAGCCTTGTGTCTAGTTAAGTCGTGGTTACCACTATTTTAGTATATGGTGTGGCTCGCCCCTAGGGCCTAATGTGTATTTGTGCTACTTTACTGTAATATTTGAAGTGTAACTTATGTGTTTTGACCACTAGCCTCATAAAGAGACTAGGGTGTGTTTAGTAATAAATACATATATTTTATATATATACCTGGTGTGGTTTCCTTTCATTTAGCCATTCAAGAGATTATAGACTGGTAAAACAAGCTGCTTTACATTCCTTTAAGACTTAGCCTGAAGGCTGCTCTCCATAGCTACTACTAGGATAGCTTTCAATAAAGGTTGTCTTTAACCTATCATCAATAAGGGGTTGTTTGGACTGGTGCAAGGTGCCCACTATAACTAGTGGACAGCATATACCAGGCCAACTTCTCACAATCATGTGCTCCCCACACTGGACATCTGGACACATACACACTGGCCCACACCATCTCTACCCAAGGTCGAGAGACATCTCTGCTCTTATCAGATGCCCAAACTTGTTAATTTACGACTGAGGTGCTTTCAAAAGAAAGCAGAATTGTTTTATAGTACCTCATGAGATGTATATATTGTCAGCTGAAACTCAGTACAACGACAGAATTTCCTGGCTGCTGCATTTAATTAAACCAACTTGTTCCTGTTTTGCCAAACACCTCTTATCTTTTCATTTCTTTAAGGTACATTCATAACGGAGCAACAGTTTGTCCCCTAATCTCTCACTCTATTTATATTTGCCTCTAATCCCTCTTTGTGTTTCTTAGTTTGCTCTTTTTGTTTCACAATGTACTTTCTTTTGTACTATTTAGTTCTGCAACACAGTCACCTTAGAAACATATGAGTGAGCTGCTTATGTCTCTCAGGTTTGGGCTACTGACAGGGCTCTGTCCCGTCAGTGCTGGTTGGTGTGGTGTTCAATCCAAAGTGATACAGCTACACTGAACTTTCCCTTGCACTGACATGGGGTTGGGAAACAGTAATGTCGTAGTGAAACCTCTGGCTGTGGATATGTGCACCTAAACCTCCTCTAAGAAGCACTATTTCTACTTCAATCAGAAGGGATGCTGTGTAAAGAAAAGCACCAAATCTGTATAAGGAATACAGTGAATTAAAAAAAATTCTACATTATACACTGTAACTATATTGATGGATAATTGGGAGATTAGTTCCACAGTGAACACTTTAAAGTTAACATCAAAACAAATACCCTCTGTGAGGTTAGTTATTTGGAGCTCATGAGACTCAAAAGCAATAGGGAAAACCTTGAGTGCTGCCTGTTGCCCTGAAACAACAGGATTCACGAGGTACTAAAAGCTAACTAAATTGCGGATTACTAACTTGCATATGGATGGTGGTGAGGACTTGTAGGTCAAATACAGGTAGTATAAAAACGACATGAAATAATTACTGATATTGCTTTGGAAAAAGATATGCCTTTTATTTTTAAGTTAAATTGTATAGTGAAAAGAATCTCTTATTCTCAGAACGGTTATGCTATATTAGAATTATAGAGCAGGGGCTATAGGTGACTTGTATTATGTTGTTTGCATACATTGGGATCTTAGTGGCAGAACAGTCTATAGGATGAAGTTTAAATAGAGCAGCAGTCTGCAGAAGACAGCACAATGTTCAGCAATTCCCAGTGGTTTTGCACTTACCAGTGCATAAATGTCTCCCACTGGTACTGCTTACAGGAGTCGGTTGCTAGTTTAATGGTCATAGTGGTGGAGCGCAATGGTAATAGGACTGCACCTGTAGTGAATTTTCTCATGGTAGAACACTTTAAAGCAGCAGACATGAACATACAACACTCGGTGACACAACATGTGGAAGTGCAGGCACCAAAACGGCATGTTTGTTGCAGCTACATTTAGCACAACCATAATGGGAGCATCAGAAAGCTATACTGGATGGACACAAAATGAAGGAACGGCAAGCAAGGGGATGAGGGAGAGAACATCAGGTTTTCCATGTCTTTAGCAGCTGTCTGCCCCAGTGGCCCCTGAACTCCTCCTGCAGTTGACTGGTGGCTGGCTTAAACCTTCACACTTGTCCTCTTTCAAGGAGAGACAGAGGAACGAGTGGTCTCTTCTTACTGGTCAATTCTCGGGGTCAGGCTGGACAACAGCAACAGGTCTCAGATCCTGGGTAAATTCAAACCATCCCCTGCATGATTACCAGTCTGGCTTCAGATCACGCTGCAGCACGGAGACTGCACCGTACTTATCATAGATGATGCACTCTTGACCACAGATGAATCTTAACCTTGCCTCCTGATATTGCTGGACCTCTCACCTGCCTTTGACACAAACGACCATCCACCGTCTTACGCACCCTCGAGTAGCCGAATAGGATTCATCTGGAATGTCCTTTACTGGTTCTCCTCCTACCTTTCAAACCAACACCAGTTTGTTCACCTGGGCATCAACAGGTCACAAAAGTTCCTTATCACACATGGAGTCCTGAGGGTTCCATGCTGTCTCCTGTAATCTTCAGAATTTTCATGAAGTCGCTTGGTGTTCTACTCGCAGATAACAGCATCAAGATTTGCCAATATGCCGATGATACACAACTTATTGGAAAGTCTCCTCTGCTTCAGACATCCACTACCTCAAACACTGCTTGCACATCATCTAGACCAGGATTTCCAGCACCTACCTGAAGCTCAACCCGACCAAGACAGCATTCCTGTTACTATGGACTGGTATGGGAGGGTCAAGAGACATCATCCTGAAGCTTGCCCTCAATGTGTTCAATGATTGGAGGCTGGATACCTCATGGAGCTAACACAAAGAGATGATGGGCGGAGTGCAGAACATTTTCAAACACTCACCCCCACTCGTAGATCTGGGTTGAATCCATCATCATTCTTTAGCTCACTTTGCCACCCCAGTTCAGACACAGCTATTAGCAATTCAGTCTTGACCCTGTGCCTCATGGGAACAGTCCAGCCCGAACTGCCAAGCCATGTCTTCCCTGGACCAGAAACATCCTGGGACCGGTTTCGGGCTATCAGCCCTCATCAGCCAGGCTAGCTTGAATCCAATGCAAAGTGAGCAAGGGACCCACGTCTGGGCATACCCTGCCAACTTGGGGCGAACAAAGCAAACACAAAGAGATGATGGACGGAGTGCTGATGGAGCTATTCCGCAGGGGAGATACTTGTACATAGGGCATTGGCCGGTGGAATAAAGGGAGACTGGGAAGGACAATGTTTAGGATAGCGTATATTTATAATGTGATAACACTTACTAATGAACGTACTGACAGAAAAATAATACTGTACTAAAGTGCATGACACCTGTTGCAAGTTGAAAATAAAAATATATATATTTATTTTTTTAAATACAGCATCCCTGTTATTTGCCAAGAACAATGAACAAGGTGCAGTACAAACCTTGCTCATTGACATGAACTGTGACAGCTGTGAACCCCAACCCTCACCAACCGGTACCAGCTCTCTCTTCTAAAGAAAGTCAAAGCATTTCTTCCAGAAAGTGACTTTAGAACTGCTGCTCAAGCCCTTGAACTCAGGCATCTTGATAGTGGTAATACCCTACACAGTGGCCTCCCAGACTCCACACTCTACCCTTTATGAGCTTCCTACACACCGCAATGTGTTTCAAACAGGGCCTGAAGAATTATGATCAATATTACTGCCACTCTGATGGAACTCCAGTGGCTCCCCTTGCTAATCCTCACCATCTTCAAAACTAGCTGCATCATTTACAAAGCTATCAGAAACAGAACCCTGCTTACCTTGCAGACAAGCTCACCATCCCCTGTGGCTCTCTGTACACCCACAGCCAGGACAATATCAGAATACAAACCAAGAAGTGTAAAATGAAAATTCAAGATGAGAGGCCCTTTCCATTTATAGACCCAAGATTTGGAACATCCCTGTATTTATTAAGACCACCCCAACACTGCACCAATTGCGGAAAGAGTTTAAAGTCACTTCTTGAGAGAACACTAGATTACAATGCACTAAATGTCCACAACCCAGCTTCCTCTCTTATTACGCACCAACTTTAAGCTGGCCTAGCTCCATTGCGTTTTGAGTAGGTTTGCGCGATAGAAATACCATATAAATACACACATACATACTTGCAGTCAGATATCTTCACAGCATCATCTTAAAAGATGGGCTAAATAAGAAATGTTATCTGGGTGCTAGGCAGTCTGCCTCCTCTTTCTTTTCAAATTTCAGCAATAACACATTTTCATTAGTCATTAGATATGTACCAGGATATGGAGCTGGAGGCATTGCTTACCACTTAGTAATGGACAACCAAATGGGTGAGATAGTCCAAACCAACAAATGCATAGTTTCTTTCAGTGAAGTAAAGGTGGGCAGTCATTGTGGAGTGTCAGCACTGTGTGGATAAAGGCTGAGTATGTGCGAAGAAAATGCCAAGTGGCAGCATTTCGACAATGACCTACAATTTGCAGTAGGCCATAAACTCTGGAGTGGTCTGGAGAGACGTCATACATCTTGGATATCTGGGAAAAATTTCCCTTGGGCCTGCAGCATCTTTGGTAGGCAATTGTTATACAATGTTGCTACAACCAGAACCTTGCTAAGCGGATCTCAGATTTCCTTTGCCAGGATTCATTTCTTTTTCTACGGATTTGTATTAAAGGACATAGGGAATACAGAGAAAAAATTCAGAATGTCGTGTTGTTGGTGGAAACACACTTTGAACTATTTCTGGAACATATATATGAACTTTAAGATTGGGGGGTTGTTACATTTACTAAGGTTTATACTATGGGAAGGATTCTTAGTGTGAATGAACTACACTGCTCATGCAATGTACGAATGTCGGTGCTGAAGTTCTAGGATGTACATACAAAACTGCTACGACTATGGAACATTGTGATTCTGAGCACAAGGTTAGTACATCCTGATGGATTCCTAAACAATAAAGCTTCCTGCTTCTGGCCCAGTTATTTCCAATGTAATAGTGTACACAGCTCCTTGCAGTAGAAGGATGACCATGAATACCTGGTTCACAGGATTAGCTTATATTCGGAAAAACTGGCAGTTGGGCCCAAACTCAATTGGCTACACAAATGAATTCAAAGCTGAACACAAAGGTTTGTGGGAAACCAATCAGTACCAAGTATGTCTCACTGTAAGAGTTCAGCTTAATTCAAAGTAGCTACTGAAAAGATGCCTGGTCACAGTGGTCTGCTAGATAACTACAAGCATTCCATAATGTTTACTATATGTGTGTATTATGCCCAGGCAGTCTCCAGCTAATAAGGGGCTATTGCAGGTTTCAGCTCTGTTGGCAAGATGGATACAGGATGTCAAAGACGGACAGGCAGACTGTTTCCATCATGAAGGTGTTTCCCAGTGTCCATGCCTTTGGCCATAGCCTTTTAATTATGTGTCACGCCCTCCAAGCCGCAGACCCTTCGCTCTAGAAGCCATGCAAAGTAGGACACAAAAAACCCTTTGCACTTCAATGAAGTGGGTGTTACTACAAACAAAAATCACAGCACCTGGCTACAGGAGAAGAACGGTCATGGGGATATAAAGCGAAATGGAGACCATCATATTTTGTGACTTTCACTATCCTTATTGGGCACCCTTGTACTCTTGGGGCTAATTAAATTCAGTGGAACTGGTACCCTACCACACATATATCTCAGCACTATCAATACACTTCTAAGTTTCAGTGAGAATAGAGGCCTAGGTATGACAGACTACACAGATGTCATTAGGGAGAAAATATAAATAGGCAGTCTTCTTTCTTTGGTATTCAGGTAAAAAGCATGAATCATGCAGCACAAGACTATAGTACAGCTATCGTCAACTGTTAATGATGTCATATCATGCTTGTTCAGGAGCATAGTATTCACCCATGGTCAGCTTCAAACGTCCAGTACAACACTTTTAGATACAACACAAAAATCACATACAGCACCTCATGACTTTGGTTCTCTTCACTCACACAGCCAGTCACTCACCCATAAAGCCACTTACACAGTCAGTCACTCACCCATACAGCTACCACTAACTCACCCAAACAGCCACTCACACCCATTCACTCACCCACACAACCACTTACATACCCACTCACCAGGTAACCACTCACAAAGATACACACTCTCCAGTGCAGCTACTCACACACCCACTCACCCATTCAAACAGCCACGCGCTCACCTATACACTTACACACCCAGTCACTCACCCATAAACTCACTCAGTCACCAATACAGCCACTCACACACCCACTCACCCACCCATACAGCACCTCACTCATCCATACAGGCAATCATACAGACACACATAGCCACTCATGCACCTTCTCACTTACCCATACAGCCACTTACACAACCACTCACTCATACAGCTACTCACACATGCTCACTCACACACACAACCACTTACATATGCATTCACACATCCATACAAGCACTCACACGCCCACTCACTCACCTATACAGAAACTCACACAGACACTGACTGTGCAATACAACCACTCACATACCCACTCACTTACCCATATACCCACTCATACAGCCACTCACTGACTCATAGACCCACTTGCACACCCAGTCACTCACCCATACAACCACTCACACACTCATCCATCCATACAGCCACTCCTCACCCATACATATACTCACACATCCACTTAAAGGTGTCTTCATCTTACTTTTCAAAAATCTAAATGGTATTTTAAAAAGTATTTTGAAGTTTACTGTACTGAATGATGTCATCAGTGATATCATTTGAGATATCAGTGATGTCAGGAGTGACATCACTGACCATCTCATGAGTGATGTAATATATGAGGTCATAAGCAGTGCATTCTGGGGGTTCTAAGGTTTTTAGGTCGAGTCTAGGCAGCGCATGCGCGGTATCTCGACATGTGGTTATCTGCTCTGTGGGCTTTCACCACGCTTACTGGTTTTCATTGGTTCCTATGTCTGCCTTTCAAAATTCCTTCCATTCCGTTGCTGAATAGTTCACATTTGTCCCACCTTTTTGGTGTTTTGTTCTGCCCTGGAGACTGACCCCGTTACATGGATCAGTTCCATTCTGGCCATTTATGTAGGTATGAGAAAAGAGCGATAGTTAATATAGAGCAGGGACAAGAAGGTCAAGGTATAACAGATATTTTATTACACAATGAAACAAATTCAGGTGCTCACATACTCAGTGACAATAAGCGTGACATAGAAAGTGAAAGTGAACTTTAAAAGAAGACATCGCATTGACAACAAGAATTGAACCACTTTCTTTTTAACTTAATATGATGGGTTCATGTTGTAAGCGGTCGACGACGTTTTGAACTCAGTTAGTTGAGTTCATCTTCAGGACAAAAAAGTGAGCATCTATAATCTAAAAAGCAAGAATACAAAATATAAGTGAACCATAGTCTAGTCCCTGCAAGGAGCATCACATTTAAAAAATTATTATAAACTACACATTGCTCTCTCTAGAGTGATGCTACGTATACAAAATGAATTTGAGAAGACATAACATAGAATTGTTAGAGCGAATAATTATTAGTACTGTTTCCATCAGCGAAAAAATTAATTAAGTACAGAGCTCTAATATAATTCCTAATCTTGAAATTAGAAAAAGGGCCAAGAGAGCACAGATCAGCCAATTAGTCCATAGTCCAGGATGAACAATAGTTATTAAATTCATCAAATGCCCCACAAAGACTTACTGTCAGTGTAGATATAAGGAAGGGGTCGAGTTTATCAACTGGGAATATGGTGAATGGATCACGAGATTTTATGTGCAAATTAATGCATCATAGTGGGGCCCTTTGTCATAGCAGGAGGCCTAGAAAAAAACGAATGTATTTAGGCAAATAAATGGAAGGGAAGTCAGGGGGGGAAACAGGGGAAACAGCAGGTGCGGACTTACTTGAGAAACCTTATGAATTCATTATATCGGGACCTCTGAGAGTCAGGTGCCGTGTGGATTTAATCTGAAAGGAATGGAGGGGGTGTGTGAGTTAAAAAATGAACAGCTGAGCCAGCTAGGAAAGTAAACAGCTGATGCGGTGAACGAAAGGGAGGGGGGATGTGCGCAATGTAAACTTACATTTTTATGCTGGAATTGCATTAAATGCGAGCCTCCCGGTGAAAGCGAACGAGTCCTGTTCAAGTGCTGCTTCGCGCTGGGACAGAGAACTGGGGCTGGATAACCTCGTCATTTATACATGTCAATCAGGGGGCGTATCAAACTAATTGATGGCAGCTGAACGTGCAAGCCAGCACGTATAGGCAGCAGGTGAAAGTGAACTCCGAAAGCGCAGGTGGAGGTTATTTGCGTACACAGCTGGGAGAAAGTGTGTGAAGAACAGACTACAGAGCTCTGGCCACGTGTGAGGCCAGATCTGTGTTGATGTTAACGTGGAGCCCGAGTCACTCGAAGGAAGTTGGAATAGGCTGGGTTCAAAGGGGAGATTTGTACAGATTTAAGACGCTAGGCAGTAAGGCTGTGAAACATCAGCTGCTCAGAACAGTTAGACAGTAATCGTATCACTCGAAGGAAGTTGGAATAGGCTGGGTTCAAAGGGGAGATTTGTACAGATTTAAGACGCTAGGCAGTAAGGCTATGAAACATCAGCTGCTCAGAACAGTTAGACAGTAATCGTATCATTCTAGAAGGATTATTGATGTACATTGCATTCAGTGTTTTCATTATTAGCAACACAAAAATTCACTCATAAAGAAAAATAATAGCGACATCAGTCTTGAAGGATAAACTGTTTTTTGGCATCCAATATTATGTCAACAACCTATGTACTCACTCTTAATGAAAAACTATATATAATAAAGAAATATATTAGCGGCATGTACCAATGGTGTAGAAGTATACATGACATCCAGAGTGCTATTACCAGCTTGGCAATGTACATAGTAGACAAAAAACATTTTAAAAGGTCAAGGTGGCTTGCAAAACCAAAAAATGAGGAATACCAGAATAGCAACAACAGGTATAAGTTATAGAATGGTATTATACGCGTCCAGGGTGTTCAGCCCTTGTTCGATGGTACGACATTTGAAAATCCATTTGCATTCTAGGCGATTAAGGGTTTGTTGTTGATTACCTCCTCTATGGTTAGGATGTAGGCTTTCAATCACTTGCCACGTAAAATCAGTCTCTGAATGTCCTTTGGCCATGAAATGTTCCACTAGTGGTGCAGTTTGTACTTTGCAACGGATCCTACTTCTGTGTTGCGAAATTCTTGCTTTGATTTTCTGCGTGGTTTGTCCGATATAACGCAGCTTACACGGACACTCAATACAATAAATCACATTGTGTGAATTACAGTTCGAAAAAAACTTCAAAATGTGCTTAGTGCCATTGAATTCAAACAACTTAGTGTTGACAGTAGAATCACAAGCTATGCAATTGTTACATTTATAGTGGCCCTGGAGAGGAGGAAGACCAAGAAAAGAATTTAAGGTATTGTCTTTCTGTGTGGGTTTTTGGGCCCTGACTAAGTGGTCCTTGATGTTACGGCCTCTCTTGAAAGCAAAAAGAGGGGTTCCTGTGTTAACCTCTAATGGGCCTAATACTGACCAATGTTTTTTTATCATTTTGGTTAGTTTATTACTAACTGGGCAGAAAGTGGTCACACACGTGATCTTTGAGGTAGGTGCTCTTTCTTTTGGCTCTAGTAAAAATTCCCGATGGGAATACCAGGCTCGTTTCATTGAGCGTTTAACTAGCCGTCTCGGATAGCCTCGGTCAGTAAGCTTTTTGCATAGGATTTCTGCCTCTAAAAAGAAATCCTCTTTGAATTTAAAATTCCTTCGGATTCTGAGGAATTGTCCGTAAGGCAGACCGTCTCTCAAGGCTCTAGGATGAGCACTGTTATATTGTAATAGTGTGTTTCGCTCAGTGGGTTTCCTAAATAAGGTAGTGTAGAGTTCGCCATTGGCGCTCTTGATGGTGACATCTAAATAGTCAATTTTGTTGTTGTCAAAATTATGAGTAAACTTAAGATCAGTTTGGGTGTTGTTAAGCCAGGAGCAAAATGATCGGAGTTCAATGTCGGTACCAGACCAAATCATAAAGACATCGTCTATATACCTACGCCAGGACTGGATTTTTTGAAGAAAGGGATTGGCTCTATTGAGAATGATGTTGGTCTCAATATCGTCAACATTGCTATTTTTCTACAAGATCCTAAATTTAAGAACGGATTTGCCCACATAGGCACAACTTGCTCCCGTCACTGGATGGTGCTTGGCATCGACACTGCACTGGAACATAGCAAGAAAGAACTAATAGAGATCCGAGAACTAGAAAAGGCAATCCTAGAATTAGATAGTCTAGCAGATGCCAAATCAGCCCTAGACAAACTAGAACGTACGATTATTGATTTTCAAAATTTTGAACACCACAAAAAATCCACCAAGGTGACAAAAGACATAAGAAACTATAACAAAGAACACACCTACCCTTATCTCAAGGAAGACTTTTTCACACAAAATACTCGAGAACAACATAGATACCCAACAAGCACTTGGGGTAGATTTAGAAATAGACAACCGGTAACCTTTTCTACCTCCTCCTTAGAATCTGATAACTCCGACCCCGGAGAAGGCCCTAGCACTTCCACACACAACCCCAATTTTTTAGGGAGAGGCCAACCTTTCTCAGGGGAGAGATCCAGAGGCAGAGGCAGAGGGAGGCCCAGATACAACTTCCCGCCAGGGGAACGACAAACACGCAGGAAATTTTACCAATGGGGTTACCAATATTAGACCTTGTTCCCCCTTCTGCAACTCCTACTCCTCACTTAGACCAGATGTCAATTTTTAACTTGTCCAAGCACCAATTGGCTTCTACTGATATCGCTCTACTGAGTAGAGGATTGTCCTTTGTCATCACGGAAAAACCTAATTGGTTTGATATCCATACTGAAATTCTTCAGTTCTTCAGAAAAGTACGACTTAATGTGTTCTTTCAGAAAAAAGAAACTACCACCAATACTGACATTACAGGACTACGCCCTAAGTCTACTTTTAACCCACCAAGTGGCACTATGCCCCCTGAAGTCCTTACATTTGAACACCTTGTACTTAAAGAATTTAGTGAAATCAGATCCAATTACAGATTTACCCCCTTCAATGTAAGTCTAGAAGAAAGACAAAGCCTTAACACCCTTAAAAACTTGGATGATGTGGTTATAAAACCTTGCGATAAAGGTGGCGGTATTGTCCTGCAGGATAAAACCGCCTATGACAATGAAATTCACTGCCAACTCAGCAACACCTCACATTATGAACACCTTATTCGCAACCCTGTCCATGACATCAGTAACCTGATTCTCACTATTACCGAGAAAGGTCTAGAAGAAGGCTACATTAGTAAACATGAATTTACCTTCCTTAATAACAAAAACCCAAGAACACCGGTTCTATACACCCTCCCGAAAATCCATAAAAACTTGGAAACACCACCTGGCAGACCCATCCTTTCTGGATGCGGCTCAATACTAGAACCTCTAGGGATATATATTGACTTCTTCATAAAAAACATGGTACAAGATACCACAACGTATGTAAAGGACACTACACACCTGATCAACCTCATTGAATCTCAACCTTTCGATCCTCAAACAGAACTCCTTGTCACCCTTGACATCGAGTCATTATATACTAATATCCCTCAAGACAAAGGTATACAGGTAATCAAAAAACATCTCGACCTGCGTCCGGCTCCACATCAGGTCCCCACAGAGTTTATAATTTCACTACTTGACATAGCCCTAACTAAGAACTACTTTATGTTTCAAGATCAGTTCTATAGACAGTGCATGAGTACTTCTATGGGGGCTGTTTTTGCCCCAAATTTTGCCATCCTTTTTGTTGACGATATTGAGACCAACATCATTCTCAATAGAGCCAATCCCTTTCTTCAAAAAATCCGGTCCTGGCGTAGGTATATAGACGATGTCTTTATGATTTGGTCTGGTACCGACATTGAACTCCGATCATTTTGCTCCTGGCTTAACAATACCCAAACTGATCTTAAGTTTACTCTATAATTTTGACAACAACAAAATTGACTATTTAGATGTCACCATCAAGAGCGCCAATGGCGAACTCTACACTACCTTATTTAGGAAACCCACTGAGCGAAACACACTATTACAATATAACAGTGCTCATCCTAGAGCCTTGAGAGACGGTCTGCCTTACGGACAATTCCTCAGAATCCGAAGGAATTGTAAATTCAAAGAGGATTTCTTTTTAGAGGCAGAAATCCTATGCAAAAAGCTTACTGACCGAGGCTATCCGAGACGGCTAGTTAAACGCTCAATGAAACGAGCCTGGTATTCCCATCGGGAATTTTTACTAGAGCCAAAAGAAAGAGCACCTACCTCAAAGATCACGTGTGTGACCACTTTCTGCCCAGTTAGTAATAAACTAACCAAAATGATAAAAAAACATTGGTCAGTATTAGGCCCATTAGAGGTTAACACAGGAACCCCTCTTTTTGCTTTCAAGAGAGGCCGTAACATCAAGGACCACTTAGTCAGGGCCCAAAAACCCACACAGAAAGACAATACCTTAAATTCTTTTCTTGGTCTTCCTCCTCTCCAGGGCCACTATAAATGTAACAATTGCATAGCTTGTGATTCTACTGTCAACACTAAGTTGTTTGAATTCAATGGCACTAAGCACATTTTGAAGTTTTTTTCGAACTGTAATTCACACAATGTGATTTATTGTATTGAGTGTCCGTGTAAGCTGCGTTATATCGGACAAACCACGCAGAAAATCAAAGCAAGAATTTCGCAACACAGAAGTAGGATCCGTTGCAAAGTACAAACTGCACCACTAGTGGAACATTTCATGGCCAAAGGACATTCAGAGACTGATTTTACGTGGCAAGTGATTGAAAGCCTACATCCTAACCATAGAGGAGGTAATCAACAACAAACCCTTAATCGCCTAGAATGCAAATGGATTTTCAAATGTCGTACCATCGAACAAGGGCTGAACACCCTGGACGCGTATAATACCATTCTATAACTTATACCTGTTGTTGCTATTCTGGTATTCCTCATTTTTTGGTTTTGCAAGCCACCTTGACCTTTTAAAATGTTTTTTGTCTACTATGTACATTGCCAAGCTGGTAATAGCACTCTGGATGTCATGTATACTTCTACACCATTGGTACATGCCGCTAATATATTTCTTTATTATATATAGTTTTTCATTAAGAGTGAGTACATAGGTTGTTGACATAATATTGGATGCCAAAAAACAGTTTATCCTTCAAGACTGATGTCGCTATTATTTTTCTTTATGAGTGAATTTTTGTGTTGCTAATAATGAAAACACTGAATGCAACGTACATCAATAATCCTTCTAGAATGATACGATTACTGTCTAACTGTTCTGAGCAGCTGCTGTTTCACAGCCTTACTGCCTAGCGTCTTAAATCTGTACAAATCTCCCCTTTGAACCCAGCCTATTCCAACTTCCTTCGAGTGACTCGGGCTCCACGTTAACATCAACACAGATCTGGCCTCACACGTGGCCAGAGCTCTGTAGTCTGTTCTTCACACACTTTCTCCCAGCTGTGTACGCAAATAACTTCCACCTGCGCTTTCCGAGTTCACTTTCACCTGCTGCCTATACGTGCTGGCTTGCACGTTCAGCTGCCATCAATTAGTTTGATACGCCCCCTGACTGACATGTATAAATGACGAGGTTATCCAGCCCCAGTTCTGTCCCAGCGCGAAGCAGCACTTGAACAGGACTCGTTCGCTTTCACCGGGAGGCTCGCATTTAATGCAATTCCAGCATAAAAATGTAAGTTTACATTGCGCACATCCCCCCTCCCTTTCGTTCACCGCATCAGCTGTTTACTTTCCTAGCTGGCTCAGCTGTTCATTTTTTAACTCACACACCCCCTCCATTCCTTTCAGATTAAATCCACACGGCACCTGACTCTCAGAGGTCCCGATATAATGAATTCATAAGGTTTCTCAAGTAAGTCCGCACCTGCTGTTTCCCCTGTTTTCCCCCCCTGACTTCCCTTCCATTTATTTGCCTAAATACATTCGTTTTTTTCTAGGCCTCCTGCTATGACAAAAGACCCCACTATGATGCATTAATTTGCACATAAAATCTTGTGATCCATTCACCATATTCCCAGTTGATAAACTCGACCCCTTCCTTATATCTACACTGACAGTAAGTCTTTGTGGGGCATTTGATGAATTTAATAACTATTGTTCATCCTGGACTATGGACTAATTGGCTGATCTGTGCTCTCTTGGCCCTTTTTCTAATTTCAAGATTAGGAATTATATTAGAGCTCTGTACTTAATTTATTTTTTCGCTGATGGAAACAGTACGAATAATTATTCGCTCTAACAATTCTATGTTATGTCTTCTCGAATTCATTTTGTATACGTAGCATCACTCTAGAGAGAGCAATGTGTAGTTTATATTAATTTTTAAATGTGATGCTCCTTGCAGGGACTAGACTATGGTTCACTTATATTTTGTATTCTTGCTTTTTAGATTATAGATGCTCACTTTTTTGCCCTGAAGATGAACTCAACTAACTGAGTTCGAAACGTCGTCGACCGCTTACAACATGAACCCATCATATTAAGTTAAAAAGAAAGTGGTTCAATTCTTGTTGTCAATGCGATGTCTTCTTTTAAAGTTCACTTTCACTTTCTATGTCATGCTTATTGTCACCGAGTATGTGAGCACCTGAATTTGTTTCATTGTGTAATAAAATATCTGTTATACCTTGACCTTCTTGTCCCTGCTCTATATTAACTATCGCTCTTTTTTCTTCAAAATTAATTTCAAAAAACCTTTATTCATACGCTTACCCATTTTTAAGGTTTTTCTACCTTGGACCTTTTTAGGCCATTTAGAACCATTGTGTTTCTCTTCACACTTTACCACCCCAGGTTTGTATATCGGGGTACCCTTGTTCTCTATAAAACATTTATGTAGGTATGGGCACTACTTTTTCTTTGGACTCTGCTCACGAGGACAGGGACGTCCTCCCACCACCCTTCATTGTAAAGAAGGCGTCATCCAACACCTCACTTTTCAAGAGCCCTGTATAGTACTGTGAAGGGAGTAGGGAGTATTCAGACGCAGTGCGAGCAAAGTCAGCAGTAGAAGCATTTCAGAGTGCTGCTGTCCTTGTTTCTTTAACATCTAACAGCAAGCATAACATCCGTAGAAAGATTAAACTGTTAGATTAAATTTTCCGGATAAAAACTTTCTTTAAAGTTCAATAGAATTAAGTAGTGCAATGGAAAAAGTTAAACACCTTCATCTCTTTAAAAAGAGTACAGCTGGAAACAGAATGGTGGGATCAGCAGAGTTTTTTAAAAAATGCCTTTTTTTTTTCTTCGATTACCCTACACTGACGAGTACAGCAGACATTCACACAGCAAGCACCCTGCTCACTACAAACTCACAAAGACACAGCAAAGCTTCTACTCTGACATTCAGCAACCAAGCACATCTCATCCTGTACTCACAGTCACGCCTCTAACACTACACTCACATAGGCATACCTCTCCCCCTGCAATCACTTAGGCACATCTCTGACCCTGCACTAAACCAGGCACAATGCTCACCAGGCATGCACACAGGCACAGTGCTGTCCCCGCACTAACACAGGCACAATGCTCACCCATGCATTCACACAGGCACAATGCTCACACTACACTTACCCTCCACATAATACTACTCAACACCACATAATTAAACTCCATCTAATTACACCCTACTCAATACCACATAAATCCACTCCATACCCCATAACAATCCATATAAATACACTGCACACCATGCCACATAATTCCACTCAACATAATTTCAGTTAGTGCCACACTGTTCCATGCCACACTATCCAACTCAACCCAAATCTATTCCACAACACATAATTCAACACCAAACCATATACTTCCACAACATAATTCCACTACACACCACATATATCCAAAACACAACATATAATTCAACAGCACACCACATAATTAAATTCCACTGCTTAACACTCCACAACACAAAATACCATTCCACATAATTACACTCCATGACACATAATTTCACTACACAAATCCACTCCACACAACACAATGCCACAACTATCAATTCCAATCCAACCCACATAATTCCAATACACACCACATACATCCACTTCACTCCATAACACATAGATAAGAGACAGTTATATTTACAGCACCAATAGCTCTAACTGTTTCTATTTTTTAGCACCCAAACATACAGATCTGGAGCTTAGCTCCTACCTATTTGTTTTTTTCCATCACCAATAAAGCAAAGCTATCCACACAGTTCCACGCCACAAAATTAAACTCCAAACATTTCTAATCCACACTATATAATTTGTCACCAAACCACATAATACAACTCAACAACACAATTACACAGCACACCACATACATACAATCCACACCACACACTTCTACATCATGCTACAAAATTTAACAGCACATCACATAATTAGATTCCACCTCATACCTCTCCACAACACAAAATAGCATTCCACATAAGTACACACCACAACACACAATGCCACTACACATAATTCCAGTACACTCAATACCACATATTTACTATCCATATAATTCTACAGCACACCATGCCACATAATTCCACTACACAAATCCACTCCACACAACACAATTCCATGCCACATAATTCCACAACTAATCCAATTCAACCAACATAACTCCACCATACACCACAAACATACACTCCATAACACACAAATAATTGTGCCATTACAATACAAATAGCTTTCTCTCAAACAAATGCGATACCTATTGCATTTCCAATGCTTGTTTTAATTCTATTTCCTAACTATAACGTCCCTGTTGCCTGTGTTTTTTTAGTGGAGGTCTATAGTTTTTAAATGTTATTGCCTAATTATAACAACATCCCTGGAACCTTTGGCTTTTTATAGAATTTCTAAGGGTTTGTTAATTTTATTTCCTAACTGCAACCTTTGAGATTGAATGTGTGAGTGACTGTATAGGTCAGTGAGTGGGTGTGTGAGTACCTGAATGGGTCTGTGAGTGTCTTTGTGGGTCTGTGACTGGGTGTGTGGGTTTTTAGGTAGGTGTGTGAGTGTCTGTGTGGGACTGTGAGTAGGTGCATGAGTGTCTAAGTATGTGATTGGGTCTGCGAATGTATCAGTGGGTGTGTGAGTGGGTGCATCAGTGTCTTGGTGCATGTGTGAGTGAGTGCATGAGTGTCTCAGTGGGCATCTGATTGAGTGTCTCAACGGGTGTGTGGGTGGGTGTGGGAGTGTCTCAGTGGGCCTGTGAGGTGGATATGTGAGTGTCTCTGGGTCTGTGAGTTGGTACGTAAGTGTCTGAGGAGTTGTCTGAGTGGGTGAATGAGTGTCTCAGTGGGTCTGTGAGTGGGTGTGAGAGTGTCTCAGTGGGTTTGCGAGTACCTGCATGAGAGTGTGAGTGAGTGCATGAGTTTCTGAATGACTCTGTGAGTGGGAGCATGAGTCTCTGAGTGGGCTTGTGAGTGGGTGCGTGAGTCTCTAAATGGGTCTGTGAGTCTCCGAGTAGGCATGTGAGTTGGTGTGAGAGAGTAGGAGTGGTTCTGTGAGTGGGTGCATGAGTTTCTGAATGAGACTGTAAGTGGCTGAGAGAGTCTGAGTGGTTCTGGGAGTGGGTACATTAGTGC
This sequence comes from Triturus cristatus, assembly GCF_964204655.1. Lineage (NCBI taxonomy): Eukaryota > Metazoa > Chordata > Amphibia > Caudata > Salamandridae > Triturus > Triturus cristatus. The sequence goes on from NC_140582.1 coordinate 850,068,145, forward strand.
CTCAGTGGGTTTGTGAGTGGGTGTATGATTGTCTGAGTGGGTCTATGAGTGTGTGTGTGAGAGTGTCTGAGTAGGTCTGTGAGTTGATGTGTGAGTGCCTGAGTGGGTCTGTAAGTGGGTGTCTAAGTGTCTGTGGGAGTATGTCAGTAGCTGTGTGAGTGACTGGGCCACAACATAAACACACCTGCCCCTTTATCCCAAAAAGTCCACAGTTTTGCACAACATATCTACGCAAGGGGAGTCCTTTCTACTGGTTAATTACTAAGCGCTACCTACTTCAGTACAATGTCCGCTACATATTCTACACTAAAGCTGCTTAATGGACCACGAGGAAACGTCACCAGTGACCCTGTGTGTGTTTTGGCACTGTGATTGTTCCTCGTGCATCTTTACAGAAATCTATGATAACATGAATTTTCCTACTTCTGACTTTAATTCGCTATGGTCCCTTATAGTGGACTTTATATGGTAAGGTATGTTTGAGCTGACCCACATTATAATACATTTTGTTTTTTTTCTTTTGTGCTGGACTCAGTTGGTCTTAGTAAGAGACTTTTCATGGTTGCAGCTCACAGACCCTCCTCCGGGGATGGTATGGCTTTGGCATTTGATTTTAAAGTAAGAATCTGCGGCTAGATGTCTCTATCAGATGAACAAGTTACTTATCTTTGGTAACGCATAATCTGGTTAAGACAGGATCCAGCTGCAGATTCCTTAATGACCCTCACATTCTCCCTGCTCAGCGAACGAAGTGATTTTGGGTCTCAATTAGTTTGCTTTGGTCTTTCACATTGTAGAAGGAAGAAAAAAAAGAAAAAGGGAGAATACAGTGATTGTTGGATATATGAGCTCTCTTTCATCTCAACATTTTTGCTATGATATTCACATACTGAATTATGGTTAGGAATTCAGTAATTATTTGACACATGAGCGTCTTTTGATTTAGCACACTGTTCAATAGACAGTTTCTATTTGTGGCTCTGTGTTTCCAGCGTGGGAAACAGTCACAGAAGGAAGTGACGTTGGCTCGCCAGTATGGGAGTTATATGGACTCTGACATTACATCCGGTGGATGACGTCGATACAGAGTCGCACGACACCCTATGCTGGTGCGCGGATGAGCTGTGGGGAAAATATTCTGGATCCAGTCTCCTGCCTGGGGAGAATTTTAATGTAAGGAATCTGTGGCTAGATCCCGTCTTTACCAGTTATTCGTTACCGAAGGTAAGTAACTTTACATCCTTGAATGTCCATGCACAAAGCAATATGTGGGCAGTCCGACTTAACCTGTCCACAGGCGCATACTGCAACATTTTAGAGCAATTGTAAACAAGGATCATAGTTGTCCTGTGGCCTGTCATTTTGAGAAGAACCACCAAAGCAATCCCACAGAATTGACTTATAGTTGCCCGGCACACTTCCCTGAGAGAAAAAGAGGGGGCAACAGAGAGAAAGAACTCTGTAGACTGGAAACTTATTTCATATTGGAGCTAGATAGCAAAGAGGCTTGTGGCTTCAATGTCGATTGAGAAATACACACATGCCTAGAATAGCTGCCCTTTCTCCACTGCACATTCCAGAGCAACATTTCTGTGCTGATTAGGGTTTGACCACAGTCATAGAGTAAGACAAACACGAAGTATTTTAAACGGTTTATAGTTTCTTTTTATTCTTTAGTGTTTCTATTGTACGATATATTTGGTACACTTGATGGATTCAAACAAGTTACTTTGTGTGCATAGAATTAGGTCTTGTTTAAATATTTACCCATTTGGGTTCTGATGTTGAAAAGTGAATTTGGCTGTATGCTACTGAGCATTGTATAGCACCTTAGGATGGCCTTCAATTATTAATCCCGATTGAGAGAGTATGCACTGATTGATATAGCAAGTACTTTGGCTATTAGATCTGCCAACTTCAGCATTATTGATGACCTGATCCTACACTTGGATAGCAAACATAGCTGAGAAATTGGTAACTTCATAGCAGACCTTGCCGCCCTTCAGTTGACACAACTTATCTCAGGTTGTAACCATTCTGCCGGTCACCTGCTAGACCATGTCTTTTCTAATCTTTCCGCCCTCATAGTCAATCCACCTATCCCGATGAGTTGGCTCGACCACTATCTTGTACCTATGATACTCTTGGGGGTAGAGCCCTTCCAGAGGGTGGTTCGGAAGTCAGTCTTAAAATGCCCTGGGCATAAACTTGACATCGATCAATATCATGCCCTCCTCCTTACGCATACCCCTAGCATGCCGGATGACCCTGATGCGGCTGATAAAGCCCTATCTGATTGGATTCAGTTGCCTCTCGATACACTCATCCCTATTAAGTGGTCACAGAGTCGTAATAGCAAATCCAGCCCAAGGTACAATAGAAAGCTATCCACAATTCGGAAAGCATGTAAAAGGCTGGAACGGGCATGGAGACGGGATTATGATCCTGTTTAAAAGGAGCATTATCAGGTAGCCACCAAAAATTACAATAGAGACATTCAGAAGGAAAGGGCAGCCTACTTTGCCGACGAAATCAGAAATAGCTGTAATCCTGCTAAATGCGAAGAAACCAACACTGGGCACCTCTAAACCGGAGAACTTTCGCCCTATTTCTCTCCTGCTGTGGGTGTCCAAGATCGCAGATGCCTGCATCAACTCCATTCTGACAAGTTTTTTAGAAAACAACAACACGCTTGACTCTTCTCAGAATGGTTTTCGCCAGGGTCACAGCACGTAGACTGCCCCCCTAGCCGTAACCGAACATCTGAGGGATGCCTTAGATGCCTGGCGAACACCGGCGCTGATACTTTTAGATCTTAGGGCCGCGTTCAACACAGTATCCCATCGGATTCTGCTGCAACGCCTGAAGGAGGCTGGCATTGAGCACTGAGCCCAACTTTATTCAACCTATATGTCCAACCTCTTGCAGCGGTAGCCAAGAGTAGGGGACTAACGGTGGTATCATATGCTGACGATACTCAGGTGGTAGTGGTACTCTCCGACGACTCCACACAGGATGCACTTAAGTTCAGGAGCGATCCAACAGCCATTGCAGAGTGGATGACTGCCAACTTCCTCCAGCTAAATGCGAGCAAATCAGAGATTTTGCTAGTGGGGGGTGACACTGAGCTGTGGAGTGAGAGCTGGTGACCTTTGACTTTGGGTTGCGCATCCGCCCCTCAACAGGTGGTCAAAAACTTGGGAGTATGGGTTGATTCTGCTCTTAACTTCCAGGCCCAAACTAAAAAAGTAGCTAAGACCTGTTTTGGACTCCTGCGCGGGCTCAAACTGCTGCTGGGTTTCTTCGATCCTACAGTTTGTCAAGTCATCATCCAGGCCTCCATTCTATCATGTCTGGACTATGCCAGTTCACTTTACCAGGGGGCTAATAAGGCTGAAATCCTACGACTGCAAAGGGCTCAAAATGAGGCTGCTAGAACCCTACTTGGCCTCCCTAGAACATGCCCCACGTCCAACACCATCCGCAGACTACCTTGGCTGCCGGTAATGAAACGCATTGAGTTTAAGTCTCTATGCATTGCCCACAAAATCATGAATCTCTTTTCCCCAGATATCCTGGCGAACCTGCTCTCCCCCTAAATACCCACTCGCCAACTACGATCCATGGGCCAGCATCTGGCAGTTGTTCCTCGGGTGAGGAAAGAGTGTGCAGGACGCTCTTTCCACGTCCTGGCTGCGAAACTCTGGAAGTCTCTCCCGGTTCACATCTGTAGCATCAACAACCACACTGCTTTTCGTAAAGCCATTAAAACTAATCTTTTCCCTGTGCTATAGGCCTTGCTGCTCCTCTTTCAGTATCCTATTAACAGCTGCGACCGTTAGCACTGGGACAACTTTGCAGGGACAGCTGTGCGCTCTACAAAACTCATAACATAACATACAGCATATCTTTGTCTGTTTTCTGAGAAGACCAGTATAACATTGCTCTTTGGGTAACCTTAGGAGCAGGCAATGCCCTATAACTCTGTCGCCATTAGCACTTGCTGGTAATCATGAGAATAAAATACCTGACTCTAATTCAAGCATCGTAATAATCAGAATTACATTTGTTTTCGAATCCTGACAACATAAATACACTGTAAATATTTGAGCACATTTATTTAGCAAGATTTTGGCTCGATGTGTTATAACTGACTACTATGCCGTATGAATTTATCATTCCGTTTTTCAGTAATCTAAAGTCGACTGCTTAGATCATTTTATTATTGTACTTGCTTGAATTAACATGTTATAAGATGGCAGCAAAAGTGGCAGTGGAAACACAGACATACCTTTGTTTGTTTCTATGACTAATGTTGATCAAGGGCAACTATATAAGCATTTTGAGTAATGGTGCTCACTGTCGTGAACAAGGTTGTATGTGACAACTGAAAAGCATTGACTTGCTTCACTCATCCCGTAATAAAAACTATTGAGAACTACATTTGGAGTGCCACGCTCTGCTTCATTGAACTGGAAGACAATGTAGTGGAGCCGGAGTTTTAGATGCACACATTGCTATGTTAGCATAAGCGTCTTAGAAGTTAGAAACGCCATCCTGCCACTTTTGCACACGACACTGCAGATAGATGTTATATGAAAACTGCTTGCCTGCTTTTTCTTCACATGAGAACTGTCTGTTGTTCACATTCCTAGACGTGCACCGCGACCTTGGTCTGAACACTGTGTGCAGAAACAGTCAGGGCCAACAATGTATGCTTTTGAATTCAGGTTGATCGGCCCACGCTCTAACCATAACACGCACACAGCTGCAAATATCTGAAACTTTAGCGCCTTTAATATTGCAGTTTGGATGCATTAGACACACATTCTGGAGAAGAACTTTTCCAGGCACAGAGCAAAGCTGATCCTGTGATGTGATTCCCCATTCAAACCTAGAGACCTTCTATTAGTCTAATAATACTAGGTTACTAGCGAAGGGAGGGTGGTTGTATTCCACTGTCATTTGTAATATGATTTCTCCCTTCATTTTCTATGGTATTGTAACAATGCTGATGGTTTTAGTTTTAATCATTTGTCTGCTTATGTTAGCCAAAGTACTGCATCTTAGGACACGTAGTTTATAAAATAAATGTTGTAAACTTTACTGTGTCTCTGATTACTCTTGTTGTGGACTGATATGAGAATAATAACGAAAAGGTATTTCTGATTCCCATCATTCCTGAGAGTACTCCAAGTCGCATGTTCTGGGTTGTCTAATCATTGGTAGCTTCAAGATGATACGAAGAGCGAATGAGACACTGATGCTAGTCGGATAAGGGGTTCTGGGTACTGAGGTGAGTTTTTGGTACACCGCAATTTACTGTGGTCCTGGTTTCCTGCGCATAGTTCTGTGCATGAGCAGAATCCCTGCAACATGGCGCACCTAACGTTTGGTCTTATGATTTGAGACGCCTTAGTAGTGCTTATATTAGTCCACGGCGCCCTCACTCTTGTTTCCAGATAGCAGGAGTGACGGTTTTAACCTACCTATTAGTTGAATAGGTTCAGTCAAGCTTGTCAATTAAAAAGGTTTTTATATTTTTGAACCCTTGTGCTAATATAATATAGATTGTTTTTCTTCTTATGGCTGCGTTCGATATTAAGGGCGCATAGCCGAAGACCTCTCTGGCGTCATTTTACGCAGTTCGGGGTACCGGATGATGGGATGGCTGTTACTTTCGTGGTGAGTGCCAATGCATCATATCTCTACGAGTTGTTTTACTCTTGGGTTACAATGCCGGCGGTGAATGCGGACGACAGTACGTTTCACTCCTATACTCCCACACGGGTCCCAGCGAATTATATGCCATATAGGATGCAGGAGATTCCTTTTTCGGCTTGGCAGCATCGCATTTGGTTTAATGGCGCCCTTCCCCATACGGTTACACCGGTTCGTTTGGGCCCTTTGTCAATTCCAGGGGCCACTTGGCCGGTACTGGCCAGATTTACACCTCATCCTCGTTATTTGAATGCTACGGTGGATGAGTTACGTGTCCTCCATACAACCCTGATTACAGTACATCGGGCTTTAGTGCAATACGTTTCACGCAACGTCCAGGTGGGGGCACCTGTTGCTGCGGGACAGCCAGCTGGCCCGGCCGGGATTGTCATTAGTCCCGTCATGGTTAATTCGGTAATGGGCAAGCGCCCCCAGAATAAGGACCATTTACCTTATTGGCTTGCTGAGAAATTTGACCAGCTGGAAGCACTATTTCCTCACTCACCATTAGTTTTCAGAAAGACTTAGTCCCAGAAGTGGCCAATTGTGATAACTGGGGTAAAGTTTTTGCAGCGGTCTACTCGAAGTGCTTCGGCACCCCATCAATGGCCGTGCTTCCCTCCGTCATCAAACGTGTTCAAGATCAACACGGTCCAGAGGAGGCAGTCGAGTTGGGGATGAGGCTTGTCGGTATGTTCGGCGTAGTTGCCACTCTCATCCTTGGTAACCTCAAGGGAGATGCGGTTCACTTTCAAGTGGCGAATGGTTTAGCCCTCGTTGACGAACTCGATAAGCCCCGAGAGTTGCCTAAAATTATTGTGGAGGCTTATAGAACTATTGGCCGCAGTTGTTTGGGGATTAAGCCTACTATTGTCATTCCAGATGTACAACAGCAAACTAAGGCGAGCTCGTCTGTCAAAGACGATCGTCCAACTTTTCCTAAACAAAATTGGAGAACTAAGAAACAAGGAAAGCAGCAACGGAAACAGGGGTCTCGTCCTGCGTCACCGGTACAGGCGTCTAGTGAACGCACATATGATTTGCGCGATCGCACTAGGATCAGGTCACCTGACACATTTCAGGCTACTGAACAACGTTCTCCTCGTTCTTCACAGGAAACATCGGCCTCACAGTCCGGTGGCGGAGAACGTGGCAAAGGTCGGGGTGCCCAACAAGGACGTGAGCAACTTCGTCAGTCTGACGGTAAGAGCAAGCAGGACAAGTCTGCACGTCAACGTCCCCCGTTTCAAAAGAAGAAGGTTGCTGCGCTAACAGCAAGGTATGCCACAGATAGTGAGAACGCAGCTTCGGAACATGACATGTTCCGAAGCTGCTCGACAGCGCAGCGGAGGTTACAGAAGTGCGGCAAGCACTGCGTCCATATCTGGAAGCGACAGCAACTGACACGTTCATTACTGTAGAAACTGCAGATACTAGAGTGACTCCCCCCGACAGACTATATGACATAGTCCTTTTGATTGAAGGTGACATACAACGTACAATACAAGGGATTTTTTGGGATAATCTGACCTCTTCCTATGATATTCTATTAGCAGAGGCGGACTGGCCCCCAGCTTTCATTTTGACTGCTCCTAGAGGGGAGGAGGTAATCCTCCCGTCCTTCGCGCACACAGTGCCAAAGGATCAAGCTCAAAGATTTGCAGAAGAGTGGGCCTAGGAGCTTGCTCCGGCTCTGTACCGTACTCAGGTTGGGTGGGATAAATTGTTGCCAAGCCATGAGATTCCTTTACGGTCTATGCCCCAGCCGCAGCCCCAATATCCCATGCGCCGCGAAGCTAGATCTCACGTCTCAGAAATCCTTGAGCAATTGTAATATCAAGGTGTTATTGAAACTTGTGTGTCACCAATGAATAATCCTCTATTCACTGTAACAAAACCGGATGGGTCGTACCGCATAGTTTTGGATTACCGGCATTTGAACTCTCATTGTCGGACTTGTGCTGTACAGAATACCCACAGTTCTGCCCTCGTTGATAGTCTTGTGAGAAAAAGGTGTTTAAGACCACACCTGACATATCCAATGCCTTTTTCAGCCATAATCTGTCCTCTATTAGTAGTCAGTGGACAGCGTTTACTTCTGGCGGCAAACAAAAACAGTTTAAGAAATTGGCCATGGGCTATAAAAAGAGCCCTGGCGTCTTTGCCGCACGTGTAGTCTCTGTTAGAGAGCATTGACCCTGATGCGTACTCGTATGTTGACGATATCTATCTCACAGACGACGAATTATGGCCGCATCTGTGTCGCGTTGATCACATCATTGTTATGTTTGCGGACTTTGGTTACAAATTCAACTTTGCGAAGTCACACATCGCAGAGTATACAGTGTTGTTTTTGGGCTACGAGCTCAACAATGAAGGTCGAGGTTTAGCCCCTCACTTCTTGGAGAAGTGCGCATGTTTGCATGCTCTGACAAAGCTGAAAAAATTACAGTCTTTGCTGGGTTTTCTGAATTTCGGGCGTACTTACATTCCCGATTATGCCCAGCGTATCAAGCCGCTATATGCCTTGGTACAACCTACTTTTTCCAAATCGAGCTGGCTGCCAGAGCATTTGGCTATCTTGCAATCTTTGCAGGCTAATCTTCTTGCTTCGAAATACTTACTGACACGTGATAACCACACTAACCTGGTGATAAGAATTGTGCCTGGCGGAGTGGGTTTCACGTACTTAACGTTCAATGAGGGCGACACAGTCCCCATTGCCTACAAGTCACACCTGTACACTTCGGCTGAAATGCGCTTTTCCACGGTCGAAAAAGTTTTGACTGCAGTGCAGATGGCGATTCTTAAAGAGCGAGCACTGTCACAAGGGAAACGCATGTTGGTTGTCACACCGTATCTGGCTCTAGAGGCAGTGAAGAAGGCCAGTGTACCAAATTCTAAAGCTTTGCATGCACGTTGGATACAATGGGCCACTTCCTTGACATCACCGGATGTCACCTATATATTTGATGCTCATTACAGACTCAGGAGTACTTGCAGTATGAATTTGTTCATACAGCTCCTCTGTCTTTGCGCCCGCTTGAAGATTACCATTGTGTCATTTATACTGACGGTTCGGCGCAACCGGCGACGGTATTGAAGCATGCTTATTCAGCCGCCTGCGCAATTGTAGCTGGTACTTTTGTGAATGGTGAATTCAAGTCTGCTGTCGTGCATAAGCAGTCATTGGGTGATTGTACCGCACAATTGGCGGAGCTACGTGCCCTAGTGCTTACACTGGAGTTTGCTGATCCTCGTGTTACTACTCTTATAGTGAGTGACTCGTTTTACTGTGTTCAGTCTTTTAATGACAATTTATTCTTTTGGTCTCAGAATGAATATCGCGATTCCAAAGGTAGCACAATCAAGCATAAAATGCTTTGGGTTCGGGTGGCAGAACTTTAACAGAATCTGCCTCTCGTGAATGTAATTCACACTCTTGGGCACCAGCGAACTGGTGTCCACGCTGTCGGGAACAGCTTAGCTGATGAAGCAGCGAAAACAGCAGTTGCAACGTACCTAGTAGCAGCAGTTACAAGATCCAAAAGTAAGACTGATGATGACATCTTGGCAGCTATTGCTGTAACAGAGAAGGGAGGTAATTACCCTAGAGGTTTCCCTTCTCTGTACTCTTATCATTTAAGTCCTGATAAAGTCCCCTATGTGAGAATTAACGACGTTGGTGACAGATTGATTCCCAACGCGGGCTGCAAACCTTCCTTGATAACAGTGGCTCACGAAGGTATGGCCTCTGCCCATGCCAGCGTTTCAGCCACTGTCACTCTTCTTACAACAACGTTACTGGTGGCGCAGATTGTATAAACAGACTCGTACTTATGTTCTTGAGTGTGACATTTGCCAGCAAATTAAACCTTCGACTGCTGCGCGCCCACCACAAACTCAGTTGTACATATCTAATAAACCACTTGGGTGTGTTTATCTAGATCACTGCGGTCCTTTCTCCTCTGATACTGCGTACAAGAACATCTTAGTTGCAGTGGATTCGTGCACACGTTTTCTTTGGGTGTGCTCATAAAGGAGTGCTAATGCTCGAACTGTCATCAGGGATTTGCGTGTCTTTGTGGGAATTTTCGCATGTGGTACCCTTCATTCTGACCAAGGCCCTGCGTTCGCCTCTAAGGCGTACAAAGACGCCATGAGATCTTTTGGGGTCCAAGTCAAATTTTCATCTCCATACAGGCCTGAAGGCAATATTGTTGTGGAACGAATGAACCGTGACTTAAAGGAATCCCTGACAGCTAGGGTTTTAGGCACTGGCAGGAATTGGTTAGCCCATCTGTATAACGTACAATGTGCACTTAATAATCTCCCTAGAAGGTCTCTGGGTGGGCAGACCCCCTCCTAAATGCTCTTTGGCATAAAAATGTTTGTCCCGGACCTTGATGGTCTAGACATGGCGGCGTCAGCCGCACCCTTTGACGTAGATGATCACTGTGCTGTATTACAGAATCTACAAGAGACCAGAGACAGTCTTGCAAAGGAACACTTGCCCTCCACAACTGATGCTGCGCTTCAGATTCTGGTAGTCGACTGGCTACCTCGAGTTGGTGACCTGGTTCGTGAGAAGGTGGAGAACAAGAAGGAGTTCGGCCCCTCTTATCGTGCACCAGTACCAGTGCTTGGCGTGCAGGGTACAAGAACAGTCATTTTACCTCCACTTCCTGGTCGCAAGGATAACAGGTACATCTCCATTGACAATGTCAAACTACAGCGAGCGGCCGATTCTTCTTTGTATGACTCCAGCGGTCTCTTGCCCTGCGATGCTGAGAAATTCTGTTTTGGCTCCGGCAAATATCAACAGGCCTGATATTGCCATCGAGATGCATACAGTTACTAATCCTTTGTTGCCACCACCGGCTGGTGGTCCACCTGAAGCTACGGAGTATACTTATCCCACGGATGTGTTGTTGCCTGTTTTACAATCAACTGCAGTTGACCAGTCACGTTTTTCGTTTGACACTAACTCTATGATTTCAAATGCCTCATCGAAAATTTCTATTTTTGCTGTTTGTTTTAAAAGACATTTTTTAATTCCCCCTTGGACTTACATTTAGCTGATGCTCATAAGTATTTTTTTGTTTATGTCCATTGGATTTGTGGTGGTATTTTTTCGTGTGAATGGACACTATCTCAACGAGAGAACTACAATTAGACTAATTGATGGATCTTTGGCCCCCTACTCCTCATCACACATCATGAAAAGGGACCAGACTTTTGTGAACATTACTGCCTGGCCTTTGGTGGATGGCATTGTGTGGGATGCTGTAAAATTTCAGATTCATGGACCCACAGAGGTTATTAATGTCCCCAATGTACTTTGTGTTTTTATGGGTGATGTTGTGAAACAAAACATCCGCTCTGATGATTGGGACGTTCAGGCCATAGAGGCTCTATTTTCTGATTTGAAATATTATGCTGCCTTTGATGCTGAAGATTTGTATTTAGACACTGCTAATTATGGGGAACTATTTTGCTACCAACACTATGGCAATCATTTCCTACATAAAGCCAATAAGTTTAGAAATTTTGTAAATTATACGCAATGGGAACATTGTCCGGCACCAATGAAAGGCAGCTCCAGCACATTAGTGAACACATTTGCATATTTTACTGATTTCAGTGTTTCTAAGCCTAATGCCTTTTATTTTAAAGTGGCGGCAGAGTCTGCTTCGAAGGTTAGGCTGACCCACACTAAATTATTGTATTCCAAGTCCTTTATGGATGAATTGGCTATCGGGGGTTATGAGCTGTGGAAAGATACTATTGATCTTAAATCTGTTTGGGGTTCTAAGACTTGGCAGATACAGGGAACAGAAGCCCTGCATCGTGCCTGCCTCATCCCAAACCACATGTTATTTTTGAATTCTACCATTTTTCAAACCACCTGCTTTGGATTGGCTACTTCTAAAAAGATTAATTCCCCCTCTATTCCAGATCTGGGTGCTTATCCAAAATGGGACACTCACACAGATCTGTCCCGTGATACCTTGCAGTCATATATTACTAATGCGTCCTTCAACATTTCAGAGTTAGATCATGAAGGATGGTTGATATGGCAGATGAGCTCGGATTCCTGTCAACATCGCTTTCTGGGTCTGCAACCTGGATATACACAGGTTTGAGTGGACCCCCGCTTTGAATCTTCCCATTCAGTTACTACCTACTCTGTAGAGAAGTTATGTCAGAACTGGCTGCAACATTCCACCTTGGCATCTGTTAAACTTAATTTATCAAAATTACATGACAAAATAGATTTGAATGATTTTGTTAAGGGTCCTGTGTGTGGCAGGTCCAAAAGGTGGGTGTATGCTATTTATAACGAGGTTTGGAAATTATCACAAATTGAGGCTGCTTCCAGATTGAGAGCCATTGATCAAGCCAATTTGGAAAAAGTACTAGCTGTTATCGATAACAGCATTAACACCCTTTCTTCTAGAATTTACACATTAGATAATATTGTTTCATCTGTTGTGGATATTGTGCAGGATGATCTGTCTGTGTTGTATCATAGTCAAAATCAATTGTGTTCTATAATGCGGTTTGCATGGACTTTGCAAACATTGAAGGCTGGGAAAGTTCCCTGGGACTACATGAACACATCAGCTTTGTTCCTTCCATTTAATTTGACTGTGAAACAACAGTTTATGTCCATGAAGGATGCAACATATTCATTACTGCATATTGAAAAGTTAGAACCTTTGCCTTTCTCTGTGGCCCAATTGAACTCCGCTATGTGGCTTATCCACCGGTTAATCACATTACCATTTCCTTTGTTTAAGTTCAGTTTGTGCATGAAACATTATGCCCTAGGCAGATATGAACGGTTGGGTACTGCTTTCCTGCATGAGGTTTGGTCACTCCCATTTACATACAGATGTATGAGAGAAGGAAAATAAGTTTATTTGAAAGGTGAGGAATGCACTTCCACACCTGATCACTCAGTAGTCTATAGGCACATCCAATTGCATGGTGCATGTAACATTCAGGCACCGAATTTACATTGTTAGCTAACGGTAGTTATTTGCTTTTAAATAATGAGGCTTGCTGCGGGATGCTAGTGGGAATTCCCTACATTGTGACTGTATCACAACAAGTAGTTTTCTGTAAAAATGTCCTTTTCCCACCCCCGCATGGGCATCTAGATGTCTCCATCTGGCCTTCCATCCTAACCATGAAAGCAGAGTTCAACAAGATGAGAAGAATAAGGGCTCTATTGTCTCAAAAAGAAGTCGCTTTGACTTCCTCCCGTGAAACATTTGTCCTTCACGTAGCAAACACCCGCACCGAGGTGCATGCGCTTTTAAATACTGATCTCTCCCTTCATTTCGGTGCTCTGATTCACACTACATTCAATGCCTCGTCAACAACTGGCTTGGCACATTTTTTCAAAGTTGTGGGCTCCGGCCTCGTGACCTCCTTCCAAATTATTTTTGGTGTGATACCGGCATTTTTTCAATCTATTTTTTCCAGCGTCTTTGGCGGGCTCCCGTTGATTCTCGCCCTCACGGCTGGTGTGCTGCTGTTGGTCTGCTTACTGCGCAATGGCTGCACAATTTGTGTCACACGACAGCCTGTCATGGCTACACCATCGTCGTAACCGGATGCTTGAATATTATGGAACATTACCAGTGGCCACCTTAAGCATGGCCTATGGATTGTCCTTCCGGTTTTCCTACTTTACTTGTTTGTGGATTGTCCTTTTGAATGGGCTCTTGATTTGTGCTTGTCGAACTCGGTGTCTCCTGCCCCGGATTAGGATCGACTGATGAGTCCCTTAGTGGCTCATGAGTTGGACTGTTCTGGTGTCAGGATTATTGCCTGTGGAGCGGCATATGGAGTCCTAGGGAATTGGGACATCTGTACGGCAGCGTATGACTTCTTGGCAAGGAGTTATCTTAAAGAACACACCAGTTGTCCTCTGATTGTGCTAGAGGCTCCAGTTATCGAGGAACATGTATGGTTGTATGCCTTGTTAGACTGGATGGCAGAAACTTTTACAGAACATTCTAATGACTTCCTCTTGGAGGCTGTCGCTACTTATTGTGCTTACACGTTGATGGATTAACTTGGATGTCGTCCAATTTTCCTTGTACGAACTACACATTTTTTTTTTTGATTCGACATTTAGGCTCGGCTGAGCCTTTGCAGGATGTTACGTATTTTTCCTTTTTCTTTTTTCCCTTCATCTTTTACGCTGTTTTTTCGAACTTTCACTCCCATTTATATGGATTTAAAATACATGCACTTGGTTCTGTCTCTGTCGAACTTGAACTCTGCGTACCTCAATTGTATCCCTATTTGTTCGTGGTCCGATCAAGGGAGGGTGTAGTGGAGACGGAGTTTTAGATGCACACATTGCTATGTTAGCATAAGCGTCTTAGAAGTTAGAAACGCCATCTTGCCACTTTTGCTGCTTTTGCACACGACACTGCAGATAGATGTTATTATATGAAAACTGCTTGCCTGCTTTTTCTTCACATGAGAACTGTCTGTTGTTCACATCCCTAGATGTGCACCGTGACCTTGGTCTAAACATTGTGTGCAGAAACAGTCAGGGCCAACAAACAATGTATGCTTTTGAATTCAGGTTGATCGGCCCACGCTCTAGCCATAACACGCACACAGCTGTAAATATCTGAAACTCGAGCGCCTTGAATATTGCAGTTTGCATGCATTAGACACACATTCTGGAGAAGAACTTTTCCAGGCACAGAGCAAAGCTGATCCTGTGATGTGATTCACCTAAGCTGATATTTACGGTATGGGGTTCCCCATTCAAACCTAGAGACCTTCTATTAGTCTAGTAATACTAGCTTACTAGCGAAGGGAGGGTGGTTGTATTCCACTGTCATTTGTAATATGATTTCTCCCTTCATTTTCTATGGTACTGTAACAATGCTGATGGTTTTAGTTTTAATCATTTGTCTGCTTATGTTAGCCAAAGTACTGCATCTTAGGACACGTAGTTTATAAAATAAACGTTTTAAATTTTACTGTGTCTCTGATTACTCTTGTTGTGGACTGATATGAGAATAATAACGAACAGGTGTTTCTGATTCCCACCATTCCTGAGAGTACTCTAAGTCGCATGTTCTGGGTTGTCTAATCATTGGTAGCTTCGAGATGATACGAAGAGGGAATGAGACACAGATGCTAGTCGGATAACGGGTTCTGGGTACTGAGGTGAGTTTTTGGTACACCGCAATTCACTGAGGAACTGGTTTCCTGCGCATAGTTCTGTGCATGAGCAGAATCCCTGCAACAACAAGACTGCCTTTATATGTGAGGTATTGGCAGACGCTTTGTTCCAGTGGCACCACCGGCGCTTTGCAGCACGCCAGCATCTACTAGTGGAGACGGATATTTATATATATATATGTCCTCTATGATTTAGCACAAGAGGACAACCAAGCAAGTGGAACCATGGATGAATGTCCGGCAGGCATTTCAACAACAACAGGCACAATATGTAAAACGCACTTCAAGCCACCATCTTCTTTCTACCCATTGATGATAAAAGACACTATAGACATGTTTCAAGATCAAGTCATCACTGATTTAAAAAGCTTGAATAAAATGACATACCAAGGGGTAAAAAATGTCAAAAAGAATATACAAGAACTTCAATACCATCAATTAATGACTAAAATCAAAAACAACAAAGAAATAGTTGTGAGAAGCGCCGATAAAGGCGGGAACGTGGTACTGTGGAAAAGAGAAAACTACATTAAGGAAGCAATGAGTCATTTAGAGGATAAATCGTGCTATGGAAATAGCAACAGAGCAACCTGGAATGCAATACAATCATCATTCCGAGTAAATTTAATGGCGTGGCGGGAAAAGGGCCTGCTAACAACGGAGGAATACAAATATTTGTGGATAGCAAACCCAACAATCCCAATATTGTACTTCATACCGAAAGTACACAAGGATAAAACCAACCCACCAGGAAGGCCTATTATATCAGCCAAAAACAGTATATTTGAAAACACTTCAAAATATGTAGATTTCTTTTTACAAGAACATGTTCAAAATCTAGCCTCCTACATTAAAGACACAGGAGACTTTTTGACAAAAATCAAAAATTTCCAATGGAAAGATGACTATTATTTGATTACCTTAGATGTAACATCACTCTATACATCTACCAGGCATAATGATGGACTTCGAGCCTTGAAATACTATTTGGCAAAGAAAGGAAACCAATATGTAGAACACAACAAAATGATCGTCAACATGGTTGAACTATGTTTAATGAATAACATCTTCATGTTCCAAAACGCAATGTACTAACAAGTGCGAGGTGTGGCGATGGGGGCCAGCTTCTCCCCCAGTTATGCGTGTTTACACATGGGCTGGTGCGAGGAGCAGGTCCTCATGAGCAAATACACCGAAACATCAACTAACAATATAAAATGTTGGTGGAGGTTTATCGACGATTTGTTCTTGGTGTGGCATGGTACAGACAGGGAAGCAATAGAGTTTATTGAGTCCATAAACAAGAATGATTTAAATCTGTATTTCACATCCAATATAAGCAAAACCAATATAGTATTCTTGGACGTCGAGATATATGTAGAACAGAGAAACGTGGAGACTAGATTACACAAAGCCCACGGCGGGAAATGCAATCCTACATGCAAGTAGTGCACACCCTAATGATTTAATACAAAGCATTCCCTATGGCGAGCTACTGCACATAAAACGCATATTCAGTAACGAGGAAGCTTTAAAGTTAGCACAACAAGAATGCATCAGTAGATTTAGAGCCCGTGGATACAGCAACAAATGTCTAGAAAAGGCTCTTACAAAAAGTAATCTAATTGATAGAGAGAAGACATTGGAAAAGAAATCACAGCAAACTATCCCTAATGATACCTCAAGTAACTTTAAATTCATTTTAGACTACAATCGACAGCAATTAGCAGTAAGAAAAATTATCAATAAGAACTGGTACCTCATAAAACAGGACCCCATTATTGGTAAATTGGTACCCAAAAAACCGACTATAACATACAGGAGGGGAACATCAATGAGAGACTCGCTAATTGACAATAACCCATGTGGCACACCAGCCAAGGGATCTTGGTTGGCGCAAAGACAAGGAGTTTACAAATGCAAGACCTGCAAAGCTTGTCAGCATGGGGTTTCTACGACCAATTACTCTACTCCCTTTGGCTGCCCTAACAAAGTAATCACTAAAGCTCTAAATTGTAAAACAGACTATGTGGTGTACATGTTGGAGTGCCCGTGCAAATTAAGATACATTGGCAGTACTATTCTACCAGGTCACAAACGGGTGCTCCAACACCTAAGAGCCATCAAAAATAATGATCAGTCGTACCCAGTAGCGCGTCATTTCCATGATAAACATGAGGGCAATCCCAAAGATCTCAAATATTTCTTCATCGACTCTGTTCCAAGGAACAAAAGAGGGGGTGATAGGGAAAAATCCCTTAGATTATTGGAGATGCACTATATCCTGAATATAGACAGCAAACATCCTAATGGACTCAACAGTTCAGAGGAGCTTCATGCAAGTCTATAAAAACTATTAGAAATGTCCCAATGCAAAAACAGCCAATCTAGATTTATCTATTAGTAATTGTATGAGAAACAAATAACTATAAACCAAAAACCAAATCTCATAAATTAATAAAGAGGATATTTTTAGCCAACATATCACATAGCTGTACAATCAGTTTAACATATAACATCAATCCGCCTACCAGTATTTATATAGCATATTAAGAATAAAAAAACTTCTCCCTTAAATCTCTTTAAAATAACCTTTTTAACTACCATACTTTTTAATTAGGCACACTTTGCACATTTTTTTCAATATGAATTCCTTTCCCCACTTCCCCGTTTCCCTTCCTTCGCTTTCCAAGTTAGATGTTAGGGCACCAATACTGTTCCACATATAGTCAGTCAGGATTTAGGAGGACAAAAATGCCGGATAGAATTGACTGAATCAATTACAATATAAGGCACAAGGCCCAGAACTTACTGTAATCCAGAAATAAAGAGGTACAGAGAAGGAGAACCAAAACATGTTTACAGTGTATGATTCCATTTATTTATATGTTTGGTCAATTAAATATTTATGATGATTTTATGGATATTTTAATACCTAATATGTATTATTATCTAATCTAATATATCATATTTGAATTTTTATTTATATATTTATTTATTTATATATCTGGAGATGAGTATATGTATTTATGGCTATTTTTTGCACAGTTAAAACTCCATCTGTACTTCATTCAGTACCAGGTTAGTCCATTAAGGTGTCGATAAGGAAAACAAAGCTCGATTGTTGTTGATTCCTATCAAACGGCATATTTACATGATATTAATAAGCTTCTTTGACCTAGTTGCCGTGGGAGTTATCCCGACACTATGAGTCACTATGACTGAAATGTTTTAATGTCGAACAGTATCTGTAGAAGTGATTTGAAACACAATATATTATGCACTAAGAATCACGTGGTAAATTCTGGCAAATCACAATGTAAAATACAAAAAAAAAAAAAATGTAACCCTTTAAAATCAATAGCCATTGGTAGAACTGAGTCATGTGATCAAGTCCCCCAGGAGGGATGAAATGCGTAATGGCTGCCGTTTGTCTGTGAGATTCAGTGAATAAATCAAACGGATATTGAACAAGAATCCTGTGGTCCGTGCTCTCTTTACTCGGCTCCAGTTGGGACGATTCCACCCCCTTGCAGTATTGTTTCCAGCAAGGTGCTACCTGGGAGATGCAGTATTTACAGCACTCCCGCTTTTGCTGGTCATGTGGCAAGGGGATGTAAGAAGCTCCCGCCAATGGGAGAATGCAGGATTACTTAAGGATGCAGGTGTGGCAGCACTTTGATTAACAGCGGTGTCCGAAGAAGGCTGAAGGCAGCCGAAATGCATCACGCCATATGCTGGGTTTAAATAAATGCTTCCAAAGAAATCCCCTGTGTGGCCTCTACCTTGCATGAATGGAGGGGTTTTGGTATATATATGGATAAAAGGCTCTTGTCAGGTAAGCGGCACTCAGCACACACGCCCCTCGATGCCGTGACGCGTTTCGGGAATCATCCCTTCCTCATGGATCACTCAAGAAACAATGCAGCAAACAAATGGGCTGCAACAAAGTGTTCACCTTTTATTTTTAACAGGAAGTCTGCCTCAGATGAGATTGATTAACTATACACACAGACACACACAGACACACAGACACACAGACACACACACACACACACACACACACACACACACACACCCCAAGCCCCCCCCCCCACCACTCCCCCCCCCAACCCCCCGCGGTTGCCAGTAGGAAGTTATAGTTAGGACCTATTTTCCATAGGAAATCCGCAACATTCTATTCCCAATAACTTTGGCGCCGATAGACGAATCTTCGCGAAATTTTCAAAACTTTTGGCCAGCTCCGGTCCGCTCCTATCCTGAAAGTCTCAGGATGATTAAAAAGGGGGTCTCAAAATGTGTTTTCCCCATGCAATTTCCCATAGAACCTTTAGCCGCAGCTACAGCCCGAACTGCTGAACGGAATTACACCAAATTTGGAAAAGGGGTAGTCCTCAGTTCAGACTCATGCCTTCTGCTTAAATGGTGTCAATCTGTTCAGTAGTTCCTGAGAAAATCAATATATATATCTATATACTGAGAAGGCCCTGAAAAAATTGCACTGGCTGCCAGTGGAAAAGAGAGTCACCTTTAAGGCAATGTGCTACGACCATCGCATCCTCACGAAATGCGGCCCTAAATATCTTCATCCATTACTAACCGAATACACCCCTGGTCGGAGTCTGCGGTCCTCAGGGAAAGCCCTGGTGAAGGTACCAAGGATATACAAAGCCAGACTGGGAGCACGTTCTTTCAGGTACCTGGCAGCAAAAACGTGGAACACTCTGCCAATAGCCCTAAGGACAGAGCCATGTGAGAACAAATTCTGCAAACAACTAAAAACCTGGCTGTTTACCAGTACAGAATAATTCATAGATGTCTGGCAAGAACCTTTTCTAGATTATAGCAGCTCTTCCCTCTCCTATGTCTCAGCGCGGGGCCACACCGTCTGGTGTAACCAAGCGCTCTATAAAACTATATATATATATCAGATACCATAACCACTCCTGAGGCGGAAGCCGGGAGAGTTTGTTTCACATTTTGTCCTGATTTTAGCCTTGCAATTGTCACTGCTTTTAATTTCACTGTATTCTTACCTGTGAGCACTTTATCCCCTGAAAGCTGCTTGAATCGCCCCTGCACAGCGGATCTTATCGCTGTGACGGGAAGGGAACAACATCGCGCGCCAAACCTCCGGGCCACGCCCATTTCCTGAGGCCACGCCCACTCTAATTTCAAAACCTTCTTAATCGCGCTGATTCACGAGCGCGCTACAGATACCATAACCACTCCTGAGGCGGAAGCCGGGAGAGTTTGTTTCACATTTTGTCCTGATTTTAGCCTTGCAATTGTCACTGCTTTTAATTTCACTGTATTCTTACCTGTGAACACTTTATCCCCTGAAAGCTGCTTGAATCGCCCCTGCACAGCGGATCTTATCGCTGTGACGGGAAGGGAACAACATCGCCGCCATCGCGCGCCAAACCTCCGGGCCACGCCCACTTCCTGAGGCCACGCCTCCCCTCTCCCTATATCAATGTGCCTTCCCCGGACGCGCAGCGGACATGCGCAGCGGGCGCGCAGGATGCGCGCCGAAGGCGCGCCAAAGGGAAGCCCGTCTGCGCCCGTCCGCGCCAGGCCGGGCCCAGGGCCAACCACCGCTGGAGTCCACGCTTGTGGATCAAGGGTCTACTCGCCTCATCTACTAATGTCCATGCGACCCCCTGTTAAGCAAAACTGCAAGATCCTACCAAATGACAGGCACGATACCATGGAAAAACCAAAGGAAATGATGGACGGAGTGTTGAACATTGCAAGCACTCACCCCCAGTCAACTGATCTGGGTTTAATCCATCACCGTTCTTTAGCCCACTCTGCCACCCCAGTTCAGACATGGCCATATGCAAATCAGTCTGACCCTGTGCCTCATGGGAACAGTCCAGCCCGAACTGCCAAGCCATGTCTTCCCTGGACCGGAAACAAGCTTCCTAGGACCGGTTTCTGGCATTTCAGCCGTCTTCAGCCAGGCTTGCTTGAATCCAGTGGCAAAGTGAGCAAGGGACTCACGTCTGAGCATACCCTGCCATCATTTCCTTTGGTTTTTGCTTTGTTTGCCATAAGTTGGCAGGGTATGCTCAGACGTGAGTCCCTTGCTCACTTTGCCACTGGATTCAAGCAAGCCTGGCTGAAGACGGCTGAAATGCCAGAAACCGGTCCTAGGAAGCTTGTTTCCGGTCCAGGGAAGACATGGCTTGGCGGTTCGGGCTGGACTGTTCCCATGAGGCACAGGGTCAGACTGATTTGCATATGGCCATGTCTGAACTGGGGTGGCAGAGTGGGCTAAAGAACGGTGGTGGATTAAACCCAGATCAGTTGACTGGGGGTGAGTGCTTGCAATGTTCAACACTCCGTCCATCATTTCCTTTGGTTTTGCTTTGTTCGCCATAAGTTGGCAGGGTATGCTCAGACGTGAGTCCCTTGCTCACTTTGCCAATGGATTCAAGCAAGCCTGGCGGAAGACGGCTGAAATGCCAGTAACCGGTCCTAGGAAGCTTGTTTCCGGTCCAGGGAAGACATGGCTTGGCAGTTCGGGCTGGACTGTTCCCATGAGGCACAGGGTCAGACTGATTTGCATATGGCCATGTCTGAACTGGGTGGCAGAGTGGGCTAAAGAACGGTGGTGGATTAAACCCAGATCAGTTGACTGGGGGTGAGTGCTTGCAATGTTCAACACTCCGTCCATCATTTCCTTTGGTTAGGCACGATACCATCTCATGCTCTAACTGCAATTTCCAACTCGATGTCCCCCAGCTCTGTCGGCCCACCTCCCAAGGCCATAAGCCGACACATACTTGGCTCCTTGGAAGCCTAAACTGCAGATCCCTTGGTAAACATAAAAGAAATATATACGACCTCTTGTCCGACAATTTACTGGATGCCTTATTCCTCACAGAGACGTGGCTACACGCCAGCTCAGGCCCAGACATAGCTGAAGCTCTTCCGCCCAATTATGCCATTGTCAGACAAGATCGTACCATTGGAGTAGGGGGCGGCATAGCAGTCATTTTCAAAAAATCGCTGCACTGTACCTTGGAACACGTCTCTTTAAATGCCTGTGAGATGGCCCTCTTTAAACTTCTACTCCATCCGAATTTCTCTTTCATGGGTCTCTTGATTTACCGACCACCTGGCCCGTTGCAATCCTGGGCCACGCAACTGGTGGACTGGATCGCCTCGGTCAGGTTAAACTATAGCAACCTATCCATTATTGGTGACCTGAACATACACTTAGATGACCATACGAGAAAATCTGGCACAAATTTAATTCACGATCTGGCTGCCATGAATCTCACCTTGTGGAATTCGGGAGCTACACACAAAGGCGGTCATCTACTGGACCCAATTTTTTCCAGTTTTCCCCTGCCACTTAGCCATCCAGCCGTGCCCCTACAGTGGTCAGATCACTTTCTCATTTACTTTAGTGTGTCTAACCATCTGACTTTCAGATCCTCCGGCTTGACAGGGCAGTCCGGCAAAAGAAACTGGAAGAGACTGGACATAACTTACTTCATGTCTGTATTAGACTCTGCCCCTCTGGATGAATTATTTAATACTGAAGATATAGAGAATGTAGCCTCTAGTATAAATAATTGCCTATTAGGAGCTCTAAACATCTGTCTCCCGTTGGCGCGCAATAAATTTGCATCCCACTATGCTTCTGCGCCTTGGTACAACGAGGAATTGAAGGCAGCCAAATCCAAGTGTAAACGCTTGGAACGCCTTTGGAGGACGGACTACTCCCCTGCAGCCTGCCTGACTTACCGAAAAGAACTTAAGCTTTATCATACAGCATGTTCCATGGCCAGACCTACTTACGTGGCGAAATCTATTTCAGATGCCACCAACAAATCCAAAATTCTGTTTAATCTTGTAAAAGAATTAGCGGGCTCAAACACTGCAGCCAAACCCCGTCCACTGAATAATGCTCAATGTGAGGAATTGGCACGCTTCTTCACAGATAAGATCGATACAATTCACCAGGACATAGAAAAACAACACCAGACACAAGTAGTGATAGATCGGGACCTTGTCCCGAAGATGGTCACCTTCTCCCCTGCGCCATACTTGTCCTACGAGCCACTTACAGTCTGGCCCGAGATAAATATTCAGGGTCTCCAAGACATCTTAGGGAAAGTTAAATCTGGTTCTCCCAGAGACCCCCTCCCAATCTCTGTACTTAGACTTCTCGACATCCCACAACTTTCCATCATCTGCCAAGCCTTAAATCTATCCCTCTCCACAGCTAAGGTCCCAGCCATGTGGAAACATGCCATGGTCTCACCTCTTCTTAAGAAACCATCGGCAGATCCGAAAATCCTGGCTAACTTCCGCCCAATATCCCTCTTACCTGCTTTCGCCAAAGTTATGGAGAAACATGTCCATGGACACCTCGCTAGTTTTTCAGAGGCAAATAACATACTACATCCCTCCCAATCGGGCTTTCGCTCTGGCTTTTCAACAGAGACCACACTGCTTGGTGTGATGGAAAATCTTCGCCTCCTAGTTGATAGAGGTGAGACCGCTGCACTGATCCTACCCGACCTCAGTGCAGCGTTCGATACCATCTCCCATGACATTTTGTTAAATTCACTTTCCACTATTGGTATCAGGGGCAAAGCATTGGACTGGATATCATCTTTCCTAACTCTTAGGACATTTCAAATTACCTCCAGTAACGCGACCTCGAATGTCCACCCATCCCCCCACGGTGTCCCCCAAGGCTCGGTATTAAGCCCTCTGCTCTTCAACCTATACGTCACCCCGCTCGCCCAGATCGCCGAAGTAGCAGGTCTAAACATGTTTACCTATGCCGATGATTCACAGATTATATTTTCACTCTCAAATGGAGACCATGACTCCTCCTCCCTTCTGAAGTCTGGCCTTAGGAACATCTCCACCTGGATGAGCAAAAACATGCTCAAACTGAATGGTAGCAATACGGAGGTTGTGATTCTGGGCCCAAATCAAAACCTTTGGAACCCAAGACACTGGCCATCCGAAATGGGCTCCCTACCCACTCCTTCACAAAAAGTTCGCAATCTAGGCATAATCATTGACAACGGCCTAACCATGGAGCCCCAGGTTATTAACCTGACATCCACCTGTTTTACTATCCTGAGGTGGCTCAGGAAAATCATCTGGATGCTACCTGACGACACCCAAAAGTCTGTGGTCAATGCACTAATCACCTCCCGTTTAGACTACGGAAATGTTCTTTACCTGGGGTCTTCACAGGCAATCATGCGTCGCCTACAATTGGCGCAGAATGCTGCAGCAAGATTGCTCTGCAAGTGCAACAGAAGGGAACATATGTCCGGTCATCTCAAGGCACTCCATTGGCTACCGATCGTAAATAGGGTCAAATTTAAAACACTCAGCCTTATGCACAGAATCAAATGGGGCAATGCCCCCAGTTATCTGCAAGTCCTTGTGCGAACTTACACTCCGGCTCGCTGTCTGAGATCTTCATATCAAGGTCTTTTCTGTGTACCTAAAGTTCGCTTAGCAAGGATGGGGGGCAGATCTTTTTCCCTACTGGGTCCTAAGCTCTGGAATTCCCTTCCTCAGCACTTACGTTTGGAAACCAGCTATACTCGCTTTCGCAAAGCCATCAAGACCTGGCTCTTCTGCCAGTAATTTGCTCCAGCCTCTCCTCTAAGTTTCTAGCTCTCCTAAATGGTCAATATCTTTAAGCGCCGGGAAACCCTTTTGGGTAGCTGTCGCGCTTTAAAAACCTAATAAATAAATAAATAAATAAAATATATGATTTCCAAAGTCCTTCACAATGCATAATAATGCAAGCAGCAGGAACAGACCACTCCGTGGCTACAAAATAAAGTGCTTTATTCTTCTAACAGCAGCATGACGCGTTTCGACCGGGGAACCTGGTCTTGATCACATGACATGTACAAAGATCATAGAGTTTAAATAGCGTTTAGAATGCCGCCAAAACTGCTAACCACAAAATAAAAATAGAAAACATACTATTAGCAGAAAATCATTACAGGTCTGACATATTATTTTGCGAGGGAATTTTCATCCATACATTCTAAAATTAAACCAACAGGCTAAAACAATAGATTTAAAATATTGAATTATTATTTTAATACTCTATTAAACCCCTATAAACAGTATAAGCGAAAAAATATAATAAATATATACAATATATATCTTAAAAATATCACGCTACAATAAATACTGAAAAATAGGGGGATAAAAATATCAGACTGTCGGTAGAGATAGGGTTGCATGTGAAGCAGAACAGACCTGTAAACCTGATTCAGTTAACAGCTCAACGCATAATAATAAATCCACATAAAAAATTATTAATAAATCAACAGACGAATACTAAATCATACTCGATTATGAACAGAATTTTTTTTAATTTTTTTTTATTTTTTCTGTGAGCAAAATAGTGCAAATGTAACAAACTAATAAAGTGATTGTCAATAAAATAGCAAATGTAACCCGAGCCCAGCACTGTGCAAGCAGATAATGCACCGTAGTAGAAGGTTTATCCATAAAGCAAATTCCAGACTTAAGATAAGTAAATTCATAAATATATACATTCATTTATGAAAAACAGTACAGAATAAATTCTATTATATAAATTATGTACTAAACAATTCTAATGGAGAGAGCAACGAACTGGACAAATACCTACAATTTATACAATATATCTCAAACAGAAGAGTAGAAAAAATGGTGGGATACCATGATTCCCAATCTAATTACCACCAGCTAAAAATCAATCCAATCACAAACACCCCATAAGTATCGAAAATACAACCGGTAAAATCACAAGATAAAACCAGCTAAAAACGACATAGAAGGAGTATAAAATTATCGAAATAAAACACAGCTTGGTGGAGAGAGAGGTCTAAAATCTAATATAGCATATAATATACAAGAAGAAAATTTGTATAGAGTAGCAATAACAAAAAAACGTCTACAGAATCATAATCATTAATCGGTTCAATCAGTCAAGGATGTTAAATAAGGAAAGATCAATTCATTACACATTATAGGAAATTATGAAGGTCTTCCCCAGTATTTAATCCGTTAGGAATCTTGGTGTCCAAAAGTAAAATGTAGTGGCTTTCCAACTGTCTAAGTCTTTTCTCTCTATCTCCACCTTTCTTGGAGATCGGGACAGCGTCAACAACAAAATAGCTAAGATTTTTCAAGTTATTCTGGTGAACTAATTTGAAATGACACGCCACTGGATAGCTTGAATCAGAGTTAACAATAGCTCTGAGATGTTGCAGGATACGATTAAAAACTTGAAGTTTGGTGCTGCCTATATAGCGGAGATGGCAAGTGCATTGAAGCACAGACTGCATGGTCTGTTTTGCAGGTGAAAAAACCTTCAATTTATTGACATCTTGACTAAAGGCGTAACTATATTCACCAGTATTAACACCAAATTTACATGCCCTGCACGAGCTACATTTTAAAAAAACCTTTCCGGTTGGAAAGCCAATTAGTTAATTTGTAAGATTCGGGACTGGCTTTAACTAAAGCATCTCGCATGGAAGGAGCCCTTCTAAAAATTATGCCAGGAATTTTCAGAAATAAGAGGAGCAAGGGTTATGTCAGTTTTCAAGATAGACCAATTAGACTTAAGAATATTCCTAATTCATTTCTCATAGCAACTATAGGTGGTAATTAGTCGTATGGTCATGTCTTCATTATTAGAAGATCTAGTGGCCCTTGAGATCGTAACATTAGTGTTGGAAACCTGAGAAGAGTCATTTATGATGCTCCTCAGTTTATGCATAGCATCATAAAGAACACCTCTTTTATAACCATGAGCCAAGAATCTTTGAAAAGATTCGTCAAGACATTTTTTACGATCAATTTCATTGCTACAAATTCTATAAATTCTTGGAAACTCCCCATAAGGGATACTTCTGATAAGATGGTGGGGGTGAG
This sequence comes from Triturus cristatus, assembly GCF_964204655.1. NCBI lineage: Eukaryota > Metazoa > Chordata > Amphibia > Caudata > Salamandridae > Triturus > Triturus cristatus. Next base: position 850,095,022 of record NC_140582.1, read on the forward strand.
AGATTGGAGCATGAAGGATTGAGTTACCTGCCGTGCTTTTTCTATGCAATCTGGTTTGGATTTCATTATTGGCAACATAGATTTCGACATCTAAGAATTCCACTTTTTCTTTGCTAATGGTAGCAGTGAATTCTAAATTGAGATCATTAATGTTGATGTCAGCCACAAATTTGTCGGCAGTTTCTCTAGATCCGTTCCAGATAATAAACACGTCATCTATGAAACGCCACATGTGAACAATGCCATAACCTAGGGCCACTGAGGCGTGGCCGAGGACATGCTCCTCCCACCAGCCCACATGTAAACATGCGTAACTGGGGGAGAAGCAAGCCCCCATAGCCACGCCCCGCAACTGCTGAAAAACCTCATTATTAAAGAGGAAATAGTTGTTACAAAGGCAAATCTCAATCATTTGGACTAAATATCTTACTTTGTTCATAATGACTGATGTTTCTATCAGACAGATAGTATTGAATGGAACGTGTAAAGGGAGCAAATGTCCATGACAATGAAATAACCAGTGTCTTTGATGTAAGTTGGGAGGGACTCCATGTAGCTGTGTAAGAAAAAATCAACATATTTCTGTGCAGAAATAATAGGACGCCCAGGTATAGGAGACACACCTTTATGTAATTTTGGCAAGAGATAAAGGGTTGGAGCAATAGGGTGATCTTTTTTCAAAAATAAATACTCCTTTTTATTGATTAAACCCTGTCCTTTCCATTCAGATAAATATCTGTGAACTTGTTCTTTAACTCGATTGAGCTCAGAAAAGGAGGCCTTTCTGTAACACTGGGAGTCGTTAAGTTGTCTTTCCGCTTCAGTAATATACACATCTCGTGGCCATAAGACCACATTACCCCCTTTATCTGCTTTATTAACAACAATGTCACCATGGTCATTAATCTTACAAATAAGTTTGGAATATTGCATTTCAGTATAGCTCCGCCGTTTACGATTTAAAGAGGCGGAGCGGTTTAGTTGTTTGAGATCATCAATCATACGGTCGCTGAACACATCAATAGCGTCCCTGGGCATCATGGGAACAAATGTGGATCGGGGACAGAAAGTACTAAATCCCGCACTACTACTTTGTATACCCATAGAAGTCAGTTCTTCCTGAGTACTGGAAAAGATATTATCATCAGTATTGGAGATAGAGTATAAGGTTTTCAGAGTGGATACATCAGAGATAAGGATATTTTTACTAGGAAGGGAGTCAGCGATAATATTGCTAGCAACTTTGGTAATTTTATTCAACTTAAAGTATTTAATCAATTTCAATTTACGTATGAATTTAAAAACATCAATACGAGATTGTATGTATTTGAAATTGTTCTTGGGACAATAAGACAAACCCAAAGATAGAAGTTGAGTTTCAGCAGTATTGAGGTCTAAATCAGTCAAGTTAATAACAGTATTAGTCTCTTTAGTAGTTGCAGTCTCATTTAATTCGCCTGAGAATTCCCTCTCCCTCTAGCTTTCCTCATTGTGCCGCCTCTGCCTCCTCCTCTGTTTCCGACTTTTGTTCCGCTTACGCCGTCTTTCATCTGTGATGGTCCACATCTGGGTGTGTCGTCTGTCCTCTATTATAAACCCCAATTCTTCAAAGGGGGTAAAACCACTTAATGCTGGTAGGCAATCCGCACCTAGACTATCATCAGATTCAATGCTGCTAATCAATGAACTTAGGTCAATGTCAGATGTTGCTGGAATATTGGTTTGTTGGACTTGAATAGTTGATGCTTTATTGCTCATGACCTGATGTTTCACAGATTCGAACTTTTTTGAAAAAGTAAGAATACGGCCATTTTCGTAATCAGCTTTGTTGCGTGCAAATGTAAAAACTTCACGCTTTTTGATTGTTTGTTCATGCTTCTCTTGTGTATATATATATATATATATATATATATATATATATATATATATATATATACATACACACACACACCAGGGTGTGTTGAAGAATGAGTGGGTATAAGTGTATGGATCAAGACTGACTGTATAAGTGAGTGATTAAATGTGCCTTACTGAATGCATGGGTTAGTTACTAAACTGTGTGAATGTCTGTATCAGTCTGTCTGTTGTTGTTGTGTAAGCTGCTGCATGGGTTGGTCAGTAGCTACATGAGTATCTATATGGGTTATCGATTGGTTGCCTAAGTATTTGTATGGGTGCCTGAGTGTGTGGGTGGGTGGGTGGGAGGTGTTTGACTCTGTGCATAGATGTTTGAGTGGCTGTTTCTCTGCATGTATGGGTTCAAGAGTGCAGGTGGAAACAGCTGTATGGGTGGGTGAGTGTGTGTATGGGTGTGTTGGTGACTGAATGGATGTCTCAGTGGTACATGTCCAAGTAGCTACATATATAAAAGGCAGTGTATGTGAGAGTTGAAGTATATAAATAACTATACGTGAGAGTCAGTGATTGTGAGAGTGGCTGTATGGATGAGTGTGCACTTGTATCAGTGATTGTATAAGAGAATGAGTATGTGTTAGTATCTGTGAGAATAAGTGATGTGGTGTGTGTATAACTGTATAGGTCAGTAAATGGAGTGTGATTGATCTTTGCATGACTGACTAGGTGTGTGGGTAACTCTGGATGAGTGGTGGTGTGTGAGTGTCTGTATAAGTGTATGAGTGCTTATGATAGTGTTGTATTGATGAGTGACTGCATGTATGAGTGATTGTATGGGTGAATGAGTGGATGTGTGTGCAGACTTATTAATCAGTGAGTGCCTATGTAGTAACTGGTTTTGGTGTGTCGATGGTTTCGAAAATGGTAGTCTGTATTTTACAGTGGGTGTATCAAAGGTTATATTAGAGTGTGAGGCGGTGCATCAGATTTTCCTGAGGATGATGTCATCACTGATGTCATCAGTGATGTCATTTGAGATGTCATCAGTGATGTCATCAGTGATGTCATCAGTGATGTCATCAGTGATGTCACTGACCATGTCATGAATGATGTAATATGTGACGTCATCAGCAGTGCATTGCAGGGGCGCGAGTTATAGTTAGCTGAACTAACTATAACGGAGGAAGTTCTATGGTTTTGTACGAGTGAAATGTCCAACTAACTATAACATCCCTGAAACCTATGGTTTTTTCAGTGAATATATATATAGAGATAATATTTATATGCAAATTCAGTGAAAAAACCATAGGTTTCACACATGTTATAGTTAGCTGGACATTTTACTGATAAAAAACCAATGAAATTCCCCCGTTATAGTTAGTGCAGGCAACTATAACTCACGCGACCGCAATCCTCTGCTGATGACATATGTGTCTTTATGATAAAAAAATATTTGTAATATATGTATAGCTAAAATTTAATGGAAGAAGACATGGGCAAATAAGTGTCTAAATACAGTATTAGCATCAGCAGAGGATTGCGGTCGCGTGAGTTATAGTTGCCTGCACTAACTATAACGGGGGAATTTCATTGGTTTTTTATCAGTAAAATGTCCAGCTAACTATAACATGTGTGAAACCTATGGTTTTTTCACTGAATTTGCAAGGTTTTTTAAATGCTAATTCCTAACTATAACGTGTGTGAAACCTATGGTTTTTTCAGTGAATTTGTACGGTTTTTTAAATGCTAAGTTACTTTACGCCATTTGTGGCGTGCGCGCCCACTTAACGCAGTTCGTTCCGTGCGCACACTTTACGCAGTTAGTGCCGTGCACGCACGGTGGGCACGCGGTGCGCTACGCGCACCGCGTGCCCACGTTACGCTAGATGGGCCATGTACGCACGATGCGCTTCGCGCACCGTGCGCACATGGAGGACATATGATGCGCTTCGTTGTGAAAGGTAATATTTTAATTTTTCACATTTGTAATGGGCCATGCACAAATGGTGCCATGCGGGCACCATTTGCACATGGGGTGGGGAGAGTATGGATATTTTTTATTAATTTTTACCGTACACGTACGGTAAGCGTAATCGGCAAAATTATCGAAAAAATTAAAATTCCGTTTTTGGCCTTGGGGGATCTTTGAGGACTCCCTCAACATGGCTAGGTGCTTAGGAGCTGTCTAAACAGCCCCTTTACATGTTTTTGCCCTTTGTTTTTTAACCCCCTCTCAGAGTGCGAGAGAGAAAATGGCGGCCGCCACTTCCTGGTTTCAACCGATTCGAATGTTTACTAAGATCTAACAGCCAATCAGATTCGCGCTCGCGCACGGCACCGTACGCGTACGGTAAGCGCACCGTAAGCGCACCGTAAGCTGCCACAGATATATATATTGATTTAAATGCTATTTTCTCAGGAACTACTGAACAGATTTACACCAGACCTACAAAAGGCACTTCCTTGACCTGAGGACTACCTCTCTGCCAAATTTCAAGCAACTCTGTTCAGCCATTCGGGCTGTAGCTGTGTCTAAAGGTCCTATGGAAAAATGCATGGGAAAAACGCATTTTGGGACCCCCCTTTTTTCTCAGCCCCCGCTTGACGAATCCCCCCGAGACTTTCAGGGTAGGAGCGGAGCGTAGCGCCCCACCTATTTTGAAAATTTTGCGAGGATTCGTCGACCGGCACCAAAGTTCTTCCAAATAGAATGTTGCGGTTTTCCTATGGAAACAGGGTCCTAACTAATATATATATATATATATATATATATATATTACCTACTGGCGGTCGCCAGTAGGTAGTTATAGTTAGGCATGGCTTATAATAGCACAGCATTTCCCCCAAAAATTTCAACAGATTACCTATCACAAGGAAGCGCATAATATGTCCTCCATGTGCGCACGGTGCGCGAAGCGCATCGTGCGTACATGGCCCATCTAGCGTAACGTGGGCACGCGGTGCGCGTAGCGCACCGCGTGCCCACCGTGCGTGCACGGCACTAACTGCGTAAAGTGGGCGCGCGGTGCGCGAAGCGCACCGCATGCTCACTGTGCGCGCACGGTGCGCAAAGCGCACCGTGCGCGCACGGAACGAACTGCGTTAAGTGGGCGCGCATGCCACGAATGGCGTAAAGTAACTTAGCATTTAAAAAACCGTACAAATTCACTGAAAAAACCATAGGTTTCACACACGTTATAGTTAGGAATTAGCATTTAAAAAACCTTGCAAATTCACTGAAAAAACCATAGGTTTCACACATGTTATAGTTAGCGGGAATTTTACTGATAAAAAACCAATGAAATTCCCCCGTTATAGTTAGTGCAGGAAACTATAACTCATGCGACCGCAATCTTCTGCTGATGACATATGTGTCTTTATGAAAAAAAAATATTTGTAATATATGTATAGCTAAAAATTTATGGAAGAAGACATGGGCAAATAAGTGTCTAAATACAGTATTAGCATCAGCAGAGGATTGCGGTCGCGTGAGTTATAGTTTCCTGCACTAACTATAACGGGGGAATTTCATTGGTTTTTTATCAGTAAAATTTCCGCTAACTATAACATGTGTGAAACCTATGGTTTTTTCAGTGAATATATATATATATATATATATATATATATATATATATATATATATATATATATAATATGTATTTCTTCAAACTCATTTTATTGGCTTAAGTACCAAATGTTAACCTTTTTCTGGTATATTTTATTCAAAACCATACCTTTTCTACAGGCAATGACAATTAAAAAATCTAGTTACTTACCTGTACACTATGTTTCTCCAGTATAGATATCTTTCATAGATTCACATGCTTGTATCTTCGCCGTTGTCATGGTGGGAGTCCCACGGTAGAAGAATAACCATAGCAGTAAAAGAAAAAAATGCATAGAAAACCCATAGGGAAGTATAGAGTTTGGTAGTCTATCCACCTTATTATGTGGTCCACACATCTGCCAATCAGCTGCCAGCCATGACATCACACTCCCCAGCCACCATACCTCAGATTTCCAGCCCCAAGTGTGAGCCAAGGATATATCTAGAGATAAAAGGTGGTCTACCTGAGACAACGGGGTGGTGGGCGGGCCGCATGTTAATCTATGAAAGATACTGGAGAACCATAATGTACAGGTAAGTAACTAGTTTTTTCTCCAGTATGGTCATAGATTCACATGCTTGTATCAGAATAGACAGCAGTCCGTATACCATATAGCGTTTCCAGGATAGACCCCTTTTTCTAGGGCTCTAATTCCTTAGTACTAAAATATCACATTGTCTCATAGTGACCCAAAAACAAAGGTAGGTGTCTTAGTGCTTATCACCCTGGGACATGGTACATGAAACAAAATATCAGCAATGCATTTAAATAAATCTAATGGAAAAGAAACAGAAAGAAAGGTACCTTAATGAAACAGGTGCCGTAGAACTGCTTGTCCCACTGCGGCTTCCGCTTTCCACACTGTGTCCAGACAGTAATGCCTGGTAAACATGTGCACGTTTGTCCATGTTGCCGCTCTGCATATGTCCGGGAGCGATACTCCCATGAACAATGCGATTGACGTTGCCATGCTTTGTGTCGAATGAGCGCAAACTCTGGCGTGCAAAGGCTTTCCTGCTTTCTCATGACATAGAGATGGCAGAGGCTATCCATCTTGAAATGGTAGATCTTGACAAAGCTAAGCCTTTCCTAGGCCCAGCAAAAGTGATGAGCAGCTGGTCTGTTTTCCGAAAGGATTTTGTTTTGTCAATATAAAATTTGAGGCATCTCCTGAGGTCCAAAGTGTGTAGAGATTTTTCCGCTGCCGAAGATGGGTTTCTGAAATATGTGGGAAGTACAATTGGTTCGTTGAGATGAAACGCAGTAGGGACTTTGGGGATAAATTATGGGTTTGTACTGAGAATAACTATCTGATTTGAATTGAAGGAAAGGCTCTGAGACAGAGAGCGTCTGGATCTCACTGACTCTCCTGGCTGAAGTGAGGGCGAGAAGTAAAGCCACTTTCCAAGAGACGAACTGCAATTCTGCTTTGTGAATAGGTTCGAACGAGGGTTTCATGAGATACGACAAAACTGTATTGAGCTGCCATGGAATGGAAGGCCGCTTAACACGTGGAAACAGTCCTTTTAGAAATTCCTTTATTATCCTGGCGACCAAAGAGATGGACGATTTGGTGTTCTGCGGTATCTTGATATAGCCGCAAGATGTACTTTCATCGAAGCATGAGAGAGCCCAGCCTTGGCTAGGTGAAGTAAATAAGGGAGAATCTGCTCCGGCGAAGAGGGAAAAGGATGCAGATCTTGATCAGAACACCAATGGCAAAATCTCTTCAATTTTGCTGTGTAAGTCTTATTGGTAGATATTGCTCGAGAGTTCGATAAGATATCCCGGCATTCTTAAGGGATATCTAAGGAATAAAATTCATGCTAATGAGGTTCCAGGCTGACAAGTTCAGTGAGGTCAACTGCAGATGAAGAACTTGCCCTTCTCTCATGGAGATCAGATCCTGAATCAATGGGAACTGCACTCTGGGATTCACTGACAGCTGGAGGAGTTCCGAGTACCAGAACTGTCTCGGCCAAGCCGGGGCTTTTCGGATTAGATGACACGGTTCCGATCTAATTTTCAGTAGTATCCTTGGTATGAGAGGGAACGGGGGAAACGCATATGCAAACATTCCCGTCCATCGGAGGTGTAGCGCATTTCCCCAAGACCCCGCTTGAGGGAATCTGCTTGCGAAATGTTTGCATTTCTTGTTGTGTTGATTTGCAAACAGGTCCAAAGTTGGAGTGCCCCACAAACTGAATATTTGTAAGAGTTGGATTTGATTCAGTTCCCATTCGTGGCAGTGTGATGCTGATCTGCTTAGGCTCCTGCCCGTGCGTTGTGTATTCCAGGGACGTGTTGAACCTGCAGAGAAATGTTGTGATGTAACATCCAGTTCCAAATCTCCTGGGCTTGTGCCGAGAGGAGTTTTGATTTTGTGCCCCCTTGCTTCAATAAGTAAAACATTGTTATCGTACTGTCTGTCCTGACTAGAACAGGCGAGATTTGGATTCTGGGAAGGAAGGCTTGCAATCCCAGGAACACCGCCTGTAATTTGAGTAGGTTGATGTGTAATTGGGCCTCTTGATTTGACCAATGGCCCTGTATTTATAGTTCCTGAAGGAATGCTCCCCATCCCTGAAATGAGGAGTCTGTCGTCATGACATAGCTGGGAGATTGGGGTTCGAAAAGTAGAGCTCTTGATAAGTTGCTCCTGATGCCCCACCATGACAATGTATCTTTGATCTGAGGATTGAGAGAGATTCGGTCCTCGAAGGATCCTAGGGCTTGAACCCATTGCTTGTCGAGAAGTTCTTGCAGTGGCCGCATGCGTAGCCGACAATTGGGGACTAAGGGAATGCAGGATGATATCATTCCCAGTAATGATTTGAAGATTCTTACCGAAGTGAACCTTTTTGATTTTAATGGTGCTGTCAGTCCCATTATTTTTTGCATGTGTTCTTCCGAGGGGTACGCTTTTGCTTCCTGAGTTTGTAATTTGGCTCCTAGGAACTGAAGTGACTGCGCTGGAATGAGGGAGGGCTTTTCCAAGTTGATCCGCAGTCGTAGAACTTGTAACAAATCCATGCAGCATTCTAGGGATTGTAGTGATTCCTGGAACGATGCGCCTTTTATGAGCCAGTCGTCCAGATACGGATATATCTGGAGGCCTTGCTGTCTCAAGTGCGACCGCGACCGGCGCCATGCATTTTGTGAATACCCTTGGCGCGGATTTGAGACCAAAGGGTAACACCTTGAATTGGTAGTGGTGCCCCGCCACTGCGAACCGTAGATACTGTCTGTGTTTGATGTGAATCGGGTAATGGAAATAGGCATCCAAGAGATCTAATGATGCCATGTAATCTCCTCTGCGCAACATTAGGAGAATCTCTTGTAGCGACAGCATACGAAACGAAATCTTGATATATTTGTGCAGACCCCTGAGATCCATTACATGCCTTCATTTGGTGGACTGCTTTTTTCTTATAAGGAAAAAATGCGAGTAGAATGCTTTCCTTCGCTGTTGTGGTGGAACCTCTTCTATTGCTCCTTTCACAATGAGGGCCTAGATTTCTGCCTTGAGTGCCGAGAGACGGTTTTGTTTCATGTGAATGGGAGGTCGAGCTGGAGGTTTTGTATAAACTCCAGGGTGTGGCCTTGGTGTATAATATCAAACACCCATCTGTCCGATGTTATTGACAGCCACTGATGATAGTAACAAGCGAGGTAATGGATCTGATTGAGGCGTGACGAGGTGGGTGGCGCCTGGATATCGTCACTGTCTCCTACTGGAGTCCTGTGCCTTTCCCCTTGCAGCAGGCTTTCTTCTAGACTGCTGTTGGTAAGTGGTGTTAGAAGAGCGAAACTGCTGGGTGTTAGAGAATTGACGGTACCCCTGTTGATGATAAGGCTGGTACCTGTTAGGTTGAGAGGAGGATCTTTAATAGAACTGGCCTCTTGATCTTCCACGAAAAGATTGAAATCTTCTTTGTAGCAGGGACCCTAAGGCTTTAGTGGTGTCTGTGTCTGCTTTTATCCCTTGCAAGGCATCATCGATATGCCTTCCGAAAAGATTTTCCCCATCAAAGGGCATGTCCACGATCTATGTTTGGACTTCGGGCCGGAAAGACGTAGCCTTCAGCCATCCTTGTCTTCGAAGTGCTACAGCTCCAGCCATCTGCCTGAATCCTATCTATGAGATGTCCATGGATATGTCGATGGACTCGGAAGCTGCTCTAGCTCCATCTTGCAGGATCATTGCCGCCTCTTCTTTTTTGTCCTCAGGAAGATGAGACAAAAGTGGAGCAATGTCCGACCACATCTGTCGGTTATATCGGCTGACAAGTGCCATTGCATTCGTGTCTTTGATCGAAGCTGCTGCCAGCACTGTGAAGCGTTTTCCTGCGCCATCCATCTTTTTGCCCTCCTTGTCCGGAGGAGCCGACAAAGCAGAGGCTGGTTCTTGGAGCGTCTCTGTGCCGCCTGCATAACTACAGATTCAGGTCGAGGATGACCAATCAGGCACTCTGGGGATGTTTCAGGGGCACGATACTTTTTCTCAATCCAGGGAACTGAGGCTGCAACCGTGGCTGGATTCTTCATAATCTTCAGCCCCTCTTCCCAGATGTGGTTAATTATAGGTATCGTCCTTATAGATTTTCATGAAGATTCCTTAAAGTCATAAAGGAAACACTAATTTTCCTTTACCGGCAGAGGAAGTTCGAACCTCTTGGAAGCTCTCTCCATTAAGTCATGAAAGCCACCGATGTCTTCCAGCAGTGAGTTTGCCGGAGATGGCGATGGTGAAGGAATAACATATTGATCCCATTCATCGTCACCTGGGTCATCTTGTAGTAATTCCCCATCCTCTGGCTGTTCCTCCTACTCGCTTTTCACGAAGTCATCCCTAATAGTTATTTTTTTAGGGGTACATACTTTTTGCATCAGAGGTGGAGGTTGAATCACTGGAATCTGAACCACCGGCTGGGGAACACCTGTGGTGTTGGAAGCAGGAGCATTGGCATCTGGGAAACGGTGATAGTAGTCGTTAATCATGTGCCTTAGGTTGGAGACTAGAGAGATAGGCATGGATATTGTGTCCTCCCTGACATTATCCTCCTCTTATTCGTCATAATCATAGGCTTGCTGGAACGATTCATACCTCTTGGAGCCTTTGTACTGGGCGATCTTTAAACGACAGTTCCTCCTGAACTTCCTGGTATTCCTCCTCATCCGTCTCCTGGCTTTTAATATGAAGCTGCGAGGGGCTATAAGCCACTTCGTCTGGACCGTCATCTTCTGACTCCTGTAAATCCAGCAGTTTAGATGGGAGAAGAGGTGAGATCTTGGTCCATGAGAATTCTGAAGTTTTCTTGTCCGTCGATGGAATCTCTTTATGGAAACAGTTAGTCTTGTTGTCGGTGATTTGAAATTCGCCATTGACGGAGCGCCCGTCGACAAGAGCGACGACGGTGGCATTAGAATTGCCGTCGACGAGGTTTGCACACTCGTCGACGATGGTGTCGTCAATGCAGTCGCAGTCGAGATGGCTGCCGTCGACGACGCGGTCGTCGTCGAGGTCGTCGACGTCTTCTTCAGCGTCGTGACAGAAGGCACTCTGGTCTTCGACGATGGGAGTGACGATGGAGTCTTCGTCTCTGACGGCTTTTTGAGAGGTGTATGAGGCAAAGAGGAGGACGATGGCTCTTTGACTGAAGATTTTTCTGTTTTCTGTTTTTTCACCTCAGCTTTTTCCTCAGACAACTCCTTCTTATGTTTTTTTAGAAGAGTGCCCTTTCCCTTCATCAGACTCGGAGTCTGAGGTGGTCTTCTTTTTCTGAAGCCTTAATAACAGGCAAGCCTCTCTGTCTTTCAGGGTTTTAGCTGAAAAGGTGCGACAGTGTTTGCACTCCTTGGGGAGGCGCTTAGGGTAAAGGCAATATAAGCATTCTTTGTGAGGGTCCTCAGAATATAATCTGGCCTTCCCACAAGATTTGCAAGGTCTGAAAAGCCTCTTCTTAGAGCTGTCAGTCATGTTGAAGAGTTAGAGGAAAAAAACAGTATCTCAATCCTAAACTGTAGAAAAGGTAAAAAGTTCACCAAGTAACCAGAAAACTGAGCAGTGCTCAGGGAGACTCCTTCTCACACGACGGAGGTTGGAAATCTGAGGTATGGTGGCTCTGCTGGTGAGTGTGATGTCAGGGCTGGCAGCTGACTGGCTGATGTGTGGACCACATAATAAGGTGGATAGACTACAAAACTCTATACTTCCCCATGGGTTTTCTATGCAGTTTTTTCTTTTACTGCTATGGTTATTCTTTTACCGTGGGACTCCCACCATGACGAAGGGGAAGATACAAGCATGTGAATCTATGAAAGATTCTATACTGGAAATATTAATGTTGCCGTAGTCCAAAACTGCTCTGAAACAGGTTAACATAAAAGCACAAACACTGGGAGCTATCATCAATTCAATAATGTATCATGTGAAAGGATATTTAAAGGGGACATGAATTACCTTACATTGGTAGATCAATCACATTACCTCTTAGGGATTTTTCCTTGTCTTCTTCATTATATCATGATGTGAACCACCTCCAAGGCAGTTTTATGGCTCCTGGGTGCAAAGAGAGGAGTTAGGAAGTGAAGCACATTTAAAAAAAAACATTAAAAACACCCATTGGCAAAAACAATAGCCCTCATTACTGAGAAATGATCTAATCTATTGGCTTTGCCAATGCTTGCTTGAATAGGCATGAACTGATGCAAAAAAATCCACAAATGTCACAACTGTAGTATCTTTTGGTTTGATTGATTTTTTTCAAGTAGTGTTTAAAAAAACAACCATCCAACATTGCTCATAGTGAATAGAACACAATATATTTTTGTAAAGGTCTTGCAGCCTAAAGTCAAAATGGGTTCCAAGTGTCCAGGCTAACATAGATTTGCATCATGTACAATAGTAATGATTTATTTAGCACATATAATGTTTTGTATATATCACACATGAAACGTCTCTTCCTGAGACTTAGGCTTTTTAGAGAGTTTTTCTTCCGTTAGCTTTGACTCTGGGTGTGTTGCCTTATGGCTTCCTAATGATACTTGGAATTCTGATCCTTACACAGACTGAATAGAGGGGCTGAAAAATCTGGTCATACCCAAACTGGATTTCTGGGGTGTGGATTGGAAAGCCAGAAGGCAGGGAAATATTTTCACCTATCAGCAATAGGTAAAAATCAACAAGAAAGTGAAAAGGGAAATGAACTGTTTTTAGACAGATCACGTTTGGGAAAATGATCTCTTAAGTTAGTTTCAACTTGCCAAGTATCAGGTTAAAAAGGAGAAAATTTGTAATTGCCACCATTTGTTTTCGGACATATACAAATTATTCTCATACGATAATAATATATAAGGAACTCCATCAGGCTGTTGGCTGAAAAAAATCCAATGCTGGTCCCATGTGTCAATAAATTCAGTACGTTTGTATTATTTCAGCTAATCCATGATCTGTTTAAGTAAACAACGTGCAATGTATTCGTGCGGCACTTTCGACACTCATTTAGCTCAGGTGTTACATGTAAATAATCTTTTTCTTAGCAGTTTTGGTGTTGACAAGAATTGGCTGCATGTTTTAGGTGTGCAAATGTTAAAGCAATTTACCTGTGAGGGGTATTTTCTTGGCTCTGAAAGTTGGAAAATCTTGGTAGATTATTTAAAAATAGGAACGGGCAGATACGCAGTCACACTAGTGGAACAGGTATCTTTGCTAGAGATTACAGAAACAATGTGCGCAGTGCCCTTTTAAATACGTTTTAGCTGTGGGTTGACGGAGCAGCCGAAAAAGAGCTTCCAGGAATTCTGCAGAGAGTGGCTTTGGCTCTGCCCACACGTTGATGGCTTAAACACAGGATTTTCATTTGGGAGACGTTGTGTCAGTCCCTGTGTTTCATCATGAGTTCCACTGGCTCTTCTGTTCAGGTGGTGGTATTGGGAACACCATGATATTCTCTAATTTAGTAAGCTTATTTTTGTTTCATGGCCTGCATTCAGTCTGCCTGCACATGTTTAAGTGGATCAGGGCTGCAGTCCAACCAGTCTCCCTCTATCAGTGTTGCTGCATTGAACTAAGCCCCTGCATGAGGGAATTAAAAAGGTAATGTCATCGTCAGGGCTGCAGTCCAACTGGTCTCCCTATATCAATGTTGCTGCATTGAACTAAGCCCCTGCATGAGGGAGTGATAAAGGTAATGTCATCGTCAGGGCTGCAGTGTAACTGGTCTCCCTCTATCAATGTTGCTGCATTGAACTATGTCCCTTCTTCAGAGGGTTAAAAAAGCCAATCCCTGTTACTATGGTGGAAAGATCCAGAATTGATATCAGTGTGTCACAAGCTGCTCTGGTACCAGTGAGTGTAGAAGCTGAAGTGAGCAAATTCAATTGCAATAGTTATATTTTTGAGAAGAAAACTAGCAATGGGTTTTAATTATGGGCAGACTTAGTATTGTTTTGTTATGACAGATTCCTATTTCATAACAGAATTAATGCAATGTTTTTCGATGATATTTTTGCACCAACAGAGAAATGTTTCTTGTAGCCACTGAAAAACATAGAATAATTTGGTTCAAAATTCCAGAATGCACACTGAAGGACACAAGGTGATTCTCTAACCAAATTCCTTAAAAAAATTCTTTCTTATAGTTCTTTTCAGGCACTCCTAGCCAACACGCGTTTCGTCCGTCCTCCTCACCAGGACTTCCTGAAATAATTTACACAAATTGTAAATATGGAAATGTGCCTAAAAGTTGGCACACTGGTGCAGGGTCACCCTCTTGTCCACGGGTCCAAAGACCAACAAAATAGAGATCAGCACTGGAGTTGGAATAAATAACAAGTTTATTAATCACTCATGAGTGGAACCACATCCACACAGCACTCTTAAGTGCTACAGGAGGTAGTACACTGAATTCACAAAACATCATCCCTTTTATACCATTTTGTTGCAGTGTAACTAACAAGAAGAAATAACCACTGGATTAACCACTAACCTGGTGTTCCAGAGATGCAGCGCTTTAAGTGCTTCAAAGACCTTGCTAGGAGCAGTAAGCACTATATAAAATGTGTTTATAATACAAAGCAGACTGCATTGGTGAATGACGGATTTGTAACTCTTGACTCTCTGTTGTGTTAGCCCTACTGAACTGTTTATGTGTTGCTAATGAAAAGAAATGTAATCCCCCCATTTAGTCCATATCGTTTTTTCCTTAAGGCAAAAAATTAAGTTTACACATATCAAGGAAATTTTTAACAGGAGGAAAACAAAATTCATTCCTCTGACGTGCAGCACGCTGACCCATAATAGAGTATGTATTACTTTCTGGGGGGTCATATTATATAAAAGGGAAAAAAAGTGACCGAGTGATTGCACCACATCTGGAAATGTAATATGGTTGGGAGCACAAGAGAGTTTATGACAGTAGGAAGTTACAAGAGTGTTGACAGATTTCCTGAATGGCTGGAGCAAGTCTGAGACACAAAATTCAAGTACAGATTTCGTTTCAAATGATAGCCTATCATAGCCTACCTTGATAGATTTCCCGAATGGCAGGAATAAGTCTGAGACGCAAAATTTAAGTACAGCGTTGGTTTCAAATGATAGCCTACTTTGTTTAGTCTGCCAGTGAGGTTCACAACAATTTTCCTAGCTCGGTGATCATCAATGATTTCAAATTCACCAATGTAACCATGTTTCATCATGATTCTACTGTCAATAAATCCTGAAGACCAACAAATTATGTGCAGTCAAAGACAATTCCTAATGTTAATGTAAACCGGGTTGGGTAAAAGCCAATGTTATGGAAGGTGTAATTTGAAGTGAACAGCTTGGGGTCTTATAAGTCTTGTTCATGTGCAGTTTTTCTCAGACACGAAAAACCAGCCTTGCCACTGGTTGCTGATATTCCTAACAAGGTAATTAATTCTGTTCCCACACAGAACAAAAATAAAACGTTTACCTATACACAGTGTGGACCTATGATTGCACACTTAGGTGCCTGCTTGAACAATGCAAAGTTTAAACACTCCGATGTATACACCAGAAATCCTCATCTGACCATGAGGACAAATAACAACTCAAACATTCTATTTCACGGCAGCACCCATAAAAATTCTATTTGCCCGTGGATGGCATCTTGGAATTGTAATTATTTTGAAATTACCAGCATTTGCAGCATTTTGTAAATTGAGGGTGAGCAGTAGAACAAACATGAACTTCTAGCCACCAAAGATAAGGCAGAAAATTGGGTGCACTCCTGGGAGATGGTGTGTTCTAAAGTGTAACCTGGGAGGCTCTCCTAGCGAAAGGAAAGAGCCACAGGATGATCTTGGTCCTCTTCTGCCATATATGGAGGAGACTTGTGTAAAATGAAGGAAGACACGGACAGCAGGAGTGCGGGCGGGGGGGAAGAAGGCACGGCCAACGGGAGTGCGGTCGGGGGGTGAGAAGGCAAAAAAAGATAGTGTTCTAAATAACACGTCTGTACAGTGTAACACTCGAAGTAAAGGGGCCAATAGCCATAGGAGGGTACAAATGACGACATGGCATAATAAGGTGGGACAAACAAGCCACATAATCAATCAGAAGACAGAATTTATGAAGGACAAACACGGAAGCCAATGAAAAATATTGACTGAGAGTGGGGGCAGCTTGTCTCCCATACTCTACTACTGCATGCCTCGCAGAGCAAGCAGCGCATGCGCGCTGCCGCTAAAGCTCGACCTAAAAAAAGAAAAGGTAAACCATTTTTTGGAGCTATGTTCCCTCTAAGGTGCACACTCGTGGGGCCGCCTAGCCTCTCTTTTAACAGTGCGGAGAGATAAGCTGGGAGCAGGCGCGTAACAAAGGCCCATGCAGCCCCCGCGGTGTGGGGGGCCCCAGGCTAACCCATACAGGAGGGGGCCCCCCTCAGCCTCCACTGATGTGAGTGTGAGGGGCCCCTTCAGCACATTTTGCAGGGGGGCCCTCTCACGTTTTGTTATGCCACTGGCTGGGAGCGCGCCCACACACCAGAGAACTGCATTTATAAATGCCTTTGAAATTCCTTTGTAAACAAAAGCAGGCTTCTTCCACGCCTTCGGCACGCTGATGCATTGAGCGAGCCGCATACAGTGAAAACTATCTGTGATGGACGCCTGTGAGGAGAAACATTTGCTTAGATGGTTTAGTAGAGTATGTGTGAGCTTTAACATTGAAAGTTTACTCTTTTCTAATGCTAATAAGGAAAAAAGTGACATGGAGGGAGGATGTCATTAACCAGTGGGGGGAGGGCCCCTTCAGCAAGAGTAAAGGCCAGTCTGCCCAAACATCACTGCAAATGGCCTGTTTTAAAATGTTTACCGTGCATCAGCAGCATGTCAAATAATGTATTATTTAGCGCTTCATGCTGCACTCCTGCCCTTTCTAATTTTTGTACACATGTGCTACTGTTATGATAACAAAATTACCATTCTCAAAAGTGTGGAAGGCCGAGACTTGTTTTCTGAAATTTGAACTCATAGCCGCAGATCACTGCATGTCTCAGCAGTGAGTACTTAACACACTGAACTATCCTCCTTTAACTGTTTCATAAGAGCGAACAGCAAACCCTAAAAAGCACATTTGCGACTTCAGCTAACCAATTAGAACGGTATGTTTGAGTTGAGATTACAAACCCTGTATGAGATGAGGTAAGAGTGTATTTCTTCTCTTGAGATGAACAGAGCTTCTGCCTATATCACTCGTCTCTTTCTGTCATGGGGCCTTGTACAGAGAACGTTACATAGCAGACATTTTCTGGCTAAGTAAGCATTTTATTGAAAGTCAAATTAGTGCTGCGAAATGTACACAAAGTTGCTACAGGAAGCTATAAATTGCTGGTAAGGCATAGAGTTAGAAAGGGTGAAGCCCTGAAAAAGGGGGTGGGGGGGGAGTCAGGAGGAGTGAACTAACAGGTTGTTTACTTGTGGTCTGCTGGCACATGTGCATTATTTTAAAAACTCTGCCCTCCCCCTAGGAAAAATGAAATAACAGTTTGTTTCACCCTGATGACATTCCTAAACAGTGTAAAAAACCTAATGGCAGTATTACTCAATTTCACAGTACTCAATTTACTGAACTTGGATGGATGGAATTCTGGCTCTGCAATACATTATTCAAACTTGGAAACAGTGCTCACTGTAACCATTTGGAGGAAAACATTTAACACACTACGTTATCATGAATAGCAAAGCTGTGAAAACGTACTTTATTTATTACAAAAGGAGCATGTTTTAAGATGGTGTAGAATCTAAAGACACCTGCTGAAGAAATCTGTGCATTTATCTAGTCTCAATGTATAATACTAAAAAGACATGTCAAATGGTTAATCTGCTAATCGCACGTTTGAATTGATAGCTCAGAGCGTTATTGTAACGGATGGAGAATAATGTATGTAATGTGCAGGTCATTGCTTTCTTGTGACAGGAAATGTTTGAATTTTTCATTTTACTAAGGTGGCTGAAATGGGTATAGTTGATATGATGAAGTCATTTACACCAATAATTAAGGGCAAAACAGTTCAGTTTGCATTGCATTATAGTAATTACACACTCGCACATACATTTCCATTAATTATGAACATCAAGGTATGGTTATTTCACACGATGCTGCGAGAGGGTGTGCTTCCTGCAATTGTTAATGAGGCAGCTAAAAACAAAACAGGTAATGTAAATTATAAGAAAAAAGATACACACACAGAATGATTTAGATGAGGAATGTAGATTTCCAGATGATTTATTTGACTCAAGACCTCCTCCATATGTTGATGATTCACAAATACCCAGACTGCCTGATAAGGATATAGGGGCAGGAGAGACAAGTATGAGTACGCATACACCGGGAGAGCCACGTGTACTGCCCGAAAAGGTCAAGTCAAGTCAAGGAAAGCTTTATTCGTCTGATATTTTATCAATCATAAAAGCACAAAATAACCAAAAATACATAGTATCACAAAATGACACACATTATAAAATCAGCGGTCATATATAAAAATATTAAAATATCAGTTAATATTGAAGCTGCAGTAGTGACACCATAAAAATATCAAATGGCCGTTCAGCTATAATTCATTCGGTATAATGGATTTCCTTTGGAGGAGTACCTTCTTAAAGAACATGGTTAAACACCAGGCAGTTTGTTCGTACTCCAGGAACTGTAGTCTAATTAATGCAGGGTGGCATTGCCATAAACCATGTTGTTTTAAAAGCGGTAAGATCCATGCTTTCCTCAAAGATACATAACATTTACAAAATAAAACCAAATGAATGGTGGACTGGGTAGAAAGGTTGTCACACGGGCACAGAGGCAAATCCCAAGACCACCATTAATATCTGGGAAGGTCACAAGTCTGTGGACGATGTCCAGCCTAAACCAAGTTAATAGCCGCCTGTCGAAACCGCCAGGTACAAATGTAAGGTAAGGTTCCATATATGAGGTGGTTATAATTAACTGATGCTGCATTACACTGGGTTTTAAAATTTCTCCGGTCATTCTTATTGTAACCAATAATTGAAGACACTCCTTTCTTAGTGCCTTTCTGGGAATTGCCTGTAAGGACCGATGGTCAGTAAAGTATTGTGGGTGTCCAATATAGTTCATGAAATCACCCACATACTTTACCCATGGGATCTTTAAAGCCCCTTCCAGGTTTATGCAGTCCTGTATGATCTCCCTATTTAGCTTGGGCTGGTCCTTTGACCAGATCCTGTGCCACAGGAGAATTGGTTCTAAAGGAAAAAGGAAGCAGGTCCTAGTGGGATTGTTACTACTGATGTCATTGCACCCAGTCTTGATACAATTATCCTCATTACTGCTACAGTTACTACTGTTACTACAGCACTGTCAAATGAACCAGTGAGGAGAGAAATCAATATTTTTCAATTAAAAACTGAATGTACATATATAAGGGATGAAAATTTGGAATACCTTTTAAAAGCAGAGAATAATTGCACATGTGGTTTGCGGTCCCAAAAGTTTAACGTAAATTTTTTTATTGACTGCCGCCATTTTAACAAGTTTCGCCATTTGATTTTAAAGCTGCTTTTTATAAAATATGACATAAATCATCACAATGATGCACTTGCACTTTTGTTGCACATGGAATTTTTATATGTTGCATGTACCTTGGCAACATTTTTTATAATATGTTTGGTTTAGTGATGTAAGAGGCTTGGCCAAGATTGTTATTTAGTTACTCTGGGACTGGGGTGTTGGGGAACGGAGATTTTATGTATTAAAGGTTGGAGAACGGAGATTATATGTATTAAAGGTTGGTGTATTTGGGTTAGAGCCTAGCTCAGAAGCATGGGAGGGAGCAGAGGCGGGTTGTATACATTAATGTTTTAAAATGTAGGTTTTAAAGACAATTGGTTTAGAAAGACTGATTGTGTACAATGAGGATGAATTAATATAGCCGAGTAAGAAGCTAGATGGGCAAGTGAAGAATATGGAAAGCTTGAGGAAGTAGCCGAACATCATAACATATGAATAGGAGGACGGATGAAGTGAAGGAAATGGGTTGATTCACTCTGTGATCACATATTAGAGATTTAATCCATAGTACAACAAAAATGGACAGATTTAAAGAAATACAAGGGGGTTGGAAGATACCAAAGAAAAAGACAGAATCAGAAGAAGAAGCTAGTGCCAATGTGAGTGAACCTGAATCGGCTTGTTGCAGGATTTTCTTTGTGAGAGGTTCATGGAGGAGCATATGTGCATGTCCCTTGAACCAGGTCTGATCTCTTTGCACTCACAACAAACTTTCCAAAGTTTAGGGAAAACCAGATAAATGGTATACGGAGGTGGGGAGACTAGTGTTGATTTCAAAGGTGCTTTGGGTAGATTTGAATAGATTTTTTTTAATTCTATGTCAGTACCGGAGGCTTCGGATTATCCTATCACTTTCTATGCTTTATTGCACAGCAGCCATTTTAAAAATTAAACTTAGACCACATTTCCCAAACACCCTTGGGAAAAAATGGTCAGAAACAAAACAAAGAAGGGACCAACATATCCCTCAGTCCATTATGGCCAATCATAGTCCAGGGACCCTCTCCTAGTCTGTCCTCGCTGCCCTGTTCATCCTCTTTCTTTGCTGCTCAGCAGCCTGAGATGAGTGTTTTCCGTTTTTCTCTTAACTGTTCTTGCATTTATATATTCGTAAGACGGCCGCAGGACTGCATTCAGCGTCCCGCGCCTGCCTCTTTCGTGTGCACATTGTTTTTTTACATATTGCCATATTATGAGGAATTTGTTGCGCAGCCTTAGCGCATTGCGGCGTCTCAACTCAGGCTTGAAGTCGGCCTGGTCGAGTGGCGCTTCAACACGCTCCCGCTGTCCCCCATGCCTCAGGACTCTTAGTGTGACGTGTGTGAAGGTTTGCTGTTTGAGCTCCAGCTCATTCTTCCTTTCCTTGCGGTCCCGTGGGTCCGGCTTCGGGCTTACGCGGCTCCGCAGCCTGTAGGGCTTGTGAGGCGCGGTTCGCACCCCCGACCACTAGGGGCGCTGTCACGTGATTTTAACGCAGCGGCTCCACTCGCTGGCAACGGCACGCGCAGACTTTTCTGGCTACATTCCTTGCATTCCACCCGCCGTTCCCTGCCTGCCTTCCTGTCCCCTGGAGACTGACGCCCTGTTCGAGGGTCTATAGAGCTTGGCTCGTGCCTGCAGAACGGTGTGTGTGTGGCCTTCCTTGACGCTCGGTGGGTGTATTTTTTGCTTTCAGCAATCAGGCAAACGATTTTACAGGCTGAATCGGGGCCAGGAGGGACACGTCCCAGGGCTGATATTGTGTGTTTTTCTCCCTGCACAAGCGTTGGAGTGTCCCTGAGGCTCTTTCGGATCCTCATCATTTAATTAGGGTTCTACCCTGTGAATTGCGCTGGTCCCCAGCAGATTGATTCCCCGTCAGTAGACTGTAGGGGGTTTCACAGTTTTTTTCCCTGGGTTCTATTCAGTGGTGATTTGGGCATTTTAACATGTCCCAACAGGGAGACAATAATTGGGGGGAGGATCCCCTTGACCATTTGCAGTGAGTTGGCGATTTCTACAACGCAGTGGATTCCTCGATCTACCACGCCGTAGAAGAGGTCATGGGCCCCATGGAGGAGCGCCTTTGCAAGAAACTCAAAATGTTCTGTGCTCAGTGAACCCCACCTCCGCCCTCTACCCAGCAGGTGGTCCCAAATAGCGACCCGGTACCCGCCAAACGTCCCAGGGTGGAATGTGTTGATCAGGATGCCTTTGAGTGTCAGCGTGAAGCCTTCGTGGCTCACAACGCTCCGCAGCCCCCTCCTGTAATCCCTTCTCCCCCTGTAGTGCCCACTGATCCATCCAGCCCCGCTCAAGACACGGGCGATTATGACCATGGGGATACAGATGACGAGCCAGGACCTTCCAGGCCGTGGCGTCCCACCACATCACCGCCCCTCTCGGACACTCAGGCTCCTTCGGGGGGTTCGGATATGTTAGACCCAGAACTCCTGATGCATCCATGGTCTTCGGAATGGACGCCTTCTGTTAAGGTGGCCGGTTATGTGGCCAGTAGGATCCGCATGCCAATGGGCAAGGAGGCTCACAGTCACCTGCGGTCCGAATGCCCTCGCCCCTCCCTTGACGGGAAAGTCGCGCAAACGCCTGAGCTCGACCCGAGAATGGCGACTTTTCTTGCTGAAATTAATCATGGACCCCAAGAAAGGGATAGACCGTTCCTGGAGGGCGTGCCAGGATAAACTCCTGGACGCCCTCAGACCCATGACTATGATATTAGCTATGACTGAGAATGCCAAGAATTCGGGAGCCCTGATTTTGCCTGAGGCCCTCTCTGGGTGGGCGCAGAGAGCGATTGTATTCTTAGGAAACGCGAATTGTGCGCTCTGCACAGAACGCAGGAGGTCATTTCTGATTAAAGTGGACCCAAAGTTGGGTGATATGGCGGATTCGGAGGCTGGAGCGGTTGCTCAGGGAGGTTTGTTTGGAGAACCGTTCATAAAAGAATTAGGGAAGTTCGTTAATACTTTCACCTCCTTAGATAGGGCCCAATCTTCTGTCATAAAGGTCTTTTTCTCACGGGTTTTCCGTGGGGCCGGTCGAGGAAGGGGCCGCTCGACCGGCCAGGCCCCCAACTCCAACTATTCCAGGCAACAAGGCTCCAGACAAGGGCAGTACCAAACGCAGGCACGGTACCCGTCCCGCGGCAGACGCTCCAGGGGAAGAGGTTTCCGCGGCAGGGACAACGCCTCTAATACCGGCAAGTGTTTCTTTCCTTTCTGTGGTGAGAGTGGGGGGGTCGCTTGGCCCGCTTTCTGAGTGTGTGGAGGTCGCTCACGTCTGACGCTTGGGTCCTGCAGACCGTGCAGGGGTTTCAGATAGATTTCTGTGGCGAATCCAGACAGACCTTCCCGCCCAACCCCATTCGGGTTTCCCGGCCAGAAGAGGTTCTGATAGATGTGGAAATCTCTGCTCTCTTAGACAAAGGTGCTATTTGCAGTACAGTCTTACATCCTTGCGGGTTCCCCAGCAACATGTTCATGGTGGACAAGACAGAGGGGGGGCAACGTCCGGTTCTCAATCTGCGCGATTTCAGCGAATGGCTGGTTTCCCGCCATTTCAAGATGGAGGGTGTACACCTCCTCCGGGATGTGCTCAGGCCAGCAGGTTGGATGGCCCGGTTGGATTTAAAAGATGCTTACTTAGCCATCCCTATTTTCTGCAATTCCTCTGGCACGGTCAGGCGTACCACTTCACTACCCTTCTTTTCAGGCTCGCCTACGCCCCCTGGTGCTTCACCAAGGTTCTCAAACCGGTGGTGGAGTACCTCAGGGTGAGAGGAACGAGCCTCATCATTTACTTGGACGATATGCCCTTACTGGGCCAAGATCCGGGAACGCTTCGAGACCAGCTGCAGCAGGCCGTAACTCTGTTAGAGAGCTAAAGCTTTGTCATAAACGCCAAAAAGTCCCTCTTAGTACCTGCTCAGCGCGTAACTTTTTTAGGTTTCGTGGTAGACTCCACGACGGCAACTCTAAGTCTTCCCTCGTGGAAGGTGCCAAAAATTCGCCAGGAACTCAGGTGAACTTTGGTCAAGGGCACAGTTCCCCTGCGGCAGATACCACGCATCGTAGGGTTGTTGTCAGCCTCGATCCAGGCTATCTTTCCGGGGCCCCTTCACTATCGGGCCTTGCAGCGGCTCAAAGCCAAGCACTTACGAAAAGGGCTCCCTTACTCCCATCCAGTCTCCCTTAGGGGGGAAGCTGTAGAAGAGATTCGTTGGTAGCTCTCCCACATGGAAGCATGGAATGGGAGAGGGATCTTTGGATCCCCCCCAGACCTGATCATAGAGTCCGACGCGAGCAGGTCGGGCTGGGGCGCCAGGTGCGGAGACTTCTCCACAGGCGGTTTGTGGTCACCACAGGAACAAGAGTTTCATATCCACTGCCTAGAGATTTTGGCAGGCTCTTTTGCCGTGCGTTGTTGGACCAAGGAAAGGGTCCAGTCTTGCGTCCTTTTAAAAATGGACAACGTCTCAGCAGTCAGGTATATAAACCACCTAGGAGGTACTAGTTCAAAGGTGCTTTCGGACCTGGCGGCGAATCTCTGGCAGTTTTGCCTTGACAATCGGATCTCGTTGACGGTGGAGTATTTCCCAGGTCGGGAGACTGGTGGCCGACTGGAAGTCGTGCCATTTCAGAGATTCCAGTCTGTGGAAGTGGCATCTGGACGTTTTTTCTCGGGTGCAGGACTTTTGGGGTCCTTTTTCTGTGGATCTTTTTGCTTCCATGTTGGATCACCAGCTTCCTCGTTTCTTCAGCTGGAGGCCGGACCCCCTGGCTGCAGCCACGGATGCATTCCTCCTGCGTCCAATCTTGCAGGAAACATATGCGTTCCCTCCTTTCGCCATGATCACAAGGCTGTCTGCCCAGATCCGGCGACAACGAGCCCGCATGGTCCATATCACGCCCATTTGGAGGTCTCAAGTGTGGTTTCCTGTTCTTCTGGAACTTTCTTGGGATTCTCCAATCCCACTACCCCACTTTCCAGAGCTTCTCCTCAATCCGGATGGGGTTCCTCATCAGATGGTTCTCGAAGGCTCTCTCTGCCTCATGGTGTGGAGGATTATAGGGAACGATTGTCGCTCCCAGGCCTTTCGCAGTTCGCTGAGAGCCTCTTGTCCAGAACCTGGTCAGATAGTACCATAAAGCGTTATCGTTCGGCCTGGACAAGATGGTGTTGTCGGTGTGTGCGACGGGGTTGTGATGCCGTGGGCGCCGACGTGGTCCACATTTTGAATTTTTCGGCACACCTAGCTCAGAAAGGTCTCGCTTACCGGTCGGTCAACACCTTCCATTCGGCAATCTCAGCGGGGCATTCCCCACTGGATGGCAAACGAGTGGGAGAAAATCCCTTTGTTTACAGGCTCTTGAGAGGTCTCCGTTTATCGCTTCCACCGGAACCCAGGTACTCGGAGCTCTGGGATGTCAACAGAGTGCTTTGCTTTTTTTTTTTTTTTTTTTTTTTTTTTGTTGAAACCGTTTATTGCAATCTCAAGTATATACAAGTATGGGCCTACAACCTTCCGGCCGGCCGCTAGAGTGACAGGAGCACCTGACAAACTTACAAAAGGGCACTTGGCGTTACAGAGAAGCAAATCAGGAGACATCAACGACGTAAGCCACATGACTCTAAGCCCACAATACGGTTTCATTTTATACACACGCAACAACATAAAAAAAAAAAAAAAAAAAACACACCCGCAAGGCAACCCGCAATCGAAGGTATCCACACGTGCTCCTCGAATAAGGGACCCCGACCATCCACAGGAATCTGAAGAGGGGGAAGGGAAACAAGTCCAGGACTGGGGGAACTCTGTGCCCGGGGCTGGGGGAGGGGGTCAACTAGGGGGACGGAGCCGGTGAGGCAGCAGGCAGCAGTGGTGGCTCGCAAATACCCCCGCGGTAGGCGTTCCAGGGGCCCCATATTTTCACCCACGCCCCAGGCTTGCCCCTCGCCACATACACCACCTTTTCTCGGAACATGCACCAATCCATATGTTCTTTCCAGGCCGACACCGCCGGGGGCCGCTGGGATCCCCACAGTTGAGCGATGTCACGCTTAGCTATCATATATCCCAGAGTCACCCATCGCGTCTGCGGAACCGAGTAATCAGTTGGTTCCCACACATTCAGCAAGCATCTCCTCGCTTCAGGCAACAGTGCGACATGCGTAACCAGACGCAGGACCTCATGCACACCACGCCAGAATCGCTCCACCTTCGGGCATTCCCACAAAATATGCAAAAAAGTCGCCAAAGCACCACACCCACGCTTACACAACCCATCCTCAGCATAACCCATACGCAGAAGCCTTGGCCCCGTCATGTAAACCCGGTGGAGTATCTTAAGCTGGACGAAGCGAAGGCGAGCCGGTATGGCCACCTCCTTCGGAGAGGCCACCGCATTAATCCAGTCTTCGTCGTCCAACTCCAGCCCGTCGGCAACCCAAGCCTCACGGAGGCCGGTCAGCAGGCCCGAGCGGGCATTAATCAGTTTTTTGTATATGAGGGAGATCGTGCTATCCGGAACGTGGCCATCCAGCACTCTATCCTCCAGGGGGGAAGACTCCGGGATGGAGGCGGCGTCTGGGAAGACGGAGCCCAGCGCATGACGGACCTGCAAGTACCGAAAGTATTCACTGCCCTGCAGCTGAAACTCCGTCTGCAGCGTCTCGAATGTTTTAAATCCCCCTCTCGTCCAGAGGTCCCCCACTTTACTGATGCCAATCGTGTCCCACTTCTCGAAGCCCTTCGAGGTCCACAGGGAACCCAACCGCTGAGGCGCATACAACGGCGACGCCCGGGTCAAACGGTCCTTCCACCCCATAGCTGCATTGGCCGCGTGCCACACCCGCACCATGACACGCGTGGGCCCCGTCAGGCGGGGATCCGGCGCGCCAGAGTAGAGTGCTCGATTGTAGTCGCCACCGGGGAGGAGCGTCTTGTCCATTTCAAATGCCGGGTTCAAGGCGGGCCCATAGAGGCCGTGATTAATTGCAGCTAGCTGGGAGGCCCAGTAATACCGCTTAATGTCCGGGAGGGCAATCCCCCCGTCATACCACGGGAGCGTCAACTTCGCCAGGGCTATACGCGGCCTCCCGTCCCAGAACAGGCGGCGCTGTAGACTCTCCACCTCACGGAAGTAGCGCGCCGGGACTAGGTCCATAGTGTTCTGGAGAGCGTACAGGAAGCGCGGCAACGACATCATCTTAAACAATGCCGCCCGGCCGAGCGGTGAATGCGGCAGGTGCCGCCAGCGCGCGACGTCCTCCTTCAAGCGCTGGAGGGGGGGAAGCAAGTTTCGCTCGTAGCGGGCCGCCGGGTCCAGCGTGATATAGACACCCAGGTACCGAAACCCCTGCGAGGCAATCTGGATCGGACATCCCCGCGGGAGGACGGGAGCCTCCCCGGAAAGCACATAGACACATGATTTAGCCCAGTTGATGACAAGGCCTGAGTTACGGCCAAAGGAGCGCAGGACATCAACCAGGACAATCAGTGATTTGCGCGGGGAGGCTAGGTACAAAAGGATATCGTCAGCGTAGAGGGACACGCGGTCCTCATACTCGGGGGTCCAACGGAGACCACGGAGGGAAGGGTGCCACCGCAGCCACTCCGCCAGGGGTTCCAAGGCCAATGCAAACAGGAGCGGCGACAAGGGGCAACCCTGTCGCGTGCCCCGTCCCAGCGCGAACGGGGCCGAGGCTCGCCCATTCACTACCACCTGCGCTAACGGGCCCGAGTACAACAATTTGACCCAGCTGATGAATCCCGGTCCAAAACCAAATTTCGCCAGCATCGCCCAAATGTATGGCCATTCGAGCGTGTCAAACGCCATGGTGGCGTCTAAGGACGCCAAGATGGCCGGCTCCCGCACAAACGGAACACGCGCGAGCACCCCGTGCAAGCGCCGCAGATTGAGGGCCGTGTTGCGATGGGGGATAAAGCCAGACTGGTCTTGGTGGACCAAATCGCCCACCACGCCGACCAGCCGGTTGGCAAGCACCTTGGCAAGGATTTTGGGCTCCGCATTCAAGAGCGAGATAGGCCGATAGGAGGTAACCCGGTCTCGGGGTTTCCCCTCCTTGTGGATCACCACGATTGTAGCCAGACGTTGGTCCGGCGGGAGGGAGCCCCGCGAGTGGGCCGCAAGGAACATCGCGCGGAGGTGGGGTGCCAGTACGTCCGGTCGCAGCTTATACAACTCGATAGGGATGCCGTTCGGGCCCATGGCCTTGCCAGATGCAACCGAGCGTATAGCGAGGGCAATTTCGTCCGAGGTAGGAGCAGCATCCAACGACTCCCTGTCCTCCACCGAAAGGGAGGGCAGCGCGATATCTCGAAGCAGGGCATGAGAATCCGCCTCCGAGCAGGGAGAGACCGGGGAATACACCTCGCGGAAATAATCCGCGAAGCAAGAGACAATGTCTTCTGGCTCGGTGACACGTACACCATCCATCCTCTCAATCAGCGGAACCACACGACTCGCTCTCTCCTTTTTATCCAACCACGCAATCAATTTACCAGCCTTATCACCCACATCATACAGTCGCCCCTGTTGCTCTCTACTGAGGCCCCTGGCTGCCTCCGTGACGAGGGCCCTATAGGCCGCTTGCTTAAGGTGTAGAACATGCAGTGCAGCATCCGTCACCCCACTCCCCAAATCACCCTCTAGTTCAGTAATTTCGGCCTCCGCTCGGGTCACCTCCTCCTGCTCGCGCCTCCGGGCATGGGATATGAAGGAGAGGGCCTCCCCCCTAATAACTGTCTTGAAGGCCTCCCAAAGGGAGATAGCCGAAGGGACAGACCCCACATTCTCCTCGAAATACCGCTGCAAGGATTTAATCAGGTCCGCGCGAATAGTAGGGTCGCGCAGATACCAGGCATTGATTGGAGCTACCCTGCCCTCCCCCCTCGGGAGGACACCAAAGTGCAACAGGAGCGGGGAGTGATCTGAAATACCCCGCGCCAGATGGCGCACCTCTCCCACCCTCCCAGCATAGGCCGCAGGGACAAGGATATGATCAAGCCGCGAGAGGCTACCATGGGCACCCGAATGGAAGGTGTATTGCAGCTGCGTGGGATGTTTTAAGCGCCAGCAGTCCACCAATCCCAATGTATCCAAAAGGCCGGACAGCCACGCCTGCGCCCGGGGGAGGTCCCTAGGGGGGTGACGATCCATAGTCCCAGACACCACCGCATTGAAATCCCCCCCAACCACCAGAAGCCCCCCCGGAAGGTCAAGGAGGAGGCGCCCCAGGTCCGCAAAGGTGGTAGACTGTAGCCCCGGTGGGACATATACTGAAACAAAGACAACCACTTTGCCCTCCATTCTCCCCACCAAGGCAGTGTAGCGTCCCCTCTCATCATGGCGCACCTCATCTATTTCCAGCGGGAGCGAGTTCTTAACCATGATGCCCACCCCCCGCGAGCCAGACGTGAAGCCCGAGTGGGCCACCAAACGATAGCCACGCCGATTCATGGCAAAGAAGGAATTACCAATAAGGTGTGTCTCCTGCAGAAAGACCACATCTGGCGAAATTCGTTTCAGATACTGCAGGACCACACCTCGCTTAATCCTATCCCCCAGTCCATTAACGTTCCAAGACAACAAAGTCAAGTCCCTACCCCCCATCACATACAGAAGCCATCACTCGTCCCCCCGAGAGCACCTCAAAAACACCAATACAGTAAAGGGTTTGCCTTGCGGTAAAAACGAACAACACCCCACCCCAACCCACCCGTCCCAACAGAACTCCCCCCTCCCTGCACCCCTGCATGAGCCCGAACAGCCCCCCCAAAGTGCAGTGTGCCTGTCGCCCCATAGATGAAAACACTAACTAGTCCCCCAGAGGAGGAGGGAAAGCCCCCAAGAGACCCCGTACGACCTCCACGGGAGGGGAACTTACACAATCAGTCAATGATGACAATAATGTTGTCCAGAGCAAGGCCTACTATTAGTCCCTCAGTCCTGATCCGGCAAGCCCTCCCCACCAACCGCGCCCCCCCCACCCCCCCGGCCCCGGTCCCCGGGCAAAGTGTCCAACCAGTCCCCGGCCGCCTCGGGACGATCAAAAAAGTGCGTGCGGCCATCCACCTCTACCCTCAACTTCGCTGGAAAAAGCATCGCATACTTGAGGTTCAGGTCCCGTAGGCGACGTTTGACTCCGAGAAAACTCAGTCTCTGCTTCTGGACCGCCGGAGTAAAATCAGGATAGAAGTTTACGTCCGTATTGTCGAGTCTGACCGGTCCTTGTTGCCTAGAAGTCTGCAGGATAGCGTCTCTGTCCCGAAAGTTGAAGATCCGGGCAATGAGAGGCCTCGGAGGGGCTCCGATCTTAGGTCTCCCTCCGGGGACCCTGTGGGCACGTTCCACTGCGAAGAGTTTACTCAGCCCCCGGGGCTGGAGACGGGTGAGGATCAGGTCCTCCACAAACAGATCCGCCGCCTCCTCCTCACGTCCCTCCGGCACCCCGACAATGCGAACATTGTTCCTCCGGGCCCGACCCTCGGAATCTTCCAGTCGACGATCCATCAGGGCGCTCGCCTGGCCCAGTCGGCGCACCTCCTTTTGGAGGGCCGCCACTTCCGTTGTGAGGCCCGAGGTGGTGTGGGCCAAAGAGTCGACCCGGTCATTCGTCTTGGACAGATCGGCCCTCACCAGGCCCACATCCACGAGGACCGAGTCAATCTTTTGCGCCAGAGTGTCAAAGCGCTGGTCCACTGAGGCCTTCATCTCGGCGATGGCGCCCATGACGTCCCGGAGGGTCAGGTCCGCGGGCAAAGCAGGGGCATCAGTCGGGCCAACAGGGGACCTACGCGGCGCCTCTGGAGATCCCTTCTGGAGGGTGTAGCGGTCCATGTTGTTAGACTGAGGGGCTGCGCCACGGCGGGTCGATTTCACCTTTGCCCGGTCGCCATCTTGTTTCGTGGACATGGCTCCAGTCCCCAAATCGTGCCAATCTCCTTGAAAAGGGCTGACAGACCGGTTCACGGGCTCCGGGGGTGGGCGACCACAGCTCCGAAGGGCGGATCACAGCTGGCGGGCCGGCAGGGCACCCCGATGAAGTCACACCACCGCACGCCGCCCTGCGACCCTACCTCGCTTGGCAGCAAGGAGGGCGCGAAAGCGAAAGTGAAAGTGAAAGTGCGGGGTACGCGAATCGCCCAGCCTCGCCCGCCGCTGTTGTTCACTTTGTCTCCGGATCGCCCCACAACTCCAATCCGGGGGGCCGGCGTGGAGAAGGCCGCAAACCTCAATCGATGCTCCCGCCGGTGTCCGAGGTCCGATTTGGAAACGGAAAACGGGTGGCACCTCAGCTCGGTCTCACGAACACAGTCCCCTCATCTAGGACAGGATATAATCAGGATTTATGCAGGAGGTCACGGAGGTCCTCGGGAGCCTCGCACCTACGCGGCCATCTTGGTTGCGCGCTGTCAACAGAGTGCTTAATCTGTTTCTTTCATGGCAGCATAACGAATTTCTTTCCCGCAAGGAACTGTCTGCGAAGTTAGCGATGCTGCTTTGTTTGATTTCATGCCGCAGAGTTTCGGACGTGCGAGCCCTGGACATCACGGGCAGAATTTTCTCTCCTTCAGGGGTTTCTTTCACTGTTAGTCACAGGACTAAGACGCATACACGAACTATTGAGTAGCCAGCGTTCCCAGACTCTCCTTAGCTTTGTGTTGTGCGTTGTCTGAAGGCGTATGAGGAACTCTGCCCTCCTGGAGAGCGTCAGCTCTTAATTGCGCCTAAAAAGCCACACAAGGCAGTTTCATCACCCACTATCGCACGTTGGCTATGTTGGGTTATGCAGGAGGCGGGAATTTGCCTATGACAATTTGGAGCTTACTCGGCAAGAGGCGCTATGACCTCAAAAGCGTTTTCACTGGGAGCCCGTTTAGAGGACATTATAAATGCAGCAGACTGGTCCTCAGATTCAACTTTTAAAAGATTATATGTTAAGCCGGTCATTGATATTGCCCATTGGGGGTAAGTAAGCTTTGAAGCAGCATAATCCGAAGCCTTCGGTCCTGACATTGAATGAAAAATTTCCTAGCTAACGTAACAGAAAGTTTCAATTCTATTAAGGACTCTGAGGCGAGGATTATCC
The DNA here is from genome assembly GCF_964204655.1 of Triturus cristatus. NCBI lineage: Eukaryota > Metazoa > Chordata > Amphibia > Caudata > Salamandridae > Triturus > Triturus cristatus. The sequence goes on from NC_140582.1 coordinate 850,126,666, forward strand.
CACAGCAGATCTCCGAGAGATTCCCCCCAGTTAGGAGTAAGTATGTGCTTTTCGCTAATTTACAGTTTTGCTTGTATCCTCTGGTAGCTGGCTTGCTTGACCTCTCTGGGCTTAGGTCCTCATGTGTTCTTTGGTTTTTTTCCAGGAACATATTCCGGAAAACAGGACACCTGAACTGGAGGACGGCGCTTCGTCGCAAAGAAAGAGGATGAGCAGGGGAGTGAGGACAGACTAGGAGAGGGTCCCTGGACTGTGATTGGCCACAATGAACTGAGGGATATGTTGGTCCCTTCTTTGTTTTGTTTGACCATTTTTTCCCAAGGGAGTTTGGGAAATGTGGTCCAAGTTTAAGTTTTAAAATGGCTGCTGTGCAATAAAGCATAGAAAGTGATAGCATAATCCTTGCCTCCGAGTCCTTAATAGAATTGAAACTTTCGGTTACGTTAGCTAGGAAATTTTTCATTATTGTCTCCAAGGAAGCTTACGCTAAATGCACAGAAACCATGACAAATCCAACTGAGGGACCTCCATGAGTGTGTTGTCAAAATACTCCAGCTCATGTAGTCAAGGAGAAGTACAAGGAAGTGATAACACATTTGAAAAGAGAGGTAAATGATGAGAGCTACTTGGGAGCCGAAAGTGCACCCATATTATGCTGATTTATTTAAAGTATAGTTGAACTGATTATCAAACTAAAAAAGGCATTAGAGGTTTCGCATCATCCTTTGTGTTAGGTTTGAGTCATGAGCTTAGTTCTCATCTTCCAAGAGATTTATGTGTTCGCAGACTATGATTAATGATGAAATACTTAAGGATGCAAAGTACTATAGTGAACGCATTGACTCAAAATAGAGGAAGCTGAAGTAAAAGAAGATGCTTGCACAGATACAGCATTTCCAGAGGAGGTATAAGTATCTGATGATGGATTTGGGTATTGATTTTGGTTTTGTTGATGATGTAAATTCCAGTGCAAATTCAGGTATGCATGGAGTAGGCGAGCAAGAGAATAATGTGCAGTGTGCGCATGTTGGGAAAGTTGTTCCACAAGGAAGAGGTAAATGATTTGTGAATAACTAAGATGGAATAAATGTTAACATTAGCAAATTGAAAAAATAAATATTCTCTGTCATTATTGAGGGCGCATTAGACACTGGAAGTTGGAATGTCGACAGAATCTGGATTGAATTCAAAATGATTTACAAATAGTTCCGCAAATGCAGCAGAATGCAACTTAGCAAGAACAGAATGGATTGCAATATCCCCACTCAACGGTCCCAGCACAACTGGCTTCTGTTCAGAAAATGCAGAATCAAGGGCAATTTAATGCACATATGCCTGTAGCTCCAGTAATGCAACAAAACATTAAATGTAAACTGGCTTATTTTCATCAAATTTATACTTTCAGCAACATTCTCTAATAATTAACAATAATTTTCCCCAGATTTCAACGGATTTCAGAATTGCCACTGGATCGAATCAGTTGCAATGAAGCTGAATGAGGGGAGCGGAGGACTGCATGCTTGCTGCATTCCTAGGGGTAGAACAGAGTTGCTGATATGTAGATGGTGAGGTGAATGCACCCAATATCAGTTTTAATTGATATAAGTGCTACCCATTCTACTAAGGAAAAAGATGATTAGTCTATGGCACCGTGAGCGCTTCAACTTGAAGTGAGAAGATACGTGCCTTAAAAAACCGCATAAGTCATGCGCATTCTACTACTTGAAGTTGAAGCGCTCACGGTGCCATAGACTATTCACTTTTTTCCTTATAGAATACGCATGTCTTATGCGGTTGAAGTTGAAGCGCTCACGGTGCCATAGACTATTCACTTTTTTCCTTATAGAATACGCATGTCTTATGCGGTTGAAGTTGAAGCGCTCACGGTGCCATAGACTAATCACTTTTTTCTTAGAAGAATACGCCTGACATATGTGGGCTTTTAAGGTACGTATCTTCTCACTAAAATGAGTGTTTATAAGTCATGTTTGTCTTTGAACCATCTGAATTCACTCTGATACTCCAAAGCATGCGTTATCGTCACGTTGTTCATCTGAGCACCATCGCTGTTATATTTATTTTAAGTGTAGTGATCTCAGATTTAAGGAAAGTTATATCTGTTGTGAGAGGGGCTCACACCAACTCACACAGGCTGCAATGGTGGGCCTGTAGTCACAGTCTGAGTAGACTCTCATAGGTAGCACAATACATGCTGCAGCCCATAGGAGACTCCTGGTATACCCATGGTCAAAGCACAGTGAGTGGGGACCAGATTAGCTGGATCCGATTCAGACTAAATAAAAAAACACTGACACCAGGAAAAAAGCGAGGGTAACCATGCTAGAAGCATCCTTCCTTCCTACACATATAATGAACATAATGTATCACCCACACAAATTCTGTATGAAAGATGTGGTCTATTTGGAACACCATATTAAAAAAGGGGTGCAAAAAGTATTTAAAGAACGCATTTCTGCAATCCTGACAATATCTCCACCAACTAAGCAAAGAGAAGTGATAAGGTTTTGGGGATGGTTGACTACTGTAGACAGTGAATTCCAAACTTTTCCCTGATTGCAAAGCCTTTATTGTAGCTTACTCACAGTGATGTTAATAATCCAGGGTCATGAATGCCTTCCAAGATCTCAGAGATAAACTCTGTAGCACACCTGCTTTGGGAATCTCAAATTATGAGAAAGATTTCTACTAGTTTTACCATGAAGAGAAGGGTGCACAGTGTCAATTTTTATTCAAAAGCATGGAGAAGTGAAATGCCCTGTGGTCCACTTCTCTGCTATATTGGATCCGGTAGCTGCAGCGCTTCCTCTGTATTTAAAAATCAATGGTAGTTGTTTGTCTGGCGATTCAGTAAAAATAAGAGACTGTGATGGGCTACACACTTCTTGTGCTAGTTTCTTATTCAGTTGACAATTTGCTGACTCATACTTAAGCTTAGCATTTAACAAACAGCTGACAGACTAAGTATGAACGACTGAACCTAGTGGCTGGAAATATTTTAATCAGGAGATGCCAGGTCATAAATCTCTAAAAGCATTTGCCAATTGCAGAAAGGGACAGTGGTGATGAGAATGTGATCATGACTGCATTGATGTAACTGAGAAATGCAATTAACCAAGACCAACATGCAATATGACTTGAACTGGCTGATTTAATTTTATTTGAGGATGGTTCTTTGGAGAAATTGGGTTGTTGGTTCAGCAGGGTATGAGCCCTCTTCAAGCAACAGCCACAATCTTCATCAGGGCGAACCACTAAAGTCACTAAATTAACTTGTGCCTACCCGTCTGGTAGCTAGGCACAAAAGAAGTCAGGCTAAGAGGCAAAGTGTAAAGTATTTAAGCAGCACACAAACAGTAATAAAATGGAAACACAACACAAGAAAAATCTCTTATCAATTTGGAAACATATAGTAAAATGTAATACATTATTTCACATCAAAATGACACAAATCCAATTAGTAGAACTGGCGATATACAATTGTAAAGCTTTAGGTAAAAATAGTGCTTAAAAGCACAAAGCGACAACTGTGGTTATCTGGTTGTGCCATCCTAGGACAGTCACAAGTTCAAGCCAACTGCGATGGAGTGTGGGCTGGATACAGTGATCAGGTTAGGCCCGCTAAGAAATGTACCTCATGTCCTTGTTGAACAAGTTACTTGCCTTCGGTAATGCCTTATCTGGTACAAACTCTATCTAGTCACAGATTTCTTACCTTAGAATGTTCCCCAGGCGTCAGACTGGATCCGGCAACTTTTGACGTGCAATACCCCGGCGTGCCGGTAGGTGGTGTAGTACGGCTTCGCGTGGCGTTGTCCACGCAGGAAGGGATGTGCACGGTGCCTATATAGGTATCACCCTAGCGTGTGGACATCAGTATCTTGTTGCGACTTTCCACGCCAGAAGTGTAGAGCCACGAGGAGCACGGACCATTGGTGTGCGAAGCTAGGGCCCTTAAAAGGGTAAATCCTTTTCACTATAATTTGTTCGCTCAGTGGGGGACATGGGAGTATCGGGAAGGAATCTGGGGCAAGATGGAGTCTCTACCAGATAAGACATTACTGAAGGTAAGTGACTTGTTCATCTGATAGAGACTTCCAGCCGCAGATTCCTTACCTTAGCATAGATACTCAAGCAATTCCTCCCCAGAGGTGGGGCTGTGATATGGATTAAACAAAAAAGTTCTGTAGGACCGAATGGGCAAAGTGACCCTCACGTCAGACCTAACTGTCCACATAGCAGTGCTTCAAAAACGTGTGTAAGAAAGTCCACGTTGCTGCCTGACAGCTATCCAGGACAGGAACTCTGCCAGCTAACACTGTAGTCGCAGCCTTGGCTCTGGTAGATCGAGCACACAAACCATCTGGGGGTTGCTTTTTGGCCAATGCATAGCAGATTTTGATGCAGAGCACTATTCATTGTGAGTGGTCTGCTCCTGCACTGCCTTAACTTTCTTGGTTCTGACATACTCCACGAAGAGTTGATCATCCACCCAGAGCACACAAGTGTGATCAAGGTAGACCAACAACACTCTTTTTTGGTACAGCTGGTGGAGTCGCTCCTCTTCTTTAGAGGGGTGAGGTGGAGCGCAAAAGATAGGCAGGGTGATGGACTGGCCTACATGGAAAGGAGCTACTACCTTTGGAAAGAAGGAAGCCTGAATTCAAAGGACCAGTTTGTCTGGGTAGAAGTTAGGGCATTGAGATTTGATGACAGTACCTGTAACTTATTTACCCTCCAGGTAGATGTTATTGTCATTAGAGCCGTTGTTTTGATGGTTAGAAATCTGAGCAGGCAGTTTCTGAATGGCTCAAAGGAAGTGCACATCAGGAATGTAGGAACCAGTCTGTGGTCCCACAGGGGAATAATAAAAGGCGCTAGTGGGAATATATGCTGGAGAACTTTCAGAAACCTATGTACAATAGGAGATTTGAAAAGGGATGACTGATATAGCAACTACAGAAATGCCGAAATGGCAAAAAGATAACTTTTTAATGTGCCCAAAGCAGAGCCCTGCTGGGCCAAGAAAAGAATGAACAAAAGAACTTGAGAAAGGGGTGCTGACAGAGGATCAACATGTTTATCTGTTCATCATGTCACAAACTTGTTCCAACTGCAGGCCTATTCCCGTCTTGGTAGAAGGATGCCTTGTTGCCAAAATACCGTTGCAGACTTCGGGCACAAGGTCGAAAGCTATCAACTGTCATCACTCAATCTTCCACACATAACGACAAAGCATTTTCAGGTTCGGGCCGACACTCAGGTAGGCCCTCATTATCACCCTGCTTAAGAAAGACAAACCGCGAACACGGACGAGAAACTTCTAGCGAACATCCCAGCTGCTAGACTTAAACCCTTAATGCCTAACTTGGTTCTGCGGGATAAATCCGGATTTATTCCCAATAGGTTCACCTCGTATAATCTGAGAACGCTCTTCGCAATGTATCACATACTTGACCCTGACCTAAAGGCGGCGGCCGTGATGCTTGATGCAGCCAAAGCCTTTGACTCCATCGAATGGGATACCTCTTTCATATTCTTCAACGAATGGGGTTTCTCCGATCTTCGTCAACTGAATACGGTTGCTGTACACCAACCCCACAGCCCGGGTACGTGTCAAGGGCGCCACCTCGGAACCCTATACAGATAAGCAGGGGGACTAGGCAGGACTGTCCCCTGACTCCGCTTCTGTTTGCGGTAATGCTAGAACCACTTGCTTGCATCATTCGGCAACGACACAAAAAAGCGGCGCTGTGTTTTGTTCACCGCCCTGTTAGTATCTCACTTTACACAGATGACATGCTGCGATTTATTAGAGCACCACACACTTTTATGGCGCCAATCCTACGGGAATATATACGATTTGGCCGATTCTCAGGTCTCACAATAAATTGGTCCAAGTCTGTGGTGGTACCACTAACTGAGACCACGTCTCCTCACGATCTTGAATTTCCCTTGATGTGGACGGCAGAGCCTGTACAGTACCTTGGGGTGTGGGTGCACCGAGATCCCGAGGTAGTCATCCGTGAAAACTATGGACGGGCCTGCACGCGATTGGAACAGCAGGTGGATAGGTGGATACGGCTGCCATTATCGCTGGCGGACCGCATGGCGCTCATCAAAATGGTTGTGCTGCCACAGTTCCTTTATTTCTTTAGTAACATCCCTATACAATTGCCACCAGTTTTTTTTTTTTAACGCTACGATCACTACTACTCAGGGTGATATGGAGCGGTAAGCAGCCTCGAGTAGGTCTGGCGACCCTTACTTTAGACTATCACAAAGGGGGCTTTAGTGTGCCGGATATGCACTTATATTACCTTTGCGCACAAGCTCAATATGCTCACTACTGGTATACTAAGCACGGCTTCATTCAACACGTTGCAGTGGAAGATGGTGATGCACACCCTATTCTCCTGAGATCTATACTGACTAACACGAACAGGGGCACGCCCAAATCTGAAATTAATTCCATTGATACTACTGTCGCAGCCTGGCAAGTGCTTGGTCGCAGGGCGGCGAAATTGCCTTTATACTCTCCACTACTACCCCTCGCATATCATGCAGGGGCATCTGTAACACACGAAGCGGGGGCCATGCGTATTTTGACATTAGCCGGGATTAACAAAATGCAAGATGTCTTCCCTAATGGCGCATTTTTAACTGCTTAAGATTTAAGTTATGTGCACAACCAAACGCCACTATTTATCTTCACTATCCATAGACTGAAGTAAGCACTGCAGGTATACGACCCCACATTCCCCTCCAAACCTCCGGTGCTGCAATCTCTACACACTCTACTCATCAGCCCCACGAGACGCAGAATGGAAACCAAAGTGTACAGGGCTGCTAGAGAGGAAACACCTTTACCTCACAGTATGGAAAAGTGGAACGTGAAATTAGATCCACAGATCACACAGAAGGACTGGGAGCACTGCTGCCAGCTCACTGGTGCACTCACACCTAATGGAAACCTGTTCATTATTTATTTTAAATATTTACACCAAGTATACCACACACCACACAAGTTATTTAAATATGGTATCAGAGATAATGATAAATGTAAAAGGTATGGTAAAACAGGCGCAGATTTCTGGCATCTGGCATGGGAATGTGGAAAGGTCGCAGCGTTCTGGGCTGCTGTCATCGATACCCTACAAGAAATTACCCATCTTGTGCTCGACTGTTCTTCTCAGGTGTGTTTGTTATCCCTGGTACCATTTCTGAAGGGAGGCTTGGGTAAACTGGTGAGGGTAGCATTATTATTAGCCAAGAGATGAGTTGCAATGACCTAGGAGAGTAAGGCTAGTCCCACTACTGCCCAATGGATAACAGATATGGTATTCTGTCGCGACACCCTGATATTATATGCGGAAGAACTTCCCACCACCTGCAGGCCCAAAGATATCTGGGAACCGTTGTTACTGTACTTAAGATCCAAAGAAAGGGATACGTCGCCTGACCTTGATGTATAACATTACTGTATACGATTGCCCTTTATAGGTCTCTGCACTGCATTATATGTCGACATTATCTGAGAATGTATGTACTGCTGTATTATACTGCCACAAGATGTTTTTCTTGTTATGCAATCTGATGCGATTTTCACTACTGTATCTGTAACCTGCAAAAATGTTAATAAAAAAAAACAAAATCATTTTCAGGTTCGGGTGTAGAACCCTGCCTGGTTACCGTGACATCCTCCCAAAAAGGTAGCCTGATTGGTGGAACAATGCTCATTCTCAATAGCTCGGGATTTCAGACTCTCCATGCCCAATCCAGAGCCACAAGAATGACTTGGGCCAGGCCGTTCCTATCTTCTTGAGAACTCTGGGCAGTAGTGGTAATGGTGAAAAGGCATACAGGAGGCCAGAGCTCTTCTCAGGACAAAAAGAGTCTCCAAGCAAAAGCTGCCTTGGAAACTTCAGCACGTAAAACTACTGACAAACTGCGTGTTGCGTGTTCTCGGTGGTGGCGAACGGATCTAGGCAGGGATCTCTCCACTCTCGAAAGAGTCCTTGCATGACCTTCGGTTGAAGATGCAATTCGAGATCGGCTAGGCATCGAGGGCTGAGTTCGCTGCTCTGGCGTTCAGAAAGCCAACCAGGTGTTGAACTACTAGGGATGTTCTCTGGTGTTCCAATTTTGTCCAGAGGCGTAGCGCACCCCAACAAAGTGTCCATCACCCCACCCGCCTTGTTTGTCGGAGGACCACACAGTGGTGGTGTTGTCTGTGAACATCTGCACCAGCCTTTCCTTGATTGAAGGAAGAAAGGCTTTTAATGCCAAACGGATCGTCCGCAGCTCCAACAGGTTGATGTGGAGCTTGGATTCTGCCGGAGACCAGAGTCCTCTGATCTCCACCTCTCCCAAATGGCTGTCCCAGCCCAGGAGTGATGCATCTGTCACTACAGTCAAATCTATTTGGGGAAGGGAGAGGGGTCTGCCTCTGACTCAATCATGGTTCATTAGCCACAACTGCAGGTACTTTGCACTTCCCTCTGAGACCTTGACCATGTCGGAGAGATTTGCCTTATGCTAAGCCCACTGGAACTTCAGGTCCCACTGCAGAGCCCGCATATGCCATCTGGCATGTGTTACTAACAGGATGCAGGAGGCGCAACCTCAGAGTCAGTCTTGCCGAGATCGAGGATAGAGGCTGAAACATCAGTATCATAACCTGAATATCCTGGACTCAAACTCGGGAGGAGAAGCCTGAAATTGCACCGTGTTCAGAACAGCTCAGATGAAAGGGAGGCTCTGTAGAGGGAGACAGGTGTGACTTTGGTACGTTGATGGTGAACCCCAGCGAATGTAGGATGTCCACGCAGAGGCTGGGAAGCTTGCGCGGCTCGTGGTTGGGAAAAGGTTGGTGCGGTAGAAAGCCCCTTCTAGAGCCACAAAACAAATGAAAGGCAGACTGGGAACCTGGGGCAGCCAAGAGGTCCAAGGTCTTGGCAGTAGCCGCGAGTCCTTAAAGAGCTCCAGCGCAGACTTTGCCTTGTCTCCAAAGAGATGGGTGCCATCGACGGGCATGTCCACGAGGGAAGCCCAGGCATCCACAGAAGGCGTGGCGTCTGAGGGCCACCGTCGAGGAAACCGCTCTGCCTAGGGAGTCGGTTGTATCCAAGCCACAGCACATAGTGAACTTCGCAGCATCTCTTCTGTCTGTAACTGCTTGAGAGATAATGGCCCGGGCCTCCTCCAGAAACTGTGGCAGCACTTGCGAACCGTTTCCCACAACGTGTGAGAATAGCGGCCCAATAAGCATGCGGTGTTCACTGACTGCAATGCAAGGCTGGTGGAAGAAAACATTTTCTTTCTCCTCAAGCTTTCTAGTCTCTGGATTCCCTGTCCAGTGGAGCTACAGGGAATGTGCCATGGGAAGTTGAAACTTGGACGACCAAGCTCTTCGGGGTAGGGTGTTGGGTGATGAAATTTGGGTCCCCTGGAGCGGGACAGTGGCAACGGCCAATCGCCCTATTCACAGGAGCCACTCTGCTGGGTTTGAATCAGGGTCCCCAGCAGGGTGTCAGGGAGTGCTTCGTTGAACCGGAGTAGGGGTTCCGAGGCGGAGGCTCCCGGTTGCAACACCTCCGTAAAGGTGTTAAGTCTTGACTGCCACCGAGAGCAAACTAAGGTGGAGAACCTCGGCCGCCCTCCGCAACATCATTGCATATGTAACTTTATCCTCTGTAGCCATGATAGGGGGGGAAAGCATGTCAGTATCTGGAGACGTGTCCAGTCCGCTGGCATTACCCAGTTCCTCACACCAGTCCATACCCTGCTCAGATTGGTATTGAAAAGGGTTAAGTGAGCCCTCCCATTCCTCCCCAGGCCTAACCCTTCAGAATACGGCTCAAGCTCCGACTTAGGACGCGAGGGTCCTGTTGGGGCTGGATTCAGCATCAGTCAACACAACCCAGGCTCTGTGTTGTCGAGGATTAGAATGAGGCTGGCGCCGCCAGTGGGTGCAGGGAGCATTGGGAAAGGTCGTAGAGGCACTACTGGTGCTGGTCCGGATGCATGCAGGCCCATTGGAGCCACTGGCACAGAACCAGATGGGGCCTCCTCTGACCCCGTTGGACACAAAGGCGCACCTGAGGGGTCATGTCGGTCAAAAATTAGGCCTATGGCCTCATAAAACTCTTGGATTTCAGCAGGGGTCGCTACGGCTCCTGGAAAATTTGGGATGCGCAGAGTCGGCCTAGGCGCAGGTTCCCAGGAACCAGGCCACGACTGCCAATGTTCCTTCGTCTTTGCATGTTTTGACTTCTTGTGGTTTTGTGCCTCTTACCTGAGTGCCCCGACGATTTGGAGTGGGACAAAGAGGACTTCGGACTCCTGGACCAGTCTCAAGCCCATCCTATTGAGCGGGACCGTGACTTCCATGGAGTCGTCTGCCAGGCCTCTAGCAGCTTCAGGGACCACACCTTCAAAGACTTTGGCGCCATGGCCTGGCAGTCGGAGGACGACTTGGAGTCGTGGTCACACTCCAAACACCACAAACACATGAGGTGCGGAACTGTCACCGACATGGTGCAGTGACAGGCGCCACAGGGTTTAACACCTGCCTTCCTCGATGACATCCTCGACACCACAGGAGGAAGCCTCAAAAAAGAAGGAGAAAATGTCGTAAAAATCCTGTAAAAAACTGACAGAGTGGTAGATCTGCTCTTGGATCAGTACTGGCTGGCGCGGAAAGAAAAGAACGAACGTCAGTGTACCAAGGTGGAATCTATATAGGTGACACGGATGCAATTTCCGGTGCGGATGACACCAATGACACCACATGGTGCCAACCGATGCCACCTACCAGCGCGCAGGGGTACTGCTCATTAAAAATCTTTGGAATCCTGTCTGATGCTTGGGAAATTCAAAGGTAGTGTACAAGTAATTTTAAGGAAAAGGTTTATTCAAATGTAGTAGCTGAATCTGCCCAAATCATGAAAGTTCCCAACTGTTGCATATGTACATGCCTCCCAGTTTCTGTTTCAGAGGGAGTGACATATCTACAGCTTCCTTACGTTAATTCATTGTCATTGCCGCTGGTGTGCCGAAAGCGCGCCTAAGGCAAGCCCATCTGCGCCTGTCTGCATCCAGACCGCGGCCAGCGCCAGCCATGCTGCCTGTTTTTCACCTTCAGCCAAGATTCTCTGGTCCAGGGAGCAACTACTAGGTGTGAACAAACTGGCCTGTCTAGGGTCAGCCAGTATTAATCTGTCCACGGCTGGTCAGAAGCAGTGCTGTATTTTTTGCTCCTTCTCATTAGAGAGGAGGGATGAGAGGACTAACAATGGTAATATTGATGTTAATACTGATGTAAAATCATTTACAACCCACCCTAGGCCACGAGTTCCAACATAAAGGCCTGTTTGAATTCAGAGAGAGACAGATATTGTCACAGTGTTTGGGTAGAGATCTGCAATTTATCAAACTCCTGGGACCTCATGTTTTTAACTGAAACCTGGTTGAAGGAAATTCCAACCCTGATATACTGCTGGCTGTACTTGAGGGTTTTCGGATCTCTGTTGTCAACCGGACTGGTCACAAGATTGGGGGCGGGCTTGCCATCATCATGAGGGATGGCTGGGAGATTTCATGCAGCAGGGCATAGGGACAATTGAGGTACTGTTCTATTGTATTAAAACCTCCCTGGCATCATCAGTTGCTGGAATTCTGGTGTATAGACCCCCTGACACTCCATCTTGCCAGTTGCTTGAATTATGCGATATCATCGCAGGTCTGTCTTTGAGGCATGCCAATTTCATTGTCCTTGGCGATTTTAATGTCCATATGGACAATGCCAACTGTCCCAAGGCTTCTCAGCCAGCAGACATGCTGAAGGGTCTAAATCTGATACAAATGGTGTGCGTCCCTACCTATGTAGTGGGCCATATGCTAGATCTTATTTTTACCAATGACCCCAATCTGAGAGTAGAAGCCCCGTTACCTCTTACCTGGTCCGACCACCTGTTAGTTCCTTTCAGTTTAATTGGCAGATCCTCTAGCTTTAGCGCGAGTCCGTCATACGTGGAAAGGAGAAACTGGATGAAGGTCTCCCCTGACACTGTGGGACCAGAGTTACTAAACAACCCCACTCAGCTTAAGGGAGACCCTAGCAGTGATGTATCTCCCTTTAACAGCTTGGTCATCTCCGCCCTAGGCAGAGTAGCCCCACTTAGAACAGCAAAATCAGCCAGGAAGAAACCCTCTGCCCCCTGGTTTACTATTGAACTTCAAGTGGAAAAAAAAGCCAAGTGCGGCTACAGAACGGCGTTAAAAAATGTAATGGGATGAAATGTAACACCATTAGGGACTACTTTGCTGATCAGATCAACTCATCTAATAACTCAGCCAAAGAAGTATTTAAGATCGTTCAAGGTTTTATTAGACCTAAAGCGCCATAACCCTATCGGCCACCCTCTGTGAGGATTTATCATACTTCTTCCAGGAGAAAATACAACTTATCTATTCCTCCTTTCTATCGGCTGAGTCTTCAGCTACGCTAAGCTCCACTTCGGATCCTCTTAGCATCTGGTCTGAATTTCGGCCATTTTGCCCGGAGGCTTCTCTGACAGAACTATACAATTGTAAATCAGGATCTCCTGGTGACCCCTGCCCGGTTAAGTTCTTCAATGCGCTTGCTTCTTGGCTTAATTTGCAGCTGAATCCAATCTGGAACTCCTCTCTGACAATGGGTATCTATCCTGCCGCCTGAAAATTGGCTCATGTACTGCCTATTCTTGAGAAACCAGATGCGGATCCAGCAGAACTCAAGAATTGTAGGCCTATCTCCCTTGTACCAGTACCTGCCAAAATTCTTGAGAAAGAAGTCCAGAAGCAACTATCCAATTTCTTGGAATCTAACAACTGCCTCCATGACTCCCAATCTGGTTTCAGATTAGGCTATAGCACAGAGACAGCTCTGTTGGAAGTTGCAGAAACTATACGTGAAGCATTAAACCAGGGCTGCTCTGCAATGCTAGTGCTGTTGGATTTATCCGCAGCTTTTGATACAGTGTCTCATCGGATTCTGCTGGAGAGACTTAAGCACCAGGGAGTGAGGAGAACCACTCTATCCGGGTTCCATTCGTTTTTGGAGGACCGGTCCCAGCAAGTTTTTCTCCGTCCCCATGTTTCCTTACAGAAACCCCTGGTGTGTGGTGTCCCCCAGGGTTTGGCTTTGAGCCCTACGTTATTCAATGTCTATTTAGCCCCCTTGCGACTTTAGTCGAGCAATGGGGAGTGAAAGTTGTATCCTACGCTGATCATACTCAGCTGGTGTTCTGCTTTTGTCAAATGTAAGGAGTGCCTGATTAACATCTTGGCTTGGATGACAGTTAGCTGATTGAAATTAAATACCAATAAAACAGAGGTACTATTTTTTAATCAATCGTCTCCTCTGCTATCCGAGCTCTTGTGGCCATCAGTGCTAAACCCCCGCCGATCCCAGTAGACTCAGCTAGGAATCTGGGGTTCAAATTTGATACAAACCTGTCTTGCAAGGCTCAGATCTGCCAAGTCTCCTAGTCGTGCTTCTGGTAGCTGAGAGCCTTGCGGAGATTTCTGCATCTCCTGCCTATGGACTGTAGGAAGACAGTGCTCTGGTTACGTCCCAGCTAGACTACTCCAACAGTCTCTATATTGGATTACCAGCGTATTTGATCCAAAGACTGCAAAATATTCAAAAGGCTGCAGGCACTCATTAGGAATGTGCCAATCCATTCCAACATGTCCCCATATCTGCGGAGCTTCCACTGGCTACCTGTCAAAAGGAGGATCAAGTATAAGGTGCTTTCTATTGCCTACAGAGCCACCAGAAATCAGGACCCATGCTGCTTGAAACAGAGACTCCAGCACTATCATCATGATAGGGTTCTACGATCTAATCATCAGAATCTGCTCAGGATTCCTCGTTTCTTAAGGCCAGGCTAGGCAGTCGAGCCTTCTCAGTGAGAACTGCGTCTCTCTGGAACTCTAAGCCGGTCCATCTTCGTAAGCAAGAGTCAGAACAGGCGTTTAGGAAAGCGCTGAAAACTTGGCTTTTCAGCCTCCTGTAGTCCTCCGTTTATTTCCTCACTGCCAATTCAGCCATAGCGCCGGGACACCTCCGCTGGAGGTAGCTGTGCGCTGTATAAATGTCTTATTATTATTATGTAATATTTTTGCTAGAATTCATTGTGAGCAAGAGTTCCTGGAACCTTGTCTTACTACAATACTCTGTGGGTGAACTTCAGGAACCGAAAGATTTAGAGTCTATTTAAAACATTTGTTTTAAGAAGGGTCTAAAATATGGGTGTGAAAGAAGGTGCCTGCATAAAAAAAAAAGAGAGAGAGAGAAAGGACATTGAACGGAAGAATAATAAGGAGATGGTTATGGAGTTATCAAGATTTTGGAAGAATCAGGATGCAAGAAGCTGAAGATGAGGAGACTGTTTCGTAAATAAATGTAGTTTGAAAAGTGTGAATTGTAATGATTTTTTCACCTTTGAAGTGGGGTTTTAGAGCAGATTTGTAATAACTGATGACTATTTAGTGATAAGAATGTTTTACACTTACAAAACTATATCTTTTTAAATTGGCAAAATTAGGCCCAGACTCCATCTTGCATTTGAAAATTGACCATGTTGTCTTCTCTCACTGACTCTACACGAAGCAAAATGTCCACTGATAGCATTACTGAATGTATTTTTTGTGTTTTTTAGCCCTACTTGCTCCCTATAAATGAAAATGTTCTTTGGAAACTCTAGAGGAGGCTTTAATCTTAAATGTTGTGGTTTCCTTCTTTCCTCCTGCCCGAAATAATTTCATTTCATAAGTCTGTCATTGCATTATATGCAACTAGATGTGTACAGTCACTCATTAGGTCAAAACGGAACTAATTATTATTCCTTTAGGGAATGTGTTAGGTCTTGTTCCATTTTATTCTGTATTGTGATTTGGTGAAACCATGTTAAACTTTACTCACCTCGTGGTGTTTGTTTGATTTCTACTGTGTATTTTCCGACGAAAGAGGGCTTAATTTGAGGTTGAGACATGTTGCTTTCTTGATTGTTAGCGAGGAGACTCACAGTAATGTACTGCATATTCTGGACTCAGAATATTTTGTAGTTTTATTGATGGAGACCCCAAGACAGACCTCAGGCTGCACTACTGATTTCTCCAATTTATTTGAGCCTTATGCTAATTCCCGATATATGATTTAATATGAATGTTGACCGATTTTTTAGACTAACCATATTTTGACTTCTGTAATAAACTTAAATTATTTAATAACCCTTCAGGATTTCTTATGTATACCGTTTCTAAAGAAGGCTTATTTAATTGATTATACTAGTTGATTTGCTGACTATCTATATATGGTGGGACACATTTCCTTATATGTTCTTGAGGACAACAACACTCCGATCCTGCTTTTGGTAAAATAAAGTAAACAATAGGATGGTACAAAAACAGCATAGAGAATCCAAGGTGACAGGTAGGCTGGTGGTAAAAAAAAATCTGTCTACTTCGACTCCAAAGTAGATAAAACGATAACCACCTGAATTGGGTATCCAGATGTGCTCACAAAGTATGCTTTCAAATCCAGAATAGAAAATGGACTTCATGCATTCATTTCAATTGAACGGGTGCTCCGTGCATTGCAGATAAGCAAATTAAAATTGCAGAACACGTGGGTGTACTTATTTAACGGTGAAGAGTTAAAAGTACAAACAGGTTGATCAGAAAGCTCAGTGATTTAGGAACTTGCTGCTGCGTTCCTGGTAAAGCAGGACCGGTTCAACATTTCGTTTTTCCGAGGTTGATAACTGAGTTCCAGTGTAAAAAAAATAAAAAAATAAAGTGAAAACGCTAGTGGGTTATGGTAAATGAATGCCCTCCCATGCTAAATGTAGTGAAAAGCGCCTAAAATGTCTGCTCTCGACGCCCATCACAATAAACGAGCGGAAGATGTAGAAACCCCGATTTTAAAGACAAAGTTATAGTCTGATTGCCTAATGCTAGTGGAAAGGGACTGCTATGTGGGGCCACTTCTTGACGGGCTGGCTTAAATAAAAGGCGCACACTATGCTCTTAATAATACCTGGAAGGAAAGAAAGGTGGCATATACAATAACAATTAACAAATTATATTAACTTCACACATATATAGCACAGTCTATATACACAGTCTATATACAAAGCGCATAAAAGCGCGTTACTGGTATATGTATGTATACATCTTTTTTTTTTCCAACAAAGGACGCCGCACTCTGAACTTGTAATGTTTAAAGTTTTATTTGAACAGAGCCCAGTCTGTCATACCGACACGTTTCGGCCACAACGGCCTTTTTCACCGTGAGAAAAGCAGTTGTGGCCGAAACGCGTCGGTATGGCAGAGAGGTAGCCATAAGGTCAAGGAAGTGCCTTTTGCAGGTCTGGTGTAAATCTGTTCAGTATTTCCTGAGAAAATAGCATTTAAAAGCATATCAATATCTATACGCGCGCACAGTGCGCGCACCCTGCCGTGCGCGAGTGCAATTCTGATTGGTTGTTAGAGGTCGGTAAAGATTCGAATCGGTCGAAACCAGGAAGTGTCGGCAGCCATTTTGTCTCTCGCAGTCTGAGGGGGTGAAAAAAAAAAGGTGGAAAACGTGAAAAGGGGGCAGAGTGGACAGTTCCTGACCCCCTAGCCTTGGTCAGGGGGTCACAGAAGGACCCCCAAGGGCGAAAAAAACATTTTTATTTATTTATTTTTTTTAAATCGCGAGGTGCGCGCACGGCGAACCGTGGGTCGCGCACCGAGTGCTCACAGCGCGCGCACGGTGAAAAACCTGAAAAAAAAAATAAATAAATACATAACTTAGCATTTAAAAAACCGTACAAATTCACTGAAAAAAACCATAGGTTTCACACACGTTATAGTTACGAATTAGCATTTAAAAAACCTTGCAAATTCACTTAAAAAAAACCATAGGTTTCACACATGTTATAGTTAGCTGGACATTTCACTCGTAAAAAACCAATGAAATTCCCCTGTTATAGTTAGTGCAGGCAACTATAACTCACGCGACCGCAATCCTCTGCTGATGACGTCAGATATTACATCACTGATGACATATGTGTCTTTATGAAAAATAAATATTTGTAATATATGTATAGCTAAAGATTAATGGAAGAAGACATGGGTAAATAAGTGTCTAAATACAGTGATGTAATATCTGACGTCATCAGCAGAGGATTGCGGTCGCGTGAGTTATAGTTGCCTGCACTAACTATAACGGGGGAATTTCAGTGGCTTTTTACGAGTGAAATGTCCAGCTAACTATAACATGTGTGAAACCTATGGTTGTTTAGGTGAATATATATATATATATATATATATATATATATATATTGCAGGCTCCTGTCCCAAAGGAACAACTCACTCACGAGGCTTCTGTATTCAAACCATATTTAATGCAAGGACGCGTTTCGGCGCTTAGCCTTCTTCTTGCTTGCTTTATAAATTGAACAGTGAACAGTGTTACCTGTCGTATTGATGTTTTTAAACAGGTAACTTCCATCTGATTGGATGTTCAGCATAAACACAGACAGAGGACTGCGGAGATTCGTAATTCATTAGTTTTCCTAAGAGCATGTAATTTCAGTTCTCAAGCCTGTATGGCTTTATCATTTTCACAATTAGCGCTCTTAATTGGCATGCTCCAAGGATACACAGTTCATTCTGCTGCATGGTGTATATTTACCGTCCCCTTCTGTGAAATGCGCTGTTGAAGTGCTTGATTACAGAGGCCTCTCGTCCAACCACTTGTTTATGCAGCACTCGAAGCAGGAGCCGGTTGAATAACCGTGTCACCAACAGCTGTAGATAACTGTCGACATGCGTCGGTTTCGGTGCCCAAATTCCTCGTGGCGGTGCAATGCGCTTGTGTGATACACGACGCTCCAAATCCACCTTTAGGCGACTGCTGCACTCTTGAGGACGGGTGCGGATAAAAATGGAGGTGGGTCCATTTACTAAATTGCAGGCTCCTGTCCCAAAGGAACAACTCACTCACGAGGCTTCTGTATTCAAACCATATTTAATGCAAGGACGCGTTTCGGCGCTTAGCCTTCTTCTTGCTTGCTTTATAAATTGAACAGTGAACAGTGTTACCTGTCGTATTGATGTTTTTAAACAGGTAACTTCCATCTGATTGGATGTTCAGCATAAACACAGACAGAAGACTGCGGAGATTCGTAATTCATTAGTTTTCCTAAGAGCATATATATATATATATATCTTCAAAACAACTTCGGCGCAGTTACCACCAACGTATCCACAGCACAGAGAGTCCACCGTGATTTCTTTAAGGTACACCATAAGTGCAAAAGTAAAAGGATGGTCGACGCGTTTCGGGTGATGCCTTCGACTGGACCATAGAGTCCCAGCGTCTAGACTGTCTATTTAAAGTGGCTAAGTGCATAAGTCCCTTGTTAGTGTTTTTAAAAAAAAAAAATAGACTAGACTGCTAACCCATATAAACGGCTGGTTACATTTGGCTTATGGCAGTCGCCATTGTTCCTTTAGCATGTTTTTCATTTTTGTACATTCCTAAGATTATTATCAAATTATATATACACATGTGTCACCACACTGTCGTAGATTTCCTGAATTTGTCAGATTGTTCATGTATATATATATATATATATATATATATATATATATATATATATATATATATTATCTACTGGCGGTCGCCAGTAGATAGTTATAGTTACAACCTAGTTTCCATAGGAAATCTCAAAATTCTATTTTGAATAACTTTGGCGCCGGTTGACGAATCCTCGCGAAATTTTCAAAACTAATGGGGCGCTCCGTTCAGCTCCTACCCTGAAAGTCTCGGGGTGATTCGTCAAGCGGGGGCCAAGAAAAAAGGGGGGTCCCAAAACGCGTTTTCCCCATGAATTTTTCCATAGGACCTTTAGACACAGCTACAGCCAGAACGGCTGAACAGAATTACTTGAAATTTGGCAAAGAGGTAGTCCTCAGGTCAGGCATGTACCTTTTGCATATATGGTGTAAATCCGTTCAGTAGTTCCTGAGAAAATCAAAAGTAAAATCATATACATATCTGGGCGGAGCCTAACCACACATCTCATTGTGAGATCTGATTGGCTGTCAGCACTTCATCCAAGAAGTGTTGGCAGCCATCTTGGGACCAATATACATGATAGCACCTCATTAAAAAGCATTGCAGTTAATAGAAGGTTTTAAGACTTTAGTTACATTATAAATCATTTGTTGATGGTACCATGCTCATTTTAGGAATTGTAGTATGTTCTAAGGTGATTTTACCATGTGAAAAAGCCTTCTGCTGGGATATCATGAATCATGTTTGAGAGAAAACTATTTTCACATGCTTTTCCCGCAGAGGTTTGGAAGGTGATCTATAAGCTAAACTGAGAGCATATTTTCTGTAAATTCACATTATCTTTCTCAGTCATGTGAGAATGAAGTCTGACATTCTCAGTAAAACATGTACATCCAACAAGGGCAGAGACTGTCAGTTGATTCCTTTGTGTTCTACTGCAGCTTCCCAGAGTGTTCCGAAGAACAACTAGAACGCTAACAGTCTTACTTATGACAAAGGTATGGCACACCTGAAGCCATCTTGATTGGAATAAAGTGGTAACATTTAAAACATTTAATTTAAAAAGGAACAAAATGAGAGGGTTCATTTTGCCATAGAATGTATGATTAGTGCTGCAGGAAGAAAAATTAGGGCACATTTTGAGTGACTTCTCAAATCCTCTTCTATTTCATTAAAGAATTCTGACATGCAGACTGAAACATGCACTTTGAATACCAGCAGCAGACTTCCCTGGTGAGCAGTAGCTTTACTACAGTGATCTAATGAGGAACTAGAGTGCTACCATTCAGAATTTATGGCAAATGTGTCACATCTGAATGCCTTCTTGATGGAACAAGCATTGAAAATGCAATAGGTCTCGCCCTCGTTTAAGTTAAAGCAATTCTGTTTGTAATTAGGTGGCTTTTTAGCTTTGCTTTTATTAGTGTTTTTCAAAATTTAATGTAAATAACATGCATATCTATATATGTATGCATGCATTTATATTTGTATTTATATAGATATGCAGATTATATATATGTTTATATATGTATGTATATACATATATATACACATACATATATATAAATGCATATATGTGCATATGTGTGCGTGTAGAGAGAGGTAGAGAGGTAGAGAGGTAGAGATGTAGAGGTAGAGATGTAGAGGTAGAGAGGTAGAGGTAGAGAGGTAGAGAGTAGTAGAGAGAGAGGTAGAGAAAGGTAGAGAGGTAGAGAGTAGAGGATGAGTAATAGAGAGTAGATAGTAGAGAGTAGAGGAGAGTAGTAGAGAGAGTAGTAGAGAGTAGTAGAGAGAGTAGCAGAGAGTAGTAGAGAGAGTAGCAGAGAGTGAGTAGGAGAGAGTAGTAGTGAGTAGTAGAGAGTGAGTAGTAGAGAGTAGTAGCGAGTGAGAAGTAGAGAGTAGTAGAGGGAGTAGTAGAGAGTGAGTAGTAGAGGGAGTAGTAGAGACTGAGTATTAGAGAGTGAGTAGTAGAGAGTAGTAGAGAGTGAGTAGTGGAGACTGAGTAGCAGCGAGAGAGTAGTAGAGAATGAGTAGTAGAGAATGAGTAGTAGAGAATGAGTAGTAGAGAATGAGTAGCAGAGAATGAGTAGTAGAGAGTGAGTAGTAGAGAGTGAGTAGTAGAGAGTGAGTAGTAGAGAGTGAGTAGTAGAGAGTGAGTAGTAGAGAGTAGTAGAGAGTGAGTAGTAGAGAGTAGTAGAGAGTAGTAGAGAGTGAGTAGTAGAGAGTGAGTAGTAGAGAGTGAGTAGTAGAGAGTGAGTAGTAGAGAGTGAGTAGTAGAGAGAGTGAGTAGTAGAGAGAGTGAGTAGTAGAGAGTAGTAGAGAGTAGTACAGAATGAGTAGTAGAGAGTGATTAGTAGAGAGTAGTGGAGAAGTAGAGAGTGAGTAGTAGAGAGTAGTAGAGAGTGAGTAGTAGAGTGAGTAGTAGGGAGTAGTAGGGAGTAGTAGAGAGTGAGTAGTAGAGTGAGTAGTAGAGTGAGTAGTAGAGAGCAAGTAGTAGAGAGTGTGTAGTAGAGAGTAGTAGAGGGTGAGTAGTAGAGAGAGTAGTAGAGAGTAGTAGAGAGTGAGTAGTAGAGAGTGAGTAGTAGAGAGAGTAGTAGAGAGTAGTAGAGTGAGTAGTAGAGAGTGAGTAGTAGAGAGAGAGAGTAGTAGAGAGTGAGTGGTAGAGAGTAGTAGAGTGAGTAGTAGAGTGAGTAGTAGAGAGAGTAGTAGAGAGAGTAGTAGAGTGAGTAGTTGAGAGTGAGTAGTAGAGAGTAGTAGAGAGTAGTAGAGAGTAGTAGAGAGTGAGTAGTAGAGAGTGAGTAGTAGAGAGTGAGTAGTAGAGCGGGAGTAGTAGAGAGAGAGAGTAGTAGAGAGTAGTAGAGAGTGAGTAGTAGAGAGTGAGTGGTAGAGAGTAGTAGAGAGTAGTAGAGAGTAGTAGAGAGTGAGTAGAAGAGAGTGAGTAGTAGAAAGTAGTAGAGAGTGAGTAGTAGAGAGTGAGTAGTTTAATTTAAAAGGAACACAATGAGGAGGTTCATTTTGCCATAGAAATTATGATTAGTGAGGAAAAAAGAAAAATTAGGGCACATTTTGAGTGACTTATCAAATCCTCTTCTATTTCATTAAAAAATTCTGACATGCAGACTGAAACATGCACTTTCAATACCAGCAGCAGACTTCCCTGGTGAGCAGTAGCTTTACTACAGTGATCTAATGATCAACTAGAGTGCTACCATTCAGAATTTATGGAAAATGTGGGACACATCTGAATGCCTTCTTGATGGAATCAAAGTAAACAAGCATTGAAAATGCAATAGGTCTCGCCCTCGTTTAAGTTAAAGCAATTCTGTTTGTAATTAGGTGGCTTTTTAGCTTTGCTTGTATTAGAGTTTTTCAAACTTTCATGTACATACCATGCATATGTATGCATATATGTATATGTTTGCATGAATTTATATTTATATAGATATGCAGATTATATTTATATGTTTATATATTCACTGAAAAAACCATAGGCTTCACACACGTTATAGTTACGAATTAGCATTTAAAAAACCTTGCAAATTCACTTAAAAAACCATAGGTTTCACACATGTTATAGTTAGCTGGACATTTCACTCGTAAAAAACCAATGAAATTCCCCCGTTATAGTTAGTGCAGGCAAATATAACTCACGCGACCGCAATCCTCTGCTGATGACGTCAGATATTACATCACTGTATTTAGACACTTATTTACCCATGTCTTCTTCCATTAATCTTTAGCTATACATATATTACAAATATTTATTTTTCATAAAACACATATGTCATCAGTGATGTAATATCTGACGTCATCAGCAGAGGATTGCGGTCCCGTGAGTTATAGTTGCCTGCACTAACTATAACGGGGGAATTTCATTGGTTTTTTACGAGTGAAATGTCCAGCTAACTATAACATGTGTGAAACCTATGGTTTTTTAAGTGAATATATATATATATATATATATAATATAAATATATATATATATATATATATATATATATATATATATATATATATATATATATATATATATATATATATATATATTGCAGGCTCCTGTCCCAAAGGAACAACTCACTCACGCGGCTTCTGTATTCAAACCATATTTAATGCAAGGACGCGTTTCGGCGCTTAGCCTTCTTCTTGCTTGCTTTATAAATTGAACAGTGAACAGTGTTACCTGTCGTATTGATGTTTTTAAACAGGTAACTTCCATCTGATTGGATGTGACTTGGGGTCGGAACTTACCTTCCAATGAGGGCAATGCAGGACACTCATAAAGGCGTGGGTGGAGTCTGAACGTGATAGCAGCGGCAACTGAGGAAGGCTACTATGCCGAAATGCATCTTGCTTTGCTGTCCTAAAAAATCGGCTCCCAAGGTTTCCCCGTGTGGCCTCTTCTCCTTTTCTATCGGAGGGGTGTTTCGTGTTGATTCAATTTGCGCACCAGCCAGAGGTGTGCAAGAGGCCCTGTTCCATTAGTGGCAGAAGAGATGCTGGCACCAGCTTTTGAAGCTTTCTTTCTTCTTTCCGTGGAAGCGGAACACCTTCTGCCCGCCTCAAGTGCAAGAAAAGCCTATGACTACTGCCAGGTGCAGCTCGTGACTGCACGAGGAGATGTAATCACTGTATTGTCGTCTCAAAGCCAGGCTGATTTGCTTTCTGTGAGCTGGAGCATAAAGGGGACCCGAGGGAGTGCGAGGACTTTATTTTCACCGTGAAACTCCATTCTATCACTGCGCCTTTGCCCTGAACAGTTTTTTTCCTTCTCCAGGCAACACCCACCGGGGAGCGATGCTTTCTGGGAGTTGAAGTAACATCGGAACTACAGCGGGTAATATGACCATGTGACTTGGGGTCGGAACTTACCTTCCAATGAGGGCAATGCAGGACACTCAAAAAGGCGTGGGTGGAGTCTGAACGTGATAGCAGCGGCAACTGAGGAAGGCTACTATGCCGAAATGCATCTTGCTTTGCTGTCCTAAAAAATCGGCTCCCAAGGTTTCCCCGTGTGGCCTCTTCTCCTTTTCTATCGGAGGGGTGTTTCGTGTTGATTCAATTTGCGCACCAGCCAGAGGTGTGCAAGAGGCCCTGTTCCATTAGTGGCAGAAGAGATGCTGGCACCAGCTTTTGAAGCTTTCTTTCTTCTTTCCGTGGAAGCGGAACACCTTCTGCCCGCCTCAAGTGCAAGAAAAGCCTATGACTACTGCCAGGTGCAGCTCGTGACTGCACGAGGAGATGTAATCACTGTATTGTCGTCTCAAAGCCAGGCTGATTTGCTTTCTGTGAGCTGGAGCATAAAGGGGACCCGAGGGAGTGCGAGGACTTTATTTTCACCGTGAAACTCCATTCTATCACTGCGCCTTTGCCCTGAACAGTTTTTTTCCTTCTCCAGGCAACACCCACCGGGGAGCGATGCTTTCTGGGAGTTGAAGTAACATCGGAACTACAGCGGGTAATATGACCATGTGACTTGGGGTCGGAACTTACCTTCCAATGAGGGCAATGCAGGACACTCAAAAAGGCGTGGGTGGAGTCTGAACGTGATAGCAGCGGCAACTGAGGAAGGCTACTATGCCGAAATGCATCTTGCTTTGCTGTCCTAAAAAATCGGCTCCCAAGGTTTCCCCGTGTGGCCTCTTCTCCTTTTCTATCGGAGGGGTGTTTCGTGTTGATTCAATTTGCGCACCAGCCAGAGGTGTGCAAGAGGCCCTGTTCCATTAGTGGCAGAAGAGATGCTGGCACCAGCTTTTGAAGCTTTCTTTCTTCTTTCCGTGGAAGCGGAACACCTTCTGCCCGCCTCAAGTGCAAGAAAAGCCTATGACTACTGCCAGGTGCAGCTCGTGACTGCACGAGGAGATGTAATCACTGTATTGTCGTCTCAAAGCCAGGCTGATTTGCTTTCTGTGAGCTGGAGCATAAAGGGGACCCGAGGGAGTGCGAGGACTTTATTTTCACCGTGAAACTCCATTCTATCACTGCGCCTTTGCCCTGAACAGTTTTTTTCCTTCTCCAGGCAACACCCACCGGGGAGCGATGCTTTCTGGGAGTTGAAGTAACATCGGAACTACAGCGGGTAATATGACCATGTGACTTGGGGTCGGAACTTACCTTCCAATGAGGGCAATGCAGGACACTCAAAAAGGCGTGGGTGGAGTCTGAACGTGATAGCAGCGGCAACTGAGGAAGGCTACTATGCCGAAATGCATCTTGCTTTGCTGTCCTAAAAAATCGGCTCCCAAGGTTTCCCCGTGTGGCCTCTTCTCCTTTTCTATCGGAGGGGTGTTTCGTGCTGATATATATAAATATATATATATATATATATATATATATATATATATATATATATATATATATGGAGTAGGATATACAAGGGCTGCTGCTCAATGCAGCTTGTGACTTCAGGAGGGGTTTTATTCACTGCAATTTAAACCCGCAGCCCGGTGGACGCTAACTTCATGAGGCTCGAGCGTAAGGGGACCCGAGGAAGCACTTTTTTATATATGGCAACCAGGACACTTTCATCCAGTCACCCGTGTTTCCCCTGCACAGCACCAGTTGAGAAGGGAGGTCTGTCATCGAATCCAGCTCCGCGCAACTTCCACCCAGGCAAGATGAACTCTGGGAGATGTAGTGTGCACAGCATTACATCACGAGGGGGGAGCACATGACTCGGAGCACTGAGTGCTCCCACCAATTGGAGGGATGCAGGACTATTTAAAACACCGGTGGGGCGGCATCCTGGCATAACAGCGGCACCTGAGGAAGGCTAAACCAGCCGAAATGCATCGTGCCTGACAACTGTTTTAATAAAAGGCTTCCGATGAGAATTTTCCCGTTGCCTCTTTCCTTTCGGCAATGGAGGGGTTTGGTTGCATATATATATATATATCCACAAAAAAGTTACTCTGCATTAGAGGGCCTCTCACGTTGTGGCAATGAATTCCTCTCTTGCTGGCAGAAGGAAGGCTCGTAAACATTGTCCTTACAAGCATATTTATTCAGCTTTGCCTTAAAAAACAAACATGTTTCGGGCAGCATTTCCCTTGATCACTGGCATTTAAAATCCAAGGCAAATAGAGGAAGCAGCAAACATTTCAAAGCGCACCTGCGCCTCATTTAAATACACGCCCTTAGTTCACTCGGCATCATGGTAGATGTAGTATCCACAATGTTAGCATAGTGCATGCTGCCAGATGAAAACGCTGTTAATCCTGTAGTAGGTTAGCATGTAAGTTCATTGTTGCTCACCTTCCCAAAATTCGATTTCCACCAACTGGAAGCACAACGTTCCCAACAGCGCTGGAAATAATTAGTGCCAGAGACCTGCACTTCTGCAGTGGGGCCCTCCCCGATCTGAGTCAGACCGTAATAAATCCACAAAAAAGTTACTCTGCATTAGAGGGCCTCTCACGTTGTGGCAATGAATTCCTCTCTTGCTGGCAGAAGGAAGGCTCGTAAACATTGTCCTTACAAGCATATTTATTCAGCTTTGCCTTAAAAACCAAACATGTTTCGGGCAGCATTTCCCTTGATCACTGGCATTTAAAATCCAAGGCAAATTCAGGAAGCAGCAAACATTTCAAAGCGCACCTGCGCCTCATTTAAATACACGCCCTTAGTTCACTCGGCATCATGGTAGATGTAGTAGATATATATATATATATATATATATATATATATATATATATATATATATATATATATACATACATACATACACATACACACACACACACATACATACATACATACATACACACACATCTTGGAAATGGAGTGAGAAAACACTACATGACCTACATAACTCAATACTAGCTACAACTACTACGAGGGTTGCTTAGTACATTACCATATACATCATTTTTACTGTTATTTACATATTAAATACTAGTGGGCATTTCGTAATCTGGACTGCTCAGTTCCCCGTGTCCAGCCCTAGGACTCTTCACATGTCAGAGGGCAGGCGGCTCTTGGCGTGTAGCCTGGTGCCGGAGACGTTGAGCTCAAACCCTTTCTGCTCCGTGATAGGAGGAGTTCGGCACTTCTGAAATCTCACGTTTAGCCTGCGGGAGGATGCTTCGGGCAGGGCTTGATTAAGTTCGCCCGAAGGGGGCGATCATTTCCCATGAAGATTCCACCCTTAGCAACGACGTTGACTAGCGGCTATCACTCGAACAGTACAGAGAAACGAGCCGCTTAGAATGCTTTAGAAAAGCCACAGCACCCGTTTCACGAGCAATGCAACAGGCAATGTTTGATTCACTTTTCGGGTAATAGATAGTACATTTTTTAGGCTGTTTTTTATTTTTATGTTTCCCCGGTCACAGCCCACCATGGGAGTGGAAACACGACCCTTTCAGGTGGTTGGCCCATTTGACAGTGCCACACGGCCCTAAAGGCCAGCACAACGCTTGTGTAAGGAGAAATTAAGGAGGTGGGGGAGTCACTGAGAAGGGACATTTGCGACACTAAAGAGAGTGGGGGCCTCAGTACTCATGAAACAGTTAACTGAAAAAAGGGACATAAAGAGGTGGTATAAGAGAGTCACAGGTCGGAGACCTGGGGTAATAAGTGGGGTTCAGAAAAAGAAGGGAGGTGGGTGCAATGGGGTCCTTGAAGAAGACAGTTTTAGTGGGTGCATGGAACAAGGAAATCTACACTTGGGCAAAGAAAGAAAAAAAAAATGATTGGTGGCAATTACACGGGCCAATTTGTGGTATGGGGTGTATTGTGTTACCAGACACAACAATGGGTGGGGAGAGGATGTGGTAACGGTCAGAGCTGCCAACTTTGCAAACTGGGGAACCAGGTTGAAGTCTAGGTGAGGGCTCAACATCGTGTGACTCTGAGCAAATCACTTAATCTCCTCGTGCATGCAAAAAATTAACGTGTCCTAGTGTAATGTAACTAGTGCTCATGTGTAAAGCTCTCCAAAACCGGCTTCGGGTTGAGTTTGCGCTACATAACACTGGCATAAAAATACCTGACAAGCAAGCAAGATGACACTCGTGTGATGTCTCCGAGCAGGGTGGGATTGGTCAAGCGGGCACTCGGGCAATGGCCAAGGGGTCGGTATCAAAGTTCCAGCTACAAGCTGCTTTTTTGGTAGCCTGGGGGGACGATTTGGGCTGTGTCTGGTGTGTTGAGATGTCACCAGTGGCCCAGTGGGGCCCCGAGTGGCCTTTCTGGAGGAAGATGGGTGTCCATTACCTCCCTTTTATCAACGGGCAGAGGTGTCACCCCCTTTCTCTGGCTGGGCCGGCCAATTAATGTGTGCATACTGAGCGGGGGCAGGGGGCTTGAGCAAAAGTGGCCTCACTTGTTTTCAGGTGTTTATAAAACTTTGCTGAAGAAGTGTTTAGAGGAAAGGCAATATGCAAATGTAGGCCACGTTTTTTTAGCGTGCCCAGGCCGATTTCTAATCCAAATCCAACCCTATCTCCGAGAAAATAAATGGGGAGCTGGGCGCACTTGTTGGACGCCAGTCCTGGCTGTATCCACGAGTGTCACTGGTCTTTATACCGGGTGCCCAATGCTCCCTAAGTGGCGACGAGGATGAGCCAGAAGAGTGAGTAAAGAAAAGAGATTGGACCGCATGCCTCTGCGATCCGTCAATGGCAAGAAACGCATATGAAATACCAGCCAGCACCCAACCAACAAATGAAAAATCATCACTGGAGAAGAGACAACGAGCGGGCTCTTTTGTCCACAGGTGCACCGCAAAGGTCAGCTAAAGTAGGCACATGCGCACCGCCGCACTAGCTCCAAAGAAAGAGATGAAAGTAGCAGTATGACTTCCGCCCTCCACCTAGCGGCCGGACCCTCAACAAACTAAAACAACCATTGGCAAATCCAATAGGTTGGAAAATCTATGAGCTTTGTCAATGTTGCACAGCAGTTGCCCTGCCCGGCTTTCCAGCTTTCAGTCCGGTTTGTGACCCGACCGTGATGGTGCACTTCATGTAGATTGGCTCATGGTTACAGCAGCTCGGCATGCTTGGTGGGACTGTTTAAGTAATAATTGGCCCTCTGTGTAGACTTGCTTGAAGTTGGAGCAGCTTTGTTCGATTTGAGGGCCAATTAATTAATGTCTGGCTACTTGGTGCCTTTACACTGTGACCTCATTCGTGATTTCAAGGAGTTGTGAATCACTATGAATTCTGGTGGATAGGACGCTTTCTCATTCGCATGTAGCCTTGTGTAATTGCATTTGGAGCAAGTGGAGCCTACCTATTTACATGCTGTGGATCTGGTACTTATAGATTTGTATTACTGGAATTTTCTATTGGATGCTCTAGTATTCATTATGGTCTGTCCTGATGATGACCACCAAATTTTAATGTGGTCGAAACGTCGTTGACGCCTTCATGTGTCCTTGATTAAAGAGGACGCATTTTTTGCTATGTTTTGTTTTTGTCTTGTACAAACTACATATATGTAACTTTCCTCGGCCACTCGTTTTGTTTACACAGTGTATTGCCTCTATGGTTGTTTGTGTAACTTATTGAGCGCCATTGATGTTGTATTGTTGTTATAATTATCGCCTTATTAAAAAATGTTGTACATTTTTGTGAATCTGTGTAGGGGTATCACTTGTTAGAAAATATTATTTGTAAAAAAAATGTTTTAATTCTTTTCTATATAATTATTATTTTTTTTCTTTCTCATGTTCCAGGTTTGTTATTTTGCACTTTACGTTTGAGATTTAACTTGAACCTCTGTTAGGATTCCAGTCTCTGCTGTGCAACATGGCTTAATGTTAAAAAAAAAAAAAAAAAGGCGCTATGATGTGGCCAGCCTTGACTGCGTCATAGTGTTTTGTTTATGTTGCACAGCAGCTCAACTGCAGTGCAACATGTAATAAAAAATGACAAAGCGAATAGATTCCACATAGGCAAAACCTATTGGCTTTGCCAATGCTTTTTTTTAAAGTTTACGAGAGATTTTGCAAGCGCTGTACAGGCGAAACATAATAAAAAGGGTCTGGGGAGCTAATAGATACTAGAAAGGAATGCCCCAGCTGCAAAACGTGTAGCTATAGTCCCTGATGCTATTAGAGTAAGACAGTAAAAAGGGTCTGGGGAGCTAATAGATACTAGAAAGGAATGCACCAGCCACTGGCAGCTCGTGGGAAGTCAGTGCCTCCATCTTTTCTTTAAAGAAGATATGTTAGAAAGTGCCCCAGCAGTTGATCCCAGATCTCTGACGCCGCTATTGCCAGTTTCTGTGACCTTTTCCATGCCTGTGCACGAGCAGCTGTGAGAAAGCCAGGGATGTTTCCTCCCCATGAGAAGAGCCTGTGAATACCCCTGGCATGCAGCCCACAGAAACTGCAATACACAAGGGCTGCATCGCTGTCCACAATGGATGCAGCACAACCTGCAGCAAAAATGGAGCACTTCGAAGGATGTTTTCTAGGTGCACTTCCCCCTCTCAGTGACAGACTGGCCTATGGGGATATGTGAAAACTCCTGCTTAAATTCCAGTAGCGGCAAAAGTATCATCATGTTCCAATATTACAATACATGGAATGTATGGGATTATTATATTGAGACTATTCTCTGCCACCTCCCATATTTAGGGATGGTAACCCGTCCATGAAGTGGCCGTCTAGGAGCCTAACCATTCCAACAACTCTTTGGATCTGCAACCCACCTGACAATCTCAAATGTCTTCCGATGCAATTTTCAATGGGCCCCATATTTTATTGAATTTTTGGGGACATGCTTGTGCCTTATATAACAACTTTTCTGCACGCATTCAGCAATCCATATAGGACGTCCACATCTCTAGTGTCCGGATGGAAGTGCCCCCCCACCACACCCCACCAGACTATGTCCCTTCTGGCAGCATTAATGCAACATTTTAAAAAGAGTAGTGCATATTTGGATTCTGGCTGCTCCCTGCAGCTACCCAGTATCACCAGTAGTATGGTAAATTCTAAAGACTTCCCTATGGTCTTGGCAATCCATTAAACAACTGTCCAGTATCCCTGGGCCCATGGACAACTCCAACTGGTATGTAATAGCATCTCTTTCTGGTTACAGCCCCTAAGACAATAATTATTATCTATTCTCCCCATTTTATATAATCTAGTTCTAGCATAATATACACTAAGTAATACCTTAAGTTGTACCAGGTGAGATCCGGCCCTGATTGCCACCTATCTCGGGTACATGCCAGCCTCATCCCAGTCCTCACCTTCTAAAATACCCAGGTTTAGTTCTCATTTATCTCCTTATTATTGAGCAGAGTTGTATATATCTGCGAAACTACATATCTAGTCAAGAGTGCCCTTTCCTTCCTTTCCTCTGATATAATTGAACTCAACTCTAGTTTGTGGGCTCAAGCCTTGGCCCCGGTATTTGGAGCAATAATCAGTGGTCAGGAAATACCAAGAACCTGGAAAAGTAGTATTAGGGTCCCGCTGCATAAAAAAAGGGAGCAGGACCTTCTGTCAAGTTACTGTATGATTACACTGCCGGATATCACCAGCAAGGTACATGCAAAACATGTCCTGGGGTTGTTTAAAAGATTGGGTAAGCAATGCTAATATCCTACATAAGGTCCAAATGGATTTTTGTAAAGGCTATTCAACAACGAACGGTTGTTTAATATTAAATCTTTTGGATGAAAAATATGCCTCTAAAAAGAAACAAACTGTTTGTTTCATACATCCGTTTGTAAACAGCATTTCACACTATAAATAGGCCTATATTTTGGGAGATGATGAGGAAATGGAAGTGCCCTCCAGGTTTATTAGATTATCCAACTACACGAAGGCTCATGGACCAGGGTTATACTAGAAAGTAACAGAGCACTATCTAGAAAAATTGCCACCCCTAATGGATTGACGCAGGGGTGTATGTTGGCCACGCTCATGTTAACTATATATATTGCGGATGCCATGGGATCATTAAACCCGGTTCAATCTTTCCACTAAAATTAGGCAACAAGGACATCTCAGTAACGTTTTATGCTGATAAGGTTTTGTTGGATCTCACGCCGGTTGGCCTTCAGAGGCAATTTGATGTTTTCACTAAATATTGTAAGTCCAACGATCTGAAAATAAATATGGCTAAAAGCAACGTAATGGTCTTTTCGAAAGGAAGGGCTCAGTATAAATGGTTTAAGTGGTGGCTAAGTGGTGTCCCAGTAGAGGTGGTCAAGGAATATAGTTATCGTGGCCTTCTTTTTAGATATAACCTTAACTTTACGCTTCATATAGACATCCAGGAGGTGTGTGCTAAGGCCATGGCAGGTGCTATGTAAAAGTTAGACTTAGCATTGGACCACATGCCCACTGAAGTTCACAGAGGGACCTATAATGCCAAAAACGTTAATCTGCTCCTGTATGGCTGTGAGGTTCTGCTTATAAAATATTTGAGGAGGGTGCCGACCATTGAAATTAATATCTGGAAAAAGTCCCTTGGCCTGCCCAGAGGATCTGTAAATAGTGCTCCGAGGTTAGAACTAGTTAGAACAGCAGTTCCTTAATTATTGGTCTAGTCACCTTAAAGCTGAGGAGGGTTCCTAAAGGCAAATAATAAAATGCTTTGTTGCGTTGCTCGGATATGAATTTACCTTAAAGAAATGAAAAGACAAGAGGCATTTGGCAAAACAGGAACAAGTTGGTTTAATTAAACGGAGCAGCCGGGAGAGTCTCGACAGAATGCGTTTGCTAAGGAAAGTTTCTCAATGTACAAAGTTTCGGTCGACAATAAATACATCTTGTGAGGTACAATAAAACACTTCTGCATTCTTGGAAAAGCATCTTAGTCATAAATAACAATTTTGGTCATCTGATAAGGGACACAGATGGCTCTCGACCTCAGGGAGAATTAGTGTGGATCAATATGTATGTGTCAAAATGTTCAGTGTGGGGAGTTCGTGATCACCTAGTGAGGTGTGTGTGTTGTGTCCTGATTGGCTGACTGTTCTATCTACATGTGGTATCTAGCTTTGTGGTATTTTTGGAGAATGCATGCATCTGGCCAAACTTGTTTTATTGGGGCCAATTTCCTCGGACTTGTTTGTGGTGCAACTGCCTATCTGTGGGAACAAACAGGGTTTTTTGTGGGTGCGCGTTTGTTTTTGGGCTAAGCCCCACCTATGACTTGTCACTCGATAACCATGGGTTGGGGTTGCAGGTCCTGTCTGACCATGTATTTCTGACTCGGGGTTGATGGGGAGGTCACCTTGGGTCAATCCAACAGCAATGATACAAGTTCGTTAGAACTCCTACGAATAATGTGTCTGCCACTGATTATCATTTTTACCGACATCCTCAATATTGTGTGTACAGTTGTAATAGCGTACATTGATATTGTATTTACCGGTATTGACATTGTTATACGAGTCTCGATCATGACACACATTGACTTTGTTTCTACTGATATTGACATTGAAATAAGAGCATAGATTATGACTTACATTGACATGCATTTATGAGTATTGGCATAGGTTACCGCATACGTTGAATTTGATTTTATTGATATTGCTATTGTCGGGCCTGCACTCATCATGGTATACCTCATCATCATATTCACCCATTCTAACATCATCCTGCAAGAGAAGCATGCTGGTTAATGTGCTACTAATCTCCTTGATATTAAGGCTGCCCTGGAAGTTCCAGTAGGGGTGAAACTTCAAAAAAAGACTGTAGTTCAGAAGAAACAAACATTAAAGCACTTAGCGATGGAGTGCTCCAGGAGGAGTGATATAAAGGACGTGTGTAATAGAGATAATTTGTATCATCAGAAGGAGTCATATTACGAGGGGGCATATTCAGTCTTACCTGCGAAATATAAAAAGAGGCTATATAAGGAGGGGGGTCCTGAAGGTTAGGCTGGGGCAGGTCCCAGCCTTTATAAGATGGAAGTTGGCTACTCAGGTAGGGGCAGAAATATTTAAGTGTCCCTTTTGCCAACATGCACCATTAACCTTTTTGTATTTAACCTGCTGCAGGTTTGCCGTACATGTGATCTGATGACAGTAATCTAAAGGTGCAATAATATATCATTGTGCTATGCAGTAGGGAAATGTTTGTCTGTTGTTGACAAATGGTTAACAGAGTGGAGTGGCTCATTGTATTCGAAGTATAGAATGGGAACATCGAGGCTTGTTCACTGGGGTATGATAGTTGGTTTTTGTGGAATAGGTGTCAAGGACTAGTGCTTCCGCTAGAATAAGGAGTAGAATGCCCCCCCACACTGTTTCTCACTTGAAATGTATTGAAATTGGGCCTATGCCATAACACAAAGTGATTCTTTGGTTCCCCTCTAGCTACAATTGCATTTTTGCACAAATATAATTGTATGTTGCACTGCGAGTTTTATCCTGTTAAAAAGGAATGGTATTTTGCTCAATGTCTATCTTGTCCAATTGCATTCCGCAAAAATATAATTGTATTTTGCACTACTGCGGCTCCGTTTGGCACAAAAGGAACTGTATTTTGCATATTAACAATGCTTACCCTGTTTAAATATATGATTAATTACATATTTTTGTGAAACTGGTTTTAAGAATGAGTGTCTGTGAGATATATGGAGCCCACTTATGTAAGTGTAGCACCATGCACTAATCCAGACAACCCTTATGGTGATTTTAGTGGTCTGTGGAGAGCAGCCTTCGGGCTTTGTCCAGAAGGAGTTTAAAGCAGCTTGCTTTAGCAGTACTTAATCTTATGGTATAGGTTAAGTGAAAAAGAATCACATAGTGTAGTTATAAAAATAGGTATTTTATTCCAAACACTCACTAACACAAATGCACTATCTCCTACCTGGAAATAGAAACACAAAACACACAATACTTAGAAAATAGAGCAAGTAAGTAGCACAAATACACAGTGGTCTCCAGGGGGAGACCAAACCATATACTAAAATGGTGGAATGCAAACCACGACTCAAGTCAAGAATGGACCCAGAAGACGTAGAAGTGTTGGGGACCCAAGGAACCACCCACGGTAAGTACCCAGGTACTCCACGGAGGTCGTGTGCATAGGGTGAATACGACTGCGCGATCAACACACGTCAATGGGTAAATCGCGGTTGTAGTTTTAAAGGAAAAAGGACCCTTACCAGCGGACCCTGAAGACAGCCCATGGAAGATGGAAGGTTGGAGAGTCACCCCACTCCTGGATATCCCAGGAACCAGGCTAACTACACCAGGAAGGGCAGGTGAATATGAATATGAATATAAAGGCATTTGTATAGCGCACAGCTACTCAGTCGAGTGTCCCGGCGCATCAAAAGGCACCCTGGCATAGACCTGCCCAATGACCTCCAAGCACATGAAGGACACACATAAGGAAACCTAAACACGTAAAATAGGTCCTCACAGTTTTTGGTTAAAAAGCAGGGTTTTAAGACGCTTTCTGAAAATGGTAAAATCAGTCACCGCTTTCAGTGAGGCGGGGAGCACATTCCAGGCCTGAGCGCCTAGAAGCCCAAATGAGGATCCTCAGACAGCAAGTGGGAAATACTGGGTACCTTGGCTTGATTCATTGATTCATTGAGGAGGATCTCAGCAATCTAGAAGGGACAGAATGAGAGATCCTTCTACACAGATACTTGGCCCCTGTTCCGTGCCTAGCTTTGAAGAATAGTTTTAATTCGGATTCAGTTTTTTTACCAATGAAGTTCTCTAAGGTAGGGGGACATATGTGTCCTCACCTTAAGCCTGAGAATGGCTCTAGCTGTGGCATTCTGTGCCACCAGCAGGCGTTCAAGAAGATATTCTGGAAGGCTGAGATAGAGTATATTCACATAGTTCAATCTTGAAGTGATTAGTGCTTGGACCACCGATTTCCTGTGTTCAAGAGACAGGAGAGGAAGAAATTTCCTCAACATCCTGAGGAGACCAAAGCACGTTCCTACCACTGATTGGACTTGGGCTTTCATTGATAGACGATCATCAATCAAAACGCCTAATTTCTTAACTTTTTGTTGAGCCGAGGAGGGAAGCGGCATATCTTCAGGCCACCAGAGCCTCCAGTCATCTGGCGACTGAGTGCCAAAAAAGATGATTTCCGACTTTTCCAGATTGCATTTCAGCTGGATATATCTTAACCATGTAAACACTTGAGAGAGGCAGGTTTTGATCACGGTACCCTCAAAATTCATCCCTTTGTCACAGGAGAAGAGGAGCCGAGTATCATCA
This sequence comes from Triturus cristatus, assembly GCF_964204655.1. NCBI lineage: Eukaryota > Metazoa > Chordata > Amphibia > Caudata > Salamandridae > Triturus > Triturus cristatus. Next base: position 850,162,466 of record NC_140582.1, read on the forward strand.
GCGTATGAGATGATTTTCACTCCATAAGACTTAGCTAGTCCAGCTAAAGGGGACATGTAGAGATTGAATAATGTGGGGCTCAGAATGGAGCCCTGAGGGACTCCGACCTCCATTTTAGGGATTTTGGCTGCATAGGGAGGACACCAAACCTCCTGATCCCTGTCTTTCAAATATGAGGTCAGCCATTTTAATACAGAACCTCCGATACCAAGATCCTGAATCCTGTCCAGTAGTTTAACATGAGACAGGGTGTCAAAAGCCGCTGATAAATCTAACAACATCAAAATGGCCTTCCTACCCCCGTCCAAGGTCTCCTTGATGTATTTAGATACTTCTAAGAGGGCCGTCTCTGTGCTATAATTGGGTCAAAACCACGACTGACTATTGTGAAGAAGGTTGTTAGTTTCCGGATAATTAGTAATCACGCCCTTGGTACCACTGCGGTATGATCTAGGTAGGAAGGCTATTAAGGACTTAGCCAGACTTCGTCCGGTTTTTTACTGGCGGAGGCTTTGGACCACCCCGGAGCTTTCCTCTTATGCCACGGGTCTTATGGACGTAATTAAATCTGACACGTTCCACAAGATCGGGTGGCTGAGGAACCTCCGTGTGTCTTTGATAGATTTAGGATTAGAGGGGCTATGGAGTGATCCGGTGGCTGCCTTGTTCCCCCCTAAGAATCTTCTGAAATCGCTTTATTGGGAAAAGGTTGACCACCGTGTCTGGGGTGACACCAATTCTTCCAAGCTGACCAGCCGGTATTTGGAGGCCAAGGTTACACCTGCTCTTGAACCTTATTGGGATTTGATTACTCACCCGAGAGATAGGAAACTCTACTTTCAACTCAGAGCAGGTTCTCTTCCACTTAGGTCTTTCACTAGAGGGTGGTCTGGTACAAGCACAGATATATGTCCTGTTTGTGGTTCCTACGTTGAAACAACCGCCCACTTCTTGTTTGTCTGCCCTGCATATGCTATTCCCAGACGAGTGTGGTTATCCCCTATGTGTAAATCATTGGCCACAAGGAGCTGTGCTGTTGCTTTAAGAATCATATGTACAAGCACTTCTCCGATTGTTTCAATTGCTATAGCTAAATATTTGGGGTGGGCCTGGACTTTGAGGCATAAGGCTCTCGTGAAAATTTTGGGAGCACCTTCGTGAGGGTTCATGCTGATGGGAAGCTGGTTGACTCTATCCTTGTCCTAACGGATATATTACTTCTTTGTATAGTACTTTTATTCATTTTTACACATTGTAATTCATCCTTAGTCTACTGAAATGTTTAATGTTTTTTTAACTAGGCTATTTTTAAGTATTTATTGAATGACTGTATGTATTGTACAGGGGATTTTTACTGTTGTCTATTGTTGTATATGTTTGTGTCTTATATGGATTTTTTTAAATTCGAATAAAGACTATGATGGATGGAGTAATCACCGAGTTCACATATTTCTCCACCACCTTAGAAAAGGCAGGGAAAAGAGCGATGGGCCTATAACTTCCCGGCACTTTGGGTCTGCGGTCTGTTTTTCAATCAGTGGCAGGATTTTTGCCTGCTTCCATCTCGTTGGCATGTGGCCAGATTCTAATGAGGCGTTGCAGATTTTATTTACCACTAGATTAATAACTTGAGCAATGAACACTAGCAACTTTACAGGACAGGGGTCGGAAGGGGAGCCTGACTTCAGGCCTTTGATGCTAGCTAGGGAAGTTTCCAGAGGCATCGGGGGAAATTGCTGTAACAAGTGTATAGGACCATCCCCTGGCTCCACAACGTGACTAGATGCTGTTTCGTCCGTCCCGGACGATTTTACCCTCAGAGTTTCTTGAATCATTCTGATCTTTTCATGAAAAAACGTTGCTAATAGTACCAGCCAATCTGCAGTGGAGGGAGCGACCTTCATCTTCAGAGCCGGGTTAGTAAAATATTTTACAATTTTAAACAACTCCTTACTTTTAGATGTGGATGATTCTATTTTGTTTGCAATATTGTTTTTTGAGCCTCATAGACTTTCTTATAACGGCCTCTGAGTGATTGTTTATATTCTCTTTTGGTGTCTAAATCATAGTTTTTTCGCCATTTCCTTTCCATAGGTGTCAAGTTACGTCAGAAACCACCGTAGACCACAATGGAGGACTTCAGAAAAGATGCCGCTGGAGAAGAAGACGAAGGAGTCCGGTGGAACCCAAAGGTGGATTCAAGATGAGAGGTACCTGCAAGCAGAGGGGACAGAGTCTATGCCACTCAGGAGTGACTAGGAGGCATGGAAGACGAATGCCCATTGATGTTGGAGATGCAGGTGAGGTTGATGGTACTCTTGAAGTTGCAGCTGGGCGGACCAGGAAACGATGAAGAAGACCAGGAGCTGTTCACGAGCTGTCCCACGTCGGATGTTGAGGGCCAAGGGGTCAGTGTCCGGCAGGGACACCAACAAACCTTGGCAGCAGCAAACAACATGGATGACGAACAAGGTGCAGTGTCGGTACCAGAAAGGTCCAAGTGACTCACCATGACCAGGTAAGTCAGAGCAGGCCTGAGCAAACAGGGGAGCCCACTGGAACCAAAGAAGACCCTCAAGAGGACCCACAGGCCGAAGTCACAGGAGTCACAAGAGGACCTTGAGCAGCTCACCAATGAAGAAGGCCCAAAGTACACAGGAAGCGGTGAGGGTGAAGCTCTTGGCTGCAGGAGCTTCTTGGAGATCGAAGATCTCTGGAGGAAAGAGTCAACAAGCCTTGGCAACGGAAAGTCAACGTGGTGCACAGGGGTTCTGTTCCTGCGTTTCCGATGAGGGATACTGGCCTCAAACTCTGTATGAAGACAGTGCAGGCCTCAAGGGAGTTGCAGAACCACCACCTGTGTTGATGAGCCTATTGGAGTCTGTGGGAGCACTGGATCAGCAGATGTAGGGTAGTGACTCCTTCCTTCCAAGGAGATTCCTTCAGGTGTCTTGGATGTCCACAGGCCTGGTGAAGAACCTGTATGGAGCACGGGCACAGATGTAGCAAATGACAAGCAGGACGACGAGACCGGGAGCAGCAAGAATCTTCCCTGGTGCAGTCTTGGTTACCAAACGTGAAGCCCAGAAAAGTCCGGAGTGTCCAGATGGTCGAAGTTGAAGTGGTATGTGATCTGAATCCTGCCCACGACGAATCTAGGGACCCGCCCGTAGGTAAGCCCTTAAGTACCCTTAGGAAAGGGTTGGGACAATTCAGGGGTCGCTCCCAGAGGAGGAGCTGGACAGTGGAGAGGATACTCCCAATTCTTTTGTCCAGTTTCATGCCAGAGTGGGAGCCAACGGCTCCCAGAACTGGTTTGAACTGGAGTATGCAAGAAGGTCACCAAATGTGCCCTTCAAGGAGTCTCAGTGGCGCTGGCAAGTGCCCCTACCCTGTCCCAATACACTAAACCCTGTTTTGAGAGGTGATCACACCTCCCTGTGACCGGATATCTTTTGTTCTGCCTTCTCCTGCTCGAGCTTGGCTCAGCAGCAGGAGGGCAGAAACGTGTCTCTGGTCAGCAGCAGCCCTAGCTTGCTGTCCGGTTCTGGAATACTGGTACCAGGAGCACTGAGTGCCTCCTGGAGGAGCTTTACAGTGCATGGAATCATAGGGGTATGATTACTACATGTTTGATACCAAACATGACAGGGTTCGTGACAACCACTTTAGAGATGGTCATCGCGTAATGACGCATCGCCACTCTATAAGTCGTAATGGCTGATGCACTTACAACCCAGTGGAATGGACTCTGAAGGTTGTAGGGGTGCCCTGCTCATGCAGGGCACCCTCACACTTAGGACCCAGCACGCTGCCTTCAGGGTTGAAAGGCCTGTCTGAGGGGTGATTTATAGGTTTTAAGTGTAGTGACCACAGATATAGGGAAACCTATATCTGTCCTAAGTGGTGCTAACACCAGCTTACACCGGCTGCAATAGCAGGCCTGAAATCACAATTTGTAAGGTCTCTCAATGGGTGGTATAATACATGCTTCAGCCCATGGGAGATGTCTGGTGTGCCTATGCCCTGGGTACCTTAGTACCATATACTAGGGACTTATCAGGGTACACCAGTAGCCTATCTGGAGTGTACCTAAGTACTCACCATGTCCACTTTAGAGAAGAATCACAGAGACTGGGGTCCTGATTAGCAGGATCCCAGTGAGACTAGTCAGAAAACATAATGACACCAGCAAAAAGTAGGGGTGACCATGAAAGCAGATCCTTCTTTCCTACAGTGTCCCAGCTTGAATTGGGAGCTGGAGGATGTTATTGTTTTTCTTTTATCAGGTCACTGTTGTGGCTTTAATTTTGTTTAAAAGGAATTGTATTTTGTTTGATGATAAGTGAAGTTTGTTGAAATATGTGATTCATCACATTAAAAAGAAAAAGTTATACAGTAGGTAAAACCTAGTTTTTTTAATATTAGAAAATCCTTTTATGAGGAGTGGGAGGGGTTTGGATGTAACAGTTTGTTAGTGTAAAAATGTATTTATTTATAGGATGATCAGAGTTCGCTTTTAAGCAGTACGTTGTATTTTAATCCTATGATCTGTGTGTATATGAGTTGTTTGTATTGCCTTATTTGCATGACATCAAACTGTTAATAAAATCAATCAATCAATAAATCAGTTAAGGGAGCTCCCAGTTGTCTATATTCTAATTGAGTTTCCTATGCCCTTTTGTTCAAAACTTTCTATTTAGAGAACAAATGTTACACCTGTAGATATAGTACATATCGACTCTCCGCCACTTCATGTTGTTCTGGTAGCTCAGAGAATGGTATAATCCCATGAAGGTCCCATAGGTCCCACATCTTTGAGATACCCAGGAGATCCCATTTTCAGTGGCCCTTTGTAATCGACAGGTCTGTAAGTATAGCCAAGTATCAAACAGGTTTTTCCATTGTCAGTTTACCTCTACAACCCAATTTCTGTGTCGTCATTCTGTATATTTTGATTACCATGGCTGTCCGGGAGGGGCACGCAATATGGTGATCTGTACCATGAAATTGCTTAACACACCCCCTAAGATCCATCACCCTTCTATCTGGAAAAGTGAGGGCTCCTGTTGTGAGGCAAATGCCCATACATTTACCACCATTAGTTGTGTTGCTCAGTAGTATAATTACAAATTTGGTAGGGTAATGCCCTTCGCGTACAGCTTTGTGTTAATGTAGTTAGGACTATCCTTGGTGCCCCCATACCACAACGACGATCAGGTCAACTCATCAACCATATGTGAGAACGGCTGTGTGAACTCAAATGCTGCCTTTTGCTATATGTATAAGAATTTGGGCAGGGGAATCATTTTATAGAGGGCCACTCTGCCCATTAATGAGAGATGGAGCCATCGCACAACATCCATGCAATAGTCTTCTAAGGTTTTTCCATTGGCAGTTTACCTCTCCAACCCAATTTCTGTGTCACCGTTGTTTATATTTTGATTATCATGGCTGTCCGGGTGGGGCACGCAATATGGTGATCTGTACCATGAAATTGTTTAACACAACCCCTACGATCCATCGCACTTCTATCTGGAAAAAGTGAGAGCTCCTGTTGTGAGGTAAATGCCCATACATTTACCACCATTAGTTGTGTTGCCCAGTAGTATAATTGCAAATCTGGTAGGGCAATGCTCCCTGCGTACAGCTTTGTGTTAATGTAGTTAGGACTATCCTTGGAGCCCCCATACCACGACGACGATCAGGTCAACTCATCAACTATATGTGAGAACCGCTGTGTGAATTTAAATGCTGCATTTTGCAATATGTATAAAAATTTGGGCAGGGGAATAATTTTATAGAGGGCCACTCTGCCCATTAATGAGAGATGGAGCCATTGCCCATCATCCATGTTATAGTCTTCTAGAATTATGCCAAAATTGCAACTGTAGAACATCGATAGATGCAAAATACGTAAATCCTGCCATCTCCCTTTTCAGGGGTTTTACCCATCAGTTAGTTAGCTGCCAGTCTGTAAGTGGCAACGCCACCCATTTATGCCAATTAATTACTCCAGACTCCCATAGTAAGAACCAAATATTTTTAGGATTTCTAATATCCTCAGTACTGACCTATCTGGGTCCATAAGGTAGAGCAGAACATCTTCTGCATAGAGAGAAATCACATCCTCCCTATCTGACTCCTACTGCATATTGCAGATTAAGGCGTCTGCCCGTATCGCTTTAGCTAGCGGTTCCAAAGCTAATCTGAAGAGCAGAGGGGACAGCGGGTATCTCGATTTTGTTTCCCTACCTAGCCAAAATGTGTTAGAATGCATCCCATCTCCCCAGGCCCTGGCTGTTGGATTAATATATAGCAGTTTGACCCATGATAAAAGGAGGGCCCAAAGCCCATCTTCTCAAGGATTATCATCATGTAGAGTCATTTCAGTGATTCAAATGCTGGTCTGCATCCAATGCCAACACTCTCATAGTATCAGCATACCAAACAGGCACCAAAAATGATGTCTCATTGACATGTATGGCATAGATCCATATTGATCCGGGGCTATTCACTGATCTTTTACCTGGGAGAGACGGTTTGCCAATACCTTTATTTACCTGATTTTTCCGTCTCCATGGTTAGGAGTGAGATTGGCCTAAAAGAGGCATTGTCCTCGGGTGGCTTTCCATTTTTGATTATGGAGACACTGGTCATTAATACAAGGTCACGAAGAAGAATGCCTACCTCCAGGGCTTCATACAGCGCACTCTTATGCAGTTCAACTATATCCCGCCCACACACACATTTAAAAAAACTCAGCTAGCAAACCATTGGGTCCTGGAGTCCTCCGTGTCTTGAATTGTTTCAGCGCCTCTGCGATCTCTCCCTCTATGTCTCTCTAAGAGTAGTCTATGATCTACGGTGAGGGCTGGAGCAGGAATATCTCTTGTAAACCCCTTCAGCTCCTCCAGGAGCAACATAAATCATGAAGTGTATAGTTTGCCCAGGAATGTCACAAAAATCTGGGCAAACTCCTCTGCTGCCTACCTCCAAAGGAAGCTATGGACCCATCTTCTCTTTGTGGCAACCATTCCAATAGCTTACCAGCCTTGTTTCCCGCCTCATACAATCATCCATGTTTAGCCCTATAGTGGGCTTGGTGACAGAATGTAATATGTGTCCCATACCATTAACTAGGCTTCCAGCACTCACCCTTCCTTTTACCGCTCTCTGTTCTAACCTGTGATATGGTGATCAAATGGCCTCGATGACCGTTGAATATGCCTCCCATATACCTGCCCACAAGACCACTATCTCAATATTTACCTCAAAGTTCAAATTAGTCACTTCTAGAATGTGGCGTCTAGTGTTCTAATCCATCAGTTACCAGAAATCTAGCCTTCATTCTTCCAGTTCCGGATTGGCGGTGTTTCAAGTACAGTAATTACGGATGAATGATTAGACACGTACCACAGGCCTCCTGGTTTCTGTCACTCATCACCTGGCTCCTCCCGGCATCCCCTGCCCATCCTTCTTCTGTTTGCGATCCATGTCTGCCTTTACCTGTCAGCCTCAACATCGCCTTTTCCAACTGTAGCCACCCTATCCTACTTCCTCATGCTTTGGGCTTCCTCACTACCTGACACCCCACTGCTTGAGGCTCTTTCACAACCCACCTATTTCAACCAGCAAACTTAATCTCTACTGCAGCTAAAGTTGTGTTCGGACGTACCCTCACGTGTACATACATATAAGTGCATATATATTATACTCACAATCCCTGCAAAACTTCAGGACTTGTCACCAGTAACATTGTTGATTGCCTTAATAGCGATTACGCTCAACATAGTTATAGGTAGTTCAGCAATATTGTCGGATGTCATTGGTGGGACCACCAGTAGCATGTTTCCTTCTTCATCTTTACCACCCTGTGTTGTCATCTCCATTCTCCCCTGCTTCAGTTTCAAGGACTTCCCATCTGTTTGTACAATTCTTAGACTGGCACTGATGCAAGTCTGCCAACACTTTTGTCCTCTCCATCTCCTTCTGGTCTTTCATAGGAGTCGATCTTGGTTTTCCCCAAGATCGTCATTTTGTTCTCTGTTCTTAACAACTTGGTGATTTTTTGTGTTGCAAATATCCACCTGATACTAGCCACACCCACACTGCTGCAGTCAAGATGAAGAAATGTGATAATACATCATGGTCAATAATACATAGCTTCACATGGAAGAATACAGCATGTTTCAAGTTAAGTTGATGCAAGTCCTTCTTCACAGCTGGAAACGTTTTTTTTGTCGTCGTACAGCATTTTTAAAGTCTGGGAACACATTTACTCTATCCCCCACAGGCAGCCATTGCCAATGTGCTAGTGCTATCTGCAGTAAATTGTCTCTGTCATGAAAATTGAGAAGTCTGGCATCTATAGACCTAGGAAGGGCGTCCAGGACAGGTTGTCTACCAGGGACTCTATCAGCTCTGTCAACTGTAAAAAATGTGAGGCTTTCCCTTCTAGAACAACTGCCAAATGTCCATCTCTCACTAACAGCTCGAAAGTTCATCTATCAAAGTGTTTAGGGACCCGCATACATTGTTGTGCCTAGACCGTCCTACCACATCGTCCAGCTTCTCCGTCAGAAAATGTACCTCTTTCTTTGAAGTTTGTAGATAGACGTGTACTTGAGACACTGTTGGTTGTTTATTTACCAGCCTGGATTCCGCCTCCGAAACATGCCCCGCCAATTCATTGTTATCAAACATGAGCACTTCAGATCAAGAGCCACTAAATTGATCTCTAGTTTTAGGGCGGCTTTAGTGTCTCATACAGCTGCAAGTTTCTTTCCTTAAGAGTGTCAAGGCTCACATCTGCATTCTTCTGTTCTTGGTCGCTTTTGATACTGGGTTGCTCTGGATTTTCCTTGCTGGGCAGAAGTTTGTCACTTTAAGGGTGTGCCATTCCACAACATACTAATTCAGTAGTTCTTCCCTCTGTACCAGCAGGTGTCCACACACCACCATGCTGTGCTCAGCTGTCCCTGAAGGCCACTTGCGAAACCTAATCAGCACACATCTATATATGTTGCGAATGGCCCGATGCAGTCACAGTTAGGGAATATGTAATTCTCTGAAGTCTCTCATTGGGCACCTTTGCTATTGCCTTACTCCGTACCGTTCGCAAAAGTTGTGAGAACCGCCATTTTGAGCAAGCTACTGTGCACTTCCCTATAACAGTAGTGTCACCCTATATCTTCTCTAGGCTTTACAGTCACTTGGTGGGTCCAACATTTCCCTAGAGGACTTTACTAAATTCACTCAACTCCGTACTGTACTTGCCATCACCATTGACCAGAACCAAACATTGCAATACCCATGAATACTCCCAAAATGCCTCCATGATGTATAGGGCTCCAATTGCTCACCAGCAGTATGCCCAGACTCATTATTAGCAGCCAGCAGTTCATCTGCTTCCAGGCTTTGCATGCAGCACAGTAAACCACTGTATTGTAATACAGGGGCCCACTGTCCTAGATTCCTCATCCACGATTTACACTTTTTTACATTCAACAACCCCTTCGGCAACTGACAATTTGTACTCAGCAGATCAAGTGCATGGGTTCCCAGATTACACATGCCTTCTGTCCGCCTAGGGGCTTCTGATCCACGTAGTCCACTAGGCCTCCCTGTTATAGAAAGACAGTCAGGCCTCGTCCAAACTACATGGGCCCTCCACTGCTGCTGCATCTTTCTTCTCTTCTTCTCTGGGTGCAGACTTCAACCAAAAGACAGCAGTCTGCCTCAGCTCAGATGGCAATTCTCCCTTCGGTGACAATCCAGCAGCAAGTCAGTCTCTTCGTCGCCGCATCCGCCATCATGATTACCTACTTGTATGCTCCAATACGCACTTATCTTTACTCTACACCCAGAATATTTGCCAGCGTTTTCGTGGTGGGGGCCCATCAGTGATCATACATCCCCTCTTTTCTGAATCAAATCAGACCTGGTACGGTGGACAACAGCAGGATAAATCACTCTGTGTGGCCAAACCCCTCTAAAGTGTGAATTCTGTACAAATATAATTGAAGCCATTATCAGCCATTAACCTATGTTAACTGTTAAATGGGTGGCCAATTGGCCCTCAATGTGTATTCCACGGCCAAAGTGATACAGAAAAACATGAGAGCTGTACATTGTCTATTATTAGGGAAAAAACGTTCTTTTTCGGGGGTAGAGACTAGTGCAAGATGATGGCAGATGTGTGATCCCACCCTCCACGTCTGCTTCAGGTTCTAATAACCTGGCTAGCCCAGTTTGAGTAGCCTGGAGAACACTGCAGTGGCAGCACACAGAGGAGATGTCAGCGAATTGACTGCAGGACCTGATCAGCTGTGTGCGCTGCAGATGACTACGGATATGATTGATAGGTAAGAATAACATGGCAGGCTAGCATTGCTGAGGGAACAAGGAGCTGGAAGCAGGCACTAACCCACCGTTGCCGAATCAATACATGACTTTCCGCGGTTGAGAGGCGGTGGTCGGCACTAAAGGTTGGGAATGACTAACACAGGGTGATGCTGAAGGAAGGACTGAGTGGCTGCTCTACAGGCCCAACCCTTGACAAAGACATTGAAGGCAGAAGTCCCAAAGTCACACATAGGCATTAAAAGGCAGCACACCTGACAATACCATTGGCACTGGAGCCAGGCAATGTAAGCAAGTAACCAGGTAAAAGGGCTCTTGTGAACCGCTGTATTAGGGTAGGACTGTGACACTCATCTGTGATTAAAACGTATAGAATTCCTTTGTGTGTGGGGAACTCTCACCTAGAGAATCGCTTGGGTATGGGTAAGGCCTTTACATTTCAACAAACATACAAACATAGCTCACTCACCACAATCTCAGTGCACTAATACATGCTTCAGAAATTGCATGTTCTCTACAACAATACCTTATATTTAACTCCCCACTGTCTTTGTGGTTTGACAATTGCAGTAAAATCTATGTTAGTCCATATCACTAACAAAATTCATCCTGAGCTTCCACTGTTCAAAAGCACTGTAGTTCGTGTATCAGTTCAACAATTCTGTATAATTTGTAGAGACCACTCTGTTTTGTACACCGATGGTGTGCAACGCTAAGCAAAAGCAAGTATTTTGTACTTTTTTATCCTCTGTTAAGTGTGTGACGCAATTTAAAAGCAAGTTAGTCTGCATAATCTTTTGTCCAAAGTTCAGTGACTGTAAGTTTACGGTTAGGGAGTCTCTGTATATTATAGCAAGTCCTCCCCCTTGCTTCAGTGTGCAGTCTGCACGTAAAATGGCACCATTTGGGTGAATGAGACAGTCCATTATTGGAGCTGATAGAGTGTTGAGCCTGGTTTCAGTTAGGAAGAACATGTCCAGAATATGTGCTAAGGACACATCTGCTATATGAGATGCGTGTTTTGCAGCTGATCTGCAGTTGTGCAGCATGCTTCTCAGATTTGTATTGTTTGGTGGGTTACAGTGGTGGACATTGTGCTCATAGATATTGGGATCAGATTGCTGTGATTGACTTGAAAAGGGTTGTCTCTGGTTTTTGTGGTTGGATATATTGACAATTGGAATGTTGGATGCAATGATGGGGGAGGTTTTCTGTGTGTCCTGATAGTAAATTAGCAGTGTGTTAATCTCTTCTTCGGAGAAGTGATTATTCAATCTTCTTGGACGATGAAGCTTGTTGTCTCGTGGAGGTATGCGTATGTTGTTGTAGATACATTTTCTGCTGGAAGGGGAGTTGCAGCATTCCGTCACGGGCGTGAACAAGTTTTCCAGGGTGAGTAGGACTGTGTTAATTTTCTGTTTTACACATTCTAAGTTCTCCCTAAGTAGTTGCAGGTTATCACCGATATGCTAGATTGGCATTATTATTCTGTACATATGTTTGTGGATTCTCATGACCCGGTTGCGTTTTTGTTTCAATAATCTGCTCTGTGACTGGCGTATTTCTTGGGGACAGACCCCTTTCCTATTGTTGAGAAGTTGCTCCTTGGGATCTGGAGGCTGTTTGAAGGGTGGCCAGATTGGAGAATCTGAAGAGCTATGTGGGCTGCATGGCTGCGATTGACTATGGGTGTAGTACTTTGGGTGGAGATAATGGATTTAGGATAATGGTTAGTGGTTGGGGAATGAGACGAGTGGCTAGGAGGATTTTTGGGACTGCTACTTGCCTTTTCAGGTCTAGTTGTAGACTCTGAGGAACAATGTAGATTGCAGGGCTGCGATTGCCGATGGGTGTAGATATTTGGGGTGCGATAGTGGGTTTAGGGTGGTGGCTAAGGGTCAAGGTATCACCGGGTGGGTAGGAGGCTTTGCTGGAGCTGCTACTTTACTTTTCAGGTTGCTTTTAAAAGTGTGATGAATGCGTATAGGTCATTGTCCGCTGCTTGGATGTGATGTTGCCATTTTTATAGATTGATATGGTAGCTTTTAATTTTGAGTTAGTAGGAGGGTGATATTGGGTGTTTTGAGACCATGGGGAGTGTTCTGTGAGGTGTGGACTGCCTTAAGGGAGTAAAACGCATTTAGCTGTGCATGGCGTGAGGAAGATCAGGTCGGTCTTAATGGCTCCTTTTCAGAAAGAAAAATAGGAGTCATATATAAGAGTTTCTGGGTTGCCACTTAGGATATTGTGTTCTAATATTTTGCTAAATCTTTGTATAAGTCAGGTGGGGAGTTAATTATAAGTGAGAGGATTCCTGAAAGGGACAAGGGGGAGCCTTTGTGGTGTTGTGACCAGACATCCTTCTTTAAGTATTGAGTCTTATGTTTGTTCCTCTCTATGTGTAGGGAGGGAGCAGACCTTTGTTGTTCATAGGTGACAAAGTCGTGTTTAAATAAAACTATATATATTAAATAATACGGAGGTCGATGGGTAGGATCTTTGTGTATTGTGAGTACTTGGGGTGTAGATTTGAGTTTGGAGTGTTCTGTGAGGCGTGGAGTAAAATGCATTTAGCTGTGCATCGCGTGAGGAAGATCAAGTCGGTGTTAATGGCTCCTTTTCAGAAGCAAAAGTAGGAGTCAGATATAGGAGTTTCATGGGTTGCCCCTTGGGATATTGTGTTTTAATATTTTGCTAATTTTTTGTATACGTAGGGTGGGTAGTTAATTCTAAGTGAGAGGATTCCTGAAAGGGACATGGTGGGAGCATTTGTGGTGTTGTGGCCAGACATCCTTCTTTAATTGTTGAGTCTTATGTTTATTCCTCTCTTTGGGGGGTGAGGGCGCAGAACGACAAAGTTGTGTTAAAAGAAATATATATATTTAAATAATACGGAGGTCGGTGGGTAGGATCTTGCTGTATTGTGAGTAATTGGATTAGGGCTTTGATTTCCCCATAAATGTTTATTTTAATTGTCTTTGACACAATCAGGGTAGATAAATTGCCTATTTCAATGTGGCTCCTCCTATTGAAACACTGTCTTGGAAGGGTGAAAGAGTCCAGTCCTCTCTCACTTTTAACTGTAAGGGGCAGGCCTAAGGATAATACCATTCAAACATGGTTGTCCCTATATAGTGTGTGGTCTTTCAGACAGAGTCCTGTTTCTATCATCATTATTTTAGGCTTCAGCCATTTTGGGAGCCATGGTATAATGCTTAAATGGCCCCAAAATCTCTCACCAATATTCTGAGCTTGGAGAGGGTCACACTTTGTTTGTCATGCCTGCATTAGGAGTGTCATTCTTCCATTTTGCTCCACTCCTGCTCTACTTAGCCGTATTCTGTGCCCTTCGGACACAGCAAACATGTAAGCGTGCACTGACCTTTGTTTTCTCTTTTTTGTTTCAGAATTAGTTAGATTCTACTAGATTGAGCAAAGTTACCGACAACAGGGAGAGGGCCAACCGCTGAAGCGAGGATCACTCATTCAGTAATTAATCCAGCGATGCACTCCAGTAGACCTGTTGGTGCATCCAATAACAAAGTAACTACGCAAAGCACGTGTCCACAGCATGGGCACAGTTTAAATACAAAGTGTACCCAAGATGCCTACCACATTAGCAAAAATCCATGTGAGATCTCACTGCCAACACATCACAGTGTCTTTGGCATTGGAGAATGGCTAATGAAAATTAATGCTTTCCCATGAACTAGGGTCATCAGTAGAAAACAAGAAGAGGATTCAGTGATGGGGACGGTCTGATTACTTAAAGGAGAAAGTGAGGGATCTGGCCTCAGGGGACATTGAGGCAGGAGAGGGACAAAGAAGTCTCTGAGAGGCAGGGAACCCTGAGTGTTTTTAACTGTTCTGCTCATGACATCACTGATGTAATCTCAAGTGACATTACCCATTACATGACTGCCGGAGACAAAAAAAAGAATAAACGGCTAAATGAAAGAACTAAAAATTTGGCAAGCACCTTTAGGTGGTTTGGTGCATTTTCCTTTACCTTTTAAGAGTCATCAACAAAGGGAAAGTAGTTATTGAGCATCAGTGGGTCATATATATATATATATATATATATATATATATATATATATATTACCTACTGGCGGTCGCCAGTAGGTAGTTATAGTTAGGACCACGTTTCCATAGGAAAACCTCAACATTCTATTTTGAATAACTTTGGCGCCGGTCGACGAATCCTCGCGAATTTCTCAAAATAGGTGGGGCGCTACGCTCCGCTCCTACCCTGAAAGTCTCGGGGGGATCCGTCAAGCGGGGGCTGAGATAAAAGGGGGGTCCCAAAACGCGTTTTTCCCATGCATTTTTCCATAGGACCTTTAGAACGAGCTACAGCCCGAACGGCTGAACAGAATTACTCAAAATTTGGCAGAGAGGTAGTCCCTAGGTCAAGGAAGTGCCTTTTGTAGGTTTGGTGTAAATCTGTTCAGTAGATTCTGAGAAAATAGCCTTTAAATCAATATATATATCTGAGCCCGCTTACGGTACGCTTACCGTACGCTTACGGTAAGCGTACGGTGGCGTGCGCGAGCGCGATTCTGATTGGCTCTTAGATCTTAGTAAACATTCGAATCGGCCGAAACCAGGAAGCGGCGGCCGCCATTTTGTGTATTTCACTCTGAAAAAAAAGAGTGAAAACAAGGAAAGGGGGTAATGAGGAGAGTTACAGACCCCCTAACATTTGTAAGGGGGTCAAAGAAGGACAGAAAAGTACAAAAAAAACATTTATTGATTTTAAAAAAAATCACGGGGTACGCGTACGGTAAGCTTACGGTAAGCGTACGGTAGAAAAAAAAAAAAAAAAAAATGAAAATCAGATTTAAGTGTTTAGATATTAGGGGGCTCTAAAAAGAGCCGTTGTGTTTATGAAATGATTTTTTAGTGGTACCTACAAGTAAGTACCGATGCAGAGTCTAAGGTTCAAGAGGAAGACTCTGTTCCCTTCATCATTGAAGTGCACACCATCTCCTCTATAAATGTCTTGCATGTCATAACGCAAGTTGTTGTGGTAAATGGCACCCATACCATAGTCACGGAGGAAAGCAGAAACAGATTTGTTGACGTGCTTTCTTGCTTTGTCATCGCACCGCGTGCCCACCGTGCGTGCACGGCACTAACTGCGTAAAGTGGGCGCGCGGTGCGCAAAGCGCACCGCGTGCTCACTGTGCGCGCACGGTGCGCGAAGCGCACCGTGCGCGCACGGAACGAACTGCGTTAAGTGGGCGCGCACGCCACGAATGGCGTAAAGTAACTTAGCATTTAAAAAACCGTACAAATTCACTGAAAAAACCATAGGTTTCACACACGTTATAGTTAGGAATTAGCATTTAAAAAACCTTGCAAATTCACTGAAAAAACCATAGGTTTCACACATGTTATAGTTAGCGGAAATTTTACTGATAAAAAACCAATGAAATTCCCCCGTTATAGTTAGTGCAGGCAACTATAACTCACGCGACCGCAATCTTCTGCTGATGACATATGTGTCTTTATGAAAAAAAAATATTTGTAATATATGTATAGCTAAAAATGTATGGAAGAAGACATGGGCAAATAAGTGTCTAAATACAGTATTAGCATCAGCAGAGGATTGCGGTCGCGTGAGTTATAGTTGCCTGCACTAACTATAACGGGGGAATTTCATTGGTTTTTTATCAGTAAAATTTCCGCTAACTATAACATGTGTGAAACCTATGGTTTTTTCAGTGAATATATATATATATATACACACACACATACACATTAATGCTTGTGAACATTTGCAAAAATCGCACAAATATAAAAGAAGGGTCGTCCTTGGATAAAGTTAGCAAATGTTTGGGAACATTAAATAACCTCAATGTCTGAATCCAAGTGAAAATATGCTTGAGTGATTCCATCCGATCACATAGAGTATTTTGTCAGAATGCCTCACTGGAGACCTTCTGCTGCATAATTCATAGGTGGGCTCGTCATGAACATGACCACTTAAGCAGATATCCTGGTTTTAGAAGGGCCTTCAGTCCATGATCCCTGGCCTGGCCATGACCATAGGGGTTAGAAATACACCCCAACCATTCCTAATGGCGATGATGTTAAAAAAGAATCATCCCCGGCCTTCCAAAGTGGCTGGGGAGAATTCTGTTGGCTTTGAAATCAACACCCCTCTCTTTACTCAATGGTAGTGGGCTATTCTTCCATGCAAAATCTTACATAATGAGCAAGAAAGAACTATACCCAATCCACAGCTTTTCCCATGACTCCTACAGCGCTGAGCTAATCAAGATATATTTAATAACATATCTCATAGATCATCCAATGAAGAAAAAAAAAAGAACAGATTCTGTGTTATGAAAAGGCCAACACATGCTTGGTGACTGTGAAAATTGCATGATTCTAATGAAACAGACTAATGGCTTGATTTAAAAGCTGACTCAGGGTGGAGGAGGACTTTACGTCCACCACCCTGTCTTTACTCCCCCTTGAGTGAAAGTTTGTTGTGCATCCGTCATTGGTGACAAACTCCTACCACAAACTTTTATATGTTTTTACTTTTTCAAAAACAAACTCCCAAAGCGGGAGTTTGTTTTTGGAAAGGTACAAACTAATCGTCACAACAATTTCTCCCATGGTGTGGAGGACATGTTTTTAGGTCTTGCCTAAGCAGCACATGCGCTGTCTCTCCGAGACATCAAGTAATCTGTATGTTGGGTGAAACTCCGCCCATTCCCGGCAAAATTGTCCTGCCGCATGCCATTAATTGAACTGTGGCATTGCTCTTCTCAGCTGCCTTTTTAATGGCTGTTGATTTGATACGTACTTTCGTTTATACCGGAAGCAGCACTGCCTAGCTACAGTTAAGTTTCGCTGCAGGGCTGTATCTTTTAATGTATGGACTACTTAGCTGTTTTTTGCTTTGGCGCATGGTTCACTCAACTCATGCGTTTAATGTGCACGGCCACTTTGTCTCTACCCACCCTGAGATGCTCGCAAGCCAGCCTTGTGTTTCATGGAAGGCTTAAGCGGGCTCACAGTTAGGCTGCAGGTCGAGAACTTCATACACCTCATAAGAGGCTGTGGGGGAGAAATGCACTCATGCACGTAAAGAAGATACAGACAGAGGGCGACAGGCACACCCACCCATGTACACTCACACATACACATATAGGCTAGCTGTCAGTAAAATGAAGTTACAGCAATCACGGTTTGCATACTACATCTGTACTACAAGCGACCATCATAGGCAGTAACAAACACTCCTGACAGCTGTCCCAGACGTTTTAACAAATCATCCATCTGCCTGGGCCCGCGTTCAGGAGCTTCCATTAGACTCCTCCGGAAAGCCTGCAACGAGCCGCCCAGTCAGCTTCACTGACTGATGACTGCATAGATTGGGCATTAAACAAACACGCTGATTAGATACCACTTTACTAGTGTGTAGCGCCGCTGCCCGGGCGGCCGACGGGCAGTGTTTATGAGCTGTGTCTGAAGACTGTCAGCTCCGTGGAGTTTGCGCCTTATCTGCCGCTGAAAGAAGGGTCTGGTTTTGTGTTTTTCTTCTACCGCAGATAAACCTGAGCCATCGGGAGCGTGTACTTTAACAGATTATCAAACGGATTGATTTTCAAACTGCATGCTCCATGTGGGATGCTTTTTTCCATCGTGTCAGCTGATTTCTTTTTGGATAAGAATCAACTCAGAGGCAACAGGGCAGCATCATGCTGCAAAAGTTGCCGCTTGAAAAATACCATAATCGTGTTGG
Organism: Triturus cristatus; assembly: GCF_964204655.1. Taxonomy (NCBI): domain Eukaryota; kingdom Metazoa; phylum Chordata; class Amphibia; order Caudata; family Salamandridae; genus Triturus; species Triturus cristatus. The sequence goes on from NC_140582.1 coordinate 850,180,596, forward strand.
TTTTTTAGGTCTCGCCTGACCCAGCGCATGCGCGGGTCTGGCGAGACCTATTGACTATGCCAATGCTTGTTATATATTTATTTTACATTTTTTGCGGCTTGTGTCTCTGAAATGGGCATGGGATCCACCTCCTCAGTGTAGCGTCATATGGACATGCAGCTTTAAATGCAGGTTGTGGGTAACATTTCATAAAGGACAGAATGTGGTAACCTATTGGGAGTGATGTGCAGAAGGTTAACATGCATTTATGTAGATTATTTTTATTTTTCCTGCCTATTCATTTAGCACACGACTGTGGCATTATGTATACAACAAATAACAGCTCATGGAAAAGTCGAATAGGCTGGAAGATAGCGTTCTTTTGTTAGAGAAGTAGGTATGTTTGCAGTGATTTAATGTGATCTATCTAATTGGAAACATGTTACATGCAGCTAAAATAATTAGACTATACTATTAACGCTTTGGGAAACCTTTTTATGTCCAGTCAAATTAGAAGCCAACACAGCCGAATGGCATATGATTTTAGAAACATTTTCCTTTTCGAAGTGTCTGTTCAAACATCGGTCGATGATCTGTGCTCGAATGTCATTACCGTCTCGTGGCTGCTCGGTGACCTGTGAAGGCAGTTGCTCAGTCCACTTCAGTACGACTGCTGTCAGAAATTGAAGGCACATTGAACAGCGTGGGCTGAAATGGCATTGACTGAATGAGCGACAATGCTATCTTTGTGGGAGGCCCACCCCAGCATACTTACTTTTATTCTCGCTGGATGCGTGTGGATTTACTGGTGGTGCATTGAGGCAATTTTTATTTATTTTACTATAATGACACCTCACCTACATATAAATGCACCACGCACTGATACTTGGTTGCAAGGCGTGTTTTAAAAGACTGCGTAAATAATCCAGTGATCCAGAAGCACATGAAACCGATTTGACATTACGACCTGATATGAGTGGTCTAATGGAGTACCTTGAGTTGGTATTTTTTGTCATTCAGAGGGATTACTCATGGGTTTGCTACAAATACTGACCGGAGGTCCAGCTTTAGGAAAACCTAGACGCTTTTGAAGAATTGCTCAAAAACTGTTAAAATTGAGAGGAAGGCCCGAGGAAAGTGGCCACCAGAAAGCGAATTGGTTAGATGGGCGATGTTGACAATAAAAATCAGTTAAGGTGGCAGCTGTGATTGTGACATTACAGGAAACCACACATTTGAAAAACATTGTATTGATCGACTGGGTTCGGTCCTGGCAGCCATTTCTAAACGCAGGCTGGAATCTAGCGGCATCCCTATTTTGTCAGATGCTGATTGTTCGACTTGGACACAGCCGACAGATGTTGCTAATCAGTTCCGGAATTACTATCAAGAGCTCCATAGCTCCAAAGTCTCCCCTAGTGATGAGGATATACTACAATATCTGGAGCATATCGAGCTACCTTGGCTGCAAAACTGGCACAGTTCTTAATGCGTCCCATAGAACACTCGGAAATACGATTAACGCTGAAGTCGATGAGGGAGGGCAGTGCTCCTGGCCAGGACGGGCTCACGGCGGCGTTTTATAAAGCTTTTAGTGATCTGTTGATTCCACAGTTGGCCACATTGTTACAGACCATGCGTGAGGCCTTGATTGTTACTTTATTGAAGCCAGATAAGGACCCCAAAAGTGCTCCTCATATCGCCCGCTATCTTTGTTGAATGTAGACACTAAGATCTTTGTCAAGATTCTAGCTAACTGTCTCTCCTCGGAACTACCTCAGCTGCTTCGTCCCGAGCAAGCAGGATTAATTCAGGGCCATACACTCTTGCATAATCTCCGGATGGTGTTTGGAGTCCAACAACATACTCGCTCGGATGTTCCTGCTGTGGCGGTCTTCAAAATGCCGAAAAGACATTTGATTCTATTGAATGGTCGTTTCTTTATGCTGTGCTATGTCGGATAGGGATTGGCGATGTCTTTTTGCAGTTGGTTGTGGTACTCTATAATTCACCAGTAGCTCGAATCCATGTTGGAGATATGGTATCTGATCCTATTTTTATTTCACAGGGTACCAGACAGGGATGTCCCCTTTCCCCGCTATTATATGCTCTAGCGGCTGAACCCTTAATGAGAGCATTGCGGGAATATCATGGTCATAGGGGTCTCCGCTTCCCTAACTATAATTTAATAGGGTCTGCCTATGCGGACGACACGCTGTTGTAAATTAGAAACCCGGAAGAATATCTCTCCCCTGTCATTCGTGAGGTACTGCGATATGGTGGAATATCGGGGTTGAACATCAATTGGGATAAATATTTGATTTTCCCGTTGACGCCTTGCACGACTCCCACGCACTTAGAGTACCCTTTGCAGTGGACCACTGACCCGGTCACTACCTGGGGATTCAAGTCCACTCGGACGCTGTACTCGTGATCCAAGAAATTATGGTAGAGCGATTGCTAAGTTGCAAGAAGATGTTGATTGTTGGATTCATCTCCCGCTTTCATTGGTGGGGAGAGTTTCCCTGATGAAGGTGGTGGTTCTGCCTCGGTTTCTTTTTCTGTTTGTTAATATTCCCATAGTAGTTCCACGACACCTATTTAAGGAATTGCGTAGGTTGATGTCCGAACTGGCTTGGGCGGGTAAAACACCGTGAGTCTCCATGAACACTCTCATGTTGCCATGCTCCGCTGGTGGTCTGGGTGCTCCAGACTTCGATCTCTACTACCGGGTTTCACAGGCGTCACACGCACACACCTGGGTTCATGGCCCCCAAAACCTTCCACATCTTCATATAGAGAGGGTGGCTGCTGCACCTGAATTGTAACCATGGCTCTTAACCAAAGCCCTGATCAGGCGCTGTGGTGCTCTGGACTCAGTGAACTCCGTGGAACATGCTTGGCATGTCCTCCTCGATTTGTTTGCTGGAGCTCAATTATACTCGCCTCATATGCGAATTTAGTGGTGTCACTGGTACGTTTTTAGCTCAGAAAGAGGCATGCTTCGATCACTGCAAAGTCTTGGTATGACTGAGATGGGCGATCTCTTTAAGAACGGCAGGATGATCACCTGGGATGATGCAATTGCAGATAAGGAGACACCCACTGCGCTGACACAGTTTCAGTTCTTTAGAACGAAGCACGCTCTTCGTGCGGTACTGGGAGAGGAGTTGGCGGGACCTATGGAAACTCCCCCTCTATCCATCCTATTTCGCTCACAGTCCCCTATTAAATTGATCTCTAAACTATATGCTTTGGCCTTACAGCCCAAGATATCTCCATACTCTAAAGCCCGTTTAGCCTGGCAGGCTGATCTTGGGAAACAACTCCCGGATGATATATGGGTTTTTTGTTGCGAGGTCACTCGTAAGGTCTCTCTAAAGGGCAGGCATAGACTAACGCATTTTAAGTTTTTGAATAGGGTTCATTATACACCTGAACGCCAACACAGGTACGGGCTGCATGAATCTGACTGCTGCGAGTGTTGTGCCATGCCTCAAGCTAATTTTTACCATCTGGCCTGGCAATGCCCCCCTGTTGCTGTTTTCTGGGATCAGATCTTTGCAACTCTGACTGAGATTGTGGGCATTCCCATCATACCTGATCCGTTATTGGCGCTACTAGGCTACACGAAACCTCTGCAGAAAAAAGTGCGCAAACTGATTGCCATGGGCTTACTTTTAGCTATGCGTAGGCTCGCTATGAGATGGATGCGGGGGACTCTACGAACAGTGGCTGAATGGGTTAATGATATGGTGCATTGTAACACCCAGTCGGATGTGTATAATGAGCTGCTTCCCCCACGCTCCCGTCCATTGAGTTTTTGGGGCCTCTTTATACAATATCAGGACTCAAACCGTGGCATAGCTGATGCACAGGATGATTAAGGATTGGGATGCTTTATTATTCACTATCTATTTATTGTACAGTGATTGTGACATGGTGGATACTCCCCATTCCATGAACGGGGGTCAAGGTTTCTCAATCACCTAGTCCAACTTTCCTTGGGTAGAGATATTTATGTACTGATGTAAATTATACCCCACTGTGCCCGTTCCCCCTCAATTTTACAACCTGACGCTGGATAATGTCTGATTTATGTGACCTGCGCTTTTTTTTTTTTTTTTTACTTTTGTTTTTGTAAGAGATTGTACTTTATATTTTTGTTCGTTATGTATCTATGCAAACTTTATAAATAAATATTTTTATAATACATTTTCTTGCTTTTATGGAGTACGGACTAAAACAAAAACAAAAAATCTCATTGCAGTGCTAAAAACAAAGCAGTAAACGATTAATTTCTGTATACAATGTTTCTACAAGACATAGAATTAAATGCTTGTTGATTCCAAAGGCGAGATCGATTGCATTGCAAATGCTTGTGTATTTAATTGTGTCTCGCGGTCAGAACTTTCCTTGGACTGAAAGACAGCAAAACAAACCCATCAATTCGCACACTCTAAGATGGTCTTGTGGCTTATCTCGAATGGTCCATACTCCCTTGGAGGAAGGTTTACACTGACAGAGTAAATTTTACTCCATCAGTGTAAACCTGGCGGGCTGACTGTCTCAAACTTTTGCAGACGGACCCACACTTTGGCGTACAAGTGCCCAGTCGCCGTTGTGATGGAGTAAGTGCCCTGTCTGCCTAACTGTGAATCGGGCCCTAAGTTGTTTAACCAGTTTAAGGTGTTTGACCATATGAACCTTGAGAAACCTTACTCCAGCCGGAAGAAGCTGCTTGTGTTCCTGTCTGGAGGCAACTCATTCTGGCAGTGCGGGCTGGACTGTTCCTATTGGAGCAGCACAAAGACTGGTTTGCATATGGCTGGTTTCTATATAAAGTGGCACAGTGGGCAAAAACAATAGACTGGAATGAGGCTCTAAGCAGTGGTTGAGATTAATCTAAGCATGCTTCCATCACCTTGGGTGTTGCAGTAGACACACTAAATGTGATGAGTATGCCCAGATGAGAGCCCCATGCTCACTGTGCCACAGGACTCAAGATATTACTCACTGACAATGCCTAAATGGATTTGAACCGGTCTGGGGTTGCAATATCCCAAAATAAGCCTCTATGGGGTCTTCACTTACCAAGTTATATCAGCTTCCTGTGAAGCACAGGATCTTGTTCAATGATATGTGCTATCGCTATAAAGCCTTGACAAACATTGGCCCTCGGTACATTCAGCCTTACATCCAACCCGATCTCTGCTGAGAAATATCAGATCTTCGGGGCTAGCAGTCTGTGTATCCCAAAAGTGAGATGAGTGAGCCTTGGTGGCAGCTCTTTAGCTCTTTTAGCTTCTTGGTTTCTGATCTATGGAATTTGCTGCCTCTTTCTGTCTGACAGGCCCCTTTAGAACTCTTTTTTAGGAAAAAAGTAAAAACATGGCTGATCAGATAGAATTTACCTGTTATTCTCTGCAAATGTGTAGCACATGGGAGCTTGGACCACAGCGCTGGGACACTTTGTTCTAAAGAAGATATGTGTTATACAAGTATCATTGTTATTATTATTATTACTATTTTGTGTTCCAGTCTGGAAAGGACCTAGCCTAGCAGTTTAGGCCGAGCTGTTCGTATTGGAACAAGCCCAAGACTGAGTTGCCGGTGAAAAACAATGGAACAGAATGCAGCCTGTGTGATTGTCAGTGACTAAAACTAATTCAAGCATTCCTTTCATCACCATATATTTAGATTTAGCCCAGGCAGAGTGCATGCACTATCTGCACGACCTGCTGTAATCAATACAACTACTTTATTCCCGCACCCTGCTTACCATTGGCTTACTCCAGCGTCGCTCTTCTTTGCTTGCTCCTAACTAGTTTTGCAGTTGATACCCAAGTTCCATTCAAAGCTGAGGAGCACCGGCCAAGCATAGTTCCCATACGCTTTCACTGCTTCTCTGTTGTTTCAGAGAACGCTTTTTCCTTTGCTACCCTTAACCCCAGATCAGAGACATTTTCTTGCACCCTGTGGCTTAGGCAGTCTTGAGCAGCTGCCCGTTTGTCACCATCTTTTTTCCATGCACTACAAGCCCTGCTTGTGTCTTCCTTGCCATGCGTTTTTAGCACCCGTCTTAAAAAAAAAAAAAGGTTTCCTGCTCTTTGCTGCCTAATCTCCCTGTGCTGTGCCATACCCCACCAGCACCTCCTGTCGCTCCTTCTTTCACTTTTCCAGTCATTTCTCTCTTTCCTGTGACATACAGTCAGCAGCAAAATATTCTGCTGCAGTATCCAATGTCGGATGTTGAGAGCATTGATGTCCTTCGCACAAGACGGACAAGTTACTTACCTTCGGTAAAGCTTTTGGTTATAGTATCTGCCTGTGGATTCTTCATCTTTTGAATTACCCAATGCGTAGCATTCCACTTAAACCTCCTCAGCTCTCCCACGTCGACGAGGACGTCACAATGGAATGGCTCTGCATGCGACTCTGTGTGATGTCATCGGAGCCCAAAGAAGATCTTGTGAGCGTGCGAACATCAGTTCCCTTTTTTCCGCGCTGCCGACACGTAATAGTTTTTTCCCAGTCTCTCCATTTCTGGGAGTTTCTTTGTAGCTGTCGAAGATGACTACTCTGAGAAAATCGGGTGACTCCACCGGCTCAGAGGTGCAACGCCTCCACTGTTGCCAAAGTCAACCACTCCACCTTTGGCTCAGGGGTCTCCAGCAAGGCAACCAAAGCCGAATTTAGTTCCTACCAGAGCCTATGGTACTGGATCCAATGTATCATGCTTTCCCAGCTCCAGGATGATCGGATACGTCATCTGTGAGTGAGCTGAGGAGAAACGTTTCTGTGAAGTGCTGCGCATTAGGTAATTCAAAAGGTGAGGAATCCACAGGCAGATGTATCCATCAGAAAGCAACATACTAGCCACACATTTAATTTCAACCCAAATACAAAAGTATTTTCTAAAATTATTTAATTTGAGCGTAGGTGCTTTTTTTAAAATATATATACCTGTCGTCTTATTAATTTTACTTTTTTCGTTTACAAATAAACAAATTCTCTTTAGGAAGCTCAGTAGTCCATGTTTGCGGCCATGTGAAATAGTCATGTTTTAGTCCTTCGCCTCTGTTCATGGCAGAAGCAGTTTCTACAATCTCCCAGTATGCTCCACTCTTGGAAACCGATTGCAGGGAGTACAAGCATTGGTGGTCATTAATTCTTTTATTCATGCAAGGTTGGACATTTTAAAAGTTGTGATTTTGTGAAATTCTGCAGCCGGTTTCGGGGAGTGCCAGATGACGGGGATACTGGGTGGATGAAAAGTTTGGCCCGGCCGAGGATCTGCAAAGCTTTATGTATTATGTTTACAGAGGTTTGCATAGCACTGGATGGCCACGCGAAGGGCTTCCTGCAAGTTGTTGTGAGTTTGGCAGTTTATCAGTTACCCCATGACAACGACATAATTTAGTAGCTATGTTCCCTCTAGGCCGCACACGTTCCTTCCTAATGCTGCACGCTGAAATGCCAGAGGCGCGCAGACATACAGGCTGGAAATATGCAGATGTTTAATCCACCTATTCTTCTAAAACAGCAAAAGTCTTTCAGTCTAAAAACAAGTGGATAGTTTGATAAAGGTAAGACTCAAATAGATTTATAAAGGACTGTGGGGCGCAGATCGGCAGAACTCCTGCTCAATAACATTTAGTGCTACACACCCAAAGTACCAAACGCGCCAAAACATTCTCTGGACCAATTAATAAACACTGTTCCATGGCTGTGGAGCACACAAACATTTCTTAGGCACTGGTGGCACAAACAAGTGTATCAACAAGCATTGTCAAATTCTCACTACCCCATAAATACACCCCACATAAAACCATTCTATACCACCTAACAACAATCCACAATGATACACTCCACAGCATGCCACATCATTACAATCAGCATATTTTCACTTAATGCCACACAGTTCCAAGCCACACCAATCAACCCAACACGTTTCTATTCCACACCACATAATACAAATCTACAACACAATTACATAATACACCACAAACATACAATTCACACTGCATAATTACACAGCACGCCACAACATTACACAGCACACCATACTTAAACTCCACTACATAACACTACACAACACAAAATAGCATACCACATAATTACTCTCCATAACACACAATTACTCCACATAATTCCTATACACAACATACCACACAGTTCCACGAAAAACCACATGCACACACTCCACTCCAAAATACATAAGAAAAAAACATTTACATTTACAAAGCCTATAGCTCAAACTCTTGTAAATGCGAGACTTACTGCACTGCACTGCAAATGCTTGTTTGTTTTAGCAGATGGCCTGAGCGTGACGGGGATGCCAGCACTGATCCTACCAGATGTTTAGGCATACACTAAGAAAAAATGCAAAAAATGCCTGCTTTCTTGCGTGGGCACAGCAGATATGTGTGTCTGTGGCCTAGAAAGAAGACAGACACTGTTTGGATTTTTTTCTTAAAAATGCAAATACCAACTGCCTCCTTGTTGGCAACACAGGTATATGCCCTAGCAAACAATCAGATGATGCTTGGCTTGTCTCGTTTCCTAAAACAAAAATTCAAGATGTGTCTGGCTCTTTGCTGAGGCTCAAACACACATGTCCTGGAACCCATCAACGAGCCAGACACTGTTTGGTGTTTTTTCTTAGCCTAAATAGCCTATGAAAAACCCAAAAACCCAATAAGCATCTGGCTCCTTTCTTCGACAAAGACGCACACTTCTCTGCCCTAGCAAGGAGCCAGACACAGTTTGAAAATTTTCTAAGACTAAGGCAAAATCCAGACAGAATCTGGTTTCTTTGCTTGAGCACAGATACTTAAGTCTATGCCCAACAAGGAGCGACAAGCTGTCTGGAGTTTTTTTAACCTAAAAAGAAACCCAATGCGTGTCAGGCTACCTTCTGGGGCACAGACACGTGTCTTAGCAAGACGGCAACCACTGTTTATCTTTAAATTATCCTAAGAAACTTAATACAAACAACATCTAGCTTCTTGCTGGAGCACAGAACTATGTCTGTGCCCCACCAACAAGTGAGATGGTCTTTGCATTTTTTTCTTATTCTAATAAAATAATCTAGTGTCTATCTCCTTTCCTGGACACAAACACATAGGTATGTGCCTGGCGTTGTTTGTATATTTTTTAGGTGCCAAAAATGCTGTTTGGATTTTTTCCTACGCTTGTTTAAGTTTACAGTAACAAAGTAAAACTGTGAGTTTGTGAAGGCATTCTACTGTCAATGTGCCCATCACCTGATCAAAATTTTGGCCAATTCTAAGTCAGGACCGGAGGCGAGGATTATGCTCTTCTTTCTTAATTTTATTAGGTGCATCAGCCATAAAGCATAACAATAACAAAACTATCTTTCACAGCAGGACCCGGGAAAGGAAGAAGAAATCTTATCCAATCATAGGCCAGAGTGTCCCCCATAGCCTGCTTGTTTACTTTTATGCCCCTTCTTTCTTTGCTGCTCCAGCTGCCTACAGATAAGTAACACTAGATCTCCTTATTAAACAAGGCAGAGGTTACCGTGAAAATTGTTAACAATGCATTTATTTATGTTTTTATTGTTGCTCATAAGTGACTCTTTAACCTTTTATTTCAGCTGGCCACAGGAACAAATTCAGCGCTGTTTACACAGTTCTTCTAAAAATAAAAATCAGTATAGTAGCACTGTGGGGCGGCCTGTTGACCACACCAGGGTGCTCTCTCTTCTCACAGGAGGTCTCGCAAATGAGACCTCTGTTTCTTTGCGGCAGGTCCAATGTATTATCCGACACAGCATGGAGTAGCTAGCCTAATCATGGAGCCTTGGCTTTTCATCCGCTGTCACATAGAGCCGAAAGCTCCAAGTAGGAGATTAAATCACAAATTTTTTGTTTTTAAAATAGTGTTGGCTAATGCCCACTAAGGATCTGTAGAGCTGAAAGTGTAAATATACACTGCTTTGGGACATGGGCTCAGGTGGGAATCTACCCCTCTATCGAGTGGGTGTCTCAATGTCCCAGGGCTACCTTAGGAAATCCCTGGACAATGAAATTCGTGCCCATCTAAGTGCAAAGTGCCTTGATCCTTTCTAAGATGGTAGAATAGCAATTACACCAGAGATAAACACTAGGATGGCCACCTTCATGGATAAATACATTTGGGACCCAAAGATGGGTATAGACCGCTTGTGGGGGTATAGCCAGAAAAACTCCTTGAGATTACAGGGCCCCTAACAAAGACCCTAGACGTGCCAAAGAGGCCAAAGAATCTGGTCTCTTATCTATCCTGACAGACTATCATGAGTGGGCTCAGACAGCTGTGATATCCTGGGCAACGCCAACTGTATCCTCTCTCATGAGAGGTGCAGGTCTCTCGAGTCGCATATACCCCAAACTGGGAGACCTGGCCAGCTCTGAGGCAGGTTCTGTAGCTCAGGAAGGCCTGTTTGGAGAACCCTTTAATTAAGGAGTTGGAGAAATTTGTTACCGCCTTTAAGGTCCTTGATAAGGCACAGACATCCATGAAAAAGAATTTATGCCACCAAGGTTTTCCCCGGGACAGATCTTGGTAGGGAGCGCTCGGCTGGCCATTTACTCTCACATCTCTCTTGAAGAGGCCAAGGTTCCCGAAACACGGTCAATAGTAGAACCATTCTAGATTTGGGGGTTTCTCAGCCTCCAGAGAGCTTTAAGGCCACTGTGGGTCCAAAGGTAGGGTCAGTGCAAACAACACACAAGGAACCTTTACTGATAAGTGTTCTCCCTTCTTCCAAACTAAGAGTAGGAGGGAGATTGGCAAGCTTTGTCCACAGCTAGCAAGCACTCACTTAGACACAAGGGTTCAGCAGACTGTACAGGACTTTCATATAGAGTTCTACATAACATCACAGCAACTTCAAAGACCACACCCCTCACTTTTTTGGAATACAACGCCTCCTTCAACGACTTTGAGGTGGTAGACTTGCATGCAAAAGCTGTGATTTCTCCGACCAACATTTATCCCAGGGGTTTCCCGCGCAATTTCTCCCTGGTGAAGAAGAGGGACACCTCTATCTGTCTATCGCCACATCAATATGGAGGGAATCCACCTCTTCAGGTACATGTTAAGACCACACTACTGGATGGTCCATCTGGACCAGAAATACGCGTACCTGATAATTTCCATATTTCCTCCCCATCGCAGAATTCTACAATTTACCTGGAGGCTCTAGACTTTCGAGTTCATGACACTTCTGCTCGGTCTACCTTCAGCTCCATAGTGCTTCACAAAGGTACTTAGACCGGCCATAGAGAGTCAAAGATCCTGGGGAATATGTCTGATAGTCTATCTAGATAACATCCTTCTGATGGATCATGGAAACTCTCAGAACACCTCCAAATGACAGTAAATTTGGTAGAAGGTCTAGAGTTTGTCATCAATGAGAAACAAATTGCTCCTTACACCTGCATAACTACATTCCTGGGATTCGTAGTAGACTCCAAAGAGATTACGTTGAGTCTCCCATCAGGAAGATAGAGAAAATCCAAAAAGAGCTCTGAAAAATACTCTTGCGATAGGACACTTTGTTATGTCAGATTGATCTATTAGTGAGCCTCCTCTTTTCATCTATATAAGCATTATTTACAGAACCATTGCACTACAGAGTTCTCCAAAGTTTAAAAGCTGACCATCTTCTTAAAGGGCTTACTTACTCGTAGATAGTTCCACTAACAGAGGAAGCCAGAGAGGAAATGAAGGGGGGGTGGGCAAATAAGGAAGCATGGAACATGGACAGCACAACCAGCTTTCCATGAAGAAGGTCAGCTTCCTCTTCCTCCGTATGCTGAGGAAGGTCTTCAGATGTCTCCCACCCAACACCAGGCTTACTGTCATGCAAGCTCTCGTCACAAGCAGACTCAACTAGGGCAACTCCCTCTACGTAGGATTACCGCCCAACTCATAAGGAAATTCAGACCATCCCGAACACAGTAGCTACAATCATCCTCCACCTCTTCAGACAGATGCACATCATCCCCCACCTCAGGGAACTTCACTGGCTGCCAGTCCTGAAGAGAGGGCAGTTTAAGCTGCTCACCCACGCTTACAAAATACTACACAATGAAGGACTGGCCTACCTCGACAAATGAGTGAATTTCCACCAAACCACCAGAGAACTCCGTTCCAGATAACTCTCCTTAGCAGCTACCCAACGCATTTTCCGGGCAGACATCGGTGGCCGCTCAATCTCCCACCAGGCAGCAAAGACCTGGAACACCCTCCCCCTGCACCTCAGAGCCTCACCTTTGCTCCAGCTGTTCAACCAATAGTAACAGGCAGTGCGATCGCACAGCATAATCCCACAGTGCCTCAAGACCTCACGATTGAGCAGCCGCACTTTACAAGTCTTGATTGATTGATTGGAATGGGAGAGCAATATTTGGGTCTAACCTGCATCTCATCATCAAATTGGACGTCAGCAGAAGTTGCTGGGGCACGTGTTATGGGTTATTCTCACTAGGAAAATGGTCAGCTTAAAAACAACAACTGCATATGAACAGTCTGGAGATACTGGCAGGCTCATTCATGGTGCAATGCTGCGTCCTGATGAAGATGAACAACATCTAAGTAGTGCATTATATCAACCACATGGGGGTACAAGATCCAACACTCTCTTGGATCTGATCAAGATCTTTTGGCACCTTTGTCTTGACAACCAAATGTCAGTCACAGTAGAGTATCCTCTGGGAATGGTGAGCGCCTTGGAGGACTGATATTCAAGGCACTCACAGGATATGAACCTGTGGAGACTGGAACTAAAGGTGTTTAAGTACACAAATCGGGTCCTTTCATGGTAGACCTGTTTGCCTCGAAACTGGTTCTCCAAATAGACAAATACTTCAGTTGGAAACCATATCCAAACGTGACAGCAACATTCGCCTTTCCCCATAACTGGAGCTATGCAAAGGCAGACAGCAAACATGGTATTAATAACATCATCATGGAGGTCTCAAATATGATACCAATTCTGATGGAACTTTCTTGGGATTCTCCAATCTGTCTTCCCTTTTTCAAGAGCTCCTTTCGGATCAGTCAGGGATTCCACACCATCTGGTGGTATGGAGGATTACAGGGAACGCTGATTGAAGGAAAATCCCTGGACTTTCACAACAAGCTAAACCGCTCCTCTCTAAGTCCTGGGAAGATGGAATGGTTAAATGCTATGGGTCAGTCTGCCTGGACGAGATGCATAGGTTAGCGCATGCAGTGGGACATGGATCCTGTGGGTCTGACGTTGTGCCTTACATCGCAAGGAATGGCTTACAATTCAGTAAAAACCTTTCAATCAGCCATATCAACATGCCATGTCTCTATAGGTGGTTCCCCTTTGGGAATTAGTGAGAAACTCAATAGTCAGGAATTCAATGAGGGAAGTACGCCTATCCCTTCTTCCAGAACCCAGAAACTCATCCCCTATGGGATGTTAACAAGGTTCTCAATCTCTTCTTCTTCTGGCAAATCAACAAAAACCTATCCAGGAAAGATCTATCAGTGAGACTTACTAGTAAAGTGGCAAGATCAATGCCACTGTCACAGACTAGAACAACTCGAGCTAGAGTTCTGACTGGGCCAGAACCCACCTCAGAACCCAAGGTTAACCCAACTAATCCCTTGGTTGCTGTACTACCACTTGTACTGGTGCTAGGAGGAGCAGTTGGCTTAGGGGCAGTGGTAGTAGGTTTCTTGGCCTTTGGACTATCCGCCTCTCTTGTTCAATGGGTCTTTACTTTACATAAATAACATCGAGGTTTATTTTTGCCTTTCTTGGAATTTTGGGACTCTTCCTTTGTTAGCAAAGGAGAGCCACAGGATAGCTTCCCACTGCCCTTGAAGGACCTTCTGAATTTTACAGCTCCTCTCTAAGGCAGACATCCATTTCTGAATGTCATCCCCCTCCTAGTGGGAAGCGACTATCCTGCTCAGGTTCCTAGTATCAAAGGATGGTTTCCTGATTATAGGTACACTTGGGCTGCTACCACTGGAATCTGATCTCAGATTTTTCTCGCCTTTTGGACTTCTAGGGCTTCCTTGCCAAGAGCCAACTGATCTTGCCTAAGCTTGAGTCTAACTCTCTCAAGTTTGATCAGGTGGTATTCCCGTTCCAAAGAGTCCTCTCTCTGGCTAGACATTGAGGTCCCTGTGGAATGTCCTGAAGCATTGGAATCAGCAGAAGGAGATCTAGATATCCTCTGCCTTCTCTGGACCCTCCCAGGAGGAATAAAGGGGGGGCTACTTAAAGGGACACCCTCTGTGCCATCTGCACTATTCCCTGGATCAGAGTTCATCAAGGTGGAGTCCTCGGACTCCTCTTGATCATGCTCAGAATTAGGGCCCCTGTCCCATCTTCTGGAACATCCCCACCCACAAGAGATGCTTAGCGGTTGGATTGCTACTTGTCTTTAACTTTCTAGAAGTACACAGCGTCCTTAAATCCTGGAACTTAAGACCACTGTATCTGGAAGATTGGACCCCATTGGGGCCCATTACTAAAGACATGTCTAGGAGGAGGTTGGTGTGGGTTGGTGTTGCACCTACCTACTCTAGTGGAAACTAAACTTGGATTGGAGCAAGGGTTGTGCTAGAACCTTACCCACCAATCTATAAGTTCAGTAGAACTTACTTAGTCTAGCTAAATATTATATGTGCCTAATGCTAGTGATGATTTTTCAATGAATCTAAGATTAACTGGTAAAACAATGCAGGCTTGAATCGCACCGCTGTACACCAATGTGAGAGGCTGGCTTAGTACATGGTTTCTCACTTATGTAAGTGTGGCACCCTGCACTAATCCAGACAACCCTTATGGTGATTTTAGTAGTCTTAGACAACCATAGAAAGCTCTCCAATTAGTAGCTGTGGAGAGCAGCCTTCAGGCTTAGTCCAGAAAGAGTGTAAAGCAGCTTGTTTTACCAGTACTTAATCTTATGGTATAGGTTAAGTGAAAAAGAATCATACAGTGTATTTACAAAAATATGTATTTCATTACAAACACTCACTAACACATTGCAATATTTCCTACCCGGAGATATAAAACACAATACACACAATATTTAGGAACTAGCACACGTAAGTAGCACAAATACACAGTGGTCTCCGAGGTGGGGGGGGGGGGGGGGGGAGACCAAACCATATACTAAACTAGTGTAATCTGAATCACGACTCAGGTAAAGAATGGACCCAGAAGACGTACAAGAGCCGGGGACCCAAGGAACCACCCTAGGTGAGTATCTAGGACCCCCACAGAGGTCGTGTGCAGAATGGGAACATGACAGTGTGCTCAATGCTAGTCAATAGGTAAGTCGGGGTTGCAATTTTAAAGAAGAAGGACCCTTCCCAGTGGACCCTGAAGAAACCCTGTGGAAGATGAAAGGTTGGAGAGTCACCCCACCGGGCATACCCCAGGAACAAGGATACCTACACCAGAGACACCGAGTGCATAAGTGACGTCGGAAACCGCCGTAGACCACAAAGGATGACTTCAGGAAGATGCCACTGGAGAAGAAAACGAAGGAGTCCGGTGGAACCCAAAGGCGGATTCAAAATGAGAGCTATCTGCAAGCAAAGGGGACAGAGTCTATGCCACTCAGGAGAGGCCAGAAGGCACGGAAGACGAATGCCCACTATTGTCGGAGATGCAGGAGAGGTTGACGATGCCCTTGAAGTTGCAACTGTGCGGACCAGGCGAAGCTGTAGAAGACCAGGAGCCGTTCACGAGCTGTCCCACATCAGTTGTCGAGAGCCCAGGGTTCAGTGTCCGGCAGGAGCACCAGCAAGCCTTGGGAGCGGCAAACAGTAGTAGATGACAAAGGTGCGGTGTTGGAACCAGCAAGGTCCAAGTGACTCACCACGAGCAGGTAAGTCGACGCAGGCCCGAGCAAGCAGAGGAGCCCACTGAAGCCAAAGAAGACCCTCAAAAGGACCCACGGGCAGAAGGCACAGGAGTCACAAGACGACCTCGAGCAGCTCACCAATGAAGAAGGCACAAGGTGCAGAGTTTGCGGTGAGGGAAAAGATCTTTGCTGCAGGCATTGCTTGAGGCTGGAGCTTCTTGGAATCCGAAGATCTCTGGAGGAGAGAGCCAACAGGCCTTGGCAACGGCAATTTGACCCGGTGCACTGGGGTGCTGTTCCAGGGGTTCCGACGAGGGATACTCCATCCCCACGGACCATGCCCGAAACCTCGGCATCGTGGTCGACACCTCACTCTCGATGACCCGACAGGTCAACGCTGTCACCTCCACCTGCTTCAACATCTTCCACATCCTCTGAAAGACCTTCAAATGGATTTCCCCCGAATCAAGGAAGACCTTCACCCACGCACTTATAACCAGCAGACTGGACTACGGAAAACCCTCTATGCCGGGATCAACAGGTTTCTGCTCCGCAAACTCCAAACCATACAGAACACCGCAGCCAGACTCGTCCTCGACACGAGCACATCACCCAGCACCTGCGTAACCTCCACTGGCTCCCGTCGAGAAAAGAGTAACTTTCAAGATACTCCCTCATGCCTACAAATGCCTCCACAACACTGGACCCCAATGCCTCAACGACAGAATCACCTTCCATGTACCCAAGAGGAACCTTTGATCCGCCGACCTCGCAGAACCCCCACGCATCCACAGAGCAAGAACGAGTAAAAGAACCTTCTCCTACATCGCAGCCAAGACCTGGAACGGACTGCCGATTAACATCAGATGCGCTCCCACCCTACACCTTTTCAAGAAGGCCCTCAAGACCTGGCTCTTCGAATGAGTGGAGCTGTTGCCCCCCCCTCCCCGCCCCAGCGCCTTGAGACCCTCACGGGTGAGTAGCGCACTTTGTAATTACCCTGATCGATTGATTGATTGGATACTGGCCTCAAACTCGGTATGAAGACAGTGCAGGTCTCGAGGGAGTTGCAGAACAACCACCTGTGTGGCTTAGGCTTTTGGAGTCCGTGGGAACCCAGTATGAGCAGACCGGACAGCACTGTTGCGGTGCCTGCAGATGCAGGAGAGTGACTCCATCACTCCAAGGGAGATTCTTTCAGGTGTCTTGGATGTCCACAGGCCTGGTGAAGAACCTGTATGGAGCATGGACAGAGACGTTGCAGAAGACCAGCAGGACGACGAGACCAGGAGCAGCAGGAATCTTCCCCGGTGCAGTCTCGGTCCAGCAAAGTCCAGACGGTCAAAGTTGAAGTGGTATGTGATCTAAATTTTGTCCAATGAGAAATCTAGTGACCTACCCACAAGTAAGCCCTTCAGTACCCTTAGGAAAGGGTTGGGACGATTCAGGGGTCGCTCCCAGAGGAGGGGCTGGACACTCCAATGTCCTTTGTCCAGTTTCACACCCGAGCAGAAGCCAATGGCTCCCTGAACTGGTTTCAACTGGAGTATGCAAGGAGGGCACCAAATGTACCTGCCTCTTACAAAGCTGTCTCCATCTCCTGTGGTGAACCCGGCCTGAGCCAGATTGAACTGGTTTGTGTGTGCCAGGGGAACTTTTTTTGTACCAACTTCAAAGGAAAATGTGGTATAAATATTGGGCCCAGACCCCGGAACTTTAGAACTCTTTTGAATCAAGAAACCTACCAAGAAGAGCTGGAGAAGCTGTGAAGAGAGACGAACTACTTTGTTGTTTGCTTTGCTGTGTTGGCCTACTGTGGCTGTTTCTGACTTGGGTGGTGAAAGGACCGGACTTTCTGCATCTTATTTTCATGAGTTTCTCCAGGGGCTTGAGATAGAGCTTGCCTCCTGTTCAAGAGGTCTCAGAAACAGCAGAGACTTCAAGTTAATCAGCAACTAGCCCAAGGGAACTGTGTGTGTTTGGGCTCCAACAAAAGAAAAAGCAACCTGGTGCCGACAACGCCGCTGCTGGCTCCATGACCTGATGACACCACAGAGGACACAGCGCAATCTCGTACCGCAACCCTGGTCTCACCGACTGCGTTGCCCAATGCCGGCACCGAGCCGTTGCTTGCACCGTGACCTGTTGGCACTGTACTCCACACCACCTCGCTTCACTCCACCTCCCTGGTATCCCCGACGACGACGCTCCACAACAACATCGATGCACCGTGGTTTTCGGGGTACCACTCTTAAGTTACACGACGCACCGCCCTACCCCACACCGCAGCCTTGGCACACCGACATCGGCACCATTGACTTCCGCTCGTCAGCCGATGACAGCACTTCAACAACGATGATGCCGCCGCCTGCACCGTCCCACTTTGCATCACAGCCCTGGTCTCATCAACGCCACTGGATGACCGTCACCGAGCCGCTGCTGGCACCGCAACCTGAGGGCACCGCAGCCCTGACGCTCGCAGAAGCACCCAAATTCAATCGAATAGAGTTCGACCTGCCACGTGTGTGACTTCAAGGGCCCAACAACTCCTGCACTGACCTCTGGAACTGACGCCGGCTCTTGGGAGCTTATTGCAAGGTCCCCGACGCCCTATATTTCTAAAGGTACTATTTTGCGGGTCTTCCCGACACATAGCTGGCCCCAGACGCTGCAGTCAGCCAGAACTGTTGGATTTGTGTTCACAACACCGTGATAGCCCCAGATAGGGCTATCGACATCAAGGAACTGTTTTTAAAGTCTATTCTTGCTTTATGAGTATTTTTAATAACTATGTTGGATTCTTATAGTTTTGGTCTTGTTTTACACAGATAAATATAGGCTATTTTCCTAAAACTGGTGTGGTGTCTTCTTGTAATGTTTTCACTGTATTACTGTATGTTATGTGCAAATGCTTTACACGCTGCCTCTGAGATAAAGCCTGACTGCTCGTGCCAAGCTACCAAGGGGGTGAGCAGGGGTTAATTTAGAAGTGTAACACCCTTATCCTGACTAGAAAGAAGGGTCCCTTCTTGGACAGGTTAACAACCTGCCAACTAGAGACCTCCATTTCTAACAATATTACAATAGTTTAAATCAAAGTACAGGAAATGTAACATCAGACAATGAGGGTTACAAGGTGTAGGAGTCACATAGTGTCCATATTAGCAGGTATTATATTTTCGGCGAGCATGGCCCATAGAAATGTATGTTACACAGTATCCTTTGCAGTAGGCACATTAACCCTTTGTGCTTCTTTATGAGCCAAAACTGTAACTGAACAAACCACAGATATATCTAACAAATGCAATAACCACTAGGTTAACTTACCATTATTATTATGCTTGAAAATTGCAGCACACACAAAGATCTCTGCAGCCTCTTTGTAGCCAATTAAGGAAGAACAGATTTACTTTTACATTTGTCCTTCTGTCTAAATTCTATGTAGCACACTTTTATTAAAAATAAATCTATATATTGACTGTCATTCTATTACAAAGTTAGGGGTCCTGAGTGGGAACCTAAGGAGGGTAGAGAGGTCCTCAACGAAGAGGACTGAAGGGAGACGTTCTCCCAGAAATATACTCAAAGACACAAACGTATCCCCTCTGGAACCAAAATGGCTCCTTTTGAAACAGCAAAAGATGGGGAATCATCTGTACGCCGAAGGCATCACACACACTATTGTGGGTGGGAATGGAAAGAAACCTTTTTCTACATACAACCCTCACTCCCTCTAATAGTGACATGCTTCATCATCGGGTTTACCCCAACTCCTAAAGGTCGGGGTGGGCTCAACCATATTCCAGGGAGCACTTATGAAGATTGTTGGATGAGGGCATAACTTTAAAGATGAAATTCCTCACCCACTCCAAAAGTATCCTTTATTAGTGGGGTGGGAGGGAAGGTTAAAAATGTATAAAGGGCTAAAAGAATGTAATGGTCCTATGATAATAAATCACCAACATGTTTCAGCCCTGTCCTATTGGCCTGTGCAAGGTCCTGGGCTTTCGTCAGGGTGGGTAGCGAAGAAGTCACTCCCCTGAAGATGTGATTGACGTGCGCATGCAATTTGCATGTGAGAAAACTAAAGAAAGGCATATACTTGCCTCAGCATTATTAGGGCATTGCCCAATTTCAAGGGGGGCACCAGCTCCCACAGGGGCATGAGAGGGAGGCCTTGCAGTCATACTTTCGTCAAAAGTCCCATCCCTGCACCGTCATACAACAAGTAACATTCCACCTACAATAAGCTAGGGCTATAGGCTTTGTTAGTTGCATAAGATAAATAAGCAACAACTACGTCTTTGTTGCATATAATATCGAAAATACTTCCTTTCAGGAATTATGAGACTATGAAAGAACTATAACGAGTCTCTATGAAGATACCTCAGGCAGTGAAGAGTGGTCCTGCTGCAGAGTTAACATTTTTTTTTCACCCCGAGGGTGAGGGCAAAAAAGGAGAGCCTGATAGAGACCTGTTTCGGCACCTGCTTTTTAGAGATGCTGGTGCTGAGCACCGGCAAGACCCGGCCCACTTAAAGCCCTGGGTTTCTAGCCCAGTCGGATTGGTAAAGCAGACAGTCTGGCAATGCGTGTCTACGAGCGACATGAGGGCAGTTTTTTAAGGCCCTCTGCTTCATTACTCCCCTGCCAGGCCATTGCACTGAGGCGATGGTGGGCAGGGGAGGGAGTTTGAGAAACGGCCTCGCTGGGGGCAGGTGTTGCTCTGGCTGTTGGGCCATTTCACCTCAGAGTTGTGTACTTTTTCTTGAGCCCTCCCTGAAGGACTGAGTAAGAGAAGTGTGGCCACTGCCTTGCTGGAGGCCAGGTGTTGTCACCTTGGCCCCAATATCTTCAGGCCTTGGTGGAGGGAGCTGTGTGTTTATTTGCATAGGCCCTTCTTTGAGGCCACCTTGCCCTGAGAGAACAATAGAGATGATGTGGCGTTAGGGTCTAAACTGCCGACATTGAAATTAGGTTCGGATCACGGCCTCTGGTGAACATTCTGTGATTCTGGGCAAATATTTTGATATCACAAGGACTCTAGTGAAAATGAATTTGATATTGAGTAGTGCAGTGTAATTGGTGCCCATGTAAATCAATCCAATGCCCTTGGGCCGAGTTAAAAGATTCTGCAAAGACATGTACGATAATTAAAGAGGACTCTAAATAAAAGCACTCATATTATTTTTTAACATGGCTTTTCTGTCTTTAATTAGTTTACCTATCAGTCAGAGATAAATAACACAGTTTTAGAACACATTTTAAAGTGTGTTACGTTTTTATTGTTTCAAATACATACTGATCGGAGGAGAATATACCGGTTTTGGGTGATTTGAAATCAGGCCAGGTGACAGGCAACCTTAACTAGATCAGGTGATGTGGCCCTTGGACCATTTTATTTCACCTCACCCAAAATGCAGTGCCTCTAGATTTCTGTACGCTTTTTTAAAATGGCTACGTTTCCAAACATTTCTCTAAAAATGAGTCCAAAGAAACTAACCAAATGGTATTTCGTGAAACGGCACCAACCGGGAACGTGGTCAATTTTTGGGGGAGTGCCCGGGTCTAATTGTGATGCCAACCCGACCCTGGTTCCCATATTAAATGTGCTCCATTTCCAGCATTGATTATTTACTATTATTAAACACTTTCACATATATAGGGCATGCTACAAACGTAAAAGATCTATTATTGTTAGTCACGTTAACCACCTAGGAAGAATTAAATACAGTCTATGTTTTCAATTACCCCCAAGATAATTAACAGGCTTACCATGCGAGTTTATTTTAATGCTCCTTAAACAATGTATACAAGCTTTTTTTAAAAGGATGCTACTAACCCTGACTAGAGAGGTTGAGTCCTACGGCCGCTACGCACAAATCTTACCTGCTGTTATGAGCCGCGGTGTTGTCTTCAGGTCTGCTCGTGTTGTTGTCCTCAACCTGCTCTAACACTTCTCCTAAAATCTCAGATTTGGCCCGCGGGAGGATGCTCCTGCCACGACTAAACTAAGTATGCCCGATGGGAGGGCGGATGATTCCCCAGACAGAAACCGCCCTTAGCAACGACGTTGCCTCGCGTTTATCACGTGACCAACACAGAAGATTCGATCCGCTCTCCGCTCAGAGCGAATGTCGCACAAAGGAAGCGCGGAAGGGTAAAATAAGTGTGGAAGTGGCAAGTGGGAACTGGGAAATTGAGCAGGGTACTGGAGTATACCCGAAGGCCGAGTAGAAAGCACAAAGAGGTACTAAAGCGAAGTAGAAGAAAGTAAAGTATTTGTGAGAGGGGATTGGAGTGCACGGGCGAGTCCAGGGAGCACGGAGAGAGCAGTCCAGAGGCAGTAGATGGTTGGGACAGTCGGAGTTCACACATTGTCCTACCTGGGGGCCAGAGGCGCAACTAGATCTGAACCCCAAGATGTCTAACGCTTCAAACTCTTGGGCTGAGTCATGCGTAGAGCCACTAAAAAATAGTGATACATTATGCATTTTAAACATACTAGTCAAATCCCCTACATCAGGCGCATGGGAGACATCACATTTCTGGGCGGGGCAGGAACACACAGCCTTGGGGATTTTCAGGTGAAACGAAGCAAACTGCCTGTTTGAACCACAGCTTTCAATACACGTATACATACATATTTAACGTTGATCAGGGTTCTTACTGGTGAGGTTTTCAGAGGGTTTTTAGGTGCGAGTAAAGGAGGAGCGTAGCAAATAAGAAATGTATTTTTGTTTTTCTGATATCCGACCTTGCAGCAGCACATTTGCAAGTCCGATACATGACAATAGACCCGATAAGGCTTCGTCCCCAATAGAAGTCAATAGGAACAAGCATTTGCCATGCAATCGGTCTTGCCTTTGGGACCTTTATGTGTATTTAGCTATGCAGCACATTCAGTGGTCGAAATGGGGGAAAAAAAGTAGGGGAACTGTGGGCGGAGAATCAGAGGGCGGGAATAACCCAAGGATTGGCTCAGTGGGCGGAGCCAGAGGTGTGGCCAGAATGCGCAAATATCCCAATTTTTAGTATTTGTTTGGCATTTCACTGCCCAGTTTAATCAACCAAAGGATACACATGATTATATAAGGTTAAAATGAGTTATTGACAGTAAAACTCATTCACAAAGTGGGATATGCTTCTAATCACAGAATGTCCCAAATACAATAAAATGTGGGAGCACAAGCAATTTTTCGCAGAGCTATGGTGTTTATCATCAGCACTTCTCCCTTTTTCCACAACAGCAGTTCAAACATGAATGGCAAAATATCCTAGTTTGCAAATGTTTTCTATATAACTCTGGCTCTGCCATATTTGGCTCCTAATGCAAGATCTGCTGCATGATCTGATCATTTAAACTAATAAATTGTTTATAGCTCAAATGTATCAAAAGTTAACAAAAAAGCGACTTGTTTTGCTGCGGAGTGGATGGCTTATTGCAAAGGTTGACTGATCATCTTTCTCACTGTTGCATTTGTATGTTACACTGGTGCTAATAAGGTAAAATCTTTCCAAAGACTGTTAGCATGTGTACACGTCAAAATAATAAAATATCAGAAAATATACCGCATTACGCTGCAGCCTTTTTTTAAATGCATAATTTAGTCAACACTGTGGCATAATTTTGTCCTCCTTTGCTGCATATTTAATTCCAGTGACCCCACAGCAAGCAGCACATGTTAAAAGTGCTTGTGAATGAAGCAGAGAGACTGTGAAGTTTGCAAACTTAGTTTGGTGTGCGTGCCAAATTCTGCATTGCCAATCCCTGGTGAGTTGCAGCTACTACTTCTGAAACAAGGCAAATGGAGCTAACTATGGGAGAGGCAGACTGGCCTCGAGGGCAGGGCCGGTCTTAGCACTGGTGGTACCCTGTGCATTAATGTTTGTTATTACCCTCTAATGGCCACCTCTGTCATGGATTCCCTCACTACCACCCTTTTACAGTGCCCCTCAAGTCTCCATAACCACACTCTCTCTCAGATGCATTTAATTTGATTTACAGCGCCACTCATATCAGTGTAGGGTGTCAGAGCAATTTACATCACACACATTACTCAGAGACAATCAATATGTGTGTAAATCACTGTATAGAAAATGTTACATAAGACTAAGGACTACAAGGTGTAGGAGTCACATGACAACCATACTACTAGGCGGTATAGTTTAATAGTGATTGGTCTGGAGAAACATAAACTCAGAATTTTAAAACTTAATACCATGGTTGAGGGTTCTCTTTAATAATCAGAATTGATTTCTGTCCAAAAGAAGACTTTTTGCAACATTAGGATAATCAAAGGCTGGGGGGAAAAACATAACGCTCTAATTTATACCTTGCAGGTTGTATGCAGCTCTTAGATGAAAGTTAATAGTTCAGTGTTCCATCTGGTAACTCTCAGACCCTCAGACTTTACCCAATTCATTCTGTAGCCCAGTGACCAGGACAATGATGTGCTTTGCGATATAAGGGAGAGCATGCAATCAACCCAACCCAACCTCCTAAGAACAGTGTGTCTGACATGCCAGCCGTGATCGACTCTGTTGGAAACCGGGCAACCGGGTTAGCAGTCACCAGGTTCCCAGCACCGTGGTAGTTTGGCTCGAGCGGTCGGGGGTCAGGCACCGTGTTAAGCGTACGTCACACCCTCACAATAACCATGCGTTCATCCGTTCCAAAAAGACACTACACCGTAAAAATTATGAAAGAAAGTAGTTTGTCTTTATCTTATTTTCTCTTAGTTGCAGGTTTCAAAACATACATACAATACCATAAGACTTTTCTTGAAAATAGCAGGTCAAATAAATAATACCACAGTGGGGTTTCAATAAATAGGATCAGGTCATAAATAAACACGGAATAAATATAGGTGCAATAAATACAGATGGCAAATAAATACAGTCAGGCAATAAATACAGTGCAGGAATAAATTAGTGGAAGACAATAAATAAAGCACCCTCAATAACTTAAATAACACCATCAATGACAATTACAGTTCACAACCCTTTCACGAGGTAGTTTGGTTTTACTTCGCCCAAGTACAGCTTGTGGTCATTTGGATGACATGGGGGGTGTCCCACCTAGGTTGGTCAAGGCTGGGCCTGAACTGAGGTAGAATAGGGGTAACCTAAGGATCTGGCTCTCCCAAAATACACAACCCCTCACAGAGGTCACTGCACCAGTCTCCGTTCATCCCTGGCACTCCCAGGCTGGTTCTAACACCCCTCTAGCCCCTAGAATGGTCTTTTAGGGCTCCACGGGGCCTCAGACGCCCCCTCTACCACTTACTGCCCTTTTCACAATGATCGGCTCCGCTCGGCGCCGGGTCGACGTCGCTGGGCGGCTCCGGTTCGATGTCGCTGGGCGGCCTCGGTTCGGTGTCGCTGGGCGGCCTCGGCTCGATGCCGCCGGGCTGCTCCGGCTCGATGTCGCTGGGCGGCTCCGGTTCGGTGTCGCTGGGCGGCTTCGGATCGATGTCGCTGGGCGGCCTCGGCTCGATGTCGCTGGGCTGCTCCGGCTCGATGTCGCCTTCCGGCGTCGCAGGGTCACGGTCTCCCCGCTTCCGGGTGTCTCCGGAGTGCGACCTCCACTCCCGACCTCCGGCGCGCTTCACCGCAGATTCCGGCGTCTCCGGAGTGCGATCTCCACTCCCGACCTCCGGCGCGCTTCACCTCGATCTCCGGCGACTCCGGAGTGCGATCTCCACTCCCGACCTCCGGCGCGCTTCACCTCGACCTCAGGTGACTCCTTACTCGACCTCCGGTGTCTCTCCACGACCTCCGTTGGCACCCTCTATCGACCTCTGACGGCTCCGGGTACGACGTCTGCTTTCTGTCAGCGCCGCTTCTCCACCTCAGGCCTCAGGTCTCCAGGCTTCTCGACGTCAGGACTCCAGGAGGACACCGCTAAACAGGTCAGGAGCTTGCTGGTCTTCTTCTTTAAGGCCTCTTCACAATATTTAGGTCCTTAAGATGGTTTTTCTGGTCTTGGTCCCACACAGGGCTCTAGGCTGGGCTTGGTCAGTAGGGACTAGCATCAAGGGTGGGTTTCTGGACCCCACTCCAAGCACTGGTTTCCACCCCTGCTGCCTTACTCCGACCTCCTTCTGAACTGGTCCTCTCTCCTCTCTAGTCAGATGCCAACTGCCAACTGAGATGGCCTCTCAACATTCTAAACTGCCTCCCTCTGTCCCAGGGTTCTAGAATGTTGCAGAAGGTTCTAGAAACCTCTAGTGTGTTCTGGTGATGTCACAGGTGACAATGGGTGGCCACCATTTTGTGTCTCAGGCCCTCAGACAGAAGTTCCAGGGGTAGGGAAAATGGCTCCCTGACCCTGCATCAACACTAAAAAGTCTGGTGGTTCCCAAAAAGGAAAAATTATAACAGGGTTTGAGGCAAAAGTGGGACAAAATAAATAATGATGAGGAGGGACCACCCAAAGGGCTGACAGGTCTAACAGACTCCTTCTCCCTTTCCTTGTTTTGTCCCCCCCCCCCTTCCCTGCATTCAGCTAATTGG
Source organism: Triturus cristatus (assembly GCF_964204655.1). NCBI lineage: Eukaryota > Metazoa > Chordata > Amphibia > Caudata > Salamandridae > Triturus > Triturus cristatus. Next base: position 850,206,965 of record NC_140582.1, read on the forward strand.
GGGGCCGCTCCAGTGTTTCCAGTGTTGCACCGGACTCTCCTACTTGGGCTCATTCCGCGGGACTGCGAGGACCAGCAGTCTTAGCTTTCCATACAGCTGGTGCCTCTTCCCGGTGATTGCCCTCAGCCTGCCTTCATAACTACTCGTAGCCCCCGCTCCTCGGGAGCCGCTCGCAGCAGTGTTTCCAGTGTTGCACCGGACTCTCCTACTTGGGCTCATTCCGCGGGACTGTGAGGGCCAGCAGTCTTAGCTTTCCATACAGCTGGTGCCTCTTCCCAGTGATTGCCCTCAGCCTGCCTGTACTTAATCACGCCCCACACGCGCGTCGCAGAACGCGCGCGGGCATGTGCCGGGCGAAGCCCGGGCCAAGGGCGGGCCCGTCTGAGCCTGTTCGAGTACGACTGAGGACGGGACGGGGCTACTTTCTTACGTTTATTGGCAGATTCCTAGAGAGTCGAGGTACTACTACCTAAGAGGTACTGTGTGTTAGACAGAAGGGGCACTGTTTGTTTGTGTTCCACCGGCTGGAGACAATGGCCGCCTCTGGCTTAGGCAAGGGACGAAAGTCACTCAATGGGGTCGGAGTGGTTGGGACTTTGGATAATTTCCTTATCAGGGCTACGACCGTCTTACAGAGAGAAATTGAGTTGACCGAAAAAAGGCTCTCTATTGAGCACGAATTGGAAAAACGATCTTCGTTGGGCAAACTTGCCTTGGTAAAGTCACCTGTACCTTTAACTAACAGTCAGGCCAAATCATTGCTAGACCCCATTTCTTCTGAACATGGAGGGGAAGGAATTCTACCCCCAGTTGTCGATTGCAGCCTGCATAGTCTAACGGAATGGGTGGATCCCATCGTAACTGATCCTTCCACACTAGTGCATATTGTGGGTACTACAAGATCCGGGTTGCCAATACGACTAATACCGGATACGACTGTGGAGGTAAATGGTCAGATGCTAGAACAGGTTGTTAGACGAAAGCGGGGAGGCACAGCTTTGATTAACAAGAAAACGAAAATCCAAAAACGGGCAAATGCCGGGGACAATGATTTTGTGGCTAACTTAGATAATCAGCATAGAGTGTCTACTGACCATTCTATAGCCCAAGGCATTGGGGACCCGATTCCGCAAGAGCACAGAAGAGACTTTTGGGTCAAAATGGAGCAGTTATTTACAGCGACCTGCCTCCCGATTCATGATAGACTTGATTCTATTGAAAGAAGACTTTCTAAATTGGAACTAATGTATGCTACACTGACTGGTGGGAAGGTAATAGAGGTTGGGGAGGGCCCAATTGAGAGCATAGGTTCTTTGGCTAAAGAATTAGATGGTCTTCAATGCCATGACCCCAACACAGCAAATAAAATGATAGATTTGACAGCCCAACCCACTTTACAGGGAAACAGAGTTGGTACTGTTGAACAAGTGACACATAACGTGCCAACTCCACTAGTCACTCTGGGGAATCCAAGGTGAAAGGCGGACCATGCTGTAGCCAACACACTACTTGAGGCTAGAAGTCTTGATTCGGTTCTTTATAAGACAAACCAACCGAAGGTGGTGGCTGTGTCAAAGCCTGTGCTGCCATGCTTGGATTTGCCCCCAGAGTCTATTCCCTATGTAGTGGTTCTTGTGGGGGTTCCTATTTTGAATCATGGAACAAGGGAGGCATTTGGTGAGCTCAAAAATAAGTGTATCCATTGGTTGAATTCCAATAAACCTCTCCCAAATCAGAGTAGAAATGAAATTCTATTTGCAAGACGTGTAGACTGGGTGGGTTTAAGAGCTAAGGATATACAGGGAGACTGTGTTGTAATCAATTTCAGGGATCCTAGAACAGTGAGGCATATCTGTACAATGGAGCTAGGCGGCACTGAAACAGTAATAAAAGCCTTCCCACTCACCTACTTCTACTTGGGTGTCTCCAGTTATGGATATGATGCTTCTTTGAGGGGTTGGGTGGATCGACCAGGAAATGATCTTGAGGGTCGTATCCCTTACCCTGGAAATAATAATCAAATTAGGAATCAATATTGTTCGCCCCCACTTGAAATTTTCCATCATAATAATAGATCCAGTGTTCTGGACCTAGTTGATTGACGCCCAGAGCCTAACAAGCTACTTTCTATGGCTAGGGACCATATAGGATTACAGAACACTAAGGAAGGTTTCAAGGACTTGATATTTAATTCTTCCAAGCAGGGGCCCTTAGGAGCATTGCCAAACATGATCGACATAATGTGTCCATCCTGGAAAAGCCCAAGGAGTAGGGTTATTGAGCCACAAATAATACCAGTGTTGGGCGGGCTGGAGAAGGAGTGTGTGCAGGGAAACACTAGCAAGGTAATTATTCCATCTGATGTAAATAGGTATCCTAGTAATTTGACTACTACCATAGGGGAACCTAATGTAAATACCAATATACTTTCCTGGAATGTGGCAGGATTAAAAAATAAATTGATTAGCGAAGAATGGGGCAAGTTTATAGACACATTTGATATTTGTCTAATGCAAGAGACTTGGGCTATGGACAATTACCAGCGGGCTGGTTTTGTGTCTTACAATATACACGCAATAACTAGTGGTAGGGGAAGACCCTCAGGGGGCCTAAGTATCTGGGTGGCTCCGCACTTGGTAGTTATAGCTAAACAGCTCCCAACTAATTCACATGACATCCAATGTGTTCTTCTTGACCTGCCAGGGAATAAACATTTAATTTTATTGAATGTTTACTCTAGACCTTCCCCGAGTGGGCTGGAGTCTAAGGTTATCACTCAGTTGAACGATTATATTCTGACCTTAGACCCAGAGTACTCTGTGATAATAGGCGGCGATTTCAACTGACAGTACGAACCACTTAGTATGCTGGACTTAGATGATCCGATTGTGGAAAACACACATTGGAATATCCCTGAGCCTATGATTCCTCTGGCTAAAGCTTGGACTCCATTGGCCTTGCAGATTACTGCTCTCACTCTTTCTTTGTCCTTGAGGTCATGCAATGGTAGATTCAATTCTGATAGACCAGGTCATGTCACTTTCAACAGAGTGGGGCAAACTTCCATCATAGATTATATCATGATCGAAACAAGATCCTGGGACAAGGTTTTTGATTTTAGCATTGTTGATCGAGATGATAGTGATCACAATGCCTTGGTCATGACCCTAAAACCAGGAAGCTGGGGTTTGACCAGCTATGAAACTGAGCCCAATGTGGAACCACAAGTTCTCATTCTGCACAATAACAGATGCAGAGTTAAATGGCCACGTATATTGGCCTGTACGAACAAGATGGCAGAGATATATAGTCAGGTTATGCCCTACCTAAGTGAAATGGTCGGTGAAGGGCTGAATTGTACAATCTCCGGGTGGGGTACAAGGCCGGTCGAAATTCACAACCAGTTGGCCTCTTAACTATTGGAGGTGTTTTTTCCAGTTGGGAGTTCTAAGAATAAGTTGGTCAAAACCAATCCTTGGTATAATGCTGAGTGTCGGAAGTTGAAAAGTGAACTGATCCAAGTAATCAAGGTCAAGGATAAAGAAAGGATCAAAACACTCCGTACAGACAGAAGATTGAAAGGGCAAGAAAGACTTGGGAGGAGTTAAGATTAGCCCTGCAGTACAAGGATTTCAAATCCTTTTGGGCCATTGTTAGCAATGGTAGGAAAGAAAACGAGACGATAACACTTTCTAACATAGCCCCAGCTGCCTGGGAAGATCATTTTGGGAACTTGTACTCATGTATAGGCTCCAACCAAGCAGCTTCAACTGCTCAATATCCCCTTTTTGAGTACCGTGCAGAGGACGTTCCGGTAATTACGATAATGGAGGTGGAAACTGCCATTCATAAACTCTTACCCAATAAAGCGCCAGGCCTAGATAGGATCCCAGGCGATTTTTATCGGTCAGAACCTAAAGTATGGGCTCCCTATCTCTGTGTCTTGTTTAACTCTATACTACTAGGCGCGGAACCGCCAGAGACCTGGCGTGGAGCAGAGATTGTGCCTATCCATAAAAAAGGTTGTCCACTACAAACCTCGAATTATAGGCCAATAAGTCTGATCGATATTACCCAGAAGTTGCTTGGACGTATAATTCTGGATAGAATTCAGACTTGGGAGGAGGATAATGACATACTGAGTATCCTGCAGGCGAGTTTTAGAAAGGGCACTTCAGCTGTCGATCAGTTATTTCGACTCCAGGTCCTCTATTGGAAAACTGTGAGTGTGGAGGGTGGCAGCCTCTACCTCATCTTCGTTGACCTGAGGTCAGCATTTGACCACCTGGTGCCACGAGAAAATCTGTGGAGAGTTCTACAGGAACTTAACATCCCTCCGTATCTTCTGGATATTCTGAGAAGCCTCCATATGTAAAATTTTGCCCAGGTTAGATGTGGGAAATATGGAGAGCTGTCTCCACGTTTCCAAGTGAACAGAGGAGTTCGCCAGGGATGCGTGTTGGCGCCTACCCTGTTTTGTCTGTATATTAATGGGCTTATTAACCATCTTGAAGGCATTAAGGACACTGATGTCCCAAGACTCGCCACTGGTAGGGTACCGGCATTGATGTTCGCCGACGACACCTTGTTGTTGTCCCGAACATCTACCGGCATTCAGCGTATTTTAGACGGCTTTGTGGACTTTTGTGCGGAAAGAGGTTTGGAGATCAACTTAGCTAAAACAAAGTTTATGATCCTTAATCCTCCCAAGCATACACGCCCGAATCTAGTTTTGAATGGTATTCCGCTTGAGCGAGTTAAGACGTTTGGATACCTTGGGATCACTCTCCAAGAACATCTCGGGTGGGAGGTTCAAGTTGCAAATTCAACACTAAAACTGACCCAAATTGTAGGAGGAATGTCTAAGCTTTTTAGAGGTTCGGTCTTTAAGCCTGTTGCGCCAGTGGTAGAAATTTATAAGACACAAGCTAGAGTAGCGTCCATTTATGGAGCAGAATTATGGGGATATTGTAAGCCTCCAAGCCTAACCAGGATTGAACACTCCTTTATGAGAAATCTGTTGGGCTTGCCCCTAAGCACCCCGCTGGTTCCCATTAGGCTCGACTTAGGGTTGGTACCTGTGGATGAGGAGGTGGCGCTACGACCAGTGATATATTGGAAGAGACTCTGGTCGTCTCCGGAGCTGGGTTCTTTTCGGGAATAATTTAAGGGGGTTTGGTCCCAAATAAAAAATAAGAAAATCCCCTGGGTAACCCATATTAGATATACTTGTGACAAGATTGGTCTCCCAGAATTATGGGGTTCCCCGGAGGTTTCATTTTTGGCAATTTCAAGGGCAAATTTGGTAGACCAGTACAGCACTATAATCTTATGAGCCTTCATGTGAATTCTGGTGTTGGCAGATTGACTGCCCAGTTTCTCGAAATTAAAGTTGACTATAGGAGGGAGAAATTTCTTGATTTGATTTTTCCTGCTGTTGCTAGGAAGTTGTACTTCCAGCTGAGAATAGGCAGTCTACCGCTTAGGTCTTTTACCACCAAATGGGAGCCAAATAAAAATACTGATTGCCCTGCCTGTGGTTTTCGAACGGAAAATGAAAAACATGTTTTTTTCTTTTGTCCAGTGTACCATCAGTTACGTAATCGTTGGGTAAAACCCATTTGTAAAAATCTGGGATTTAGAGACTGTGAAAATGCTTTAAGAGTACTGAAATATGATACCCACCCTCCGATTGTTTTTGCAGTCTCCCGTTTTTTAAATGGTATTTTTAAATGGTATGTGGATCAAACGCAGAATTTTCTATAATTAAGCAACAAGTTTAAATGTGTTTCACATTCCTTTATTGTATCTTATGTACAAATTCTGTTTTTAATATGCTGTTTGAATTTATTTATTGTATAATGATGAATTGTATGTTGTTATAGTGCATTTGTACTTTTATGGCCTATGTGGCCGAAATAAAGATTTTGATGATGAATAGCTCACTGTTGTATGTTAGGATTTTAACTTATGAACTGCAAGTAACAAAAGGAGCTCTCTGACAAAAGCAGTAACCCACTGACCTATTTACATTATGTGCACTTTGTGATCTGTGTAGGAAGGTGGAATCTGACTACATGGTTGCCCCCACTTTTTTCCTGGTGTTTTGCTGGTTTTCGACTTAGTCTGCCTGGTGAGGTTCTGTAATTCTCGAGTCTGACTCCATTTTGTTCTGTGCCACCATTTTGTGTTGCCCTCACGTAGGCCTGTGAAGGTAGCCTGGCGAATAAAGTGGCCTGGCCTTCTTAGTTCATGTATACATTAACTAGGTTTCTTTTTGACTCTGAAATGAACCGTAAGAAACTGACCTCTGCACCTGAAACTGACCCCGAAAAGCCAATTTCCCTGATCGATCTTTGTCTGAGATTGCCAATCAATGTTCAGGACATCGTTAACTTTTAGTTTCCTTGCACATACATGCCTTATCTTGTTCAGCATCTGTTACCGTTTCTTTTTTTATGTTTCTTCATTACATGGGTTATGCTTTCAATTATAGGTTTGTCCGGCTTGTGGAGATTGAATTTGGGACATTCCTAATAATTAACTTTTGGGTTGGGATACTGGAAATTGAGTTTTTGTTATGTGACACTTTGTTTGAAAATGTACTTTATTGGCTAGAATTTTGTGCAGTGGGTGTACATTTATAATGTGAATATTGGGTATAAAAGGAGACGTCTCGCCTTAGTAAAATGAGCAGTCTCCTGAGAATTTACACCGTGATGTATTTCTAGGATCACTGTTACTAGCTGCAGCTAATAAACTTGGTCTCTGATGCCATCCAGAAGTATTCCGTGTCTCTGTATACCAAGACAGGTGAACTCGAAGATCTTAGGCATGCCCCTGACGCCGCTGGGTTAAACCCCGGTTCTTTAACTGGCGCCCAGCGTGGGACGACTTCAGCGGTACTGGTCCAAGCCCGAAGATTGTGAGGAGCCCCGTGAGGAAATTCTGGAGGACGGCCGCCACTTCATCGACCCCTGCATGTCGACGTGGACCGAAGGTTTTTTTCTGCGAGGCTTCCCCTTTCCGACGGCTGTGAAGGACTGCTGCCCTGACTGTTGCCCTGTCTTGGACCCTCTTGTGATGATTTGTAAGGCGAGACATTAGACGGTCTTCTGGTGGCGTGACAGACATTTTGGTTAAGTATAAGTGGGTCGCTCCCACGACTTTGTTTTGTTTCTTGGATTTGATTCGGCCATTGCAATAGTCAAAGCCAGGGGGTTCGTATATTTGCGAGTGTATAATTTTTTGATAACCCCTTGAAGTTTGAAGCAAGACTAGTGAGCTAAAAGATGCCTGGTTTTAGCAAATTTAGGAAATGGTTTTGTTGTAGTTGTAATAGGGATTTCCGATTGGAGGACTAGTGTCCGATACCTCCGGTTGAAACTCCAACTTATGAGCTTTATTCAAAGCATGGTGTAGGTCCCATTACCTTTAATGAAGTATGGGTCCGTTATACAAGGAAAGATGGTGTTTTACGATGGCCCCAACATGGTAGTTTTGAATCAGATGTTTTAGATAACCTAGAAGTTGCGCTATTTAAGAAGAAAGCCCGGCCAGCGATGTTTGACTCTTTCCGCCTTTGGCGTAAGGAAGCCAAACAGCGAGAAATTAAGCAAGCTAAGAGAGATAGGAAGGAAAGGAATATATCGGTAATGCAAGCTGCTAGGCAGTTTAAGGAAGATGAAGAAGATCGTGCGATTGAAGTGTCAGATAGACAACATTGCATGGCCATTGACAAATGTTACCCGGCTTTGCCACCTCCCCTTTCAAATGTGACTATAGACCCTGAAAAGGATCCTTTGATGTCACATTTAATGAGATTACCACCCCCTTATGTGCAAGGTGCTACTGCACCTCCGTTACCTCCAGTTGTTGCACCCCTTGTTGTCGTTCAACCCCCTGTTGTTGTTCAGCCACCCGTTGCTTCACAGGTGGTTCTTCCTCCCCGGGCGCAGCCCCCTCCAGGGCCGCCAGCCTTGCCACCAGCCTTGCCTCAAACTCCTTTGCCTTACACTCCTTTATCTTCGACTTCTCTTATTTCTGTCCCGACGTCTCTGTCACCTCAAAACACTTTGTCTCCTGTCCCCATGTCAACTTCTTCTCCTTCTGCTCGGCAACGAATGACTGAGACTGTCACTAGTCTTTTGTCTCCTTTCTTTGGGTCACTGAATATGACCCCTGTTTCTGAACGTAAGCAGAGACGTAGTCAGCTCCCTGGTCCCGAAGAGCGGGCAGTGTTAGATCTCCTTGCTCGTAGATGGGTTTTGAATACCTCCAAGTACAGTCCACAAGTGGTTATGGATATCTTCCTACAGTGGGAGGCACCAAAACAAAGGTATGTTTTTGATGTCATGTGTACCTTCCTTGGTCAGGAGTGGGAAGATAATGAGTTGGGTTCAATTCCACTGGAATTGCTTAATGTTCAGTCTGAATTTGCTAAAGGGACGATAGTGGGTTCCGATGTTGAGGAAGCGGTAGAGACACTACTCACTTTTAGGTCTAGACTTCCACCTCAGTCATTGTTCGAACCTGACCCTTCTATTAGGAGAAAAGTGAAGCAGTAGCCTATGAGAGAGGTTCCCCCTGTATGGAGAGAGGCAGTTGTGGCTGATGCCGCTCATGGTATTGCGGCTGCACCGGCTCATTTTCAGCGAGTGTGGGTGCATGTCCCTTGGAAGAGAGCTGAGGTCCTGGCTCTTAAGCAGACTTTGCCTGACGCCTGTAAAAATCCTGCTGGTTATTATAAGGAGTTGTCTCAGACAGTTGATGCGTGTGTTATGAACATAGATATGTTGATGGGTAATGTAGTTCCTCAACCCTTGTGGGCGAAGATCCGTCACGAGGATCACACGCCAGAGTTAGGAGATACGTGGGTTAATATTACTGCTGCAGATGGTCGGTAGGTAGGAGGTGCCAAACCTGAACCCTTAGTTGCAGAACTACCTGGTAGGATTATTAATTTAATAAAAACGATGATGCCTCCTCTGCAGGTGAATTGGGACAAGTTAGCAGCATGCAAACAAAAGAAAGACGAGAGTGTGTCTGATTTCTTCACTAGGTTTGAGGAAACATTCATTGATCATAGTGGTCAGGATATGAGTACAGAAGGTGGTCAGAGGTTGTTTGTAGATAAGTTTGTTTTGAATTTACTTCCTGAACTTTCTAATAAGTTAAAGAACTCTGAGAGTTCATGGGCTGTTTCTTCTTCGGCTCAGATATTGGCTACTGCACAATACTATGAGAATAGAGATAAAGATGAGAAGGATAAAGTAGAGAAGAAGACTAGAGAATTAAAAACGAAAGTTCTTCTGCAGCAGGCTTATCCGCCTCGCCCTAATCAGCGTCAGTTTCAGCAACCTTCCCAGTTTCAGCAACCCCCACAGTTTCAGAAACTGTTGCAGAAGCCTGAGTCTTTTGCTTCGCAACTCCCGCTAGGCCCTAATCAGTGCGCTTATTGTAAAGAAGAAGGTCACTTCAAGAATAGTTGCCCGATCTTGCTACAGCATGCGAATGGTATGCCTGGTCTGAGAGGTCGTGGTGGTTTCCAACAAGTACCTAGGGGTAGGGGACGTGGTACGTTTCCCCAGAATGAACGTTCCTTTTCCCCTCAGAATTCTATGAATTATTTTGACCAACAGAATGTTCCGACCGTCCAGTCTGCTCAGTACTACACTGATGATTATTATGTTGGAAGTGAGAGTGCTGGTTTTAATGATAGTTAGGACAGCCATGGACAACGGGAGGGAGTAGTGTCAGTTCCAGTAGACCAGAGTGGACCTTATGTTGAAGTGATTACATCAGGTGTGGCAGAACCTTTTCTTTTGGATACTGGTGCAGCAAAGAGTTCTATCATGCACTCTAAACTCCCAGGCGCACCTTAGTCTGGCTTGACCAATGTTTCAGTAGGATTTTCTGGCGCCCCAGTTCGTAATCCGGTTTCTTGTCCTTTGCCCCTTTCTATTGGTCCCTGTGAATTGGAGGCTCCCCTTATTCTAACGACGGGCTGTGGCGAGAATCTGTTGGATTTGGACTTGTTGAAAAGATTGCATACGACATTGCATTGTTCTCCTTCGGGAGTACATCTTACGGTGGGTAAGAAAGTGATTTCCCCGATGTATCTGTCTAAGGATCGCCTTCCACTGGAACTGCGTTCTCTCCCTGATACACTTTGGGCTACAGGTCCCAATGATGTTGGTCTCTTGCAGATTCCACCCTACGTTGTTACCCTTAAGTTGAATGCTAAATTACCTCGCATTCCCCCAGTACAAAATTCCCAGTGATGGCGAAAGAGCTCTTTTAGCGATTATCTATGATTTGGTTGAGAAAGTTGTGGTTGAAGAAACTAAAGGTAATGTGTGTAACAGTCCTGTTCTGCCTGTCCTTAAGCGTACTGACTCTTCTCAGCCACCTGTGTATCGGTTTGTGATCGACCTTCGAGAGGTCAATAAGATCGTTGTGCCACAGTTTCCTGTTGTCCCGGACGTTACTGCTTTATTGACTATGATCCCTGCCTCAGCTGCTTGGTTTTCTGTTATTGATCTGAAGAACGCTTTCTTCAGTATTCCGATTGCTGAGGAAAGTATGGATATTTTTGGCTTCTCTTTAGGAGGCCGCAGTTTCCGGTTTAAGCGCGCTCCTCAAGGTTATTGTGAGAGTTCCTCCATTTACAGTCAGGCTTTGAAAACTCAGCTTGATACTCTTGTATTGCCTTCTGGTGTTACTCTTATCCAGTATGTTGATGATCTGTTGGTTGCTGCTGATGATGAAGAGATTTGTAAAGAAGTTACTCTTTCTTTGTTGCGACACCTGTCTGACCTTCATCATAAAGTGTCACCTTCGAAGTTGCAGTATTGCTGCCAAGAAGTGACCTACTTAGGTCATCTCTTGTCGAAGGAGGGAAGGCGATTGACCCCAGAGCGTATTCAAGCGATTGCCCAAATGACTGTGCCATGTAGACAGAGAGAGGTGCGTGCCTGCCTAGGTATCACCTCGTATTGTAGACAGTGGATTCCGAATTTTTCTTTGCTAGCGAAACCTTTGTTGGCACTTACTCTTAAGGACACACCACACCCTCTTCCTTGGTCTGACGAATGTCAGAAGAGTTTTTCCGAATTGCGTGATGCATTGTGTTCTGCTCCGGTGTTGGGTACCCCCGACTACAGTAAACCTTTTACACTTTATGTACACGAGAGAGAAGGTTGTGCCTCGTCAGTGTTGACGCAACAATTTGGAGACAAGCAGCGCCCATGTGCGTATTTTTCAGCTACTTTAGATCCGGTAGCTAGGGCGTTGCCTAGTTGTTTAACAGCTACAGCGGCTGTTTCTATCCGACAGTCTGCTGGTTTGGTATTGGATAATACATTGATTGTGATGGTCCCACATGCAGTGAATACCCTATTGAATAGAATGAAGACTCAACATCTTACCAGTGCGCATTTGTCAGGTTATGAGTTGACGCTTTTGGCTAGCCATGTGCACATCAAGCGGTGCAACACATTGAATCCAGCTACATTGTTGCCGATTTTTGTAGAGACAGCTGCTCAGGAACAGCATGACTGTTTTCTCCGGACAGAGGAGGAAACGAAGGGTAGAGTTGATCTGAAAGATATTCCTCTTTCGAATTCTGATGGTACCCTATGGGTAGATGGTTCGTGCTTTAAGCTTCCGAATGGAGAGACGACTGCAGCATATGCTGTCACAACTTTGCACAGCACGCATTGCACAGAATTCAGCGCAAGCAGCGGAGTTGATAGCATTGACTAGAGCGTGTGTGTTGTCAAAAAGAAAGAGAGTGAATGTTTATACTGATAGTCAATACGCATTTGGCGTGACTCATAGTTTTGGTCGCTTGTGGAAAGAGAGAGGATTTCTTACTTCCCATAGTACAAAAATTCAGCATGGACAATTAGTGAGTGAACTTCTTGAATCACTTACTTTGCCGACCAAAATTGCGATAGTGAAGTGTAGTGCGCATAAGAAGGTTACGGATGATGTGGGTCAAGGGAATGCGTTTGCAGATGAAGTAGCGAGAGAAACGGCGAAAGATGTGACGAGTCGGATGTATGTTGCAGGTCCTGCCAGATGGGTTGTGAAATGAGGAATGTGTGAAGATACAACAGAAAGTGTGAAGATGATTCAGGCAGAAGCTACTGAGAAAGAATTGAGTATGTGGAGAGAGAGTGCGGGAATGTTGGATTCAACAGGCTGTTGGGTTGAGTGGTCAGAGCACCAGCGATGGTTGTTGCCGGATGCATATGTGCTTCCGGTGGTTACTATGGCTCATGCGTTGGCTCACATTAGTTCAAAAGGGATATGTAAGTTGTTTGCTCCGGTATGGTAGAATGGTGGAATTCCTAAGTGTGCTGAGAATTTGGTTAAACACTGCATGATTTGCTTGATGCATAATCCTGGAAAGGGAACCCCAACTCCAGCGGGTCATTTTGCTCCTCCAACGTATCCGTTCGAGGTGCCGCAGATAGACTATATTCATATGGAAAGATGCAATAACTTGAAGTATGTCCTTGTGGTTGTTTGTGCCTTTTCCATATGGATAGAGGCCTACCCCCTAAAGGATAATACTGCCTTGTCTACAGCCAAGGTTTGGCTCAAAGAATTCTTTTCCAGATATGGCTTGCCGAGGATGGTATGGAGTGATAATGGAAGTGAATTCGTGGGTCAGATTATGAAGAAAGTATGAAGAAAGTATGTGCGTGTCTGGGTATTAAACAGAAATTTCACGCTGCGAATCACCCCCATTCAGCAGGCCTGGTCGAGTGCTATAATGGCACTCTGAAGCTGAAGTTGGCCAAGGTGCAAGCGAACTCTGGTCTTACATGGCCCGATGCCTTACCATTGGCACTTTTGTCCAGGAGAACGACAGTACATTCTCGCGTGGGACTTACGAGATTGTATTTGGCCGTCCGGCAAATGTCTGGGGTGTGCCGAGGCCTAAGAAGTACAGTGATATCGAGTACCCTATGTTGGTTGACTACTTACATGATTTGACTGCTAAATTGCGTGTTCTTCACCAACAGGTCCATGACACTTTGCCTTCAGTTTCTGTAGACGCAGGCCACACGATTCAACCTGGCAACTGGGTTCTAACCAAGAATTTCCAGAGGTCAAAGAACTTGGAACCAAGATGGACCGGTCCATACCAAGTCCTGTTATCAACTCGGACTGCTATTAAGGTGTTCGGAAAGAAAAACAGGGTACATGGTACCCATTGTAAGAAGATACCTTTGCCCTTACCGTACGATAAGTGGGTCCGGGAAGGTGTTGCTGATTCCGAGAGTGAAAGGGTTCCGAGATTTGTACCTTTTAGCGATGCACATCTGGAATGGACTCAGTCAGAACGTGCGGATGATAAAGTCTTGCAAGAAGCTGTGCCGCCGTGTTTGAGACTTGATACTACGCACCCAGAGACACTCTTTCAGGATCAAACTGTGCCTGGTAAAGAACGCTACAACTTAAGGTCTAAAAAGGACAAATAAAATTAGATTTTTTTTTGTGAATTACACTCTTTCAGACAAGAGACTATTTTTCTTTTTCTTTTTCGAACCACCATCCGGGTTCAGCTGCAGGGTCGCGGTATAAGAACTTAAGGGGTGGCCCGCGTATTGACGAAAGGTCTGCGGTTCTAGGGACGTCAAGGACGCCTGGACGCACACTTGAGTGAAGAAGGAAAATTGCCGCGAGCAGCACGTTAGAGGATGGAGTCTGTTGTAACTGAAAGAGATGTTGAGAGAATAGATCTTAAGATAAGATTTTGTACATTGATACATAGCAAATGTTTTATAATATTGTGCTTTTTGATGTTTTTAAGTATCACATTAGCTTGTGTGGGTTGGACTGTCTATGCTACACAACAGACATCTACACCCACCCCCCAACCTATGCTTTCTTTCACTACTGTTTCTTTGCACCAGTTTTATACGTTGCCTGAACATGAACAGACAAGGAGATCAGAATTTGTCAACAACTTGTTTATACAGTTGTTGCATCAGCATCAGTTAGTAGTAAATACCACTAATTGTTGGGTTTGTGGTCTTATGCCTCATATGACAGATAAAGGTATGCCATATTTGGTTTTGCCTTTTTCTTTTAATGGGTCTGTGTGGGCTTTTCAGACCATGTTTATCTATGCAAATGAGGTACGCCCCTTACGTTCCCTTAAAGATAACTCGAGCAATAGTGCCTTAATAAGGGGAATAGTAGCTATGATCCGAGATATTGATGCATATAATGCTATCCCTAAGGATGAGGTGCAGGCTTATGTTGGTTGGAACGTGACTGGATATAGTACCAGTTTGACAGAGAAGGAGAGACGAAAAAGGTCTCCCCCCCTATTTGGATTGTACCCCACCGAGGCCACTTTTGTTTTCAAGGTAATGGTCGGAATCCGAAAGCTCAGCTAGGTAAGAGTGTGTGTGCTCAAACCTATGTCTACTCATCTCGGACTTTTCCACCGTTTGTGCCAGCTAAAGGCACATATTTTGTTTGTCATGACAGAGCCTACACATGGTTGCCACCTGATTTTTCAGGAACGTGTTATGTGACGTTTCTACTTCCCCCTACATACACTACTGCTTCAGACTATCATAGAATGAGATATGGTAGAGGTGTCTTCAATAAGGAAGATACCGCAACACACGAAGTAGGAGATTTCTTCAAGGGCTTCTTGCCCTTTTGGGGTCCTATGATCAATAGTAGGCATATTCGACAGCTTGTCCGCGTTGTTGAAGCTACTATTAATGAGACAGCAGGTGCTCTTAGTAATGTTACAACTGAGCTTCAAGTGGACCGTCTTATGACTTTGCAGAACCGTATGGTATTAGACATCATACTTGCAGATCGAGGAGGAGTATGTAAATTGATTGGATCCAGTTGCTGTGTTTACATACCAGATAATGCCCCTACAGTGTACCAAGCCATCTCTAGGCTGTATAAAATCTCTGAGTCTATCCATGTAGACGAAGGAGACTGGTCATTGATGGGATGGTTTTGGGGACTGCTGTCCCAATGGGGATGGAAGATTTTGACATTCCTTGGTATGGTTTTAACCATCCTTTTCTCTTGTTGTCTTTGCATCCAGTGTGGTCCCGCCATTTGTAGTCTTTGTGCTACTATGTGTGTTCGGAGACCTGTCCCGAGAGAAGTAGAGAATAATAAGATGATGCTACAGCAACACCTTGATGACCTAATGAATATCGACATAGACCTAGATTCAGATTAACATGAGTCTTAGGTTATTGCCTACGTAATGGCAAAAGGAGGGTCTGAGGTTCTGTAATTCTCGAGTCTGACTCCATTTTGTTCTGTGCCACCATTTTGTGTTGCCCTCACGTAGGCCTGTGAAGGTAGCCTGGCGAATAAAGTGGCCTGGCCTTCTTAGTTCATGTATACATTAACTAGGTTTCTTTCTGACTCTGAAATGAACTGTAAGAAACTGACCTCTGCACCAGAAACTGACCCCGCAAAGCCAATTTCCCTGATCGATCTTTGTCTGAGATTGCCAATCAATGTTCAGGACATGGTTAACTTTTAGTTTCCTTGCACATGCCTTATCTTGTTCAGCATCTGTTACTGTTTCTTTTTTATGTTTCTTCATTACATGGGTTATGCTTTCAATTATAGGTTTGTCCGGCTTCTGGAGATTGAATTTGGGACATTCCTAATAATTAACTTTTGGGTTGGGATATTGTAAATTGAGTTTTTGTTATGTGACACTTTGTTTGAAAATGTACCTTATTGGCTAGAATTTTGTGAAGTGGGTGTACATTTATAATGTGAATATTGGGTATAAAAGGAGACGTTTCGCCTTAGTAAAATGAGCAGTCTCCTGAGAATTTACACCATGATGTATTTCTAGGATCACTGTTACTAGCTGCAGCTAATAAACTTGGTCTCTGATGCCATCCAGAAGTATTCCGTGTCTCTGTATACCAAGACAGGTGAACTCGAAGATCTTAGGCGTGCCCCTGACGCCGCTGGGTTAAACCCCGGTTCTTCACTGGGATCCTGCTATTCAGGACCCCAGCCTATCTGCTTTCTCCCTTAAATTGATTACAAGTACTATAGGTACACTCCAGATTGGATTCTGGGGTACCCTTATAAGTCCCTAGTATATGGTATACTATGTACCATGGGCATAGGTACCCCATAGGCCTATCAGGGGCTGCAGCATGTATTGTGTCACCCCTGGGAAGCCTTCCAAAATGACACCACAGGTCTGCTACTGCAGCCTGGGTAAGGTGGTGCATGCACCCCTTACTGAGATATAGGTTCACTATATCTCTCCATATCACTACACATATAAACCTATCAGTCATCCCTATGGCAGGCCTTACCAATCCTGAAGGCAGGGTGGTGGGTTTTATGTGAGAGGGTGCCCATGCATGAGCAGAGCCCCTCAGCAGCCTTCAGAACCTTTATTCTGGGGTTGTTTGTGATGCTGCCAAACCATACACTCTTAAGTGCATTATAACCAAACGGTAAATGCTAACTTTGGAATGGCTGCACGGAAACATGTTGTATTTGGTGTCAAACACTTTGGAATCATACCCCCACACCAGTAACTGGTGTGGGAGTATGATCCCAACCTTCTAGAGGGAGAGACATGACAGCACCGGTATACCCGGCACCAGCTAACAGAGCCCTGGCATCACAAAATGGATGCTGCCAGCCACAGACACGAGTCTGCCCTCCTGTTGCTGGACGAAATTCCGGCAGGGGAGGCCTGATCAATAGGTTTCCTGTCACAGGGAGGTGTCACCACCTCCCAGAAAGGCTTTAGTGTATTGGGGCTGGGTGGGTGCACTCCAAGAGTGCTTTGAAGTTCAGCACTGGGGGCAAATTTGGTGTCCCTGTACATAGTCCATCTCAAACCGGTTGCAGGGGCTACCAGCCCCTGCAATGGCGCGAAACTGGACAAAGGAAATGGGTGTAGCCACCCCTCTTTCCTGACCCTCCCATAATTGGGTCCCTAGAGTTTATCCCACCCCTTCCATGGGTATAAGAAAGGAACCCCTGGCTACAGGACTTTAGATTACACCTGGACGAAACTCTGATACTGAATCCTGGAACTTCAACGATCTACATTGAACTAGATAAGTAAAGAATCTCCCTTGGAGTAAAGGAATAACTCCCCTGCAAGGCAGGCACCAAAGACAGATCTGACCGGTTTGCAGCTCCGAAGCTCCTGCCAGACTCCGAAGAATTTTGTAACACAGGAGGTGGGTTTCCGTGGTCTTAGAGGTCGAACAGTGCCCACAGCAAGTCTGAGGCCCGTATCCCTCGTGGCGACTGTGCAAACCGAACCCCTGGACACCACGTCACTTTGCAGAAGCGTCAGCTTTCCAACAACTCCTGCAGCTAAGCTTTGGATTACTTATAGCCCTGACCCCGAGCAGCATTTGCACTGAAGATTGCCCGCCTACACTCCATGAGTGTTCCGTGAGCTGGCCCTTTGTTTTTTCTCTCGAGGTCCCTTCGCGATCCCTAGTCCGTCGACTGGTGGGTCCCTGTGAAGGCAACTTTACCTCTAATTAGGCTTACCTGATTGCTCCAGACGTGTCCTGACTCTCCATTGCTTGGGGAGTCCCCAGGACCTTGCTGGTCCACACCAAAGCATCTTTTCTCTTCTTGCGTGGGTTGCTGTTGCCAAGGCTTGTTGTGTTCAATACGCGGACCGACACCCCAGCACTCGACATCCTTTGTGGGACAGCTCAAATCCAGCTTCTGGTTGTCGTCGACGCCTCCTGGTCCTCGTAGCTGCAGAGTCAAGCTTCTCCTCTTCGCACTTGAATCACCCAACATCGGTGGGCTTTCGTCTACCGTGCCCCTGGTCACTGGCAAGTGACCCAGACTTTGTACCCTCTGCTTTCAGGTTCTTCTGATCTTCGATCCAGGCTTGGATCACACCGGACACTTTTCTCCTTCTCGGCAGCAGCACTTTGCAGTAGATCGCCATTGAAATCAACGGCGATCCCTGACACCATTTGACACCTATGCACCCAGTTTCCCTAGGTGAGGTAACTCAAGTGCTCCGGTGCTCCCGTTGGTGGTTTCTTGGGGTCCCAGTGATTCTACGTGCGTTAGGCACTGTGTCTAGTCAAATCGTGGTTCTTATACCACTTTCTTAATATATGGTTTGGTCCGCCCCAGGGCCCATTGTATATTGTGCGATTTACTGTCGTTTTAGAACTGTATTATTGTGTATCTTGGACTCTAGTAGTGAGTGTTTAGAAATAAATACATATATTTTATATATACCTTGTGTGGATCTCCTTTCGTTTAGTAATTCAAGAGGTTATAATCTGGTAAACCAAGCTGCTTTACACTCCTTCAAGACTTAGCCTAAAGGCTGCTCTCCATAGCTACCACTAGGATAGCTTTCAATAAAGGTTGTCTTTAAACCTATCATCAATAAGGGTTGTTTGGACTGGTACAAGGTGCCCACTATAACTAGTGGACAGCATATACCAGGCCAACTTCTCACACTCTGTATGGTACATGTTCTTTGCAGCAGGCACATTAACCCTCTGAGCTACCTTTCCATGAATCAGAACTTCCACTAGACAAAATGATCTCTCTCTAGGAAGAACATTAAACACCAGAGTCATCATGACATTTTTATTGTTGCCGAAAATTGCTGGAGGCCAGGAAGGAGGCAGCAAGCACTTTTAAAACCTTAATATACTTGCAAACATAATGCCTCCACCCAAAGTCAGCACCCGGTGCGGTCACACCGGTTGCACTGCCCTAGAGCTGGCCCTTCTCAAGTGTCCTGTGACGTCAGTGACAGAGTCACTGTCGCTCTAGGGTGTGCTGCTTTATAGGCCTGTCTGCAAGACTGGAGGTGAACTTCAATATGGATTGTGGTGGACAAACCTTGAAGGTTAACCCACACTTGCCACTGCTAGGGTCCACCTGCTGGTGCTAAGACACCAGGGTTTCTACGGTCTTGCAAAGCCTTCTAAGGTGTAGCATGGGATTATGCTCTCTCAGGAGAGTGGCCTGGTTATTAAGGCTGAACCTGGTTCCCCAGTTACAAATTCAGTAGCTCTGGCCATAGTGCCACATCCTCTCCCCACTAAACACCATACTGCCCCAATTAGAAAAACTCACACTGCCTTCAACTACAACCCAATTGTTGCCAGCTATAAACACCTGGATGCGTCTCAATTTAAATGACGCAGAGCAATATGCAGCCTACAAAAAAAAAGTGACAACATCCTGGAAAAAGCAAACAATCATAGGGAATGCAAAATTTAGCAAACCATGTGAATTGTAAGCAGGAACAACATGGTTACCTTAATGCGTTTACACTCACTATTCAGAAATCAGTGAGTGCTTTTGCCTGAAAAGTTAAGGACCTGATTAGAGGGCCCTGAATGGACCCATTTCAATGCCCATTGCTTATATCCTTACAAAACATAAGCAGTATGGTAAAAAGACCACATCCCTGGACGCATTTTGTTTTCCAATCCACACTTTGCAGTACCTCCAGGATTGGGGCACTAGTTGCAAGCCCCGGGAAAACAAAGACAAGAAAACAAAAATAGCGCTTCACTGGCAAACTCTGTAAAAGTGGCGCTAATGTGTTTGGGTGTCAATAAAATCAATCTGGTCAGTTTGCTACCAGCAGGCGGGCAACACCCATTGGCACACACACAGCCGCACCCGAGCACTTCACAGGTCTTTTAAAGACCATTTGCATGTTAATGAGGCCTTGCTGTTGTTTCACCCCTCCGAAGAGCCCCTGCAGCTCCACTCTGCCTATTGCTTAAAGATTAAGCCACCCCCCGAAATGTTCATGATTCACTGTATCTACACACACACACACACACACACACAACACAAACCCAATAGCTCTTAAAAGATAATCAAAAAAGTGTGTTTAGGCCAGATGTTACCAAGTTCTCCATTGTTACAGTCTTATGGCACTGTTGGGTACCTTCACTCCCCCGTCTCAATATTCAATTATAGATTGGGACCACTCTTCTGAATGTTTCAGTTTGGCCAATAATATTGGGCATGTGAAAATATACTATTGTCATATTCAGTAAAAATTGTTTTCAACATCAAAGGCAGATTTTAAAACAACTCATGGCAAAAAAGTTCCAGAATTAGAACACCTGAAATTATTTTCTGATGTGCTTCAAATATACAAAATCCGTAACCATAGATGTGCACCAAGCACAAAACTTGGTTTTGTAATTCACAGCTTTTTGAACAGCTGTCTAAATCTTCTAGTAATATGCAGCGTTCTGGAGTCGCCCCTCCTTTTTTTTGCGACTCTTGTTCACAGAGTCAACCATCATGTATTTTGGAAGGTAGAGGTTCTTGTGCACTGTAATTGTCACAGCTCGTTTACACTAGATTATATTAATATATATTAGCAATTGAGTTAATCCATTTATCTAACAGGCGCAGTTTACTTACATCAGAAAAGTTACTTCCACTCAATATCATAACATTTCAAACGAACATGCTATTATTTAAGCTACCTCGATACCCGCGGAGGGCTGTTTTTTCCATACACTTGTTTAATTTAGAACAGCGTCTACGAGGCACCGTGGTGACGCGTGCAAAAAATGCAGATTTACGTGGCTTGGCTCGGGTGGCTGTCCAAAGAGCATGCTGATACAGCAGCATATATCCTTACGTCCCCGGTAAAGACCAAACAAGGGGGTTTGGGTGTCAAAAATTACCCGATTACAATAATAAAGGTAGTGGCAGAACAAAGTAAAGAAGGGTAGTTGGACTGAGCTGATCATAATCACTATATTTAAAGATAGGCACTCAGCCGCAAATCTCGCAAAATGTCATTGCTTTATACTGCGGTTTGCCAATTCCCACTCCTTCAACCTTTGTTTTCAACCTAATAGTTTGTCATCGGCGCATTGAAAAGGTCCAAACGAGTAATCAGCCCTTCTAAAGCTTACATAACCAATGGTCTAAAACAACGAATATGAATAATAAAAGCCATCTGCACAGACAGGGTTCCGATGGTTATACGAGTTCAATGGCAATGGATTACGTGGAGCTAAACATTTGAGAGGATGGATATACCAGCAAGGGTCATCATAGTCCACTCTTTTGCCTCCTACCCACCATAGGGGTTGCTCCCCGTACATTTGATCACCTTCAACTATACCGCACAGGAATTTGCGGGAGCCTGCAGTCTCTGTCTCGGTCTCCTCCCCGATGGTCTCAGGAGGATGAACCATGGACGGCGGGGCAGCAGTGCATGGGCTGGGTGGAAGCTCTGCTTCCTCTCCTCCACACCGTGGCTTCTCCTTCTGCACCATGGTGAGAGAGGCGACAGGAATTGGGAGAGTTTATACAAAGTGTCGAAGGGGCCACAGGCAGGGACACAGCGCGCACCTTGTCCCCGCTAAGCTGAAAGGAGGTGGCGGTGCTGGCTCTCCCCAGAGACTTGCTTCCCTTGTGGGAAGCGCAGTCCCCGGTTACAGTGACAGGTCCTGAGAGGGGCTCTGTTTGACAGACAGATCTGATTTGGGTGATAGCTCGGTGCAGCGTCCTCCTCTACAATTGAGTCCCCTTTCAATCCCTGTTGCAAACTCTGCGCCGCCTCCCTACTCTTCCTGTTTATTGTCCAAGTGCATGCGCAAGGAACCGGATGAAACCGGTGCACTCAGCATCCGGGACACAGAGGAGAAAAGAAAAGAGACAGAGGCTTATAGATAGACTTGCTTGGGACCTAATTCTTGGTTTAGATTTCAACAAATCTGATAACTGTAACATACATAGAGTAAGGACGCGGCTTGGTTGTCATAATGTCGAGTGTTTCGTTCGTAACCCGCATGCACGTTTGCCTTTTTGCTGTTTTAGCGCAACAGCCATGTTAGGTGTCCGAAATCCATCCATCCATCCGTTTCTGATGGCACTGGGGGATTGCGGGGAGGGGGGGAGAGAGAAGGCATGGACTGCGGGAGGGGGGGAGGCACTGGAAGAAAGTAGTGCTCGTAATCTAAACAAGCATTGGCATAGCCAATAGGTCTCGCCTTTGGGACCTTATAAGTGTTTAGCCATGCAACAGTTAATGTTACTGCACCAAGGATATTGTGCTGGATAACTAAACACTTAAACGGTCCCAAAGGCGAGACCTATTGGCTATACCAATGCTTGTTAGCATTTGAGTGTGATTATAGAGGTATGGGCGAAACCGTTTAGGGCCGTTCCGTCCAGAATTTGATGGCCTGTGGTGTTGAAAGCACTGCTAGATAACAAGGGTATAAGAAGTCGGTAATGGGCACAAGTGAAGGATATGACATGAAATTCCAAATGTCAAAATCATAAAATGTGTGATTTAAGATATGGATGTCGTTTAAGAACAAATGTGTTATTTTCTTGAAAGTTAAAAACAACCAATAACTGCATTGTAAATAGGGACACGAGTTTTCCATTTTTACTATAAATGCTTCCCTCTCTTTATTTTAAAAATCACAAAGAAGTAGAGGTTAAGGGTCTGATTTGCAAAGGGACTTACGTGTAGTAAAGGTACAAGTGTGGAGTCTCTGCACTCTGGGCAGCCTCTCTGTCCAGCGCACTGCAGTGAGTGCAGTGCGGAGATTCTGCCATGAGTGAAGAGACACGTAACTTTATTGCATATTAGTCCCTTCGTGATTTGAGCCCTAAGCCTTCATTTAAGGGTCTAACGATATGTTCAATCATGTCTGCTAGATCAAACGTTATGCATATAATCAGAAGCCCTAGTATTAAAACATGCCATCTTGTAATGTGCCATACATTGTCATTACCTTTTCTGTTTGCGAAAGGCACCAGTTATTGAAAGTAGTAAAATAAACTTTTACTAAACTCACCTTGGTGAAACTGCAACGATTGCTGCTGCTTATTGAGGAGCATAAGGGCTGGTACCCAGCTAATGCCCCGTGCGCTCATTGAGAAAAGTGTAGGGTGACCAGCAATATCAAAGGAGAGGCAGAACGATCTAAGAGTATGAGCATAGCCAAGAACAGAGGAGAGGATAGGATAGTGGAATGAAGGGTCCCGAACACAGGAGAGGGTTGAGTAGTCGGTTACAGGACAGGCAGTCAGTGCGAAGGGAAACGCAGGGGAAACTGTTGGATGAAAGATTTGATGAAGGGAGGACGAAATGGTAACAGGGGGGGGCACAGGGTGGATTAGCTACTTTCATAAGAGGAAACGTTTGTTAGGAGGATGTTGTGTTAAATCGTAATAATGTAACTGCGCAGGGTTGAGGCGAGTGAGGACTTGAGCACTGTGGACTAATTATAGTGTTAATCTTGGAGCAGATGTAGCAGGGTGAAGTCATGAGCAGGTAAGGATGAACAATAGAATACTGATAATTGAAGATGATGGAGAGAGTAAAGAGCTGAAGGTTTGCACAGAGCGCTTGTGGATGGTGAGGTAATGAGATCCTGGAAATAGATAGATTTGACACCTCCTAGATCATTATGCAGTGTATGAAGGGCTTGCTTATTAACCAAGAAGTTAGCAGTGAATATGTGCTTTCGCCATTTATGTACTGCTGCCCTCATTTACTGTTATGCGCTCTTATTTCAAGTGTAATTCATGGCTGAGGCCTATCTTTGGTACAAGGTGGATAATGAAGCAGTTGTATGAGCTGTAGTGCAAGACTGAAGTGAGGTCTTTATGAAGATCACGTGGAAAGCAGTGAGAGCAGTGGGGTCCTGTTTTCTACAGCAGATGGGTACATGAGAGAGCGATCTACAAGGAGGCGAACTGATTTGCATGTGAAATGTGTGATGTCAGATCGAGCGATGATGGGTTTAGATTTGGATAAAGTGTTTGAAAATAGCATAAAATTGAGTGGCTTACCTTGCTTGTGGGTGGGATTAAGGAAGGTGTCATTTGAGGAGTGATCAGACAGAAGTGAAGACACTGCCGAAAGCATCAGTAAAATATTTTGGCAAGTTATGGTCACACCAGTGAAAGCAGAATCGTTTGGTGAAGGCAATAAATAGGTGTGTAGCATAATTTCCGCCAGCTGTAACTGAAAGCCATTACTATATAGTTACAGAGACGAATGCGTTTCCAGATGTTTGGAATGAAAGAGGCTTATGGTGCGAGTCCTAATGAGAAAACATCTTGTCATCCATAATAAAACACTGACCAAGGAGAGTAAGATCACATAGGTATGCTTTACTAAGGTAATACCTAAAACAAAACAAATGTTAGATTGGTTTTGAAATAACAGTAAAATCATGAGTCTGAGCCTTAGGACCTGGAAGGCCAGTGCAATCAGGAGTGAAATACGGACAGTATTGGAGCATGCTAGTATAAACTATGTTCAGGATCCTTTGAGACACCTTTAAAAATACATGTAAAAGGGATAGCTCCTTTCCGCTCCTAAAGCTTTTTTTTTTTAACGCAGAACAAAATGCTGTATGGTGCTCTGTAAAACACGTTAGCGCCACCTGGTGTATTTCATGCAATACGGCCCCAGAAATGTTCTGCCAAATGCAATGGATCTCCGTCACATAAACAAAGGCAATAAAAATCAAACATCAAAGCGGCGAAAGTGAAAGTAATCGAGCAGAGCATCAAAGGGCTGGGTGAGAAGGGAGGGGGGAATGCAGGGGTCAAAGCGGCTAAAGTGAAAGAAAGCTACAGAGAAGGGAGGGGGGAGTGGGAGCAGCTGTGCACGTGCATGTGATCGTGCACTCAAGGTTTAGGCCAGCCAAAAGACTGTGGGTAGCACTTTGAAAATCCCACATACAAAATGTCTCTTCGAGCCTTTGGCTCAGCGAGACCTAAAAACCATACTGTGCAACACTCGAAGTAAAGGGGCCAGAAGCCATGGAAGGATACAGATGACAACATGGCCATCATAAGGAGGGACTAACAAGCCTAAAACCAATCGGAAGGCAGCATTTAAGACACAAGCCGATGAAAAAGATGGGCGGAGAGTGGGCGGGGCTTACACAAAGCTTCCACTCCATACTTTTTTTAAATCGCCCCCTTTTAAAATGTTGGCATGTATGGTAGTAAGGGCAGTAAAGGTTGTTTAGTTGTGGGTAAGGTTACAGAGTAGTGGTAGTAAACATTATAAACGATTTTTAAGGATCAGGGGTCGGCAGCGGTAAATGGTGGTAATGGTTTTTTAGGTTTCAGTGGGCAGGTAGAGAGTAGTAAAAGGAAGTGGGTGTGTTGGAAATTTACCCTTTCTAAAGGACCTCCCCAAATTTTTGGGGCTGTTTTGCCGAACCTTATTTTTGCTGGATAAAGAACTCTGTGCACATTACATCTGGTAACCAGTGTTAAAGTGCTTGTGCTCCTCCTTTCAACATGTTAAAATTGGTATACTCTTGACTGGATTATTTAACTTTCCTATAAGTCCCTAGTATATGGTACAAAGTGTACCCCAGGCCTGTAAGTTAAATGTCACCATTAGGCTCCAGCACTCATTGTGCCATACACTGTAGGGAGTAGAGTAAAGCATTTCTCCAAGCATATTACTGTTGTCTGGCTGTGATATTTTAAATTGCCTGTTCAACCTGTACCGACTTAAACTGTTTTATCAGACCTAACCCTTCCTTTTAAATATGAATTATTCACCCGTAAAAAAGGCCCTATTGCTTATAGGGTAGGGTGCATGGTGTTTAAAAATAGGACATGTTAATGTTTAATATTCCACATGTACTTACTGTGAAAAAGCATAAAAGCTATTTTCACTGTAGCAAGGTTGGCTTTTTCCATATGGAAATGCCTTACAGTGCAAATCTCAGATTGGTAACAGCTACAGAAATAATTCAAGGACTCTTGAACAAAATCCAAGGTAATGATACAATCAATTTTTGTATACCAATTACACAAAGTTACTGTAGAAATGTTACTGTGTGCCTGCCTAAAGCCTATGGAGCCCTTTTTGTAAGTAGTCAACTATTACCTTCCAGCTTGATGGCTCCACTGTGGTGTGGTGGGAACTACACACAGGATAGGGACACTTCGCCTTGGTTGTGGAGAGGTGTTGTCCCCCTTTTGAAATGGCCTGGGGGCCATTGCCCAGACCGTTGGTGCCCTTCAAAGTGGCCTCCCCAATCACAGGGAGATACAGCTCACACCTGGATCTGCCTCTTCTTTTTGTCCTTCTAATCAGCCAGGCACCAACCCAGTGGGAGGAATGGCTTCACCAGAACTGGTGTAGTGACCACCGGGGTGGATCTCTGACCATCCTCTTTGACATTAGTAAAACCCACTTGTCTGGAGCACACATATTTCGTAAACAGAATGTTTAAGTGTGTACATATATCAAATGTATTCACAATACTCAGTTTTTAAAAATAAACAAATAATCAGCACACAAGGTTTAGCACACAGGTTTAGTCTGAGCGAAGATTTTGAGCATCTTGAAAATGCCCTAAGTGGGTAGGGTTAGATCCGGGAGCCGTACACCATCGGTTAGGGCATCCCCAGGGGTCATTCCCACCATAAGCTTGCTAGGCACAAATGTGACATCTCCAGGCACACATTTCCGAACACACGTGGACCTGTGGAAGATCAGAAGAGGATTAAACCTGCTTTTGAGACCTGGGAAGATGCATAAAGGACTTGACGTACTCTCCCACTTCTGTACCCAGGACAAAGAAGTAGACTTGAAAGATCATATGGGTGACCTCCTGTCAAGTGACAGGGAAACAAGAAGCTCAAGAGGGCCTTCTCTGCAACTTCCCAGCTGATTAGTGGCAACTGGACCTAGACTGGATTCTGCCTGCCACCCAATGAGTCTCTAAGTGCTTCCTATGAGGTCCTGGGGGGGACTTTAAAATTGTATTCCTGTTGTGTATTATGTCTTGAAGGGCTGAAGTCAAAAGGTAAAATCTTTGACCACACGGAATCTGGTTGGTGTATCCGACCCATATTCCATTGCGGTCAGCATCCCATTTCACCTAGGTCCCAGGCTACCACAACCATTGACTATCATAGGTATTTTGTGCTTCTTGGCGCTGTTTCTAATCAAAACTTTTAAAATTCATATCTCAGGCTCCCCTTATTGGATTTTTATCATTTTGTTGTCATGTTGATTATTACATTTTTCTCTAGTTTTCTAATTCGTTCTGTGAGTTGTTTAGTTTTGCACATTGATATTATAACTGTTTTAGTACTGCCTAATACTTAGCCCATTGCCTCTAAGTTAGATCCATCTGCTCTGTACCACAGCTACCAGAGGGTTGAGCTCAAGTTTAATTAGTGACAAGGATTGTGATTACTACTTGAGATGGGTACTTACCCCTCTACTAATAACCAACTAAACAGGGGGGGGTTAGTGTTTAGAGGCAAGTGGTGATAAAGCGTGGTAAGGGTTTTTTTAGGCTTCAGAGGCAACTATGGGTTAAGAGGTGTAAATAACTTTTAGGCTTAAGGGGAGGGAAGAAGTAAGGTGTTCTTAGGGTTCTGGGGCACTAGAGGTACAGGGAGGTATGGGTTTTTTAGGGTTCAGGGCTTGCAGCAGTAAGGGGATGTTAGGAGTGTCTAAGGTTCTGGGGCTGGTAGTGTTAAATAGGGTTAAGGGGTATTTAGGCTTCAGAATTGGGTAGAAGTAGGGGGTTTCGTGGATCAAGTGTGGGTAGAAGTAAAGGAAGGTAGGAGATTCTTAGGCCTCAGGGGTGGGTAGCTGTAAAGGGAGGTAGGGGTTTGTAAGGGTTCTCAGGCCGGTTGAGGTAAAGGGAGGTAAGGGATGTTTAGGGGTCAGTGAAGGTGAAAATAGGTAAAGCGTTTTAGGGCTCAGGGGGTATGGGGAAAGGGAGGAAAGGGATTTGTATGTTCTGGGACGGGTAGATGCAAATATAGCTAATGGGTATTTAAGGTCCAGGGGTGGGTAGAAGTAAAGGGAAGTAAGGGGTTTCTAAGGTCTAGGGGCCGCTAAAGAGTAAGGGATGTAAGGGCTTTTGAGAGTTTAGGGTGGAGTAAAGGTAAAAGGAGATAAGGGTTTTTTAAGGTTCAAGGGCAGGTAGGGGTAGAGAGAGGCAAGGGGATGTTTGGGTTCAGAGGTGAGTAGACCTAAAGGGAGGTAAGGATTTTTTAAGGTTCAGGAATAGGTAAAAGGAGGTAAGGAGTTTTTGAGAGTTCAGAGGAGAGAAGAGGTAAAGAGCGCTAAGAGTATTTTAGGGGTCAGGGGTAGGTAGAGAAAAAGGTAGGTATGGGCTTTTTTAGGGTTCAGTCGAGGTAAAGGGAGTTAAGAGATTTCTATGGTTCGGGTGAATAGAAGTAAAGGGAGGTAAGGGGTTTTTAAGGTTCAGGGGAGGAAAGAGGTAAAGGATGCCAAGAGGGTTTTAGGGTTCAGG
The DNA here is from genome assembly GCF_964204655.1 of Triturus cristatus. NCBI lineage: Eukaryota > Metazoa > Chordata > Amphibia > Caudata > Salamandridae > Triturus > Triturus cristatus. Next base: position 850,235,284 of record NC_140582.1, read on the forward strand.
GATGAGTACATGGGTAGAGGTAAAGGTTTTTTAAGGTTCAGGGGCAGGTAGAGGTAAAGGGAAGTAAGGAGTTTTTGAGGTTCAGAGGAGGGAAGAGGTGGAGGGTGCTAAGGAGATTTTAGGATTCAGGGGTGGGTAGAGATAAAGGAAGGTAAGGTATTTTTAGGATTCGGGGTAGGTTGAGTTAAGGGGTTTCTATGGCTCAGGTGTGAATAGAGGTTAAAAGAAGTATGGGGTTTTTAAGATTCAGGGAAGGTAAGCTTTTTAGTTTTTACGAGGGAGGGTTCAGGTCAAGAATATAAGGTTTTGGGGGGTTCAGCAGTGGGTAGAAGTAAAATCATAAGTTTTGGGGTTCAGGGGAAGGAAGAGGCAAAGGATTTAAATGGAAAGGGCAGGATTTGGGGGATAGGTTACCCCCACAACAAAGATAGAAAAAAAGAACAGAGGTGGCCTTGCTAGGATGGTAACTAACAAGGTCTTCAGGTCAATAACAGATGTTAGCAGGGAGCATTCAACTTGCTGTCCCATTTAGTCAGAGATGATGCTTTGGTCATTGCACTGCTGGGGGCTGATGCCTGATTCCCAATTACAATAGGCCTGATGCCCTCCACTCCTATTTTTTACAAGGCTACTGTTCAATAAAGTGATTCTTAAGTTATTAATAAAACTTCCTGATCACCTCATCTGTTGTTCCAGATTCATGCATCATTCTCTTCTCCTGCAGACCAGCACTATCTATCTGGGCTGCAGCATCCTCAATGCCCTGAATGCTTGTCTTCAAGTTGAGGTAGGGTAGTGCTGAGAAAAAGTGTGGGTGCTAAATGATCCTGAGCCAACCAGCAAGCCATTAGGTGGTGCATTATCCCTTTGCCCTCACAGGAGCAGGCAGCAGGTAGCTGTAACAGGATGCTTTGAATGTGCTTTGTAGGAGATGGCTGGTCAGCAGGTCTAGAGCAAGGCCTTAATAGCTTTCACATTTTAATGCACTGCCATTCATGTAAATGAGCGGAACAATTCTTTTGTCTCCCTCATCCCCCCACCATTGTCACCCTTGTCCCCGTGTTCCCCCACTCTAAAATCTGGAGAGGAGAATAAATCCCCCGCATCCCCCACAGTTCCTACACCCATGCATATGATTGCAACAGACACGTTTTAGTGGGCTTGACAATGTTTAGAGGCTACTGACTGAGGTCTTTGTAAAGGGGAATTAGTGACAACTGAAAAGCAGGTTTTAAGATGACAACCCTTTTGCCAATTTTCAAAAAATTCCTTCTGTTAAAGAACAATGAGCTCCTGAAATATTTCTAATACCCTCTTTAGAAAGACGCTCCTGTCTTACTATTGACCAAAGGCATGTTTCGAGTTTGCTCATTGGGACATTGCAACCAGTGGCGTAACAATAGCCCCCTGCAATAACTGTGGTGCAGGGGGCCCGAGCTCCAGGGGGTTCCTCTGGCACTGTGAACGGGCGGGCCTGAGAGCTCCTGACTTGGTCTGGAGCTTGGAGGGCCCCCTCCATGCACTTTGCAGGAGGGCCCCCTCAAGTTTCAGTACGCCACTGATTGCAATGTATTTTTGTTTGCGGCCGCACACAAACAAGAATATTGGAACAGGAATATTGGGCTTAGTGGGTTGACACATCTGAATTTGAAATGTGTGGCTGGCAAGTCTCAGGTAAGTGTATCTTCCAGTTCTGATAAGATTGAATAAGTAATTGTGAATCAGTTGGCAATTTTAACATCCGTTAATTACTCTGTCAGTTATCTGCACGTTTCTTACAATAAAATAATTGTTTTAGCACTCCACACTGAGCAGCTCTCATATGAAATGACTGAGCGTAATCAATACTAGATGCCACCAGGCCAAAAAACTGGCAAAAACCAGTGGCCTTGAATTCTTTTTGCAACAAATGGTGTTTGGGCATGCAAAGGATACAAGTATTCCTTTAAGCACATATGATGTGTTGCTGGTGGGCAATGTCCTGCAAAGAGGGCACCCCAACAGAAACCGAAATAGCTCCCATAAATAGCATATGTTATATTAACAGCAACAATGCTTTTATTCCTGTTCTTAAAGTGTCAAATCCACTAAAATATTAATTTTGATTTGAAATGTTGCTGGGGCAATGCCCATTATAAAATGCAACATCTGTTACAATTTTCTCCAAAAATCCTTTGAGAAGAATGACTATATTCTGTATAATGGTTGTTCCTACATGTTTATTCAAAATATAGGAACTAGCCTGGCGTCTGTTGAGAAGGGGAAAACCCTGAATGGGGGACAAGAGGGACATCGGGTACACAACTTGGTTACTAGTTTGTGCACTTGTTCCAGTTATACAACGACAAACTAATGTTTTCATTGTGCAATGCTTTTGCATTTGTAACCTATTATACACAATATTAGAGTTATTATGCTTTTGGCAGACCCAGGCATATTTTGACAGCTGAAAAAGGACTCACAAGCGTTTTGTTGCCAAACCATACTAGTTTGAAGAGGCAGGACAAAGCCATGCAATGCCTAAACTAGTGGAGTGATTGTGTATTTCCTCTGCATAGGCACTCTCCGAGAGAAAAACTACACAAGGCATTTGTTAAAGCAAATTCTATATATGCCGTACAGTGCACCTTGAAACATAACATACAGGCACTTGATTTAAGTAGCAGAAGTATGCCTCTGGTTAGACATAACTTTTATGTCAAGGCTTCACATCGCTGATCTCTCTGTCTGCTGATAGTTTACCCTTCAGATACCTGAGTTATCTCTCAGATGACAATACTCCAACACCAAAGGAAAAGAGCTGCAACCCCATCCTTTCTGCTCAGTTTATTCTAAAATTGTGATTAGCCCTGCGTTTAGTTCTTAAAGGCACCCAAAATATATTGAAAACCTATAGCAGAAAGTCATGGGTTGAGTTGGTACTTATATGTGCTATGAAAGCTCTAAGATCTCTTGGTGCTGAAATGACTAACAACATCAGAAAACATATGAATATAATCAATAAAATAGATGCATTTTAAGAGCCTTCCTGAAGACAGAATGGTCCTCTATTTTGCGCAGTATGCTTTTCAAATTGAGAATGCATCAAAAAAGAGGGACATACCCATCTACCCCCATAATGAGCCTTTCTAAATCAGAACACTAATAAGAGCAGAGACGTGCTAAAATTAAATGATCGCTTACACTTGGAAGCAAACACATAAGCAGCATGTGGCCTGTTTCATAATTGGGTTGGTGAGCAAAGCAGAGCACTGTAAAATGGCAGCCAGTGCAGCTCACTGCAAGCCTAAGAGAATCTCTCAAATGTCCTTAACCCCTTTCGTGCGCATGACGGAACCACGCCGTCATGAGCCACGGGCAGCGTGTGCTCATGACGGCGTGGTTCCGTCATGCTGCGGCCGCTCCGCCCACGCGTCGCTGATTCCACGCCTGTGCGGGCGAAATAAAGAGTGGGCAGAGTCGTGACGGAACCATGCCGTCATGAGCACAGCTCGCCCGTGACTCATGACGGCGTGGTTCCGTCACGAGCATGGCGGCGCCACGCTCACCCCGCACCCCCCCAGCGCCGCGGCGGAATTTGTGCCACGGCGAAGGGGTTAAAGTCACGGCAAGTCACACAGGATATTTTGAGTTGCATCCTATGGAATGGGGAATTATTGGGCTCACCCAAATTTAACTGGTAGTATACAGCATGGTATTCCCTTTTCTGCTAGAATTAACACACTCATTTACCAACTGCTATCAGCAGGTGGTAAAGTGTGCAGGAGACTGTTAACATGGGGGTGGTGGAAGGGAGTGAGGAGAGTGAAAGAAGAGTGGAGAATGTTATCAGCATGGGGGAGCATGCAATGATCCCCCCATGCCTTGTCTGAGTGTTACAAAAGGGGGTGGTGATGGACGGAGCATCAGAACCAATCGAACACTCACACCCAGTCAACAGATCTGGGTTTGATCCATCACCGTTCTTTAGCCCACTCTGCCACCCCAGTTCAGACATGGCCATATGCAAATCAGTCTGACCCTGTGCCTCATGGGAACAGTCCAGCCCGAACTGCCAAGCCATGCCTTCCCTGGACTGGAAACAAGCTTCCTAGGACCGGTTTCTGGCATTTCAGCCATCCTCAGCCAGGCTTGCTTGAATCCATTGGCAAAGTGAGCAAGGGACTCACGTCTGAGCATACCCTGCCAACTTATGGCGAACAAAGCGGTACAAAAGTAGGGTGGTGATGGACGGAGCATCAGAACCAATCGAACACTCACACCCAGTCAACAGATCTGGGTTTGATCCATCACCGTTCTTTAGCCCACTCTGCCACCCCAGTTCAGACATGGCCATATGCAAATCAGTCTGACCCTGTGCCTCATGGGAACAGTCCAGCCCGAACTGCCAAGCCATGCCTTCCCAGGACTGGAAACAAGCTTCCTAGGACCGGTTTCTGGCATTTCAGCCGTTTTCAGCCAGGCTTGCTTGAATCCAGTGGCAAAGTGAGCAAGGGACTCACGTCTGAGCATACCCTGCCAACTTATGGCGAACAAAGCGGTACAAAAGGGGGTGGTGATGGACGGAGCATCAGAACCAATCGAACACTCACACACAGTCAACAGATCTGGGTTTGATCCATCACCGTTCTTTAGCCTACTCTGCCACCCCAGTTCAGACATGGCCATATGCAAATCAGTCTGACCCTGTGCCTCATGGGAACAGTCCAGCCCGAACTGCCAAGCCATGCCTTCCCTGGACCGGAAACAAGCTTCCTAGGACCGGTTTCTGGCATTTCAGCCGTTTTCAGCCTGGCTTGCTTGAATCCAGTGGCAAAGTGAGCAAGGGACTGAAGGTAGTGGTAAGCAATAGTTCAAGGGTTGGAATGCCCTTTTGAGTCTGTGCAAACCTACTAACTTGCATGTTTTAAGGGTTTTCACCAAAACTTTTCTAATCTTTTCCCATACTTAAAAAGGTTGGAACTTTACTCCTGACAGTGGCAGATGAAAAACCTCTTTCAGGGTTGGGAAAAAAAGTGGTTGGAGGAAAAGTGAACTTGAAACATTCAGATTTTTACATGAGCAAATCTACACATGCACATTTGCTCATGCTAAAATGCGATTCACGAATATTTTTTAGTACTATTTCTTGGCTTACTTCTGTAAATTCTTGTGAATTCATGTAAACTATATATATGCACTTAATGCAATGATATATACCATGGATGCAATTTTGAGACTTTCTGTGATACTCTAATTAGGCCTTGTGTTAACCCTGACCTTTTATGTGTAGTAAAATTCTGTCTCTCTCTCTCTCTTATTCTCTCGGTCTATCAGCTGGCTTCACTGAGAGTGACAGTATTCTGCTCTTTTACAAGGAGCATATTGGCCCACAAAGTAGTTTTGTTCAGTGCCCGGAACTGCTGTGGCAATGTGTGCTTTTTGAGACCAAAAACTATTTTTGCTTTTGGCAATGCTAGTTAGAATGGTGAGGGCCCAGCAGCTCCCACACGATAAGGTTTTACAAAAAACATTCCTAAACAAGTCACACATTGACAAAACCAAAATGCTGACTACCAATTTCAGACATACTGGCTTTGCCAATTCTTGAATATTTTTGTTTCCCATAATCGTATTTCAACTGGTTACACTGATTTTCCATTATAAATATTTTGGGGAAATACAAGCATACAGCAACATGTTACTAAATGATGCTGCAAAGATATGGTACCTAAAATCTTACAGTAGTTTTGCAAAATGTTTTTTTTCCTATTCTTGATTTCAATTTTCTGCAAATATTTGCATATAATCAGAACACATTCTGGGAGCATTATACATAGCCTCACATTACTAAACTTTGAAACCCTGGGTACATATTTATACTTCAAACACTTCCAACACCGTCAGTACTGCAGGTCGAGCTTACAACATTTACTTTTAGTGCTCAATAATAAAGGCTTTGCATTAATGAACCATAAATACAAGTTTGAACAGCATTAACGCATGACAAACATATTACCTTAACTGTAGACAATGCCCTTCCCTAATCCATAATGTGGTATTGTAAACTGACAGCCAAAGTGTTTGTGCTGTAGGGGGTTGGGTCTACTTGTCCCAAGGACGAAATACACATGAAAACTTGTTGCCCTTGACCCCAAACAATATGTCCTGGGCGTCGGGCTATAGGAATTCCACATCCCTGCATTTATTGTCTCTGTACACTGTGCCCAGTCACCTGAGTGTGCGTGTCAGTGTGTTCCCGATGTAATCACGGTACAACCCTGTTGACCTATACATAACATCCCTTATCAACCTGCACCCAAACAAACAACATTTCCAAGCAAACAAAATTGAATGTCTTTGGCAAAGTCTGCACCTACCATCACCAAGCTTAGACTTGTAAAAATCGCCAAAGGTGGGAAATTCCAACAGCAATTATATTGACCAGGTTTCTCAGGCCATGTAAGAAGACGTCTCCTGCTTGTCAGTGGGCAGAGGTCTCCTTCTAGGACTCTCAAACCCCTCACGATATCACCAGGCACTTGCTCTGGTTCCACTTGTGCCCATGATTGTTTCACATTAATACATCTATGTCACCCTGGTCCTCACCATACCTTGACATCCTTTCTACTGACCATCTGGGGGATTCAGACCTTGGTATCTTCTTGAACAATATTGTGTTGCGGATCACCTGTTTCCCAATTTACTTTGCCTGTCGTACCCTTAAGGGCAACAACTCTCCACAGTTGGTGCTCAAATGGGGTTCAGAAATTACTGCCTGGATTCCTGTACCTAATCAAAACCCAGTCCCCCAACTTCTGTGTTGGTGCCTTGGCCCCCCTCTGCCGCTGGCCCAAATATTGTGTGGAAAATGTGTAATATTTAACTTAGCATATGCAACAGGCATTTTGGCTATGGTGTCCATTTAAGTTTCCTTCGTAATTCTTTCGTCGTTTCACTCTGCTTGTGTTATCTAATTTTGTTGACTTACTGACTCACCTAAAGCAATGTACGTGCTGAGGGTTTATGGTTGTCAATGCACCTGGTCTCAGATGTTAACTGCCGAACATTTACTGCTGCCATAAGCATTCCTGCTCCCCCTCCCACTTTGCTGACCACATGGTTATTCATCTGCCCTTGTTTGCTGATAGCTAATCCTAAAACTTGTTCTTCCTATTTCTGTTCACATGTTTACATTGCAGAAAACCTGTATAAAAGACCTGTGTTCTGTGACCTCAGGGTACTACCTCCTGCAACACTTGAGAGTGTTGTATGGATGTGGTCCCACTCATGAGTGATTAATAAACTTGTTATTTATTCTAACTCCAGTGCTGATCTCTATTCTGTTGGTCTCTGGACCCGTGGATGAGAGGGTGACCCTGCACCAGTGTGCCCACTTTTAGGCACATTTCACCAGTTGTCCATCTTTTTTTGCTGGGTTTCAGAGTCATCATAAGGGGTTAGGAACCCATGATAAGTCAAAGGGCAACATGTCTCCCACCTGTCGCCTGAACATCAAAATCTGTGGGGAGCAGGTGGTTATTTGGTGGGGCGTCTGGAAATGCACTCTCAGAAACTAATAGATCACAACCTCCACATTCAGCAGTTGCTCCACCCCAATTTGCATAGTTTTATTAAACGTGTGCCTGAAACATTCTACTTTTCAGATGGGCACCGGGGCATAATCTAGCATAGTTTCACCCAAAGTCTGGACATGTGGCTTCAAAATTCACAGCCCTGAAACGCTGGGCCTCTATCCATCTTTAACTAGTCGGGGATACAAAAAATGGAGAAAACAATCCCCAATTTTCTCGAATGCCGTTAATTTGACTGTTTCAACCAAGGCAAATTTGAGTAAGTGTCTATCATCACAAGGAGTTGGTTATTATCATACACCGTGCAAGAATCTGCACTCACTTGTTCCCACTGATTTGAGCAGGGGTCCTCAGTAGTCAGTGGCACTGACGATTCTGGACCTCCAGTGGTCTGCCACCACAGACACAGATATTATCATCCGACACACCTGTTGGTCCATACCAGAATATGAGAGCTTCCCCCTCTGTCGGGACTTGTTTTTTATGATGTATGTATGTATAATATTTCTAGAGCGCAACTGTTACTCCAAGGAGTGTCCTGACACTAATGCAGAAGGCGGGTCAGCCGATGAAGAATGAGGGGAAGGACTTAGAAACTAGGAAAGAGACACGTTTTTAGCTTTTTCCAAAATAAGGGGGTAGCCTTGATGCATCTGAGTTCCAGAGGAAGTTTATTGCACAGAGAGGGGCCCAGGAGAGAGAAAGATCTGCCCCCAGACCTTGCCTTCTTAACCCGTGGAACTCTGGCAAGATAGAGGTTGACAAAGCACAGGTTTTTCCAGGGGAGTAGAGAACTTAATTCTAGCTTGGAAGTTGCTCGGGCCAGTTCCGTATAAAGCTTTCTGGGTAAGAAGCAAAATCTTAAAATTGACAAGGAAAACGATGCCCTGGTGTTCAACATACACCAGCTGGTTGACCTGCCCCTGGAGAACCCTCAAACAACAATGCGGGATCCCTTCAACAGGACCCCCTTGTTCCTGACCCTTAGTTCTTCCGCAAGTCTTTTTTTTTTTTTGTAAATATTTTTATTGGCATTTTCAGTTTTCTTCTAAGCACAAAATAAAAGAACCAAACAAACAGGTCATCACTGGTCAACACACCCTCGTTGCCCCCCGGCCATCCCCCCCCTCCCACTTCACACAAGGAGCCCAGTCAATAATCGGTCCGTGGAGTGCACCCTCGGCCTTAGTGTACATCACCGCCCATGCCCCAGGGCTTATCACACCTTCCGTGAACCGTGCAGGACCCCCCTCTCATCCCTCCATCTAGAGACCCCCCTCCAGGCCATGATATTTCCTCCATCGGGACCATACCCTGCGGAATTTCCTGGGGCAGCCTCGTGCCATGTATGTAACCCTTTCCGCAGCCATATATAGGTCAAGACTCCTCCTCCACTCCTCCAGTCAGGGCGGTGTGGGCGCTCCCCAGTATTTCCCTACGTCCCTCTTCTCCACCACCAGGGCCAGCACCAAGAAGGTCAGCAGCGGGCGGGCAAGATCCACGTCATTTGTCATGCCCAGTAGCACCAACTTGGGATCTGCCTGTAGTGGCACCCCCAGCACCTTCCCCAATTCCTCCAGGATCCCTTGCCAATACCCCTGAATCCGTGGGCACAGCCAGAGCGTATGATAAAAATTCCCTCCTTCCCTTCCGCAGCGTAGACACGACGTGTCCCCCACCCTTCCCATTTTGTACAGTCTGAGTCGGTCGAAATATGTCCTGTGCAGGATATTAAATTGGATCAGCCTCAGCCGGGACTTTATCGCCACGTCTCGTGGGTGCATGAGAACTATATCCCAATCTACATCATCCATCTCACCCACGTCTGCCTCCCAAGTTGCCCTAAGCGCCCCCATATTGTCTGGCATGTTGTTCATGAGGGTCCGATACGTGAGGGACACCGCCCTGTCCACCACGTGTGCCTGCAGTAGGCGTCCCTCCAGTGGCGCATATTCCGGGAGGGAAGCAGCCCGCAGCCCCTCCGCCTTCCAGGCATGCCTCAGCTGTGCATATTTGTAAAACTGCGTGGGGAGTAGGCCAAATTCCCCTCGAAGCACCGAGAAGGACTTCAGTTCCCCCCGCACAAGCACGTCCCCCAACGTCGAGATCCCAATGGTGTCCCAGCGTGTGAACCCTCTTAACTTATTCAGCTCCGGCAACCACGAACAGTGCCACAGGGGGGTCTGTCTACTTAGCTTCCTGTCCCATCCAATCTCCCGGGTCGCCCCTTTTCCAGATCGCCAGGGTAATTTTGGTGGCCGGCAGCAATCGCCCCGTCCTCTTGCCACCGTAAAGGTAGTAATTATAGGAGTGGGCGCCCATGACCGACCGCTCTAGGGCATATGTCGGGTGCATAGCCGGGGCATGAAACCAGTCATTAATGGATACCAGGTGTTCCGCCCAATAGTAAGCCTCAACGTTGGGAAGCGAGATACCCCCGCTGTACTGGTGCCGTTGCAGGGTCTTCAGCGCCAGCCTGGGTTGCCTGCCCAGCCATAGGAAGCCACGGACTTCCGAGTTAATCTCTCGAAAGACCCGCCTAGGAACAGGGTAGTATTCGTTTTGGAACGCGTAAAGAAACCTGGGCAACGTCATCATTTTAAACATGGCAGCGCGCCCTAGTAGTGTAAGCGGCAGCCGACGCCACCTATGTGCGTCCTCCACAAAGTTATTCAGGACCCTACCGACGTTCTTACCATAAGAGACACTTCAGTCAAGCGTTACGAACCCCCCAAGATATTGAAACCCCTCCGTCGTTGTCTGGAGCCTGTCTGGAAGACACGGCCATTCCTCCCGCCCTTCCGGATCGTACAACACCGACTTGTGCCAGTTGACCCTATAGCCCGATCGGGTACCATACCGCTCGAGCTCTGAAAAAATTACCGGGATCGTCGTGTCAGGGCGGGTAACGTAGAGAAGGACATCATCCGCATAGAGGGATATTTTTTCCTCCATTTCGTCTAAAGGGCCCCTCCGAAAACCCCTAATCCCCGGGTGTTGTCTGACCCGCGCCGCCAGTACCTCTATTGTCAGCGTGAAGAGCAGGGGGGACAGCGGGCATCCCTGCCGCGTGCCCCTACCAATAGGGAAGTCCTCCGAGGTGACCCCATTCACCCTTACTCGTGCCCTCGGTTCCGTATACAGTAGTCTCACCCACTGGCGGAAGACGGGTCCGAAGCCCATGCGCCCCAGAACCCCCTCCATGAAGGGCCAATGCACCGCGTCGAACGCCTTCTCTGCGTCCAGGGAGAGAAATCAGTGAGGATCCTGCCTGCCGCTCACCGCCTGAAGCCAGTTATGCGATCTCCGCAAATTCAGTCTCGTCGCCCTATTAGGGAGGAAGCCCGTCTGATCCAAGTGGACCAACCCCGGAAGCACCGACGCAGTCGGAGGGCCAGTACCGTCGCCAGTAACTTCACTTCCGTATTAAGTAGGGGGAGGCTCCCCTCCTTTCGCGCCCCCTCAAATAAGGCCAGCATATGGCGAGCCAGAAGGTCCGCTGTTTTTTAAAGAACTCCGCTGGTTCTTCCGCTAGTCTGACCAATGAATAGAGCCCACTCATTTGCAATGACTGTCTCTTTCGACCAGTTGGAGGCACTCATCCTCCATTGATGCAGCTGCTATTTCCAGATAGGATAATGCCTTCAGACAGCTCACATCCCTGATAAAATTAATATGCTCTTCCACATCTTCAGTGGGGTTGGCTACCCCTGACCCCTAATGCCTAGAAAAAAGTCTGCTGGTTTGTTGTTCCCCGCCTGGTACTTAATTGAAAAATGATATGTCTGCTTCCGCAAGATCTGTTTTTCAATTCTAGGGGAGGGCCAGATAGGACTTCCCCATGAACGGTGGTACAAGTGGCTTATGGTGCGTAATCACTTCAAAATCCTACCCATAAATGTCCAGGTGAAAATGTTGGCACCGTAATCTGATTGTCAGCACCTCCCTTTCAATTTGTGAATAGTGTTGCTCTGTATCAGTCAAAGCCCGGCTGCCAAACGCAATAGGACCCCAAGTGTCTTCACTCACTTTGCAGCAGTATGGCTCCCTGTCCTACAAGGCTAGTGTGAACCACCAACCATATGGGCTTCCGAGGATCAAAGTATCTCATTGCAGTGTCACTGAGTAATACCCCTTTTACCTCTCGGAATGCTGCCTATGGGCCATCTCCCCACTGCCACAGCATCCTCTTCTTTGTGAAAGACCTTAGTGGCTCTGTCAAAATGGCCAGTCAGGGAATGAATCGGACCCAGCATGTGGTTATTGCCAGAAAGCTCCGAATCTCCATCACAGAAAAGATGATGCTTTCACCTCTCAAATGTCATTTGCCTTCTTAGGAACCATGCTCACACCATCACCTGTGAAGATGAAGCCATAGAATGCCACCTTGTCAGTGAGGAATATGCACTTTTGTTGGTGGGGGTTGAGTACCCTCTCTCCTAGTCTTTTCAGTGTTGCCCTCAGCTGTAAGTTGTGTTCATGAACAGTTTGACATATATAAGTACATCATTACTGACATTTAGTTCTTCAGGTAATCTAGGCAGTGTCTAGAAGCATAGAAGATCCCATAGCTTAGCCTCTTGTATAGTCTCACCCTGGTAATCGTGCAGAACGCTGTGATGTTTCTACTTGCTTTACTCAGTGGGATTTGGTGGTGTCCAGCATTTAGATCTTAATTTGAAATCCACTGGGTGTCATTCAAATCATGTAATAAGTCTTTGATGATTGACGTGGTATACCTTTCTATTTGAGGGTACCTATTGAACAGGCTCAGTGGGCACCTTTCTATTTGAGGGTACCTATTGAACAGGCTCAGTGAGCAAATTTGCACAGCACATGCTGTTTTGGTTTTCTTGTTACTACTGTGGGGGAGACCCAGGGAGTTTCCCCTCCCACTTTTACAATCATGTCGAGGCCTGCAGCTTCCTTAGCTCAGCCTCTATTGTGTCTCTCAAATGGAAGGGGATCCTCTAATGCTGTTGGTTTCACTGACTTATCAATGGGCAGTTCTACCTGATTGATATTAAGGCACCCTAACCCTTTGAACAGCTAAGCAGATTCCTTTACAATGTCTTCAGCACTCCTGCGGTTCACCTGTCTAGCAAATGTCAGTTACATCAGCGACTCTGGAGGGGGCGTGGCTAGCCTGACCGGCGCTAAAGCACGCTCTGCACTACCGCAGCAGGGGGCTCCTTGATGGGAGCAAAGGGCTTCTCTGGTCCCAAAAGACTCACCATACACCTAGGGACTCCATTCCTCACTACATCTCATGCCAGGAGACGCACCTACACCGCATCCTTTGGAAGGGGCATGGCCAGCCTGACCGGCGCTAAAGTGTGCTATACATTCCAACAGCATGGACCTCCTTGGTGGCAGCAAAGGGCTTCTCTGGCCCCAACAGACTCACCATACACTTTGGAACTCCATCCCCCACCGCATCTCGTGCCACGAGGTTGTAACGTGCAAGAGTCTCCTATTAACCTGAAAACAGGTCTGCTTCCAGGGGAACGAAGAGAATTCCTCCAAACTTCTCAAAAACAGATCACCAATGAGAGAGTTACAATTCTCATTAAAAAGCACTGCTCGGGGGGAGATAAGGAGACGAGTGGGGGAGATAAGGAGACGAGTACCACCTCCGACCGCTTCAATCTTCTCTTAGGGAACAGTAAGTTACTCCAAGAACAAAATGTCAGGACTGCAGCAAAACTAACAAGCATTGGCATAGCCAATAGGTCTCGCCTTTGGGACCTTATAAGTGTTTAGCCATGCAACAGTTGCATAACTAAATACTTATAAGGTCCCAAAAGCGACACCTATTGGCTATGCAAAGCGATCGCGATCAAACATCAAAGCGGCCGTGAAAGTAATCGCGGTAAAGCGCGGCGCGCGCTCCCGCGCACTTGCACTGTAGCTGTAGGCTGGCCTGGTAGCACTTTTTGGAGCCCTCTCAATAAGTCTCGGCAGACCAACGCATGCGCTGGGTCAGGCGAGACCTAATGAATGTGTCCTCATCTAACGCAACTGGTGCTATGTAAAGCGCTCTGATACCCGATTCGGGTCAAGTTTGCGCTATATAAAACTATATATATATATATATATATATATATTATATATATATATATATATATATTCCAATCGAAAGCACTCCCAATTGAAAACACGTTGCGAGTGGTGTTTTCAATTGGGAGTGCTTTCGATTGGAATGTATAGCGGCCGACTCCAGGTCGCGAAAACACCCCATCGCCGACTGAGCGAGTCCGCAGCACTGCGAATTAAGGTGCCTAGGAGCAACGTGACCTGTTGGTGGACTACGAACAACAGAGTCGCTACACGGCACAGAAGGCAGACCCAACCGGGTAAGAGATACTTACAGGAGCGAGTTGGTGGGGTATTTTACAAACACTACAAGTACCACAATGCCTGAAAAGACACGCCCACTATGGAAGGCTTGAAAATCACGCTGCAAATGCGGTGTCACTGTTGCCCACCTGGTCTCCATGAAGCCTAGCCAGTGAACAAGGGAGAAGTTACCTGAAACGCGTATGGCCAAAGAGAGGCGCATGAACTGCTGAAACTGCCGCGTCAGTTACTCTGTAGCCTGCCAATAAATGATGGAGAAAATCACGTTGCGAGTGGTGTTTTCAATTGGGAGTGCTTTCGATTGGAATGTATAGCGGCCGACTCCAGGTCGCGAAAACACCCCATCGCCGACTGAGCGAGTCCGCAGCACTGCGAATTAAGGTGCCTAGGAGCAACGTGACCTGTTGGTGGACTACGAACAACAGAGTCGCTACACGGCACAGAAGGCAGACCCAACCGGGTAAGAGATACTTACAGGAGCGAGTTGGTGGGGTATTTTACAAACACTACAAGTACCACAATGCCTGAAAAGACACGCCCACTATGGAAGGCTTGAAAATCACGCTGCAAATGCGGTGTCACTGTTGCCCACCTGGTCTCCATGAAGCCTAGCCAGTGAACAAGGGAGAAGTTACCTGAAACGCGTATGGCCAAAGAGAGGCGCATGAACTGCTGAAACTGCCGCGTCAGTTACTCTGTAGCCTGCCAATAAATGATGGAGAAAATCACGTTGCGAGTGGTGTTTTCAATTGGGAGTGCTTTCGATTGGAATGTATAGCGGCCGACTCCAGGTCGCGAAAACACCCCATCGCCGACTGAGCGAGTCCGCAGCACTGCGAATTAAGGTGCCTAGGAGCAACGTGACCTGTTGGTGGACTACGAACAACAGAGTCGCTACACGGCACAGAAGGCAGACCCAACCGGGTAAGAGATACTTACAGGAGCGAGTTGGTGGGGTATTTTACAAACACTACAAGTACCACAATGCCTGAAAAGACACGCCCACTATGGAAGGCTTGAAAATCACGCTGCAAATGCGGTGTCACTGTTGCCCACCTGGTCTCCATGAAGCCTAGCCAGTGAACAAGGGAGAAGTTACCTGAAACGCGTATGGCCAAAGAGAGGCGCATGAACTGCTGAAACTGCCGCGTCAGTTACTCTGTAGCCTGCCAATAAATGATGGAGAAAATCACGTTGCGAGTGGTGTTTTCAATTGGGAGTGCTTTCGATTGGAATATATATATATATATATATATATATATATATATATATATATATATTTAGCTTCATTGAATAGAACATTGACAAAGCTTCCTTTTTGAAATGATGAGACAGTGAAAGAACTATAACGAGTCTATTCGAAGTTATCCCAAAGGCAGTGAAGAGTGGTACTGCTGCAGAGTTAAGATTTTATTTTTACATGAGGGCAAAAATGGAGAGCCCGATAGAGACTCGTCTCAGCACCTGCTTTTTAGGACCCGGCCCACTTAAACCCCTGCCACAAGCAATGCATGTTATTTGTACACGAAAGTGTGGCATAAGCATCTAAACTGTAGTGCATGCAGGCAGCGATCCCAGCTCTATTAATTATGCACTCTTCGGGGAATGGGGGTGCAGTTTTCCCACTCTGTAGATGCTGCATTCAATTGTGTTTTTGGCGATTGCACTTTCACCAACCGCTGCTAGGAGCACCATTAAGGTGGAAAACAATTAGGCGGGTGGGTAGAACTCCCTTGTTGTGAGTGGTTTGCTGGCGACATGCTTTAACAATCAATAGAGTGTTTAGAAGTGGACCAGCCCCAGCAGTCAGCACTGCACAAAACAAATGCTGCATATTACTCGATTGTTCACAACACACACCCTTGCAGTCCACACAAACACAGATGTCCAAGAAAACAGGCCTCACTCTTAATTTCATCGCCCGCATACCCACTGAATCAACGTGTGTGACCCTGAGCACATACCTTTATCCTGTGTGACTGATAAAAGACGAACGCTCAGAGTCCGGTGATGCGCTATACTTTAATAAACCATTCATCCATAATAGACTCGTATTTCACCACGCAGCAGGAAAGTGTGCCATGCGCATATAAGCGCTTGGATATGGTTTATGTAAATGCAACGTATCTTCAAACGGGACATACTACAAGTATAGCACAGTGTAGAAGTGATGTAGCCCCGATCCCTTCTGCAAACCATAACACAATGTGCCTGTGTGGTTAGGGCGGAAAATACATGATAGATTTAAACACACCGCATATTCCTGCTCCTGTTGGTCTAAAAAGCGAAGTGAACGAACTTAGTCCCCGCTTTTAAGCACCTCTTTCCGCAACCAGAAAGAGAAAACTGACAACCCCCGTCCCAGAAAGGAACGGCTGACACAGCCGTAAGGAACCCTTTCGCTTTTACGACAAGAAACCTGCTCTTCCAATTAAGGTTTTGAAACCCTGTTGTTTTGATGGTCCCGTGGTGCTTTGTGTGGAGGGGTTCTCTTTTGAAAAAGGGGGCGCAGAGCGGTTTAAATGGGTCGAAGAGCGCCATGGGGCGATCCCGGACTGAGTGAGGGGTGCAGAGACAACGCTGGAGACGGTCATGAAGAGAGAAGGCAGGACAGGTAAGGGTGCCCAGGTGTGAGCAACGCAGCGCTGGGAGAACGAGGAGGCAGCCACGTTAAGGACCGTGCATCAGGTCCCATGCTAAAGTGAGATAAATCAATGCGCCATTCACCAACATAAGTCCACCCAGGATGAGTACACGGACATTCGGCGGGCAGCATAAGTGCGCGCGTGCGCTGGTATCGAAAGTGCTGAATATCGGTTCGTAAACTTTGAGGAACGAGATTCCTCTGAAGATTTCCTCTGCGGAGGGCTTCGCACCAAATAGAACAGGTCTGTGCGTGTTGGGGTGGGGGGGGGGTCTTCTCAGTACCCCCACAAAAGATACGCATACTTACCTACCTAAACGTTGTTGGAAATAGCGAGTGGAGGGCTTGACGAGGTTTCACGGAAAGCGTAATAAATGTTGGCAGACTTTTTGGGGGGAAGTAGCAGATCACAATACGTCGATGTGAATAACTGGTACTACCATCTTCACTCAGGTCAAATTGGGAGGCAGGGGTCCGTTCTAAAGCTAGTGAAAAAATGCCACAGTATCCCCCGACCTCCACACCCAAATTAACAAAGATGATTGGACATATTTTTGTGCCTGCTTTAACTCTGCTGCAGTGAGTAGGGGGTAACAAATAGTGTGTAGGAGTGAGGTTACAGTGAAGGAGGGACGTCGTTTCTTACTGTTCCAATCAAAGATTACATTAAACCTCCTCCGCCCACCCCCTCCTTTTCCGTCTGTAACTCGAATGCAACTGAGCCGGACAGACACGGTTGTTGCTTGTCACGTTTAACCCTCCTGGCGGTGGAGCGGGTGCCTCAAAAAGAAAGCCTAAAAAACGTGTTTAAAGAGTTTGGAAGTTGACGAGTTAGTGTTTAAAGAGTTTGGAAGTTGACGAGTTACCCGCTGCTCACGGGCGCATCCTTATTAGGTGCACAAAGGGTTAAGGCTGTGGTGACAGATCAATGCCCCCTCCCCACAATGGGTAAAACACAAATCGGTGGATTCGTTTGTGTGCGCTGAATCGGCCTCGAGACTTCATTCAAGCGTGGCCAAGACGTCCGGAGTGTGTTTTGGAGGGGTGGGGGTCGCTTTGTTGTTGGACCTAGGAGAAACAAGCTTAAAAAAAGCATTAAAATACACAAGCTTTGGCCACGCGGCCGCGAAAGTGAAAGTGATCGCGATTTCGATCACGTGCTGCGGAGGAAAGACACATGGCGCTGCGCGCGTGCACGTTCACGTGCACTGAAGCTTTAGGCCATGGCAGCACTTTGAAAAGCCCGTATACAAAATGTCTCGGTCAGACCAGCGCATGCGCTGGATCAGGCGAGACCTAAAAAGGGAATCAGAATACATCCAATTATTCATTAGTCTAATAGGGACAATGCGCTATACAATAGTGCATGTCGTGTATAAACTCCACTTACCAATAAATATCTCCCAAGGACCTTGTAGGATAAGTCTAAAGTTACTGCACTTAAATCCAATGTGTGATAAATGTCTTCTTTATCGACCAGTAAAGTAGGCCAGGAGGGGAGGGAGGCGGAGTAACTTTTGAATAGGTTTGAGACATAAAGTGAAAACAGAAAGGCCTAAACTTGTGTCTCTTTAAGTGGAAGTAATGGGCAGGAGGCGCTGAAGCGGGTAGAACAGGAGGTGAGTGATCTGGGCAATGGTGCAGGAAGTTTGGAAGTACAGATGGGTGCTGGCAGAATCAAGGCTGACGGCGTCAAAAACAGACTTGAAGGGCTACAGAAAACAGCATCCTTCCTGGATTCCACACACGCACACAAAAAAGAAAACCGCGCGTCTCTGGGGTGCAGTCTTGGGTGTTGGTAACAATGTTGCAATGTAACCGCGTGTCTCAGGGATACCGTCTTGGGCGTTGAAAACAATGTTGCAATATAACCGCGATGGCAGGCGGCTACAATGTATCCCGTTACCCGTGTCTAAAGGATGACACATGCGGAAGTAAGAAACTTCAGTCAGGGCACAGCGAGGTCCAGGCAATCGGGAGATTCAGGCTAAACGGGCGTAATTCAGAAATACAAAGTGTCAGGGAGGCAGCACTGTTAGATAACGAAGCACGAAGCGGGGAACAGATTAAACAAGCATTGGCATAGCCAATAGGTCTCGCCTTTGGGACCTTATAAGTGTTTAGCCATGCAACAGTTACATAACTAAATACTTATAAGGTCCCAAAAGCGAGACCTATTGGCTATGCAAAGCGTCCGTGGGGCCGTGAAAGTGATCGCGATCAATTCAAACATCAAAGCAGCCCTGCAGCTGCGAAAGTGAAAGTAATTGCGGTAAAGCGCGGCGCGCGCTCCCGCGCACATGCACTGTAGCTCTAGGCTGGCCTGGTAGCACTTTTTGGAGCCCTCTCAATAAGTCTCGCCAGACCAGCGCATGCGCTGGGTCAGGCGAGACCTAAAAAGGGAGCGTGGACAAGTTCAAGGAACAGGAATTCAAGCAAAGGTTTTCGCCACTGGAGCAGAGTTTAACTTGATAAGGGAGTGTATGCAAATGCTTTCCTTCATGTCCCAGAGCAAAGTAAGGGAGCCTCTATAAAAAGAGTTACTCTTTATACTCGACATGCACTAAAGCCTAATATTGTGCCGTAGTACAGAGCATGAGGCTTGATTCCTGACAGAGGTGCACCTGCCCAGCATCCTCTGGAAGGGGCGTGCCCAGCCTGACCGGCGCTTAAAGCACAGGATGCGTGCGGGCCAAGCCCTGGCCAAGTGCGGGCTTGTCTGCGTCTGAACGAGGCTGGGCTGGGTTACTCCTCTTGATTTTTGTCTTCTGGGTGAGCCGGGATTTCGAACTTACAAACCGGAATAAGGTATTGTTGATGCAAGTGATTCTTTTTTTTTCTCTCTCTCTCTTCTTCTAATCATCTCTTCTAACATGAGGAAAATGAAAGCCGAGGCCAAAAACTCTACTGACAAAAGACCCAGAACCAGGAATTCAATTCTGTTTTACCTGAACAATGCTGTGGGGGCTCTTGCGGACTATAATTTGTCAGTGGAAGAACAATTAACAAATTTCAGACAGAATTTGGATATATTGGCTACAGTCTCGCAATTTGCGACTCGCAAAAGTGAATGTACAACAGTGTCTCAGACACTGTTTGCGATTCCCAATGGGGTCGCAAATTGCATGCCTCATTAATATTGATGAGGCAGTTGCAATTCGCAACCCCATTGGGAATTGCTAGCACTCCCAGGGATGGTGGCTTGCTGCGGTCAGCAGGCCACCATGTTTGTGACTGCTTTTTTAAATGAATCTTTTTTTTTTTAATGCAGCCCGTTTTCCTTAAAGGAACACGTGATGCATTTAAAAAAGAAAAATGAAACTTTTCAGTTTCATTTTTTATGGGCACCCATTCACAAAGGAGAAGGGGTCCCCTGGGGACACCTTCCCGTTGTCCCTGGGGACCCCTTCCCGCTTGCGAGTGGCTTACCACGCTTTTGAAAAGGGTAGTAAACTGCAAATGTTTTGCAAGCGCAAATCCGGTCGCAAAACAATCATACATTGCAGTCAGACTTGCTATTAGGAAGGGACGCCCTTGGCATGCCCCTTCCTAATAGTGAGTCGCAAACCATATTTTGCAAGTTGCTAATAGGTTAGCACCTCGCAAAATATAATTTGTACATGGAGCTGACCAATTTTGCGGTCGCAAACGGGCCGAATTCCCATTTGCGACTGCAAACAACAGTCGTATATCTGTCCCAAGATGATGTCTGGTTAAAGGATACTTATCATGTGAGAATGACAGCGGAAAAGGAAGCTTTATCCTTAGCCAAGCCATTATTTAGAAAATGTATTATGGTTAAAACAGGACACGGGATAGAGCCATACTTACTTTATGCTATGCCTACCCATCAGCGTTTTTTCAGGTTGGGTTTGTTTCATCAACTGCTGTATCCCGAGGGAATTTGGTATAAGTATACTGATCCCCCATATTGCACTTGCAACTTGGCCTTTAAGTGCGACACTTTGCACATTGTTATGATATGTCCTGTGTATGCACATCTTCGCCAAGGGTTTTTAAAACCTCTTTCTTTATCTTATGATTTTTATCAGGCCAGCTATTCTGCTTTTACAACTTTTAGCCTCCCATGCAATGTGCTACAATGTGTCAGTGTGTTTTTGTGGGGGTTTACAAAGCTGCACGTTAAGTTGAAACTCGCAGAGATGTTAACTATTGACATTTTTTAAGCTTTAAAGCTTATTTTAGTTAGTGTGTATATTTTTTGTGTTTTTGACATGATGATTTTTTAATGTACTGGTATGATTTTATTGTAAAATCGAATAAAGTTTATGATAATGACTTATAATTTTGCTGATGTGATCTTTTCTTCATGTTTTATATCAGTTGTGAAAACCCCTTACAGCGCAATCGGTGCATCACTGCCATATTTAAAGAGTCTGCTTCTCATCTTGCCAATGACCAGGCACATGGCATTTACTGATGCCCTATGTCAGTTAGGGTTGTGATCTCTTGGTCCAAAACCTGGATCACACACGAGGGTCTGGATGCTCAATGTTCGGTTGACTGTGTGACATATAAAGTGATGAAGATTTCCTTGTCTTCATCATTGTCTCTTCCCTCTCCATAGTCCCTAGCCGCACCATCCAGGCTTATTTGGCTACCCAGTTTGTCACTTGAGTGAAGTGTCTTGTTGAGCCCTGTTGATGCCTCCCCAACACACTAATGCAATATGATTTCTGTGTCCACAGTTGCTGCATGTTTTACCTTGGCCGCTACATTGTTCCATCTGGTTCACCTCAGCCCCACAGTACCCACAAGATTTCTGTTCAGTGGTCTTAATGATGTGAGACAATCCAGTCCCTTTCTTGGGTCCTGTTGTGTCTCTGATGGACATGTCGATTCAGAGTTTATAGGCTTCATTTCATTCAGCACTTCTTTTATGTGGATTTGCACCACAGTTGCTTTTATTTTTTCTGCTCTCACACTAGAACGTTTGTGAGAGCTGCCTAGTATCAGGATGTCATCCACCGTTTTTCCTGGTTCTCGCAATATAGTTTTCCTGTGGGCCTATGAACCTCAGTCTTGTATTATTTGAGCCCTCATTTGTTTTAGAATCTTCTCATCTGTACATGTCGAAGCTAGTTTCCACAACCTTGCATCAAGCCAATCAATGGTTTTGTGCTCGGATTGAATGGCTCGACTGAATATGAAACACTCAAAAGTCAGGGTTGAGTTGAGGGCAAAAATAGGCCTCAAAGGTTGCAACCACCCCCTTTTAGTACTCTTCACCTCTTGTATGAGGTAAGCTGTTGAATAGCTTGAACATCTCTTTTGCCATGTAGTGGAGCAGGAGGCAGCATTTCACAATTCCATCCTGTTCCTTCGTAGCTTTGAAATAATTGTTAGGCGGGCTAGCCCTTCACGCCAGTGGAGAGCCACTGTTGTCACGTTTTCCAATTCGCTGAAAGAGGGTAGAGGGTTTACAGCCACTCCCCACAAGAAGTATACGTGCTTTGTTGTAGGTGCAGGCAGAGGTTACTGAGCTCCTATGACTTGTGGGAGCATCTCCTGGAGATATAACTAAGGCCAGGTACACAGCCCCTTCCTGGGGAGCAGGCACAGTCATTTTCACCTGTTGCCAGCAGCATGTGCAGCCAGTGCTGAAACCATTCGTCAGAGCTGTCCCCATCAGTGCTTAGACCATTTCCCTGGGCTGGTCCCCCTGCTTTTCCCTTCTTTTACTTCTGTTTTTGACACTCTTATCTATTTATCTATGGGGGGAAGTATGGGAGGGAGGACAGCGGCCTGTAGGCCCAGAGTCACCCTTCTGACGGTATTAGAGTTGGGGGTCTGCTCACTTTGTTTCGCAGCATTTAGCTGTCTTATAGGTCTAAATAAACCTCTCAACTGTAGACTCAAGCAGGTACGCCACCTGCATTACAACCCGGGGACCTCTTGGGGCTTCAGGAAGGTAGAGCAACTGCCACCCTTCCCGCAGAAGCAATGTAGTGTAGTGGCGCTGGGATTGGCAGTTCAGTGCAGCGGCGTGCAAGAACCACTTCATATGCAGGGGCTGGGTCGAAAGTGCCAGCCCGTGTTCCGATCAGGCCCAGTTATTGGCTCTCGCAATAGCGCCTGGTCACCTGCGATTGTCCGCCTGATATTATCAGCCCATACCTCTTTGGATCTATACACTACTTGACCCAAGTCTCCTTCACGTCCAATAGGAAGGGCGGGACACATTTCTTAATCTAACCTGCCCTGAGTCCTCTAGGCTGTCACTTGCCCAAAAACATCGCTTCCTCCTCTGACCTAGTTTATATACCCTTACCTACTCCCACCCAGTGAACCCCCACCAATCCTCACCCATGCAGTTCATGGCCCGCACTACCACACTCGAACACCCCCAAGCTGCCATTCGAATATTGGTCATAGAGAGTTGCCATCTGAGATGTAGAGGAAATGGGTATCTAGGGACACTTACGAATGCTGTGGGTTATGGAGAGGAGCCATCTGGAGCACAGAGTGAAGGAGGGAATCCTGGAGCACCAGGATAAAGTCCTTGATGTTGTCTGCAATGGATCATGGACTTGTGAGGTAGCTGTGGGTGCTTAAATTGAAGTGATGACCTGAAGAAGTGGTATTTCGGGCCCTGGGCATGTCCGAGCCTCAGGGCATGTCAGAACTTTTGTATAGAAGTCGATTGGGTAATTGTTCCGGGAGGGGTTGAATTTGAGACACAACAAATTTGGTTGTCCTGGGGCAGTTGATTTATGGCATGAAGAGAGTATGCTTGTGACTCAAGAGATGGTAGCAGTTATCAAATGCCATTGGATGTGGATGATCACAACTTGGGACACTTAGTGTAGCATTTGGTAATGGGGCTTTGGGGGGGCTGGTGGCACAAAATAGGAGCAGTTACTTATTTACTCATATCTTTTAATTAAGATTTCAGATACAATGAACAATGGAAAGCATAACAAATGCAGTGTAAACACCCTTCCCCCACAGCCTCCTTCCAATCTTTCTCACTGATAAAGCAAGTAAAGTACTTTCCCTCACAACTGCACCACATTGGTAAATCCCCATTAAATCTCCATTTGTATGGAGTCAGTGGCCCACCAGAGCACCTTATATGAATAATTGCAGAGCTTTCAGCATGAGAGGCTGCAGATGAAGGTGTTCAGAATTAGAGAAATAGCTTAGCAAAGGAGACCAGATGCTGGTAAATTACCTTGCTGTGTGATTGAGGACATGAGTCAACTTCTCATATGCTAGTACTGCCGGAGTTTGCCATAAACTGCGCCCCACTAGGAGCCTCTGTCTTTTTTTATCAAAATTGGAGCTGCCCCCAACAAGTTTCACAGTAGGACTGTCTCACTTATAGTAAGTAGAGAGTAATGCTTGGGCAGTCCCATCAGATATGCAACATGGTTCATTAGTTAGACTTTCACCTCGAACAAATCTCACAGACAGATCTAGTAGCGGAGCACAGGAGTTAGATGCTATTACTACACAACTTTATAGACGCATTTAATTCCAAGTCCAACACCACGGAATCACCTCAAGCTCTGCTTTCTACAAAAGGGGATTCGGGATATTCTGAGAAATAATTCCAGTGCCACAACAGGAAAGTACAGGGTTATTACTCTCTCATGTTTGTAGTCCAGATGGCACGAGGAGAATTTCGGCCTGTCTTGGATTTGAGGACAGTCAACTTTTACATCCCCCTTCTTAAGTTCAAGATGGTGAGACTTCAAGCTATTTTGTCCTTGATATCTCCAGGCATGTTCTTGGCCTCTTCAGACTTAATGGACGCATATCTACACATCCATATGAGTCCTTGCTCCGTGAGATATTTGATTAATTTTTTAACTTTGGGCCAACATTATCAATTCTGTGTCTTGCACTTAGGCCTTTCCTCAGCCTCTCTGGCTCCTTTGGTGGTGAACGTTCATTTCCGGAGGTTGTTGGTTTTCCTTTACCTTGATGACTGGTTAATTTGTTCTTTTTTCTAAGGCTCCAGAGGAAGTCCAGATTGTTTGTGATACCCTAGCAGACCAAAATTTCCTTCTCAACCTCACGAAGTCACATCTTATGCGCTCTCGGGAACTCTTGTACATAGGAGCCTCATTCAGAATAGACTTGGGGAGAGTTTTTCTTCCTCTTTCTCAGCAGGAGGCCATACATTTTCACTCTTGTGACTTCCTGCCTATATGCTACTATTGATACCCTTCGCAGTGTATTTGGATGTTCTAACACTTGATACTTTGATGTTCTCTCTTGATATGCATTCAATAAACATATCTTTTGAAACTTAAGAAGTTGAGGGTTATTCCCAATGTTAAGTTAGTGGCCCAGACAAGAGCATTGTATGTCATAAAGTGTCCTCTAGTAATACAAGCTGTTTCTTGAATCTCTTCAAATGTACGGATATTGCCAGATCATGAGTGGTTATAAAACCTGCCTCACCCCATGAGCATGTGTCCCACAATCGGGCCTCCTCCTTGAATTGCAGTAGGCTCCACATCAGGATTTTTAGTTTGTTCACCGTGGTAGGGCCAATGTGCTTCACACATCATTTCAAACAGTGCTTGGCCCTTGGGCTAGTGCGGGCCACCCTATTACCACCCAGCACAGGTTCTTGTATCAACTTCATATCAAGCTCAGTCTCAAGTTCTAGATTCCCTGCAATTTTGCTTTCTCAGAACCATCTCATGGATCATTTCAACTGAGCTACTAGGTCGTTCACTTCGTAGTTGGGATCTCCCAATCCATTTTTGTCAAGTGGTGCCTGTATTTAACCTATGCCACTCTTGTTTTCCTCTCCCTCCAATGACATCTGGCAGCATGGCATGCCAGATTGCAAAAACAATTCCTGTGGTCAATGACTGGCAATGTAAAGAAAAAAACATAGCAAACTAAGTAACATGATCATATTTGAGAGGGTCACACCTACGAGAGGAAAAATTAGATGGATCTGCGTATGGCCATCACTGTTCTGCCAGTACTGCCGTCCATTGGCTTTTCATTGCTATGATGGATCTGCACCCCCAAATATCTGAATGTTTCCCGGTTCCTATTCAGGTGGAAGGTCAGATGGGCATTTGCTCTCCTCCTCCTCAATCAGGTGTATCGGGTAAAGGCAGGATTTCTCCCTGTTCACTCTCAGTCCCAATAAGGACGTTCTAACAGTTATGCATCTTTCTAAATCACAGCAGAGAATTCACAAATTTTCTGGGAATAGCCTTGAGGAGTTTGCTATATCTTAGAGCCTGATTTAGATCTCTGCAGACGGGTTACTCAGTCACAACGGTGATGGATAACCGGTCTGCCGAAATATAAATCCCATAGGATATAACAGGATTTATATTTTGACGGATGGGATATCCATCACGATTGTGACGGAGTAACCCGTCTGCCGAGATCTAAATCAGGCCTTTACCCAGGAGAGGTATCAGGCTCACTCAAATTGCTTAGGTCAATATATAAGCCTTTGCTGGAATACTTATGAGGTAGCAAATTGGCTGCCTCACTGCTGTCGTCTTCTTCCTGTTGAAGTTCTGAGGCCTGTACATCCAAAGCATCTCAATCACAGCCAAACAACACCCCAGATAGTTAAATCTTTAACTTGTAGGAAGGAGCTCTGCAAGAGGTTGGTCCTGGAATTTACCTACCCTTTTCTTTGATGAGGCAGGGTGTTCTTTGTATAGTTTAAGTTCCTTTATTAGTTTTGTCAGCATAAAGAACAAAATAATGTTACAGCAGCGTTTCAAGGCCCGTTGTCTTCTGGGACACTATACAATGGATTGCTTATCACCCCCCCCCAAATATCCCCTCCCACCAACCCCAGACCTGGTGGACATAAAAACAACCTCCTGTCTGTTTCAAGGAGAAGCTACCTGGCAGTGCCGCCCCTAAGTGGTGGGGGTGTGAGCCTCAGGTAATCGGAGAAGTCGTAGGTATTTGGGGCAGGTGAGTTTGCAAAATTCTATTGTCAGTATCATCAAGAATGGGCCCCATAGCTTAGGGAATGATGCACCCTGATTAGAGAGAGTAAGGGTGATACGTTCCATCCCTATTATGTGCCACAAACGGTGTAACCAACCCTGGTTTGTAGGAAGATGCCCGGTACCCCAGTGAGATAGAATATTTTGTAAGCCCTCCCCCAATGTGGTCCTATCTGTCTGCCATGCCAGGGCCTAAGGAGAATGGTGAGAGCATTGGGGAGATCTAGAACGATATAAGCCGGAAATCTGGGAAGGTCTATGTTGAAGTGAGTGTCAATGTCCTTAAGCAATTGCGACCAATAGGCCATGAGTTTTGGGCATTCACACAGGATATTTAGAAGGATACCTGAGGACCACATTGGTGCCAGCACTCTGGGGGCTTGGACGGATTGTACTTGTGCAGACTGTGAGGTGTGTAATACCAGTAAGTGACAATTTTCGTGGCTGTTTCAGTGCTTGCTATGTTATGGGCAGTGTGGCGCACCCGGTAGTAAATATCCCCCCAATCCTTCAATTATTTTTAATTTCCAACATATCTGACTCTTAGATTTAGGAGCCTCCAGAGTTGGGCCTATTATTCAATATAATTCAAAAACCAAACCTTTGTTAGACGTCCTAGAAAGTAGCCAACATTTAAAGGGAGTGAGTTGTCGCTCAGCTCCAGTGCGTATAGTGGGGTGCATCACCCAGTAATAAATCTGGGTGTAATGCCAGAGTTTCCACTCTGGAAGAGCGAATGTTGCAAGCAGGGTCTCAGAGCAAACTGGGCCCTCTAGATCAAACAGGTGGCAGATCGATCTACAGCCTGCCTGGTTCCAGACGTGGAAAGTGGGGTCTTGTAACCCCAGGCTAAAATCTGGATTCTTGACTATAGGTGTTAACGGAGAGGGGAAGGACGTTAGGCTTCCCCTTACTGCCGGTCTATCCCAAATGATCAGCGTTGCATTAGTGATAGGAGAAAGATACAGGGTTTTAAGCC
Organism: Triturus cristatus; assembly: GCF_964204655.1. Lineage (NCBI taxonomy): Eukaryota > Metazoa > Chordata > Amphibia > Caudata > Salamandridae > Triturus > Triturus cristatus. The sequence continues at coordinate 850,262,812 of NC_140582.1, forward strand.
GAGTACGCAGAGGGAGAAAGGGAATACTCTACAGCGCCCATCCCGCCAGTGCCCTATCCATAAACAGCCTGCACTTCTCTGATTCTGTGCACAACTATTCCACAAAGACCCTGAGTTGGGAGGCTTGGTAGTATTGGAGTGGAGGTCTGGTACTCCCAGGCCTACCCTCAGTAGGAGGCTGTAGCTAAGGTCTCTGCTTAGACGCGGCTGTTTATCTGCCCACACAAACCTGTTTAGCACCTGCTGGAGAGACCGCAGTGTCCCGGGGAGTGGTGGGTGTGGAGGTTCGGGGGGGGGGGAGGGGATGCAGCAGGGTGTGCCTGAACGAGGAACAGGACCCTAGGTAGAATCGTCATTTTGATTGCTGAGATTCGCCCCAACCAGCATAATGACTGTGTCCGCCACCTGCATAGGTCAGTTTTAATCTTTTAGACCATCGTGTAAAACGATCTTGCATCCGGTGGTGAGCTAGAGTGGACGCCAAATAGGGCCAGTGTACCCTGTTGAATGCTTTCTCAGCATCGACGGCCAGGAGCAATCCCTCCTGATCGAATATCTGGGATTTATATGTAATGTGGAGGATTCTTCTTTTGTCATCACTGCACTGCCCTTAGGGCACGAATCTGGCCTGATCCAGGTCAATGAGGACCGAAAGTAGAGGGTTGAGATGGGCGGCTAGAATGCCCATAAAGATCTAAAGTTCTGTGCTCAGGAGAGAGATAGGTCTGTATGAAGAGCAGTGAGTTTTGGCCTTCCAAGTCTTGGGGATTACCACGATTGCGGCCCTAAGCATGGGGGGAGGGGAATGGCGTGGTGTCTCCAATTGAGTTCAACCACCTGGTAAGATGAGGCGCTAAAATGTGGCAGAACACCTTGTAAAAGGAGGCCGGGAAGCCATCTGGGCCCAGAGATTTGGACGTTTTTTGGCGGGATATGCTAGAGGTCACCTCTTTGACTCGAATCGGTTGATCTAGCTACAGTGCCTGGTCGGCCTTCAAGGTGGTGGTAGCGATGTCTTTGAGGTATACTGTTACCGCCTCAGTGTGCAGGTCCTGCACTGGATAGAATGTCTGATAGTAATCGCAGAAGGATTCTGCGATTTGTGCATAGTCAGTCCATTCCCTTACTTCAGCGTCTGTTATCTTTTGAACTCCCGTCTCTTGGCGTTGAATACGCAGCCGGTTGGCTAAGAGGCGGTCACAACGGTCGCTGCCCACGTAAAACCGGTGTCAGAGCTGGAGTGCTGCGTATTCAGCTCTGTGTCAATACCAGCCAGTTGGGCTCGGGCCGCCTCAAGTTGTCTCCAGGGGCCCCTGTTCTCTTGTATATCCACTCAAGTTCTAGAACTTGGCGAGTCAGGCATTCTCTTTTATCCTGATGAACCTTATTGTCTGCAGATGCTATGGCAATTCCCCTCTAACGGCCACTTTTAGGGCTTCTCATAGAGTAGAAATTGAAACCTCCGGGGTGTCCTTAAACGTCAAGTAGTCAGTGATTGTCTTGGTTATCTGTGTGATAACCTCTGGCCGTTGTGGTAATGTGTCCCTAATTGGCCAGGTCCATGAGGACGGGCTGGGAGCCGGGACTGCAAGAGTCACTCTCACGGCCGAGTGATCATATAAGGAGTGAGGTTCGATCTCCGCCGACTGAACTGCGGTGACCACCCCAGGATTGCCTGTCTTGAGGGCATTGATAGAATGTAAAGTCCTGGGTGGGCGGGTGTGTGGATCTCCAGATGTCCACTAGGCCTATGTCTGTCAACCAATTTAACCCTGTTGGGGAGCGCGCCCCTGCTTGGCCATGAGTTGAGCAGTCGAGGTTCTTTCACTAAATTTAGGTCACCTCCCAATAGAGCCAGCCTGTCCTGCGAGCCCATTGCCTCCGTCACTGCCATGCGGAGAAAGAGATCTTGTCCATCGTTGGGGGAATATAGAGGGCCTACTGTAATGGTGCTGGACCCCAACGTCAGAGAGTATGCCAATAGTCTGCCCTTTATTTCAGCCTGCTTTGGTCCTACTTTTCCCCCAAAGGTATGATAAATTAGGATCGCCACCCCAGCTGGCTTAGACGGGAGGGATGAGAAGTATTGGTGAGGAAAGGCTTTAGATAAGCCTGTGCTGGTAATTGTGGAGAAGGTGCGTCTCTTGCAATAAACATATGTGTGCCCTGGGCCGGCTTTAGAGCTGGTGACGGCCAGTGCGAAAATGTTTGTTGGCGCCCCCCCAGTGACCACCTCCGCCACGGATTCCCTCACCACCACCCTTTAACAGTGCCCATGTCTCCGTAACCACTCTTAGATGCATATTTAGCACTCTCTCTCAGATGCACATATAGCGCCACTCATACCAGTGTAGGGTGTCAGGGCACTTTGCATCACACACACACACATTACACAGAGACAATCAATCATATGTGTATAACTCAGCATATAGGATATGTTACATAAGACAGAGGACTACAAAGGTGTAGGAGTCACGTCATCAATACTGGTAGGCAGTATAGTTTAATAGTGCTTGGTATAGAAAACCACAAACTCAGAATTTAAGAAAGGAACATGATAGTCGGGGGTTCTCTTTAATAATGACAACAGATTTCTGTCCAAATTAATCCTTTTAGCAACATTAATATTTGCTTGAATCTGTACTTTGCAGCGTGCATGCAGTTCTTTGATAAAAGTTAATAGTTCAGTTCAAAGTGCATAGAATGTAAATAGGTCAATGGGTTACTGCTTTTAAAGGAGCCATCATTTTGTTACTTGCAATTTATAAGTTCAAATCCTATATTAGGATTTTAACTTATAAATTGCAATTAACAAAATGATGTCCCTTTTAAAAGGAGTAACCCACTGACCTTTTTACATTCTATGCACTTTGTAATCTGCTCAGTACTTGTTTTCTGCAACAGGTGTATTAACCCTCTGCGCTACTTTTGAGTGAGTCAAAACCCTAATAAACAAAGCTCCATCTCTCTTCATGAAGAACATTAATCGCAGGATTTATCCTGACACTTTTTTGTTGCCTGGAAATAGCTGGAGGGAACTAAGGCAGCAGCAGGTGCTTTAAAAAACATAATTACCTTGCAAACACGGCGCTCCACGGAAGCCAGCACCCAGTGCGGTGGCACCCGTCGCACCGCCTTAGAGACGGCCCTGTGTGTGCCCCTGTGTTTTCTAAATAAGAGAGGACCAAATTCCGTTTAAGTGAGTGGTTGAGGCCCTTGACATTGAGGGTGAGAACCACTAGCTGGTTAGTCACGGTGGTTTCCCATAGTAAGTTGCTCTAATAGTTGCCCTGTCTCGTTTCCCCCACCACTATGTGACTGAAAAAGGGAGACAGCGTCATCTCCCAATGGTGAATGACTGTCAACCAAACATGTAAGCTTTGTTCCTAGGTGTAACCAACAGTGGCGGCTCCTCTGCTAAGACGAAGGAGCATCACCCCACTGCTCGTTGAGCAGTGGAGAATACAAATAAAATGATAATAACAAGAAGTTATTATCATTTTATTTTTCTTTGCGACTTAAGCCAGGTCAGATGGGGTGTGGCAGGGCTGGCTCACCGCAGAGTGTGCAGGAGTGGTTTGCACTCCCTCCCTACATGCGCATGATGTTTTGACCGGCCCTCTGGGGCCGACCAAACCGTCATGCGCACTTGGCATGTTCTCCATTGGGCTGTGTTGCACTGTCATCTAAAGTGTTAGCTGCAAATCCCCAAAGTTCCGACCAAGTTGTGCCTCTGGAGCAGATGTTCTAATATATATATGCATATATATTATCTACTGGCGGTCGCCAGTAGATAGTTATAGTTAGGACCTTGTTTCCATAGGAAATCTGAAAATTCTATTTTGAATAACTTTGGCGCCGGGTGACGAATCCTCGCGAATTTTTCAAAATAGGTGGGGCGCTCCGCTCCTACCCTGAAAGTCTCGAGGTGATTAGTCAAGCGGGGGCCGATAAAAAAGGGGGACCCAAAACACGTTTTCCCCATGCATTTTTCCATAGGGACCTTCAGTCCAAGGTACAGCCCGAACGGCTGAACAGAATTACTTGAAATTTGGCAGAGAGGTAGTCCTCAGGTCAGGGATGTGCCTTTTGAATATCTGGAGTCAATCTGTTCAGTAGTTCCTGAGAAAATTTCAGTCAAAAGTACATATATATCTATAAGCGCGCACCGTGCGCGCACGGTGACGTGTGCGAGCGCAATTCTGATTGGTTGTTAGATGTCAGTAAACATTCGAATCGGTCGAAATCAGGAAGTGGCGGCCGCCATTTTGTCTCTCGCAGTCTGAGGCAGTGAAAAACAAAGGTGGAGAACGTGAAAAGGGGGCAGGGTGGACAGTTCCTGACCCCCTAGCCTTTGTCAGGGGGTCACTGAAGGACCCCCAAGGGTGAAAAAAACATAAATTTTTTTGACGAAAATGCACGGGGTGCGCATATGGTGCGCGCACGGTGCGCGCACAGGACGCACGGTGCGCGCACGGCACGCACAACGCTTCGTGGGCGCTCAGTGCACGGAGCGCACCGAGTGTCCACACCACGCGCACGGGGCGCGAAGCGCACCGTTCGCGCATGATGCGCGCACGGTGAAAAACCTGAAAAAAAAAATATTAATAAATACATAACTTAGCATTTAAAAAACCGTACAAATTCACTTAAAAAACCATAGGTTTCACACACGTTATAGTTAGGAATTAGCATTTAAAAAACCTTGCAAATTCACTTAAAAAACCATAGGTTTCACACATGTTATAGTTAGCTGGACATTTCCCTCGTAAAAAACCAATGAAATTCCCCCGTTATAGTTAGTGCAGGCAACTATAACTCACGCGACCGCAATCCTCTGCTGATGACGTCAGATATTTCATCACTGATTACATATGTGTCTTTCTGAAAAATAAATATTTGTAATATATGTATAGCTAAAGATTAATGGAAGAAGACATGGGTAAATAGGTGTCTAAATAAAGTGATGTAATATCTGACGTCATCAGCAGAGGATTGCGGTCGCGTGAGTTATTGGTTTTTTATGAGGGAAATGTCCAGCTAACTATAACATGTGTGAAACCTATGGTTTTTTAAGTGAATATATATATATTCAGGAACGCTCATCTGCTACTCCTTCCTTTGGAGAAAAACGAGAGTGGACCCAATTCAGTGCGTATTCAGTGTTTATTCAGCACACAACATACCGCCATGATGCGTTTCGGCCGTTACCGGCCTTGATCACATGACAATGCCAGGGGGTAGGATCTTCCCTTTTTAAAGTGACAGTGCTCAATAGCAGTATTAATTAACATGGAAAACATACTATCATGTATGTTGCAATATATGCTTAAATGCATCAGTATTATCCAGTTTAAATACATGATAAAACCATTGATAAAACAATACACAGTCTACAATGATTAAAACCAATTTTTCAAAGAATTATCTGTATAAATACAAAACATCTTTAAAATGTTTAAGTACCAAATTGACTGGTATTGTACCCATTGTTCAAATAAAACTCTGCTATTCTAAAATTAAAGTGACAAGTGCCTGGGTTACCCAACTAGGTGCAAGTCTATGAAAAAGTGCAAAGTGCAAATATATGTGCAATATGAAATATATCATGGTTTAGCAGCAAGAAACTATTTTAAATTAAACTAATGTAAGTTTGTTTTACATAGATAAAATCATCCTGGCTATTTCTAAGGATGTCTTGATACAAGGCTTAGGTTATATGATCTCTGGTTTCCTATTTACTTAATTATGCCTATAATTGATTACCGCACAGTTAGATATATTTGCATATATATATATATATACATATATATATATTCACTGAAAAAACCATAGGTTTCACACATGTTATAGTTAGCTGGACATTTTACTCATAAAAAACCAATGAAATTCCCCCGTTATAGTTAGTGCAGGCAACTATAACTCACGCGACCGCAATCCTCTGCTGATGCTAATACTGTATTTAGACACTTATTTGCCCAAGTCTTCTTCCATTAAATTTTAGCTATACATATATTACAAATATTTTTTTTTCATAAAGACACATATGTCATCAGCAGAGGATTGCGGTCGCGTGAGTTATAGTTGCCTGCACTAACTATAACGGGGGAATTTCATTGGTTTTTTATGAGTAAAATGTCCAGCTAACTATAACATGTGTGAAACCTATGGTTTTTTCAGTGAATTTGCAAGGTTTTTTAAATGCTAATTCCTAACTATAACGTGTGTGAAACCTATGGTTTTTTCAGTGAATTTGTACGTTTTTTTAAATGCTAAGTTACTTTACGCCGTTCGTGGCGTGCGCGCCCACTTAACGCAGTTCGTTCCGTGTGCGCACGGTGCGCTTCGCACACCGTGCGCGCACAGTGAGCACGCGGTGCGCTTCGCGCACCGCACGCCCACTTTACGCAGTTAGTGCCGTGCACGCACGGTGGGCACGCGGTGCGCTACGCGCACCGCGTGCCCACGTTACGCTGGATGGGCCATGTACGCACGATGCGCTTCGTGCACCGTCCGCTCACGGAGGACATATTATGCGCTTCGTTGTGAAAGGTAATCTATTAAATGTTCTATTAATTTATATGCAATGCACAAAAGGTGCCCTGCAGGCACCTTTTGCACACGGGGGTGGGAAAGTGTGGATACTTTTTTTTTTTTTATAATTTTTACCGTACGCGTACGGTAAGCGTAATCGTCGTTTTTTCGAAAATAAATAAAATTGAATTTTTGGCCTTGGGGGTTCTTTGGGAACACCTTGAACAAGGCTAGGTGGTTGGGAGCTGTCTAACCTGCCCCTTTACATGTTTTCACCCTTTGTTTTTCCTCCCCCCCTCAGAGTGCGAGAGAGAAAATGGCGGCCGCCGCTTCCTGGTTTCGACCGATTCGAATGTTTACTAAGATCTAACAGCCAATCAGAATCGCGCTCGCGCACGGCACCGTACGCGTACGGTAAGCTTACCGTAAGCTGCCACAGATATATATATTGATTTAAATGCTATTTTCTCAGGAACTACTGAACAGATTTACACCAGACCTATAAAAGGCACTTCCTTGACCTGTAGACTACCTCTCTGCCAAATTTCAAGTAACTCTGTTCAGCCGTTCGGGCTGTAGCTGTGTCTAAAGGTCCTATGGAAAAATGCATGGGAAAAACGCGTTTTGGGACCCCCCTTTTTTCTCAGCCCCCGCTTGACGAATCCCCCCGAGACTTTCGGGGTAAGAGCGGAGCGTAGCGCCCCATTAGTTTTGAAAATTTCGCGAGGATTCGTCGACCGGCGCCAAAGTTATTCCAAATAGAATGTTGCGGTTTTCCTATGGAAACAGGGTCCTAACTATAACTACCTACTGGCGACCGCCAGTAGGTAATATATATATATATATATCTAATGTTCAAATACAGCTATATCATTGATATTGCCTTCCGCCCTAAATTAATTAAGGGAAAAATATACATTATAGCATATGCTGTACTGATGCGAACCAATATCAGATAAAACATTTACTGGGGTAATCCAATATTGCTCTAACCCTATCAAGGAGGAAAACCCACAAATGAGGATATAAATATATTATATCAAATCATTTCCACAATATAAAATTAGATAAAATTTGACTAAAACCTAGTAACAAAAAACCATGATTAGAAAAACATTATGCATAAAAGAATAGAAAAGGATTATATACATATTTAAGATGTTATACAAAACCATTATTGCCATGTGGGCATCAATACGTATGTGTACATGTCTTCACTCGTATTCAGGCCGCTCGGTTGCTTTGTGTCCAACTCAAGTATATATCTAGTCTCAAGGCGTCTGAGCTTTGCCTCCCTGGTGCCTCCTCTTTTGTGTGGCGGTACTGCATCTAAAACAAAATAATTAAAGTGTTTCAGACTGCGATTGTGTGTATTCTTAAAATGCCTGGCAACAGGGTAGCTAGGATCTTTATTCACAATTGCTCTAGTGTGTTGTAATATCCTTTTCTGCACTGCCAATTTAGTGCTGCCTATGTAATACAAATTGCAGCTGCATACTAAAGCATATACTGCATATTCTGTTTTGCAAGACAAGTGCTGGCTAATCATTAGGTTAAGCTCACTAAATGCCGTTTGGTATGAGGTCTTATTAATGCCAAACTGGCAGGCTTTACAGCTTGAACACTTATAAAAGCCCTTTCTAGCCGTTAGCCATGAACCTGATTCTTGATCCTCTGGGCTATTTCTGACCAAGGCATTACCCATTGACGCAGTTTTTCTATACGTTATTGTAGGCTTCTTGGAAAGTAAGCCTCCAATTATTGGGTCTCCCACTATAATGGGCCAATTGCGTCTTATGATAGACCTAATCTGTCCTTCTTGTCTTGAATATGATAGTATTAGTCTTGTTGGTTCCTTAGGTCTATTATCTTTTACACACTGGGCTTTTGGTTTATACTGGAGTAGATCCTGTCTGGCTCGACTTTTTGATTTTTGAATTGCTGCATCTATAATTTCAGATTTGTAACCCCACAGAAGGAATCTGTTCTTACATTCCCTTTGCTTGTCCTCTGTATCATTTTCTTCGCTACATATTCGTCTTATCCTCAGCATCTCCCTGTAGGGGATGCTATGTATAAGATGAGGAGGATGAGAACTCGATGCATGCAATACTGCATTACCAGCTCTTTTTTTTACGATAAAGAGACGTTGCCAGTTTGTTATTAGCTATATATACTTGGACATCCAAAAATGTTATACTTTGACTACTGATAGAAAAAGTAACATTTTAATTCACATTGTTGTTGTTAATTTGTGAAGTAAAATCCTTAGCACTCTGCTCTGAGCCATTCCATACAATAAATAAATTTTTAATGAATCTTAGACATGATATTGCCTTTTCGGTATAGGTGCGCTCATATTCCTTCATGAGGACCAGCTCCTCCCACCAGCCCATAAACAGACAGGCGTAGCTGGGAGAGAAGCTGGCCACCATTGCCACCCCCTGTATCTGCTGATACATATGATTTTTATACATTAATAAATTATTTTCAAGACAAAATAATAACATGTCAATCAACATTTTGTTGTGCTTAGCAAATTACATAGGCCTATTGGCTAAGAAATGTTCTACCGCCTTGATGCCATCTTGATTCTTGATACATGTATAAAGTGCAGATACATCTAATGCTATTAATTGGTAGCCAGCTTGCCATTTGATTGTTTAAATTTTCATAAAAAAATCACTGGTATCCTGCACGTATGATTTAAAGTTTTTAACGTGTTCCTGTAAAAAAGAATCAATATAGATAGACATATTTTCCAGTGGCCCATCACACGCCGAAATGATGGGTCTACTCGGCGGTTTGTTTAGACATTTATGAATTTTAGGAATAAAAGAAATTACTGGAATCATTGGAGTTTCCTTTTTCTAGTACTTGTATTCCTCCAAGTTCAAAAGGCCCAGACACTTCCATGCCAGGAGTTTTTTGAAAAAATTATCTTGTGTGCTTTTGAATTTTTGCATGGAGCTCTTTCGATAACAGTCAGTATTGTTTAACTGCGAAGCCGCTTCCTCCGCATAATCTTTAAGGGGCCACAACACTATGTTGCCCCCCTTATCCGCATTCCTGACCACTACTCCTTTTTCGTTTTTCAAATCTTCTATCAGTTGGTGGTATTTTCTTTCTTGGTTGGTGACCTTGCTTTTTATCTTGTTGGTGTCCATGTACAACTTCTTCACTTGCACCACCACTTGTTCATTGAATAGATCTAGAGAGTCTCTCGGCATGAGTGGCACAAATTTTGATTGCTCTTTAAATGTAGTCACTGATTTTGCACAAGTTTCATAGGATGGTGACATAAGGCATTGAAAATTATTGTTCAGCTCCTGACTTGTTTGTATCTCCCCATCTGCTCCTGGGTTTTGTTCCAAATTATGAAGATCTTTAAGTATATCCAAATCTGCTACAGTAAGACTGGGTTGCCTTATGCTAAATTTGGGGTGTCAGTGTCCTGTATTTGCTCAGATGGTTTAGTCTGGAGTTGGTGAAATTTCTTAAGTTTTAATTTTCTTATGAACTTGTAAATATCTGCCCGAGTGTTTGTATAATCAAAGTTAATTGCTGGGCAATAAGACAGTCCCAAAGCGAGTAGCTGTTGTTCTGCCGCATCTAGATTCATGTTGGCCAGATTTATAATAGTATTATCTTTGGAGGCAGGGATTAGGGAACCGAGAGGCGTTATTATTTGCGTCTCCATTGGTCCCGTCCCCTCGCTGGTTTTGGGTTGCCACTGTTGCCCTCGTTTTCTGTCTGCTTGCCTGCCTTCGTTGCCGCCTACTCTTGGTCCGTCGTTTTTTGCCGGTTTGCTGGCTAGGTCTAAGTGTTTCCGTTCAACTTCTCCTTAGATAGTCCAGCTCTTCTCCCAGTGATAGCTTTATCACTCTTTGATCTGGCCTGCCTTTTGCTGACTCCGCCTCTGATTCGCTCTCCACAGCGGAGCTAAGATCAGATGCCGGTGTTGGCTCTCCCTGATCCTCATTTCTTGATGGTTGGGTATTTGCGGTGGCATTCCTAAATGAATCGTATTTACGGGCAAAAGTGAAGATTTGTCCATTGATATAGTCATCCTTATCACGTTTAAATTTGTATATTTTCCTTAGTTTTATTTTTTCTTCTTCTTAGTTCAATCTTACAGTCATTTCCTCGTGTAGTTTTTTCCTCTGTTGTGGTTCGCCTGGCGTTTTAATCTCATCATTCAGTACGTCTATTTTTGCCTGAACATCAACCCGGTCTGACTCTGCATACTTTACCAATATCTGGACAAGTCGGCGAGAGGACGAGAGGACTCTGCCATCATGCGTGGGTTAGGTGTCTCATAACTGTGGGCTAACATGATCCGCAGCCCCCTAGGGATCCTTCCCATGTCTAAGTACTTCTGGAGGGATTTAGCTTCCCACCACTTGGCTTGTTCCTGATGCATATATTTTTCCAAGATGCGGAAATTGTCTTTTAAACTTTTCGTGTTCCCTGACGCCTCGTAGTATTATCGTCATCTTGCTGCTGTTCCTGCTGAGGAGAGTCCGAAAACATTTCCTCCGCTGCCGACTCGCGATCCCTTAGCGCTGCAGTGGACATGTCGAGTGCTGTTTTATTTGATTAACTGTTACTTATACCCACTTAGATGAAATACTAGAAGAAGGGACAGCAAGCACACACCTCCCAACCTATTTGGTCGAAATTCACAATGCATTGTACCTGGGATGCCACCGGTGATTTCCAGCGAAGCTGCAGCCTCTTTTGTGACTCCGCTCCTCCGAGCAACCGCCTACATGCGAGCTCTGCTCCCGCTGACCCACCTTCCTAGGTTGAATTTTGCGCATTCACAGGGGGCTTCCGTGGATTCCGTTACCGGAACAACAACCATGTACTTTCGGGTTCGCCGATGACGCTGATGCCCGCCTCCAGGCAGTGATGCCGACGACCAGGTTCCGCCAGAAAAGATGACCTGCCAACCACGTAGCCAACTTTCGGGGAGGGGGTCCACACAACCGGAGGAGGTCAATCCGGTAAATATTCAGGAACTCTCGTCTGCTACTCCTCCCTTTGGAGAAAAACGAGAGTGGACCGAATTCTGTGCATATTCAGTGTTTATTCAGCACACAACATACCGCCATGACGCGCTTCGGCCGTTACCGGCCTTGATCACATGACAACGCCAGGGGGTAGGATCTCCCCTTTTAAAGTGACAGTGCTCAATAGCAGTATTAATGAACATGGAAAACATACTATCATGTATGTTGCAATATATACTTAAATGCATTCGTATTATCCAGTTTAAATACATGATAAAACAATTGATAAAACAATACACAGTCCACAATGATTAAAATCAATTTTTCAAAGAAATAGCTGTATATATATATATATATATATATATATATATATATATATATATATATATATATATATATATATATATATATATATATATATATATATATATATATATATATATATATATATATATGCTGCAAATTTCCAATGAAGGAGAGTCGACGCCGTGTCGTTCAGTCAATCTGATTTATTGTCAGCTGTTAATGTCAGACGCGTTTCGCCTACCCAGCAGGCTTGCTCACTAACATTTCAATAAAGTTTTGTCATCAATTTAACTGAAAGTGTTGCCGTGTCATGTGAGGACTACAAAACATAAAAAGTGAAGACAGACTTGTAGTTTTAAGTTAAGTTCATCATTTTACACCAAGCAAGTACCGTGCCTTATGCAAAAGTTGGATTGATTGTTCACATTACAAATGCATGTGCAATATATATTTTCATTTGTTCGTAAAAACACCAAAACTGATGAATATTAAATTCTTAGATTTTAACATCCTAGTTTTTAACAAACACAATCGCGCAGTTCAGACCATTCGGCAAGTCGTATTCAAGCTCTTTTACGCCTAAATATTACTCAATGTATTATAATGCCATTCACTGCCCCAGTGGGTCAAAGTACCATAATCAATCATATGTTACCATCAGTAAAAGTCACGTGACCAAATCACAAATATTTCTTAAATTGTGAACGCCTAGTTCCATTATTTTGCTGCACATCAACCTTTGTTATTTAAGGTACTGGTTTTGCCCTAGTGGGCTGTTACTCGAATCCATATTTGGTTTGACTTTAGATAATTTCAAAAAACTATTGTTTTAAAACTAATTAGCTGTCTTCATCACCCTCGTACTCATAGTGTGTGTGAAATAAAACAGTTAAAAAACAACAACAGGATCGGTAGGGCAGTGAATGGCATTATAATACATTGAGTAATATTTAGGCGTAATAGAGCTTGAATACGACGTGCCGAATGGTCTGTGGTGCGTTAAAAAATGTGTAATGTGAACAATCAATCCAACTTTTGCATAAGGCACGGTACTTGCTTGGTGTAAAATGATGAACTTAACTTAAAAATACAAGTCTGTCTTCACTTTTTATGTTTTGTAGTCCTCACATGACACGGCAACACTTTCAGTTAAATTGATGAAAAAACGTTATTGAAATGTTAGTGAGCAAGCCTGCTGGGCAGGCGAAACACGTCTGACATTAACAGCTGATAATAAATCAGATTGACTGAACGACACGGCGTTGACTCTCCTTCATTGAAAATTTGCAGCATATTAGGACCGAGTTTCGGAGGTCCGTAATGCCGACGGAGGTGGTTGGCTCACCGAAACACAAGTGGAGTGTATATATATATATATATATATATATCAGAAAGTAAGAGACATTTTTTTGCTTTCCTGTCTCGTTTCTATAAATATTTTTAAAAGCTGCAAATTTAAGTCTCATTTTTAATTCTGTTGATTTGATTATTTGTTGGCTTTGGGAAGTTTTTAGAAACATACCATAGCGGCGGTGCAATCTCACTGTGCCGCCTTGTTTTTCAGTTTTCTCCACTTTAGTGCTGATTTATGGGCGTTGCAGTCTTCTCTCTGCTTGTTGATCTCTGCACGTCATTTAAAATGGACCCGTGGCAGAGGCGTGCAGCGGGCGCACCGATGGCATGCCTAAGGCAAGCCAATCTATGCCCTTCAGCATCCCGAAAGCAGCATGTGCCAGCCACTATGCTCCTGTTTTGCAAAACTCCATGGTAAACTTGAAATGCTGCAAGGAGGATTTTCCTGCCCTTAACAAATCTGTTCCTTGTCCCTAAATACCAATTCCCTCAAAGGCAGATACTCCTCTTGTCTGCACACTATGTAGTTGGTAGCCTAAGGTATCCCCTCTAGTATCATATGTGGCAACATTTCCACTAATAATAATAAACACCCTTCAACACCCTTCTTGTTAATGTACAGTATCTCCCAAAGCATGCACCCTGCAGTCATGACCGGATATGTGATGAGAGACCTGAAGTCCTTTTTATTACGGAAACCTGGATGTCAGCCTCCTCTAAACCTTTGTTGGAAACCACTATTCCAGCGGGATACAAGATTCAGAATTTTGGTCGTATCAGTGGTAGAGGTGGAGGCGTAGCATAATTTTCATTGACAAATATGTGTGCACAACGTTTTTGGTCATAGTAGAGGCAGAAGCCCTTGGTTTCAGCCTAACTCTTAATGCCCAACAGTCGGTCAGAGGCTTTCTGACTTATCCTCTACCAGGCACGGTTGGCCCTTTTCCTAACTCCCTCAATTAAGCAGCAGCGCAGGTCTTAGTATGCTTCTCTCATTGCATTATACTTGGGGATTTTAATATCCACTGCAATTCCCCCTCTGATAAGGACACTCTTAGTCTCATCGATGTCACGGTCCCTCTTGGCTTCTTTCAATCAGTTGTTAACCCTACGCACACCGGGGGATACATTATTGACCTGTTTTCTCTAATAAACATTTAAGTATGTCTGGCCCTCACCCTCTCCCATGAACCGATCATTATCTGATCCAGTTTGGTTGGGAGGTAATTTTACATGTAAGCCAGAAGACACCCGCCCTCACTGGCAAACCTCGCCTCTTCTCCAGAATTTCTCAGGACAGTCTGCTAACCGCTCAAGAAATCACGGCACCTACCTTTTCCAGCACTCTTAATTCAGACAATCAGGTCTGTTACAACTGGATTTGTTCCTCGTGGAACAGTTAAGCCTCCCCACCCGCCTCACCCCAGACACACGTGTGGAAGAGTGAAACTTCCCTTTCCCTAGTTTAATGAACTGCTCCAGCAGGCAAAAAATAACTTGTAAGAAGACCGAAAGAACCTGGGGGAGTCACTTTAGGTTGGAAGATAAAATTAAATATAAGTTAGCACTCAAAAAGCTTCACCAATCTAAAGAATTCTTCAAAAATATTTTTTACAAGGGAGAGATGAAGGCAGATAGCAAGTCAACTGAGAAATTCACGATTGTAAAAAAAATCCTTGATCCCACAGCATGTCATTGTAGTATAAATCCCTTTGCTGAGTGGTGTGAACAACTAGATCTCTTCTTTAAGGATAAAATCACAGATATTCAAACTAGTTTAACTACAATTAATCTACCAGACATCTGCTTTCCTTCCCCTGATGCCATTAACTGCATATTCTCTTCTTTTGATCCTATTTTGATAGAGGATTTGAAACTTGCCATTCTCAATCTCGGATCAGGTTCTCCCTCTGCCCTCTGCCCCCTGGCTCTATTTGCAAAGTACGTGGATGCAATCAATCCTGTGTTGAACTCCCTTCTTAATAGATCTCTGGCATCTGGGATTTCTCCCTTCCACCTGAAAACAGGCCAAGATTCTGCCTATTAAAGAAAAAACTAACGCAGATTACAAGTAACTACATACTCATGTCCCTGTTGCTAGCTTTGTCTAAAATTATGGATACATTTACGGAGTGGCAGCTTTCCAACTACCTAGAGTCCCAGAGGCGCCTCCACCCTAGCCAGTCAGGGTTCAGACCTAAATTTAGCATTGAAACTGCACTCCTGACAGTGTCTGAAGAGATCAAATACACTTTAGATTATGGTGGTAAAGCTGTCTTGGTCTTGTTAGACCTTTCTGTTGCTTTTGATTCAGTACGGCATTGCAGACTGCTTGCCTTGCTTATCTCTAAAGGCCAACCGGTGAAACCTAAATGTTGGACCAGAGACACCAGAAACATCAACCCTATTGTTCTAGCTACTTTTATTAACAACATTCTACCTCATTCACTAACATCACAAACACACAAGTGATTATTATATCACCTCAATGTCTGACATCATGGATGCCATTGTGCCCAAACAAATGAAAAGGATTCCGATCAGAAAACCTAACCCTTGGTTCGACCACAGCCTGAATGATGAAAACTGCTCACTAAGAGCAGCTAAAAGAACTTGTAGACTCTCTCCCACTCTGACTAACATCGGAATCCAGGAGAAGGCACTGGAATGGATCATCTCCTTCCTCGCCGGAAGGACACAGAGAGTCCGCCTCCCCCCGTTCAGATCAGAAGCCACCAAAGTCATCTGTGGCGTACCACAGGGATCATCACTCAGCCCCACGCTGTTCAACATCTACATGAGCCCCCTCGCGGCCATCGCACGCCAACACAACCTCAACATCATCTCCTACGCCGACGACACCCAGCTGATCCTCTCCCTCACCAACGACCCCGCCACTGCCAGAACCAACCTACATGAAGGGATGAAAGACGTAGCCGAGTGAATGATGAACAGCCGCCTGAAACTGAACTCTGATAAGACGGAAGTCCTCATCCTGGGATCGTCGCCCTCCGCCTGGGACGACTCCTGGTGGCCCCCTGCACTGGGCAGCGCACCCAAACCAACAGACCACGCACGCAACCTGGGCTTCATCCTGGACTCCTCCCTCTCCATGACCAGACAAGTCAACGCCATCTCCTCGTCATGCTTCAACATCCTACGCATGCTACGCAAGATCTTCCGGTGGATCCCCACCGAAACCAGGAAGACGGTCACCCAGGCCCTCGTCACCAGCCGACTGGACTACGGCAACTCCCTCTACGCCGGAACCACTGCAAAACTCCAGAAAAGGCTCCAGCGCATTCAGAACGCCTCAGCACGACTCATCCTGGACATCCCCCGACACAGCCACATCTCCGCACACCTGAGAAACCTGCACTGGCTCCCCGTCAACAAGAGAATCACGTTCCGACTCCTCACCCACGCACACAAAGCTCTCCACAACCAAGGCCCAAGATACCTCAACGACCGCTTGAACTTCTACACTCCCACCCGCCAGCTTCGATCGACCAGCCACGCCCTCGCCGCCGTCCCCCGCATCCGAAGAGCCACAACAGGAGGAAGATCCTTCTCCTACCTGGCCGCCAAGACGTGGAACTCCCTCCCCACCCACCTCCGCCTGACCCAAGACCACCTCGCCTTCAGGAAGCAACTCAAGACCTGGCTGTTCGAGCAGTAGCGGACCCCCCCTCCCCAAGCGCCTTGAGACCCTCCGGGTGAGTAGCGCGCTATACAAATGCCTTGATTGATTGACTAACCTCAATGTATTAAAACTTAGAAGCAAAGTCTATAATAAGCATATCAGAAGATCCAAAACATGTTTCTTCAAACTACAACTTGATAGGGTTGAAAACCATCCTAAAAAACAGTATGAATTTGTCAAAAATCAAGCTAGCAGGAAACCCAATCCCTTTTCTTCCTCTACGAACTTAACTTAGTCCAGTTGCAATGTATTTTCCTTCTTCACTGAGATAACTGAGAAAACTAAACAAATTGACACAGTACATGAAACTATTCTAAAGCTCCTACCATTCACTGCCATGCCCCCCCCCCCGTCTCTCAAGGAGTCCACTCTGAAAGCCTATCCCCTAAACCAAAGCAAAACACCTCTTGGTCCATCTTCGAGACATTTAACAAAACTAACATCTTAAATCTACTGTCCTCTGAAATATTCTAACCACTAAATCGACCCCTTACCCTCCAAACTTTTCAACGAGATTAACCACTCCCTGCTTCCTTTATGGGTCAGGATTATTAACGCTTCCTTAACTGAAGGCTCCATACCAGACTGTAAAAAGTAGCCAGGTCAACCCTATCCTCAAATAACCCTATGCTGATCTTTCAGAACCCAACAACTACTGCCCTATCACCAACATCCCAACTAAGGCCAAGCTCATTGAAAAATGCATACATCACTAGCTTTGTAGCCACATAGATCGAGTCCTACTCCTTGACCAATACAAATCTGGTTTCAGACCAGGTCACAGTACCAAAACAGCCCTGATCCATGTCATCTATGATGCCCTGAGACTCCTAGACCAGAATGAATCCTGCTTGATCTGTCAGCTGCGTTTGATACTGACAATCATGAGAATCTCTTGAACCTCCTAGAGAGCAGGATGGGCTCATTTGGTACCTTGCTACAATGGTTCTATTCCTTCTTACACACCCTATCCATCCAGATGCCAGTTACGATTTGGGTGTCCCAAGGCTCCTCTCTATCCCCCATCCTTTTCAACCTACTCATGGAACTTCTGACTGAAATCCTCCAGCTATCCAACATCTCCTATCGTATGCTGATGATACGCAACTCTACCTGAAAATCGCCTCTCCGAAAGACATCGGCATTCATTACAGCACACTGAAAAAAATGCAAACACTTGCTCACACGCAACCACCTGAAACTCAATGCCCTCAAAACTGAATTCCTCTTAATCTCTACTCCCAACTACACTCTGAACATCAAAGAATGGCTCTGCGATCTAACAGCCCTGCACTGTACCCCACTTGTTATAACCTCAGCAAATTCACTGGGAATAATCCTGAACAATTACCTCTCCATGAATGATCACATTAGCGCCACCACCAAAGGCGCCAACTGCAGTTACTAAGGAAATTAAAACCTTTCATTCCGACTGCTGATCTTAAGACAGTAGTTCAAGCACTATTGATTTTCAAACTAAACTATGGCAGTGCTATCCTTTTGAGTCTATCAAAAGCAAAACTGACACCTCTGAAGGCAACGTTTAACGCAGAAGCTCATTTCATTACTTGCGTAAAAATAATGATCACTGTTGGAAACGGCTAGCGTGGTGCAGAGCGGGCGGGCCAAACTCCGGAGGAAATGTGCAAAGCATCCACGCAGTACACACAGGCGACACACAAGGCACACTACAAAAAGAGACACTACACCAGCTTAGGTAGAAATAACTTTTGTATTGTCAAAACCACTAGGTGTCAGGTAATCTCTACACTGCGCCAACTGGCGCTCGGTTCCAATTTACAGGGGGGAATTATGTACAGGGCAGGGCCAATCGGGCCCCTGCCGGAATCATTGCGATTTACAGATAAAATAATTGTACGTGAGAAATAAAGCTCCCATCCATCCACATTAATCCTGCAATAAAATACATCAGGGCATGACGTGAGACATTAGGCCGGAACACCTGTAACGGAAACCTCACAGCATCACAATAAACATGACCGTCCTGGGCATCCCCTGAGGCAGGAAATTAGGTTAGGCAGAGCATCAATACATCAAACCCTGGCATCTGAAACTAGCGCGTAAAACAAGGCCTTAGCGCGCAAGGCATGGCAACTAAACATAGCGCTGCCCGGGGCAATTGAATCGCATTTTAAATCAGGCATTTACCCTAGCGCTGCCCATATCAATTCAATAGCGCCTTAAAACCAGGACATATGAACATAGCGCTGCTTCTTGCCAATCAATAGCGCTTCAAACATGGCCTGTAAATCTGGCGCTGCACATAGCATAACATTAGGCCAGAAATGCATTTAATTATAGTCCCCGGAATTCCAGTAGGTCAGGGCATCCAAGGTTGTGAGGAGGAAGGGACACTGGGGGCGGGCACCGGCAATGTACCCCGAATTCACCCCCTATCACTCTGCATTATATTCCTCCTCACCGGCTTACTGAAGAGCTCCCCGGGCCGATTAGGCACACGTGGCAGCTGCCCACTGCCAGTCGGGGCAGCTGTACCGAGTCCAGCCAGTTCCGGCGAGGTGGAGGTCCCTGCCAGGACCTGGAAGGCAGGGGGTGTCCCTACAGTAAGTATGGGCCCCACGGGGCCCTCCGGGCATTCACCGGGGTGGGCACCGACTATGTGCCCCGACTTCGCCCCTCCCCACCAAGGCAAGCGCGGACCACGGCCCCACGGAAGAATACGGACCCTGGGGGCGAGCACCGGCAACGTGCCCCGACACTCCCCCCACTCCTCAGTGGCCCCACTCACCAGGACTCTTCTGCCTGCTCCGGTGTGGCTCTCGGCCTCTTCTGCCCGCCTCCTGGGCGCTCGAGGGCTTCCGGTGAGCACGCTTCGCCTTCACCCTGAAAACGCGGGGTAGGCTCCCGATGTAAGGAATAAGTGCCGAGGCAGTGGGTACTCGCGCCGACGGCGATATCACGCGGGGTGGGCTCCCGCTGGGCTCCTCAGTAGGCTGGCACACGGGGTAGGCTCCCGATGTGTCTTTCAGCGCCCAGCTCTCCCTGGCCACACGCTCCTCACCTCCTTTGGGCCACGAGGTGTAGCGCTTCGCAGGCGCTAGACGGTCCCACCAGCGTTAGGGGCAGTGCACAGTCACTTCCAAGATAGCGCTCACCAAACCTAGCACTCTCCTTCCAGGGGCTTGTAAATAGCGCTCTCCTTCCAGGGGCTTGTAAATAGCGCCCTCCTTCCAGGGAGCTTGTAGATAGCGTTCTCTGGTCCCTGCCCCTTGATTGAGGATTTCTTGAGGGGGGGGGAGTTGCGTTGGTGGCTGCAGACGGACTACTCAGTCTCTGCCTGTCGTCCCTGGATTCTCCTCTCGCCGGGCCAGATCAGTGGGTAGTTCAGGATCCCTCACTCACTTAAAGGGCAGTGCCTAAACCCTGTCACCTTCAGAGGCATAGGTCCCTGACTGATCCTACCGCCTAAAACTCCTGCGAGGGCTTCTCCAGGTTTGCGTTGCCCCAACTATAGCTTTCCCTCGCCCTGTGGACAGTAGGGGGGGGTAGGTAGGCTCAGGGCCCAGCACACAGGCCTATGTGGCGGTAACCCCTGGCAGCAGGTCCCCTCTCTCCCAGGTCCACCCTCTGACTGACTGCATGGCAGCCCAGCTCCGCCCTTTAGACGCCCCTCACCCCACCTTCCAGACAGTGCCAGAAGCTTCTAGAAGCGTCTGGGGAAACTGGCTCTAACTGGCCTAGGGGGAGGGGTAGAGCACCCTGGGTGCCAGGCTTCCCTCCAAAAGCTGGGGCTGCTGGGAAATAATGCCTAGACTGTCAACCCAGCTCAGTCAAACGGCGCAACCACACAGCTTTGGCATCCATCTTAAATCACATTTTTAAAATGGGGAAACTCAGTCTGCACACATTCATACAGCATTCATATGTGGTTCCACAGAAAAGCGAAACATTTCTGGGAAAAGGGCCAAGTCCAACAATCACCCTCACCTCTGACCTCAAGACACTGAACTGGCTACCCTATGAGGTAAAGATCCTCCTAAACATTGCTTGCCTGACTCACAAAGCTCTTCTAAACAACACCTTAACTTACCTGACCAAGAAACTAAACCTACCAGGTGAGAACAGAACTTTAAGAAGCACAGGCTCCCTTCTACTAAAGCCCCACAAATTGTTAAAAAGGAATACCTACAATCGCAACCTTCTCCGGAGTCGCCCCCAAAATGTGGAACTCACTTCCCCCTGAAACCAGATCCCACCTTTCAATGGCCCTATTCAAACGGAAAGTAAAACAACTACTAATGATCAGATTCCTTCCCCAATGATGTTGCAACCTCTCCGATGATACTCTATATATCTTTTGAAAGACTACCCCGAATCAAGACTACTTACGAGGACCCCCATCCGCACTTTTGTTGTTTTCCAGCTTTTTTATACTCATATGTGAATTTCCCAGGTTGTACAGCCCTCTGATTTCCTAAAAGATCACTTATATATGCTTCTCTTTCTGCCTCCATGTTGTACAGCTCTTTAACAACCGAAAGGGTCGTGTTCACATTCTATAAAACTCAATAAGTAAAATAAATACATGACATAGGCATCAGGATTATGGCGCTAAAATGGCTTAGATCCAAAAGGTCTGGCTGCCACCTTTCTTGTCTAGTAAGAGTAGTGTCTTGCTGGGAGTGCCCCAGGGCTCGGCTCTCAGCCCAACTATGTTTAACATCTACATAACTCTTTTGGTAACACTGGTCGAGTCTTTTAGAGCAAAGATAGTTCTGTACAATGATGACTCCCAGTTACTTTTCTCTTTTAAGAAGGATGAGCCAATTGACCATGATGCCATCAAACCCTGCTTATATGCGGTCTTTCAGTGTTTAGGTTTTAATCAACTCAAATGCAAAACTGATAAGACTGAACTTCTCATCTTTGGGCATCATTTCATCTTGAACCTACAAGCTCACTGGCTGGGCGAGGCTCCTCCACCTAACCCTCAAATATAAGTAGTAAAAAACATGGGTGTGAAGGTTGACAAACAGCTGACTCTACATACTCAAACTAATATGATGGTTGGCACATGCTTTGTTTTGTTGTGAATGGCCAAAAGATTCCTGCAGATCCTCTCCCTACCTGCAAGGAGTACTGTTCTTCCTGTCCTTGTGGTCTCCAGATTGGACTATAACAATATCCTTTACGTAGGACTTCCACAATACTTGTTACAGAAATTACAAACAGTTCAGATGCAGCGGCCCGTCTGGCTCTTCAATTACCCAGACGAGCTTCAATCTCGTCCCAATTGAAGAACCTGTACTGGCTTCCTGTTAAAAAAGGATCCAGTTTAAGACCTTGACCCTTATGCACAGGATTTTGTACCAGCCTGGAACTGCACATATGTTCTGTAGGATTCAACTCTACTCCCTCCTTAGAACTCTGCACTCATCCCTTGGCCATTTTGCCAAAGTTCCAAAGGTAAATCGTGCAAAAACCAGAGGCAGATCCAGCTCCCTCTTGGGCCTGCAAACTTGGAACAGTGTGCCTGCTTAGTTCCCTCTATTTTAGCAAACACAACAAGATGATGGACGGAGCACTGAAACTTTTTCAAGCACTCACCTCCAGGCGAGAGATTTGGGTTGAATCCATCATTCTTTTGCTCACTACGCCACCCCAGTTTGGACCAAGCCATATGCAAATCAGTATTGACTCTGCACCTTCTGGGAACAGCCCAGCCCAAACTGCCAGGCCAGGTCCTCCCTGGACCGGAAACAAACCTTGTGGTACTGGTTTTGAAGTTTCACCCTTCATCAGCCAGGCTAGCTCGAATCCAGTGGCACAGCAAGCAAGGGACCTACGTATAGGCATACCCTTGGCCTCTTAGGGCAAACATAGCAAACACAAGATGATGGACGAAGTGCTGAAACTTTTCAACCACTCACCCCAGTCAAGAAATCTGGGTTGAATGTATTGTTCTTTAATTCTCACTATGCCACCCCAGTTTGGACCTAGCCATATTCAAGTGAATCTTGACCCTGCTTCCCCTGGGAACAGTCAAGCCCGAGCTGCCAGGCCAAGACCAGAGCAGGGTCAACACTGATTTGCATATGGCTGAGTCTAAACTGCAGTGGCATGGTGTGCAAAAAAACAAAGGAGTTAAGCCCAGATCTCTGTACTAGGGGTGAATGTGTGACATTGTTCAGCATTCCGTCTATCAATTTTTCTTTTTGCATTTGTTGCCCTAAGTGAGAAGCGTATGCCCAGCGTGGGTCCCATGCTCACCATGCCACTGGAGTCAAGCTAGCCTGGCTGATGAGGGGTGATACACCAAAACCGGTCCCTGGATGCTTGTTTCTGCTCCAGGGAGGACCTGGCCTGGCACTGTGGGCTGGACTGTTCCCATTGGGAGCAGGGTGAAGACTGATTTGTATATGGCTGTATCTAAACTGGAATGGCATGGGGTGCAAACAAATGATGACTTTAGGCCCAGATCTCTGTACCCGGGGTGAATGTTTGACATTGTTCGGCATTCCGTCCATCAATTGTTCTTTCTGCATGAGTTATGTCTAAGTGACAATGAACTGTCTTTCAGAAAACAACTTAAAACCTGGCTTTTCACTCATTAATGTGCTCCTTAAGGCTCTCTTACTTTCTAAACTTGCGCTGGGACACTCCCAGGGGTAGGCGTGAGCTTTAGAAATCCCGATATTCATTCATGTATCACAGCAAATCTAAATTGTAGGGCGCGTACCAAATTTAAGACTGTGTTATTTTGAGTCAGCTAAACAATTTTGTGCAGTTGCAATCGCATTCAGGTTGTGTGATGGGCAGTGCTTAATTTATGCTCGTGGATACAGAGGGTTGGCACCAGCACTGATTTTGGGTGACCAGATTAATTTTATTTCAACATCAGACTTTGTCCCAGAAGAATAGGGAAAACAAGCAGGAAAGGGAGAAAGATTTGAAAACAACGAGTACACCTTACAGAAGAGATCTAAAAGAACTTGAGAATGACAGAAAACAGGAAGTGTTGATTAGTGAAAAAAAGAAAGAAAGAGGCATGAGGAGGAATCACGACTAGACTTTGGTATTCGGAAACTTCTGCGTTCGGCAGCACCAGCTGCAGGCTCCGAAAAAAAACCCTTGGGCCCGGATTATTTATTTATACATTTTTTACCGAGGGTTATGAACGTGAGCTCGCTTAATGCATACACCGACTGGTCTGCCTTTTAATTTTACAGTAACAACTATTTCTGTCACGCGCTATCGGATGAGATCTCTAGCACATATCAATGTTATTTGCATTTGCTGTGTAACACGCAAACACAGTTACAAAGACCTGGCGAGGTTTGCCGCTCCCTTTCCGCCCACTACCTAAGCTACGGCAGGAACTTCA
The DNA here is from genome assembly GCF_964204655.1 of Triturus cristatus. Lineage (NCBI taxonomy): Eukaryota > Metazoa > Chordata > Amphibia > Caudata > Salamandridae > Triturus > Triturus cristatus. Next base: position 850,287,089 of record NC_140582.1, read on the forward strand.
AACAATGCCTCTGTTCAGAATATGGAAGCATTTCAGCGTGGCGACATCGGTACAGAGTAGAGAGTCTGTTTACAGAATGTGCGTTTCATGCCGGGCAGGGCACTCACCGAAGCCTCTGGTATCCAGGGGTTCTAACAGTCTGTCCAAGGCACGCTGCCATGCGCCATTGACGTCCTGCCCCCGCCCCGCACAGCTAAACGGTATTTTTTTTCCCATGAACACCAAGTACTAATCTGAAGTGTAAAGAGAGATGCGCTTTATGAGCCTTGGTGAGTCGGTGACCTCATGCGTGAATCTTAACGGACACTCATTAGGTTATGTTGACTTCACCCCTCGCTTGTCAGGCAGTGGGTGGCTTCGTTTCAACACCAAGGTACATTTTGTCTTTGTTAAAGTCTATTTGGGTATTTTTTTTTAAATCTCTGTTGCATAAAGTGGTTAATTAATGTTCATATTTTTTTCTGACCACGGTCTCCTTGGTCTGTGAAACGGACACCACTGCTGGTAAGAGGATGGACAAAGAACAACAAAAATAACCGGGCGCCAGGCAGTTAGCGGCAAACTTCCTTACTCCGAGTCATAGCCTTCTCCTCACAGTCCTGACCATTGAGCACTCAGGGGCAGATTTATGACGACTGGTGCGTCCCTGCAAATCAGCAATAATGCGCCAGATAAGATGCGCCATGCAAGTTTACCCTTGCGCCACCACAGATGCGCCGCATTTACTATGCGGCGCATCGAGGCCCAAGGATTAACAGATGCGTGACGCACCTTCCATCGGAAGGGTGGCGCATTGCTGGAGTCGTGTCGCAAGCACGACGCAACTCCAGCAATGCTCGTGGCCTGCCCATACATAACGTGGTGTGTCACGCCTTATGCTTGCTTCACGCAGGCGCAAAGTTTTGATGCAGGAGCGTCGGAAAAGTGACTGAGTGGAATCTTGTAGATTTCACTCAGGCACTGTTAGACCTGGCGATTTCTGGTTGGCTAGGGCTTGCGCCAAAGCCAGGCAGAAACCACCACTCTAGTCAGGGCAAGGAAGTTACACGCCAAAGATAACCCCTGCTCACCCCCTTGGTAGCTTGGCACGAGCAGTCAGGCTTATCTCTGAGGCAAGGTGTAAAGCGTTTGCGCGCGCACCCAGCAACAACACCCAAGGCCCACCACAAAGGAAACTCCACACAAGGTATTCTATAAAAATAGCCTTTGTATTATACACAACACATTAGATAAAAACACACACTTTACAATGTGCCAACAGGCACGGGCCGAATTTACAAGGGATTATATATACAGGGGACAGGGCCACATGGACCACTGTCAAGAATTAGCACTTTTAGATATTTAGCACTTAGCACCAAATATAAAATTACTGTAGCACAAAAATAACATATATAGCACACAACCAGTACTTACTGGTAACAAGAAAGTACCACCTACGCAACCCTAACCACCTTAGGAGACTATCACGCAGGGACTCAGAACCTCCCTAGTACCACCGGTACCAGGGGAACACAGCCACCTAAGTATCACAATACCTGTATGGGAAAACACACATTACACATGATGCCTAAAACATTCAGAGGTGCAGAACATGGCACATGACGCATGACTCATTCAGAGGTGCCGGGCAGGTGAACACATGACGCATAAAACATTCAGCGGTGCTCTGAAAGAAAACACATGATGCAGAAACTACATTCAGCGGTGTCATAAAAGGAAACACATGATGCATCAAAAATACATTCAGAGGTGCAGGTAGGAACATTAGCGAGAACTCTCATGAGCCACCACCTGTGGCAGTCCCTAGGCCAAATGGCCTTGTCAGGGCTAAGACGCCCTGTGTCCGGTCAAGCTGTGCTAGCTGCGCAGACCAAAACGAGAAATGTCCCCCACCTAAACGTGGCAGCTGCCCACTAAGTGCTGGGCAGCTGTGGAACGAACTCAGGCACCGGCGTGCCTCTGGGGCCTCCTCTAGGGCTCTGTCCATACAAAATGCCCCCTAGAGCCTGTCGGGACTCTATGCAACCAATGCGCCTTCGTTGGAGTCCCTCTGGACTCTGAGCACAAATAATGCCCCACGTCGTCGGAGCCTCGGGGCTCAAGAAACAATGCCCCCAATCGTTGGAGTCCTGCTCAGGGACTCGCGAGCCTCACAGGCTCGTGAAACAATGTGCCCCCTTCGTTGGAGCCTCGGGGCTCGTGGGCCTTCAAGCTGGAGCCTTGGGGCTCAACACACAACCACAGCCCCCTCGAGCCTGTCAGGGCTCTACGCAATATTGCCCCCAACGTTGGAGTCCCACACGGGGGACTCGTGCACACTCTATGGCTCGCGCTCGAGAGACAATGCCCCCAAACACATGCGCGGAGTCCCCAGCCCTCTGCACTTACCGGGCTGCCTTCAGGGGACTCCCGCGTCGTCTACTCTCACTGCTCCGGCGGACGGGAGGACTCTTCTCCACGCGGAGGGGCAGGCACCGACAATGTGCCTCGCGCCCCCTCCACACCAGCTCCTGCCGCCGCGCTCCTCTCCTCAGTCCAGCGCGGGGTGGGCTCCCGCCTGGATCTTTACTCTCGGGCCGAGTGCCCCGGGGCGCAGGGTGGGCTCCTGCCTGCTCCGGGGTCCTGATCAGCCGCGACGCATCAGTAGGAGACGGGGTAGGCTCCCGCCCTCCTTCTCTCAGGTCCGGTTGTTCCGGAGGCCCGCCCCCGGCCCGCCTGACTTCCTGGTCGGGGCCGGAGGGCGAGAAGTTTTCAAGCTCGGCAATAAGAGGGGTAGGCTCCCTCGCCAACGAGCACAACGGCGGGGTGGGCACCCGCCGAACCCGGCAGACACCGGCAGAATCGCGGGGTGGGCACCCGCCACCAGAATCCAAGCGCTCACAGCGCTACAAAGCAAAACAGTGCTCCCAGCGCTATAAGTGAAAGGAAAGCGCTTCCAGGCGCTTTAGCAAGTCCAGCAACCAAAAGTTCTGGCAAAGTTCTCCTGGGCTATGCAGCAAGGCAGGGGGCCAGGCTGGGCCCAGAGCCAGCTCACTGGGCCTCCAGGCAGGGAGGTCGTCCAAGTGGCGGTCCTCTGGCCCAGCAACAGCAGCAGCCCCCTCAGGCAGGATCCTGGAAGAGAACACCATGTAAGGGGACACAGCCCCTTTTTATACAGTAAATCCTTTGTCTGCAAGGTGCAGGGAAGGGGCGAACCAGTTCCAACAGGTTCCTGAGCCCTTTGTTTTGCTCAGCCCCTCTCCCTATTCACTGGCAGGCCAGGGTCATCAGACGCACCACAGGGGCCGGAGCCAGCAGTGTGTGGGGAAAGCCCTGTCCTATTCAGGACCCAGGTATACTCCTCCCCAGCCATCAGTATGCTAAAACTCCCATTCACCACTGGGTGACTCCTCCTGTCCCTGGGGATTTCCCTAGTCCGTCACATGACCTCACCAGCCAATCGCCAGACAAGCCACACATTTCATACTGCACACTGAAGTGCCCACTTCTAGAAGTGGCACTTCCACACTAGGTACATGCACGCCACACACATCATCGCGCAGCATTCACTCACACGAGTCCGCACATACCAAACTCGGGCCTGCACACCCCACGCATCAGGAACTACCAGGACACATACATTCCCCCATGCATTCCTATGGGAGGGCAGGCCAACCTCACAACACGCACGCACTTTACCCTGGGACACTGCGGTAAAGTGCGCAGAAACCCAAAAATCACGAAACCAAGTCATCAATAAAAGGAAAAAAGTCTCGGGGGTGAACCTGCCAGAAGGGCCGGGTCCAACAGGCACTTTTCCGAGGCTCTACTGCGCCGGAACGCCCCCCCTGCGCCGGACCGCCCACATGAAACCTGACGCAGGTTTCATGTGGCGCAGGGCTTTACAACGTGACGCATCTCCCTAGATGCGTCACGTTGTAAATAGGGTGCAACGTGGCGCATGGTTTACGCCGCCGCTGCGTCACAGAAGTGACGCAAAAACGGTGCAAAAGTGGCGCAAGGGTCTCGTAAATCTGCCCCTCAGTGTTCAGGGCACAGAATTTACCTATAAAAGAAAAACATCCCCACCCAATATGGAGTCTTAACAGGAGGTTCCTGTCACATGAACCATAAAGGTGGGGTAAACCCAGATCACATCCTGTAATACCAAGCAAAACATTTAAAAACCAAAATCCCTCTCTCCCGGCTCCCATTGGCAGGAGGGAGAGATAACGTACTGTGACGAGACTGGGTTACTTACTGGTAATCTTCATCACTTCGAGTCATAGTCTTCCTCGTCACAGTCCTGTATCCCTCCCTCCCGCAGAGGGGGGTTGGGAGGGATTTTGGTTTTTAAATGTTTTGCTACAGGACTATGACAAGGAAGACTATGACCAGGACTGACTATGACTCAGAGTAATGAAGATTACCAGTGAGTAACCGAGTCATTAACATCCTCCTCTATCTTCCTCGTCACAGTCCTGACCATTTAGCATATACCAAAGCCACTGTGAAAAAATGACAACCCAAACAAAGATGCAAACATTATTTGTTACAGAAGCAGATAATAAATTAGTGCACAGCCAAAATCTGCAGACAATACTTCTCCCATCCTTGATTTCTAATGAGAGATAAACAGATCGGTAGAAGACCATGTGGTTCCGGAATAAATGTCCTTCAAACAAGCACCCTTAAAGACTGCCCACGAAGGGAGCAACTCCTCTAGTGGAACAACCTTCAACCATAGAAGGAAGAGAAACCCTGGAGCATTGGTATGAATTGGAAACTGCAGCTCGATCCCAACTTGATAAGGTTGAAGTAGTAGGGCGATGTCCTCTATTTGCCACCCAAAATGTAGCAAAAAGAAAATCAACTTTTTAAAAGGGGGCGGTTCTCTCCAGATAAATTACAAGGGCCCTTGTTAGATCAAGAGAATGTAACAAAATCTGCACTTCTGTAAAAGGGGAAGACAAAAAAGTGGGAAGAACAATATCCTGAGGCAGATGGAAAGGGGATGGAATTTTAGGAAGGAAAGAAGGGTGAGGCCGGAGAACTACCTTGTCCTTAAACAACATTAAATATGGAAGGTGAGAAAGCTATGCTCCTATCTCCCTCAACCGTCAACTCAAAGTAATGGCCACAAGAAAAAAATCCTTATGGAAAGGGAATGGAATTTTAGGAAGGAAAGAAGGGTGTGGCCGGATAACTACCTTGTCCTTAAACAACTTTAAATATGGAAGGCGAGAAAGCTATGTTCCTATCTCCCCCAACTGTCTACTCAAAGTAATGGCCACAAGAAAAAAAGCCTTACGGGTCAGTGTAGGAAGGTGGAACTTCCTGGCATGGATACCCCCACATTTTGCCTGGTGTCAGTGTGTTTTGACTGTAGTTCACTGGGCTCCTGCTAACCAGGACCCCAGTGGCAGTACTCTCTCCTCTAAATTCTATGATAAGTACTTTGTACACCCCACAATTGACATACTGGGGTACCATTATAAGTCCCTAGTATATTGTACTGAGGTACCCAGGGCATTGGTACACCAGGGGTCTCCCATGGCTGCAGCATGTATTATGCCACCCATGGGAGCCCATGCAAGCTGTGTCTGCAGAGCTGCCATTGCAGTCTGTGTGAAATGGTGCTTGCACCTTTCACTTTGGATATAAGGTTTTTCTTATATCCCAGTCACTGCACTTTTAACCTATAAGTCACTCCTAAGGTAGGCCTTCAGACCAAGGCCAGGGTGCATGGTTCTAAGTGTGTAGGTACCACTGCTCGAGCAGAGGTACCCCTACAAACCCCGGACTCCATTCTCTGGGCTTTGTAAGTGCAGGACACCCATTACAAGGTATGTAGTGGACACTGGCAAAGGTGAGATGTCCAACTATATAATGGCTTCCCAGTGTTAGTTGCATGATACCATGTACTTGGGCTCCCCCAAAACCTACCTGGGTAGACTTACAGGGTTTACCAGCTCGCGCTGCTGCCGACCCTAGACAATGTTCTGCCCCCCTTGCTGATGAGCTTAACTCGGGCAGGGGAAGCTGAACAAAGGATTTACTGTGAAGGAGAGGTGTGACCACCTCATTTAGAATTAGTTGGGTGAGATCACTTCTGAGCGCCACCAGACTGCATTGAAGGGCACATTTGGTACCCTCCTTGCATAAACCAGTTTTGCCCAGTTCAGGAGCCCTTGGCTCCCGCTCTGGCACAAAACCACACAAAGGACAGGGGAGTGTCCACTCACCTTTCCAGCTCCTCCCTAGGGAGGTGCCCAGAGCTCCTCCAGGTGGCCACTTGAATCTGGCATGTTGAATCTTGGCCCATGGGAGCATCTGACTGGCTAGGACTACTGAGTAGCGTCCCTGACCCCCTTTGATAGGGGGGTCACCACAGAAGAGGTCCTAGCCCTTTTTAGGGTTACTTAAGAGCTCCCCTGAGAGTAGGCCCTTAGATTCATCCTGATAACAATTTCAAGATCCGACTGCCTGTTGTCTGAAGGCTGTTCAAAGACTCTTCTGCTGGTGCCCACTGGAACTCTGCTATTCTTCAAGCCAGGATCTACGACGACTGCTTTTGGTGGGAAGATTCCTGCTGCATCTTCATCCCTGTGCTTCTTCAAGTTCTGCAACTCCATGGCCGTGCATCCTCCGAGTCACCAATGACTCAGCCTGCATCCAAGCCAGAAGGAATCTCTCTTGAAGTGAAGGAGTCACTTCCCTGCATCCGCAGGCACTTCTGTGACAACGACTGGTTTGCTGAACCTGTTGTCCCACAGATATCGTCCGGCTCTGCAACACAGGTGGTTATTTGTTGGTTCTTCAGAGGCCAAACCAGTCTTCCCTGCAACTTGGGCGACTGTAATCCCTCTCCTGCTGACATGAACCGCCCCTGTGCACCACGTCTGTTTGCAGTTGCCAAGGCGTGTTGGCTCTCTCCATGAAAGATCTTCAAGCTCCAAGAACCCCTAGCCTCCAGCCCTGCACAGCTCCAAGTACGACATCCTGCCCGCATTCTCTGCATCGTGGGCCTTCATCTCCTATGTGCTGTTTAGGCTTCCCTGCGACTCCTTGTGCCTGGTGCCAGAGGGTCCTCAAGGGGGTTACATTGAATCCTGCTGGCTCTCCTGCATGCTGAGGGCCGGCTCTGACTTTCTCTTGCTGGGTTAGACCCACAGACCTTGCTGGTCTTCAACACAGCATCTTCTCCCACAAACCGTTGTTTGCGTTTGCCCAGGCTTGTTGGTGGTCCTGCCAGCCACTGACCTTCCTGCACTCGTCAACTGGCGTGGGACAACTCGTAGATGGCTCCAGTGCTTCTGCATCATCGTCTGGTGTCCACAGCTATTGCTTCAATCTCACCGGGCTACAGCAAGAACCTCCAACAAGGGCTGCTGTTGTGCTCTTGTGCCTCTTGGTCACGTCTGGGTGGTTTGGACTCTGTCACCTCTGCTTTCAGGTTCTTCTCGTCTGGATTCCACATCCTGGTTCCACTGGTCTGGTCCACGAGTCTCTGTAGCTGCTGATCTTCCACGAACCTCCATTGGCGTCTACAGGTGTTTCCAACACCACTTTATCCCTATGCACCTGGGCTCCCTGGTCTAGGTATCATGATTCCTGGGGTATCCATGGGTGCAGGGGCTCTCCAACCTTCCTTGATCCAAGTGGTTCCTTCAGGGTCTTATGGGAAGGGTCCTAGAAATTTAAAAACCCAACCACAACTTACCCTGTGTTATCCTTTGGACTTTTGACCCGATGAAAGCACTCTGCACCCAGGCGCCTTGGGGTCCCTGGCTACTTAGCTTGGGTGGTTCCATGCTTTTCCTTGGGTCCTTCATCCTTGGGTATTAGTCCAGTTTTGGTACTTACCTCACATTCCACTACTTTAGTATATGGTTTAGCCCCCGGTTGGGCCCTATGTGTTATCTTATGCTATTTGCCTATTTCTCCAGGTAGGAGATATATCAAGTTAGCGTCTAGTGGGTGTTAATAAATACACAGTATGTTATACTCACCTGGTGTGGTCCTTTCTTGTGTGAAAAGCTTACAGACTGACTATAGTGGTAAATGCACCTGCTATACACCCTCCAGAGTAAGCCTTAGCTGCTCGCCACAACTACCCCTTGGGAGTTCTGGGTTTCAGGGCCCTAAACACTGTCACTAAGGATTGCTTGAGCTCAGTGCACAGTGCCTCACCATTGGTGGACACTATATACTGAGCCAGCCTCCTACAGTCAGAAACTCCAGAGACACTGTAGACAGGGGTTCAAACGGAGACTTTTGCCAGGCATTAAGGACCAGAGGCAAAGCCCATGGGGGAACAGGCGAACAAACCACTGGCCTCTTTATGTAGAAACTCCGGAGGAGATGAGAAGCTAAGGGCTCAAAATGGAGAAGAGAGGAACCCCTGATAGCCTTTATTGCAGTCCACTGACTACCCTGGGTAGAAACTGAAAGACCTAACAAGAACCCATCTCTTAGGAACTCTAGTATATACCACGCACAGGATTCTTACAAAAGACCTCTAAAAGATCATCAGGCAGAAAACATTTTTCATTGCCCTTCATAAATTCTAAGAGCGCTCACCTTCTGAGAATTCTGTATCGAAAGGGCCAACTCTGAGGAGCAGCCCAAACGCACTAACCATGTCCTTTCAATTTCCAACTCCCCCAGGCTAGTTGCTTGAGAGAGCTGTGGGACAGTAGAGGAATCCTGAGAGGGGTTGGAGGCAGTAGAAACCACCATGAGGCGCAATGGCTAGACTGAAGCAGAGGATACCATGGTTACCGACACCAGAAAGGGACCACTAACAGGATTTCCACCCTCTCCATTCAGATCTTCACCAAAACCCTGCTGAGAAGGGGGAAAGGGGAGGCAAAAAGAAGACCCTGAGGTTAGGGGAAACTCATCACGTCCACCGTCCATGCCTCCTTGCATGGTAGGAGAGAGCAGAATTTTGGTAGAAGAACATCTTGAGGGGAAGTGAAGAGGTCTAGCCATGGAGTCCCAAACCTTTCCACAATCTCCTAGAACACTTGAAGCGACAGATGCATTGTCACCGAGCATGGGAGTTGGCGACTCGGCTGATCTGCGCGCCCATTCTCCATCCCTGGAAGACAAACCACCGTCTTACCCAACAAGTTGCCTTCAGCCCAAGCCCCTATCTGATTTGCAAGAAGAGCCAGCAGAGGAGACCGAGCGCCCCCCCCTCCCCAAATGATACAGATAGGCCCAGTCCACCTGATTGTCTGGCCCGATCTGGACAAATTCGTTTCTGAGAAAGGGAGCAAAGTTCAGATGAGTTTTGAATACAGCTGCAAGCTCTATCCAGGCTGAAGTCGTCATGCCTTCCGAGGTTGTTCAGATTGCCTGAGCAAAATGATCCTCCAGTCTGTAGGAGATTCTGTATACTGGACATAAGGGACACTATTGTTAAAAGGATGGAAAAAAACCAATAGAAATAACCGGGCGGCTTAGAAACAGTACAGGCTGCCCCCTGAGAGTTAATTAACATTGGCTCCCCACCTCGGGTCACGAATCAAGAACTATTACCACTTTCACCCCCACATGCTGCCTTATGGTTCATGTTGTTCATCCTCATAGTCGCCCTTTGGAATTCCCTTACCCTTCCCTTACCCTTACTTCCTGTTCTCCCTGCCGTTGCCCCGAGTTCCCACTCTATAACAAAGTGAGCATTGACATAGACAATAGGTCTATGGTTGGCTGTCAAGCTTTTGGCTTTGTCAATACTTGTTTGTTTTGTAGTTTTATTGTTGCGGGACTGGCTAGAACCCTTACCAAAATATATATAAAGAAATTGTTTAACAGCAAAAATATTTTGCCATCTCAAGACACACATTGCCATAGTAGCTACTGACACTGAAGGAAACTACTCTGTATGAGAATGTGCACCTAATGAATATGCAGCATTCCATCACTTACATGAAGTTAGGGAATGGATACAGTGGGCTAACCCACTGCCAAATGCTGCTGCCAAATGCAGCATTTAGCAGAAGAAAAAAATGAGGTACACAACAACACACCAGTAGGTGAAGTATATATCACACAGTGACAGTCACCACTGTGTAGTTATAGTTAGGACCAGGTTTCCATAGAAAAGTTGCTTTTTGGTTTGCTAATAACTGTGGGACAATTAGCAAAATTTTCACAAAACTTTCCAAAAAATAGTAAATCTACCTTAGCTCCTTCTTGATAAGTTTCGGGTGATCCGTCATGCGGGGCTGAGATAAAGGGAGTGTCCTAAAACAAATTTTCCTCATTCATTTTCCCATAGGAAATTAGACATAGCTACAGTGCAAACGGCTGAATAGATCTTTTTGCTTTTTGTGATTTGGTGTAAATCCGTTCAGTAGTTTTTGAGGTATTATGGCTGAAAAACTTTGTATATTTCACGCCTCAGAGAATCTGCCAAGCTGACAGATCTCAAGATGAGGGCTGATTGGCTGCTACCACATCAACTACAATGTGGCGGCAGCCATTTTAGGACTTGGAACTCAGTCCCTTGTCCTGAAAAAAACCGTAAAAACTATCTAAGGGTGGAGGGTAGAAATACGCTGCCTCCCTAGGCCTGGTTGGGACCATAAACATTTTTAATAAATTTTACGGCAAATTCATAGTGGATCAGCAAATCCGCTGTAAATAAATAAATAAGCACGGGCTCCGGCACTTGAAATAAATAAATCCCCTGGGTGGACCAGAGCTTGGGGGTTGTAGGAGGGGGTGCGGCACAAACACTTTATACAAAAACAATGCATGTGCTTTATATATGCTGATATCCTGCTCCCTTCATAAAGCCAATAGGCCCACTTTTTATATTTTGATGTTCTGATCCTTTGACAAAGTCAGTGGGTCTTCCATACTTAAAAAACTGACACCCAGGCCATGCTCACAAACCCCACTGCCAATGAATTGGGCACAGGGGGGGGTGGTTGGGTACCAGCAGGGATTGGGTGCAGTGCCTGGTTTGTGGCCAACCCCATGCCACATGTAGCCGAAGGCCACACATGGTGTGGGGTTGGCTGACAGTCAGGGGTTGGACGCATTGCCTGGCCACATCTGTGGCCAATCCCAAAACCGGGCACAGCCTTTGGCCGTGCGTGGCATAGGGTTGACTGGCTACAATGGGTTGGATGCAGGGCCTGGCCCCACCCCGTGCATGGCCTTTGGCAGTGCGTGGCATGGGGTTGGCGTTTCATATTGGAAAAAAATATCACTTTACGTTAGAGTAAGTTCTAAAAATGAAGGTAAAGGAAGTACTAGAAATTCACTGAAAAAAACTAAGGTTAAAGTGATGTTGTAGTTAGGTTTGGTAATAATATCCTACTTTGCATTAAAAAAACAGAAATATACTGAAAAAAACAAAGGTTAAAGGGATGTTATAGTTAGGTGAAAATGCCAGTTAAAACACACCGTTTTGAGCAAACAAAACCATTAAAATTCACCAGTTATAGTTACCTCAAATAACTTTGACTCGTGCCCTTAAGTAACTATAACTCGCTACCTCACCATGCACTGCTTATTACCTCCCATATTACATCACTGTTGGCATGTCCTACAACATCATTGATAACATGACTGTAACATCTAAGATGACATCATTGATGATAAGACTGTACATGGTGGGGCGTGAGTTATAGTTACTTCAGGACATAAGTTACAGTTACTTGAGATAGCTATAACTGATGAATTGAAGTGATTTTATTTCTGGAAAATTGTGTTTTAAATGACATTTTGACCAAAGTATAAAGTCCTTTTAACCTTTGTTGATTTTAAATTTAAATATATAGATATCAGCAAGGTACGTGTATGTGGATAAAAGGTAGAAAATCTATGCTTACTTCCCTTTCGATATTTTGGATTCAATATTTTGTAATCAATATTTGCATGCCTTGATATTATGGCTTTGATATTGATATTCAGAGTATAAAAACCAAACGAGGACAATCCTTGATGCCCACAGGGACTAGGGTAATTCAAAATAATAAAAAAAAACAGTTCTCCTGTAGGACTCCTTCCAGGAATACCTATAGTCTAACTTCAAAGTATTCAGTTGAATTGTACGATGATTAGTGTTATGTTGATATATAATTGTACAAACATTAGTCAAGACCGACCAGTTCACTCCTTGGTAGAAATTATATTGTACTTCATATAAGATATATGCATACAAAGTGCAAACTTTTTTTTTTTTAACTGTGTTTATTAGTTTTCTCATAATGAAAACGTACAATTACAATTTCGGATTTGTGCGAGCAGACATGTGATTAACAAACATATAAAGGTAGTGCTTTCCTCACAGGCAAGTCTCTTGGTGTGGAGAATTAGCGTCGAAGCCCATATTATCGATGCAATCTTCCTCCAGTGCAATGTTACATTACAGCCTCAGTTACATCTACACATTTAACATAGGTATTTGTCACATTACAGTTTCGACCAGCAACAATGTGGTGTTAGTGCTCATCTCGCAGCCCCAGTGCCAAGGTGTGATAAGGGATAAGGAGAAGGTGGGATTCCAAAGGTGTGAGGCGTGTGCGTCACTAGGGGTGGCAGCGGGGTGCGCAGCTGCAATGACTATGCCAATGGGTCGGCTTCAACCGTGTGTATGGGATGCATGAGGAGGTAATTTTTAAGGGGGTCCCATATATCCCAGGGACTTGATGCCCTGGGAAGTAAGTCTGCATAATTAGTTAGTAGCTCCTGGCAATATAGCAGATCAGTGAGCCAATCTTTGAATTTTGGTGCTCGCCGTCTGCCCCATCAATATGCCTCATGGTGCTTGGCCATTAGTAAGGCAATGGCAAGGTATTTGCGGTACGGTTTAGCAATAGATTCTGTTTAGCCAAGCAGGGCGACCAAGGGGGTACGTTCTAGGGAAAGCATCGTCATCTGGTCCAGGGCTTCGAACACGTGCCCCCAGTATGTACGTACTTCAGGGCATTCCCAGGCTAAGTGAAGAAAATCGGCCTGAGGGGCATTGCAGCGTGCGCAGCGATTGGTGTCTTTCAACTTATATTTGTGCATTTTGACTGGGGTATGATACAAGCGATGCAGGAATTTGTAGTGCGTGATACGTATTTTACTACTTGCAGAGAATTGCTCCATTTGCAAACAACAGTATGACCATTGGTCGTCTGTGAGCTCGTAGCCTAACTCCGAGTCCCAGTGCGCTCTGGAGGGGCATGGTGGTAGCTCTTGTGTCGTATGTATGGTGTGATAGGGTTTGGAGACCATGTGCCCTGAGGAGAGGGCCTGTAGCACCAGGTGTGGAGGGGCCAGTGTAGGGTGCTCATGGGGAAACTCTGGGGTGACGGAATGGAGGCCATGCTGTAATCGCACGTAGAGAAAGATGTCTAAAGGGGATGGCTGCGTCTCCTTGAATATGTGGTGTAGTGTCCCATGTGCCCATTATGGTACAAGTCCCCCCATGTGGTGATTTTAGTCCGTTCCAGGAGTTTGTGGAAACGCTTTTCTTGTAGGAGTGACATGCGGGATGGTATGTCTGGGGGAACAGTGGGGAGTAGAGCGTGGGGCATTGCGATAGGCTTAATATGCGATGCCAGTCATTGACTGTGCAGGTGACCATGGTAGGTGTCTTATCTCGTAGTGCCGGAGGATTGCATAATACGCCGTATAGGGGTACAGGGTCGGCCAGCCAGTCCTCCGCCACGACCTGCAGCATATAGCGGGAAGGGTGGAACCAATAATAGGCGTAGTGAACTTGGGCACATGTGTAATAAAGTTTGAAATTCGGGATATCGAAGCCTCCCTGTGCGTAGGGCCGGGTGAGTATGTTCCATTGCAAACGAGGCTGTTTGCCCCCCCCATACAAGTCTGATCATTTCCGTTCATAAAGCAGTGAAGAAATATCGGCCGGGGTTATAGGGGATATTGAGAAACAAATATAGCAATTGTGGGAGAACCACCATCTTGATTAGGGAGGCACGACCCGCCAACGAGAGGGACAGAGAAATCCACCGAGTGATGTTGTCTGTGATATGGTCCAAGGCTCTGCCATAGTTTAAGCACATGAGCTCTTCCCTGTCTCTAGTGATCCGGATTCCTAGGTAGCGCAAGTCTGAGTGGCACCACTCCAGTGGGAAGTCTAGGGGAAATGGCGCGACTGTGGGGGTAAGGGGGAAAATGTGTGACTTTCCCCAGTTTATATGAATCCCTGATAATTTGCCAAACACAATAAATTCCCGTTGGAGTGGGTTAAGGTTAGTTTGCGGGTCACGGACATAAAGGATGATATCATCTGCATAAAGAGATAGTAAAATTTGGCATAAGTTGCAGCGCAGTGCTTTGTCCTGATGGTGTTGCCGCAGTTTGGCTGCCAAGGGTTCTACCTCCAGGGCGAAGAGCAGGGGGGAGAGTGGGCATCCCTGCCTAGATATATGGAAGGCCGGTGAGACATGTCCATTCATGTGGACTTTAGCTACAGGGAGATGGTAGAGCAATCGGATCCAGGAGAGAAACAATGGGGAAAGCCCATTCGCTGCAGGATCTCTATCAGGTAATCCCATTCAACAGAGTCAAACGCCTTAGTGGCATCCATAAATACCGCAGCGAGTGGCAGGTCAGGATCCACATTATGGAGAATCGGGAAAAAAGTACGGAGATTGTGTGGTCGCTGTGCCAGAAATGAAGCCTGCTTGGTCACGAAGGGCCAGCTTGTCCATGAGTAAATTCAGTCTGTTGGCTATGACTTTAGCCAGGATTTTGGTGTTGCAATTAATAAGAGAGAGTGGCCTGTAGGAGTCACAGTGGAGAGCGGGTTTACTAGGTTTCAGCCACAATATGATGAGTGCCTCTCTCATGGACGGGGGAAGTGTACCATTATCTAGAGCGTCTTCCTATACCCCTTGAAGGATGGGAGCTAAGTAATCTATGTATGTTTTATAAAGTTCTATGGGGATCCCATCTGAGCCTGAGGCTTTCCCTGATTTCGTGTGCATTATAGCATCCCGTATTTCGTCCAGCTCAAAGGGGGAATTAAGAATTCCCGTAGGGCGTCTCCCAGCCACCCCAATGCTACGTCCTCTAGGTAGGTGTTGAGATCTAGCTCGTCATGTCTCTGTGATGCGTATAGCGTGGAGTAGTGTGTGGAGAAAATGCGAAGTATGTCATTAGTGTCCCTGTAGATGACATCCCCAGGCCCTGTAATTTCCAGTACATGATTGGAAAATCTGGGTCTTCGTATCGTTTCAGCCAGTGCCTTCCCAGGGCATTCCCCCTCTCCGTACCGTCTGGCATCCCAGTGTTTGCCTCTGAATTTTACTTCCCTATCGGCGATGATGGTGTACTCAGTTAGTTTATCTCGGAGCTCTCGCTGGGCTTGCCTATCATTGCGAGCAGCAAGCCGCGTTTCTAGTTGCCTGATCTCATTTTCCAATTTTTTCAGGGAACCCTGTATGTCCCGCAGGACGCCTGAGCCTTTGGAAATACAGAACCCTCTGATTGTGACCTTGAAGGCCTCCCAGACGGTCTCTACGCTATCTACGGATCCTATATTTCTCTGCAAAAACTCTTGTATTTCCTGACCCAATTCATCATGGAACTCCGCATCAAGTAGCGCCAGAGGCTGGAGCCGCCAAGACCGTCGCGGAGCGTCGTATCCAGGGGGCGTGAGAGCTAGTTTTACAGGAGCGTGGTCAGAGTATGTTCTTGCTAAATGCGTGACGCTAGAGAGCAAGGGATCCAACCCCCGTGTAAGTAGGAAATAGTCTAGGCGGGCCCAGGACGCAAATTGGGTCGCGTAATGTGTGCCTACAGTTGCATGCGGATTAAAGTGGCGCCAGACGTCAAGTAAGCAATTAGTCACTGCTATGCTGTGTAGGGTTTTCTGTGAGACCGTGTAGTGCTGCGGTGCGGGGTTAGATCTGTCTACAGCCAGGTCTGCGGCAACATTGAAATCCCCTCCCCATATGATGTGGGTAGATCCCGTCTCCATGATCTTACTCCAAAGCGTGTTAAAAAAGTCGGGGGAGTCTCCATTGGGGCCATAACAGCATGCTAAAGTGACGGAATCTCTGCCCAGCCTACCCCACGCCAGGCAGTATTGTCCGCTCTTGTCTTGCACTGAGCTGGCCAGAACAAAGGGAATGTTTTTCTTGATAAGTATGGCCGTCCCTCCGGAGTACGAGGAGTACGAAGAGAAAACTCTATGTTCTGCCCATTTACTTGCAAATGTGTTGCTGTGCCTGGGATTCATATGGGTCTCCTGGAGCATTGCTATATGGACCTGATGTCTATCTAGATATGCCAGTACTTGGCGGCGTTTCCTCGGGTCCCTCAGCCCCCTGACATTCCAGGTGAGGATCTGTACATTAGGGGAAGAAGTTAGGTTAACCATGTGTATCGGCTAGTAACAATGAGAATTGTAGTAGCAACTCTGTGAGGAAGATATTGTGAACAACAATACAACTTTTCATCACATGTGGTGTGTGTGTTACAAGTAAACGCCAGAAACAACCCTGTACCTCCCCCCTTCCACTGAAGCATCCCAAACATGCCAGAATGGTGTACCCCTCCCCCCTCCCTATGTCCCAGTAACTTCAAGAAAAAGCTGCATGTAACTCCGCAGCTCAGAACAAAGGGGGAGCGCCCTCGGGGGGGGGACTCCTGGGGTCATGCATGTGCACTCCTCGCCCTCAGAGGGACTGAACTTTGGAATGGCTCAGCCCTAAGAGGGCAAGGGTGCCCGGGGAACTTAGTGTCCCATGGTCCCTCATATTATAACTTATCTGATGCTCGCTGCCAGGTGGCCGGCCCTGTCACCGCCTCCCGAGATGTCGCAGAAACCAGAACGACACGGCGGCAGCTGATGGTGGAAATCACATCCTTCACACTGACAGCTGAGTCCGAAGGATGTGATTTCCACCATCAGCTCCCGGTAACCCCTACTCTGTAGCCGGAGATCTGGATCTGGGTGATGACGTCGGCGTGGTAAGGGGGTTGTTTTGACGCTTGAGTCATTTTAGGAAATCATCCACTTGGTGCGGCTTGGTGAAGAATAACTGTTTCCCTTGGTGAGTGATGCGCAAGCGCGCCAGGTAGTGGAGGGCATAGTCAATTTGGGCCTCTTGTAATTTCTTTTTGGCGGGCATGATCTTGTGTCGCTCTTCCTGCACAGTTGCCGTGAAATCAGGGTATATGGTGAAGTGATTTCCTTCAAAGATCAATTGTTGCTTCTCCCGGGCTGCCTTGAGAGCAATGTCCCGGCCTCGATAATTCAGCAGCCGGGTGATGATTGGGCGAGGTGTGCTTCCCGGAGGGGGTCTGGCACCAAGAGATTTGTGCGCCTGTTCGACAATGAATTGGGATGAGAACATTTCAGCACCAATTGTGTCGCGCAGTAGCCGCTCAATGTATTCTTCCATCTTCCCAGTGTTGGTGCTTTTGGGAATGCCTAAGACTCGTATGTTGTTCCTTCTACTGCGTGCTTCTAAATCTTCATTTTTCGCAGCACTGATCTCCAGCAACTTGTCCATGTGTGCCACGTTTGCCTGGAGGTGGGACGTGGCGTCCTCAGCGTCGGAGATGCATCTCTCCGCTTCGTTGATGCGTTCTTCGTGGCCCTCCAGTTTATGCACAATAACGTCCATGCGGGTATTCATTGTGTCCATCTTCTCAGCTTTCGAGGTGAGGCCATGGCGCACCTCCAGGAGAATGGCTTTCATGTCATCATCAGGTGCAGGAGTCGACTCCGGTGTATGTGTGGCATTGGTCGCGCCGGGATCATCTTGCTGCGTACAGTTTCTCTTCCTGGCATCAAACACCAGTCTACGCTGTTTCGGATCTGACCTCCCCATGTTTGTTGTAGTGCGGCTGTAGGGCCTTGCTAGTCAATGGTTTTATGACGCTCGGGCTCATCTGTCACACTGTGGGATGGTGAGAGATGTCAGCCAATGTTCATCAGGGCACAGTGAAAAGGGTTGAGCCGTGATCTCTATCATCGCCACATGTCAGTACCGGTCTCCCCAACACAGGCATGTACAGTGCGGATGGCACCGAAGTGTACCCACTGTAGGGGGCGTACTTGTCCGCGACGTACCCATTCAGTCAATGGGAGCCCATGTACGTGTCGTACAACCGGCTTCCATTGACCTCTATGGGAGTCCGACCGAACCGAGTCCGGCAGCATACAGCCGCATTGCACTCGCTCGGTCGGACTGTAGGACTCCTGCTCGGTCGGAAATCACTCCAGATCCGGCTCAGTCGGAGTGCTTTCCGACCCAGATCGGAATCGGCACCATAGTAGGGGACTTGAATGCCAAGGTATCCATCTCCGCTGTGGACGATTATGAAGGTGCTGAAAAGTTGGAAGTCCTGAATATCCTGAGCCCGTCCTTCTCAGTTACAAATAAAGTGGATGCAAAAGGGCGCATGCTTTTAGAATTTATGAGAAAAAAGATTGCTTAATCTCTATTGGGAGAATTAAGAATGACATTACCGGAGGGAGGAGCCAAGATGGCGACCGGGACGGCAGCGTAGGCTCCCGGCTCTGTGACCCTCCGCATCCCGCACAGATATCCTGCATGAGATCCTTAGCCTGCGCTATATGCCCGTGTTGGTGAATGATAGCGGCAACCGATCGTGTGACTCCGAAGTCTCTGGCGGCGGTATTGTCGGAGAAATGTCCAGTTGAAGTTTGCGGCCTGTGCAGCCCTGGAACAGGGACCTCGAGTGGACAACATGGCCGGGCGGCAGTTCAACAACAGCGGCCTTTGATGACTGGGTGGAGTCGGCCTAGCCGGAGCGGTGCGAATATCGGCCTACACTTCGCCGTGGTCGTTCTTACCACTAAGCGTAGCGGAACGAGGGCATGCCCGAGGTGGCTAATCCAAGAGTCCCCGGCGAGTGTTTCTGCCTTCGCCGGTGAGCCGCCCGGCCGCTGCCCATAACTCGCCCGGATTTTTGCGGACTGCTCCCGGATTTTCGCGGGCGCAGGTCCGTGGAGGGGTTGACTGTTGCCCGTGACCACACGCCGGATATATTTTTGCCTGCCCCCGAAACCCTGATTCCAGTGACATGGAACCTGAGGCGTTTGTCCCTGAGTCCTGGTCCCAATCTGGGTTGGACCTACCCGGCGGCCATCTTGACGGGACGAAGTCTACTACCCTGTACACTGGGTCGCAGCACGATCGGAAGTGTGCGCCTATGAGGAGCGTCGCGGTGCGAGCGCCGAGAGCTGTGCTGGGGTATGGTGATCTTCTCGAGGCTCTCGGTGCCCTCCATTCCACCTTGGTTCACGGCGCATGGGTATTGGGGAGTAAGCTTGATGGGGTGACATCAGCGTTGGAACAGTTGCTGCCTGCCTGTCCCCAGGTACACGGGGACTTCCTACACCGCACACAAGAGGACAGTGTCGTGGCCGCCCCTGTAGATAGTGACCAGCTGGAAACTCCGGACAGTATCTTAACGTGTGATCGGCTGGCTGTGGGTCTGGTCTGTTCCGGAGGTATTGGACCTGAGTGGGGGGTGGTGGCCTTGTCCCGTGCGCGGCCTCCGGCAACCCAGGCAACATTCAAGCAACGGTCGACTGCTCTGGCTGATTTCGCTTTCTTGGACCTTGTGTGCGGTGCAGATCCTGGGGCAGCACTGGGAAAGATGACTCTCCATACTGCTGACTGTGTCGGTGATCAGAGACTTCCACCCTACCTGTGTGTGTCGCTTCCTGTTCTCTTTTGGACGCTCCTCTTCTTTGTAGCATTGGACATGGCACTGGGTCGATGGGTATGCATGGGCAGATTCGCGAAGAGTGGCCAAGGATAAGGCTGATCCTTCAGGGGTAGTCCTCTAATAGGCGGGCGGGCTCAGGGGTTGCGTGCTCTCACGGCATAACTGTTAGGGTACTAGGCGCATAATGCTCCCCATTCTTCTTCGACTTGATCGATTCTGTGTTGTTTAATATTTGCTTTAGGGGAAAACAAATTGTGCGGGAGGGAGAAGCCGGGGGCATGTTTTGAAGGCCCTCCTCCAGTTTATTAATATTCTCTCTACCCCCCCCGTCTGGTGGGGTTTCTTTTCCTACTCCTCTTTCTCTGTTTCTTCTATATTTCGGGTCTGGTTCCGGGGCGACAGGCACGCTGCTGGGGGGGGGGGCCGTACTCATCTGCAGAGGTGCAGGGTGGGGGGGTGGGGGAGGGGATCCTTTAGTCTTTAACCTTCTTTTTCCATGGCCTCCTTTTTCTTTTCTTATTCTTCTTTGTCTTTCTTTTCTGGGATCAGCATGGTAGAACTCCTTCGTCGTTAATCGCTGCTTTTTCATGTGTGCCACAATTTCCGTGGTGTTTTCTGGGACTTAGGGCAGGGGACTGCAGGTGCAAATGGCCGTGATATTCCTCCACATCCTGAACTTATTGTTTCAGCGCCATTGACTAGATAAATTGCTGTATATTGTGGACGTTTATTACTCTGCCTGCCATTTCTTGCTGCCGGGAAACTGTTTGGCACCTGATCCTTCCACTCTCCCTTATTATAAAATGAAAACCTTTTGTATCATGGTCTCCTACTTGGGCTGTTTAGTGGCCGAGAGTATACCAGCATGGAGATTCTGCTCCCCGAGGTGTTGCCTGTGATGAATACTGATTTTTGTTATTCTGACTGCTTAGCGGCCGGCCCCGGGGGTTGTAGGCCCATACTTGTTATTGGTTGAAATGTCAATAAAGGTTTTTCAAAAAAAAAAAAAAAAAAAGAATGACATTACCGTCAATTGTATATACAATTGCAATACATATCATTCTTTTTTAAATTATGTAATTGTGCCTTACACTATGTCACTCTCTAATTTTAGGTTATTGATAACTCGCTTAGTGATCATTACATTGTTTTTTCAAACTTCCCCTTGGTACAAAAAGGGGCACATTTCTCTCTGAACATCTGCAATGGGTGTACCCACTTGGAATGAGAGTAGAGGGGTTACTTTAAATAGTTCTTTCTGTAAGGCCAAAGAGGATCTAAGATTTATGCCTATTAGCCCACAAGAAAAGTATTCCTACTGGATGGAAACATTTGTGAGGTAGAAGACATCTTTGTCTAGGGCCAATTTAATTAAGCGAACAATTTTGTATGCATCCCACTGTCAAGACCCGAAAGAGATTAGAGATATATGTAGGGTTATGAACTGGATGATTAGCTGTCAATTTGTGTTTTACTGTACAGAAAAGGGGAAAAATAATCAAGACAATAAAGAAAAAAAACACAGTTCCTGAGCCCACAATCAAAACAAGCCGATCTAAAATGGATTGCTGTTAAAGAGGCAGGGAGTTTCTAAAAACACTAGGGCGTTTTAGTCCTCGGTAGCGGAAGCTTGTATAACCAGAAAAGTAGCTATACTGTCACCTGTTGGCAGATGAACTTGGGTGCAGTATTTAAACGAATTGCATGCTGCCAATAATAAAACCTTGGCCACAGCAGTCTTGATGGAGTCTTGCAATGGCAACTACACCCGTGAGTATGGTGCCCCTAAAGCTCAGATAAAAACTTTTATTTTGAAATAACGATGCTCGAGTACAATAGGGCCAGACTGTTTCTTGCTCAAATACTTAGACATTGCTATTAGCAGGGCTGCTCAAATACTTAGACATTGCTATTAGCAGGGCGTAACCTCCTGGAAAAGTAATTTTATTGTACCCCTGTATAAAAAGAGCAATAGAGCCTTCTCTAGCAGTTATCAGCAAATAGTGCTCTTGTATGCCATGGGAAACATCCTTGCTAAAAGTCAATTGACTCATTTACAAGGTTGGGCAACTCACATGGGTGTTCTTCCTAGGGAACAAGCATATTTCAGGTCAAACTGTGCTACCTGGTTGCGGCTGCTACCTGGAAGCAGCAATAATAAGCGTCGGGGGGGGGGGGAACTGGTTTAAAAAAAAAAAGTCACTTACCTTCCTGCTGGCCGGGCTGCCGCCACCTTTCCTGCTTCCTCTTCCTGTCTTCTTGGGAGAAACAGGAAGCACCTGGGCTCCGACGCGCCCCGCAGACTATTACAACACTGAAATTCAATGTTGCGATTGGTCTGATCACTGTGACACAGCGCTCAGCCAGCGGTTGGAGGGGTGGGCTTGTTCTCCACGCAGGCTGTAATGCAGCCTGCATGGAGAACAGGGAAAGTGCGCATGAATGTTTTGGGCAGCCAGAGAGGGCCGACCAAACAGTCATTGTGCACTTAGGAGAGTTGTACCCACTCCCCCCCTGCTCTGCAGCCCCGCCCCTCACGCAGCAGCAGGAGGACAAAATAAAATTATAATAACTATGAAATGATAATAACATTAGTTATTGTCATTTTATTTTTTCCTTTCTTTTGCCACTGGTGCTACCATGGAAAATAATTCAATTATCCAGGCAATCGCAGAAAAGTATGTACAAGAGGTCAGTTCGATTGTGCGGCATTTATTAGCTTCTCCACCGCTTTTGACAGGGTTGACAGACCCTCCCTGTGGAAAAAGCCTTCCACAGTGTGAGTCCCTTATTCCCAACTTCACTTAACAGTGGCAACGTCACTCATCTACCTGGTGTGAAGTTCTCTTCGGTGGAAATCAAGGTCTCGCAAATAAGATATTAACAAAAAACAGTCTAAAACAAGGTTGTCTTTTAGTGCTCTTGTTATCTTCCCCATGTTTAGTTAGTTTACCTAAAGTACTTTCCTCATATAGGGGAGACCCTCCCATTCTGTTCCACCCTCTAGGGACAGAATGTTCTAATAGCCTTAGAGCCCTCCTAGCGGGCTCTACTGCCATTAAAGTCCCACTCCCTTGTTAAAGGCCCTTGCCTTTGGCTCGGGTCTTGAAAGCTGGAGCGGGCCTTTAATGGCGGGTAGAACCCGCTAGGTCGGGCTCTAGGGCATATTAGATTCCAAATGCTTCTACTAAGGAGTATACCTAGAGCTTGGCATAGAATTAGTAGAAATGAGAGAATAAATTATTTTAGGGAATCCAAAATTTTGACCATGTTGTTTTCGTCTGCCCTGCTCAGCACATTCATTGTTTAAAGTTTTTAAAGTCACTGTTTATCAGTAATAGTAAAGCATGTGCACTTTTAAACAATCCAAAAACATGAAAGGACCTGTTTAAATATTTTTTTTAGTCGTTTTGAAAACCGATATTGAAGTTGGATTGAACTTTAATTTTATGATTCCTCCCACTTGTTTTTCTTCTATGTAACTAGCAGTTTGATATTGTGCAAACCTCATCGCTCTGTTGCCATGTGCAGTGATGATTCCATATTTTTAAATAACTAATTTATCATGAGCATTTGCAAATTATCCTTGTATTTCTAAATATTTTACTGTTATTAAAATGATCACTGTTTTTATAGCTTTTTTCTTATTGCTTATGTAAATATGGGGGAGTGATTTGTTTTATCATTTTTGTTGTCTCAAATTTGGGACTAAAACCAGAAAGGATGTTGTCTGTCCGTCTAGGAGCTGAGTCCAAGTCCTGATGCAGGGTCTTGCCGGAGGCTATGACTGAGATGTCATCCATGATGTCATGGATTTTAACATGTCATGATTGATGTAATGTGTGTGTGAGAGACAGTACTTCTGTGAGTTTAGATATGTTAGCCTATAGAGGAAAGAAGATGAATGTTGTTGTTTCCTCATGCATTGAAGCACAGCCTCAACCATATTTAACTTGGAATTTAAATCACACAGTCCTCCGTTTATACAAATATATATATATATTGTTGTGTCTGAACATTTTACCAATAAAAATGGGTACAGGAACATGTGCTGCTTTACCCCTTTAGGAGAAATTATATAAATTATGTAGGAAGTCGGTGCAAAAGCTGGATCATGTTTTATTTGCCTGGCCCACTCTGCACTCTAACCAATGTCTTTTTCTGAAACCTCGATTTTTGAATTATGGAGTACATATGACAAAAGAGGCGACTTGATTTGATGCTTTTTAAAGTTTTAAAATAGTTTAATAGTTTCTTATAAATGTATTGAATATTTTTGATTATATAATTGTAAGTGGCTCTTGTTACCTTAATCTTAATAAATAAATCCTATACATATATATATATAAAATATATTCATAATTGTCTACCAACATTTTACTTTTTTTTAATCAGAGAACTGTTAAGCAATTTAGAAATGGATAGGTTGGGCCTAATAAACAGATGTGGAAAGGGGATGCTGTGTCTGTGCAGATGTCTTTCTCTTTAACTATTTAAAAAAATGTATTATTCCTTAAGTTACTGATCCATACCTCACCTCGTATGTTTAACCCTCATGCTTCATGTCTACATTAACATTTCAATGATCATTTACTTCAGCCTGGTCTTTAGGAAAGGTTTCAAATTCAACAGCTCCTATTACAACAGAATGTCATTCAGGAGTGGCTGACTTTTGTACTGAATTCAAAATGTAAGCACTCTCGTTGTTCACTAGAACTCTGTGGTGCAGCTGTAGTCGATTACTAAGGAGTTAACTGACAGACAGTTACTAGTGCTGGAAGTACTCTCTGCATTTCAGAATGTTGTGCTGAAATAGATGAGGAAGATATTTGAAAATTCACGAGAAATGTAGCCTCATTTTAGCTTTCAAGAGCACTGACCATAATTTCTATACCAAAAAGTACCTCTCATTTTGTTAATTTCTAAATGTAATAGTTTAGGTTTTACAGCATTGAATCCATCTAGATGGCTTCAAGTGTGATACATTTTTGTCATAAATGCAGAATGTTAGAGCTCTAGTTGTTCGTTACTACTCTGTGGGAACGTGCAGTAGAACACTGGGGAATTACATATTTCAGTCTGCATATCGGAACATGCAAACTCACAGACAATGTGTCCTCATTTACACGTTTGTCAGAAATACAGTGTTAGTGCTCTAGTTCTTCATTAGAGCATTATGGGGAAGCTGCAGTAGAACATTGGTGAATCAAAAATGTTATAGCATTTGTGAACATGAATGTTCAATTCTGTTAAGGAGACAGAGGGGAGGATTATGCGTTCTCTCGATTGCATTAATTGAATAGCAGCCAATGTGAGAAATTGGGTTGTTCATTGAATGGGGGGTGTGACCCCTGTTCAAGCAACAGCCACAATCCCTGTTGGGGTGAAACACAAAAGTCACCTTAATTAACCTTGCTTAACCCTCTGGTAGCATGGCACAAAAGCAGTCAGGCTTAACTTGGAGGCAATATGTAAAGTATTTATGCAAAGCAAAAACAATATTAAAGCAAAAACACAGCACAAGAAAATTCCCAAACCAATTAAAAAAATAGAGTTAATTGTAATAAATTATTTAACACCAAAACAGCAAAAATGCAATCAGTAGAATCGGAGTTATGAAGTTTTTAATGTTTAAGGTAAAAACCTAGCGCCTAAAAGATCAAAGTGGCAGCCTCGGGCATCTGTTCGCGCAAGACTGAGTCAAAGTTGAAAAATATGGCCACCCATGATGGAGCGTGTGTTGGCTACAAGGAGTGGATTGGGTCTGGCCTTTGGACTTAGAGGAAATATTGAAGAAAATGTTCTGAGAAGGTACTGTTCAGTCGGGCAAGGCTGAAGGTGGTGTTCGAGGAGGAGTCGCCGTCGTCGTCGGGGAGCCGCTGGATGAAGTTGTGTTAAAGATTTCTACCTTTGCACTTAGTCTCTTTTTCAGAAATTGAAAATCTCGAGTGGGATGAGGCAGGAGGCTCTAGCCGATGAAGTTCCAGGCGGCCGGATACCCTTTTGGCGAAGGACTGCTGAATATGGTTTGCTACTGCAGAGAAGAACATAGCGGAAACTAACGCAAAGTCAGGTAAACCGGTGATGCACCATGAGCAGATAGAAGAAAAGGTTGGCCCTGGTCTTCCCTCGGTTCTCAGAGCAGTTTTTAGCCAAACGTTTTCTAAGACACAAGTTTTGGCTTTTGGCTATCTGGGCACATTTAACACCACAACCAAGAGTCCAGGATTGGAGAGGCACCACTCGGGGGTTAGGACTCACTCAGGCTGGCTCCAGGTGCAGATTCATGATGGTGGGAGCCTTTTATATTTCTGAAGCTATGATTCGGAGCCCTTGGAGTCAGTCTGTTAAGGCAACCCAATGTTTTTTTTTTGTGTGAATCTGTTTATTAAAGTTTTACGTTTTCATACAATACAATGGCAGAGCAACAAACTGATAGCATTGCAAAGAAAAAAAATACACGGTGGGATATAATCTTAATAATACAATCGTCTCGCTGTCCATTCCGGTTTCACTTCTGGCTCGAGGGGGGTGGGCATCTTGATTAGAGCCTCTCTCCCGTTGGAGGTGGACGATATGATTCATGATGACAGAGGGCGGTATGCTGCACTCGTAGGACGATGGGAGGGCAGAACCGTCTCGCTAGTTTCTGTTTCTGTCCCACCAGGATTGCAGACCGTAACTTTTGCTGATTTGGGGCGAATGGTCTTGGGACTCCCGGGGGGGGGGGGTTCTGGTGATGGGGGGCGATTTTAATTCTGTCGTATCCGGTAGAGCGGATCGTCACCCTCCCAGGGATCTCCCTGGGGCACAGGCCTGGCTGAGTGGGTTTATAGATACCCTCGGACTGATAGACTGCTGGAGATTAATGCACCCGGGGCAGGCGCAATACACTTTCCACTCAGGGGCTCATGGAAGTTTATCGAGACTTGATTATGTCCTTATGCCGGTGGCCCAAGCTGTGATGGTTAGGGAAGTAGGACATCTGGCCCGGGGTATTTCTGATCACTCCCCACTACTGTTGCACATGGAGGTCACCCCCGGGACTGAGGGGAGGGTAGCACCGATTAACCCTTGGTACCTGCGTAATCCTAAAATCCGGGCTGACCTGGTCAAGTCTCTCGAACACTATTTCAATGAAAATGTGGGGTCAGTATCATCTGCTGTCTCGTTATGGGAAGCCTTCAAAACAGTGATCCGTGGGCAAGCTCTTTCTCTAATTTCCCACACCAAGAAAAGTAAGATTGAGGAGGTGGTTATCCTTGAAAACGAAATGGCCAAGTTGGAGGGGGACCTGGAGCTGGGTGTTACGAATGATAAGTTGCACGTTCTCAGTCTCAAACAGCTTGACTATAGAGCGTTGGTTACCGATGCCGCCAAAGTGATGAGTAGAGAGTAACAAGGGCGCTTATACGATGTGGGGGATAAGGCTGGAAAATTGATTGCATGGTTGGACAAGAAAGAGAGAGCGAGTCGAGTGGTACCGGTTATTGAGAGAGCGGATGGCGTGCGTGTGACTGACCCTGTGGAAATTGTTGAATGTTTCGCGGCTTATTTCCGCGAAGTATATTCTCCAGTCTCGGATTGCCTTGAGGATGACTCCCATCTATTGTTGAGAGATATTGCGTTGCCGTCTTTGTCAGAGGAGGATAGGGTACTGATGGTTGCGACGTTGTCGCCTGATGAGATTGCTTTGGCCATTCGCTCGGTCGCTTCCGGCAAGGCCATGGGTCCTAATAGCCTTCCCATCGAACTGTATAAACTGCGTCCGGACAAGATGGCGCCTCATCTCTGCGAAATGTTTCTTGAAGCACGTGACGTGGGCTCCCTCCCCTATGATCAGCGTCTTGCTACAATAGTCGTGATTCACAAGGAGGGGAAGTCGCGGGATCGATGTATTTCTTATAGACCCATCTCACTGTTAAACGCTGAGCCCAAAGCTAATCGTCTGGTTAGGGTCGTTGGCGACTTGATCCATCCGGACCAGTCCGGTTTCATACCTCACTGTAACACGGCTCTGAACCTGAGGCGTCTTCATGGAGTGCTCGCCGGAGCGGCGTACATACATGAGCCGGCCGTTTTGGCGTCCTTGGATGCCACAATGGCGTTCGATACTCGTGAATGGCCGTATCTTTGGGCGGCGCTCGTGAAATTTGGTTTTGGCCCTGGGTTTATCGGTTGGGTAAAGTTGTTGTATGAGGAACCGTTGGCTTAGGTGGTAGTGAATGGCAAAGTGTCGACACCCTTTGCGTTGGGAAGAGGCACGCGGCAGGGTTGTCTGTTGTCGCCCCTCCTCTTCGCACTTGCCTTGGAACCTCTGGCTTCCTGGTTACGATGGGAGCCCTCATTGCGAGGCATTAGGTGGACTCTCCTTCCGCGTGGCTGCCCTATCCAGATTTCTCAGTCGGGGTTTAAATACTTGGGAGTCTTCATAACATTAGACCCTGTGGCCCGGAACTTA
The DNA here is from genome assembly GCF_964204655.1 of Triturus cristatus. Classification (NCBI taxonomy): domain Eukaryota; kingdom Metazoa; phylum Chordata; class Amphibia; order Caudata; family Salamandridae; genus Triturus; species Triturus cristatus. The sequence goes on from NC_140582.1 coordinate 850,315,230, forward strand.
CTCCCCCCACTCCAACGACTAAAGGCCGACGTCTCGGGTTGGCGACGGCTTCCGCCTTCGCCGCTCGGACGTGCGGCCTTGTTTAAAATGATGTCGCTACCACGATTCCTGTATGCACTACAAAACACACTCGACGTCATACCGGCCCGCTATTTCCGTGAGGTGGAGAGTTTGCAGCGGTAGTTGTTTTGGGACGGGCGATCGCGAATCGCTCTCACAAAATTGACACTCCCTTGGTATGATGGGGGTATTGCACTCCTTGATATCAAGCGATACTATTGGGTGTCCCAATTGGCGGCGGTGAACCACGGGATGTACGGACCGGCCCTGAACCCGGCGTTTGAGATGGATAAAATGCTATTGCCTGGTGGGGATTACAATAGAGCACTCTATTCGAAGTCTCCTGGTGTGCAGTTGACAGGCCCAACAAAGATAGCGGTACGTGTGTGGCATGCTGCGAATGCTGCGATGGGATGGAAGGACCGCCTGACTCGAGCGACTCCGCAGTATGCTTCAGAAAGGCTGGGCTGTTTGTGGAAAACTAAAGGATTTGAGAAATGGGATATGATTGGCATATGTAAGGTGAGTGATTTTTGGGTGAAAGGGAAGTTTAAAACGTTTGAAATGCTGAAAGCGGAATATAAGCTGAACGATAGGGAGTACTTCCGGTATGCTCAGGTCCGCCATGCGTTGTGCTCGGTTTTCCCTGATGCTATTGCTATCCCGGAAAATACCCCACTAGAGAACAGGGTGCTCGATGGCTACGTGCCTGACAGCACAATCTCCTTGAATTTATAAAAAGCTTATAAACGAACGGGCGGACCTGTTGACCCACTTGAGGGAGGTCTGGGTAGCTGACGGTTTGGAATTAGATGATGAGGACTGGGTATCGGCAGTAGCCTCCCCGAGGGAGGTGGCAATTCCGGCCCGCCTTCGGTTCGTACAACTAAAGATACTCCATAGAGTGTATGTCACTGGACCCCGCCTGATGCGCATGGGTTTTTCCGTGGATGGATTGTGTAAGCGTGGCTGTGGTTTGCTGGGTACTTTCCTTCACGTTCTATGGGAATGCCCTGAGGTGGCTCGCTTTTGGAGTCGGGTGCATGCGCTAATGGAAGAGGTCACTCACGTTGCTCTGTTTCCAGAAGCTAGGAGGTGTCTGCTGAACGTGTGGGAGCCAGATGATTATAATGTGGCACAGACGCAGTGGGCGACTTTGGGGAATATGGTGGCAAAACGCAACATCGCACAGTTATAGGGTTCTCAGAGGTCACCCACGGTCTCGGTGTGGAAGGAGAATATGGACTGGTGCATGTTTAGAGAAAAGACGGTGTATGTAGCGAGAGGCAAGCCTGGGAAATGGACTAGGGTATGGGGTCCGTGGAATTCTTATCGCGGAGACATCTGCACCCCTCCTCTGGCAATAGTATTGGATGTTCCTTTGTCCCCCTAGCTGAACATTCCTAATCTGCTATGTTATGAGTATGTTACAGTTTGACTTTTCCTTTGCTCCCAGGTCCCCCCTCCCTCCTCTGCCACAGATCATTCGTGATTATTATATAAAGTGGAATTTCCTGCCCCGGGGAGCACGTCCTGATACTTACAATGTCTATTGCCTTGTTTGTGTGTAATGTTCATAAGTTTTAAGTTGAAAGATGAAACCGTATTTAATATTGTTACTCGACTACAGCCGCTGCCTTCACTCGGAGTGCTGATGGACTGACGGGATCTTTGATTGACAAGTCTGTACAACGGTGAAATGACACATCTCGTACTAACTAGCGGCCGGCCCAAGTGGATGTAGGCCCATGTCTGTAACCCTTTGAAGTCAAATAAAGGTTTCTTTAAAAAAAAAAAAACAATACAGTGTGATAATCACGTAGTACTAACAATAAGGTTGAATCATAGTGGTGAGAATGCCCATGCAGTATGAGAAACCTTAAAGCCAAGCCCCAGAATAGGGAATGTGATCAAGATGTATATACTCGCACAAGTAATGGAACTCCAAAAATAGCAGCCCCCAAAAAGAACAATTGATGGACAGAATGCAGAACAATGTCATACATTCACCCCAGTACAGAGATCTGGGCCTAAATCCATTGTTTGTTTGCTCACCATGCCATTCCAGTTTAGACCCAGCCATATGCAAATCAGTCTTGACCCTGTGCCCAATGGGAACAGTCCAGCCCGAACTGCCAGGCCAGGTCCTCCCTAGACTGGAAACAAGCATCCTAGGACCATTTTCGGGCTTTCAGCCCTCATCAGCCAAGATAGCTTGACTCCAGTGGCATGGAGAGCACGGGACCCACATCTGGGCATACCCGTCCCACTCGGGGTGACAAATGCAAAAAGAACAATTGATGGACAGAATGCAGAACAATGTCATTCATTCACCCCAGTACAGAGATCTGGGCCTAAATCCATTGTTTTTTTGCTCACCATGCCATTCCAGTTTGGACCCAGCCTTATGCAAATCAGCCTTGACCCTGCGCCCAATGGGAACAGTCCAGCCCGAACTGCCAGTCCACGTCCTCCTTGGACTGGAAATAAGCATCCTAGGACCGGTTTCATGCTTTCAGCCCTCATCAGCCAGGATAGCTTGAGGAGTGAATGTATGATTTATTCAGCATTCCGTCCATCATTTGTTTGCGTAGCACTTTTCTCCGTAAGTTGGATGGGTATGCCCAGACGTGGGCCCCTTGCTCACTGTGCCACTGGATTCAAGCTAGCCTGACTGATGAAGGGTAATACCCAGAAACCGGTCCCAGGATGCTTGTTTCCAGTCCGAGAGGACCTGACTTGGCAGTTCGGTCTGGACTGTTCCCATAACTGGGTCTAAACTGGGGTGGCATGGTGAGCAAAAGAACAATGGATTTAACCCAGATCTCTTGACTGGGGGTGAATGTATGATTTATTCAGCATTCCGTCCATCATTTGTTTGCGTAGCACTAAATAGCAACCCCTGCAATAAATAATAGGGAAGGCGGAGCGCCATTAGAGTCATAACTGACATTGGAAACAGTCATGAATTTTGATGAAAATGGAGCAATAAAACCCCAATCAGAACATCATAACTGTCCCCATGGCTTAACAGCTTGTCACCATTCTCCTTGTGTGTCATCTCCGACAGATGCTGTTTGAATTAGTCACTACCATGGACCCCAGACAGAAGAAAAAAAAAAACAGGGGGCGGGGGGGATTGTGCATTAGGAGTGCCAGTATAAATGCAATTGGCAACATCAGTCCACCACGTTGTCTGTTCATCCTGTGCCTCTTCCACTGTGCCAGGGCACAGTGGAGTGATGAGACTGCAAATCGATTTAATGGTGTCCCAGTAAGTAGCAATTGGGTACTTTTTCAGCCTAAGTGTGTCTTCCCAGTGCAGGACTACGCTTTTGGCCTGTGCTCAGTTGAGCACTGAATGCTCCCAAGCTGTGACCAGTGGGGGCTCCGGGGCTTTCCATCTAAAAGTAATAAGGCATTTAGCTACTATGAAACCTAAATCTAGGAAGCAGGAGGTATCCCTAAGTTTCGTTTTCCTACGAAACAATCCAATGTGACATACCTCCCACTTATGGAGGTCAGTGCGTTCAGTGTAGGCAGACAAGCGTGAGATGATGCTGGTCCAGTATGTATGTAAGCGGGGGCAGGAGCAAGCATGTGCAGGAAATCAGCATCTGCATGGGAAGAGCATGGGCAAGCCACATCCTCCCTGTGATAAAACCTGTTGAAGTCGTGAGATAAGCCCTATAAGGCTACCCAATGTTATCCTAACGGACAGGTAGGCCTCACAGTTGTGAAAAACAAATGTGGGAGTTTTTTACTACCAGGACATGTAAAATTTCAAAGTACACATCCAACCTTTCAGTTACAATGCACTCTGTCCTATGGGTAGACTGTCCGGTTTTAGGTTTAAACCTATAATAACTGATAAAACCCCACCGAAATGGAAATAGCCCTCACCAGTATAAACATATAAACACTGAAAAAACACCTGCACAACCACAAAATAAATGCTATTCAAAGAAAGAAAAAGAAGAGTGAAAGAGTCATTTTTTTTCTTCTTGAAGGGGCCAGTACAGTATAACTTTGTAATACAAGCTAGCAGCAAGAAAGACTGGGCTAACAATTTTCTGCTTGAGTTTTGTTGTCACTAAAATATTGTTTCTTCTTCCTTTTGCTTTTTTCGGTTTTGTGGTCTTTGCTCTAAAGATACCGGGTTAAGAACCATGTTTTAGGTCTTGTTTAATTATTTTATAAACTGTAGAGAATCAGGAAATATCAAAATCTTATTTGATTTTTTGGCTGCTTTTGAGTCTTTTACCGATAGGTAAAATAGCTGGTTTCATAAGAATCTTTCCTAATATGTGACATCACATTTATCCACAGAAAATGGGTAAAAACCCTTGATACATCAGCCCCCAGTTTCTAGTGAGTCAGTATTGATAGTAGGTGAACTGCCAACACCACAGGTTTAAACATTCAGTGCAAGGTATAGTGACAAGTATATGTGAAAAGAGTGCTATCACCAAGCATATGGGATAGTGGTGAAAACATGATACCAGACTTTTGGAAAACATGGAATGCAGTGTCACTTGGAATACTGCTGCTATAAGGTTCTTTCTAAGTTCAACAAAGATTGGAGTGATATTGTTTGTATTTGCAGTGATTCAGCTACGTATATATGAAAAAGTTGTGTCATGACCTGACAAAATCGATATCTGAGCTGGAGTGCTTCCCTGTTACAGATCCTTGCCACTTGTTAGATGGTATGCTGAAAGCATCTTTAAAATCTTCAGATTCAATGAAGAATTCTATTAACTTTTTAGACCCTTCTGGTGCACTGTTTTGTTATGCACGGGAACTACAAAGCAAAAATTTCTCTTTTTGTGCTTTGTGTGGCATCAAAGAAAGAGTCATCCCATCTGTGTCACTTAGCTGGTGGTTCTCAGTCCAAGAGGCCATGAATGCTATATTATCCATGTGGCAACTGTTTACAGAAATTTTGCTGAGTGATAATGCCAAAGGCAAGTATTGTGATGATCTATGGTCTCATATTGATAGAGATGGGAAAAAAGTACACTGTACTGCATTCTTAGATTTTTACAGGAAATAAAAAACTGGAGTCTGAAAACACACTTGTCTGCCAAGTGTTCAGTATAATTGGTGTATATGTGAAACATCTCCTTGAGAGTAGGCTAGGTGACAAGCTTAGTGACTTGGAACTGCAAAGTATTACATGTTAAGTGCTTGCCACTTGGTAAGCAAATCAATGTTGAAGAGCAATTCAGGAACTTTTATTTTACAATGTATGAGAAATGGCATGCAATGATGCATAGAAATGTCCCTTCACCAACCATGGTATTTGAAGTCAATGAAACCTCACTGTGGTACTCTTACAAATTTTACATCCCTTCCATAAAGGGAAATTTTCTCTGTAGTTTCAAAAGTGCTGCTTCATTTTTGACCGCTTCAATAACTTTGAGGGCATTAGTGCCCAGTTCAATACAAATGTTGCAGAACCTGCCTAGAGAATCACAATCTTCAAGTGCACCAATATTGGCATGGAAAGCTATGTCAGTGTCCAGAGATAGCAAATTGTGTACTGGCTGTTTTGGCGTTGCCCGTCTCAAGTCCCAATGTTGAGAGGACCTTTTCATAGAAAAAGGTTTACATGGGAAGGAAAGAGGGAGCACACATGACCAAAGAGCCACTGAAGAAGTATTGTATGGTGTACTGCAATAAGTTTGATTTGCAAAAATCTATTTGGACCTCATATACACTGTACGGACACGGTCTATATACCATGCACAATAAGTGTAGAAAGCAAGCAATAATAAAAGCAAAACCTTCCATAAATACCGGAAAAACACTGTTTTTGTTGTTTTTAATGGCTTGAAAATGTGTAACCACTGATAACTACTATTTTTTTAAGGAATTGAAATCACTTGAAAACACTGAAAATACCCCACCAGAATTTACCAAAAGTAGAAACTGAAAACAGAAAAGCCTACCTATGGGCTACATAGGGCCTACCTTCTGGGTGCCATATGCAATAAAAGGGGAGTTTAACGCTTGGCAAGTGGGTTATATTACTAAGTCGAATTGGCAGTTTAAAACAACATTCAGGCTGCAAAGGCAGGCTTGGGACATGTTTTAAGGGACTACTTAAGTGGGTGGCACAATAAATGATGCAGGTCCACTAGTTACATTTAACTTACAGGCCTTGGTTAAATCTTATACCACTCTACAAAGGGACTTATTTGTAAATTAAATATGCCAATCAGGTGTAAGCCAATTATACTATGTTTATGGCAGTAGGCACAAGCACTTTAGCCCTGGGTAGCAGTGGTAAAGTCCTAAGGCCAACAAAAAAACGAATTTCATCAGAATTGCAAGGGAAAAATGCTAAATGTTTGGGGTAAGACCACCCTAAGGCTTACAGGTCCACCAGCTATGTAACAACAGTACACATTTCACAAAAGCACGACAAAGAAAACTACAATAACCAAGGTTATTTCCTGAAAAACACTACAAGTCCCATGAAAGGCTAGAAACCAATAGGATGGCAGATAATAGTATAACCATTCAAACAACTGTAACTCCGCCTCTATTTGCTGAAAGGGCTCCATAAATGTGTCTTGTCTTGGTAACGTGACTCTGTCTTCTGATCTGGTGCTGAAATTAGGAAAGAAAAATCAGTAATTTATAAAAAGTTTAAAGTTCAAGGGGTGTGGGTAAAAGCATCATTAAGAAATAACTAGGTGTGGACAGAAATATGATTCCGCTTGCGCAGTTGGTGTAATTCGGGAACTCCGTACTATGCATGTAATGCACAGTTGCAACTAAATTCTGCCTTCCGGCGAGTGGCGGAATCATATTGACAGTGGTGTGCGTGAGACTTATTTTGGCGAGCGCGACAAGATTTGCCGGCTGCTAGCGAGCGCATGCTAGATATACTTCCCGGTAGCAGTGCTTTCGGTCGCCACTGAGTCTTTTGGCGTAATTTCCGTTATGCTGGCACGCGTGAGTGGCCGCAGCTGAATCTCAAGCAGATTCTCTAATCTACTTAAAAATATGGTTTCAAGTTAACATTTTACTCCAATGGACCGCTCAGGTTGTTTCTGAGTGTGAGAAACATCTTCTTTAGTTTACTTTTTATTTCAACAAGAAGGAAGCGACCCTGAGACTCCAACTTCCTTTTCCTATCGAGCTGGCTCCTCCCAATGCTTTGTCTGTCTCCTGGTCAGTGTTTATGTGGATATTGAGGTGGAAGGATCACTCTCTTTGCCTGCTGCATATATACCATTGGATTTAAGGACTTTGTCTTTGTGATATCACAAGTAAGTTAAAAATCTTTTGTATAAGGGTGTTGTTTGTTTAATAGAGGGCGTGCCCCAGTATTTATTTGTACTTTTATTAGATTTTTACATGTTATTGTGGTGGGTGGCCTGGAGTTTCATTAGGTACCAAGTTATTTTTTTAATCTTTTGTTAAATGTGCAGTATTCGTTTATTTTACTATTTGGCCTAGACTACCCACGGTCCATCCAGCCTGTAGGCCCAGTGCTAGTCATGGGTACATAAAACAACTGTTTCTGTAGTATATGTTGTTTTAAAACATCAATTAGGGCAGGGATGGTATTACATTAAATTACAAATATGGCCTTTTTTTGTATTTCACAGTTTTTTACTGCAAAAAGTGTATTTTGGTGGGGTAATATTTGATGCCTTGGGAGGATACATGTCGTAAAATCTTTATAGCTTACATTATTTTCTTTGTTGGCAGTGCTGAACTAATGGTAGTGTTTTCTTCAGTGTTACCATGCTTCCTTGGACTGGCCAGTGTGTGTGTGTGAGTTTGCCATAGCCCACCATTTGTCTTTGTTCTCCATGGCATGTTGTTAGAGTCTATTTTGTTGTCAGTATCCATAGGCCTGCATATGTTCTTTGTTGTCCATGCCTCCATGCTTGTTGTTTCATCATATGGCCTGTGATCATTTTGTGTTGCCAGCCAGTGTGCTTTTGCCATAGACCTGCATGTGTTCTTTGTTGTGACCATGCCTCCTTCCTTGCAGTTGATGTTCGACCATGTGGTCGGTGGCCATTTTCTCTAGCCAGCTGAAGTGCTTTTGCCATAGGCCTGCATGTGTGCTTTGTTGTGGCCATGCTTCCTTGTTTGCTGTTGTTGTTTGAGCATATGGCTGGTGACCATTTTGTGTAGACAGCTAGTGTGCTTTTGCCATAGGCCTGCATGTGTTCTTTGTTGTGGCAATGCCTCCTTGCTTGCTGTTGTTGCTTGACCATGCGGTTGGTGGCCATTTTGTGTAGCCAACCAGTGTGCTTTTCCCATAGGCCTGCATGTGTTCCTTGTTGTTGACATGCCTCCTTGCTTTTTGTTGTTGATTGACCATGAGGCCGGTTGGCAATTTGTTCAGCCTGCCATTGTGTAAATCCTTTTTTTTCCAGTTTTCAAAGCCATTTTCTAGGGAGATTCATAAGAGAGGGCTATGCCTTTTTTTGTTAGTTGTTTTTGGTTTTTCCTGCTATCAGTTCAATATGCTTGAGGATCATGTACATGTGAACAGTGCTTTACATTATATGCATTTTTTTGCATTTTTCCCCTGCACGTCCTTGTCTCCTAATGCCTCCCCTGCCAGCCATATGCGCACAGCTGTACCCCAACATTAGATTTTTAAGGGTTATTCCATTTCCCCCCTACATCTCCTGCCTGTTATAGGTGCAAACACACCAGCATTAATTTTTTAAGGATTATTCAATTTCCCCTTGGACCTCCTTGCCTGCCATAGGCGCACATCAACATTCATTTTCTAAGGATTATTCAATTTTCTCCTGGAACCCCTCGCTGCCATAGGTGCACACCAGCATTAATTTTGTAAGGATTATTACATTTTTCCCTGCACCTCCCTGACTGCCACAGTTGTCTCCCTTAAATACACATGAAGTAAACAGTTACATCTGTATGTTGTTATCCTGATTGAAAATTAAACATTTCTTTACGATGGGGTGTGGTTTGTCTTTGGAAAGAATATACTATTGTTGTTAATCATTTAGGATAATAACTTATTGTCTCAGTCTCAAACTAGTGCACAGTCGTCACAGACAACTGAGTTAAGCAGACAACAGGAACTGCAGCCAGCCATAGTAGATCTTCCTGAAGTAGGAGCAGAACAGGGGGTTGAGATTCCTGCTGAGCAAGATGTACCTCTTCAACCATTGGCTTCCAGATCTCCAGCAAGAAAAAGGAAGGGTATTCCACCATCTTCTCCAAGCCCTCCTTCTGATGATCTGGACATGGGTTGGACTCTGGCTGAGTCTGAGACATGCAGGAGAGAAAAGGAAAGTTCCTAACAGCCTTACAATTACGGAAGGGGATGAGAATGATGACCCAGTCATTGTCATGGAAGCTGGCTGAGAGGATACCAATATTACCCCTCCTATTCAACCAAGTTATGTGGGACTGGTACCACCACCACCGCCAGCTTCCATATTTTTAAGTCCCCCGCTGAGACCTGCATCCACTACTACCTCAGTCGAAGTACGCACTGCAGAGAGCCAATCGTTGACACACCCACCTACCTCGGGATCTTCGGGCATTGACAGTGGCACCACTGGTCCAGTGAAAAAGTTCTCCTCCCCAATTTGGGACTTCTTTACAATTAGCAAGCAGGAGGATAACATTATAATATGCTTCATGTGCCACATGAGTGTTAGTCAAGGTAAGCCTGGTTCACACTATGGTTCTGGAGGCCAATTGACCCATATGAAAACACATCAAGCAATCTGCTGGGAGGTACACCCCAAAAAGATTGCTGCAGGTGGTGATGGTGATAAGAGAGGGGAATCAGCTTCAATCACAGTGCAAGGTGAAGGTTATGAGAAAGAAGAGGGTGACAGCTTTACGCAAAACAGCCCTGTCCCCAGCAGTGCACCAGTATCACCTGCCTCAGCATCCTCAAAATGGCACATGAGTCAGATGGAGACACCACAGCATGCAGTGACTGTCCCAAAAAGAGGCACATTGAGTCTACCCTTTCTGGTTCTTCTCTCCGGAAATCAACTGCGTCAGTGGCACCCGAAAAGAAAAAAAAAACAGGCTACTAATACGGGCAGCTTAAGGCAGGAGGGGCTCTACGAACGCAACCATCCAACGGTATGTTTGTACAACGGGAAGCTGGCTAAAATGTTAGGACTGGACCTCCTCCCTTTTTCTTTTGTGAAATGGGTAGGATTTTTAGAATTTGTGGCAGCCATCTGCCCGAAATGGAAGGTTCTCAACAGGACCTATTCTACCAAAGTTGCTGTTCCAGTGCTCCATCACGATGTGCTGCAATTGTTTGGAGAAGCTTTGCTGCAGAGTGTCGTTCACACTATCCACCTGACAAGCCATTGATTATGTGTGTATCACTGCACACTGGGTCTCTTTTGTGGGGGTTAGGCAACAGCTATCTAAAGGTCGCAGTGCTGAAGAAACCTCTAAGGGTGTTCGCGGCATACAACAGTAGCCATGTTCGCCATGGAGGAATCCCATACAGCTGCCAACATCTTGGAAGACTTTAACAGCAAAGTTTTTGACTGGCTGCCACCCAAAGGTCTTGGAATTGGGTTTATTGCCACGGACAATGGCAGTGATATAGGTAAGTGAAAATAATTCTCCCCTTGGTAAATTCAATCCAGCATACCTGTATCTCACAATTAGCAAACACTCCATTTCTCTGAAACCTCAAAGATTTTATCATTCACAAGTAGATACCACATCTACATTAATTATGCACAGAATTTGTTTTTATTTATCTTTGCAAAAAGTAACATGCCACAATTCATTTAAAAAAACTGCTATTATTAAATAGTTTTTCCATATATTAAAAACATGCAGCATTACGAAATGGAGGTTTTTGCAATTATAAACATAAATTGAACATGAAACAGCCCCCTATGCCTCAAGTCGGCGCGACAATTGATTTAGCAATATCAAAACTTGATTGTAAAATACAGGTACGCTTGATTGATTTTCCCAAAGGGAGAATTTTTTTACTGCCAATACAGTGCTCTGTCCCCTTGGTCTCTGGTGCCCTCTCTTTTACAGCAGCAGTGCACTACAGGTCTATCTCTCTCATTTAGGTCGGGACGGAGTCAGACTGCTTCGTTACTTGGAGTCAGGATGATGGAAGAACTCAGGGTGGGACTACCTTAACAGCCAGAAGAAGGAAGTTATTGTCTTCAAAGGGAAACAAATATGATGATGACTCTAAGAGGCCTACTCAGCTCTGTGAAATGGAGAGAGGTGTGTTGATTTGGGAAATGCTGCTAAGTGTGTGTGCTGGCTCACATGTGAAACTTCTCTGTTATGTGGTTGTGGTCAGAGGGGCCTGTTGTAACTGGAGACAGACATGTGATGTCGCATCATCACATGATGCATGCACTTGGCTTAATGTTATGATAACAGCTGCAAGATTGATCAGCCCGGTACATGCAGCTACTTGTCTGTGATTGGTTGTAATATTGCTCTGAGGTCTCAGTTAATCGCACAGGAGTCATAATGAATGATTGTAGCAGCCTATGCTCTTGCTCTGCCTCTGGGTCTTGGTATGCTCCTCATGAAGCCTACCTTCTGCCCTTGATTCTACAATATTGTTTCTGTTTTACGTTCCGCAGGCATTCTCTTCTCCTGCATGAAAGGCGAAAGCTCCATAACACGCCTGCTTACCTTAATCAACTGGTTCGTCCAGGCACCCATGAGGAACATTCCGAGAAGGAAGCACTGGCCAATTTGGCATTTATATACAGTATCATTTTTCTTTTAACAATCCTAGAACTGTGTGGGTTCACTCCCATAATTTGTATTTTTCGACCCTAGATGACAGGACATTTAGATATATAAAAATGTGGGTCTCTGGGGCTTAAGGACTATTTGCAATGCATTTAATTGTACTATCATTACTCAATTTCCTTTCATAACAGATTTGATGATGATGATGTGCTGTTTATCGCTCTGATGAATATTGTTGTTGTGTAGTGTTTTTCTTTGTCACACCTTTCTCCAACTCTCTCACATCAATTCATCAAACCCCTAACCCTCTTCCCCCACGCTGTGGAATTTATTGAGGTGTGACTTCATTTATACCATAAATGGATCACACACTTGGTGGGGCGGATGTAGTGAAAGCGACACCAACTGACTGCAGGATCTTCTATTACCTGAGCAATAGCCCACACCAGCCCCCCTTACCCACCCACGCATAAAGGTGATCCATCATTTATATATATAACATCATTCGTCAACATCATCATTCAGGCCTGGTGTCGCTTAAACGCTTAACCTTGCCCACTCCTAACTCTGAGTCCACTTCTCCTGACTCGAGGATTCTGTAAGTTTAGTTTTAACTAAATGCTAGCTTCCCCTTGCTCAGAAGAAATTACAATTGCTCCTTTATGTTATAATATCAGGTCTTTGTGTCATGGTGGTAGTCTGTCTCAGTCTTTGTAAAGTTATGATATCAATATCTGCCACTAACACTATTTTCTTTCAATTTAGTTGCCTGTGATGGGTAATCCTTCTGATTAGTCCTACAGTTGGAGTTCACCCAGGTGGGAGTGGGACCTCGCTTGTGATGTTTTTCCCTGTTAGAGCGCCAGCCTACTACTACTACTACCAACACTAAGAAGGCACCTTGGGACACCCTGCAGTAAGGTTTTGGAAGATTGAGAGTGGTAGCAGCCATCACTTCATCTATTCAGGTAAGAGAACTATGAAGTGAAGTGAACTAGTTTAGTTAGTTACTAACTTCTACTGAAAATTAAGATGTTGTTTATCTAGGTTGTTTTAGGCAGCATTGGCAATGGCAGCATACCCACCTAGTTGTCAATATAGTTACAGTGGGTAGTAGGAAAAAGGGTATAACTAGCTGGTATACACTTTGATAAGCAGATTAAAAACTACAGGCTACACTAAAGGTCAGCAGTGCAAAGTAAAGCACAAAAAAAAGATTTCAGGCATAAAGTAACAGAATAATTTCTCTTTAATTTTTCTTCACAATAATAAAAAACACACCCTTTCCACCCACAACAGGCCTACCTCTCTCCCCAAACAAATATCACCCTGTCCCCAACCAATGTCCAAAGCCCAGCTTCTCTTTCCCTTCACAATTTCCTCCCTCTCCACCCACAGCAAAAGTCTCTCCCACCAAAGCAAAAAATAAAAAAGGTAATTTGAGGGCATCATGAATGCGTGTGCAAAAGCTTGTCACCTTCTGGCGAAGCAGTGCCAGCTCGGGAAGCATGTCGCAATGGAAGTGGTCTGGGAAAGGAACAGGATATAGATTTTATCTAGCACATTCATCACATGGTATCACAACCACCAAACTCTAAATCAGGCACTCAGTCCCACTTTACTACCTGGACTCGACCTCCACCACTAATTATTTTCAACAACAAGTTTCCTTACTTGGCAGTAAGGAAACGTACGACAGGGTAAGTTAGAGGGATTAGGGTAGGTAAAAATGTTGTTATAGTGGGGTGTCACTGATCATCATGTGCTAAGTTTTGGCTTAGTCAGCCACTGTAGTTGATGAATGACGAAAGGGAAATAAATTGAACAGGCGTAAATCAATAATGGAAGCCATGAAATATATATACACATAAATCACTTAAACCAGAAAAATGTGGCACATACAAAGAATGGATTTTTCAATTTTGTAGGTTGGGGCAGAACTTAGGGAAGAATAAAGGAGTGAAGTACTAGTAGGAGGTGACTGAGTGGACACTGGGAAACACACCTTGTTTTTGGTTTGTAATGCATTGAGAACTTTGTAAATGCTGCATAAACTGAAGCAGACGCACATTGCACAGCAAACACAGCAATGCCGAATTGAACCATGCTGCAGTTAGGTCACAGGTGGCAAAATGCCATGGGCATGGAGCTGATGAATGATGATGGGTGGAATATCTGCCTCGCTTAACAAACACAGTAAGTATACTTAATTTGTCAATAAGCAAGCAATGTAACTTACCACCAACCGCCCCTGCCACTGCTGGGACTCCACCTCCTACTGCCTCCACTGCCTCCAATGGCACTGGTGATCTGTGCTGCTTTAAAAAAATTACACATTTTCGATGCCAGATTTGCCTCTTCTTATTATTTTTTTTAACAAGATACAGCTGCAATACCTTACTGCAGTTCAGTTAGCAGTATCTTCTGTCAAAACTATAACTTTGGGCGATTTGTTGTTTGACAATGTGTATCAGCCAGGTAGTCAAGCCAACCCAAAACTTTTTCTAATTAAGAGGCAGAGCATGATGACTTGAGTCATTGAAGCACATTGAAGGGGTGGAATAATGAAGGACATATGGTCTTGTTTGGCAAATGCAATGGGACCCCATAATTTTCTGCCATGCTGCACTGTCATGGAGACTGCTGGTATACTGTATAAATGAATCATAACACAGCATTGGAGGGGGGGGGGTCCACCATGACCATGGCCACTATCGCGTTTTAACTGTTTGAGCATGAGCAAGAAAAAGAAAGCCTTCTAAACAAACATGCATAGTGAATAATAGCTTACTTGGGCTTGCAATCTTCACAGTAGAGTACCAAAAATCTGTTCTTGTAGTCTTATAGTACCACAAGATATGTAAGGGGGAGGGAAAGCTTACTAACAAACCAGAAGAAAGCTACAGACTAGTATCCGCTACAGAAACATAAAATATAGTAAAAAAAGAATAATATAGGGCTAACAGGAAAAATTTGAATTATTCTAATAGTGGGGAGAAGTAAAAGTAAATAATAATAATAGCAACACTTAATGAAGCCAGCAGAACCATCTGGCACTAGTGGTGGTGGTTCCACCCGCCACGGCACTGTTGGTGGCAGCCCCTCCTTCATCCACCTTAGATGCCCTCTTGCCCTTTGGTTCTGATGTAAGAAATAAAGAAGATAAAAAAAATGATTAGTGGTACAGTTAATCTCCCCAAAAAAATTTTGATAGGCAAACACAGTAGCATTGTACTTTTCTAAATCCGATCACCTATAGTACTAGTAGTATTGAGTTGACCTATTTCTAATTTTCTAATACTAAACCCTATCCCTTATTTCCTAAACCGAGACTACATTTGGAACTACTAATGCATTACAATGAATTATGTTTGCTTCTCAACTCCCTTCAGTAGGCCAGCTCAGTCTCCGTTTTCAATGCATAGATGCATACTACACATCACTGGGAGATTGGGACCGTATGAGCTACATAAAGAAAGGCACAGAGAACGCTAACTCACTATCTTAATGACAGGATAAAGGAGTCTGCATGACTTCTTAAATACTCAGCCCAAGCTAGCGCAGACGAGTACGATTAGGTGGCGTCAAGCAGTGCAAACACCTGGCTAGCGCAAGCTGGATCACATAATATTCGTAACATAAACTTAACTTACCTCTGAGTGTGAACAGCATGCTATTTGAAAAAAAACCCTGCATTTTAGAACACAAAAAATAAGGTAGAGCAGGTCCTGTTCCCTGTCCAGCAGGTCGGCTCAATGGTGCATCAGCTGCTGCATGGTTCACTGAACACCATTACTTTGGTGCGCGCACAGGCACATTCTCCCCCACATTAATCGACGCTCACGCAGGGCGTACCCCCGCCCAGGCCTGCTGCGAGTATGAAGGGGAGGTGGCGCTGCACATAAAAAACAAGTACGGCCACTCCTGCCTCGAAAATATGGGGCAGGCTGCACCCCTTGACAGTGCGGCTGCCACAAGATGTGCAGCTTGTAGCAGCCTCACTGGCACCGCTGCTTGCTGCCTGTTGCTCCTCCAACATGGAGCTAGTAAGAAAAACAACCAGAAAGGAAGAACTAAAGGAAGTAGAAAGGAAAAACAAAAAAAGTACAAAAAGTCACAGAAAAATAAAAAAAAGACAAAAATAATAAATAAAAAAAGCTAATTGAGGGGTGGATGAGTGGGATACAGGTATGAGTGGAATAGATTTTAAATGGATAGAAAAATCAGGCGCAGCACAATGCAGAGAACAGAAAGTGGGTAAAACAAAATGGCCACTCCCATGCAAACCGCGTGGTGCTGTTCGTGCCATGATTTTTCAGCACGTAACGCTCTACTGGCCTGATAAAGTAGCGCAAATAAGCGGACAAGTATTCTTTCGCCTGTTCGCAGACCTCTGCTGAATCTTGCTGACTTTTTTGGAACTCTGTGGAATTCCGTGGAGCAAAACTCTGCAAGTTCCACCCAGGCCTAGTAATAACACAACAGAAAATGCATTTAGTAAACTTTTTTTTTTTTTTTTTTTTTTTTTTAAATTTTTATTGTGCAGAAAGAAGGTTACAAGCACGGGCCTACAACCACCAGGGCCGGCCGCTAGTAGGTAAAAGATCAAACAGTGCAATCACAATGACTGGCCCACCGGGGCTCCGCACCCTACAGAAAGCAGACTGCACATAAAGGAAATCAGGATACACCCTTGTAACATAAATAACAACTTAAAACAAAAGCGAGGCAAGAAAACATAAGATGGGCGTCGGGCCACAGCAGGGGCGCTTCCCTATACGACCACCCGATGGCAGTCAAGAAGAAGGGAAACAAAGAGGTAGGGGGGGGGGAGAAACGGGAATACCAAATCTATACTCAGATGTGCCAGATAAGTAAGGAACCATCACGGATCAGGGGGACAAGGCTACATCAGTCGTTTCCACCAGGGGGGGAGCACAAATACTTCCACGATACACATTCCACTGCCCCCAAATTCTGTTCCAAGCCCCGGGTTTACCACGAGCCACATACACAGTCTTTTCCCTGAACATGCACCAGTCCATGTTCTCCTTCCAGACAGACACGGTGGGGGGCCGCTGCGAACCCCAAAGCTGCGCTATGTCCCTCTTTGCTATCATGTTCCCCAGGGCCGCCCACCGAGTCTGGGCCGCGTTATAGTCATTGGGCTCCCACACATTCAGAACACAACGACGCACCTCCGGCAACAGCGTGACCCCGGTGACTCGCCTCATAACCTCATGCACCTGACGCCAGTATTCCACCACCTCGCGGCACTCCCAACAGGATGTGGAGAAAGGTGGCACTGTGCCCACAGCCACGCTTGCAGAGCCCGTCCTCAGAAAACCCCATCGAGACCAATCGGGGACCCGTCACGTAAACGCGATGGAGGATCTTAAGCTGGACCAAACGGAGACGGGCCGGGATGGCAACCTCTTTAGGAGATGACAGCGCGGACTGCCAGTCCTCGTCGTCCAACTCAACCCCATCCCCCGTCCATGCCTCCCGTAGACGCACCAAGAGGTCAGCCCGATTATTTATCAATTTTTTATAGATCAAAGAGATAGTACTATCGGGAACGTGACCGTCGAGTATGCGGTCCTCGAGGGGCGAAGAAACAGGGACCGTGGACCCTTCCCCAAAAACCGAGAGCAGGGCATGCCGAACCTGGGTGTAACGAAAAAACTCCCTCTCACTAAGCTCATACTCGCTCCGGAGCGCCGCGAAGGTCTTGACCGCGCCTTTAACCCACAGATCCCCCACTCTGCTAATGCCGATCGTGTCCCAGTGCTCAAAGCCTTTCGTCGTCCAAAGGCTCCCCAGGCGGTCTGAGGCAAACAAGGGAGTAGCACACGTTAAACGCTCACTCCAGCCCTTCGCTACATTCGTCGCCTTCCACACCCGTACCGCAATCTTGGTAGGGCCCATGAGGGTCCTACCAGCAGATCGGGAGTAAAGCGCTCTGTTATAATTACCGCCGGGAAGCAGGAATTTATCCATCTCATACGCCGGGTTCAGACCAGGAGCATACGTGGCATGGTTAATTGCCGACAGTTGGGAGGCCCAGTAATACCGTCTAATGTCAGGAAGCGCGATGCCCCCGTCGTACCAGGGGAGAGTAAGCTTTGCCAGTGCGATACGCGCCCGCCCGTCCCAGACCAGTCTCCTCTGCAGACACTCCACCTCCCGAAAGTAGGCCACCGGAATGACATCAAAGGAGTTCTGAAGTGCGTAAAGAAATCTGGGAAGGGACATCATTTTAAACAGGGCCGCGCGACCAAGCGGAGACAGGGGCAACCTACACCAACGAGCCGTATCCACCCTCAAACGTCGGAGTGGAGACAGGAGGTTCTGCTCATAGCGGACCGCCGGGTCCAACGAAACATATACCCCCAGGTACTTAAAGCCGGATGAGGACGTTTGGATAGGAAGTAGAGGCGGCAAAATGGGAGGGTAACCAGAGATAGGGTACACGCAAGATTTGGACCAGTTAATTATCAAACCCGAGTTTTTCCCAAAGGAGGTGAGGACATCAAAGAGAACATTAAGCGACTGTCGCGGCGAGGTGAGGTACAGAAGAATATCATCCGCGTACAGCGAGACCCGATCCTCGAAGCCCGGGGCCCACCGGATCCCCCTGATAGAGGGCTCCCAGCGGAGCCAGGCGGCGAGCGGTTCCAAGGCAAGAGCAAAAAGCAGAGGGGACAACGGGCACCCCTGCCTAGTGCCCCTCCCGAGAGCAAAAGGCCGGGAAGCCCGCCCATTGACAACCACCTGAGCCATTGGTCCGGCATAAAGAAGCTTCACCCAGCTAAGAAATCCCTCCCCAAAGCCAAACTTCTCCAAGACCGCCCAGAGGAATGGCCACTCGATGGTATCAAAGGCCATGGTGGCGTCCAAGGAAACCAATACGGCTGGTTCAGAAAAGTATTTCGCCCTAGCTAGGACGCCGTGCAGACGCCGCAGATTAAGAGCGGTATTACGGTGGGGGATGAAGCCGCATTGATCCGGATGAATCAGATCACAGATAACGCTCAGCAAGCGGTTGGCGAGGACTTTAGCCAGGATTTTGGGTTCTGCGTTTAAGAGGGAGATAGGCCTATATGAAGCACAGCGGTCACGTGGTTTACCCTCCTTAGGAATCACGACTATAGTCGCCAGACGCTGGTCGGCGGGAAGGGAACCCCTCTCGTTCGACTCCTGAAACATACGACGGAGGAAGGGCGCGATTTTATCCGGGCGTAGTTTGTATAGCTCGATCGGCAGGCCATTTGGGCCCATGGCTTTGCCCGAGCGAAGGGAGCCAATCGCGGTAGCAATCTCATCGACGGCCAAGGGGGCATCCAACCGCTCACGGTCCTCGACGGATAAGCCGGGCAGGACAATATCCCGTAGTAGAAGACGAGAGTCGTCTCCATCTCTGTCAGACACCGGGGAATACACCGTCCGGAGGTGGTCAGCAAAGCACTCCACAATCTCGCCAGGCTCAGTCACACACACTCCATCCGCAACCCGGAGCTCTGGGACCACACGATTCACTCTCTCCTTCCTATCCAGCCAAGCAATCAATTTACCAGCCTTGTCTCCAGCATCATACAACCTACCCTGCTGCTCCCTATACATGGTCCGGGCAGCGTCAGTGACAAGGGACTTATACTCGAACTGCTTCAGGCTGAGGGCATGTAGCCCATCCGGAGTGACACCCGTCTCCAAGGCCGCCTCCAACCCCAAGATGTCGGTCTCCAGCTTCACCGCCGCCTCCCTCTTAACCTTCTTAGCCGCCACAATCTGGGATAGGGCCTGCCCACGGAGTACTGCCTTAAAAGCTTCCCACAGGGACACTGCGGACATCACCGACCCATCATTCTCAAGGAAGTATTGGTCAATCGACTTGACCAGACTATAGCGGATCGTGGGGTTCCGCAGGTACCAAGGGTTAATAGGAGCGATCCGCCCAGCAGACCGCGTCCCAGTGTCAAAAAGCAACCACAGTGGGGAATGATCAGAGATACCCCGGGCCAGATGCTTAACCTCTCGAATCCGGGCAGTCTGGGCCGCGGGCATAAGAAAGTAATCCAATCTGGAGAGACTCCCATGCGCCCCAGAGTGAAAAGTGTACTGACACTGTGTAGGATGCATTAACCTCCAGCAATCGACCAGACCGAAGGTCTCCAAGAATCCGCCAAGCGGGGGGAGGAGCCTAGCGCTTGACCAAGATGGCCGCGTGAGCTTAGAGCTCCCGAGACCCTCGCGCCCTCCGTCGACTATCCTGGCTCTAATCCTGATGGTATGCATGGCACCGTGTAGCTGAGTTGTCAGGGAGGCGATTGATGCCACCCGCGGTCGGATCGCCCATCGGGAACCGGACTTACGGCTGGCGAAAGATTGCGGCCTAACTCCCGGAGATGCCAGGGGCTAGAGTTGGCAGGATGCCCGACTCCTAGTTGATCAACAACGGCCTGGTGAGGTGTGAACTGTCGGACGGAGGCCTTCGCTCTTTCACTTTCGATTTCGTTCCCTTTGTCTGCCCGGACACTGTAGAGCTCTGGGTGGCTTTATAACCCCAAGGACGCTCGGCGGGCTACTCTGGCAGCACAAGGCGGACCTGCTCACTCCTTATTCCTCTTTCTGAGAGGGAACGGTCTTCACTGCATTGGACTGCCTGGAGTCCATTATGTCGGGCAAGGCAGAAGGGGATCGGCTGAAGACTAAGTCCACCAGGCGGGGAACGTACTCCCAAGTCAACAGTATGGACCGCTACGCCCTCCTGAAAACATCGCCTGGTGGACGAGCCAGGCGCCAGATGCCCAGAAGGAGGACTCGCCTGGGACACCGGAGCTATCCCTGCAGGATGTCATGGGCGCGCTTGATGGGATGCAGACCTCGATGGGGAGGCAATTCGAGGCCCTGGCGCATAAGGTGGATGCCATCCTGGTGGATGTCAATTTGATCCGCTCGGACCTGGGCAAGACAAACGAACGCGTCAAGAACCTGGATCACAAGACCACGGGCCTCACTGATGATGTCGCGGATTTGCAGAACGAGGTCCGGAAGCTGAGGGACGAGAGTGACCTCGCCGCCCGCCGGCTGGAGGACTTCGAGAGCCGGTCCAGGCGCAACAACGTGCGCGTCATCGGGGTCCCGGAGTCCTCGGATGAGGCTTCGACGGACCTGCTTGTGGAAGATTTGGTCCTCAATCATCTGAAGCCTAAGGGCCTTGGAAAGTTTTTTGCGGTGGAAAGGGCCCATAGGGTGCCGGGCGGGCGGCCCAAGGCGGGTGCCCCGCCGCGGCCGATTGTCGCCCGGCTCTTTCATTTTCGAGATCGGGACGCTATCCTGCAAGCCTCGAGGGTGACGGGCCCAGTCCCCTTCCAGAATGCGTCGGTGAATTTTTATCCGGACTTCACCCAGCAGGTGCAGAGACAGAGACAGAGCTTCCTGGGGGTGAAGCGGAGACTTCGGGAACTGGACCTGAAGTATGCCATGCTTTTCCCCGCCAGACTCCGGGTGGTGCATGAAGACCGGACATTCTTTTTTGACTCTCCTGTTATGGCCGACGAATGTCTGGACGCTTTGCCCCGGCGACGGACCGGGGACGACACAGCCGAGCATGGAGACAGTGGCCGGGATGGACAGGGCTGATATCTCAAAGCCGGCCTGACTTGATTTAATCATACTTGAAGATTTGAACAGAGTGCAGTAACTGTGGAGGGTTGCGGGAGGACGAGGGGTGCTCTTTTCCTCCCTTAGGGTACTTTTTGTAGATTTTTGTTTTTGTAGGGCGACAGGCACACTGCAAGTTGGGGGGGCTTTTTAAGCTGCAGCAGGGGTGCAGGGTGGGGGGAGTTTTGGGGATTTTGAGTTTGTTGTTGGGGGGTTTATTTCTGCAAGGCATGATGATTATCCTCAGGGCTGTTCCATGGTGGCGCCTCGGGTGTGGGGTGGGCCTCTTTCCGTTTGAGGATGGGGGGTAGAGGCTTAAGTGTTATAAGCTGGAATGTTAATGGTTTGGGGGATCGCATCAAGAGGGGGATTGTTTTGCAATTTTTGAAACGCTCAATGCCAGACGTTGTCCTGCTGCAGGAGACGCATCTCATAGGCAATACGTGCTATGCCCTGAATAGGAAGGGGTATAAATTCATTGCACACTCGGGATTCTCTTCTGGGTCCAGGGGTGTGGGCATCCTCGTTAGAGCATTGTTGCCTTTTGAGGTGGACTCCACCATTGTTGACGATAGGGGGAGGTTTGTGGCGGTGGCGGGGCGGTGGGAAGGAAGGACTTTGGTTTTGGTTTTGGTTTATGTCCCGCCGGCCCTGCAGGCTTCCACATTTGCTGAACTGGGCAGGGCTTTGCTGACTCTCCCGGGGGGAATGCTGGTAGTGGGAGGGGATTTCAACGCTGTGGGTTCAGGACTGTTGGATAGATACCCGCCCAGGGACACAGGGGGGGCTCAGAAATGGCTTCCAGACTTCCTGGATACGTTTGGTCTGATCGACTGCTGGAGACTCCGGCACCCCACACAGAGTCAATACACGTTTCACTCCGGGGCGCATGGTAGCCTCTCCAGGATTGACTACCTGCTCACTCTGGCAGCACATGCCTCGTTGATATCCGAGGCGAGGCACATGGCACGCGGTATCTCTGATCACTCGCCAGTGTGGATCCGGCTGGATCTAGGTCGGGAGGGAGGAGGGAGGGTGGCCCCCATCAACCCATGGTATTTCCGAGACCCCAAGATGCGCAGCGCCCTGGTAAAGAAGGTAGATAATTACTTTAAGGACAATCTGGGAACCGTGGACTCGGCGGTGTCGCTGTGGGAAGCTTTTAAGACCGTGCTTCGGGGGGAAGCCCTCTCCCTGGTGGTGGCTGCCAAGAATCGGAGGGATGGCGAGGTGCGGCAAGTGGAGGAGGAGATTGCGGCCCTTGAGGGGGATATGGAGGAGGAGGTCACAGAGTCCTCATTGCATGAGCTTTGCCTGAAGCAGGCGGAGTATAGGGACCTGGTGACGAACGCCGCTAAGACCCTCAGCAGGGAACAACAGGGCCGCCTGTATGACGTTGGGGATAAGGCAGGGAAACTCCTGGCGTGGTTGGACAGGAAAGAACGGGTCAATAGAGTGGTGCCAGAGTTGATTGGAGAGGGGGGAGAGGCGATTGTGGAACCTGAGGGGATTGTGAAGTGTTTCGCGGAGTATTTTCATAGGGTTTATTCCTCTGTGTCGGACAGGCCGTCCGAGGACTCGTCTGATCTCCTCCGTGATATCGAGTTGCCCTGCCTCTCTGACATAGATAGGGACGATTTGGATGGTGACATCACGGTTGACGAGGTGGCGGGGGCGATTCGCGCGTTGAACTCGGGTAAGGCCTCTGGACCGAATGGACTGCCGATCGACCTGTACAAACTGTTCCCGGATAGGGTCGCCCCTCACCTGCGCGCCATGTTTTTGGAGGCGCGGGGGGATGGGATCCTTCCGTTGGACCAGCGGCTGGCGTCGATTGTGGTCATATATAAAGAGGGTAAACCCCGAGATAGATGCACCTCCTATCGGCCCATTTCCCTCCTCAACGCTGAGCCGAAAATTCTGGCCAAACTCCTGGCTACCCGTTTGATTAGGGTACTTGGCGATTTGGTCCACCCGGATCAATCTGGCTTTATCCCGCACCGAAACACAGCATTGAACCTTAGGCGTCTTCATGGCGTCATCGCCAGGGCGGGCACGCTGCGTGAACCGGCTGTTGTGGCATCTCTTGATGCCACGATGGCCTTTGACGCGGTGGAGTGGGCATATTTATGGGCTGTGCTGGCCAAGTTTGGTTTCGGTCGTGGTTTTGTGAGTTGGGTTCGGTTGCTGTACGAGGGGCCACTAGCGAATGTTGTGGTGAATGGTCGGGCATCTACTCCGTTTCAGCTTGGTAGGGGTACTCGGCAGGGCTGCCCCCTGTCGCCTCTGTTGTTCGCCCTCGCCCTTGAACCGTTGGCTGCGTGGATACGTTGGCACCCGGATATACGGGGCCTTCGGTGGTCGCCTGATCACGAGGACCGTATTTCGCTTTATGCCGATGATATCCTACTGTACCTTGCCTCACCTAAGAAGTCACTTATAGTGGTCTGTGACGTACTCGCCTCGTTCGGTAGGAACTCGGGACTTGTGATTAATTGGGGCAAATCGTACTTGTACGTTCTTAGTGGCGAAGTCCCACCGATCCCTAGAACATGTTCGATACAGGTTGCCCAGCAGGGTTTTGTGTATTTGGGGATTTTTATATCCATGGATCCTGCTGTGCGCTATGAGAGGAATCTGCTCCCCCCCTTGGCACGCTTGAGGCGAGATGTGGAAGGTTGGCGGAGGCTGCCGCTCTCCCTTGTTGGGCGTGCGGCCCTGTTCAAAATGATGTCTCTTCCCCGCTTCCTCTACGCCCTCCAGAACACCTTGGACTGGGTACCGGCCAAATACTTTCGGGAGGTCGAAGGCCTCCAAAGGACGTTGCTGTGGGATGGGCGGCCACGAATAGCTATTTCAAAGTTGACGCTCCCATGGTACGATGGGGGCATTGCGCTCCCAGACATCCGACGGTACTATTGGGCCACGCAGCTGAGCGCGATCAACCATGGGTTTTATGGCCCTGCCCTCAGCCCTGGGTATGCCATGGATAGGTGGCTGCTGCGCGGCGGCAACTACTACAGGGCGTTGTATTCGCGGTCCTTAGACTCGTCCCTCACGGGGCCCACAGGTGTGGCGGTGCGCGTATGGAAGATGGCGACTGACTCGTTGGCCTGGAAGTATAGGCTAACCCTCGCTACCCCATTGTTTGAATCGGAAAGATTGGGAAAACTCTGGCACACGAAGGGTTTTGATAAGTGGGATCTGATAGGTATATCCAAGGTGGGAGATGTGCTGCATAAGGGGAGGGTGAAGTCCTTCGAGGAGTTGCAGACTGAGTTTGAGCTAGGGCCCTCAGAGTATTTCAGGTATATCCAGCTGCGTCACGCCCTCCGATCAGTCCTCGTGGAGGGTGAGAAGGTGCCAGAGTCCTCTCCCCTTGAGGACCGAGTCCTTGATGGTCATATGCCCGAGAGCACGATCTCGCTCATATACAAGAAGCTGATAAACGTCCGGGCAGACTTGCTATTGGGGCTGAGAGAACAGTGGACCAGGGATGGCCTTGAGTTGGATAATGAGGACTGGCAGTCAGCGGTTTCTTCGCCCAAGGAGGTTGCGATCCCGTCGCGTCTGAGGCTGGTGCAGCTTAAAATACTGCACCGGGTGTATGTGACGGGGCCAAGGCTGGTCCGCATGGGATTCTCGGAGGACGGCCTGTGCAGAAGGGGATGTGGTATGGTGGGTACTTTCCTGCACATCACTTGGGAATGTGGTGTCATTGTGGAGTTCTGGAGGAGAGTCCATGCAGTTATGGGGGAGGTGACGGGCATTGTGGTACAGCCGGAGGCGCGGTGCTGCCTCCTGAACGTCTGGGGGCCCACTGACCTCGATGAGGCGCAGACCCAATGGGTGACTCTGGGTAACATGGTAGCTAAAAGGGATATCGCGCGACTATGGGGCTCCTCGGGACCCCCTACACTGACCGCGTGGCAGGAGAACATGGATTGGAGCATGTTTAGGGAGAAGACGGTCTACTGCTCTAGAGGTCGCCCCCGGAAGTGGCATGCCATCTGGGGGCGGTGGAACCAATACAGGGGGGGAATATGTCATGCCCCGGACCTGGAACCTCCCGAGGAACAGCTTTCCCCCTGACCTACTTTCCAGCACAGTTTGGTTTTAGTAATTGTTCTGGGCCTCTGCTGTTCCCCTTCTTCCTCCTTACACAGCCTTGTACTTATTAGACGAGTGGGGTCCGGCCTCCCCTGGGGGCCTCCGCCATGGGCTTTCAATGTCCTTGCCTTGCTGGGGTTTGTTGTTAGTTTTTTTTGTGTTTACTTAAAATTGGACCTTTGCATTACTCTTTGAACTGCTTTGGGGACACATCACTGTATCTAACTTGCAATGCTGCCGAACCTCCGGGCTGTCGGCTGAATAGCTGTGTCCTGAATTTTGAAATAAAGGTTTTCAAAAAACAAAAAAAAAAAAAAAAAAAAGAATCCGCCAAGCCACGCCTGCGCAGCAGGGAGGGCCCTGGGCGGGTGGCGATCCCGGTCGCCCGAGACCACCGAATTGAAATCCCCACCCATAAGCAGAAGACTGTCAGGAAGCTCAAGCAGCATTCGACCCAAGTCCGAAAAGGTGGAGTTCTGGAGGCCCGGGGGAACATAGACAGAGACCAAGGAGAGGGACTGCCCCTCCCACCGCCCAGTCAAAGCCACATAGCGCCCTCTATCGTCCGGGACTACCCTGGTGATCTCCAGCGGAAGTGAAGAGCGCAGGAGAATGCCAACCCCTCTAGAGCCAGTGGTGAAACCAGAATGGGCAATGAGTCGGTACCCCCCCCTGTTCATGGCATGACAAACGTTACCCACCAGATGCGTCTCCTGTAAAAACACCACATCAGGAGACATACGTCGCAAATACTGCAGCACAACACCCCGTTTGATACGGTCCCCCAATCCATTGACGTTCCATGACATCAACCTCAACCCGTCCCCCCCCATCCCCTCCAATCGATCAAGGGTCCCCCAGCAGATAGCGCAACGCCCAAGACTGGAACAGAACAAAGACCTCGCATTAAAAACAAAACACACAAATCAAAACCCCCCAAGCCCCCCCAACTGCCAACTCCCCCCACCCTGCACCCCTGCGACCCAAAAAACCACCCCAACTTGCAGTGTGCCTGTCGCCCCATAAACCCCATTCTACGGAAAGACCCCGGAGGAGGAGAGGGACCCGTCCCCAACCGCCCCCCACATAGATCATAATGAAACAAAATGCAAAAGAGAAGTTGAACCCAGCCGAACAGTACAAAATGGCAAAGTCAAGGACCAAAGTCACTCAGAGGGAGACCCGCCACCCTCGGTACCAGCAGAGGGCCCAAGCCGGTCCCCGCGGCCCGGCAGCGAGTCAAGCCAGTCACTCACAGTTGCGGGAGAGTCAAAAAAGGTTGTCCGATCTTCGTGCTCCACTCGGAGCCTAGCGGGAAAAAGCATGGAGTACTTGAGACCCAGGTCGCGGAGGCGACGCTTTACCCCCTGGAAGCCCATCCTCTGTTTCTGGACAAGTTGGGTGAAGTCCGGGAAAAAGTTAATAGACGCATTCTCATGGCGGACCGGGCCATGGGCCCGCGAGGCCTGCAAAATCAAATCTCGGTCTCTGTAGTAGAAAAGTTTGGCAACAATGGGCCTCGGGGGGGCCCCCGGCCGCGGCCGACCGCCCGGAACTCGATGGGCCCGCTCCACGGCAAAGAACTTACTCAGGCCGGCGGGGGCAAGATGCTTGAGGATGAGCTCCTCCACCAAGAGATCCACCGGGTGGTTGTCGGAGGTCTCCGGGACGCCTATGACGCGGATGTTATTGCGGCGGGCCCGTCCCTCAAAGTCCTCCAGCCGCCGGGCCATCAGATCGTTGGCCGACTTGAGGTCGCCGAGAGTGGCCCGCTGGTCCGACACATCCGCAACCAGGGTGGACGTCCGCACGTCAAGCGATTGAACCCTCTCGTTGGTCTTGGAGAGATCCGCCCGAATCAGTGCGACATCAATAGCCACCGTGTCGATTTTACGGGCCAAGGCCTCGTATTGCGTAGCAATAGTCTCCTTGATGCCGTTAATGGCGCCCATAATGTCCTGCAGGGACGGATCCGAGGGCATGGACGGGCCACCACCAGCTTCGTCCGAGGGGGCTCCAGCCGCTCCAGGGGACCCTCTTCCTTGAGTATAGCGGTCCATGTTGTTCGTCTGGACCGGACCCCCGCGGAGGGATGTCTTAGTCTTACGCCCCTCGGGGCCCCCCCTGCCACCCATGAGAACCACGCTCACCAACGGGGACCACCGGCCCAGCGTCAAGGGGGCACCGGCCACTCAGTCAGAAGCCGCACCAGATACCGTGATGCGGCCGGGCGAGGAAACCAAAGTCAACGGGCACACTGGCGGCAAGCGGAGACAAGGGCATCCAGCAGAGATATACACCCAGCCGCTCCAATCAGTTACGATCTCCAGCCCCTCAGGGATCCAAAAGTGAAACCGAAAGTAATGGAGCGGCCACTGGCACAGATCCGCTGCCGCTGTTGTTCAATTACACCCCGGCTCCACAGGTCACCCTCGCACCGGGCACAGCCATCGATTGGGCCTCGAAAGTTCCAACCACCGTAGATCAGGATTCCCAGGTCCGATTCGGTTTCTGAAAGAAGGTCAACGTTCAGCCAGAATTCGCCTTCCAGATTCCGTCAGCCAAGTCAGGATAATTTCAGGATAAATTCCGAGGAGCAGCGAGGGTCCGGGGAGCCCTGTGCTCACGCTACCATCTTGGATGCGCGCTAGGCTCCCCCTCCATTTAGTAAACTTTTGATTGCATCACCATCTGATTGAGTGAGATATTATTCGCCTCCTTGTCCTTAATAGAATTGATCATTGTTATTCAGGAATGCTATAAAATGTAAAATGTTATGACAGGACTGAAAACTTTCTATTATGCAAGTTTAGAACTCTTACATTAGAACAAAAAATGGGGGAGAAGATGGCCGCCTCCCGGTGAGCTCCGTGACAGAGGGGCCCATTTTCATCACCGAACACCACATTTTCCAGTCAGAAACTACTGGAAATTAATGTAATCTTATTGTTAAGGCATACCTGTTGCTGTGGTGTTGTTTTTTGGGGGATGTTCGACAAGGGAAAGCTGCTTTTCTTCCTGCTGCTCCAGCCTGCTTCAGCCTCGGGCTTCCAGTTAAGGTACTGCCCAGATTTCCTGTCAGGGGACGGAGCTATCACTCAGGAAAGGGCCTGGTTTTGGCCTAGCCACCCCCACAGCCTGATTTAGCTGCTGCACCAGCATTCCTAGTGAAGCAATTTCTACACTTTCCAGTCTTGCTTGTTCAGTTTATTTAATTACTCCATTTTTATTTTTAATATATGAAAATGGACAATAAAAATGTGCAAAATCCACATAATAAAAGGAAAAATCAGATTTCTCCTCCTTCAGCTAAATCGAAAGTAGTGGAATCTAGTGAGCCTTCACTTTAATTATTGAAGAGCTTCATGCTTTACATGCAAATACTGACACTATTGCGTCAGAGATTAAAAACTTGCGCAAGGATATGGCCAGCATGTCAATGAAAATTTCAGATAATTCAATTAAAATACAGGATAATAAAGTAAAAATTGACGCTATTACACCACTTGTGGCAAAGATTTCCCCTATGTCTACTCTTCTTCTGGATTTGGAAAATGGTAACAGGCAATACAATTGACGTATTTTTAACTAACCAGAGGAAGTGGAAGGTTCTAATTGTAGACTCTACTTGGAAAACTTGCTACCTGGCCTACTAAACATCAAATTTCCGGAGAAATTTGAAATTGATAAAGCGCATAGGATTCCATCCCATCGCAATTCTCAGCATACTAAGCCAAGACAAATGATTTTAAGGTCCTGCGGCACCATCATCTAGTCATGATAAGAAAAGCGGCAAGGGAAATACCTTCCTTGATAGTTAATGGAAACAGAATTTTTATTCACCAAGACTTTGCCAAGGAAACGGTCAGGATTCGTAAAGAGTTTACTGACTGTCATCCTCAATTGAGAAGTCTTGGTTTTAAATATGGCCTATTTGATCCGTCAACAATGCGTATCTGGAAAGATAATTTTTCGAAGTCCTTCCAATGCCCAGAAGATTTGAAAGTGTTTCTGGACCAACATTCCCAGACCTCTATGGATACACAAGAACTCGTCACTTGAACAATGCTTTAATACATATATCTGTATTTTTCTCAGATCCTTGATTGTCCAGAAGGGTTAATAGTATATCTGGATCAACGTTCGCAGCAACTTATGGTTATGCATATTATCTGTTATTTCTTCATTGACTTAATTATATATTTCTGACTGGATAAGTTACTTTATCTTATTCTAGATTTGTCGCTGGGCTCCGCCGGGTTGGTCATGCTTGTTGAGCGTGTGTGCGTTTCACTTTGGTTATTGATGTTTAATTGTTGTCATCCTTTGTAAGGTAGTTTGTCTTTTCTTTTACCTCCCCTTTCATTTTTGCTTGTTCTGGGGCTACTATATTTCACTCTACTTTTCATCCTGTCTTTCTTAGTTCTTACTTCACTCCTCTTGATCTTTTTTCTCTTCTTCTTCTATCATGGCTAATGTTCCTAAAATTAAAATAGTCTCCTTAAATGTTAAAGGTTTACGTCATCCAGTTAAACGTATTAACATTTTAGATTATTTAAGTTGTTGCAAAGCAGATATTTGTTTTCTACAGGAAACTTATATTGATGACAACATTTTAGATTATATGAAAAGAAAGTGGGTTGATAATATTGTCTCTTCTCCCGCAAATAGTAACATTTCAGATACTGAAGGGAGATATGTCATAGTTAAAATTAAAGTGCATGATTCTGTTATATTTTTACTAAATGTTTATGGTCCTATGGCAGATGATCCTGTTTTTTGGTCTAATCTCACAACTGAAGTTTTAAAATTGGGTAAAGTACCTGTAATTGTTGGAGGTGATTTTAATGTTATATTTGATCCATTATTAGATAGATTATCTCTTACTAAATTTCGTCCTTCTAAGGTTTTTTATGCTTTCAAATCATTTATTCAAACCACAAAGTTGGTTGACATTTGGCGACTACACTTCCCCACAGAAAAAAGTTTTACATTCTTTTCTAATCCATATAACTCTCATTCTAGGCTTCACTATTTATTAATCTCTAAGCAATTAATGAATTTCGTGAGTACACTTATGATTGGCAACATTGATATTTCGGATCACGCCTTAATTTCTTTGGTTTTAAATTTAAATTCAATTTATACAAAGCAGTCTAGATGGCATATGAATACTGACATTGTTCTTAATGAACGTAATAAACATAAGCTATTAAATGCCATTCAGGAATACTTCCTTCTTAATCCTGAAGGTTCTACTTCTATGGTTAATAGATGGGACACTTTTAAAGCATATATAAGAGGTGTAACTATTTCCCTTATGGCTCACGAAAATAAAACCTTTAATGCAAATATTACAAATTTAGAAAAGCAAATTGCTAAATTTGAGAGACTTTTTATTACGTCTAATGACCCTCAATATAGAGTTAAATTACAAAAACTTTGATATAAATTTAATTCCATCCATAGCAAAAGAGCTGGCATTCAGATTTCTAATTCTAAAGCCAAATTTCGCTTTAATGCCAATAGATCTGGAAGACTTTTAGCTAATTATTTACGTATTTAAAAAGATAAAACTCAAATAAATTCAATACAGGGCTCTCATGGTAAAATTGCTTTATCCCACAATGATATAGTTAATGAATTCCTAGATTTGTATCCTAATCTTTATAACAAACCCAATTTTGATGATGTTTCTTTAATTGATTCTTTTTTAACTAAATGTGGATTGCCTAAGATTTCACAAACGTATAAAATAGGGCTTGACTCACCCATTAGTCATGATGAGATTATATCGGCCATAAAATCTCTTAAAAAGAATAAATCTCCGGGTCCTGATGGTATTCCTGCTGAGTTTTATAAAGAATTTCAATTACAACTTATTCCTTATTTATTTCAACTTTTTACCTTTTTTGGTTCTACAGGATCTACCTGATAAAGATCCCACATGTGTTTCAAATTATCATCCTATTTCTTTAATTAATCAAGATTGTAAATTATATGCTAAAATACTTGCTTCCAGATTATCCCCTGTCTTAGATTCTATTATTCATCCAGATCAATCTGGTTTTATGAAGAACAGACATTCTGCCAACAATACAAGAACTGTGCTACATGTTATTGAACAAGGATCCACTTTATCTCTACCATCAGGAATTCTCGCATTAGATGCTGAGAAAGCTTTTGATAAAATTCACTGGCAATTTTTATTCCATACTTTATTATCATTTAATTTTGGTGACACATTTATCCACATGGTTTCTGCTTTGTATTCTGCGCCAACTCCTCGCTTATTTATCAATGGCCAAGTTTCAAACCAATTTTCCCTTTTTAGAGGTACACGACAAGGTTGCCCTCTTTCCCCGCTTTTGTTTCTTCAAGGAATAAAGCCTTTACTTACTTCCATAAGAAAATGTGACACTATTATAGGAATCAATATTAATGATATCATTATTAAAACCTTAGCTTATGCTGATGATGTGCTTTTATTTATTAGTGATCCTTTATCCTCATTCCCTCCCCTTTTAGATATTATTTCGCAATACTCCATAGTTTCTGGATATAAGTTAAATACTAATAAACCAGAATTTTTTCCTTTAAATATTTATTGTACTCATGATATGATACTTATGAATGAAATTATTTGGCAAAAGGATAAATTGAAGTATCTTGGTATTCTGTTCACTTCATCCATAAAATCAACAATATCATTAAACTGTGACTTTATATTGAACTACATTAAAGATAAAACATCCAAATGGTCTTCACTTCACCTTTCTTGGTGGGGAAGAATGGATTCTATTAAAATGACTATTGCCCCTAAGATTTTTTATACCCTTGCAATGATTTCTACACAATTTTCATTAACATTTTACTAAGATGTTGACAAACTTCTTTCCAAATTCCTTTGGAATAATAATTCACCTCGTATTAGTTATAAAAAGTTAAAAATACCCAAATGTAATACTGGTTTTGGATTACCTGACTTTTTTCATTACCATAAAGCGTTTATTTTAAAACAAAGTTCATTATGGTTTAATCAATCATTTTTAAGTAATCTACCTATATGGCTTCTTATTGAGAAATCAATAGTGAAACCTTTCCCACTACCCACCTTGGTTACCATGTCTAATAAATCTTCGTTTTTTCATAAATCTGTTATACTTAAATCTACTAAAATTATTTTCAATGATTTAGATTCAATTTTCCAATCGCCCATGCTGAATACGGAAGATATGTCATTTTGGCATAGTTCGGTCATTAAATTAAACAGGAACATTAGTTTCTGGTTTCCCTGGTATAATGCTGGTATTTTCTATCTTAAAGATGTTTATCATAACAATGTTTTCATATCATTTGAAGTTTTACGAACAAAATTTTGTTTACCTCTGTCTGATATTACCAAATATGAGCATTTATGTAATTCAGTTTTAGATTCATTTCCACATGTTATTCCTTCTAATGTTAAAGCTGATTTATCAATTTATGTTCAAACTGTTTCCTCATCATCCCATAGTGTTTCTATTTTATATAAAAAAAACTTTCGAATTCTCTAGGAAACAACCTTAATGTGATTTCAACATTTTGGAACAATGAACTGTCAATTTCCTTATCTGACGATACATGGAAAGATATATGGCTTAACAGTATTTCTGGTTGGTCACCTGTCTCAATTTATCAAACTAACTCTTATATTTTATTTAATTGTTTATGGACTCCATTATGTTTATTTAAAGCTAAACTCCTCCAATCTTCAATTTGTTGGCAATGTAACTTACATCCAGGTACGCTACAACATATGCTTTTTGATTGTCCCTTAATTTCTAAATGTTGGACTGAAGTTCGGGATATTATAGATAAGATATTAAATATTCATGAAGATGTTTCATTCAAATTGTTAATATGCAAATCTGCTGTTCTTTTGCATAAGTTGAATGATTTAGAAGGTAAATTCTTTCATTTTTTAATATCAGCAGCTTTAAAATCTATTACATTCTGTTGGAAAGATGTTTCGCTTTTATCAGTTCATGCATGTTGGTCATGGATTATATTTACAAGAAGAGGTGCTCAGTTGTCATTGAATGGTATATAATTCTAACTCGTATCACAATTTTTGGAAACCTGTTGATATTTTTTTTATCTAATTAATTATATAGTTATGCCTGGTTCTCTTTTGTATTGCTATTATACTAGTCCAATTTTATAAGCTATAGTAGCTCTATTTATAGTCTTTGCTTTAGATATGTAACTATTTTATTTTCCTCCCCCTTTTACTTTCTCAATGAACATTTGTAATGTTGATACCTTTTGTAAATCATTTGCTGTTGGTGTATCTCTGAATTGTGATTTGGTATTTTTATTCAGTGATATTTTTTGTGTATTGTCTCTGTTTCTTGTTTAATATGAAATTTCAATAAAAACTTTTGAACTAAAAAAAATAAAAATAAAATAAAAGAACAGAAAATGGGAATACAATTGTTTGAAAACAAACTCCAAAGACCTGTCAGCCGCCTGGATAATGTCCTACAGTTGTGGCTTCTGTGGCTTAGTGAGCCCCAAAAAGTGAGGTATTAATCAGCCCTGGGCGTAGTGGGCGTAGTGAGGCTACGTGAAGCATTACGAAGTGGGGGCAAATCTACGCCCACCCACACACTTCGCGTAGCCCCACTACGCGCCACCCGTCTCCCTCCCGCCCTCATTTTACAATGACTTATAAACAATACATAAAGAAAATTACTTACCTGAGCTGCCGCGTCCCGGGGCTCCATCTTGCTGCGGGCAACTCTGCTCCGCTGCGGGGTGTGCGTAGTCTGCCCCTGCTACGCCTACTTTGCGAAGTGCGAAGTGGGCAGTACTATGCACACTCCGTGGGCGGAGCGGAGCACTGCGCCCACCCTTAGTATTAATGCCTGCCTCTGCTAAGTTGCATTTTACCCCCCCTTGCTAAAGTGGAAAACGAAACTGGGAGCAAGGACTAATCAGAGAGATAAAGAAGTGATTTGATTGGGATGGTCTAATGTACCTTGTGCTGGTTTCAAGGTTACAATGCCCAGATTGGTTTCTGTTAGAATGGAGGCATATGACATCTATCTGGAAAAAAATTCAGGGGCACATTTATCAATATTTCACTCTGCATGAAAGTCAAGAGTGTGCCGCATTTAACATTACACAGCACATTCCTGTCCTTTCCTTGTGCTGGTGCACAATGTGCGCCAAGGCAGGCACCCTTGCACCAGAACGCAGCACACATAGAAACTGTACATATTCAGCAGTCAGGAAAGCAAAATGAAGCACGTTTTTTTCCAATCCTGAAGTGTGATGGAAACAAAGATTTTAGTAGGAACAGACAAATCAAGACACTTTATGCAGTGATGCACAATTAATAAATATTCACTGAAACCCGATTATCACACATTGCCGTTTGAGTGCAATATAGTTTTATCTCTAAAACTGTATGTCTCTGCAAATTTAGTGACCATTGAAATAGAAAATATGCAGTCTGCAAATAACAATGCACCACAACAAGATACTGTATTAAATTCAAAAAATCGCCCGCCTCATGTTATTTGAATTTAGGTGGGCTGCAAACTTTTTTCGTACTAAAAAGTGGGTCATGGTTCTAAAAAGTTTAGGATCCACTGCTCCTGAGGGCTGGAAAGATACACTGCCCACTGAGCGGCCTCTTCCATCCCTGGTAATATTTTGGGGACTGCCTGTGCTTTATCCAATGAGGTGAACATACTCACAAACAAGTGACCTTCTTGATGAATGGGTTACCGAAGAGCCGCCCCTATGCCAAGCAGCCAGCTTCATTCCTGGCCAATTCACAGGGGGAACAACCTTTACAACGCAACTTTTACAACGCACTACACTTACAACGCATTTTTTACAACGCACAATCCATTACAACGCATGACATTACAACGCATGACACTACAACGCATTTTTAAAAACTACCTTTACAACGCATTCCATTACAACGCATACTACCATTACAACGCATACCATTACAACACATAATATAGTAATTTTTACCCCTATACTATCCAACACTTACCCTACTGTTGCACCCCCTGGAGTTAGAATAGTAATTTTTACCCCTATACTATCCAACACTTACCCTACTGTTGCACCCCCTGGAGTTAGAATAGTATTTTTTACCCCTATACTATCCAACACTTACCCTACTGTTGCACCCCCTGGAGTTAGAATAGTAATTTTTACCCCTATACTATCCAACACTTACCCTACTGTTGCACCCCCTGGAGTTAGAATAGTAATTTTTACCCCTATACTATCCAACACTTACCCTACTGTTGCTCCCCCTGGAGTTAGAATAGTAATTTTTACCCCTATACTATCCAACACTTTCCCTACTGTTGCACCCCCTGGAGTTAGAATAGTAATTTTTACCCCTACACTATCCAACATTTACCCTACTGTTGCACCCCCTGGAGTTAGAATAGTAATTTTTAACCCTATACTATCCAACACTTACCCTACTGTTGCACCCCCTGGAGTTAGAATAGTAATTTTTACCCCTATACTATCTAATACTTACCTTAAATGCAATTTAATATTATGCGTTGTAATGGTATGCGTTGTAAAGGTAGTATGCGTTGTAATGGAAATGCGTTGTAAAGGTAGTTTTTAAAAATGCGTTGTAGTGTCCTGCGTTGTAATGTCATGCGTTGTAATGGATTGTGCGTTGTAAAAAATGCGTTGTAAGTGCATGCGTTGTAAAAGTGTGCGTTGTAACGACATACATCCAATTCACAGAGCTTAAAGTCTTTTCTCAAAAGTATGGACTTGTGCCACTCAGCTGAGAGGGCACAGCTCACATTGCCTAACAGACTGATAGCTCTTTATGTCCACCCTGAGAGGGCAAAGTTTTCATTGCCTAACAAACAAATTGTGCATCCTACTAAAATATCGGGGTTAATTTGGGTCCCTTGATTATTTACAACAAAAGCTAATTTGAAACATTTCGAGAGTGGGCCAATAAGGTCTAGTCCAGTGATTCTTCACCTATGGTCCGGGGTCTTCGGGGGTAGGCAAAGCCTATTTGGGGGTTCCGTGACTGCTTCGAAAATTAAATAATATTAACAGTTTAATAATGTGTTTTTAAATATATAAGCAAAATTCACAATTGAAAATTGTAAACAAATTTGTAATTGTGAAGGAATTTGAAATTGGAGGCTAAAAAATTAAGTTAGTATCTTCAGATTGACTCAGAAGAGCAGTGCAAGTGCAACAAACCGAATATAGTGTGGACGATGAGTGGCCTTATTTGAATTTAGAAAAGCTCCAACCTTCCCATTAAAATTAAAATTTAGATTTTTATATATTTGTGAATTAAATAACATATTTCGCAAGTTGTATACTTGTTTGATGAATGCTTGTTTCTGTATTTTTTCTGTATTGTTGTTCAAAATATTTAAAATGCTTAGGCTGGGGTCCCCAGCTTCCAGTCATTATTCAGTGGGGGTATCAGGATTCCAATAATGATTCACTGGGGACACTGGGATCCAGTAAGGATTAAGTGGGGGTCAACGAAAGTCAAAATGTTAAGAACCT
Source organism: Triturus cristatus (assembly GCF_964204655.1). Lineage (NCBI taxonomy): Eukaryota > Metazoa > Chordata > Amphibia > Caudata > Salamandridae > Triturus > Triturus cristatus. The sequence goes on from NC_140582.1 coordinate 850,352,370, forward strand.
TTGGTCTAGTAGTTTATCCTAGCAGGCCTACCGGTGACTGTCAGTGCCCTTCTCTGGGTCCTTGAGATATTTACTCAAAAAGTGAAAGATTTGGGCTCAATTACCAGTGTATCTGAAACATGATTTTCTAAGGCAGTTTCTTACCTTTTTTGATAAAGGTTTCCTTAATCTAGTTTGCACGTAGGCTGCCATCGTAGCCAACTACAGCCAGTCCGAGGGGTGTGGGTGAATTATGTCCTCAGAAACAAAAGTGCCAGAGAGGTTGCTCAAATTATATGAGCCAGCATCTGAATATTAGTCATCCAATTTTTGTTGTCTAGGCAAAGGGTGCCAGGATTGGTTTGCCTCCTCATCAGCTATATCAGATTCACACTTTTCTTGGGGGTCTAGCTCACACAGTGCCTCATCAGAGTATACTTCCTTATAAATATTTAGAGATCATATAGGAAGGGAATCCAAGGGCTGTATTACGAATGCAACGCATTTTCCTGCTTAGTACTGGGCACACCTTTCAAAAGGTGTGCCCAGCGCTTACTAGGAAAATGTGCCACATTATAGTGAATGTGCTGCCCCCAGGGCAGCCGCAACCTTGTTCTGCCTTGGGGGCAGCGCATTCAGGTGAAAAACATAGCAGCTGCTTTGTAGCCGCTAACTGTTTCACTGTGCAGACAGCAATCGGGCTGCACTTTGAAGGGGGATTAGAGAAGAGATCCACTTGCAGGCAGGTGCAGTGAGTGACTGCACCCGCCTGCAAGGGAATGTCTTGGAGGTCCATGGAACCCCCTTTTCCCCCCTAAAGTGGGCTGCCATCAGGGGATGCACTGACAGTGTGCCACCTCTTAGGTGGCGCAGTGTCAGTGCGCTTCCTGACAGCTTCTTTGCCTCTGTGCCAGCATCTGTAATACTGTGCAGAGGCAAAGGCATTCCCTCATCTACATTGACAAGTCTTGTCAGTTCTCCCTTAATAAAAGAATGGAATCGCTGCTTCCAACCAAAAAGGCAACAGGTGTAATTAAGGATGGGGGCACCCTTAACGAATGTGACTAGCCCTGTGGAGAAACAATGCAGCATCTATAGATATTGTGATCCCTGGTTCACAGAACCTGCTCAATAATTTTTGCAGCCAGCAGCTCTACCGCGAGGCAGGTGTCAAATGAGGAAGACTCATGAGGGGTTATCATTGAAAGATGTGCAGGAAAGCGGCGCCCAGTGAGCCACCTTGAAGGCTGGGTTACTGAAAACAGTGCAAGCGCATAAAGTTAGGCCCACTAGGTTATGGTGGCAGGAGGAGAAGGTACTGGGTACCCGTGAATGTGGGTGCAGTAAAGGCAGGCAGGGAGAGGGTCAGAGGCTCAGACAGGCTCTGAGGCTCCAGGTTGAGTGAAGTTAATAAGAAAATGGGGCAAACACAGAGCGGGTCACTGTACACTATGATGCGCGTGGGGGGGGGGTAAAACAGTGCAAAGTGTGCTTTCTTAGAGCTCAGAGCAAAGAAGGGATTTGGAGCAGCTGATTGTGATCTGCGTGGCACCGATCCCGAATGACCAAGCAACAATACACAATTCTAAGCAGTAGTACAAATAATAATACTCCAGGAGTGTGTGGTCATATCTAGGTGTCCGAGAGATCACCGGTATGATGAATGAACTGTGCTTTGTGATTGTACAGCCTATGACAATTTACTTGAAAAATTAATATTGCATGTTGGGAAGTTCAGTGCTGGTAAACTCTGCAATGTGAAGCAGGCTATATGGCCCTCTACCTTAGCTTCTTTATTTTTGTCATTCATTTTTTTAAATTAAAACCTTTATTTTTCAGTTCTCAAAAACAACAATAACATGTTAGCATTGTCCACAATGAGTCTCATTGAGATAACCACAGCAGCACATTCTTGAACATTCATGATCCATAGGCACAAGGATGGTGCAAAACATCATACAATATATCAGTGCAGACACTAAACAGAGTATAGTGCATAATCAATATATCCTGACCACCTCAGTCCCCGTCCTCCTCACCAGACAAAGACGATTCACTGTCAGAAGCACTATTTGTCTGTGTCTCTCCCGTCCCCCAGGAACCTAGTACAGAGCCCCCTCCCAAACCTCCAGATTAGCCTGCAGCTTGGCATCTGAGCGAACATGACAAAGCTGTAATTCCTCTGCTATTGACCCCTCCAAGACATCCCAAACCCACAGATTCACTATGGGGGGCCTCAGTCCCATCCAGGTAATCGCAACTCTCCTCCTGGCCAACACTGGGCCCAACTGTAGGAATTGGTATGCCATTTGTGCTTCTTAGGCAGTGCAACATTCCCCAACAAGCAGTGCAGCTCTCCAGATCAAAGGGTCCCGACCAGTGGAGAGACCCACCCCATATGCACAAAGTCTGCGTATACAACGCCACCCCGCGGGCAGTCTGGCGAGTGATCTGAGTTGAATCTATGTAATTTCTCCGGGGTTATATATGTACGGTGCACAAAGTTAAAATGAATCAACTGAAAACATTAGTTCCCAGACACAGTCTGCAATAGGTCACAGATCCCAGCCCAATCTGCGTCTTACAACGGGGCACTCACGAACGCCTCCTAATCAGTACAGACACGCAACTGACCAGGTACCATCTCACCCTGCAGGGCTTTATACATCAGGGAGACTAGATGGTGTCCTGAGCCCAAGGATAACAGCGCTCCCATCACCGCTAAATCTGTCGGTGCCTCAGGAAAAGACACCCAGATCTGCTTGACCACCTTTATCAACCAGCGAAAACCCCACTCCCATAAAGGGCACAATGAATTATGGATAGTGTTTAGACAATGGGGTAGCATCACCATCTTGGCTACCGCTATCCTATCCATAAGGGACAGTGGCAGTGTATTCCAAAACCGCACAGAAGCCAGAGGGATTCAAGAACACTCCCCAATTGCAACTCAGTTGCCCTTCCCCAGAGTGGGTCACCATCACCCCCAGGTATCAAAAACGATCAATTTCACATTGCAACCCCAGGTTTGGGCGCTGCTCCTCAGGAACCCCACCAGCACCGCCGGGAGGAACAACAGAGATTGAACCAAAGACCAGACACCTTGCCAAACGCCTCCAACAATCACAACAGGACGGACGGGGACTGCCTCAAAGCCCACAGATAAAAAAGGAATCATCGGCATAAAGGGATACCCGTTGAGCCTGAAGAGCCGGTGGTTCCAATGCCAAGGTGACAAAAAAGGCGACCATGGACAGCCCTGCCTAGTCTCTTCGCTCAATATCCCACCGTTCAGAGCAGAACTGCCCCAGCGGGACTTACGCACATGGGCTGGCATACAGTAGGTGTATCGAGGCCCAAAACCGAGGACCAAATCCCATGGCCTGCATCACACCCAGGAGATACCCCTAATACACAGAGTCAAAGGCCTTCTCGACGTCCATAGAGACCAATGCCATTTCTTCTCCGCCATCCACCATCTCATGTAATACATGCATCAGCCTCCGCAGATTCATGGTCGTACTGCACCTGTCGGGCCACGCGGCTCGTGGCCGCTCTTGGATTCCCACCCGCTGCCGCTGACGAAGGCCCCGCCTGCCTTCTCCCGCCAGCTGGTGGAGGCGGTGCATGAGGCCTTTTAAAGGAGGGGTGTGCATCAGAAACGCGCTTTGCATTCCTGATCGGACCCCGCCGAGCCTCCCACACACTTCCACTTTGCCGTCTCCTTACCTCCTGCTACTCTGGTTCGATGACAGAGAGGAGTTTCATTTTTTGTGTTCCTCTCCGGGCATTCTTCTCTGTTTTCCGACGTCTTAATGTTTCTTCCGGGTCAGGAGATTCCTGGGAGCTGCTGAGACAGCTCGCAACATTGTTGCTCCCTAAGCAGTGCAGAGTCGTTAACTCTTTGCTGCCTTATGTTCAGTCCCTGTAAAAAAACAGGAAAGAACGGTGGTTTAAAGAATCTTTGTTTTGGTGGTGGTAGGTTGTGCTACATTCTATTTTCTGAACATTCCACCTATACTTATCTGATTGTTTGGCTCCTTGTCATTTTGAGGAGTGTTTGTTTCACCCCGATTGAGGTTTCTTGTTTTGTTTTCCTCCTTGGGCATCCATATTCAGGCCTGTGATATATACACAGAGCACACGAGTATTGTTTACGTTACGGACCCAGCATTATTTTTTCTTTTCCCCCGCATATTTTTGTATTCTGTTTTCTCCTGATCAGAGAAATTCGTTTTTTGTTTTTTTCCTGGTTCAGGTAAACAAGAATACCATTTTTTGGGTTTATTGATATTTGATGATGTTTTAATGGAGGTTGGTACACCTTCTTTATATCATTGTTTTTGGTTAAACTCCTGCAGTCCTTACGAATACTAAGTATACCTTTATTTTTCTAGATGCCGTAGGTGAATCCTACATCCTAGTGCTTTATACATTTTTTATGTGATTACGACAAATCCTTCCACAGGTATACAAGCAGAAATAGTAATAGCTATATTACAGCTTGCTAGTGTATAATATATACTTACCCTTGTGTCTTCTTCTTAGGGTGCCCTGGTGAAACAGCATTGGACGAGCCAGTGGATTCAACCCCTTCTCCTTTTCCTTGTTTTGTCTCCCCTTCTTCCCCACCTTCCCTCTTTTGCTTTGACTGTGTTGGATGAAGGAGGTGGGTGAGGGAAGTTGGCATCTAGCATCCGTTCCTTTTGTTTCGCTCCTGCAGAATACCTAGGTGAGCCTTACAGCACCCAGGGATAAAACCGCACTGAACAACATGTACCAGATCGGCCATGACCAGGTGCAACCGATTGGCCAACAACTTACATAGGGCCTTCACATCAGAGTTGATCATCGTAAGCGGGCAGTACGATCCTGGGTGCGATACCTTCCCCCTCCCGGCTTCTGCATCATAGAGATGAGAACCTCTCTCATACTTGGCAGGAGGACACCCATCTCACCAGCCTCCAGAAATACCTCAAGCAGTTCCTGAGTCATAGCTGCTGAGAAGCTATGATTAAATTCGGCTGGGAATCCGCCCCCTCCACCTCAGACGCCTTGTTCCTGGGCAACATTCGCAATGCAGCCCTTAGTACCTCCAATGCGATGTATGCCTCAAGTTCTTCTGCAATCGCCTCCCCCACCCTGGGTGGATACAACTGCGCCAGATAAGCTCCCAAGAGGCTACCTCGACAATACATTCCCTGGAGGTGGCGCTGAAAGGTTACAACCACCACCTCTCATGTCACAGCAACAGACCCTGTCTCGTAAATCAGGTGAAGCACTGGTGGGGGACTGAACTCCTGTTGCAACAACCAGACCAAAAGCCTACCCGATTTATCTCCCACCTGATGCAGGTGCTGCCTATACTGAGTATGAGTGTACGCATCCAATCTGTCCCATTTCTCAACAATGCTCCTCCACGCCCTCATTTCCTCCCTTTGGTGCTCGGAGTCAGTCAAATCCCTACTCTGCAAGGAAGCTAACCCATCCTTCTTCAGCCACAGCTCCCGTTGTGAGACCTAGACAATATCCCTCCATCAGAGCCTTCATGGCTTCCCATTCTGTACCACGGGACCCCGTTATGACCCGATTTGTTTCAAAATAATCTGTCAGTGCCTGCAACAGTGAGTTTCTGGCAACAACGTCTGACATCACGTTGACTAGGAAAAGCCAGATCCGCAGCTGTACCGCCGACTCTCCCAAAGCCACTTCACACGATACCAGAGAGTGATCCAACAAAAAATGAGCTAGGTGAGTTACCCGCACCAGATCCCTCGGTGACATACCGGCCAGCAAGATCCTATCTAGCCTACTATATGTGCTATGTGTGGGCGAGTGACAAGTGAACACTCTGTCTAATGGCCTCAGAGCCCTTCAGGCATCCCAGAGTCCCAAGTTATCCATCACCTCCTGCAATGCCCTAGTCCGCAGCTCATGTCAAGCCTTGGTGGCAAGTGATCAGTGGTGGCTGGTGACATTTGAAAGTGGTGAGGCGTAAACTTTCTGTTGGAGTGCACCGTGGCAAGCGAGCGAGCCCGAGCATCTTAAGGAGGGTTCGGGGGGAATTTTTCACCCCGATAACATTGTGAAAAAAAGAGTGTGTAAATGGTTCATTTTAAAGCAAATTTGAGAAGCAGGAAGGTTAATAAAGCAATTGTGAAAGTGCAGTTATTACATTAATAAAGGAATGTCATATAGCAACATGTATATAGAAATGTTTCTGAAGCTAGGCCCTGCCAGTGCCACGCACCTCTGAGCAATATACAGGCTGTGTGCCAGCAGGGCCTAGCGTCAGAAACATTTCTATTGTTATGTTTTTGAAGCTAGAGAGTAGTAGCGATGCGTACACACTATCAGCCAGGGGGCTCATCACAAAGACACTGTCATGGTGTGAGCTGCCACAGTGAGGTCAGGACACGGCCTAATAACCTGCACTAATGGCGAGTGTGCTTGTGAAGTTCACTCACTAAGCCCTCACATACACTCTGTGACCCATACACTGTCAGCCAGGGCACACACCCCAAAGACATGGTATGAGCTTCCACAGTGAGCTCAGGACACGGCCTACTAACCTGCACTAATGGCGGGTGTGCTTCAGAAGTGCACTCACTAACCCTCAGCTGCATTCTGTGACCCACACACTGACAGCCAGGGTGCTGAATACTAAGGCTATTTATACTTTTTTCACCTCATGCCGCTTTTCATCCACCAATGTACTCTTTCTGTCCCTGCCATCCTTGTAGATGTACTTTTCATCCCTGCATTCTCCATTTTCCACTATTTTGCTGCTTTCACATATTGCTGCTTATCTCACTCACTCTCGCTCTCGGATAAAGTCTGATGATTAAAAATAAGTCCCGGTCCCCCGAAAGAGTGCCGGTGTGTCCCACCTGCAAACACAGCTCCAGTTCAGCATTGCGCTTCCCACAGTAGCAGCCTCTTTCACTGTGACCAGGGGGCTCTGCTAGCACCATTATCGGTGCCACACATGTTAAAGAGGGGGATACATGTCTCCACTTGTCATGTCCGTTAGAACGTCCTTTCTGTCTTGTCTACCTCGTGTTGAATCGATGACGGTGCTAGCAGAGCGTTATTCGGATCTGCTGTTATCTAAAGTCCAGTATTTACAGTTTCTGTCTCGAAATGGTGTTTATTGAGGGCAGGTGAGGAGCAGTTGTTGCTCCTGGGTGTACAAATAGCCCTCCTGGTCACAGTTAAGGAGGCTGCCACTATGGGAGTGTCGGCACTTATCAGCTCAAATGAAATAAATAAAGGTCTTTGCAAAATCTGACTAGAATATAGCAAAGTTCAAAATGAATAACAAAAAGATGAACTTGCATACTTTCACTGACATAAGTGAAGCAAAAACGGCGATAAGTAACTCGGCTGTCACCGTACAGGCGTGTCGCTGCATGCTGTACACCAACGCCTGCCCAATACACCCCCTACATGCAGCCTACATAGAGAAAATGGCCTCCCTAAAGGTGCCCGGCTGGGCGCTGTCCGCGATTCCGCACCAATCACAACAATTGGTGCAGAGTCGCTGGCAGCGCCCAGCCGGGCACCTTTTGGGAGGCCATTTTCTCTATGTAGGTTGCATGCAGCCTACATAGAGAAAATGTAGAGTGCGCATGACTGCTTTGGTTGGCCCCAGGGCCGACCAAACAGTCAGGGTACTCTGAGTGGTGCAAGCAATCCTCCCCAACCAGGCATACCCTCCCACCCGCCCCCAACCAGGCATACCCCTGCCTCCTGCTTTCTCGCAGCGCGAGAAGCAGAAAATAAAATGGTATTTAAAATACTATTTTATTTTCTGCTTCTCGCACTGCGAGAAAGCAGTGAGGTGGCGCTCCAACACCCTGATGGAGCGGCCGCTACTGCAAGTTATCTGTCTCCCCATCCAGGGCACAGTTATAGTCCCCCAGCCCATCGCAGTTAGACCCCAACCCTTCCTGGTTTCGGAAGAAGAACTGGGTTCATCCACATTAAGGGGGTATATAGTGACCAAATATATATCCCTTCCATCCAGTTGTCCCTGTAGAGCAACATGTTGCCTGTATATGTCTGCCTACACATACATGAGCAAAAGGGGATCCCAGGAGCCACCCACACCATCACTCTCCTAGCATATGACGAGTCGGAGGCGTTATACACCTGATTCTTTCATTTCTTTTTTACTTTCCCCACCTCTGTGTCATTAGATGCATCTCCTGGAGACATGCAATATCCACTTTATGGCACCTCAGAAAAGACAGGACCCTAAACCTTTTGACATAGGTGCCCAAGTCCCGGACATTCCGGTCAAGAACTTAAATTTGATACCCGTCGACAGAAAGTGATGTTCTGTGTCCGGTATTCCTACACTGCATATTGCATAATGCAACAACCCGACAATGTGTCATTAATTTCAAATCAAAGTGAAAGTAGGTTGGTGATTGCATTGCAATCAAACTATGTTCAAGTTAGATGTGTTAAGTTGATGTTGATTTATTTACATTAATATGAGTACATAAGGGATGTTTCTATGCTAACTGGATAATAAACGAGTTGATTTCTATCTGAAGGATAGATTCCATTAGCAGTTTGGGCTCGAATTTGGCACTGGGCTTAAACTGGGATAATTGCAGTGAAAATATCAATAAGTAAGTAAGTCTGCATTTTATATACCTAACTCCACATACATGTGCCTATGCATTATGTAGCTCTGCAAGATACCTTGATGTGGATTCAGGAATAGTAAATCTATATTTTCCTATATGCACTTACTTTTCAATATTTGTCCCTCGATATTCTGCCCTCGATATTACTGTATCGCGATATTCTGGGACTTAATATTCAGTAGTACAACCAGTGAGGTTGGTGTGTCACCAAATATTGTTATTTTCCACTGATTTGTCTAGATTGCTTCTGATATAAAGCAAAGTTTTGTCTAGATTACTTCCGTTTGTCTAGATTGCGTCTATTATTAAACAATCGCTCAAGATAATATAATCAGTGCACATTTAAGTGTGAAGGAGCTATTAGAAAAATGCACATTTCTTATCAGTATGTCCCATAGTCTTCCATTTATCCTCCAGACTAGATAGTTAAAGATTGTAAATTGATTGCACAGAAGCAGCATTTAGAAATCATGCTTTCCATGTAACAAATAGTGTGTAACCTGGCGTTTAAAGCTGGTGTAAACGTTTTTGTTAGTACAATCACTATTCTGCTATATTCGACAAAGTATCTAGATATGCACTGAATATGTTTTGTTGGTGAGCGTTGGGGTAGAGGTGATGGCCATAGAGACCAGCAGAACCTCCCCAGTCTCTTCTAAATAGTGCCTCAGTGATTGTATATATTAGAATGTTGATGCAGTGTTGTTGAGGAAAGCAGAAAGGTGACGGTGGAATGCTTACATTAACCTCAGCCTCCTGAAGGGACCTGACCTGTGAGTTCGGGCTTGACTGTTCCTTTTGAAACTGGACCAAGGCTGTCTAGAGTGGTATAGTGGTAAAAATGTTGGACAGGAATGCTACCTGAGTAATAAGATCTTAGCGAATTTATCTTGGAATCTGGAAACTGCAGGTGACCTTTGTCAGAGGGGTTGGTCGCCTCTCTGGTCCACGTGTAGCTTCTTTCTTTCTGTGGTAAGGTGTTTTGATCTTTGGTAGTGACTGCGATCTCCTTGACTTTTAGCCTTATGGTTATTCTTCACTCACCCACTGCTCCTGTGCAGAGACGTGTGTGTCAAGGCTGCGCTGCAGGCTCTCGTAACACACTCCTTGTATTGGCCTGTAGTAGTCTCAATCAGTACGACAATCATCTCCTCTTATCATGTTGTGTCCTTAGAAGCCCGATGTGTCATTGTCAGCAGGACAGGACCTCGTTGTGTGACTCAGATTGGGAAACCGTGTGAACTAGTGGAGAGCTGCTCAGTCCAGGGGCGTTGTCTGCAGGTGGAATCCCTCCAAATTGCAGGTAATAAAGGAGCAAATGTCTCGTTCCTCCAATAACTACAAATCGGTGGTGAGTTCTGAGATCCTGCAATTTTTAAATGTCTTTCGTGTGTGATGTGTTTGGACTACAATGCGGAAGACACTTCTCCACACCAAGCCGCCTGAGGACCCAGCTGTGCTCCATGCGGGCACTTCACACCGAAAAAGAAAATGGGGAGGAGGAAAGAAAAATCACACATTTCTAAAACTGGAGAACGCGTATGTTTCCATGTCAAAGACAAAGCGATTCAAACGTAGATAACTTGATAACTGCTTTACTCCATTGTTCTGTGTTTTCCAGTCCCTTTTATCTGTGAAATGAAAAAATAAAACACTTCACGCTAATGAATGGAACCCTTGAATGATATGTTCTCTAATGTGGTGTGTATTTTAGAAGTCTTTACATATTCACACTGGACTTGTTTTGTGTACCTTCCTACAGCTGCTGCTTTTGGTTCTATCATGACCGCATCACATCATGTCCCCCTTCCTCTCCCCCCAATCTTTGATTTGGTCTCTCTCTATCCACTCGGAACATGTTGTACATTATGTGACAAAACACCTCACTGAAAGCGCTGACCTCATCTTGGGAGCAGAACAGCGCAGATCTTGTGTTTCTGTTGGTTTGTGCTCTAAGCATCACCTTGGTGAGAAGTTTGTTTGTATCCTGAGAAGCAGATCAATTGCGTTTAATTAACCCCGGGCATAATGATATGGCAGTTACTGAAGAATCCGTCCGTGGGTGCCATGCACTGAAGGAGGAAGAGGAGTGAGTGATGCTGGGAATGCGGAAACTCGCCAAACATGGAGCTGCCAAAACACACGCGGCATCACCTTCCGCTTCAGTTGTTATTATATGTAAGAAAACAAGCACAATACCACAAGTGGCTAAAAGCAAAAATCACAGACACTGTCCGTGTTGGTGTGGTACCAGATTATTGTTATCATAATACCTTCTGACTTAAATATCTTGTCCTAACGATTGTTTACAAAAATATTGCCCCATTAATAGCAAATCTACACCAAATGGGATGTTATTTTTGTGAACGAATATTTAAGATACAATATTTATGTCAGGCAATATTTCGTTGTGCAATAGTCTGTTAAAACCATCTGTGTTTATTTGGACTATGTTTATTAGGAGGTAAATTCTTGAGCTTGGCTGCTTCATTCATTTAGAAGACACATTACATCTGTGGGTATTTTCTTAACCTTGAGGCTTTCTTTTTTGTTATCTGCAGGATGAGGGATGGTTTGGGACAGACACACAGAGCTATGGAAATGTAAGTGTTATTAAGAAGACACCTGTAGGAGCTCAACAAGCAGTTATATGCAGAACAATCTAGGTGTGGGTCAATAAAGGCTCACCCAGTGTTGCTAAGAGTGAGAGAACATGAGAATTCAAAGAGCATTTAATGGGAGTAGTTGTTTATAAAAAAATAATGTCAAGATTCACTGAGTTTCTTTTGAAATGATGGGGCAGTGGACTAATAATTCAGGGTCCCACCTAAGGCTTTAATAGTTTTTGCAGATGCTGAGTGTTTTAGATAGATTTGAGAAATTAAGTTTCAGGATAAATTATGAAACTCTCGGTAAACCATATCTGATATACTCATTTTAAGGATTGCATGAAAGGACCATGGTATTATAACAGGTCTGTCGAATCCCCTCTTGATTGTGTAGCACTGTAAGGACTTCACTTCTTACATAGAAGAGTTGGTTTCCTCATCAGGCAGACCCCCGATTGCCAGTCACTCAGTGGTAGGACTTTTGCCTTTATAAGGAGAAACATGTAGGCGATTGAGTGGTTATTAACGATGTTGGTTCAATACAATTATTACATTTCTGGGTAGCAGCATACATAGTACATGGTGAACACACTTGAGGAGATCAAATAAAACAGTATTGCCATAGTCACTTATTAGTTTGAACTGTCAAATTTGTGAGCTGGAGTTTGTCTGCTTTTAGATTTCTTTAATTGGTTTTATTGTGAAATGGAGAGCATGAGAATGTTTGGAGTATGTTTTCTTTTTATTTAAGTGCGGAGCTAACATTGACCTGGTCATTAAATAAGATAAATTATTAGAGGTAAATATTTTATTTGAGCTTTTTGACCAAATTATTCTTGCGATTGACTGGTCCCCCCACCATCAACAACTGATAAATGCATGCATCTCCACTGATCTGTTTTTGCTGGGACAGTGCTTTTGACACTAAGGTTTATAAGAGGAATTTGGACGAGCGATTAATGACTCTTGTAACATGGTTGTCTTCTACCAACAAAGACTTCAATGTGCTCCTTCTCAATCGTCATTGAGGCCCCAACTACAATGGGGCAGCTAATCCAAATGTGGTCACAAATTCCTGTTTGTGCCCAAACAGAATATAATCTGGGCACAAATCATGGGTGTTTTCTGGCACGATTTGCACCCTTCGGAATGGTGAATAACAGGTGTTATTAGTCCATTTTCACAACCCCCTCCAGGCGGCGAGTCGTCCCGCCCCGCTCCCCTTCAACTTTTACCTTAAATCACTACTGACAGCATTCTTTGCTGCCTGAAAAGGTCGTAGTTTATTCATCAACATAACTTTTTACATTTCAACCGTTCATGGTCATATCCACATTTATTGTCCATGTTATTATATTCACATCTATTGCTCATTAAACTCTCTCTCTTGCATCATGGACCCACCCTCCTCAATTCCTGGGAGGGGCCCCTTTTTCTGGGCTTCCGATTCACGGGTCTAGGCTTCAGCTTGCTACCGATTTGGAGGGTGTCCATCTGGAACTGCCCGGGCAGCAAGTGCTTGCCCGTTCGCCCCGTAACCCTTTCGTGGGCCGTTCCTTCTCCCAGGGGTCCCTGCCGTGTGGCATCCCAAGGACCTTACTTGAGCATCTACTCTACCTTTCCTGAGGCTGAGTCCTTACCATCTTCTCCCTCGGTACCCCTGCCGTGAGGCATCCCAAGGGTCCTGCGGGAGCATCACATCTGCTCTTTTTATGGCGGCACGCCGCCCCTTAGCTCCCTCAGTGCCCCTGCCAGGAGGCAACCCAAGGACACTGTGAGAGCCTTCCATCTACCTTCTAGTATGTTTTCTCTTTTTACTAACTTTCCTGTGTTTGTTCCGCTACACTACCTACGGTTTCTCGATCGTAGGGAGCTCCCCCCTACCCCGGCCTCTCCTTTTGCTCCTAGTTCCACTTCAACAGGGGGAAAGAGAAGGGGCCGACCACCCGTCAGTTTTAATTCCTTTTCCACCTTCTGCTTTGCCACCCCGGGGTTGTCTCTGATTGATTTTAGGTTTAAGCTCTCCCGTGCCCCCTTCGGCCTTTTGTATGGTTGGAAAACCCTTTGTGAAACCTTCCGCTAGCAGCTGCCTGTCCGTTACTTTGTGATCGTCTTTTAACAGATGCAGCTGTCTGCTTGTCTTTATGGGTGCCGGTAGCATCTGTCCTCTGCCCCTTGACCCCTTGACCCCGCCCGCAGGGGCCTGAACCTCATTTCTTTGTGCCTGATTTGCCCTTGTCAGTCCCTGTCCCTGTGTCCCATCTGCAGCGTATGGTTGGGTGGTTTCCCCCGCAGGACCCACAAGCGTGTTTGAACCTGCATGACGTTCCCCATGTACATTCCTCCTTGTCAAATTTCCAGCATGGCTTATTTGATTTGCTACCGGCCTGGCTTTTCCCTTTGAACTCTTTTCCCTGGCCCTCGAATTCGCCCTTACTCCCCTAGGGATGAAAATTGCGCTCTTTTTCACCAACTCCCTCCCATGTGTTTCGTGAAACCTTCCATGTCCTGACAGTCCCATCCCATTACTGGCCATACTTGCATTGTCTCTCTAAAACCCTCGTCGTATTGCAGCAATGCATGGCCCTGATACTGTTGCTGTGGCTCGTGCACCTTTTGCTCATATAAGATCAGTGCCGCCGCTCTTTGGGGGAATCTTTCAATGAACATGCATGTTAGTGTTCTGAATGCCTTCAGACAATTCTCTATCGATCTTTCTACTCTAGGTTTCCGGGGGGCTCTCCTGTCCTCGTCCTTTTTATTTTGTGCCGTTAGGTCTAACCATGCCTGGCGCACTTCCAATAGTGAAAATATGTCTATGAAGTCTTTTCTCCAAATTCTCTCCTTCACTGTAAGTGAGATGAGGTTGGCCAGCCCTATCATCTTTATCGTCATAGGGGGGTCGCTTTGGGAGGGGCGCAGGTACTCACTGGTCGGCTTACTGTTACTGTCTTGCCCTTCTCCTGTCTTGGTTGTATCTGGGCTCCCCCCCCCGGAGGCCCCTGCACTCCCCTGTGAGGCCGCCTCAGTTCCTGTCCTTTCGTCTTGCTGCACCTGGCTTGCCACGCCTGACTCTTTGTTTGTTGCCCCTTGTGCGTGGCCTCCCTTGTCCACCCTTTGGTCGGGCGCCGGGCTGCTCCCTTGACCTCCTGTGCCCCATGCTGTATTCCCAGGGAAAGGAGCCCCCATACCTGGCTATTGCCACCAAGGCATCCATGTTGATTGGCTGCGCTTCCCCCCTGGTCCAGGCCTCCCCCTGGAATTCTGGTCGCCCTTGGCCTAGCCCTGTCTGTCACAGAGGGTGCATGGGCCATGCCCCTTGCATTGCCACATTACTCCCCCCACGTTGACAGCCCATATTAACGTTTTTCCCTAGGTTTCTTTGCGCTTTATGCCCTTTCCTGCGCCCCCGCTCGCTGTTTACTGCGCCATGCTTACCACGCTCCCTGACGCCTTTGTTGTCTTTTCTCGCATATCTCTCCTGAGGGGCAGCGGCGCTGGCTACAGACCCCTCCTCATCGCTGCTCCTTCTGACTCCAAGCTAGTTACTCGCTCAGGAGTCGCCGCTTTCTTGCTCTTGGCTTGTTGGGGTTTCTTTCCCTTGCCGGCTGTTCCCTTTCTGCCTCTCTCAGGGGCCACTGTTTTGGCTGCAGGCCCCTGCTTCGCCACCCTCTTAGGGGGCGGCCCTCATTGGGATGCATGCCGCGGCCTCTTCTCTTTTCCCAGGGCCCCATCTTTGATTTGCTGGTCCACCCAGGCCCTTCCCTTAAGCGCGACCAGTGCCCTGACTTGCTCCAGCGTGGTCCTCACGTCGCGGGCCAGGTCTGGTCCCGAGCCCTCGCCGCACCTCTTCTGGCCTTTCTTTTTGGCTGCTGGTATCTCCTGGTTCTCCCTGAACCGAGTCGGGCCGTGTTTTTCTCCCAGCTGCTCTTCACTTGCTTGGCATCCTTGTTTACTCCTGTGCTGTTGTTCCCAGTGAGCAGTCCCTTATTTGCCAATTATTGCCCACGTAGCCCCGGCTATGACCTGCTGCTGTGTGCGTTCACTGTTGTGCAGCTCTGGCGCAGTTGCCCCTTTTTTTAACAACACATTTTATTTGGTTATTCATTTGAAAGATGGGCGACAGCCCTACAATGGCCTGTAGGAGAAAATGGATTAATAGCGTGAAAATACCAGCATTTTTATCAATTTCAAACACCTGCCGAACATGCAGGTGGTACAACTGAGACAAGCTGCAGACATCACTCAATCTCACGACATGAGTACATAATCCAATAGCACAGGGATCCACTCTTGGAAGGTGTGGGATATGCCGGCCGAGGGGCATTAGGGATAGGGAGCAATGATCAGGGGTCCGCGGAGGGCAGGAGGGGAAGCTCGATTCCTTGATATGACGCCCATCAAGTCCAAATTTTCCTGTGTTTAGCAGGGCAGCCATGAGCTGTGAAAGACTGCAATTCCGGCCCCCATACATCTATCGAGTTTGGTATTCCATTTGCCCAAGGTAGGAGGAGACATCCCTTTCCACTGTTGTGCTGTGTCTCGCTTGGTGATAGTGAGAGCTAAGAACAATAAGTGCTGCTTGAACTTATTACCCCCAATGTCATCTGTGCTGTGTAAGAGGAATAGATGCGGGTCAAGCGGGAGTACCCACGAGAGTACCTTGTTGAGGCAAGACCGAATTCTGCGCCAAAAGGGCTGCAACGCTGTACAGCTCCAAACTGTATGCAAGAATGTCCCCTCCTCCCGGTCACACCGCAGACATATAGGGAACTGGATAACTCCCATCCGCCAGAGTCTGGTCCGGGTATAGTACGCCTGGTGCAGATATTTAAACTGAATCAAGCGGTATTGTGTAGAGACCGTCTGACCCCACGGACTCGCAATAGCTTCCGCCCAATCGTCATCTGTCAAATCTGGGATGTCAGCTGAGTCTTGTCAAGTGTTGTTGGCGTGTGGGTCGTCAGGGTCTGGTAAATTTGCCTGATCGTGTGGAGACCTAAATCGTCCATGAGCAGGCTGCCTTCTAATGGGTGGAACTCTGGAAGGGTCTCAAGCGTGTGGATCAGGGGGGTGAGTGCATGGCAGAGTTAGAGGAATTTGTAAATTGTGTTTTATGTAGGGTATATTCCACCTGTAGTTGCTGGAAAAATGTCAGCGTTGTACCGCATATCACATTCCCGAGAGTCAATATTCCCACTAAGTCCCCTCCCCAGAAACCCCCTAAAGCGGCTACGCAGTTGCCCCTTTTTTAACTCAATTCCTGCGTGCTCGTATGCAATTCCAGTCACCAGGACCAGCAAACTAGCCCATAGCGCTGCTTGCGTTTCTTATCCCCCAATTCCAGGCCCCCGCAAGCAATAAAATTATCCCGCTCCCATCTAGCAATCAAAATTTTCCTGCTCCCGCTCCTCGATGTCATGGGAACTCCAGTTGACTTCGGTGTCTCGGTGCTCACTGCCCCCGTGACTCTGCAGGCACGCACGCCAATAAACCCCCACAATGACCTCACCCGGTGTCTGTAGAAGCGTACCGATCACGGTTGCTATCAATGGCTCGCCGCTACTCCCAGAACTGCTGTTTGCTCAAATATTGACTTTAAACCGCTCCGTCCACGGTTACTGGCAAGAGCGTGTCTCTTTAAATACCTTTTTTCGCCTTCGTAGTCGCCACCCTCCACGCTGCTTCCGGGTTTTCTTTGTTGTCCCGGGCTCGTTCCCCAGAAAGGGCACGCAAACCCGGCTGGAGCCCAGCGCTCGTCACGGCCGCTGCTGCTGTGCTGTCCTGTACGAGAGGCGGGGTGGAGGCTCTCGTCACGCTGCTCCCGTCTCGGCTGATGCTCGGCCCAGATTCCCGCAGCCACCAGCCTGGAATGGCGCAATGGACGCGGCTGGCGCTCGCCTCGGCCACCACTGCTTTTTGCTTCATAGAAAAGGTGGGGGTGAAGGCTCTGTTCACGCTGCCCCTGTCTCTGCTCCCGATCGTCCTCCCGCACCTCGCCTTTCGAAAAAGAGGCGCGAAAGCCACGGAACGGCTCGAATCTGTCGCTCAAGCCGCACCCGCCAATGCCGTTCTTCGTCCTGCTTGACACGGCTGATCCTCAAGCCGCACCCATGCGAGGTGGAGGGTCAGATCCGGGATGCCGACCTCCTGGGATTCTGGGCAATCTTCACCGGGCCGGCTTCTGCAGTCCTCTCGAGATAGGTCAGCCCAGCGGCATTCTTCTTCATCCTTATTGCGAGGGGGGGTGAATGTGTTTCACTCGGGCTGTTGGCCCCTTCTTATCCTCCCCCTCGCTTCCTGATTGGGGGGAGGTTTGCTTTGTTTAAAAGGGGCCAATCCTGGCCCCCGCCGGCCTAGCCGACATACAAATGGGGGCGGGCTCCCGCATCCGGACAGCGTTTTACCCGGGCCCCCATCGGGTCCGGCTTCGCCTTACCGGCCCGGGTCCTCACTCTCAGACTCCTAATTTGTATTTGGGTACATGGATTTTTGTGATTCGTGATTGAGCCCTTAGATTCTCGCAGCAACCCATATAAAGAAGACGGGCTTCTTATTCAGGAAAGAGGGGTAAAAGGATCCAGTAAACCCCAGAGGCAACACAGAACTTTGCCACAATGTGACATTTGGTGGGATCAGAAATTTCGGAATTAAGTCTAACCTTTCCAATATCAATTTTCCTTGGGCAGATATTTCCTGTCCCATTAATGTACCCTTTTCTCCACCATGAGTCCTCTTGTGTTACGTATATGTAATATTTGTAGAAGTACGAATGATCGATTTTGTTTTGCTGCAATATTGTAGCCGAAATATCAAGGACCCAAATATTGACAGGTAAGTATATATATATTAAGTACAGGTTTACTATATTTAACTCCAAATGTATGAGTTTGACAATCTATTCAAGGCCCATAGATGTATAATTAGGAATAGTAAATGTATATTTACCTATATGCTCTTGCCTCCTCGATATTTTGGCTACAATACTGTGGTAAATTTATATTCCCTACTCGATATTAGGGACTACAACTCCCACGTTCATGTCCACCTGAAACTTATATGACCTCTGTCTTCTTGTGTATAATCTATGCACTCTAATATTCTGATGTTTCAGTGCTATGTCTAGGTTTCCTTATTAGGCATTATTATTTTTAACAGTGTGCCGGTGTTCTACATGTAGAATACAGTAGGATTTGACTTACAAGGATATTTCAATTCTTCCACCGACTTAGCCTGCAGCTATGCGTGGGCCGTGTTAGATCTGGCTGCATCCAGCTCTTGGCACAGTGGTTCAGCTCTTTTATCTCACATCTTATTATGTGAGAGAAATAAGAAACATGCACAATAATGCTGGGGACCTGTGTTGAGAACATTATGAGCCTAGTTTTGGGGGATCAAGAGGAGCAAACTACTCTTGAGCAATCATCATGCTATAGCAGTGATACTCAAAGTACGGCCCGGGGGCCGCATGCAGTCCTCCTGACCTTTACATGCGGTCCCCTGGGCAGCAGCACTGGGCTGCTGTTTATTCGACTCAGCACTAATATGAAAAAACTGTTAAATATTCAACAAGCACTTATTTAAAGGTTATTCGCAGTTAGGGAAAGGAAGGTACTAGGCCCTTAACTTTAGGAACACCTTCATTTTTAGGTCTCGCCTAGCATTGCTGCGCACATGCGCAGCTCGCTCGGCGAGATGTATTGCAGATGAGTACTTTTTGAAAAGGGCTTGATGCCCCGTCCCTTATTCCCATTGGCTTGCATCACCGTTTATGTTAAATGGTGCGCTGCCATTGGAAATAAGGATTCCAGGGTGCCTCCTTTTCGTTTTTTTGGCCGGCCCACCTGGACTGGCTCACCTGCTTCCCAGCTGTCGTGAAGACTTTTCTTATCTGCTTGTTTATTTAACAACAGCTGTGAAGCAGACGAGCCGCGGTGCTCAGGTATTCCGAGGGCGCCTGTTCCGAGCACTTTCCCCTCCTCTGTCACTTGTTATTGTTACGAGCCCACATTCCTGGAGCCGTACATTAAGCACTTTTTGAGTGACTAATAGTATCTGTTTACAACGCTGAGACACTGTCGATGTGAGGTAAGGGGCGCTACATTAGAAAATATATTATTACATGCGTCTGGTATGTTTCTCTTTACCAAGCTCCTCCACAGCTCTCAGCTGAGACTGGGAGCCGGTGTGCCGAGGCCTGCAGGGTAGCCACCGCACCGAGCAGCAGTTAATATACTGCAGTGCAACGTCCAGAAGGATATTGCGGACAGGCCGTTCCTCATCCTGCTGTGACCCTGTGGCTGACCCCTTCATACCGCTGTCTAGTTTTGTATCTGCTCATCGGTGTGGCCCATCTCCTGCACCTCATTACTGCCCCTGTTACGCAATGCACCGGACGGCTATCCGTGCTGGCTGCTTCCTAGGACCCGGATTGGTGCAGCAGGCCCCGGTAGAGGTGCATTCACAGAGCCGCGTATACAGTTAAGGACGGGGGGCTTTTGGATTAAGTGCAGAACTTGAGAAGGTGAGTAATGGGTTTGTTTCAGAGAGAGCGGTGGGGTGTGGGGGGCAGAGGTTGCTCCGGGTACCCGTTTTATGTTTTGTGTCACGGTGTGTTTTTAGTTATTGCCTCCAAGCTACGCGCCCTTGTGCGTTGACCCCTTTGTGTAAATCTGAACATAGAGGGGTCGCTGCCTGTTTTCTCTGCCTAGGGGCTGAGATTAAAATACCAGGTTGTGTTTCACTGACGGCTTCTGCGGCCATAAACCAGGGAGGGAGGAAGTGGCAAGGCTGGGGCAAGCCTCAGCTGCAGGCGCGAGACACTGGGGGGCCGTGTTTCCGACGAGGCAGATCAATGGGCTAACGCTCCTGCTGCAGACATCCCTCACCCCGGTTCACACACAGTACGGGGAGGGGTGGGGTAGAGCACTCATTTGCCAAATAAGTGTAACCGAGAGTCACGGGTTCCAGTCTCAGTAAGAAAGCTTGGCGGGTTAATATCCCTGCTCCGGAGAGCTAGCTGTGCCCAGCGGGTCAAGGGTGCCACTCTCAGTATGTGAAGTGGGTGAGTTAACGTCCCTGCTTTACATCTTTCTTTTCTGCAGGCCACGTGCTCCCACCCATTACAGCTCAACAGGAAATGCCCCTGTTGTTTTCTGTGCTGTGCGTACACTGATCAAAAGGTTAGAATTTAGCAATGACAGCTCCAAGGGTTAATGCACACCACAGTCTGCAGGTGTTTGTGAGTCTGCGCGCTACAGGTCATATGTCCCTTTCTGTTGTGATTGCTCAGCGCTATAATACCTCTGACACATGCGTGTTTATGTGTATACCAGATTCAGGGCACCGCTTCCAATCCAATCCCATTAAAACATCTCTGTGTGTTTTGCCCCTTTGCAGAAATGTGTGTATACGGTACATACCATTGGTTTCATCACATTGACTCGTTGTCTAGATCCATCTATTACTGAAATGTGTGAGCGTTCGGTGTAGGTAGACGTGTAATGCTTCTTGTCACAGGGCGGGCGTTGTGCTTTGTAGACAAAAGGGGTGCTCCTGCCGTGACCAACAAAGCCCTGTATCTATGCTTCAGGTGGCAGTGTCGTTTCTTGCTCTGTACCTAGTTTAAGTTAACCCCTGCCATCCAATTCCATATTCCCCAACTTGCCGTGGCTTGTTTATTTATTCTTCCCCCCACCGCTCCTCCCCTCCCCTCAATTGTGCTTACCTTCATAAGGCATTAAATCAGTTGTAAAGTGCTTTTTTAATTAACTTTAGTCATTAGCGCAGCACACGCTTCAGGGAGACCACTCTTTTTTTTTCTTTCTGTTTTTTTTATTTTAATAAGCGCGGCGCCATCTTCACGGACAACACGCTATACAGTGCAATAGGTGTTGCTTTTGGTATTGTAAATAACAATGCCTTTTAATTTTTTTTAAAGCATTGCCATTTACAATGCCACTAGCTCCAAAACTCACAGTTGCGAGACCTATTGCATTGTAAATGCTTGTTAAAGACAGCCACTAGATATACATGCTTTGCTTCCCTTACACCCACTTTACACCCACTGCTGGCATCAGCGCTGCCCTCCGTAACAACACAGACCAAACTTTGTGGCCCCTGGGAAAATGTTTGTGAGTATCCATGTTCTATAGTGATCAACAGTAAGGATCAATGTAACAGATAGAGACCAGACGGTATACAAATACCACAAGCCAAAAGTGAATGTTCACTGAAATTCTATGGCAAATCACAGTACTGCAATAACACAATAAGGTGATGGCGCAATTTTCAAGTTTCTCGTGGAAAAAGTTACCATGGCAGATAGTTACTTAATAGCAATTAAGGTGTTTGGTCATGCAGGATAAGTACACATCTATATCATGTTTTTTAAAAAAAATAGTATTCGCCTTTTTCGTGTTTCTCCATTGCAAATACTCTTGTGAATCTTGCTACTATTTTGCTACTTATATTCTGTAACATGTTGGTGTATAAAAAACACCTAAAGTAAAAGTGTTACTATGTCTGATGTATGTGCTTAGTTGAGGTTTGCCTGAGGAGAACTCACCAATGACCTGCTGCGCCTCTGGCAGGGTGGACTGCAAGTCTCCTAAAGGGTCTGTCTTCTGATACAGTCAGAGGGAGTGGCTATGAGTAACTTCTGGGTTTCAGCTCGTTGCGAGTTTACCAGGTATAGTATACATGTCCTGGGAGCAAAAATAATACACTGAGTGTGACAGACGTTCCCGGTACATGTTACTTGTACTGTCTGCACTCTTTCCATAAGTTGCTTTTTCATGGATGGGTTTCATTGTGTCTCATAGTGCCATGACACTTCCCAGTGAGGAGGTTAAAGGTACGCCAGGGGGACTCCAAGACTTGAAGGCTGGATTTTCGATTATGCCAGCTTGGAAGGATGGGCAGGTCGCCTTCAGGGGTTTGTCAGTAATGTCTGTGGCTGATATATACTGACAAGCTTCCTGACGGCCCACCAAATCCGCTGCGTTAAACAGCTGCTATTGCGAACACTTGATAGTCATCGATGTGAATTGGACGTTTACACCAAGTCTCCTGAAGTCAGACTATTTCCCATTTTTGTAAAACGACATTTGCATATTCATCATTTAATAGTACTTTTTTTAAAACCTGCCACGTTCCATGATAGAAAAGCAAAAAAGATAAAAAATACTCATAGTTAAAGCTTTAATGTACCAAAAAAACAATCTTGTGAGTTCCGAAAGAAATCTAGTGATGCAAAGAAAATGCTTACAAGTTAATCCTGCAGTGCTACAAATATGAGCCGGTGATAACTGAGCCAATCATGCTTTTTGCACCTTAATTGATGAAAAAAATGTGTACATCTCCTGTGTGCATCAAGAAACTCAACATATGAATTCAGGAGAGCAGTGGTGCAAAATGATTTTCGGCCACCGTAATTATAAACACTGGGCTAAAATCTAATCTCTGCACAGGGACCGGAATCCTGAGTTGTGTGATAATTATCACACCCCAGTGTTTTCCACTACACAGATTTCAGCAGGTCAGTCATGCCAAAATCAAAATGGGTGAAAGGCCCAGAAAAAAAAAGTAGTGGTGGCTCCTCCGCTAAGGCGGAGGAGTGGCGCCACACTGCGACGCAGCAGTGAAATAAAGGAAACATAAGATGATAATGTTATTCTCATTTTATGTTCTCCTGCTGCAGCAGCTTTGCGGCTCACACAGGAGCAGGGGGATTAGTGGTTTGCCCACTCCAAATGCGCTTGAATGTTTGGCTAATGGCTGGCCAAACATTCATGCACACTTTGCATATTCTCCACCCAGGCTGCATTACACCCTGCGTGGAGAACATGCCCATGATTGGCTTAGAAGAGCCAATCACAATGCTGCATTGGCTATGGGGAGCCTGGTGCTTCCCTCTTTCTGTTCTGGCCAGGAGAGACGACGAGGGACGTGGAGGAGTGACGCGGCAAGCAGTTACTTTTTTTTCTATTTTCTTTTTACATCGTCTCACCCTCCACCCCTGCTGATCGGTCGGTCAACACTGAAAAAAATACAGAACATGTGGAACTTGGTGTGTTTATTTTTATAAATCACTTACTGACTTTAAAGAGAAAAGATCATGTAATAAAATACAAAGTAATAGAAAATAAAAATAAGCCAACAAGACATGTAAATACGGCATTACTACAAAGGATGGAGGTTTTAACATGCAAGCACAACCCAAAAATAAAACATTATACCAAGCTAGTATCAATAGGAACTGAATAATGACTGTCAGAAAGCCCATAAATGTTCCCATTGGTATATGAAGAGAAACAGCGCAGTGACACCAGACATATGACGAAGACTATTCCGAAGTGGATGTTGTGTATCAATGGGGATACCCGAAAGGCTACCAGACCTGCGTCAGTGTTGCAGTACAATATAAATATGGTCACAGTAGCAACAATATTTTTAAGAACCAGAAATTAAGCAGCATTCACAGTACCAATATGAACTCAGATTTACAAAGATTGCAATTTATTTCAAATAAGAATATGCAATTAAATGGCGGCAACGCAGTTGCTCTTTCATCACTGAATAATTCTAATATTTTAAAACAGGTGCTCAGGTGTGGGAAAGGGAAAAATGGAGTGTTTGTGGTCAAAGTGAAACTGTGAGGGTGGTGGACAAGGAAAAGGTAGTGTGACATATATCCATCCAATTCACAGAGTGAAACTGATCCGGCCTAACAAAGGTCAGTTGTTCCAAATGTATCACATAGCATTCCATGAACACTGTCAATGAATTAGTTGTCGAAGCTTGTGAGCTAATTGTTGTCAACGTTTCGACCCCTGAAATTAACTAGGTGATACCAGCCTTAGGGTGGGGTCTTCATCAGGGCTGTGAGGGTAAAGGGCACCTAGAGGCAATATAATGCTCCATGTTAGGAGGGCAAAGTATCAAAAGAGGTAGTGAATGCTCATAAACAAAGGTAGGGATTACCTAATTTTGCATCCAGTGTGTAACTACGGGCTGCGTGGTCATGTAGGATTGGGCTCAACAGAGCTCCTAGATGCAGAGAAAATACAAAATGCAGCATATGAACTCAAGTGCAAATCAGGACATGAAGATTCTGGGTCTCTAAACCCCTGCTGAATGGGCACTTACTGAGAGAGGGGTGGAGGTACGGCCATCCGTGCACGTACACGGAGGTAAACTGTAGGTAGAGAGATGCTTAGCAGTTTCCAGACAAATGAATCTAAAAAATGAGGACAGACAGGGTGGACGTCAGATAAACGTCAGACACTAGAAGTAGGAAAATGGCCTTCATTGAGAATCACACACAAGAGACTCAGAAGATGGGGTCCTGTGTTGTAATACCAATCTCAATTTGGTATCATGTGAGCGGGGATAATGAGAGGGACGAGGGGTCCGATTCCGTGGGCTTGCTCCCGCCCCGGGGGGGGGGGGGGGGGGGGGGGAGGGGACTGTCTCAATAGTTACAAGGCGGTGGCCAGTATGTATTATCAAAGTTGTTAGAAATTAATGCGGGCGCGTTGCTTATTTATAAAAAGGAAGAAGGTCCCTCAATAGACGCAAGGTGTCTGTTGGCAAATTAACGTGTTAGCGGTCGCGTTTCTTTCTTATAAAGAAAGGGAGGAGGAAAAAATGTCTCAATTGTTACAAGGCAGTGGCCAGTGTGTATTATCAGAGTTGTTAAAAAATAAGAGTTGTTAAAAAATGATGCGGGCACGTTGCTTATTTATAAAAAAGAAGAAAAGGGGAAACTCCCTCAATAAACGCATGGCAGTAGTCAGCGTGCCCTAAAAGAATAATTGGAAGACAAGCGGGGTCTCTTGAAGAAGCGAGACTACCATACCTTGGAAAACAACCGGAGGCGTGCACGTGGGGTGCAGCCGCTGGATGTCTTCACGTACAGGAAACGTGAGATGCAGAAAAAATTGCCAGTACAGGTGCCGATAATGGGCACACTTGGGGAGGTCTGGAAACGTGTGTGGTTGTTGAAAAGCCTGATTACCTGAAACATATAATGCATGCTAGTTGATCTATGCTATTTCTAAAGGTCAATACAAAGATGTTTGAAAGCAACCAACATTCCAATGAGGGCAACTCATAGCAAGCTACTATAGGATAACATTTGATGGGGAAACATTACACATAGTGGTTTATAAACTGCTACGGGAGCCAAGAGGTTCGGATTAACCAATTATCTTATGCATCTACTTGCATTCTCGTACATTCAAGATAGAGCTAATGTCACCTCCCCTACTACCCAAAGACACTTTCTCCAAGACTAACCATCTCAGTGATTCCGGTTGGTGTAGTTTTGTGGTGAAATGTTCAACTAGTGGTGCACCTACTGTGCCACACCTAATCCTACTACAATGTTGTAGTATCCTTGTTTTTACTTTTTGTCTCGTTTGACCTATGTACAACTCATTTTGTATTTTTTCTGCATCTAGGAGCTGTGTTGAGCCCAATCCTACATGACCGCCCAGCCCATAGTTACACGTTGGATACAAAATTAGGTAATCCCTACCTTTGTTTAAGAGCATTCACTACCTCCTTTGTTACTTTGCCCTCCTAAAACGGAGTATAATATTGCCTCTAGGTGCCCTTTACCCTCACAGTCCTGATGAAGGCCCCACCCTAAGGCGGGAATCACCTAGTTACTTTGAGGGGTCGAAACGTTGACTACAATTAGCTCACAAGCTTCAACAACTGTAATTCATTGACAGTGTTCATGTAATGCTATGTGATCCATTTGGAACAACTGACCTTTGTTAGGCCGGATCAGTTTCACTCTGTGAATTGGATGGATACAAGTCACACTATCTTTTCCTTGTCCACCACCCTCACGGTTTCACTTTGACCACAAACATTCCATTTTCCCCTTTCCCACACCTGAGCACCTGTTTTAAAATAGTAGGATTATTCAGTGATGAAAGAGCAACTACGTTGCCACCATTTAATTGCATATTCGTATTTGAAATAAATTGCAATTTTTGTAAATCTGAGTTCATATTGGTACTGTGAATGCTGCTTAATTTCTGGTTCTTAAAAATATTGTTGCTTCTGTGACCATTTTTCTATTGTACTGCGAGGCTGTAATATGAGCTAAGGTCGGCGTATGGGATTCAGTCAATAATTGCATGGAATCTCGGAAGGGCCCCAATATATCACTATGCCTTACCTTGGGCATCAGTAATGTTGTGTATATATATATAAATGGCTGCCATTTATGGAGTCCCTAAAATCCATAAGAGTGTTCACAACCCACCATATAGACCAATAGTCACGACGATTGGTTCAGTCACCGAACCCCTGTCCAAATATGTAGATTCCCTCCTAAGGATACATGTCCCACAGATTCCATCATACATTAGAGACACCCGGGACATGATCAACAAAGTAGAGAATCTATATTTCAATACCCACAGACACACCATGGTCACCATGGATATTGAAGCTCTTTATTCAAATATCCCATAAGAAGGGGCCATGGAGGCGGTGAATTGGTTTATGAACGCATATGATATAGAGTGCCCTCGAACTTTTGTCCTGGAGTGTCTCCAGATTGTACTCACTGAAAACACCTTCGAGTTCAATGGTACACTCTACAAGCAAACCAAAGGCGTCAGCATGGGGGCGTCCTGTGCTCCCACAGTGGCGAATATTTACATGGCGCTGTATGAGAAACGTTATATTTACAACGAAATTGCCCCATACAGTGAATCCATATTTTCATGGTCCAGATACATAGACGACGTCTTTTTCATCTGGCGAGATGATACCACAGACGTCACTGACTTTGTATCCTGGCTGAATTTATGTGACAATAACATCGTCTTTACGGCTAACACCAGCAACTGCCAAGTGGAATTCCTTGACATCTTGATTCAAAATAGGGATAACCACCTAGAGGTAGACCTCTATACCAAACCCACAGCACGTAATACCCTCCTCCATTTTGACAGCAATCACCCCCATTCACAAAAGACCAGTATTCCATTCAGTCAATTCCTACGACTCCGTAGGAATTGCACTAGCTTACAGGATTTTGACATTCAAGCAGAACTCATGAAAACCAAGTTCGTGGGTCGCGGTTACCCAAAACGGCTAGTGCGGGACTCGTACAAAAGAGCCAGATAGTTTGACAGACAACACCTGTTAACCCCACAGCCTAAACCCACTAACTCAAGGATAGTCTTTGTAACAAGGCACTCTACCATGAATGGCAAGATCCGTCGCATCATCAACTCCAACTGGCATATTCTCAATGCCACCAAATCAAAAGAAAATGTCATCCCAAAACCCCTATATGCTTATAGGAAGAATAAGAACTTAAAAGATCTCATGGTTCGCTCCCGCATGACAAATATCACTAAGCCCCAGATCCAGACATCCCTCACAGGCCAGATCAAACCTGTGGGTAACTACAAATGTTCATCATGTGTAGCATGTCAATTTGCGATAGAGACATCCACATTCATGTTCAACAAAATAAATCTACAGCTGAAAACTCTCACCAACTGTAAAACTACCAACATCATCTACCTGCTTCTGTGTCCGTGCAACAAGGGATACGTGGGTGAGACGGCACGATCCATGGCCACACGGCTCACAGAACACAGGTCGGCCATTCGTACGCAAAAGACCCAAGCACCTCTTGTACGACATTACATGGAAGCACAGCACAATGAACATCAAATAAGATGGTTGATTTTAGAAAAAATCAACATTAACATCGGCATCGCTAGTACAAACATACGCAAATGTAGAGAGGTCTACTGGATTTTTTCCCTTAATACATACCAGAAGGGAATGAATAATGACATCCCATGGGACCAAGTACTCAGATACAATACCTGACTTGATTTACCGTTTGGTTGTGTTTAGGTAATTTTCAAAGACACCTAAGTATTAATTACACTATCCCCACTTTATTGTACCTCCGTTAATTTGGTGGACTCACAGGGAGTCCATCCCCATCAGACGATACAACATACTTCGATATACCTTCTCCAAGATGGCTGCCATTTTACGACAGATATACACACCACCTCCCTACCTGCCGAAACGATGGCTCTCATACACACTGATATATCTAGACAAACAGGCCCATACCTTTTTATAATATATTTTTCTGTTTATACCAGAAGAATTATTCCTATCCTTCTCTTCATGATTTCCCACCCTGGACGATTATATTTGCACCCATCTCTTCAAGATGGCGGCTATGTTTTCATCCATCGTTATGATCGCGCATCACCTTTACCGGATCTTACATCCAAATTTCACTTCCGGGTCATTCGGGAACAACTCAGGTTGTGTCCGCCGTCACATAAATAGAACCGCCGTCGCCGACGCTATTGTGGTCACTTCACCCAGCCAGCTTCGCGTATTTGAGTACGTGACGTACCAGTACATAGAGAAAGACTTTGGGCCTCACAAAACGTAAGTTTTGACTTCGGAACTTAACCGAGCTTCATGTTAGTTTGCTCTCATTGATAGCTCCTTCAGTCCAGCTTGTCCTTCCCCTCGTCCTTTCTCCCTGCCGTTCCCTGATCTCATGACCGGAACTCTCATACTCCCCCTCATTTCTGCATTTTCAGGGACCTTACCGCAATGTTGAGGACCCATTCATTCCTGCAGCCCACTTAACATTATAGGTAAGCATTACACCATTATACATATGTTAATGTCCTAAAACGAAGTCAGAATACACAGCTTAAAACATATATTTCTTCTTTTTTTCAGTATTATTAAATATAGCTGTAGCTCGTCGATACCATATTGTAAATGAAAGGAACTGTTCTGCATTCCAGGCCTCTGTTTAGGTAACAACTTTCTAATAAACATTACCCTTATTTAAAGGCACCAGTAAGTTCCCAATAAACATTTGTTCAAACTTATGACACGAGTAACCACCATGCTTCTCTTTCTTTGAATTCGTAGCCCTTGTGATTTAAGATTACCTTCCAGCCCTTGATGTTTACACACATGGCTGTACCCAACACCAAACAACGTTTATAAGGTATTACGTTGTGTTAACCCGAGAGTGTCTTTTAACAAATTGGCATACCAACACCTTCCTTTCAGATTGCTCATTTCATCATTTCATCTGCCTAGGTCATCCCGTTCCACCAATCTTGCATCCCCACCCTGCGACAGACCGTCAGTATTACTTCTTCTATTTGGGGATAGTGCTATTTCTCTGAGGTATGAGTTCCAATAACCCTCTGACCCATCACCAGCCTGTTAGTAATTTATGGCACACATTCCTCATTTTCTTCACATCTCTCCTTGTTCTTGGTTAGGGTAATGCACATATCTCCATTGACTGCTTTAATCCTATCTAAAAACTATAGGGTAGTTATATTCGATTTTCTGCCCACTCAATAAATACCTTTTCTCATCTCTTTTTGATGTCACAACTTTAAGGAACTTCACCGTGGTTGGGGCTATAAGGTATGAGCTGATTAGGTTGTTTTCCAAAAATGTATATAGTGTATGGACTAATAGGTTTCTCTTGTTTTTAATGGATTGTGTGACATCCCTAGCACACAACTTTTACCTTTGATTTTTTGTAAATAGAGATCAGCGAGTATATACAGCACCTACTTGCGGACCATATTATTGATTGTGATTTATATACACTTTGTTTAGGATAACGAAAGCACAGGCACATGGCATCCTGATGAAGGCTTCACAGCCGAAACGCGCGTAGGATATACCATCGATTCTGCCATGACTATTCAGAAGTGTAATTTGTTTTTCTGTATGTAATCTATGCAACAAAAGAGATTTGAATTCTTATGTTATGTTGAAATTTCTTACTCACTTCATAAGGAACAAGTAACAAATGTCCTATTCTTTGTTTTGAGTTTGAAAATATCCGAAGCATGCGAATATGATTCGTAATCTATGTATAATGTATATATAATATGACACAAATAAAATGTATTTGACAATCTTTTTGTAGTTCCCAGTGATATATTGTCGCAATCTGTCCGTATTGTAGGTTTTTGTATTTTCAAATATTGTTCCTAAATTGTCTTACAATTGAGTGTATATATATATATATACATTATCTACTGGCGGTCGCCAGTAGATAGTTATAGTTAGGACCGTGTTTCCATAGGAAATCTCAAAATTCTATTTTGAATAACTTTGGCGCCGGTTGACGAATCCTCGCGAAATTTTCAAAACTAATGGGGCGCTCCGCTCAGCTCCTACCCGGAAAGTCTCGGGGGGATTCGTCAAGCGGGGGCCGAGAAAAAAGGGGGGTCCCAAAACGCGTTTTCTCCATGCATTTTCCCATAGGACCTTTAGTCGAAGGTACAGCCCGAACAGCTGAACAGAATTACTTTAAATGTGGCAGAGAGGTAGTCCTCAGGTCAGGGATGTGCCTTTTGCAGATATGGAGTCAATCTGTTCAGTAGTTCCTGAGAAAATTGCAGTTAAAAGCACATACATATCTATAGCCGTGCACCGTCCGCGCACGGTACGTGCACGGTGTCGTGCGCGAGCCTAATTCTGATTGGTGGATTCATGACAGTCAACATTCGAATCGGTCGAAATCAGGAAGTGTCGACCGGCATTTTGTGTGTTGTGTGTGTGACAGGGAAAAAGAAAGGTGGAAAATGTGAAAAGGGGGCAGGGTAGAGAGTTCCTGACCCCATAGCCTTTGTCAGGGGGTCCCTGAAGGACCCCGAAGGGTGAAAAAACATTTTTTTTTCAAAAAATCGCGGGGTGCGCACACGGTGCACGCACCCCCCAGCTGCAAGTTTGAGTTTTAGAGGCAGAAGAGAGCTAAAAACACAAGTGGAGAACGTGAAAAGGGGGCAGGGTAGAGAGTCCCTGAACCCCTAGGCCTTCTCAGTGGGACCATAAAAGACCCCTTAGGTCACAAAAAAAAAAAATTAAAAAAAATATCGCGGGGTGCGCGCACGGTGCAAAAATAGAATTAAAAATCAAGTTTAAGTGTTTAGATGTTGGTTGGCTCTAAAAAGAGCCGTTGTGTTCATTGGGTGTTTTTTTTTTTACCTACAAGTAAGTACCGATGCAGAGTCTAAAGTTCAAGAGGAATACTCTGTTGCCTTCATCTGTGAAATGAACACCGTCTCCTCTATAAATGCCTTGCATGTTGTAACGCAAGTTATATAGAACCCATACCATAGTCTCTGAGGAAAGCAGAAACAGACTTATTGACGTGCTTTCTTGCTTTGTCAATCTGCGGACAATATCGGTTGGACCTGTTCCACTTTTGTCTTTGGCATATATTAGAATATACAAAGGTAGTTTGTGGAAAAGTGACATCAATTGCACAAAGGTGTCCTTAACAAGCATTTCCAGACCTACCCCAGTTAAAGTGCCTAGGTCATTTCCACCACAGTGCACAATTATAAGGTCAGGCTGTGGGAGATGTAGAAAAGATTTCACCAAAGGCATTAATTGGTGCCACTTTAACCCTCTCTGACCAATCCATTTAATGTCTACATTTGGCAAAGCAAGGTCTTTGAAAATACCTCAGTGATGTAATTTTAGATGTCATCAGTGATGTCATGAGTGATGTCACTGACCATGTCATGAGTGATGTAATATGTGACGTCATCAGCAGTGGATTGCGGGTGCGCGAGTTATAGTTAGCTGAACTAACTATAACGGGGGAATTTCATTGGTTTTTTACGAGCGAAATGTCCAGCTAACTATAACATTTGTGAAACCTATGGTTTTTTCATTGAATTTGCAAGGTTTTTTAAATGCTAATTCCTAACTATAACGTGTGTGAAACCTATGGTTTTCAGTGAATTTGGAAGGTTTTTTAAAAGCTAATTTCTAAATATAACGCGTGTGAAAGCTATATATTTTTTTTTTTTGCATGGTTTTTTGAATTTTATTTGCTAACTATAATGTGTGTGAAACCTATGATTTTTTATAGATTTTTTTTTCTTTTGTTACATCATTTTTTTCCTTTTTATTTTTTCCTTTAAACACTATTCTACCTATGTATATATTCATGGTTTTAATTCATTCTTCAATTTATAAAGATTCACCTTTTTTAAATAATTGGTTAGATATAGTTGTATAACATAGTTAATATCTTCAACAAACCTTTTTTTTTTTACCGTGCGCGTACGGTAAGCTTACCGTAAGCGCACAGGTCGCTTTATGTACGGTGATTGTACGTAATATTTCTACGCTGTTTGCGTATGCTTACGCATTTTGCGTAGGTGTCCGTACTTCCTACGTGACGCGTAAGCGCATGCTTTACACGCGCACGCGCGCGCGCACGTTACGCGGAAGTGTACAAGCGTGCCTGTAATGCGCATGCGCGCGTGCGCGTGTCTTTCGGACGCGCATGCGTACTTTTACCGTACGCGCACGGTAAGCTTAACGTGCGCGTACGGTTGGTCATGTGATCAAGAAACAACACTTTTGATTGGTTTAAACTACTTTCAGTTCTGGAATCTTCCTACACCACACCCATTCCCCTCATTACTGCTTGTGATTTCTTAGGAGAAGGAGCTGAATTGTCTTTGGGATACAATGGCAGAGCAGCAGACCTCTTCTGAGAGTGAGCAGGGCAGCAGCAGCATCAGGCAGAGAAGGAGGAAACAAAAGAATTCTTTTGTTTGGGAGTATTTTACTTTTCCAGAGGGGCAGAAAAAGGTAAATGCTCCATTAGTCACTTGCAGACTTTGTGAGCGTGTCTTATCTAGAGGTGACCCTAGGAAGAAGTATTCCTTTGGTAACCACACTATGCTGAGACACATTAGGGATGTACATCCCAGGACTTTTGCTCGACATTCTGAAGCAAATCCTTCAGAAAGTCACCCGAGCACACCCGCAGAAGCTCAGCCGAGTACATCTTCGGCAGCTCAGCCGAGCCCTTCCTCTGCGGTGGGAGCATCACCCTCTTGTGCTCCTCTGGAAACGAACCCTCGATTTCTGAAGGTACAAATGAGGTGCACCAGATGTTATGGTCTAATTGTTCATGGGGAGAGCAGTGTTTCCCTAATAAACAATAAGATAGACCAGCACATCTGTGGTCCTTGTTAATATTCCCATTCTTTCTTTCCTCTGTCCCTGTATTAACACAACGGCTCTTTTAAGAGCCAACCTTACCTCACAACTTTTTTTTAAAATTTTTAATTACTTTTTTTTTTTTTACCGAGCGCGCACTTTTTTTTTTTTTTTTTTTTTAAAGAACCATTTTTTTCTTACCCTACAAGGTCCTTGAGGGAGTACAACGGAAATGAGAAAAGCAGAGAGAGGAGAAGTGAAAAAAAGGGAGCATGAAAATAAATGGGTAATAAATACAGAAATTTCACACTTACCTGACCAAAAAAATAGCATATTTATTAATAAATGCTTCATTTAAATTGGTAGAAAAAACGTTTTTTTTAAAAAAAAAATGTTTTCTCAATCTGAAAAAAAAGAAAAAAGTATTAATATTTAATAATACATTTTAGAATACAGTACACATAATTTCATATTTTAAAATAATTTTTTGCCCTTTTTTTGCTGTTTTCAGAATATATTGAATTTCACTGTAAATCGTGAAAGCAATAGCATTCATCACTTAACAGCGGGCAAAAAAAAATAACAATCTGAAAGATTGTTTAAAAAAAGCCCAGAATCTCTTCTCACTAAAACATACCTTTATAGAAATGTTACACATTTTTTAAAAATATTATCTAAGAACAATAACTTTTTGCACTAAATATCGTCTTAAAATTTTTGTTGCATAAGCATAATCACCAAAATAATATGTGTCAAAGAAGTCCACAATACAAATTGTTACCTTTCCTTTAGGCCAAATGGTAATTTTTAAAACCTTTTTTGATGAAATTTCCAATGGTAATCCAATAAAATTGCAAAAATGATTTGTACAGATGTTGCAAATTCTATCTAAAATTTTGGTTTCAGAAAAATTAAATAGGAATTTGCTAAATCAAAAGGCAAACGTTGCTTAAAAACCAATTGAGAATCATTACACAGTGTCCAGCCTTTTTCACATTTAAGATAAACTGTGTAATGACCAGAAGTTATCGTAGGTCCATCATGGAAAATTATTGCAACTGTAACAAAAGTTTTTCCTGAAATTGATAATTGCAGTCCTATAAACTTCTTTATTAAAGTGTCCAATTTTGAACCATCAGCTCTACAATGTTGCATCATTAAAATTACATACTGTCCATATTTCTTTAAAAATAATGTTGAAAACATGTCAGATTTACATTCACAGCATTCCATGCTATGATTGGCATCTTTAACTAATTTACTAAAACTCACTGATTTACTTTCTGGCAATGTTAAATAGATAAACCTTTCTGAATCAACATTAGAGCTGCATGTGTAGAAACAGTTTTCACAAGTATGTTCCCATTTATAAGAGAGACCGAACATATTCCCAATATCTATGCCTTCATCTTCCAGTACCATAAGGACATACATCAAGAATTCCTGTGCATCTTGCTGGACATTTTGAGTAAACTGTGTACGTCCTGAACATACGTCTAAAAGATTTCTAATTTCATTAGCACTTTCTATTTTATTTTTATCAATACTCAGTTTCTCATAAAGGAGACTTAGCACAGAACAGAATCTTTTATCATGATTTACTATTATCTGCTCTTGCAAACTTTCAAGATAAAATACAACATTTAGCAATACATTAGCGTAGCAGTTGACACCAGAGCTATTTTCAAAATGACAACCAACAACCTCTTCAACATTATCCTTTTTCTTTTTGCTTGCAATCACATGAGTCTCTTTTTGTTTTCTCTTCTCTACATCCTCATTACAGATATTCTCAAATCTCCTTTTCCGAGAAACAACACGTTTCTCCAACCCAGATACTGACCTAAATGAGGAGCATAGGTTCTTCTTAATCTATTATACTCCTTTACACAATTTGCATCTGCACTAACTTTTGAGTCATCAAAGTCTATCATGAATAAACCAGATAATGTTTTCACTCGTGAAAAAGCAACATATGCCATACCTTCTTTGAACACAGTAGATCCAATGTTTACAAAAGCACTATCTACAGTTAATCCTTGAGACTTGTGAATAGTTACAGCATATGCTAGAGAAAATGGAAACTGCTTCCTACGTACATATAAGTCTTTTACAAGCAAAAAACGGACTGAACAACGACTAATATCTTTAATCTCTGCAATCTGATCAAATTTTATTTTTAAAAATTCAATTCCATCTTTTTTCTGGTATTTCACAAAACCCACAACTTTACCCATAGCTCCATTCACTAAACCTTTTTCAACATCCAAATTTCTCCTTAAAAATACTCGACAGTTCATGCAGAGATATAGATTTTTTTCTAATCCAGCTGTTTTCGAAATGTTCTTCTCTAGAGAATCCAATTTATTTTGTAGTTTGCCTGTTAATGTAATAGTAATTCCTTCATGCTGAATTTTATCAACTGCTTCCATTTTCTTAATCTCTTCCTTTTCCAATTTCAAAAGTTCCTCATTGAATATCGAGCATTCACGTAGTGTTGGCATTAAGCAGATTACAGTATTATTTTCGCCAATATTCTTGTATATTTTCTCTGCAACTATTTCTTCCTTTGGAAATAAATTATGTAGCAACCGACTCTGTAATGCTTTTCTGCCAACTTCTGTCAGTAGTCCAATTCTGATATCTTTCAGAATACTTGCATAATCTTCATCGTTTGCTTGCCTCATATTGGTAGTAAGTTTTTTGTACTCAAAGAACGACCAAATATTCGCATTACCAATGATTCCTAATTACTTCTTCGTGTCTTCATGTGTCACAGTATTAAACACTGGTTGTCCTTCAACTGGAGTAAGCTGTAGAAGATCCCCAAAAACTATAACATGTTTTCCTCCAAATAACACGTCATAGTCTCTCTTTAGAATTTGCTGCATTCTGAAATGCACAAAGGCAAACATTAAGTTTGATACCATGCTTACCTCATCAATAATGAGAACTTGCATCTTCTTCAACACTCTTGAAACTTCGAAGCATGCTTCTCCTGTAAGCTTGTGATATTCTATTTTGTTCTCATGCTCCACTGGTAACATTAGCAAGCGATGTAAGGTAATTCCTTTTATATTATATGCTGCTAACCCAGTTGGAGCAGTAACAACACAAGACAAAGTTGAATCTGTTTTTTGCTGTAGGTAGCTTCTGATGACTTTAATTAGGAAATTTTTCCAGTTCCAGCTTGTCCACTCACATACATCCTGATTGGTTCAAATGATGTGCATGTGCACTCTTTATTTTCATGTAGTAATCCGTGATCAATTTCTTTTCTGACTTCTTCATAAATTTGTTGTTGTTCTTCATTCAGTTGTTGTTCCAAATTTGGTAAGTCTATTAAATCTTCTTGAGCTTGATTCATAGCTGTTTCAACTTCATTCATGGCTATTGCAGCTTCATTTTCTACAATTGGTTGTCCTAGGGGATCTTGACTGAGCGTTTCAGAACTTTGACTGTCTTGAGAACTGTCTCTAGCTACTTTAGCTGCAATTGTTGCTTCCTGTTCAATTTCTTCATTTAACATTTGGACATAATTTATGAAAGTACTGCATTCAATCGTATCTTTACATGCATTAAAGGAATCTTCATAGCTTTCAAATTCTCCAAGTAGTTTGTCCTCTGTACGCCATGGTTTAAACAGCTGTAAAAGTGCCAAGTAGTAAAATTCCTTTTTGTCAGTAGTGTCGCAACTCAGCTTCCTATGATTAATCAAACTTCCTTTTGTTTGCTTCACCAAACATCCTTCCTCACCAATGACTTTATATTTTCCATTTTTGATGTCTTCTGTGGCTTTCCGTGAAAAAATGTAGTTCTGCAGCACTTCATAGAGACACATGTTCTCAAGATGACAACTTCTTTTTGGGTAATACGTGTCCAAAATGTTTGTTTTCAAAATATCTGTACTTTCCGGGTCGTTCTCGGCCAAATATTCAATTTCTGCAACAGATTTCAGTACCCGATTTTGCATTGCTGCAAGGCCTAAACTTACCCAAATTATTCTTCTGGATTTCGAGTACAGACTTGCAGATGATAACCTATCTGAGCATTCGTAGGATCCAATTTCTCGATGCGATAACATCTTTAAACTGAAACTGTATAGTTTCTTACTGACAGTTTTCTCGTGAGAAATCTCTTCCCACATTTCCTTCAATTCTGTTTTCTCAGATTTAGTAATGTACAATGTGACATACCGAGCAACAGCAATAGAATTGTCTGCCACATACTGAATATCCATGTTAGCATTCCACATGGATAAAATGACTGGGTTGTAGTCATTTATATATTTTGACTCTTCTTTTCTTCTTAGGTTGTACGTATTTTTTGGAGATTTTCTTGTAATGGTATGTCGCACAGCTGACATAAAACTGTTGACTCTTCCTTTTGAAAGAACAGGTCGTGGGAATCCAAATCGACATTTTGTGTAGAATTTATCTTTACTCTTGTACTTCCGTCGACAGTATTTTCCACACCGATGACTTTGGAAACGTAAAACTTGGTCTTTTAACTTTTTCTCTTCTGTGCTTTTAGGTATAGCACATGTTGCATATTCTTCGATGAAAGATAAAACTGCTTCATCAGCATCTGTTCCAAATTTTGGGGCATCCTTGATCCACAACAGCATATGAATATGAGGAGCACCTCTTGCTTGGTACTCTTTTCTCCAAAAGAAATCCACAACTTCTCCAAGAGGTGGATTTTTTTTATTGCAGATGAAGGACATCATAGCCTCAAATCTATGATTGAAATATCTGCAAACATTAACCGGATCCAATGAGCACAGTTCTCCTGCTGTCTTGTATTCAATGTTTTTAATGTTTGAATTTGCCTCTCGAAGAAAATCCAGAAGATCATCCCAAGCGTACTCAGCACAGCTTATGGTGAGAAACCATGTAGGAGTTCCTAAATTCCGTAACATGCACTTCAATTCTCCATGGCGTCGGTACCAATATTCATTTGTCCCACGCTGACAAGCCATCAGATTGATCAATTGTGATTCCAAATGATCATCTCGCTGCTGCACTTTGTTCATAAAATCCTTAGCAGACACATTATGTAGATGTACTCCACTTTTTAAAATGTGATTTACTGCATAAGATAGTGCAGACAAGTCACTTTCAAATAAAAGATGGAACAAATAAGGAATACTTTGACGAAATCTGGGATCTTCTGCATATAATCTTGTAGTCCGATACTCCGAAGCAGGAATCTGGACTGGACGTTCATCATATCGTCCACCTTCTCCTGTAGGAAACAGCTGGGGAAAACAACGAGCTTCCAAACTCTCCTCCCATACACTTACGGGAGTTCCTTTGGCTTTTTTCATCTGAAATAGATCAATGGTGTTTGCCATAACTTCTTTTGAATGAAGAGGATGTATGCTGAAATGTTCATAAATTTCTTCTTCTTTTGACTTGTCCAATTTTTCAATTTGCCCAGTTGGTGTGTCTGTGTCTCCTACTAAATCTTCTTCATCTTCATCTTCATCTATATAAATTGATTCATACCATTTATTATTCCTTTTCAAATATAAATTTGCTCTTTGTACTTTCCATACATCTACCAGCTCCTGCCAAATTTTCTTACTCTTTGTAGGTACACCATTAACCAGAATAACTAATGGTTCAGTTTCCAAAGTATCTGTATCAATAGTTTCCATATTTTTTTTCAAATCCAACGGCAAATAGACAACTCTTCCTTTTAAACCTGTAAATCTGAAGGAGGTAATTTGCCTGTTTTTGGCTCCATACGTACTATGGTCTGGAACGGATGAACACATTGAATGAGTATAGACTCATACGTATTTAAATCAGAAAGTTCTGCAGGAACTTCAACCAATTCTAAATTATTATGTACAGCTCTAGCTGGCATTTTATTTTCTTCTAACTTGTTGTAACAGTATTTACAAATACGATGATCTTCACCCAAATCAAAACAATTTTCAAGAAATATATATGTTGCAAAATCCTTCCACTTATAATTATCTTCTTCTTCACTTTTTTTGTAGAGATCAACATTCCTTGTTTGGATTTTATAATGGCTTCTCCGGCAACAAATACAAGTAATATTTGGTCTTTCATTAGAGATGATAGCAAATTTTGTTATTTGATCTTCAAATTTCTTATTTACGGAGGGTTCTACATTCTCTTCCACATTTTCCTCAATAACTGTATCATTCCCTGCACTTTCTTGTTCCGGACCAAAGTAACTTAACTGAATTTCATCAGTAACCTTTTCAACATCTGATACAGTTCCACGGAACAGAGCCTTATTCAACTCATTTAACTTTAGTGCTGGATTTTTAGCAAAATACAGTCTTCTCACAAATTTTCTAATTTCAGTATGATGAACTGCCAGCATCCTAAAATGGTGAAAAACACTTTGACAAACTTTTCTAGATAGACAAGCCAGAGAGTGTCCTTGCAAACCAGTATTCTCTCTCACTCTGCATGGAACTAGTCCTTGAAGCACCTTAATCTTCTGTTTAACACTCTTTTTACTATATTCTCTTAAAAACTCACGTAATTTATCAATAGATTCCTGTCGCAAAGTACAAATACTACTACAATTCCAAGTATACACTGGGGCTTTAGGACGTCTCCCCATAACCTCATCCGCAATCACTTCTTCCTCATTTCTTGGAACCATTTTCTCCTTTTCCATTATTCAACCATCTTTTACTTCATAAGCTGGTCCAGTGGTGTCAACTGCATGCAGCAAACTATTACTTTGAAGATAACTCTCTTCATTAAAAAATGGTTCAGTACTTGAACTATGCATCCATTCTCCTAAAAACACTTTACAAAAGTTATTTCTTTTCACTACTCTTTTCGTTTTGCTTTGTGACTTCATTACATTGATTATTTTTTCTAATGTACGCATCCTGTTCAAAATTAAAATGAATAGTTTTCTTTTTAATTCTAAAGCCTTAGCTACAATGGCTTCAATATCTTTTTTTCTCTTGTAAAATTTCGCTTTTTTCTTATATTTTTTCACATCCTTTAGCAAATTGGACATCACTCTTCTCTGAAACATTTTCCTACGGATCTCTTTAAATGCTGTTTATCTTTTTAAGTCAATTTTTATTGCTTCTGCTTGTACATTAGCATTTAGTAAATTCTCACTTTTGTCCTGTTGTTTTCTACTTGAAACAGTTTTTCCAATGGGGACATTTTTTAAATTTTTCCTTTTTTTGAATATATTTTTAAAGAATTCCTTTGTCTGCTTACCAGAAGACTTTTTCTTTTTTCCAACATGAGCATCTTCAACTAACTTGGGTCCTCCAGTTGTCTTCAAATATACATGTTTTTTCTGTTCTTTTCGCTTTCTTGATTTTATAGGCATCTTATATTTCCTTCACTGCTCTGCAGCAATACCTGAAAGAAACTAAAAAAAAATACCTTTTTGTAATTTAAATATATTACTATATTTTTTATGATCTTTTCTAATCTTATAATACTATCTACCCCTTTCCTACAAGTGAAAAACACAACAAAACCAACACGAATTAAATCTCTAAGAACAATTCCTGTGTGCACACAGACTCTTGGTGTGATTCTAGGCAGAACAAGATATTTGATTTGCAATTCAAAAGCACACTTACTTTTTTTTTTTTGCAACTGTTAATTACTCTAACAGTCTGACACATTTTCCTTATAGTTTAGAGAGGCAGAAAAGAGCACATGTCCAAACAGCTTTTTCAGAGCATGTACATGTGTAACCTGGCTGACTGACTACACTCCAGCAAAGGTAATGAGCCTTGGTAATGTTCAATGCATTAGCGTTCCTCACTCCTACCGAAAACACCACACAGTGCTGATTAGTAAGCATGAGTGTACAGGAAAAACAGCTAGCTCTCTGCTAAGAGTGTGGTTCTGGAGACTGTCTACTGTCAGGTGCAAGAGAGACTTGAATGGACCCTTACATAACTGCTTAAACACTGTAAACATGTATGTAAGACTACATGTGTGGTAAGGGTTAATATGAGTTTTTAGCACGTAGCAACTACATGACCCATTGCAAGAGTGGAAGAAAAATCTACCATGTTGATTTCAAATATGTTAGCATTTGCCTCTTATTTGAGATACTGTTTTGGGCTGAATGCTAACCATCACATTTCCAGAAAACAAGCTTCCCCTTTCATACGAATGCAATTCTAAATGAAGCAGAGTGTCACGAAATAGATCTCTGAGAACAATTCCTGTGTGCTCACAGACTCATGGTGTGATTCTAGGCAGAAAACGAAATTTGCTTGCCAATTTCAAAGCACACTTACTACTGTTTTTTTCTGCAAGTGTTAAGTACTCTAACAGTCTGATACATTTTCATTACAGTTTTCAGATACAGATAACAGCACATGTGCAAACAGCTTTTTGAGACCATGAACATGTGTGACCTTGGTGACTGACTACACTCCAGCAAAAGAAATCAGCCTTAGTGATGTTGAATGTATTAGCGTTACTCACTGCTACCTGAAACACCACTCACTTGTGAATACTAAGCATGATTCTACAGGATAAACTGCTGGGTGTGTGCTAAGAGTCTGCTTATGCAGACTGTGTATTTTCAGTTACAAGAGACATATGCATGGATACATCCATAACAGCATAAACATTGTAGTAATGTATGTAAAAGTACACGTGTGGCAAAGTTTAATTGGAGTTTTGTATATGTAGGACCAACCTCACCCATTCCATGTTGAGTAGCAAAATCTGCTATATCTATTTCAAATGTGTTATCATTTGCCTCCCATTTGTGTGATACTGATTTATAGTGAATGGAAACCATCACAGTACCCAAAAAAAAGCTGACCCTTTCATACAAATGGCATTCTTACACAACCAGGCCAACAGAAATAAAATCTCTGACAACATTCAAAACCTCCCCTTTCCTACCAATGCAATTCTAAAAGAACCAGAGTGACACGAAATACATCTCTGACAACAATTCCTGTGTGCTCACAGACTCATGCTGTGATTCTTGTCAGAAAACGAAATTTGCTTGTCAATTTGAAAG
Source organism: Triturus cristatus (assembly GCF_964204655.1). Taxonomy (NCBI): domain Eukaryota; kingdom Metazoa; phylum Chordata; class Amphibia; order Caudata; family Salamandridae; genus Triturus; species Triturus cristatus. Next base: position 850,394,668 of record NC_140582.1, read on the forward strand.
CACACTTACTGCTGTTTTTTTCTGCAAGTGATAAGTACTCTAACAGTCTGATACATTTTCATTACAGTTTTCAGAAACAGAAAACAGCACATGTGCAAACAGCTTTTTGAGACCATGAACATGTGTGACCTTGGTGACTGACTACACTCCAGCAAAAGAAATCAGCCTTAGTGATGTTGAATGTATTAGTGTTACTCACTGCTACCTGAAACACCACTCACTTGTGAATACTAAGCATGATTCTACAGGATAAACTGCTGGGTGTGTGCTAAGAGTCTGCTTATGCAGACTGTGTATTTTCAGTTACAAGAGACATATGCATGGATACATCCAAAAAGAACCAGAGTGACACGAAATACATCTCTGACAACAATTCCTGTGTGCTCACAGACTCATTGTGTGATTCTAGGCTGAAGACGAAATTTGCTTGCCATTTTCAAAGCACACTTACTACTGTTTTTTTCTGCAAGTGATAAGTACTCTAACAGTCTGATGCATTTTCATTACAGTTTTCAGAAACAGAAAAGAGCACATGTGCAAACAGCTTTTTGAGACCATGAACATGTGTGACCTTGGTGACTGACTACACCCCAGCAAAAGAAATCAGCCTTAGTGATGTTGAATGTATTTGCGTTACTCACTGCTACCTGAAACACCACTCACTTGTGAATACTAAGCATGATTCTACAGGATAAACTGCTGGGTGTGTGCTAAGAGTCTGCTTATGCAGACTGTGTATTTTCAGTTGCAAGAGACATATTCATGCATGCATCCATAACAGCTTAAACATTGTAGTAATGTATGTAAAAGTACATGTGTGGCAAGGTTTAATTGTAGTTTTGTATATGTATGACCAAGCTCAGCAATTGCATGATTAGAAGCAAAATCTGCTATATCAATTTCAAATGTGTTAGCATTTGCCTCCCATTTGTGTGTTACTGATTTATGCTGAATGGAAACTGTTAGAAAAACCCCACTCCCACACCGGAAGGGTGGTGGTAATGGGATTTTTCCAGACATACACTGTGGTAGCTTGGCTCGAGTGGTCAGGGGTCAGGCACCGTGTTAAGCATACGACATACCCACACAATAACCATGCGTGCATCCGTTCCAAAAACGACACTACACCTTAAAAATTATACTGAAAATATATCTCTTTATCTTCTTTTCTCTTAGTTGCTGATTGAATAAATAATAATACAATCACAGTACACAAGGCTTCTTCTTAAAAAAGTGCAGGTCAAATAAATAGTAACACTTTACAGGTGCAATAAATAGGATCAGGTCAAATAAATACTGTGAGGCAATAAATACTGTGCTGGAATAAGTTAGCTCAGGACAATAAATACATCACAGGAATAACTTAGATAAATACAATAAATACAGTACCCTCAATAAATGATATCAGCCAACAATGACATTTGTAAAATCAGATCACATTTAAAATACTATGGGCTGATTTGGCCCAGTCACAGCTTATGGTTAGGTGGATGGCCTGAGGGGTATACTCCCTGGCTTGGACAAGGCTGAGGCCTAAACTGAGGTAGATCAAGGGGGAATCTAGAGATCTGGCTCTCCCACACTACACAACCCCTCTGTATTAGTCTCAGCTCACCCCTGGCACAATCAAGCTGGTTCCAGCACCTCTCTAGCCCCTAGGATGGTCTCTTAGGGCGTCACAGGGCCTTAGGCGCCCTCTATTCCACTTACTGCCCTTTTTATGAAGTTCCGACGCCGCTGGAGTCGTGTCGACGCCGTGAGGCGGTTCCGGTTCGATGTCGGCGGCCTCGGCTCAATGACAGTTCTTGTCGACGCCGGTATGCGGTTCCGGTTCGATGTCGGCGGCCTCGGTTCGATGTCGGCTCCGGTTCAATGACGTCGGGCAGTCTTGGCTCGATGTCGACTTCGGGCGGCTCCGGTTCGATGACGTCGGGCGGCCTTGGCTCGATGTCGACTTCCGGCGGCTCCGGAGTGCGATCTCCACCCCCGACCTCCGGTGCTCCTTCCTTCAGGTTCCGGCGACTCCGGAGTGCGACCTCCACTCCCGACCTCCGGCACGATTCTCTTCAGGTTCCGGCGACTCCGGAGTGCGATCTCCACTCCCGACCTCCGGCACGCTTCACCTCGGTCTCCGGCGACTCCGGAGGGCGGACTTCACTCCCCCGTCGACGCCGCACACTCGACCTCGGGTGACTTCCTCCTCGACCTCTCGTACTCTCCACGACCTCCGTCGGCGCCCTCTCTCGACCTCTGGCGGCTCCGGGTACGACGTCTGCTTTCCAGTCAGCGCCGCTTCTCCACCTCGGGCTCCACGTCTCTAGGCTTCTCGACGTCGGACTTCAGGTAGTTACCAGTAACCAGGTCAGGTACTTGCTGTTCTTTACTTTTAAGGCCTGTTCCTGCTGTCCAGGTCCTTAAGATGGTTTTTCTTGCTTTCTCCCACACAGAGCTCCAGGCTGGGCTCAGTCAGTAGGGACTAGTATCAAGGGTGGGTTTATGGACCCCACTCCAGGCACAAGTTTCCACCCCTGCTGCCTCACTCCTTCCTCCTTCAGGTTTCTGCTGCTCTCTCTTCACCAGTCAGGTGCCAACTGCCAGCTCCAACTGTCAACTCTGGCTTAGCTTCTCAACATTCCAAACCGCCTCCAACTGTCACAGGGTTCCAGAATGTTGCAGAAGGTTCTAGTAGGTTCCAGTGGGTTCTGATGATGTCACAGGTGGCCACCATTTTGCGCTCCAGGCCCTCAGACAGAAGTTCCAGGGGTAGATAAAATGGCTCCCTGAATCTGCATCAATACTAAAAAGACTGGTGGTTCCCAAAAAGGAAAAAATACTAACAGGGTTTGAGGCAAAAGTGGGACAAAATAAATAATGATGAGGAGGGACCACCCAAAGGGCTGACAGGTCTAACAGAAACCATCATATTTACAAAAAGAAAGCTGCACCTTTCCTACAAATGCCATTCTTACAGAACCAGACCATCACTATTAAAATCTCTAACAACAATTCCTGTGTGCACACAGACTCATGGGTTGATTCTAGGCACAAAACAGTATTCCTCAGTGATACCAGTACACCTTAACTTATGGTAAAAACACACTCCATAATATTTAACTAGTTAAAGACAGTTAAATATCTCCCAAACCACAAAATGTAAAACATAACTTTTAAAGAAGAATCACAATTCTAATATTTATATCAAAAATCACCACATACATCCTCTCTCAAACTCATATCTCACCTTTAAAATTACTTAGTTGAGAAAGAAATGTGGCACTCAAACAGCAGACTATCAGAGTCAGAATATCAGAGCTCTACACCTCTCTCCTCTCTCCAGAACCAGTAAATGGCAATGATTCCCTCTCTTTTTTCACACATATACATGGTAATTACAAATCTCAGTGCATCCCGCATTTTTTCAAATGAAATCACACATTTCTATTGGTTGAAAACTTCAACCCTTTTCCAAATGTACCCTTCCCCCAACTTGACTTCTGCCTGCTACCATAGCAACAGCTTATGGAACACTGCTGTGAGCAGAGAGGTCAGAAGTTCAGCACACAATGTTTCAAATCCAAAGAGCAAGAGTGCTTCACCTGTCAAACCTAACAGCAAATCCAAATTAATCTTCTGTGGGAACACAATTTTCTGAACCAATACAAAACATGCTTCTAAAAATGTACACATACAGCCTACTTTTTACTGTAAAAAGATTTGAATCAGCCAATGAGTTCTTTTTATTTAAAAAAAATATGTATGCCTCCATTTTACAACTGTCTTTCATTTCATATTGCCATTCTACTGAAAGACACCTCCTGAGTGCATCCAGATCTCCTTGAAAGATGTTCACAGTGTGGATTGTAGGTCACAGCTATGTCTTCTGGAGTGAAAAGTATGCAGAAAAAAGAGGTATGGTGAGAGACCTTGCTTTGCCAAATGTAGACATTAAATGGATTGGTCAGAGAGGGTTAAAGTGGCACTAATTATTGCCTTTGGTGAAAACCTTTCAACATCTCCCACAGCCTAACCTTATTATTGTGCACTGTGGTGGAAATGACCTAGGCACTTTAACTGGGGTAGGTCTGGAAACGCTTATTAAGGACACCTGTGTGCAATTGATGTCGCTTTTTCCCCAATCTGCCTTTGTATATTCTAACATATGCCAAAGGCAAAAGTGGAACTGGTCCAACCAATTTTGTCCGCAGATTGACAAAGCAAGAAAGCACGTCAACAAATCTATTTCTGCTTTCCTCAGAGACTATGGTATGGGTTCTATATACCACAACAACTTGCGTTACAACATGCAAGGCATTTATAGAGGAGACGGTGTACATTTCACTGATGAAGGCAACAGAGTCTTCCTCTTGAACTTTAGACTCAGCATCGGTACTTACTTGTAGGTACCGAAAAACACTTCATAAACACAGCGGCTCTTTTTAGAGCCCCCTAATATCGAAACACTTAAATTTGTTTTTTACTTCTATTTTTTTATTTATTTTTTTCTGCCGTACGCGTACGGTAAGCTTACCGTACGCGCACCCCGCGATTTAAAAAAAAAAATTTAAATGTATTTTTCATACTTTTGTGACCTTCTTGGACCCCCTGACAAACGCTAGGGGGTCTGCAACTCTCTTCGTTGCCCCCTTTCCACGTTCTCCTCCTTTGTTTATCAGTGTGAGACACACAAAATGGCGGCCGACACTTCCTGATTTCGACCGATTCGAATGTTTACAGTCATGTAACCACCAATCAGAATTAAGCTCGCGCACGGCACCGTGCGCGTACGGTAAGCTTACCGTACGCGCTCGGAGCGGGCTTATAGATATATATATTGATTTAAATGCTATTTTCTCAGCAAATACTGAACACATTTACACCAGACCTACAAAAGGCACATCCCTGACCTGAGGACTACCTCTCTGCCAAATTTCAAGTAATTCTGTTCAGCCGTTCGGGCTGTAGCTTGGACTAAAGGTCCTTTGGAAAAATGCATGGGGAAAACACGTTTTGGGACCCCCCCTTTTTCTCAGCCCCCGCTTGACGAATCCCCCCAAGACTTTCAGGATAGGAGCGGAGTGGAGCGCCCCATCTATTTTGAAAATTTCGCCAGGATTCGTCAATCGGCGCCAAAGTTATTCAAAATAGAATGTTGCGGATTTCCTATGGAAACACGGTCCTAACTATAACTACCAACTGGCGACCGCCAGTAGGTAATATGCATATATATATATATATATATAATGTTATTGCATTTTCAAAACAAGCCATACAACCATTTGCTTATCTTATTAGGATTATTTCTCAAGTGCTTCTTTTCATGTCCACGCTTAGCATAAAAATATATTATCGACATATGAACATAAATATTGCTTACAATGCAAATAAAGAACGAAGCTTAATGCACTGTAATACCATAGGGGTTGTGCCCTTAAGGTCTGGCGGCCGTAAACTTCCCCCAACTCAAACATCCCCCCCCAAATATCCCTCTCACCGACCATATTTCCAGTGCTCATTATGTATAACACCTCTTAGCCGGTCCTGTAGCCTAGGAAGCGGAACCCTCATGCATGCCCTGGCCACCCTTCGCCGCACGAGCACTAGTAGCAGCAGGCGCAGGGAACATCGATGACATACCTCAGAATCATGGTCAGCGGCATGCAAAAGAGTCTAAGGTCCATCACATTACCCATTCCACCTCAGTCACCTCAGTCCCAAAAGATCAGATGGGTGGGTTGGGGGGGTAGGCCCCAGCAGGGAGCAGGAACTCTGCAGGGTCAGTGGAGCATCAAGGGCAGCTCAATGGGTGCGTAGGGTTCATCTGGTTCAGTCGATCCAGGGTGTAATATACCCATCTAATAAAATTAAAGTGTATAAGCCTATGTCTTTGAATAACGAAGACCTACTTGATCTGCACACTTTTTGGAAAATAGGGACCACTATAGCAGCCACCCAGCATTCTTTGAGATTATTCACTGCAGAAAGAAGTACTTCCTCGGTCATTCTGTACAGGCAAGAAACCCAGCCCCAAGTATTAGTCAAGAGGTACATTTGTGAAAGGAACTCAAGGGGTTCATGGAAGAACTCAGGCCATTGCACCGCAGCAGCACGACTAAATCTAAAGTATGTGAAGATGTCAAGTGTGTTAATCTCACACAATGCTTTATATTGCTCTAGTGTGAAGAAAAGACCAAAACAGACCAGATGGCCAACTTTGAGAATACCCAAATGTCACAACACTGCACAGGCAGTGTTTTCTATTGGGGGGGTTTGGGGTGGATTTTCAAAGAGTGGTATGGCCAGGGAATAAATCAGTGACAGCCTTGCCAAGGACCATATTGTCGCTTCCATACTAGTCACAGATTCAATGTATTTAGTGGTCCGTGTTTGTTAAACCCAGAGTATAGTGTCTAGGTGGCTGCTCTCCACCTGGTCATTCTTGATCGGGAGGTGAGGAGTGGACATTTTGAGGAGATCCTGTAGATGACATAGTGGGCCTGTGCCAGGGACCGGGACGGCAAATCCACCTCTTGCATAAGCTTTAGTGAGACTCTCCCACTTAACATAAGGTGTCCTACCGCCCCATATAAGCCGGGTTATCAGTGAACTAAGGTGAGTAAATCATTGACGTCCAGGTGGGATGGCAATAATTGAAAAGAGATTTAATAGCTTAGGTAGTATAATTACTTTACCTAGTGCTATCATGCCACAAGGGGATTGGGAGGGCAATACAGCGCTCGAGTCATGCCTCCCGCATATCAATCATAGGGTTATATTTGTCTCACAGGGTGGAGCCTGGAGCTTGGGGTTTTAAAAACCGATTGTGCATGTTATGCCTCATTTCCAAGATGAAACTCTATTGGATGCATTTACCACTTTCAGTAATATCGCTCCCTGGGTAATGGCTAGTTACCAGGTGTATTAAATACCTTACAATTCTGCACAACTTGTAATCAGGGCTAGGCCTGCACACTCAGGCCCGTACAGGCGGACATATTGGAATGCTTAATTTTAAATTTAGTTGAACAAAATCATTCAAGAGTATAAGCCCATGCATCAGCACTTATACATGAAGAAGGCCTGGTAGGTAGAAGGAGAGATCCAAACAGGGATGAAACATGGATAGGCGGAAGAGTAGAGACACAGTTCTTTTCACGCTGAGCTAATCCTATGCTTGAAAACTCTGCTAGAAAACAGACATTTGAGGTGGGCAGATTTATATAGACAGACGTTCACCTTTAAGGTTTAAATTTGACGTTGTATGTATATCTATGCATAGATATATACACACATACATAGAAAATCAGATTTAAACATTTCAAGCAAACCTTGAGAGCAACCAGTTTGTACTAGACACAAATAATTCCACAAATGGGGTTCCAAATTTCATGCAGATCTTGTGAAACATTGAATTTTGCAGTGAAAGGTATTTGGACAGATTCCTGCGAATGGCAAGGTGCAGTGACTGTGGTTTTCTGTGTTGCCTCCTGGCACATTCAACTAATGTGGTGTGGGGTCGGGGGCTGATGTGGGGAGGGGTTCAGGATAAATAAAGCTGTGGCACAGACCCCATAGGTCCTCCTAGAGTGGTGAGGCGCACTTGCCCATCTGCAGTGCGTATTCTGCACATTGCAATTTTGCACCGAGTGCTGTGATTATGGGCCAGATGAAGGCTCCTTTTTGCATTTCCTAAAATAGCGATTCTCAAGAAATCGCTATTTAGGAAGTGCAAATTGGTATGTACATACCCTGAGATTCCCTAATAGTTATTCATACAGAGCGCTATTTGGAAATTGCTATTAGGAAATCCTAAGCCATTCGTGCCTATGGGCCATAGGTGTGAATGGGTTTGCATTTCCTAAATTGCGATTTCGTAATAGGAAATCGCAATTTTGGAAATTCAAACCCAAGGGTGCCTTTGCCCTTAAGGCCCCCTTGGAAGCACCCCGAAATTCGTAGAGCACATGTAAGTACAGATATGCCCTAAGGGAATATGTGCGTTTCATGTCACATTAAAAAATGCATTTTTAAATGCATTTTTTAATTCTGTACATGGTTACCATCAACTTCGAGTCAATGGTAATTGCATTTCCTAAATGCCCAAATACGCGTTTAGGAAATGCTTTGTACATGTGCTCTAGGAATCACAAATAGGTAATCCGTATTTGCGTTTCCTAAATCGCGCAATTTGCGGTTTCTACCAGGTAGAAATCGTAAATTGTGCCCGCTTTCGAGCCTTTGTACATAAGAAAAGACCATTTTGCATTTGTTAAATGTCCGATATTGCGATTCAGCCTGTTAAGAAATGCTAAATGTCTTCGTACATCTGGCCTTTGTGAAAAGAAAGTACATGCTTTGAATGCATGCCAATCCCCTTTAAGGAGGAACTTTTTTAGTGTATTTGCTATTTATCTTTTTATTTAGCGACGTTAATAATGGGATAGTAGCGGACTCCAGCATGTGTTGGTTAATAGGGGCCACGGTTCTACACAACAGTTAGCAATCAAGCAAAAATAGTCTAATGAGCTGTTTGTTTATCCAGTTCAATGTGCACCTCTTCATAGCTAACCGAAATGATTGTTTTTTCCCTATTGTAGCAACAAGTGTTAGGCCTTAATGCCTGTTCTTGTACAATCAAACACCCATTAATGTAATTAGGCAGCTTGATTTCTGTTTTGAATGTCTAGAGTCATTTCTGAACACTGCTTTCTTGGAATATGCTATTTCAATGGATACGAGGTGTGCCTTAATGGAAGGTTTATAGCTTATAAATAAACATTAAGCGTAAATGGGCTGTGAAGTAACCTTTTGTGTGAATGTTTTATGTAGCTAATAAGTGGAGCGGGGGGGCGGTGAAAGAGGAAATATGTTGTCTCTCTTTCATTTCCTGAGCATGTTTCCTATACTAGAGCACCAGCAGATCTCAATGAAACAATATATGAGGCAGGCTTAAGGTCATTGATAGATATTGATACTAAGGTAGTGATGTCTGTTTTAACTTCTTATGCATTGGACAAGATGCAGGGCGTAGCTTAGTCAATATCATTGGGGGGTGTGAGTCAGAGATTTCCTTACAAGCAACATGATGTACCCAGCTAAAATGAATAGGGTGGGCTGTGGCTTCTGGATTAAGTGACGGACAGGGTTAGAAACATTAGATCGGAGTTATTTTCGAAAGTAAGGCTAGTCAGCTTCCTTGAGAGAGTCTGTACCAAGTTGTCCATATCACCCATTTCCACCGCACAGCAGGTAAAGTAAAAAAAAAGCTGTGGACAACAGGCCTGGCACCAGCCCAGGTCTAGCATCAGCAGTCCAGGTTTACAGAGGGCAACGCGAACAGGCCTTGTAGTAGCCCAGGCCCAGCAGCAGACCATGCCTGAAAGAAGAGAGGCATCAGACAATGTAGGCTAGGAGAAAGATGTGAAAAAGGAAAAAATCTGAATATTTAGTAATGTGAATGAGATATTGCACCGAAAACTGTGGGCCATATGTAGGTAAAACGTGTTTTGCGATTCTCAAATTGCAATTTTTAGGGAATAGCAATTAGAGAATTGCAAAACGCAATGTAGGTAGGATTAGCAAAACATTTTGCGATTCCCACCTATTCCTTATTTGCGAATCCCAAATTGAGATTCGCAAATAAGGAATACCTTGCCATTCATTCCTATGGGCTAGAAGGCCCATAGGAATGAATAGGAAGATATTCTCAATTTGCGATTCTCAATTAGAGAATCGCAAATTGAGAATGCAATTTTAAGGTTGCAAGGGTGTCAATAGGACACCCTTTTGCACCCCTGAAATAAACATGTGTGCACATGTGGCGCACATACATGCGCTAAGGGCATGTATGTGCGCCACATGGCACTTTGAAAAATACAAAAAAGTGCATTTTTCAAAGAAATCGCAAATTACCACCAACCTGAAGTTGGTGGTAATATGCGATTCCTTAAGCCAAAATCGCACAACTTGGGTGCTTCCTACATTGCATTTAAGGAATCGCAATTTGGGATTCCTTAAATGCATTAGCAAAATAAGGAATCGCAAATTTTGCGATTCCTTATTTTGCGTGTGGGTTTTTTTGTGCTACATAGCACACTGCCCAAATTGCGATCGCAAATGCTGAAATTCGGCAAATTTCAGCATTTGCGATCGCAATTTGGCTTCCTACATATGGCCCTAAATGAAAAAGTTTAAAAATACCTGGACCATAAATCTCTTGTACAATGTGGTGATCTATGTTTTATATATATATATCTATATTGGCATCTATAAGACATACACTTACGTTTCGAATAGCCTAAGATGGCTGATTAATGATAAGTATGGCAACGCTGTTGGCAGTTTACAATGTGGTGGTCTATAAGCAAGGAATCAGCAACCCACCAGTGGCAGCTCCTCCGCTAAGGCGGAGGAGCGTCGTCACCCTAATGCTTTTCCGCCGTGCAACAAAGAAAAAATAAAATGATAATAGCACGATGTTATCATTTTAGTTTTCCGTGCTGAAGCCAGTTTTGGGGCGGGCTTGGCTGTCATCACAGCCGGCAGGGAGAGAAGTGGTTGATGCCCATGACGGTTTGGCCGGCAGTCTTGGGCCCGCCAAACAGTAGGGTGACCAACTGGCATGGGTGCAAATTCAGGACAGTGAGTGTAAAAATTCAGGACAAAGGGTCAAAATTCAGGACAAAAATTCAGGACAGAAGGTCAGAATTCATGACAAAACTTCTGGCCAAAAGGTACGTTTTACAGACACATCAGAGGAGGTTGCGCAATATTACATAAGTAAATAGACAACCAACACAAGCACAAGTCAAAATAAGTTTATATTAGGTTGAGAGAACCTTGCACTGCATCTGTTGTGTGCCCGAGTACAACTTAAATACCTGTGTTTGCATATTCAAAAAAAAAAATATGAAGAAAAAGGTCAAAGCTAAAGGCTTCTCAGATTTACCCCTCTCTCCCCCATTGACCAAAAATATCCGATCTGATCAATCGTCCCAAGGGGATGTGATGTGTGAAAGCCAAGGAGGCTCAGAGGGCCAGGGTAAACATGAAAATAATACCAGCACAAAAGCAGAAACTTTGCACTATTGGAGAAAAAGAAATAAATAATAAAGGACAATTGTATTTGTACCATTATCAATGTTTGTGTGACAGTTTAAGAGGCTAACAGTTAATGCACCTGGTAACATGCGCCAAAATTAAACCTCCACCCCCCAGAGCTTGGCCCCTGGTGAGGTGACAGGAGCCCATAAACAAAAGCAGTTTGCCATGCCCTGGGCACTGGCGACCCAGCAAATGCTGCCATTGAACAGAGGCTCATTATCATCCTGTGTGTGATAATTAGGCCGACATACAGAATGATAATGGGCCAAAAGCAGCCTGTGCCAGGCCACTGATCACAGCAGGAGTGTGAGCTACCCCCTGCAGTGAGAGTTACAGAACTCACAGGCTGCTTGCAGGGAGCAACTCGCTGTAAAGTCTGAAATTATGGACAAAAGGCGTCCGTGAAAGAATTCTTCACGGAGAGCGAACAAGAGGCCCCAATTAAGAGCAGTATTGAACAGACTGGGTGGAGAATATGCACAGGCTCTCACTCGCTGTCTGAGCACCGAACCAGGCTGCTCAGACCAATCACAACGCTGCTGTCATGTTGATAACAGCAGAGTCGTGATTGGCTAGGGGAGTCTGGGAGCCTGTGTGCTTCCGGTTGACAGAAGAGGACAGAGGAGAGGTGGCGGCCGGCAGGTAAACGATTTTTGTTTTCTTTTCTCCCCTCCCCCACTGCCCCCTCTTCTCGCCTCACCATTACTGCCCCAGAGCAGCCACCACTGCACCCCACTTTTCTTTCTCCCTTTTATCAGAAAATGTCGTAATTTTTTTTTAAAATATATTTTTATTGTTTTATACCACACAAAACAATTGTATTCAATATCAAAGTACAGTTACAGTCACAGTAGCAGGCTATGAAATTGAATTATAACTGAGGAATACCTCGTATATCTGGCAAACATGTGCAGCGGAAGAAATTACACTCCATAGAAGTTTGTCGAGCATGAATCGCCGTAGTAGCAAACAAAGTCCCTGTGCAATAAACAGGCCTGCCAGTGTCATATAACGGCATCTATCCTCTCGCCATGAATCTAATAGCAGGAAATACAACCCCTAGTCCCTCCCTCTTATCTCTCCCCCCTCCCCATTGGCATAACAACTATATGTGATCAATGGTGGTAACAAGTCACAGCTGTGTCGATAGTGAATCAGTACAAAACAGCAAACAAGGATGCAATTCTCTACTGTCAGAGGTAGTTCCCATGTGAGAAACCAGTGTAGTCGCCCCCCTAGGGGGGTGTATCCCCTCAGGGTGGCGCCTCTAGTTCTGACGTTCCCGATTCCTCATCAGAGTCGGTATCCGGGATTTTCAATAAGTGCACCAGTGCCTCCCAAGCCCTTGCCATCTCTAACGCCCTGTCACTTTTAATGCGGGCCACCAGCTGCAGTCTCGTGGACCCCTCACATTCCGCCCATTTAATAAACTCAGTGTGCCATCTCTGAAAACTAGGGCCCTTCTTGGCCTTCCAGTGAGCTGTAATCCTCCCTCTTTGCCAGCAAAAGCCCCAAATCTATAAACTTACTCGTTACCTTATTCCTAGAGGTATGGGGGAACCAGTGCAGCAAACAGAGGCTTTGAGTGGATTCTATGTCCCTGTCTGTGACAATATTCAAAAGTGTGACCACCTCCGCCCAATATGTTCCAAGTTGAGGACAACTCCACAGCATGTGACAGAAATCTGCTCCCACCGTGCTATAGCGCAGGCACATTGCCGAATCCAAATTAAAATATTTATTAATTTTCGCTGGTGTATGGTAGGCCCGATGAAGAATAAAAAAATGCACCAACTGAAAGCGCACATTCCTGGTGCTTGGACCCCTATGGACTAAGTGCCTATATTTTATGCCTCCGTAACATGGTGTGCATACCCCTGACGTTCCAAGATATACATTTCAAGTCAGCCATCGAACCCATGGTATTACTCCACACTGGTCATGCACAGCTTGTTTTAAAAAGTTACGCCAAGAACCCTGAAACATTCCCTTACAACAAAAAGAGCAATCCCAACAACCCCACCCCAGGACAGGTACTAAGGGACTAGCCCCCATCCAAACTACACTGACACTTACTTCTCTCTAGTAACTACAGAGGAACAATGGGGATGAGTGGCTGCCGTCTGTCAATTACCAGCAACAAGATTATAAAGAATCGACCACTTCCATGCCCCATGTAGTGCAATCCGCCCCCACCCCCGGGAAGCATCACACCAGCAGGAGTATATAAACTCCCCCTCTGCTACAACCAACAATCAATATCACAATAATAACATAAATCATACAGCACAAGGAAACATAATGGCATACAGCCTGTCTGCCAGGCCTGCAGAGGAAGTGAGCAATGAGACATGGATTAATAGCATCAAACAATTTCGTCAGCAGTGCCTGGTGTGATATGTGGCAACTGCACACTACTAGACTGGGGCAGATCCGTGTCCGTGCCCTCAGGAGTTTTATCTGTCTCTGTGCCAGCCCCCGACCTCTTCTCACGGTCCTGGAGTAGAGCCGACACTGCCCGCAGAGACTCAGTTCTCTCCCTCTCTGTCTGGGAAGAGCTGGGTGTCTTCAGGGTGACTGGATGCTGCCGCGACCTTCGACGGCGTTGAGGCAGCCGCTCCGAAGGTGCGCGACCCCCAGACTCCCCAGACGGCCTCTTGCCTGTCTTGTAGGTTTCCAGCCAGTCCCATGCTTCCACCGGGTCCCCGCAAAAGTGTGTTGTGCCATCAAGAATAATCCGAAGTTGGGCCAGAAACATCAAGGAATATTGAAGACCCTCATCCCTCAGGACTCTCTTGACGGCCAGGAAAGACGCACAGCGTCGTTGGACCTCCAATGTTTAATCCGGGAAAATGGAAACCTTGCTGTTGCCCACTGTATAAGGCCCAGAGGTGCATACTGTCTGCAGGAGGAGGTCTCTGTCCTTATAGTGGAGGAGTCTGGCCACCACAGGGCGCAGAGGCCGGCCCAGCGCCAGCGGGCGAGCCAGAACTCGATGAGCCCTTTCCAGTGTGAAGAACTGTGTCAGCGCCTCCGGTGCCACCTTGTCCCGGTGCCAGTCCTCCAAATACTGGACCATATTGGACCCTTCCACCAGCTCCAGCAGGCCCAAAACGCTGATGTTGTTCCTCCGATTTCTTCCCTCAGCATCTTCAGCTCTTTTCTCCAGCACCGAAAGCCTACGGGAGACGTCTCCTACCTGGTCAGCGAGGGATCGCTGCGCCGGCTCCAGGGTCGGCAAGGATGTTTCGCCCTGCTCTACTCTATCCGCCAACTTGGTGTGTTCAGCCCGCAACAGCCCCAGCCCCACCGATACAGTAGCAATGTCCTGGTGCAGGGCCTCTCTCGTGTCTGTGATAGCCAGGAGTATTCGAGCCAACTGTTGTTGCACCCCTGCTTCACTGGGCGCTTCAGGTGAAGCTGGTAGTCTCTCCTACTGCCTCAATTCTTCTTGATCCGGCGGGGCCAGCAGTGCTTCTTTCTAGGTTTCCCCATTATGCAGTTGGGGGTCAGATCAGTCCCTCTAGGCCAGATCACACTCTGCTCTCAATGCCGTTCTCCCCACGCCAAGCAACAAGCTAATGCCCTGCAAATCTCCAGCAGGACGTCGTGGGGCCCATGTTATCTGATCCTCAAGGACTTCTAGAGCACCCTCTCCTTGAGAGCACCAGCAGCGACCCCAGTGCACAGGCCGCTCCGGACAGGAGAGCAGGCAGCCGCCCAGATTTGATCTCAGAGGGCCCGGGGCCACAGGGATCCCCGCACCGTATCCAGGCAGTCTAAGCCTGAGTCACGGTAGACCAGTCTCAACAGCACATGGCCTGTGCAATTCCCCAGGCAACCAGCAACAACGGGCAGCCCGCAGGAGAGGTAGTGAGGGAAGCTCCCTCCAGCCCCAATGTCCGGTTCTTTGCAGTGCGCGTGGGATAGCACTCACCCGCAAGCTTCAACGATAATTCAGGGCCTCATGCGGGGGCCTCCTGCGTGGCGATCGGGCTGTTTCAATCCGAGCCAGGAAGCTCCTCCACTCGATGATTGCAAGCTGTGCCACACGGCCTGAGCGCAACTGCACTTCCCAGCCGCTCTCGCCAGGGATCCGCCATGGAAGGCAACGGAGCGGGGCCTCCGATCATTTCAAGCCGTGTCCAACTTGGTCAGGCAGGGGCTACAGTCGCCTACCCAGGGCTTCTCATTGCGGTGGGAACATTCCGCGATGCTCTCCCGGGGTCAGGACGGCATTTATCGCGGATAAATCAAGGGGCCGGCGCGGAGCTCCGAGTCACGCGTCTGCCTCCATCAGCTTGCAAGCCACACTTCCATCAGAAAATGTAGTAATGATATCACCAGTTCAAAGATATGAATATAATGTGCTTTGTTCGTTTGATTTTAAAGGTGGTTACTAATTCTCATTGCTTAACTTCAAATAGTAGTTAAGTTTTGAGCTAACTGCTAATTATGTGGCTTTGGTGCTAATACATATGTCTGTGGGTGTTGTAGGGTTAATTTAACTTAATTTAACTTCATTGTTATGTTTATGTAGATTGGTGATAGGATATAACTTGAAAGGATTTACTGTAGTGGGAGAAAATGATTAGCTAACTGTATGGCTTGGAGTTGTATTATGCATATTGATGGTCACAGGAACTGCATCTAATGTGTACTGTTGTAATAGGATGATGTGTTCCTTGATTTGGATGTGCTGTTGAGGTAATAAACGCTATACCAACTGTATGGCTTGGATCCATTTTGTACGCATAGTGGTGGTGCTCAGGAGTGGTGTCCAGTGTGTAGAAGATGTTGTGGGGTGGTGTAAACATGGCAGGATCAGGATGTGCTATCCAGCAAGCAAACACTGAGTAAACTGTCTGGTTTGTAGCTGATCAATGTGCATCGTGGCCCTAGTAACGGAGCCTTATCAATCCCCGGCAAAGAAGCGGGAATGAAACGGGTAACCACGATGTGCTATTCATAATAGCTGGACCTTAAGGCAGTTAATGATAGGAAGTGTAGATGAGGCTGATGCGGAAAGAAGATGAGAGACACTGAGTCTAAGTGCCCCCCTCCATCCATCACCATGTGCTATCCAGCAGATAAAGAGCTCCTAGGTAGATGCAAAAGGAGGAGTACAAGGGTATAGTGGGAATGACAGGAAGACCAACCCTTTTCCCCACTCCAACCAGAAAAACTGTCGTCAAAATACCATACCACTGACCTCCACCCTGCATCTGTAATCAAGGACAGCTATATGGCTGGACAGAGGGGAGACAGGCTAACATCATAAGCAAGTTATGCTGGGAACCCGACCCGGTGACACTGGTAGAAGCATGTCTGTGCTTTATTATACTAATAATAACCATTTATGTAGCACTATACAAATGGATTTTTGTTTAGCACTTGAGAGTGTTAATAACTTTCCAACTGAACCAGTTTTTTAAGTCTTAGAAAAATGAAAGAATAAACCCCTTCGGGGTCCAGCTTTTTGCCTTGGTTATTAGATGAAGCTGTTTGCATAGGGTGCTTAACTCACTAGGCTAAATTACTATCATTATGACTTTCGACCCACAGGTTATAGAAGGACCTCTGGTACAAAAGTGTTAACCCACTTAACTATCTTACTTAGAATACTAATCTCTGCCGTGCTCTGGTGCAGGCACGCTAACCCTTAAAGCTGGTTCACGAAGATTGAAACTGTGACCATAGATTGACCTGGACATTATTTTCCTGCCAAGCCAGGAAAAATATGAAACTTAAACTTAATCAGCAGCTGCAAGATACAAACACATCACAAGTATTTTAGAGCTGATGATTTTAAATTATTTTCATCCAAATAAAGGCGTAATTGCCAAGTTACTCATTTAAGTACCATCTCCTGGTCCTCCCAGAATCCAAAAACACGCAGAAGTGTCTGGTATTTTTCTCTAAGAATGATGGCAACCCTTCCAGAGGATCTTCACTGTAAACAGGGACACCCATTGGATGCTTATTGTCAAGTTCACCTGTTTGGAACCTCTACTGTGATGCATTCCCTAGCAACCAACCTAGAGTTATACCAAAGCATATGCTCTTAATGTTCCTGAGACAATAAAAGGGTAGCTTCAGTGCAGATTTCCCTACCTCAGAATAGGTACAACACACCATCAGCATTGCAAGTCTCCCTCAGAGAAAAAGATTTTTATGGGCATTAGCAGTGCAAGTTTATGTCCCCCACACAGCAGATTCACCATGTCAACTGTTCTAGCTTCCCATCTTCACAGAACACAGTACACCACAGCAGCTCAGTGCAACCACCTCTCTCTCACAGAACAGACACAGTACACCATCAGCAGCGTTAGCGTCTCATCTTCAACGAATTGGTACAGCACAGAAGCAACAGTGCCAGCCTCTTCCTCACTTCACTGGTACAGCACACCATCAGTAGTGCAAGCAACCCTCACAGAACAAGTACAGCGGGACATTAGCAGTGTAGGCTTCTACTCCTCACATAAAAGGTACAGCATGAGTAGCAACAGTGCAGCTTTACTCCCTTGCTGAAAAGGTAAAGCATTGGCAGCAGCAAAGCAAGGTTGCCTCTCTCAAGGAACAGGTACAGCATGGTAATAGCAGTACATGCTTTGCTTTCCTTTGTGATAGAAAAGTCACAACACTACATGCTTCCTAGCGCAAAAGAACTTGTAAAGCTCTCGCAGCATCAGTGATAACTTCCTCCCTCACACAACATCACAGTCTATGTCAGCAGCACAAACAACCTTACCTGTTTGATGCATATATTTCAGTATGGTTGTATGGATTGGTAAGTGTATGAATGGGGGAGTGGGCATATGGTGAAACATGGATGGATGCATGGAGGAAGGAATAGCTGTGTCAATACATGTGTAAATGGATGGAGGAGTGGGTGTGTGGTGTTCTTAGCATCTCTGACAGCCCTTAGCTTCTAGAATGCTTGTTGTCTAGAATGCGAGTTGCCTAGTGCTGTTTGAACAAATGGTCAGTTGTCCTCAGCTTTCTGCTGGATGGGGTCTCTATACAATCCTGTACCTGAATAAACAACATTTAATCAACTCTTCTTGTCTGAGACTGCTTCTTGAAAAGGACGTTCCTCCACATTTTGGCGACGATTAACCTACGTGTGTCAAGGCGTGTGAGATCCCAACAGCCAACAGTTACCGGAAAAGACAACTCTCTACTTACTATTTACTGCCTCCACAGGATCAATCAGCATCTTGCAAAGGCAAATGTTGTGCTTGTTTGTCGTTCCTCCTGAAGTACGTGCACAAGAAGGACGTCAGGAGCACACAGTGTGCTCCAAGAAGCTAACGCTGGATCAGACAGTAGGATCTTCCCATATACTGTCTCCCGAGCTCTTGATCCCGTCTTTCAGCCGCAAACTTCCGGGGGAGTTGTTTCTGGACTGCAATTATTTAAATAACTTTATTCCAAGGCTTTTACATGCCGACGCTTCCCTACTCACTGCGCATGCTCAGAGGCAACTTTATTGTATTTAATTATTGCTGGAACGCAGCTGCCATTTCACAACGTATCAGTGGCGGACATCTTAAGAAGGTGTTCCCTTGTCACGACGTCATCGCGCTACTGTTTATGCCCAGAGCTGTTGTTCAAAGCCATTTGCACAAACTTCTTCGCTGACGTGCACAGCTTCCGTGTTTCAAGTTTACGCGATGGCAATGATAAGACGCTGCTAGATGTCACGCTGACGCCCACAGCCTTTTGTTCTATTACTCGCTGATGCGCACAGCTTTCTGTATTACAAAATAAGTGCAAAGCAATTAAAGTACGCTGACGTGCACAGCTTTTTGTTCTTCTACTCGCTGATGCACACAGCTTTCAGTATTACAAAATAAGCGCTGAGCAGTTAAAAGAATTTACCACATCTTACCCAGACGCACAGCTTTATTTATCAATACTCGCTGACTTGCACAGCGCACAGTTTACGTTTCACAAGTCTACTCGCTGTTGCACATGACTTCTTGTGCTGGCATTTTCTCTTTTTGTGCACAGTTTATTTGATTTTGTCATTTCTCTTACAGATGGAGTGATCTTATCTTATATGTTAAAACTTGTTGTTCATTGTGCAAACACTGTATTTGGTAATATTTCTTGCATACTCACTAAAATCACGGTGCTTGTGTTACTTCTGTGAATTTTAAGTTTCTTTTGATTACAGGATACAGAATGTCACGGCACTGCCGTTTTTTCTGACCTCACCAGGTGATCCTCCTCTCTCTTGATAGAAATGGAAAAAAGTTTTTATTCATTATGCACGAGTCTGTGGCACTTCTTTGAGTGCGGAGAGAAAAACTTCACTTCTCATGCACTGTTTGGGCTCTGAAGGCCAGAAGGTATTTGAACACCTTCCTGAACTCTCTGATAGTGACTCTGCTTCACTCAATGAGTATGAGATCTGTATAAAAGAACTGGATCTACACTTTCTACCCAAAATAAGTACTGTTCTTGAACGTTATCATTTTGGAAGATGAATGCAGAGAGAAGAAGAGTCTGTCCAACAATATATAACAATATTACGGAAATTAGCCTCAGCTTGTAATTTTGGTGCCGTCCTGGGAGAACGGTTGAGGGGTCAGTTCATGTTGGGTTGTGTCCAAGACAAGACTAGGGATGCTTTATGGCAAAAAGACAATCCTACTCTTTAAGAAGTCATAACAATAGCTAAGAGTCATGAACATTCAAGGCTTGTGTTGATGTCATAAAGAAAGACTCATCTAATGAAAAGAAAGAGAGTTTGGAAGTGAAGGTGGTGGTGGATAACCCAGCGGATAAAGCTGTTAGATCCAAAAACACATTAACTCAA
Organism: Triturus cristatus; assembly: GCF_964204655.1. Taxonomy (NCBI): domain Eukaryota; kingdom Metazoa; phylum Chordata; class Amphibia; order Caudata; family Salamandridae; genus Triturus; species Triturus cristatus. The sequence continues at coordinate 850,414,595 of NC_140582.1, forward strand.
AAGACAACCTTTCAAACAGGTTTTCAAGGAAGGTGTTTTAGGTGTGGTGACCCTGGCCATATGGCTAATTTCAAAGATTGCAAAAACCAAAGGAAATGATGGACGGAGTGTTGAACATTGCAAGCACTCACCCCCAGTCAACTGATCTGGGTTTAATCCATCACCATTCTTTAGCCCACTCTGCCACCCCAGTTCAGACATGGCCATATGCAAATCAGTCTGACCCTGTGCCTCATGGGAACAGTCCAGCCCAAACTGCCAAGCCATGTCTTCCCTGGACCGGAAACAAGCTTCCTAGGACTGGTTTCTGGCATTTCAGCCGTCTTCAGCCAGGCTTGCTTGAATCCAGTGGCAAAGTGAGCAAGGGACTCACGTCTGAGCATACCCTGCCAACCCATGGCGAACAAAGCAAAAACCAAAGGAAATGATGGACGGAGTGTTGAACATTGCAAGCACTCACCCCCAGTCAACTGAACTGGGTTTAATCCATCACCATTCTTTAGCCCACTCTGCCACCCTAGTTCAGACATGGCCATATGCAAATCAGTCTGACCCTGTGCCTCATGGGAACAGTCCAGCCCGAACTGCCAAGCCATGTCTCCTGGACCGGAAACAAGCTTCCTAGGACCGGTTTCTGGCATTTCAGCCGTCTTCAATCAATCAATCATAGCATTTGTATAGCACGCTACTCACCCGGAAGGGTCTCAAGGCGCTTGGGGGAAGGGGTCCGCTACTGCTCGAACAGCCAGGTCTTGAGCTGTCTCCTGAAGGCGAGGTGGTCCTGGGTCAGCTGGAGGTGGATGGGGAGGGAGTTCCATGTCTTGGCCGCCAGGTAGGAGAAGGATCTGCCTCCGGCGGTGGCTCTTCGGATGCGTGGTACGGTTGCGAGGGCGAGGCTGGTAGACCGTAGCTGGCGGGTGGGCGTGTAGAAGGTCAGGCGGTCGTTGAGGTACTTGGGGCCCAGGTCGTGGAGAGACTTGTGTGCGTGGGTGAGGAGCCTGAACGTGATCCTCTTGTCAACGGGGAGCCAGTGCAGGTCCCTCAGGTGGCCGGAGATGTGGCTGCGTCGGGGGATGTCCAGAATGAGTCGGGCGGAGGCGTTCTGGATGCGTTGGAGTCTTTTCTGTAGCTTGGCTGTGGTTCCGGCGTAGAGGGTGTTTCCGTAGTCCAGTCGGCTGGTGACGAGGGCCTGGGTGACCGTCTTCCTGGTTTCGGTCGGGATCCATCGGAAGATCTTGCGAAGCATGCGAAGGGTGTGAAAGCATGATGAGGATACGGCGTTGACTTGTCTGGTCATCGAGAGGGAGGAGTCCAGGATGAAGCCCAGGTTGCGTGCGTGGTCTGTTGGCTTGGGGGCGGTGCCCAGGGCTGGGGGCCACCAGGAGTCGTTCCAGGCGAAGGGTGGTGGTCCCAGGATGAGGACTTCCGTCTTGTCTGAGTTCAGTTTGAGGCGGCTGTTCTTCATCCACTCGGCGACGTCTTTCATCCCTTCGTGTAGGCTGGTTCTGGCGGTGTCGGGGTCTCTGGTGAGGGAGAGGATTAGCTGGGTGTCGTCGGCGTAGGAGATGATGTTGAGGTTGTGTTGGCGTGCGATGGCAGCTAGAGGTCTCATGTAGACGTTGAAGCGGGTGGGGCTGAGTGATGATCCTTGCGGGACTCCACAGATGACTTCGGTGGCTTCGGATCGAAACGGGGGGAGGCAGACTCTCTGTGTTCTTCCGGCGAGGAATGAGATGATCCACTTCAGTGCCTTCTCTTGGATGCCGGTGTTGTCGAGGCGTTGGACTAGGGTGCGGTGGCAGACAGTGTCGAATGCTGCGGAGAGGTCCAGGAGGATGAGTGCCGCTGTTTCCCCGTTGTCGAGCAGGGCTCGGATGTCGCCGGTGGCTGCGATGAGGGCGGTCTCTGTGCTGTGGTTGGCTCTGAAACCGGACTGCGAGGGGTCGAGGGATCCGTTCGTCTCGAGGAAGGCGGCAAGCTGTTTGTTGACGATCTTCTCGATGACTTTGGCGGGAAAAGGGAGGAGCGAGATGGGTCGGAAGTTTTTGAGGTCGGTGGGGTCCGCTGTTGGTTTCTTCAGTAGGGCGCTGAGCTCGGCATGCTTCCAGCTCTCCGGGAAGGTGGCGGTGTTGAAGGAGGTGTTGATGATGTCCCGGAGTTGGGGTGCGATGGTGGAGTCGGCCTTGTTGAAGACGTGGTGGGGGCAGGGGTCGGTTGGAGAGCCGGAGTGGATGGTGTTCATCGTGCGGGCTGTGTCTTCGGTGGTCACCGTGGTCCAGGTGCGGAGGGTGGCGGTGGGGTTCGTTGGTTCGGTGGTTGGGTGCGTGGATGGTGCGCCGAAACTGTTGTGGATGTCGGCAATCTTGCGGTGGAAGAACGAGGCGAGGGAGTCGCAGAGATCTTGTGAAGGGGTGATGTCGTTGTTGCCGGTGCTGGGGTTGGAGAACTCCTTGACGATGCTGAAGAGTTCCTTGCTGTCGTGGGCGTTGTTGTCCAGTCGCTCCTTCAGTGATTTCTTCTTGGTGGTGTGGATGAGCTGGTGGTGCTTGCGGGTGGCATGTTTGAGGGCGGTCATGTTGTCAGTGGTCCGGTCGTGGAGCCAGGCTTTCTCGAGGGTGCGGCAGGTCTTCTTGGAGTCCTTGAGTTAGTCGGTGAACCAGGGGGCTTTCTTGCTTCTGGGTCTGCTGGGAGGGTTCTTCAATGGTGCGAGGTCATCGGCGCAGGCGGTCAGCCACTGCGTGAAGTTGCGGGCTGCTTCGTTGGCGTCTGATGCGCTGGCAGGTGGGTTCTGGCTGAGGGAGGTGGTGAGCTGGTCGGCGGTGATCTTGCTCCAGCTCCTGTGAGGAACCTGTTGCGGGTGGTGGTGGGTTGTGGTTTTTCTGAATCTGAAGTGGACGCAGCTGTGGTCGGTCCAGTGGAGTTCGGTGGAGTGGCTGAAGCTGATGTGCTTGCTGGATGAGAAGTCGGGATCAAGCGTGTGGCTGGCGTAGTGGGTGGGGGTGTTGACCAGTTGCTTGAGGCCGAGGTTGGCGAGGTTGTCCAGCAGGGTGGCGGTGCTGCAGTCCTTGTTGTTCTCCAGGTGGAAGTTGAGGTCCCCTAGGAGGATGTAGTCGGCGGAGGGGAGGGCGTGTGGGCTGATGAAGTCCGTGATGTCTTCGCCGAATTGCCTGCGTGGTCTCGGGGGTCGGTAGATGAGGGTGCCTCTGAGGGTCGTCTTTGGGTCGTGTGAATCTGGAAGTGGAGGTGTTCGGCGGTGGCGAGGGTGTCGTTGGCGTCGGTCGTGATGCGGATGGTGTTCTTGTGGACGATGGCGATGCCTCCTCCGGTCTGGTTGACGCGGTCCCTCCTGATGATCGGTTTCTGGCATTTCAGCCGTCTTCAGCCAGGCTTGCTTGAATCCAGTGGTAAAGTGAGCAAGGGACTCACGTCTGAGCATACCCTGCCAACCCATGGCGAACAAAGCAAAAACCAAAGGAAAAGATGGACGGAGTGTTGAACATTGCAAGCACTCACCCCCAGTCAACTGATCTGGGTTTAATCCATCACCATTCTTTAGCCCACTCTGCCACCCCAGTTCAGACATGGCCATATGCAAATCAGTCTGACCCTGTGCCTCATGGGAACAGTCCAGCCCGAACTGCCAAGCCATGTCTTCCCTGACCCGGAAACAAGCTTCCTAGGACCGGTTTCTGGCATTTCAGCCGTCTTCAGCCAGGCTTGCTTGAATCCAGTGGCAAAGTGAGCAAGGGACTCACGTCTGAGCATACCCTGCCAACCCATGGCGATCAAAGCAAAAACCAAAGGAAATGATGGACGGAGTGTTGAACATTGCAAGCACTCACCCCCAGTCAAAGATTGCCCAGGGTGGAAATCTATATGTAAAATTTGTAATAAGAGAGGTCATGTCTTCAAGTGTTGCAGATCTGGGAAGACTCAAAAGCAAGTCAGTGAAGGTGATCTTTTTGTAGAAGACGTAGAAGAAATTGTGGTTTCCCAAATTTTGGGGGGTTCTTCTGATGGTCCTTACAAACTGGTACTAGTCAATGATGCGCTTGTTAGCATGCTGTTTGACTCTGGTTCCAAGATTAAATTGGTACCAAAGACATTCTATGAGAAAAGTTTACTAGGCAAAGTGACTCTTTCCAAACCCGACATCAGACCCAAAGGGTATGGTGGTGTTACGATAGACTTATTAGGTTAATTTTGGGGAACTATTGATTTCAAAGAAAGAATTATTCCTGGGAAAATGTATGTTTCCATGAAAGGTGATTCACTTATTAGTTGGTTTCACCAAAGAGATCTTCATGTCTATCCTGATCCAAACGAAAAGCCATCTGTCTGAAAGAGTTACCACCTGTGAGTGTGGTTGATGATTCAACTCAAGATTGGATCAATGCCTTTTCCACTGTTTTTGGAAGTGAGTTAGGCTGCTTGAAAAAATATGTCCATCGCATTCTTCTAAAGAAAAATGTTGTTCCGAAAGTTGCAAAAGTTAGAAATGTGCCTCTCTTAGTAAGGGAAAGTATGAAACGTGAACTTGATAAACTTTTGAAGAAGGGAATGATTCAGGAAGTTGAAGCAACTGAGTGGGTCTCTCCGGTTGTGATGGCTCGAAAAGCCATTTGACCTAAGAGAGCTCAACAGAGCAGTGATCGTAGATCACTATCCTTTACCCAACATCGCTGAGATGTTGTGCTCTCTTGAAGGGGCAAGGCATTTCTCTTTGTTGGATTTAACCTCGGCTTACCACCAGGTTAAACTTCACTCTTCTTCTGAAGATCTCACAACTTTTGTAACTCCCTTTGGGACTTTTAAGTATTTAAGGATGCCATTCAGGCTCATTTCAGCGGCCTCCGTTTTTCAAAGAGTGATGGAGAACATACTAGGCGGTCTTAAGGGGGTTAAAGTATATCAAGATGATGTACTCATTTTTGGGGCTGATCTTGGTCAACATGATGTGAGGTTGAGGTCTGTCTTGAACTTATTACAAGATGCGAGTCTCACACTTCGTGCTGAAAAATGTAAGTTTAATGTTGCAGAGATAGAGTATCTTGGTCATTTTGTCTCTGCGACAGGTATTAGACCAAAGGCTGCTCTAGTTTATTGCATTCTTAATTTACGCTCTCCCTCGACTATAGATGAGTTAGTCAAATTTCTAGGAATGGCAGAATTTTATCACAAATTTGTACACAACTTTGCTGGGATAGACGCAATCTTTGAGATCTCTTTTGAAGAAAGGGTGTGAATTTGTGTGGTCTAAAAGTTGTGAGGAGGAGTTCATTGGCATAAAAAAGGATGTTAATAATGCCCCGTGTCTTAGTAGCTCTGATCCTGCCAAGACTTCTTACCTTGTGACGGATGCAAGTTCGACGGGACTAGGAGCTGTTTTTATTACAGAAGATTGATGGGGAAGAGAGAACAGTGTTGTTTATCTCCAGACCTTTGAGAGGTGCTGAATGTGATTATTCAGTTGTGGAAAAAGAGGCCCTTGGTGTGTTTTGGGCTATACATAAGTTAAGGAAATTTCTGTGGGGAAAGGAGTTCAAGGTTTTGTCTGATCACAAACCTCTTAAAGAGTTTTTTACTAAGAAGGGTATTGATTTTGTTTCCCATCGCATTCGCAAATGGGTAGTAGCTCTTCAAGAATTTGAGTTTGGGCTACTATCCTTGCGACGCGTCTCCTGACCGTCATCACATCCCTGATACATGGTGATCAAACCGGTTTTATGCCGAGACGGGCCACACAATATAATTTGCAAAGAGTGGTTAATTGGATGGATGTTGTCCGCAATCGAGAGGAGGCCCACCAGCTCCTGTCCCTGGACGCTGAAAAGACGTTTGACACTGTCCATTGGCCTTTTCTGAGATGTGCATTAGAGAGGTTTGGCTTTGGCCCGGAGTTTAGGGAGTGGGTGGCGCTATTGTACACGGCGCCGGAGGCTAGAGTTCGAGTGAATGGCGCATTCTCGGACACCTGGCAGATCCAGAGAGGGACTAGACAGGGATGCCCCCTTTCCCCCTTACTGTTTGACCTTATACTTGAACCCCTGGCCTGCGTCATCAGAGACGTCCCGGGGCTGGGAGGGATTGTTGATGAAGCCCGTCTAATACACGAGGAACGCATATCACTGTATGCAGATGATATTTTACTCTATGTGACAAACCCTGCAGAGGCACTCCCTCACATGTTACTGATATTCGAGGAATATGGGTGCCAGGCTGGGTATAAAATCAGTTGGAGCAAATCCACTCTGTACCAAGTGGGAGGTGTAGTAATGCCTCAGGCCTATCCCAGCTGCTTGAGATGGTCAACTGAAGGTTTTACGCATTTGGGTCTATATATAACCACAGATGCGGTGGTGGGATTTGCGTGCAACCTCCGCCGGGTTATCTCCAAGTTCCATGAGGATGTCAAGCGGTGGAGAAGGCAACCGCTGACAATTATGGGCAGGGCCACTATGTATAAAATGATCACACTTCCTCAATTGCTCTATATTCTGCAAAACACCTACACCAAAATACCGGAAACTGTGTTAAAAACCATAGACAACAAACTGCGTATACTCCTGTGGGATGGGGCCCATCCCCGCATTGCACTACCAACACTCCAGAGGAACCCCTATAACGGGGGTTTGGCCCTACCAGACATTTGGGCGTACTATAGAGCTTCCCATCTTATCGTAATTAATGAATGGACTCATGGACCTGGGAAACACCTGACATATAGGCTGGAAAGATTGCAATTTAGGAAACACACGCACTTGCATTATCTCTATGGGGGCAGAGGAGGTGGCCGCTTGCTGCAAGCAACCCAGAGAACGATAGAGGCGTGGAAAGGCGCTGAGCGACAGATGCAATGGGACCACAAATCAACGAGAGAGACACCCTTATGGGAGGGGAATGGATTGAAGGAGATTAGAAAATTGCGAGGGTTTAAGCAGTGGGACTTGATTGGTATTTCTAGAGTGGGGGATGTATTAGACAAAGGGGTGTTGGCATCCTTTCGCTCACTGCAGGTCCGGTATCTGCTTCACAACACCCAGGCTTATGCATACCTCCGTCTAAAGCATGCATGGAGGGCGGAAGGGTTAGATGGGGTGACACTACCGGAATATGCCCTGCTAGAGGGGTGACTCCTTCAGGAGGAGATCCCAGCTAAAGCTATCTCGTATACCTACAAAACGCTACTTAATAACATGCCGGATAACCTCGGCCCCCTCCGAGCCAAATGGGAAAAGACCACTGGGGTATTGGATGATCTTGACTGGGAAGCGGCACTCATGCATCCACGGGAGGTGGCCAATAAGTTAAGGTTGCGACTCATCCAATATAAAATACTACACCGTGTCTATTTTGATAGGGCAATTAAAATTGGGCGAGCTCCGAGTCCCGAGTGTCTTTGCTGTCACATTGATCGTGGAACATACATACACACTCTATGGGAATGTCCCAAAGTCCACACGTACTGGGAAAAGATTGTGGCAGAGCTGAATAATATACTAGAAGTCCAACTAGAGCTGGAACCGAAGTTTCTCCTTTTGGGGATCCCTACCGAAGTGGACATCCCGAGGCGCAAGCTTGCCCTCGCCAACTTAGGATTGGTCGTGGCCAGACGAGACATTGCCAAATACTGGGGAGCTCCACGACTACCCACCCTGACTGAATGGCGGGCGAGTCTTGATTTATACATGGTAGCGGAGCAAGTGACCTACAAAGCTAGGGGTTGCCCATGGAAGTTTCGTAAAATAAGGGCACCATGGATAAACTATTATGATTTAGACATTGGGGGGGAGGCAGGGGATGGGGACCTACAACAGGATGGACCGGGGAGGGAGCCTTGAATGTAGCGATGTCCCAAGACCCGCTTGTGATGTAACTAAGACACTATATATCGGCTGTGCCCATGCCACCCGAACTCGGATACTGCCTGGCTGGACGAGGATAATGTACCCTAATGTGTGCCTTGCCATGTTGATATGGATGGATATTTATTGTGCATTGTGTATTCATGTTTGGTTTGAAGTTTTGGTTCTGTATCAAAAGCAAAATAAAAATAATTATAAAAAAAAAAAAGAATTTGAGTTCGAGGTGTCGCACTTACCTGGTGCAAATAATGTTCCCTCTGATTGTCTTTCAATCCTTGGTTCTGTTGAGGATGTCATAGTTTAGGATGTAGAATGGTTTGGAGGGGAGTACATTGAAGAAAAAGTGCATGCTTGTTTGATCACTGAGGGTATAATAACAGAAAGAGAATGGAAGGAATGCCTTGTGAGTGATGATGTTTTGCAAATGGTCATTACTATGGTGAAAGGTGATTGGTGTGAGAAGAAGGATTGTAGTGAGGTTCTCAAAGGTTTTTGGAATGTAAAAGAAGACTTGGCTCTAGTAGATGAACTCCTTTTGCGTGGGAGTAAGCCTGATCCACCTTTTACTTTGAGGGACAAGCTAGTCAGAAATGCTCATACATCGCATAGGGGCATTGCTAAATCCAAGGAAAGGATTAGAGAAGCATACTGGTGGCCTGCCATGGATGTTTTTGTGGGGAGAATTGTTTGTGACTGTGTTGAATGTGCGAATTGTGACAAACTACTTAAATGCAGAGCTCAACCCATGATTGTTAGGAAGCAAGCAGCTAGTCTATGGTCTGACATCTCAATAGATATTTTGGGACCTGTGAGGTTCAATTCTCATGATAGGTATGTCATTGTGTGTATGGATTTGATTTCCCGGTGGCCTGTGATAAAGGTGGTGAATTCACTGGAGGCTATTGTGGTGATTGAATTTTTGGATGAGATTTTTGAGAGTGAAGGGTTTCCGCAAACTCTCTTGTTAGATAATTGCGTGCAATTTACTTAAAAAGTTATGCAAGATTTTCTGTCTTTTAGAGGAATTAAGCACAAGAGGGCTTCTTTGTATCATCCCCAAATTAACAGTGTTGTAGAGAGGTTTATCAAGGTTTTGAAGGAGTCTATGCAACAGGCAAGATCCTGTGGTGAAAATTGGGAGGTGGCATTAAGAAAGAAGGTCAGGGAGTATCGGTTCACTCCCCATTCATCTACTGGTGTGGCTTCTTTTTGTTTGTTCAAAGGAAGAATAGCGAGTACTGAAACTGTTCCCTTGTGGGTGTGTGACAAGAGGTCCTTAGTGTGTGACAATGTGGGGCGCACAGATGGATGGAGAGAAAGGGAGAAAAGTATAATGAATGAACGCAAGGTTCGGTATGATGAAAGAAAGGCTGTCAAGAGTACTGTTGTCAGTGTTGGAGATTGGGTCAAAATTAAGTCTCCAAGGAAAACAGGAGGTATTTCCAAGTTTAGTGAGCCTTTTCAGGTTATTAAAGTGTTTAAGAATGCCATAAAGACAAGTGATCACACGATTTGGAACCTAAACAGGGTTGCAAAGTTTCGTCCTGTGCCATCCATCGATGGAACTTGTGTGACTCCTACATGTGAGGTGGTTCCTGAGTCTGGTGCTGAAGAAAGGGGATCCAGACCACTTCGCGTGAGGCGAGTTCCTCTACGGTTACAAGATTGTGTTTCATGATGGATTTCTTGCACTTCAAGTTTCTCAGGTTTCTTTTTTGTTTTTCATTTACAAATGTTTATTTTTATAGGTTGTTTATTTGTGAAGGGGGAGGTGATGTGGTGTTCTTAGCATCTCTGTCAGCCCTTAGCTTCTAGAATGCTTGTTGTCTAGAATGCGGTTTTCCTAGTGCTGTTTGAACAAATGGTCAGTTGTCCTCAGCTTTCTGCTGGATGGGGTCTCTATACAATCCTATACCTGAATAAACAACGTTTAATCAACTCTTCATGTCTGAGACCGCTTCTTGAAAAGGATATTCCTCCACAGGGTGCTAGAATGTGGGGTGAGTTGATGGGCAGTTTGGTTAGTGGTGAGCAGGACAGATCATGAATTTAAGTTTAGGTGAATGCTGAATTTATGTGGATGGGTAGATAGATGAGAATGTATGCGGATGAACAATGCATATGAAAAGATAAGGTCAGTAGCTGCATGGGTATTTGTGCCAAGGTGGGTGATGGTCAGTTTGTGTGTGTTGGGTTTACTAATGGTCACTTTGTGTATGTTGCATATGGAGAGGCCTATGGTGAGTGGGTGGGTGTATGCATGTGTGCGTGGATTTGCTTGCCCTGATGGACCCATGTGCAGATGGATGTGTCAATGACCCAGATGCTGCACTTGGAGTTGCTTTCCTTGTGCACATGTTGAGCTGTACAAAGCAGCTTGTGACCTTTTCAAGAGCAGCACATACACCTCCTCAGTAAAAAGGACAGTAAATTAGAAATCACTTTAATGGGGCGGTGCTATCAAAATTCCTTACACAGCAAAATGACTGGGGATTGGTGTTTGCGGACTTAGGCGGTCAGACCCTAGTAATAGAGGATTGCGAAACTGACAAACATGATTTCTTTCATATGAGGCTGTGACTCTGCCACTGCTGACTGTAAGAAAGAAAAGCCTGTAACAAAAAGAATAACGTGAGCTTACTGAGAATGAGGCATAACATGTGGCACTGAAAATAAAAGGAGTTGGCATAAACAGTCCAGATCACAAACAACTGTGACTTAGCAAGTGTGTTGATTAAGAGACCTGTGTAATCAGAACCTTCATTATTTACAGTGCTTAGGAATGACACAGTATGAAGCACTATTAGAACTAACCCTTGGCAGACTAATGCATTGAGTGACGTGCACCTGCTTGTGCACCAAACCTCAGATTAGATTTGCTGCCACAGACAAGGGCCCCTTGACTCACTATCACGCTGCAGAAACAGATGCATGACAGTCCGCAGAGAACCTCAGGAGACTGGGCCGTTCATGGCAGGTGGGTGTGATGGCTCATCTTGTCTGGTAAAAGTATGAGAAACTGAGACCACCAAATGTAAGCACTGACATTTGGAACGTATGTCTGATGCCTCTCATATGCATGGGCAGATTAGAATGGAGAAGAAGAGATGCTGCAGCGAAGTGCCCAGAATTTAAGACTCAACTTTAACTGCTGTAGCACTGTGCCCAAGTGCCCAAGAGCCACACCCAAGACCTGACGGGGAAGAAGAGCTCTGACGCTGTATGGTTCAGGTCATCATCCTAGACAGCATACAGAAATGTGTTTACAGAGGGACTCATGGTGCTGGTGCCAGATTGAAATCAGGTGAGCGTCCTGAGCCCTGTGCTCCGCCCCCACATCACACACAGTCTCAGCCCCCCAAGTCAACAGTGACTTTGATCTCGCGTATGTGACAAGCAGCAGGACCTGACTGTCCTTGCAAGGCGTAATCCAATTTATAAATTATTTCCCGGTTATTCCATCCCATACCCCCACATGGGGCTATGCCCGTGACGCAGTATTGAGCCTTCCGAGAGGATTGGCAGCAGATTTTCAACGGTCTCACACTCATAGTAACCTGATACATATGAGAAGTTGGCCATGATGCGATTATGCAGAGTCAGGCTAACATGGCACTGTTCATGCCACCTTGAACGTCAGCTTTAAGGTGGTGTTCTCACTGCAACCACAAAATGATGGACTAACACTGCTCTGCTCCTATCATACCATGAGTCAATGGTGTTTGATGAAGTAAGATTATAGGTGTAGTAGCGCTTCATCTGTCTGCTCGTTTCTAGTTTTTCCATCAATGACACAAAGCATCCAGGGACTTATAGCTTCTCTTTTCCTACTATAAGTATATGTTGAAAAGTCCCAAAACCTCGTCAGTTCACAGCTACATATTTGTACCCATATTGGCTGACTGGTGTGTCAGCATTTTGGCTGCAAATGGTTGCTTGACTGAGGTAGCACAAGCCCCAAGGGCTGGGTTTGCGCACTTGTGAGAATATCTGGGATTAGAGAAGGGAGGGGAGTAGCATGAGAATCCTAGAAGGGGAGTAATTCAGGGTTCTCTCTTACTGCTATTCGGTTTCTTATAGGTGTCGACAATCTTGCTGCCCAGCTCTAGCCATCATCCGAAGAGCAGAGCAGCCCAAAACCTGTCTACAAAATGCTGCGTTGACCGGCTCCTGTCTCGAGTCTACAGGAACAGAGCAACCACAAGCACAAGCCTGCTCTCGATTGTCCGGGCGGGAGCGGAGCAGCCGAGATTCCCTCGCTTCCCAGAGGACGCGCTGCGCTGACCGGCTCTGAAACTAAACGGCGAGCAGAGCAGCAGACAGACGCGCTTACCTGGGAAGCTGGTGCAACTCTCTGACCGGCACCGGCCGGGGCTAATCGGACGCAGGGGCAGACGCTCCCAAAGGGAGAAGACGCTGAGTGCGTGGCCTCAGCGAATTGGTGTAAAGGACCAGCTCGGGAGAAAGAGCAAGGGAGAAATCTTCTCTGAGATATCGTAACGGGGAAACACTGGAACAGCGTAGTTTTGAGGGACTTCAGGCGGCAAAGCGATACCAAGGCAAGGAGCTGGAAAGTTGGGGGCGTGGTCACCATTCACACGACGGATCAGTAAGCCAAGCACTGATTCATGGAAGCTCCTTCAGTTTAAAGGAGTTAGGGAGCGTCTCAAAAGCATGTACCTTCCGATCTAGGGATCTTATCAAAAGGCCATATTTTCGTCTACCGAACTCATGAGAGAGTGGTACATGTCTTAATGTTGTCGTCCCTCGTGGCTTCAGGGAGAGTTAACAGGGAACCCTAACAGTTCTCCCACCCAAAGATGCTCTCCCAGGACGTGGTTTAGCAGGATGTGGAGCGTGAAATCTACGGATCAGCACAGGGGCATGTATATTTTCCACTGGTTCCCAAGACCGATCCTCTGGAGGATACCCAACCCAGTCCACAAGATACTGGAGCCTGGGGCACACTACATGCTAACTATGTGCTGACAGCTACTACATAGTTAGATCTGCCCCTTGCCAGGCTGACACCATGTTTGTAGTCCTGGGTTACGCTTTTGTAAGTCATTGCCATCAGGTATGTTAGCCAAATTTCCTAAACTGTGCAAGTTTAGCAGATGTAGACTACAATTTACAACATGCAGTAGTCTGGTGAAGACTATTAACATGCTACCCTGCTATATGGAGTGTTCAATCAGGACGAATTACAGGGACAAATACTGATCTGAGCTGAGCAATCACTATTAATCGCAGTTACACTCGTGCAGACCATTTATATGTTTATTGGAAATTGTGAGCAAAATGATGGTCAGTAAAAGGTCAACATGGCTGCTCCTTTTGCAGTGTTTATTTCTTTTAAACCTCTTTTTATTAACAAAAGAAGAGCATTCCATACAATGAAACAACAGACATAGCTGTGGGTCTGTAAAGCAACTATATGACAATATTGATCCTATACAATTCCCCTGTTTCGTGAGTAACCCATGGCACACCCGGTTGACCCCGGATCCCCCCACCTCCTAACTACAATACCCCTCAATCAGTCAGTAAATCTCCCCGATATGTCATCCATGCCTCCCAGATCTTTTCCCATTTACGCGGGCATCCTCTACTCTGGTACACAGCATGTTCAGCCCGCTGACACCAGTCGAGATCCCTTTTCCAGCCCACAATCAACGGTGCCTCCTCAGCCCCCATAGTCTGGCAACATTGCGCTTCGCCACAACCCCCGCTAGCGCGAGCCAGATTGTTTCCCATTTGGGCCACACTACCTCCCCTGTCACTCCTAGGAGGAACTATCTGGCATCAACTGGGACCTCGGTGCCCACCACCTCGGACATAACTTGTGCCACTGCTTTCCAATGCCGCTGTATCAGTGGGCACTCCCACAGGATATGGAAGAACGTCCCCACCCTGTTGCATCCCCGCATACACTTGTCAGACCCACAAAACCCAATACGATGCTGCACTGTCCTAGGGACATATGAACGATGAAGAATCCGGAGCTGAACCAGGCGGAACCGCGCTCTAATCGCTACTTCCCTGGGGTTCGGTATGGCCTCCGCCCAATCATCATTCTCCAGGAGCCCAACGTCGGATTCCCATGCCTCTCGTACCGGCCCTAATAGGTCTGGTGTGTTATTTATTAGCTTTTTGTATGTAAGTGAGATAGCCTTGTCCACCATGGGGTCGAGTAGAAGCCTATCTTCTAATGGAGAATACTCCGGCAAGCGCTCTCCCACCTTCAGATGGCAATGCAAGGCATGGTTATTTCTTTTAACGTAAATCTTTGTAAATTCAAAATATGTGTGTGTGAACCTCAGGCAGCTGGTGTTTAGTTCATGGCCAGATCATGGAGGTTTAGTCAATCACCACAGAGCTGTCATAAAGATGTTATATTCACTTTCAGAAGCATGCGATCCAGCAGGGTCTAGCATGCTCCACAAAACTGTTACTATCTGAGGGACTTGGGACTTCCAAAGTCAGTACACACAGCAAGCCACATTCCTCTGCATCCACTGATAATATGAGTGGTCAGTTTGCCCTGGAAAGGGAGTACCAGGCAGTAATTTGTGCTGAAATAGATGTCGCCAGGTGTCTCTCAAGGACATTGTAAGCATGAAGCGAGTTAGCTTCATGTTTACTGACGAGGAATAAAAGAAAGATGTTTCAATCATTTAAGGATAGGGCTTGTTATTTGCTGATATTGTGTATGCTTTACTTTTTAGGTCTCACCTAATTAACGCATTCACTGTCTCCTCGAGACCTTTTATTTTTTTATATTCGTGGGCTTAGAGACCGCCCATTGCTTACTGTTGGTTGGCTTCATTGTCACTTTCATTTGTTTGCTTCTTATTGGCCAGCTGCTGTAGGCTCCCTTCCTCTTTGTGTGTCTCGCCTGGAGCATGAACGCATTGCTTGTGGTGGCCACACTGGCCAAGTCATAGCACTTTTTTCCTTTTCTTTTAGCCTTGTTGTACAACGTGGCTGAAAAAACATTGACAAAGTCAATAATGTGTGTAGGCGATACATGGTGACTTTGCCAATGCTTGTTGTAATGAGTTACCGTCATGCCATTGAGCTTTCTCTGTTTTCATAGGTCCTTACAGCCTTAAAGAGGTATACATCATCATATTCCTCCACAACTGAACAGATAACATGGCCTTCCCATTGGTGTGGTGTGCATTTTGTGCATGTCACTCCTGTGCTTTTCCCACCATCCGGAAGATGCAGACTCTATGAATGCGGTTATCCATACTCTTTTAACATAAGCTGCCAATAACTCATTCCTTGTGTGTCCACTTGCATGGCCCTTGTAGTCTTCCCACCTGCACTCACAGTGATCCATTCCTCCCTCTTGCACTACCTGGATGTGATCCCATGCTGTCTCCCATTCTAGTGGTAAGTCTCTCCAGTACACACTACCTTCAAGTGGTCCCCTGTGATCTTCCTGGCCTCCCTTCCAGTAGCCAATCCTCTGGGGAACACTTACAACTCCATGTTCCTTGAACCCTTTCACCCCATGGCTCTATCCTCCAGTGTGAACAAGCTGCATGTGTTACCATGCTCTTCTCATCTTTCCTCCTGATAGACCACTTCTCAATTGATTGATTGACCCATGTGTAGAGCGCACTGTTACCCATGATGTCAACTAAGCCGACGAAAGAAGCACTACGCGGACAAAAAAGCAAGGGAATAACTTAAAGGCCAGTCCAAAAAAATGGAAGGTGCACTCTAGTAGGAGTCAAACAGGAAACGCACTTGTGGTCCAAATAAATTCTTCTTTTATTCACAGTTGTTTTGCTATAAACGGCACACAGCCAACGCGTTTCGTTCCCCAGTTGTTGCACTTCACCCAAGGAGGGAGAACCCTCTCATCCGATTTCCACAGGAGCGAAGACGGTGCCCCTTCCGCTTCCAGAAGACAATTCTCAGAGGGAGACAGAAAATACTCCCTCAAGAGCTCTTGTAAATCAAAAGTGAGGGGAATACCCAATGAGTGACCACCACTCTTCCCCTGTGTTCGATGTGTGTGCCAGGTAAGGAGGGAAGTTGATCAGAGACCACCTGGAAAGGAATACAATAAGAATTTACTGTGCACTGTATAGCATTAATACAAGTCCACTCTTCTCATGGTCCACTTACTTAGTGTGAGTTCGTAGTATGTCCCGAAATAGGTGTGTTTCTGGAATCCACCGAGAGCTGAGGTACTGCTGGGGATAACTCTCTAGGGTGGGGTAGGTCTGAAAGGGGTTAATTCACAAGAGAACCCTTGCACACTCACACACACACTGGGGTAACGGTAGAAATAAAGCTGGTATGTGCAAGAATCGTTGCGAGAATATCTGGGATTAGAGAAGGGAGGGGAGTAGCATGAGAATCCTAGAAGGGGAGTAATTCAGGGTTCTCTCTTACTGCTATTCGGTTTCGTATAGGTGTCGACAATCTTGCTGTCCAGCTCTAGCCGTCATCCGAAGGGCCAAGCAGCCCAAAACCTGTCTAAAAAATGCTGCGTTGACCGGCTCCTGTCTCGAGTCTACAGGAACGGAGCAACCACAAGCTCAAGCCTGCTCTCGATTGTCCGGGCGGGAGCGGAGCAGCCAAGGTTCCCTCGCTTCCCAGAGGACGCGCTGCGCTGACCGGTTCTGAAACTAAACGGCGAGCGGAGCAGAAGACAGACACGCTTACCTGGGTAGCTGGTGCACCTCTCTGACCGGCACCGGCCGGGGCTAACCGGACGCAAGGGCGGACGCTCCCAAAGGGAGAAGACGCTGAGTGCGTGGCCTCAGCGAATTGGTGTAAAAGACCAGCTCGGGAGAAAGAGCAAGGGAGAAATCTTCTCTGAGATATCGTAACGGGGAAACACTGGAACAGCGTAGTTTTGAGGGACTTCAGGCGGCGAAGCGATACCAAGGTGAGGAGCTGGAAAGTTGGGGGCGTGGTCACCATTCACACGATGGATCAGTAAGCCAAGCACTTCGGTTTAAAGGAGTTAGGGAGCGTCTCTAAAGCATGTACCTTCCGATCTAGGGATCTTATCAAAAGGCCATACTTTTGTCTACCGAACTCATGAGAGAGTGGTACATGTCTTAATGTTGTCGTCCCTCGTGGCTTCAGGGGGAGTTAACAGGGAACCCTAACACCAGTGCCACGGGAACTTCGTCAGGGCTTACTAGGAATATCAAAACAATTTCTGAGAGAACATGAAGATTCAAGTTAAGTGCTTGAGGTGTGTTCAGACACTACTACGGATACTTCAATTACGTCAGTCCATATAATTCTGAGCGGTACAAAAGGGGGTGGTGATGGACGAAGCATCAGAACCAATCAAACACTCACACCCAGTCAACAGATCTGGGTTTGATCCATCACCGTTCTTTAGCCCACTCTGCCACCCCAGTTCAGACATGGCCATATGCAAATCAGTCTGACCCTGTGCCTCATGGGAACAGTCCAGCCCGAACTGCCAAGCCATGCCTTCCCTGGACCGGAAACAAGCTTCCTAGGACCGGTTTCTGGCATTTCAGCCGTCTTCAGCCAGGCTTGCTTGAATCCAGTGGCAAAGTGAGCAAGGGACTCACGTCTGAGCATACCCTGCCAACTTATGGCGAACAAAGCGGTACAAAAGGGGGTGGTGATGGACGAAGCATCAGAACCAATCAAACACTCAATCAAATCCTCACGGCCATGTCTGAACTGGGGTGGCAGAGTGGGCTAAAGAACGGTGATGGATCAAACCCAGATCTGTTGACTGGGTGTGAGTGTTTGATTTCCTCACTTGCCACTGGATTCAAGCAAGCCTGGCTGAAGACGGCTGAAATGCCAGAAACCGGTCCTAGGAAGCTTGCTTCCGGTCCAGGGAAGGCATGGCTTGGCAGTACGGGCTGGACTGTTCCCATGAGGCACAGGGTCAGACTGATTTGCATATGGCCATGTCTGAACTGGGGTGGCAGAGTGGGCTAAAGAACGGTGATGGATCAAACCCAGATCTGTTGACTGGGTGTGAGTGTTTGATTGGTTCTGATGCTCCGTCCATCACCACCCCCTTTTGTATCATAAAATTCTGAAGCGTAAATCAATGATAAGGAATATTCAACTTGTATCAAGTAATGGCTCCTAATAGTCAATGGAAGCAGGTATAAATAAAACCTGAACTGATCACTTAATAAAGGGAGAATGAGATACAAAATGAATCGCCAATGCAGGAGCAGTAGCTTCACACATATAATATTAAACGGGAATCATTAGATCCCGCTATCGGTATCGCGTCATAAATAAGGGAAATCAGACAGCCTGGTAACTGTTGATGGCGCAAATAGATAACTTATAGGCGTTACCTAGTAAATAGATGGGCTCTGAGGATTTTCCTTGGAGCATTACAGGAAGAGGTAGAGCAGAAAGATTGTAGCATGTTGTTCCAGGCTTTGACAACTAGATAACAAAATGAGCAATCTCCTTTCCTCGCTTTCATTTTGCAGGGAATTTGAAGATTAGCCTAATGTCTGGCAAGAAAGTAATGTGTGAACAGATTTTTAATATAGCTAGGGCCATTTTGATGGCAGATGCAATGACATATAGAGAGCCTTAAACAAGCAACATTTTTCAGTGCAGAGCCAATTAAGAGCGTGTAGAAGGGGAGATGAGGCAAAAATGTATTGTTGTTCAAGATACGATGAGCAGCTGCATTCTGAATAATCTAAAGGTAATTATTCAAGATGTGGCGGATGGTAAGAGTTAGATAAGGATTCAATCATCTTCGTTGAGGTAGGATGAAGAGAAATAACTTGGTAATTAGATAAAATGCTAGGTTCTGCAGTGAGTGTAGAGAACACTGCAAAACTTGATTCCAGGATTTAGGCATGTAACCTAAGGAAAAAGAGGTATGGAACAGAGTTGTAGGTTGAGGAACAATATGAGGAGCCCATACTGTCAACAATTTAGATGGACATGGATCAAGATATGGACCAGAAGATATGGAGGTTAATTTTTGCAAGCATGATATCTTCTTTTGCAAGAAAAAAATGAATTAATTGTATTTCAGTTGAAGAGAGAGCTACAGCAGAGATTTGAGAAGTAGCTAAATAACGTAGAGGATCACAAGTTGAAAGGGTTTGAGGTTATCAGCAATTTTGTACTTGAAAGTATTGATTGGTACAAAGGGATTGGGTGGGAAGACAAGTAGACTTGCAAATGAAAGGTGAGGTTAGGCTATAAAAAATACCAAAAGCTTTCTTGGCCTGCTGGATGTAGTTGCCATAATAATGGATTCTTTTAATGGTGATGAGCTTTTTTATTTACCAAGAGACTTTTGATAAATTACTGACAGAACAGGTACCATTGGCATTCAAGTTGATAGCAGTGACGTTTGGACTTGTGTAGTGAGGAAGAGAACCAATGAGCTGATGCTGGAAGATGGATTTGACTGGGAATAGAGGAATCAAAGGCCTTGCTGATCCAGTCATTAAAAGAGGTCATGTTGGAGTCAAGGTCTGAAGTGAAGTCATATTATGTTATTTGGCAACCTTATTAGCTGATATATGTGACCATAGCCTCCTGGAAAGATTGGAAGGAGAGGCAATGGCTGGAGCAGTGAGTAAAGTCAAGCGAAGAGAGAATATCTTATTGCAGCCAGGACAATCTGCTTGCACCTCGCACATCATAGAGGATTTTGTCAGCCTTCAAGATGTGTAAGTGAAGTAAGTAATGATATTAAACGTACCACACTTGACAGTATCTTACTGCCATGCTATCTTGAATGTACTGTCTGTGTAGCCTGGTGTGGAGGATTGTTCAAACAACCACAGCAGTTGTTGAAGATGCACAAATGCAGTATTGAACTGGGACAGAAAATAGACCTGGGCACCAAAATAAAAGTGGCCCTTATTAGTATATTAGATAGCTCAAAAACTTTTCACAAGTAATCTGGCTCTCTGTTTTAGAGACATACTGGTGGCTGGATGGGGATATCTTAGTTGTCACACTTGACAAACTTTTAAATTGTGGAGCTTTATGGTGGCATTGTTAAGTAGCCATGCAGACAAGAAAGGGTGCTGAGGTGAATGGACATGGACTGATAGAGAAAGCACTATATTTTCTTTGTGCTACTGGCTCAGAATGTGTGCAGTGTCAGTTGACATAGCACACACTGAGTGAGTTTATTAAGGTGAACAAAGTGAAACTGGTGACATTGGCTCTCACACACACACACACTGAGGACACAGACAGTCAAAAGAAGGCGAGTCACTGGAGGCTTGAGCCAGGCTGAAGCCAGAGGCCTGGCTGTGGCTCAGCCTGAGGTCCTCCTGTGCCCCGACCCCAAAGCGACCTGAACTTTCATGTGGCTTTTGCCTCCCACTGCCACATGTCTTTCATTGAGCAATCCTCCACTTTTCTTCCCTGCATCTTTTGCAGCAGAAGTGCTGTCCAGCACAGCCACTACACAGTGAAGAGCAGTAGAGCCCATTTGCACACAGCCCCTGCCCTCAGGGAGTGAATCTTTCTATACTTTGATGGTGTTTTGTACAAATGACCGAATAAAGTTATATATGATGATGATGATGATGATGATGACTGACATTTCATCTCAGTATTTGAACGGGACATGGAGATTAAGTGAAGGGCACGGAAGCTGAACTACAGAAGGTGGGCAAACAGTTACACGAGCAGGAATCAAAGAAAAAAATAGTCCCCCAAATGAGATCATAAACACAGAGGCGTAATGTTAACAGTAATTGGGGTGTGCTCTGTGGGAGGAAATCAAACACAAAAAGAAGAGGCAAAGAGGAAGGATTAACCACTAGCAAGCAAGCATTTTTAAATGGCAATCGAAGGGACAAATAAAAAAGGAATGGACGGGCTGTAAGCCTACAGAGTGAATACAGCATGTCTCGAACTGCCTTGGCTCAACCTAAAAAAAGTTTCACAGTGGGAGCTCTGCACTGCACATCACTGTTATTGATAGGAGAAGGTATCATGGTTTTGGACCTCCTACAGCATTTGTTTTGCTAAACGTGTAATTGCCTTTGCTGAAATGTTGAGCAACTCCTAAACTCTGCTCCTTGCTATGTCATGAGAAACTGGTGGCACCCCTCCCTCAACTTTGTCATTTTTTCAAGAAAGGCTACTTTGCCAACTTGATTCAACATGTAATACAGTCTTTATTTAAGAGTGTACTAGTTTAGCGCCTCAATTAATTAAACACAAAGCACTCATATTTGAAGTAAAACAGCATCTAGTGGTTGAATTGCACAAATGCGAACCGGGAACAGTGTGATTAAGCCCAACTTTTTTGCTTGATCAAATTTTATGATCCTAGTTATTTACTTGAAATCCATTCGTTCACGACATGTGCTGTGCAAAATATTGGCTTGTACATGGTTTAATACACTAAAATGCTGCACCATTTATAGTAACACCCTAGGACAAATACATGACACTTGACTTGCCTCATGTTTTGCTAATATCATCGTCGTCAAGGCAGAAGGGATTTGTTCCTAAGTTCATCTTTAGAAACTCACGTCTAATAATTATCACTCAACGCACTGGTATAATCTAATGTACTAAAGTGACACACTTCCACAAGTCTTATCCTAGTGTACATGATGTGTGTTGCGTGATTTACATTGCCAAACATTTTTATGGCTCGGCTTGCACAGGGGCTCTTAGAGCCAAGCCAGACCACTGGCTCGGCTCTACTCTCTGTATTAATCTGCTGACTTTCTCACCTCTACATGTTTTTCTGTCATGCATGGACTCCATTTTGTCATGCTGTGTTCTGTGATATTCAGTGATGATAAGGCCTGTAGAACATGCACAGAAGAGAAGAGAAATGACCCTGGGTGGAGTAATCTACTCTTACTGTACTCTAGGACATTATCCACACAGCACATGATGCTAGCTTAGCAACAGGCATTTGATAGCACCATATTTAGAAGTGGCAAAGCTTTTATGTCTCTGGTTGGACAAGTATTACAAATCTTTCAGACAGCATTTTCCATTACTAGCGCATTGCTAAAGGTTGGAAGAAATCCTACTGTCCCAATCTGAACACGTGGGAAGGATGAGAAAACCACCACCTTGTAACATGCAGGTAGCATGCAATAATAACTTATTCTGAACGGCTCTGTATCTAATAATTGTGTAACCTGAACTTTCTGTAGTATAGACACATGATATATTACTCCAAAGCTGCTGGGAAACTCCCTTATTCTTGTGACATATAATGGAACACCTTTTTGTGGTTTGGGGGCATAAAAGACTGTGTTGAACTCCTGCAACTCAAACATTTGGTTTTTCCATGTCATCTTTTCCTGTATATATGTATAAAGGTGCCTTTGAAATTCACCAGTGTCTGTGACTATTTTATTTAGCTTCCACATTTGCGGAAGAATTGTGGTCCTGGAGTGGTGTCCTTCAGTGGCAGTCGCTCTGAATAGGGTTACGGTTGCTGCAAGGCTTCTGCCTCTGACATAATTTTAATTTTTAAGGCAATAAGAGGATACTAAGGTGAGATTAGGGTGAATTACAATTTTTTGTATTTTTTGTTGATGATGTCTCTGCCATACTTTATCAATAACGTAAATTTTGGGCATTTTTAAGGAACATTTTTGCAATTTTTTTAATTGCCACATGGTATGTATTGCGTATTTATTTTTCTGTGCTTGTGACTATGCAGTGACTATTCTGCCTCTCCCATTCCTCCCCAGGATAGAGCTTTGGGACTTGGAAATTATGATGTGTGGATAGGACACACCTAGGGGACCCGGGAGACCAGAGTTACTTAGTCACTTTTCTTTGTATGCATTTATACTTGACTGAGTGCTTTCTGATTAATGAGTAACACACGATCTATTTTCAGAATGCTGGAGTGGCTGACTGCACGTCTTGCTTCCTACTAATGATATTGCGCAAGGCTGAATGCGAGCGAGAAATGTATGCAAAAGTGTTTTTCTTCCTCTCTTCCCCACCCTTTTGTCACTGTTTGTGGTTATAACCTCTGAGACCTAGCTTCAGTGAATTAGCTTGTGTTGTGGTGTCTGGTATGAGTGAAGCTGTTTTAACGTGGTAGGGACAGCTATTTTATCATCAGGCATTGCTCCTCCTGGGCCATTACGATGCAGTACCAACTCTTCTACAGGAGACCTAGACTTAGCTAAAGGCCTTTGCGTACATGGTATGGAGCTGCTCGAATGATAACAGGAATGTTTACAGAAAAATGATAACATAGGAATGGACGATTCTAACAAAGATTTTGAGAAAATGCTGTCTGGGAAAAAATCTCATAATAAGAGTAAGGGTAAACGCAGGAGTAGAGATAGATCTAGGGATAAAAGAACATCACCTTAAATACCACCAGGGACCACTTGCTTTAACTGCAACAAGCCTGGTCATTGGCACAAAACCTGCCCCTCCTGCACCAACTGGAGGGCTGTAAAGGAAGATTGCCACAGTGCACCCCGGTTGCCAACTTAGCACCCTGCACCACATGCCCTCCTGATGAATCGAAGAGACCGGAAGAGTGAGGAACTGAGCTTACAATGGTTGCATCGCCTGGTCCCAGACTTAAATAAAGAAGAGGGGAAACACTGATGTTGGAGCATGATTGGCCGGTTAGTGCCGTCATGAAGGCTTGGAATTCTGATTAGTGCCACAAGCAGTGGGAGTTGAAACAGGCATAGAACCCACTGAGATGCTCTCTGCCTCGAACGTAAAACATGGAGTTGATAAACAACAACGAGAGACCATTTCCATCAACCGCCTTACTGTTTCTCTGTTGTGGGAGTTTCGTGATTTGGCTCAGTTGGCCTGTGGTTCCGTGGCAGGGGGTCAGGGTCTAATGGAGAGTGTGTCCGCAGCCCACACCGAGAGCCAGTCCAAACAGACTGGTGACTGGTGACTGTATATGATAGTCCTGTACTGAGTGACTGTACAGGTGAGTGAGTGGATGTGTGTGTAGATCTAAGAGTCAATGAGTGGGTATGTAGTTATTGGTATTGGAGTGTCTATGGTTTTGAGAATGGATGTTTGAAAGGGTGTGAGAAGATGCACTCATTTATCACATGGATGACGTCATCAGTGATGTCATCAGTGATGTCATTTCAGATGTCATCAGTGATGTCACTGACCATGTCATGAGTGATGTAATATGTGACGTCATCAGCAGTGCATTGCGGGGGCGCGAGTTATAGTTAGCTGAACTAACTATAACGGGGGAATTTCTAGGGTTTTGTACGAGGGAAATGTCCAGCTAAATATAACGCCCCTGAAACCTATGGTTTTTTCAGTGAATTTCTAAGGTTTTTTAAATGCCAATTCCTAACTATAACGTGCATGAAACCTATGGTTTTTTCAGCGAATTGCAAAGGTTTTTTAAATGCTAATTCCTATCTTTAACTTATCTCTGAAGATATGTTTAATGATTTTGATTGGATTTCTATATTTTTCAAATTCAGTGTGTCAATTTCATTATTTTTTTAAAAAAAAAATACTTTTTTATCACCATTTTTTAAACTTATTTTTTCAATTAATTCTTTTAAAAATTAAAAAATATTATTTGAATTTAATGGGTTTTTCAAACATATTTTTTTTATATTTTTCAAAATATTTTTTTAACCATATGTTCAAACCTTTATTTTATATATTTTTTCCATGTTTTTGGATCCGCGCACCCTAAGCGCACCGTTCCCGATCCCTACGCGATAGCATCTGCGCATGGTATGCATTGGGTACGTGTTTAGTGCGCGATCGCAATGCGACAGGTACGTGACTCCCAGCCTATACGTGACACGTTCGATGTACGTAACGCGATGTTTACGCGCTTCCGTGATGCGTCACCTGGTCTATGACGCGGGAGGTGCGTGGATCCCGTGAAATATTTAACGCGGATGCGTGCTGCGTAAGCGCAGAGTGCGCGGATCCCATGTGACCTGCAAAAAAAGAGATTTAATTGGTTCATTACACTTCCTATTCTAACTATTGAAAGACCCCACCCATTTCAATCATTCTTTGAGCTTCTTTGGAGGAACATCTCACACCTTAGAACTAGAAGAAACTTTTTGGGGAAAATTTCCACAGCTGCAATTTTTCTGAAGACAATGGCTTCTTCACAGCAGCCACCATCAGAATCAGACCATTCGTCCGATGAGAAATTTTATTGTGGAACCTCCACGCCCAGAAAGATACACCTCTGTGGTGTGGAAATTTTTTTCCTTCCCAGAAGGACAAAATAAAACTAATTCAACTAAAGTGACATGTAAAATATATCAAAGAGTGCTTTCCAGAGGAGATCCATCAAAAAAATACTCTTGTGGGACTGCAAGTATGTTAAAACACCTGAAGACTCTGCATCCCGTGAACCTGGCCAAGCAGGAATGCAGAAGACTCCGACAGCAGCCTCAGCCAGCAGTGGCAAGCAGTTCTGCAGCATCACCATCAAGCACTCACCCGGACATACGTCCAGAATTTGGAAAACTAAAAATTAGTTGCATTAATTGCAACAAACTACTATGTTACGGCGAGCAGTCAATTGAACTAATCTGCCGAGCGCAGCAAAACCACAAGTGCTAAACTTGTGTTTATTTTATCTTTTTGCAGAAGTTGACTGTTTTGTTCCTCCTGTTGTCTTTTTTTCCTTTTGAAAAAAACAAAAAAATAACAAAAGTGTTCCAAAAAGTACAAAAAAATTAAAAAACAAAAAAGAAGAAAAAAAAAAGTTCTTCTAAGAACTAACTTACCTGGTTTAAAAAAAGAGCTAAATTTATTTGTTATTGTGTGAAAGTTGAGATGAATGTATGTGTAGTACGTAATTGACTGAATGAATACATTAGTAGGGTATGGTGAATGTATAAGTGCAGAACTATGAGGAAGTGCTGCAGCATCACACAGTAACCTCTTTAACTGCTGTGTGCTGTAGTACTTCCGAAACACAGGGATGCAACATATGTACATAAATATGTTGCAAATCTATGCTTTTTCTGCACGGCTGCTTAAACTGCAGCCATGTGGTGACACAGGCACCCTTGCACCATAGTGCAAGGATATCTGTGTCATGTTCTGTTTGTTTTTCTACAGGAAGACACACCTTCCTGCACAAAAACAATAAGAGAATGCATTTTTCTCCTCCAATGTATGCTAAACATTTCAGCATACATTAAAGATATAAAAATGTGAAGAAATTAAAACAATTCTCCTTGTTGTGCTTTCCTACACCAATTTTAGAATGGTGCAGCATTCACACACATATCGACATTTCTGATTTCTGATAAATCTAGACATGTGTCTTGTTCTATGAGTATTAAGTGCAATCATGCACAAAAACACTTGTAGAACACCCTTTCAACACAAAGTGGTGTGCAGGCTGAGGTTGTATTTACATGAAGTATAAAAAGTGCACAGAGTGCCTTTTCCTTTCTTTGTAAATATGAAAGAGTATCTTGCACAATAACAATGTTACAAAAAGTGACATATTTCCGTTTTTAAAATTCCTTGCGAATGATAGAAGGTAAGCACAGAGTTTTGTCTGCAAAGATGTTCAAAGAAGAATGATTGAAATAATTGCGGTCCTTCAATAGCTAAAATGGGAAATATTATGAACTCCTCAAATCTCTTTTTTTGCAGGTCACATGATATCTGATTATGGTCAGATTTCAAAACTACATAGGTACAAACAGAGTGTTTTTAGAAACGTGTTTCAACTTTGTAGCTTCTTGCAGACCTTACCTTCACAGTAATAGGAATAAAAAATGGTATACATTTTTTTCAGAATTTCATTCCAATCTAAATTCATATAAATTGCTTATGTTAAAATTTGGATCTGTGAAAGAAAAGGAAAAAAAAAATATAACATGTAATAATACATTTTTTACAACACAGCATAATTTCCACAAAGTAATTTGTTTGCCTTTTTTGCTGTTCTCAGAATATATTAAATTTCACTAAAAATAGTGATTTCAATCGTACTCATCACTTAACAGCAGGCAAAAAAAAAACAATCACAAAGATTGTTAAAAAAACAACAACATGCTATTCTCAACAAAATACCACAAGATACAAATCACAGATATATAAAACGCTTACAGCTAACAAAATTTTATAAGTTTAACTTACAAAAACTGTAAATGTTGTCGTTTTAAAATATTCACCGAATCTAAGGAGGAATTTTTGGAGGACGCACCACGCCCACAACGTTTTCCTTCAGTGGTGTGGAAATTTTTTACTGTTCCCGAGGGGCAAACAAAGACCAATGCCACCTTGGTCACGTGCAAGATTTGCAAAAGAGTTCTGTTGCAAGGGGATCCTAACAAGAAATACTCGAACGGCATGGCAAGTATGATGAAACACTGAAGGACCCTTCATTCAAACAATCTTGCATGAGAAGAGTGCAAGCAGATGAGAAACACTCCTGTTCTGTATCTGTCAAAAAAGAATCACAAATTAATGTATATTAATAACTTTCAAATTTATACTATTCCATTACTGTACAAACACATTTTATATAAAAACTGACTAAGAAACTATAGCCCTGAACCACAAGTGTGACGATCGTTAAAACACTACATGCATAGTGCATACTACTTTGCAGCAGTTCATGCCCTAAAGCCTACCTCACTAAAAGACTACATGCTAACTGACTGAATGATTAAAGTACTATAAGGAGACACACTGGGTGAGTGACAGGGTGTTTGCTAGAAGTGTATGAATACTGACTGGGGAATTGAAGGTGTGAAAGACAACTGTGTAGGTGATTAGAGGCCTGCATGCATAGTGAATAGGCATTTGAAGCAGTCCATGTGCTAAGGCCTGGCTCACTGCATGAGTACTTGGGTACTGACTGAATGATTAGAGTACAGCAAGGAGAGTGCCTGGGTGAATTTATAAGTGGTAGGCTTTTGGCGCAGGGAATGGATTAGTACTTGGTACTGAATGGGTCACTAGAGGAGTGCAAAGGAAGTGACATGATGTTTGCTGGACTGTATGGATACTGACTAGGGAATTGAAAGTGTGAAAGACAAGTGTCTAGGTGGTTAGAAGACTGCATGCATAGTGGATAGGGGTTTGAAGCAGTCCATGTGCTAAGGCCTGGCTCAGTGCATGAATACTTAGGCACTGACTGAATGATGAGAGTACTGCAAAGAGAGTGTCTTGGTGAATTTATAAGTGTTTGGGTTTTGGCACAGTGAATGGATTAGTACATGGTGCTGAATGGGTCACTAGAGGACTGCAAAGGGAGTTACAGGGTGTTTCCTGGAAGTGTATGGATACTGACTAGGGAATTGAAAATGTGAAAGACAAGTGTATAGTATGTTAGAAGACTGCATGCATACTGCATAGACATTTGAAGCAATCTATGTGGTAATGTATGGTTCACAACATGAGTACTTGGAAACTGACTAAATCATCAGACTACTGCTAGGACAGTGCCTTGGTAAAACTTTAAAATTTTCAGTTCTGGCACAGTGAAGAGAATAGTACATGGTACTGCACTTTAGTGTCAAACCCTGACTCATTTTATCAATGCATAAGCAAAGAATAGCTTCTAAAGCTACTAAAACTTGACAACATGACCGATTTTAAAACAGTTATCTGTCAGCAAATACACTATGTTACCAAATGCTTCTCTTACTATGGTTCCCAAATGCACACAGACTCACAGTGTGATTCTAGACA
Organism: Triturus cristatus; assembly: GCF_964204655.1. NCBI lineage: Eukaryota > Metazoa > Chordata > Amphibia > Caudata > Salamandridae > Triturus > Triturus cristatus. The sequence goes on from NC_140582.1 coordinate 850,443,124, forward strand.
AGCAACACTATCCCTAGCAGCTTACCAAAACTCATTCACTACTGTGGAAGGGGTAAGGGGACTGCACACAATCTATATATTTCAGTACTGCACTTTAGTGTCAAAGCATGAATCATTTTATCAATGCATAACCAAAGACTGGCTTCTAATGCTACTAAAACTTGACAACATGACAGGTTTTAAAAAAGTTATCTGTCAGAAAATACACAATGTTACCAAATGCTTCTCTCACAGTGGTTCCCAAATACACACTAACTCACAGTATGATTCTAGACAAGCACCACTATCCCTAGGAGTTTACCAAAACCCATTCACTACAATGGAAGTGGTAAAGGAACTGCACACAATCTACATATTTCAGGACTGCACTTTTGTGTCAAAGCCTGACTCATTTAATCAAAGCATAAGCAAAAACTGCCTTCTAATGCTACTAAAACTTGACAACATGACAGGTTTTAAAACAGTTATCTGTCAGCAAATACACAATGTTACCAAATGCTTCTCTCACAGTGGTTCCCAAATGCACACATACTCACTGTGTGATTCTAGACAAACAACACTATCCCTTGCACTATACCAAAACACATTTCTTCATCTAGAAGGAGTACTACATTTTTATATAGAAACATAACTCATTTCACAATATCATAAACAATGACTGCTTTCTAATTCTACCAAAATATAAAAACAGCACAGTTATCTGTCTGCAAACACATGAAAAACACAAATGCTTATCACAGAATGGTTTCTACATGCACACACACTGTCAATAAGATGGTAGAGAAAAAAAGTACTCCCTACACTTTAGCAGGAGAAATACATTAGTCTGATTAAAATCAAAATAGTCTACATACATCCCCTCACAATTAAATAACTCACCTTTCAAGTTGTTTTGTAGATTAGAAAGTATATCAGTCACACACCAGATTTTCTTTTACAGAATCTCTGCACTGTGCACCTCTCAGCAAAAACAAAGAATGGAAAAGTTTCCCTTTCATTTTCCACACATATACATGTAAACATCAAATCACAATCCTTCACACATAAACTCAAAAGCAAACACACATTTCTATTGGTTAAACATTTCAACCCTTTCCAACTGAAATACATTTCAACCCTTCCCCCAATCTGCCTTCTGCCTGTTACCATAGAAACAGGTCATGGAACACTACACTGAGCACACGGTTCACAAGTTCAGCACACAATGTTACTAAACAAGACAGCAAGTGTGCTTGACTTTTCAACATATCAGCTTATCATATATAATGTTCCTTACAATCTGTTTTTGTTAACCAATAAGAATCATACCTTTAAAAAACAGAAATATACACCCTACCTTTCAGTGTAGAAAGTAGTCATACAACCAATGATTTCTTGTCTTTTTTCAAAAAAAATTCCCGTGGATCCGCGCACCCAACCCGAGAGAATCCGAGCACTCAACGCGATAGGATGCGCGCACCGTGCGTGCATTTTGGGGTTTTTTTTTTTTAAAAAAGGGGGACCCCCTAAGCAGGTCTAGAGCATCAGAGTATTTCCACTCTACCCCCTTTATATGTTTTACACACTTATTCCCCTTGCTTCTTCAGCCTCGCTTCTACCGAGGCAGATGATGGCCGCCAACAGTTCCTGGTTTCGAATGTAGAAAGACACTCGACAGCCAATTAGCATTCAGCGCGCGATCGGGAGGGTGCGCGCTCGGTTCGGGGAGGATGCGCGTACGTTGCGGGTAGGGTCCGCGGATCCTCCCCGGCCATAGATATATATGTACTTTTAACTCTAATTTTCTCAGAAACTACTGAACGGATTTACACCATTTAAGCAAAAGGCACGAGTCTGAACTGAGGACTACCTCTTTGCCAAATTTGGTGTCATTCCGTTCAGCGGTTCGGGCTGTAGCTGCGTGAACAGATCCTATGGGAAATTGCATGGGGATAATGTGTTTTGGGACCCCCCTTTTTTCTCGGCCCCTGCTTGACGAATCACCACGAAACTTTCAGGGTAGGAGCGGAGCGGAGCTGGCCAAACGTTTGGAAAATTTCACGAGGATTCATCAACCGGCGCCAGACTTATTGGGAATAGAATGTTGCGGATTTCCTATGGAAAATAAGTCCTAACTAAAACTACCTACTGGCGACCGCCAGTAGGTAATATATATTTTGAAATAATTGGTTGATGCAAAAGTGTTGATCTTTCCATGTTTCTTTTTCCCTAGGTTTCAGAAAATGACCGAGAAGAAAATGTGCTTTTTGTAGGTTCTGTCTATGTAAGACTCTATGTTATTTTTAATGTTAATGCTGTGGGATTTTTTGGCGGTACATCGTTATATATTTAGTACAATGGCATGGATTGGCCTTAATGTGTAAGTAGGTCGCGACTGTGTTCATATTGGGCTTCAGTATTGAAAATATCGATATTAATATTTCTCCCTCTCTATCTCTTGTTGTTTATTTGTTATTGTTACTGCCTGGTGCCGATGGGTACCTCTTTGCTGATGGATCTTGTCCAACAGGAACCTTCAGTGGTTCAGAGGAATAGCTTACCATGGACCGCCACCACACCAACTTCCCCCACACGCCCCTAGTGACCATGAAATGTCTTTCACGAATTAGTGAAGAATATTTAGTGAGAAATAGTAAGGGAATGCCAAATGGATTTGTATGATAGAGGAATGACTATTCGAGAGGGAGAATGAACGTTTTTAGCTAAGAAAGTTGAATATTTAGCTTATTATATTTCACTGGAGGGAATACCTCCCATATTTGATATATTGCAATACATTAAAAGAACGGCAGCCTCTCTAAGGCAATTATGGCAATACTTGTCAGGGTGAACAACAGAAAGCCTCTGAAAGTAACTTGGGGTTCACCCCTGGTACCTTGTAATGTATTTATGCAGCCTAAAATAAGTGAATATAATGGTAATGTAACAAAAGATATTAGATGATTTATCAACAATATAGTACTTTTCAAATAGGTACAATTATTCCAGAATTGCAAATATGCAACAGGTAGCACTAGGGATCCTAACTTTTAAAGATTTTAACTAATTAGCGCCAAAGGAAGAAAGAACTATTTTTTCATACAGGTATGTATATACATGCATGTGACTATTAATATTTTCCTTTTCAGCTGGCGGACAATATACTTCTAAAGACTTAGATTGTACGTGGAGTGCGATAAAATGCATTTTGATGGAGTTCATTTGATAGGGCCTACAAAGAATGGATAAGTTGTGGTAATGTTATGTTTATATATGTGTTTAGTTGATGTTTTAATTTAAAAAAGTGAATTCAAAAGGATAGTATGCATTGAATAACTATGCTTCCTATTTACAGGATTCAATGTGCTACAGTTTTAAAATGCCTTTTTTGGAAGTCAAGTCAGCAGCATTTCTATAGCGCAGACATATCACTCGGAAGAGTCTCATGGCGCTTGCAGCGGCTGGAAGCAGAGAGAGAATGGCGGAACGGAATTACTGATCGAACAGCCAGGTCTTAAGTCTGTTTCGAAAACACCCTAGAACGGGGATGGACCGCAAGTCGTCCGGCAACTTGTTCCAGGAAAACGGAGCTAGGTATGAGAAAGATCTGCCATCCTGCCTAGTGGTAAAAATTCTAAAAGGAGTGAGTAAGGACTTAGCATTTGACCGCAATGCCCTCTGGGACTTGTACCAGCAGAGTTTTCTGGACCAGTATTGCGGTTTATTGCCATAAAGATATTTATGGGTGAGGCACAGGACCTTGAAGAGAATGCGCTGTTTCACTGGAAGCCAGTGCAGGGCTCTAAGACATAGGGCAGAGGAGGTTCGTTGGGGAAGATTCAGAATCATCTTGGCTGCGATATTTTGCAACACTTGGAGCTTGTTTAAAAAGGATTCATTTATGGATAACAAAAGTGCATTTCCGTAATCCATTCGGTTGGTAATCAGACCTTGAAGCAACGGTTTTCTTGCCTCCAAGGGGATCCATTTAAAAACTCTCCGTAAAGTGCGCATGATTCCGAAGCAAGAACTGACCACATGATTAACCTGGGCCCGCATGGACAATTGATTGTCCAGGTAAAAACCCAGGTTGCGAACTACCTCCTTAGGAACAGGACAGGTGCCAAGGTCATAGGGCCACCATTCTGAGGACCAGTAGTCTGATGCCTTTCCAAAAAGCATGATCTAGGATTTTGCACCGTTCAGTTGCAGATGGTTATCCTTCATCCACTTGTTGACATGGAACATGCAGTTTTGGAAACGTGTCATGGTTTCCTTAGGGTCTGGGCCTAGCGTGACTATGATCTGAGTATCGACATACGATATGACCTCAAATCCATATGCTCTGATCACTGGAACTAAAGGAGCCACATAAAGGTTGAAAAGAGTGGGGCTCAAGATGGAACCCTGCGGAACAGCGGTAGTGACTGGTCTAGTGGAGGAAGTACTAAGTCCCACCTGAACGGTAGTGCTGCGGTCCGAGAGGTAGCTTTTGAGCCAGTTCAGGGCCGAGCCGCTGACACCAATCTCTCCAAGCCGATGAATTATAATGCTATGGGAGATGGTGTCAAATGCGGCTGACAGATCGAGAAGTACGAGGACTACTGGTTGTTGTCTGTCCAGGACCCGCCTGATGTTATCAGTGACCTCGACCAGTGCCGTCTCCGTACTGTGAGCCGCTCTAAACCCTGATTGTGAAGGGTCCAATAGCTCATGAGTCTCCAAGTAACCGACAAGTTGCTGGTTGGCAAGGAATTCTACTACTTACCCGAGATAGGGGAGTAGAGAAATCGAACGGTAGTTGGAGAGGAGGCTGGGATCGGCCGTGGGTTTCTTCAGGATGGGCTTCACACAGGCAGTTTTCCAATTAGAGGGGAAGATAGCTTCTGATAATGATTTATTACATAAATCCGTGATATTGCTCACCAATGCAGGCGCGACCATTGCAAGAAGTTTGGAAGAGATAAGGTCAGTAGGAGAGCTGGATTTTATCCTCTGCAAAGTCTTGAGGACTGTCCCTGGATCCACCGCAGTGAATTCCTCGAGATAGTGGGAGGGAATCGCGAGAGCAGGAGAACCATTATTTAAGTCCAAACTATTTATATTGGACGTAAAAGACTGATGGATAGTAGAAATTTTAGGTGAACTGCATCATTGGGAGTGGCTGTGGGCCATAGGCTTACAGTGGTGAGCTAGCATTGAATATTAAGGTTGTTTTGAACATGAGGCTGTTCTATTCCCTTTTCTTGGCTTAGTGCAGACTAGTTTAGTAGGTGTTGCAAATATTTTCACTATCTGGGAGAAAGACGTATACTATTAATTCACTCATCAAAGTATTCTCCTTATATTCTGTGTTGCTGTGACTGGAATTATGCACTTCTTCATGCTTTGGGTTTTGCACAATGATGGAGAATTTTGTTTTAAAGAATGTCTCTTCATCCCCTTATCCATAATAAGTAGAATAGTTTATGTTCCACTTGTTGCACCTGTCCATTTTGAAGGGATTTAAAATGTATGCCCTTGGAAACTCCTGATACCATACAGATATAATGTACACTGCTTACATTTGAGCCCTTAATGTATGATACATTGCTGGACAAATATTGTTCTTGCCACGCCCACAAATAACCGACAGAAGGTGTTCAATGAGGATTGATATTCAAAGCTTAATGCGTTAACGACTATACTTATGTTTTAACGCAGACGTAGTACAAGCCCTTGGGCTGTGGGATAAGGTGTGCACAAAGGTGAGGAGTTATATGACTAATTTCTGGAGTTATATGACTAATTTCGTATATGTGCTAATATGGTGTTTCCATCCATTTGTGGCATTTACCCTCAAGAGCTAAGAGACTACGATACTGGCTTGGTATTCTCCATTTATACAACTATTTGTATTCACCTTCTTACCTTGAAGTTAGAAAAGGTCTTTGCAAAGAGCTTGGGAACACACAGAACTACACTGTGCCTGTGTGCGGAGTAAAGAAAGAACATAAACAGATTTGTGCATTCACTGAGCTGTTCTGGATTGCTGTACTATCATTTGTTTGAAAGACTGCAAAGAGTGACCAAGCTAAGTCCACACAGAATGTTGTTCAGGCTGGCCTGTGCACATCTCGGACCACATGTCCATTGCTCCGCTTTTAGTAGCTGATACCGCATCGTCAGGCACAGCAGGCCCTTCCTGAAAGAACGACACAAACTGGATATGACCTCCAACAAGGAGAATGGGCATCTGCCAATGCCCACATCAGATGCCACTCCCTGTCCCGCTGGCAAGCGTGCGGGGCTGATCTCCTGGACCCACGGCCCTCACACCAAGAAAGCATAAGGACCTGAACAAGAACACCAAGCATCGACGGCACCAACAGCAGTTCCAACGGCACCCTGCAGGTACAACTTCCACTCCACCCAAGTAGCAAATAGAAGCTAAAAAGGTGTACTCATGTTGCACCACCAGGAGAGAAAAGTGCGCAAGTGGGCCCTGAACATCAACAAAGAAAGCCAGGCTCTGACACCCTGCCCACAGAAGCAGCAACAGGACAGCATCATTGTAATTTATAATGTTAACAGTATCTGAATGGCCACAGTGCTGGTAAACCTCTCAAGCCATTGGATCAGATACCACCAACAAAGCAGATTAACTTTTTATCGCATTGGCACCAAAGTTGTTGGTGCCCACCTCAGTAGGAGTGGGGGACCTGCTAGGTAGCTGCAAGTATTCATCGCCTTCATCGTTTGTGGTTCTGGCTGAAAGTTTCTGCTGGAGCATTCTTTCTAGAGCACCTCACTTTCATTTTAGAGCAGGGGTCTCCAACCGGTCGATCGCGAGCTACCGGTAGCTCGCCGAGACCCTGTGAGTAGCTCGTGACACTTGCTGCTGAATTTAGTAGCCCTTTGGTGTTGTTTGGGCTTTTTAGGTTTTTTTTCAGGCTGCGTTGCACCCGTTCACCCAAACCAGCAGCTCCGATTGGCTTTGAGTTAGCTGGGTCGGGTTCCTCTTCTACGTGGAGATCAGCGTCTCGACTATGCGCCCACTGCCTTTTCCTCACTAGCACCGCGCTGTTCATTATTTGAATCACGAGCGCGAAAGGTGCTAGTGTGGAGCAGAAGCAGGCATGGCAGGGCAGACCAGCTGGTTTCCAGGTCACGCAAGCAGTATAAAACTGCCGGGACCCGCGCCATCTGCTGATTATAGCAGTACAGCCTGCCACCTTATCTTTCATCAGAGCAGCAGGCAAGCCATGAGAGCACACCCTGGGGCCTGGACCCACAACACTTATGCCGGTAAGAGTAAAGTTCAAACTTTACATACAACACTAGATAAATGATTTTACTTAGACGTGGCATACTTCCGGCTTCTTTCCATGTGCTTGCCTAATAAACACCTCAGTCGTGCCCTGGTTTTGTAGTTAACCTCTGGCAGTGCTCCTGTACCGCACGCGGGAAAATGCCTCTCGAGCTCCCACGCCATCTTATTCCACTCCGGATGCTGCAATTATCACAGCGCAATACCAATTATTAAACGCTTCACTTCATTAGTGCGATCTCCCAGCCAGGTGGAGGCCTCTTCTGTGCCTGCCAGGTCTAAGGAGGCAGGTCTACAGTCGGTGATCTGTGAAGGGAGGCAGAGGACCCGGGGTGCCCGGGAACAGACAGAACAGTTGTTCCTGCAGCTGAAAGAGGCCTGCTGTACGTGCACTAGGTGTAGGGGCAAAATCAAAGGGCACAATCTGAAATGATGAACAAATTCCTGCTCAGAGACAACACAATAACATTCTAAAAAGTTAAACTCGTCTAGTCCATTTTGAAAAGGGAGAAAAATATAACACCAATAGATGTTGCTTCTGAGGTGATAGTAACCCACGCACACAGCCACTATGGGTCACCACCATTCATCTTGCAAGGTGCTGTCATGAGTGGCCAGAACACAGAGTAAAGAAACACCCCCGCAGGTAAAGGACGCCATCACAATGAAACTGCAGCCCAGTGCTGGCACCCAGCCAAGTGAAGGCAGGAACAGATCAGCCGACATGAGCAGAGGGCAGGCAAGGGCTCAATTCGTACAGTTACACACAACTCGCATATAAACACACAAACGGAGCTGCCAATTGGTCAGCCTCCTTGTTTTGCATGCTGTGGTTTTTATGATAGTACTTAAAATGGTAAAAGGTAAACCTCAGGTTCTGTTGGCTGAAATACAGAACGGAAATATCACACAGAATATGGCCTCTTGCCAAGCGTGCCTATGCATACATTTTTTGCATTAACATTTGTTTTAGGTTTGTGATGTTGACAGTTTCACTTTTTTGTTATAGCTACTTAAAAGTGATTTTTGTAGCAAAGTAGATGAAAAACCATGCCTACAATTTTTCCAATTCTTTCACTGTGCAGTGCTATCAAATGGTTTAACTTTAATGAGTGATTGTTTACATTTGTCAACGGGCAGTGTGTCCCACGCAATAAATCTTGGAAATGGGATATAAAGTAAATTAGTCAGGCATCGAGTATGACGGGGTTAAAATACACACATGCCATCAAAGCAAGGTCTGCCTCAAAAACTGTCTACGAATAGGCAATTTATTTCTAAAGTAAAATTAATTTTGTGTTGTGTTTTATAGCATTTTACTTTCTCACTACTAGCTGTTTGTGGGCCGATCTTTTTGGCTGGTGGGCTGTGCCAATGCTTGAATGTGGTTTTTTGGCTATTTGTGGGCTGAGTTCATTGGCTGGTGGGCTGGTTTTTATTGTTAATTTTTCTGATATTGCCAAACATTGCGTGCTGCAAGCACAACTAGACTAGTCTTCATACCTTGAAAAACACCTTCTACTATTCAATATGTCTTTGCATTACAGTTTAAAACCTAATTTGCAAATGTTGCCCACTTTTTAGCTATTAGATTTGGCGTGGGGGGTCTCTCTGACAAATCCGCGAGTTGATTGGGGTTTAGTAGCTCACAACAATTTTCACGGACCAGAAGTAGCTCTCACTACACAGAAGGTTGGAGACCCCTGTTTTAGAGTATCTATTGCTCAAGGTGACCTCTGATACAGGATATTGATCATTTTAAAGGTTTCTTTTGCAATTCTTCAAGGCACCAATGACTGACCCCTCTGCAAGGCCGGCCAAGATATGGCTAAGAGTACCAACAGTTATTTGTGCTACCGTAATGCTCATGGTGCCTGCAGATTTTATCTAGACCTTCTACTAGGAACATTGAGACTTTGAACTTTTACCACTGATTTGGGAATACAAAGAAGAATTAAAAGTACAACCTGCTTTGAGGGGGTAAAAAAAAAATTATGATGCACAGTTACATGTATTATGTCATTCAGTATTTGTGCACATCTGCTCAAACAGTGCATAGAAGATAGTGACTTGCAGAGTAATAGGGTACATCACGTTTTACCATCTACAACTATAGAGTAAATACACCTACATGGAAGTTCCATTACCTATCTGATAAGAATGGATGTCAAGAAGAGAGTGTTACACACTTCCATGTTACTGCAGTGGGAGCTGTAGTGAATAGCATTGCTCCAGACATCCTCCAATACCATTCCCCTGACAAAAGATATGAAAGAGGAGACAGGAGAAGAGGGAGGCAATTTGCCATTGGGGGGAACATGTATGAGATGCATCATTGATTATCTAAGGACGTAATGTGGAATCATGTTTTTCTGTCATGCATGGACTCCATTTTGTCTTGCTGAGTTCTCTGATATTCAATGATGGTAAGGCCTGTAGAAGGTTCACAGAAGTAAAGAAGAGAAATAACACTGGGGGGAGTAATCTACTCTTACTGAAAGTAAGCTGGCATCACAATGCAAGGCTTGATCAAGGACATCAGCCACACAGCACATGGTGCTAGCTTAGCAACAGACACTTGGCCACACCATATTTAGAAGTGGCAAAGCTTATATGTCTCTGATTGAACAAGTATTACAGATCTTTCAGAGCGCATTTTCCATTACTAGCGCATTGCTTAAGCTTGGAAGAAACCCTACTGTCCACATCAGGACATGTGGAAAGGATGCGAACACCACCACCTTGTAAACATGCAGGTGTCACACAATATTAGCTTGCTGTGATTGGCTCTGTATCTAAATAATTGTGTAACCTGACCTGTCTGTAGCATGGACTCGTAGGGGCATATTCTCAAGAACGTGTGACAACCATCTCAAACGTTACTTAACATAACCTACAACATCGCAGTCCATCGCGGGAATTTTACGCCGTGTTAACCAGGGATTCACAACACGGCGGTACCATGCGATAGTCACCAGATAACGCATCAACTGACCGTGTTAAAATCAATGCCACGCTGCAAAAATGCGTAACACAAATGCCTAAAAAGCTGCGATGAGGCCAAGCGCGATACAAAAAGCTGTGAAAACCAGCCACAGGCCTGCAAATCCCAAGCGTCTGGCGGGAAATTGCACTATAAAAGCAGAACAAGAAAAACACACCAGAAACAATCCAAAGTGTGCAGCACCATGGAGACACCCTGTCCCAGCGCAGCGGCCTACTTGAACCTAACAACCCCCACAGACCACCAGCAAGGAACAACGTGGACGGGGATGGCCGAGGAGAAGAGGGAGATGAAGACTGGGTTCAGTCTGCAGCAAAACCAGATCAGCGTCACGGAGATGACAGAACACTACCACCAACTGACCCACAAGTAGACCACCTGGAATGCAGTCGGAGTGCCGAGGAGGCCAATCAAGGAGGCCAAGAGGCGCTGGCATGATGTGTCATTCTACATCAGGCACAAACCCGCCGCAAACAGGAAGGCTGCAACGGCGACAGGAAGTGGCAGTTCTGCGCCACAGGAGGAGCTGGAGGAAAGCTAGGCCACAGTCATCAGTGTGGAGATGGTGCAAGGAGTAGGGAGTATGGACACAGCCCGACAGGACCGGAAACAACATCAACAGGGTGAGTAACGACCAGGGACTGGGGGGACGGGGAGAAATGGGCACAATGGCACACATACACAACGAGGTGTAGCACACTGCACACCCACAATTACCCTGGATCATGTCCCTCATCCCCTTGGCACTCTGCAGCACACACACATAGCAATAACAGCACACCCACATTAACAACAATGTGGTACAATGCGCAAAGCCGACACTGCACGCGCACAGAAACATGCCTACTACATCTGAAAGAGCAGGAAACTGTGCAATGGAAAAGTACGCGTTCGACCTCACATCCGTCATGTAGTCCAAATGTACACTGTCCCGCAGCAGTACTCATCACCTTCCAAACAGTCACAATGTACATGGTCAAACAGTCTGCATGTAAACCAGAACAATGTGCCAACATACATGTCAACACATTGTCAACATGCATCTTCCCTTCACATTGCAGAGGGGCACACGGCACCTACAGCAGAGCACAGAAGACAATACATCTGTGATGCCGGAGAGGACCACCATACCTTCGACACTGACACCCTACAACAGGCCATGGACATCCCACGCAACCCACCACCAGGGCCCGGGCAGCCAAGCTACTCAGAGGAAAAACACAGAGCCTGCAACAGACCACACAGCAGGAGGCACCCGCAAGCACAGCTGGCTCACAACACTTCACCCACCCACCCATGGCACCCCAATGCCATATGTCAGCACGTCAAAAGGAGGTGTTCAAACAGGTGTGGGTGGGGTCCGAGCCCATGGAAGGTGAACTAGATCACATACGTGTGTGTCTATTACCCATCAGGGACCACCTACACCCCACAAAGGAGACCCACACTTCCATAGACACATGCAGATGCACATTCACAGTACAGAACCACCCCCGGGGTCCCGCAAATAGCAGTCACACACCCAAGTTGGCTCTGTGTACGATGGCCCAGGCCACTCCCCTTATGAATTGAGTGGATGACGACAGAGCTACATGTCCAAGCTCTAACCCTCTGCCTGCGGTGACATGTCTGCGTCCGCTGTACACAGCACAATGCAATGTCGTAGGGCCCATGGCCCTCATGCATACAACAAGACCACAGGGACACACACAGATACCATGTTGAACTGTCTACAGGCACGTGCGCCCGGCCCCTATATTGGCAGGGCCACATGTACAGTGACGCTTGTGCTGGATATGTGTGGGATGAGTGTAAGCCAGCACGCACGGAATGCTTGGTGCTGGCAACCACTTAAACAGTGGACACCAGTGCAACAGAAACTGAAAACACCTGCATAACAGAGTCAACTGCTGAGCAACATGAAGGGAGCCGGAGAAAGTCCAGAGGACACCCAACATGCAAACAGAAGTGTCCGTGAGTTGCAGTGCACTGTGGTCGGGGCACTAGAGATGAGAGCGCTCATGTGAAGAAAAAGTCTCGGATTGTGTCCCTTAGAGATATTCCTGATGCATATGCAGTGGGATGTGTTAGACCGGCATCATCTTCCTCATCAATGTCCCAGGTCTCCCACACTGCTTGAGATGACATTGCACAACCTCTCCACAGCACAACACCCAATCAGTAACGGACGATGGTTTGCGGTGCACTGAGTTAGTGGCACCTGGAGTGCTGAGCAGGGTATCAGGCCGATGATGGCATCCACGAAAGGTGTGAGCAACTCCGTAAGTCTGTCAAGACCACCGTTTCGACTCTGGCAGATGGGGGTTGGAGGTGGTCCTTGCGGTGGTGGCATGTGCCTCCTGCTGTGATGCGACATCCAGGCCGGTCAGGACTCGATTTGATGTTTGAACCCTGGTGGGCCGCAGTTGAGTCTGAAGGATGCGGACAGCACAGGGCCACACACACATTGCTTTGATGACCCCAAGGCCATCCAATATCTCAGAAGAATGTGTCCCAGACCTGACCAGCACAGAGTTAGTGGCCCCGGATGCACTGCGGCCAGCACAGGCACCCAGCCACGGGACGGTGACTTGTGGTGCAGTCAGATGGGCCATGCAACCTGAGTGGGTCCTCATCAATGTCCGAGGTGTATGTTGTGGAGGGTTGCGGGGGACAGTGGAAGCTGTCCTCCAGGGCATGATGCAGAGGATGTAAGCTGTCCGGAAGCAGCAAATGGAGGAGTGGAATGCTACAGCATCGTTTTAGCCACAAAGTCAGTATCACAACATGATGGCAACGACAACCCCAATCCATGAACACAGTCACCACCAAAGTCCAACCAGAAAGCGTCCATGGGTCTAGGGGAACAGACTTAGTGGCACCGGGGCTGAAAGGGGATGTAGTCTGCGATAAGGCCTGTACAATGACATCAAGTCTGCCATAAATAAATCAAGGCTGAATTCAAAATTGTGTGTGACCTACTCGACCGCAGTGAAAGCCGGAGGCAGCTGTCAGCTAGGGCCAGACGCGTTTCAGAAAGCCTCTCCTGGAACTCTAACACACGACGTTGAGATGACATTTAGGGGTGACTTGTGGTTGACAGAGGCAACAGCACCAGAGCCGAGCGACTGTTCAGTCAGCGACGATGACGTGTCCTGCCTGGTACATACTGGAGTGGATTGACGTGAGGCCTGCTGGACCGCAGTGTAGGCCGATGGCGTAGTCATCAAGGGCCCACAGACACGTGTGGTTGGGAGGCCAGGCACATACTTGGTGTCACCACATCGAAGGGAGTACAGTGAAATGAACTCTTCGTTAATGTGCGTACTTGGATAATGTATGATCAAGACTCAGTCCCAAATGTGTGATCTACTCGCCTGCAGCGTGGGCCGGAGGCAGCGGTCAGAAAGGGCCCACAGCCACTCGTCGTTGGGATGCTATGCACATGGTTGCTGCCACCTGATCGTAGGGAGTACAGTGAAGTAGAATCTTCATTGTTGTGCGTACACAGACGAAGTATGATCAGGACTCTGTTCCAAATGTGTGACCTACTTGTCCATAGTGTAGGCGGGAGGCAGCAGTAGAGTACGTCAACGAGAAAGGACTAAAGCAGGCCTGTGTCGCGGAGGCCGTGATGGTCTGAGGAGGCTGCCAAGGTTGCGGGCCTCGGGCTTGAAACTTGCGCCGGCACATGGTGGGCCCTCCATGACACACACCCCTGTCGGCAAGTGCTCAGTGTGTCCTGGCTGCACAGGGGAGGGCCTGACGGGTTCGGGGTCCAGCTGGTCGAGGTACAGCAGGCGCACAGGATCGTAGGCAAATCTGCTCATGAGGACGGCATCGGCCTCGTGGCGGGATGAGATGCGCCGCCCTGTTAGAGATGTTGGGCATTCCGGGAGAGGACCACGCCCAGGGTACGCCGGGCCGTCCAACTCCGCTCATGCTGAGGACGTAAGAGGCAACATTTCCGTGAACTCCCCACTGGTTGGGGTGACATGGTTGCATCCACTGTCCACTACACTCCATACACCAGCGGTGTATGTCGCCATGGATATGGGTGTGTTCTGCATACTGTGATCTGTCCAGCACATCTCCGCCACTCTTGGCATTGTGTGCTTTCCCAACCATGCTTCTCCTGCCTCCTTCACACATGCCTGTTTCCCACCTCTCCCCTCATTCCGCTATTGTGTGGCTGAGGTGCCATGCCGTTGATGGCTCATATTCACGGCTTGCCCAGGTTACCATAGTAAGTCGTTCTGTTGTGTCTGGTGGGTGGGCATGTTGTTTTGCATGTTGTATGTGATTTTGTGACGTGTGCATTGCCAGAGTTGTGAGTTGCATGGTTGTGGAGTTGAGGTGTGTGGGGTGTTCATTTGGGTCTTGCCAAGGGGCTGTGCATTTCCCTTTGTGCCATCCTGGGAGCGCAGGTTGAAGTTGGACTGTAGGAGGATGATTGAATCAAGCACACTGGCTGGGTATTTGGCGACGACATTGGTGGAGATTCCACGGTGTTCGGATGTTGCCTGCAAATTAATGTGAGACGTGTGCTTTCTGTTGCGGTGATTGTGTGCTGTGTCACCAGTGGGCACAGGTATGACATGTGTGCTGTGGATTGCCCCTAACACGTGCGTGCATCCAGCTATGGCGTATGGTCCTTGCTTGGTCTCCAGCGGAGCCTGCGCATTGTGTTGGACGTATAGGGACTGGGGTACCAAGCTGATGGTGATGTTCAGGTGTGATGGACTTGGATGTGGCTGGCTGTAAGACTCCTCTGACTCTGGCAGGTGTTGGTTGGGGGGTGCCAGAGGCCAACAGGTGCAGCACAGCAAGCAGCTTTGTGTGGGGTGGGATGTTGGTTGGATGCGTAGGTTGGTTGTTCTTTTTGGCCTGTAGTGGGCAATGACATTGTCAGGTGTTGGGTCTGTGAGGCTGGTGCGTTTCCTGGGGTCCACTGTCTTTGTCTGCGCTGCCTCTGTGGTGGTGTGGGGGGGGCCTTTTGGGAGTTGGGCTCCTGGGGGTGGTGGCGGTGGGTGTTGTGACTCTCTTGGGTGTCCGGCATGCATGTTCAGTGGCTCCATGGCATCTGTTGTTCTTCAGGTGTGGTTCTGGGCTGGGCTCGCTTTTGTGGTGCAGGCTGTGGTCCGACTTTGCCCCAGGTCTGAGCAGGTGTTAGTTTCCCGGTGCTAACGTGCCTTATCGCGTGTTTTGTGTTCGCTGATGTGGCTGTTCGTTGTGAATGTTGTGGAGTGGTGTTGCGGATTTTTGCTTGGGAACGCCTACTCTGCATCTCATTAGCGATAGTTGCAGGGGTCATCTGTGGCGATGTTTTTTGAGGATGCTATCGCAGGAACACTGGTGTTATCGGTTGTTAGCTTGTGAATGGGGTGGTACGTTTATGGCACATGTGGCTGCGTTAAGGTGCCGATTACTCGGCGATAGCCACTTGAGAATATGGCCTGTAATGTATTAATCTATAGCTGCAGAGAAACTCTTATTCTTGTGACATATAAGGAAACGCTGTTTTGTGGGTTGGGGGCTTAAAACAGTGTTGAACTTCTGCAATTTGGACATTTGGTTTTTCCATGCCATCTGTTCCTTTATGTATGTATAAACCTGCCGTTAAAATTCACCTGTGTCTGTGATTATTTTATTTAGCTTCCACACAATCACACCCTCGTTCTCTCAGTACCTCTTTCTTTAAACATGCAGCTAATAACGAGATGAGGCCTATTTCCCCTCTCTTTCACATGCTTTTGCTGCCACTGGAAAGGGACATGTGACTGGCCACATTAGTTCCAGTGCTTCATTGGTTCAAAACAAATACTTGCCTGCCATTTCCGCCACTGGCATGGTCCACTTTCCCCACTGACGCAGCCGTTAATTCATGAGACCCTCCGTATAATGTGATCAAATCTATACTTTGGTTGTGGCTGTCTTTAGGCACCTAATACAATCAGCCACAGCCAAAGTATGGTTTGGTCAGACTATATTGAGTTTCCAATGAATGCTTCATGTTTAGCGCTACGTTTTTTAATTACTAAGCTCCAGTTTATAACTCTGCCACAAGGTGGTAGGATGCGCTCATAACCGAACCAAATTCATGACTGCGGTTTACTTTAGCTCATTGATGATGGGAGGCTGCCGCCCGCAGGACAAGTATGAAGTGTCAATATGTAATGAAATAAATGTCGTTGGCGTCCACCGGCTCAGAATGCATAAATAGCGTATGTGCACAATACACCACAGCCAGCAAAAGGTGTCGAGATAATAAGCTACTGCATCTTATCTTTGGGTGTGTAGATACTGTGGATGGCAGCTTTGTACACAATTGGGTCCTTGCTGGAACTCTTTACACTCCATCAAGAACATGACTGCTATGAGTGGGTGGCCTTATGTATGACATGTATTTAATGCAGATCTACCACCTGCTGTTCTGATTAACAACCTAATGGTCGATTACTGAGCACCTAGAGTTACCACCTTGTGATGGTAAATGAATAATTTGAAATAATTCTGAATTCATTTTGGTTAGTTGATTTCTAAAATGTAAATTAAATATAACTTTTATAGCCGGCTATAATCTTGTTGGTGTGCCGGCCTCTGGAGTTGCCTCTGGGATTCCTTGTGATAAGGTACGAAATGGGGGCATTCAAATACCTCGGTATGTACATCTCTAGGAACGCTGGAGAATGTTGGGATAGCAATATTACACACTTACTCCATAAAATTTAGGGACATGTTCGAGCTCCCTCCCTATAAAATGATGGCTCATATTGCCCTCCTTAAAATGGTGGCACTGCCCCAAATGCTATATGTTTTACAAAACTAGGCTTTAAGATCCCCTTGCGATGGTTTGCAACCTTGCAGGCAAGGGTCAACAGCAATGTATGGGGAGGATTGAACCCAAGTATCTCCAACAAGAGGTGTATAGGATCCCCCTACAATGAGGGATTAGGGGCAGTCAACTTAAGGTTGTATTACTGGGCAGCCCAATTGAATGCAATCAATGATTGGATATTTTGGGACCAGTACGACTAAGGCATGGGACTCGAATGAGCCTTTTCATCAGGCAAACACCATGGTCTTGGCTGTATGAGGAGACCCTCTTTCAACTTGAATTTCTGGCTATTACGGTCATCCCTATCATCAGTTGGAAATAGGCACTGCAGTGGATGAGGTGGCATGGGGTACTCACCAAGGAAACACCATTGTGGATGGGTACATGGTTATCTGAGAGAGCAAGGCTCAAGGGTTTCAAGATGAAACAGCATTTACATTGCATGCGCTACAACGCATGTGATTACAACGCAAGCCATTACAACGCAAGTCTTTTCTACGACTTGCTGTAGGGGGCACACAGCTAAGGAATAGTATAATTTACTATTCCAACACCTTCCCTACTGTTGCACACGCTGGAGTTGGAATAGTATATTATACTTTTCCTAAGTGCAGCGAGCCCCCTACAGCAAGTTGTAGAAACAACTTGCGATGTAATGGCTTGCGTTGTAACAACGCCGTTGTTGTAACAACTGCGTTGTAATCCCATGCGTTGTAGCGCATGTGATGTAACATCGCATATTCGTTTCAATTATTGGGACAGACTGTGCATTTCTAAACTGGGAGACGTCTGGTAGACAGACCACATGGTGTCTTGTGAGCAACTAACAGGTGAATATAACCTGCATAGATCGCAGTTCTTCCTTTACTTACAACACCGCCATGTGTTGGCCATATATAAAGCCTGATTTTGACACTCCTGGAATACATCTCATCGGAGGTTAGACTCACTATGACTGCTATCGGGGGTAAGGGTATCTCATGCTTATATAAAGCTCTGGTGATAAATGTCCCAGGACTGCTGACTAGGCTGAGGGAAAAATGGAAGTTCGATCTGGGACCTCTTGGGGAGGGAAAAAAGACGGAGGCCAAAATGGTGGCCCAAGAACTGGTGATACAGGCTTGCTTGAGACTGAACCATTTCAAATACTTCCGTAGATTGTGGAGGATGGGCCGGGAAAGTGGACCCAACTGCCTCAGCTGTGGACAGTCAAGAGGGACCCTGATGCAAGTGGTGTGAGAATGCAAGATAATCTGGGAATATTGGGACTTGACCACTCCTGGAAGCAGTGATCGGACTCCAGAAAAACCAAGACCCAAAGCTAGGGCAATTCTGGGGGTGTTCCTGGGGTGGGACGGGAACAGAGGACAAAAGTTATTGATCAGGATAGGTTGCGTGCTGGCTAAATGAGATACAGCGGGCCAGTGAAGGTCTAGTGGTTCAGAGGGATGGACTATTGTTCACTGGCTGAGGAGGCGGTATATAGGTCCAGCGGCTGCCACACACTGGGGTCAGTGGAGTGAGTATTATGACATATCATGACCCTGCCAAAACGAGGGAGACCTCAACGGAAGAGATGCAAAACACTAAATCCAGGGCATGGTGATTGTGGAGGAGGCCCATGGCGGGTGGGTTGACAACACTCATCTTTCTATCCTAGCGATTACTGGAATTGGAAGGGTGTAGTGCATGAGAGGGATGTGACAAGTGTTGGTGAAGAAACATTATTGTTTTGTACATTTGGAAGTGTTGAAAATGTCTCAAAAGAACATGCACAGCAGTGTGCAGAAGTGCACAGTACACATCCAATGCATGGGATCCTTCTGAAATGAAAACCCTAGGAATTTGTTCTGAAAGGGTATGCTTCCAGTAGAATTCTGTATCAGACAGTGCATACTCTCCTCACCACCATTGTGCGAGGTTCCTCTCCCCAGCAGAGGGGATGACAGTAGCAGCATTCCAATCCTGGTAGATATGGCTCTGTGCTGTGTTTTCCTTCTTGTGTAGTACAGAGCATGAAACTAGTAAATCTGCCACTGCGAATATAATTTTTTGTTCACTTTCACATGAGTGGATGGTTCTAGATTGCCTTTTGTCTAAACTCGATTAGGCCAACAGCCTCTACCACGGATCAACTTTAACAACTATGAAAAGACAAGAAAGGATTTAGAACTCTGTGCCAGACAACTCTTACATATAAAGCCACAAGACCACATCTCCCTTGCCTTGAAAGCCCTGTATTGGTTACCGGTTACCAGAAGATCCACATTCAAGCTGCTTTGTATCACTCACAAAGCGATACATTGAACAGGACTGCTCTTCATCAGGAAACAAATCCCCAAATACATTCAACACAGGAACCTTCACTCTAGATTGGCACCTTGCCTCAAATCCCACCATACAAGAAAAAAAACATGGGGTGTACAGCCTTCTCAGTTCAGGCAGCCAAAATATGAAACTCTTTACCCCCAAACATAAGATCCACGGATGACTACCATATCTTCAGAAGCCTACTCAAGAGTTGGCTCTTTCTCACATAACCCCCATACTCAAACATAAATATACAGCACATACCTCTGTACATAAGCATTTATTTGGACTGTAGATGTGTACCTCCTGATGTGTATTGCTTTGTATAAACGTATATAACAAATATGTTTTTAAGTATAGTAGATATTTGTTAGTTCTGCTTAACGAATGAACATATTACTTATGGTTATATTATTCTATGTTTAACATGTATATAGGTGACTGCATAAATAAATACATCTTTTTAACATATCATAACTATTTTTCTACAATTGATTCACTATTGAATTTTTTTAAAATAAAAACAAATAAATTAACTTCAAATACAGCAACACTTGAAAGTCTGAGTTTATTAAATATAACCCAAATCTACATATATTACCTTCCTCATACACATGTACCTTCCATGGACTTATGAATCTTTATATGTATTACTTTGCTTCTAATTCAGCATCTCAAGTGCACTACCCCATATCTCACCCTATACCTCTTGCAATATATACTCTACCTCCACTCTGACTCATCTCAAACCTCATTCTACTACTTTCTCCACTGTACTACCCTATTTCTCTCTCTATACCTCTCTCAATATATCCTCTACCTCCAATCTCTTACTCATCCCAAACCCCAGTCTACTCATACTATGATCCCCAAAATAACCCTTTCTAGACTCTCACTTATTTCTCACCCTATATCTCTCTCAATATATCCTTTACCTCCACTCTCTCACTCATCACAAACCCCATTCTACTACTATAATCCCCAAAATAACCCTTTCTACTCTTTCCTCCTTTACTCCTCCTTGCATCATCTCATACCTCTTGTACTATTCAGATCTCCCAAACAAGCCTTTCTAAACCTTTTCCTCTGACTCTTCCCCCCTCAATCCCCTTTACTCATCAAAATCCTCCTCCTTCTGTCATGAGCTAAAAAAAGAAAGAAAATTCTAAATTCTTCCCTCTTCTATTCCTTCAGTAGCCTTTTCAATCCAAAGAACAGACTAACATGTCCACCACTCAAATAAATTTCATATTTCCCTATACTAATTCCCCACTAAACCAGTTTGAGTTCCGAAGAAGTGTGCTACCCGTCAAAAAACGCCTCAACACCTCATCAGGGGTAGGAAGCGCTATAGAAAATATAAATACAAACCCTTCTCCCTTCTATCCCTCCACTATCCTTTTTCGATACAAATACCAGACTAACATGTCCACTGCTCAAATTAATTTCATATCTTCCTATATTAATTCACCACTAACCCTTTTTGTGTTCCGGAACAGATTGCTACCTGCCGAAAAGCGCATCAACACCCCATCAGGGGTAGCAAGAGCTACATAATTGAAAACCCTTCCCTCTTCTATCCCTCCACTATCCTTTTCAATTCACATAACAGACTAACATGTCCACCGTTTAGATTAATTTCATAATTCCTTATACTAATTCACCACAAATCCTTTTAGGGTTCCAGAGTAGCATGCTACTCACTGAAAAAGTCCTTTGACGCCTCATCAGGGGTAGTAAGTGCTACATAAATGCAATTGCAATTACAATTTTGCATTGTCGCTGCGTTCATCCTGCACTTAATACCCCTGAGGAAGTGCCATAATTCATTGTGGAAAGGTTGCCAACACCTAGCAAATGAGAGGCAAGTGCCACCAGGGTGTCAAAAACAGAACATTACTAGGGACAGACTGAACATCAAAAACAGCTCAGGCAAAAATGTTCAAACCAACCCAACAGTGCAGGAGGCCATGGTTAGTATGTGTGTTTTAGATATTTATAAAGTGTGAACCTAGACGAAAGGCAGTAGGCTAGAATGTGACACGTTGGCCAAGGTTGGATCGTGGCAAATTATCCAGCTCTGGAAACATACCCAGACCTGCAACCCACCAGGAAACATCCAGAGTGTCAGAAGAGCCAATCCGGCCCGGCCTGTACATTAAACATTTTAAATGGGAAAATTGCCTCCAAGATAAATGGACCAAGCTTCTGAACGTGCCTTTCGGAACAGACTTATTCAGTTTGAGAAAAGGGATACTTTTATTGAAATAAAAAAGGCTCTTGAGGGCGTAACGTATTTAACTATTTGTGTGAGGCAATAAAAATTATATGAAGGGTAGTTTAACTGCTGTTAACGATTTTACCCATGCATCCAATCGATTGGTTCAACAGAGTTCATTCAATTATAGAGATAGAGCATTGACTAACTGTTGTATTCAAAACTTGTCACAAGATGGCAGCATTGCTTCACCCATAAACAGAGCCGAACCCATTTCAGTCCCACTCTATTTTCTACAATACAAGATACTTTACAGTAAAAAAAAATAAAAAGGATGTCGTTTTTGAGCGTTGGGCAAGTCGCTAAACAAGTAATTACGTAACCCACGTTCTTCTTCCTGTAATCAATTACAACAAATGCTGAACTTCAGTGACTTACTGTGGCTCTGGTGACTTCCTGGTGGTGTAAATGAGCTACAACACTGTCTACTGGCAAACGGGGCTGAAACTGAGATCATTTAGGGCCAGATGTAGGAAGCATTTTACTGGTCACAAACAATTTTCAACTGGTAAAATGCAGACTGCCATGTACTGAAGGCAAAAAGTGGCTCGGTAGCTTGTTACCGAATCGCATTTTTCCTTTGCAATGCGATATTAGGAAGGGGCGTGTTGTGGACGTTCCTTCCTAATACCGAATAGCACTGGTATGTATGAATATTTTGCGACTGGGAATGCTGTCGTAAAACAATTGCAGTTACCACCAGCTTCAAGTTGGTGGTAACTCATTTGCAAAGAGCCAGGGGTCCCCAAGGAGCCCCTTTACTTTGTGAATGTGGGCGCCAACATTTTTTAAGAGCAGGCAGTGGCCCACGGATCACTGCCTACTCCTAAAAAATCAAAAGGCAGCTTTTTATTTTTATTTTTGAAATGCTTCCCATTTTACTTTAAGAAAAAACGACAGAATTACAAAAATAAAATACTGCTCTATTTAAAAAGCAATCACAGACATGATGGTCTGCTGACTCCAGCAGGCCACCATCCCTGTGATTGTAGCCATTCACAACGAGTCGCAAATTGTGACCTCCCTCATGAATATTGATGAGGCAGGTTCATTTGCGAGCCACCGAATCGCTAACAGTGTCAAACCCACTGTTGTACATCGCAGTTTGCCTAATAGCGAATCGTTAAAATTCGCTATTAGGCAATCGCAAACACGCAATTTCGTACATCTGGCCCTTGGCGTGGGGCTCCAAGGGTGGAGATATTCCTTTTGAATGGCTTGAAACAGTACCTGCGGATTACAAGTTATTATCATGGGGCAGATTTTCTAATGCTTCAAGCAATGAAGTGCAGCAACCACATTTGCTACGCTGTGTTGTGGAAGGGGAAAAATACAGTGCGGAGCAGTGTTGGACTCAGAAAGAGTCAGTGTATGACAATTTTTTTGGGGTCTGTGGGCCGGGACTAGGGTTGCCACCTGGCCAGTCTTATATCGGCATGAACAGTATTTTAATGTTTTTACTGGTACAAAAATCAGAAAAATCACCTAAATCCGGTATTTTTTCCTCTTATCAGTATGTACTTTAAACGTTAAGTGTAAGAAGAAAACATTTTAAGATGTGTTATAAAGCTTCCCTAATGACCCGACTGATAATTAAAGTAAACAAATACAGAAAGGCCATGTTAAAAATGAATACATAATCTTACATAAGGTTGAACTCAGAATCATGTCGGGATCTTTGCAGAATTAAAAAATGTGAACAAATGGCCGGTATTTATCTCTGCAAATGTTGGGAATCCTACCTGTGACAGGAAAAAAAAAAGGACTGACACAATGGGCCTTACAAGCTGGGGCATCTGGCAGTGCCAGAATGCCAGGCTGCCCGACAGGCCAGTCCAACACTGCCACAGAGTCATAGCTATGAAGATTGGCTTTTGCTGCTGTCATCCCCTGCTCTGGCGCTCTAATTAATCTGCCTTGCGGGACGCACAGTCTGGCACCATGGTCGAAAGCTGACTGTGCCCTGACTAGCAACAGCTCTGTATTGAAAGCATACCTTTCCTATACAAATTCCTATGCCTAGACATGTTTCAGTAGGATCCCAAGCATTGAATGTGTGCTGTGCACTTCAACAAACATGCAATGCCTGGGTTTTTATAAAAATGTAAAACATTTCCCCTTGGTAACCACTGCCTAAAGGAGGCATTCATCATCATCATCATCAGTCTTTATTCGATTTCAAAAGAATCATAAATGCCACAAACATAAAAACAAGGGCACTATTGTTGCACCCACAATGATATCAGACACCAATAAATACATTAAAAAACTATTAAGAGAAACATTAAATAAATCGGTATGCTGATGAATAAATCTTAAAATAGTAAAAGAAGAAACACACTATCGGTTGCACATTCTAAATCACTAGACTAAAAGGCCAGGCTCGATGCACATAGGTGACCCAGGTCCCGTGTTCCCTTGCAGAGCTTCTGTGGTGAACTTGATCACTTTTCTCCGTAAGGACCATGCCCAACCCAGATATTTAGCTAGGGCCACTGAAACAATAGTTATTGAGCTAGTGCGCAGAATTCGAAATGCCACAGCACTGCTCCTGGTACCAAGTGTCTTACACAAGGGGGAAAGCCAAACACGTCTTGGGATAATAAATGCCGGACAGGCAAACAGGAAATGGGCAGTTGTTTCTGATTTTGCCCCGCATACAGGGCACGATTCTTCCAATTTCCTATCCCATCTCCCTGTCAGGGATCTAAGGGGTAGAGACCCAGCTCTAAACTGGAAATAGAGTTTCCTGTCCCCCGTGCTAGTAACCAAGTCCCAATATGATTCTAAAGCAGGGACAATTTTAGCCACAAGAAATTTAGCAGACATCCCTGTAGCTCTATTCAATACATGGAGATCTACTCTATCCCAGTATGCCGTTTTAAGAGAATTCTTTGATGGGAACAGGGCTGACATCGGATCATGCCATAGCGACTCCATACCCATTCCTTTCAATGTCTCATTTAGGCTCTTTAGCCATACAATTTTATGGAAAACATCAGTTTTTATAATGTCCATAAGACCGTTGGCATAGTGGGAAAGCTCAGGGGTAGTCCAGAGTCTCCGCGAGTATAAAACCGGTCGGAGCTTTGTAATGTCCAAAATGGACCTCCTGCCCAAGTCATGTCTAAGGGTGATCAATGGAGTGCTCTGGGGGAGACCAGTTATACTCCGAAGGAACTTGTTTTCAACACTATATAAGGGAGCTAGCTGGTCAAAACCCCAGAGCTCCGCCCCATATAGCGTAGAACTTAAAGCCTTAGCTTCATAGACTTGCAGTACTGGGCTTATTGGTTTTGTGAATGACTTGCTAAATTCCCTACTTAGGACACCGGTTAGTTGTTTAAATCGCAGGGTGGCCAATTCGATATGTTTGCGCCATTTGTTATCCTTTGATATTTGGATACCAAGGTAGGTGAAGTTGGTTACCATCTCCAAGGGTTGGCCATTCATAAATACCTTTTTACCTCGAAAGCTCGCATGGGGGTTAAAGGCCATGAATTTTGTTTTTGCCACATTAACCTCCAGACCGTAGTCAAGGCAAAAGGTGTCAAACAAGCACAAGGCCTTTTGGAGACCACTTGACGTTTTAGATACGATGAGCGTATCGTCTGCAAACATTAATATAGGGACTCCAGCCAGCCTCGGGGCATCAATGTTTGCAGAAAGCATAAGATCAACTATTCCATTAATATATAATGAGAAGAGCGTGGGTGCCATAGTACAACCTTGACGCACACCACGCTCAACCGGGAACTCAGGGGTAACCTCACCTGGCCCACCCCATTGGATCTTAGCATAGTTGGTCTCGTGCAGTCGCATAACCAAAGTCAGAATTTCGTGAGGGAGACCGAGCTCTTCCAAAACAGCCCACAGCCGGATATGGGGCACAAGATCAAAGGCAGCTCTCAAATCCACAAAAGCTGCGTAGAGGCTGCCTTTGCCCAGCGTCACCACCCGCCAGTGGAGTTGGACAAAGCGAAAGACCTGGTCCACTGTGCTGATTGATTTCCGGAAACCTGCTTGGAAGGGGGACAGAATGTTGCTGTCATCAATCCACTCCTGGATCTGGTTTAGGACCATCCTCCCAATCACCTTCTGTATAGAGTCTATCAGGCTGATTGGCCGGTAGTTACATGGAAGTGCCCTGTCGCCCTTCTTAAATACAGGGATTATGGCAGCCCCCCCCCATGATTTGGGAACAGGAGCACCTTTGGCCACAGCATTGGCCAGTAACGTAACATACTTGCTCCAACTGTCTTTATCTTGGAGGAAGACATCGGGAGGAACCCTATCTGGCCCAGGGGCACGGCCACTAGTGACAGAGCCCAGAGCCTTCAGAGCATCTTGGATACAAAAGGGACCTAGGGAGAAGGGAACGTAAATTGGAACCCAAGCAAAATTAAGCAGGGGACAACAGGCGTATTGGGGTTTAAAGTATTTGACCCACTCCACCTGGGAAACATAATTAGAAGGGCTATCAGGACGCGCACCACTACCCCACTTGATAATGTTCCAAAATGTCCGGGAGTCTTTGATACTGCATGCGCCTTTCAGATCGAGCCAGTGTTGTTCGTCCCAGTTCCTTTTGGCCGTTCTTACAGCTTTTTTGTATTGTGATCTAGCTAGGCGAACAGAATCATTGAGTCCACTAGAGAGAGCAGTAGCCAGGTTAGCCCTAGATTGCCTACAAGCGTCATCATACCACCCAAGACTCTTGGATGGGATCTTATTAGGTTTCTTCCTGGGCTTCATAAAATACGAGCCTATGTCATCAAACAGCTTGTCGTGGAGTTCGGTAATTGCTAAATAGCATGACTCTGAAGGCGGCATACCCTCGAGCTCCAATATGGCATAAGCTAATTTGCTGGCTATGTCAGCAGTGACCAAATGATTTAGCTTAAGCTCGCGCCACTTGAGTCTGCGCATGTCGTTTGTAGGGACAACTTCCGGCGGCCGTAGAACCGTGGCCTCAGCTACAAGACAATTACGGGTCCACCATTGATGAGTAACACAAATAGGGTTATGGTCACTTTCGGCTCTACCCTCGACCACCATATCTAGGACAAATCGCCACAGTTTCAAACTACATAGTACGTAGTCAATCCTACTGGAGTGGCGACCATTGTCGAATGTGTTAGCCCCAAGTTTGTCACCCAGCGTTCTTCCATTCAAAGCCCTCAGACCAAACTCGTAACAAAAGGCATTGACCTGTAATATTATCTGGGACCATCTTTTTATGGGGTTAAGGGCAAGCTCGGGTACTCCCCAGAGTTGGTCTTCCACAGGGTCAACGCCCCACCCAAATTCAGGATCCAAGAGTGGTTCGAAGGTGACGTTCAGATCACCAGCGACAAGCACTCCCCTCCCATCTGAGTGCTGGTCTATGAGGGAGGCCAGGTGTGCCAGAACCCGTGATCCCGACTTGTTAGGGCCTCTCATATACAGATTAAAGATATCCAGATCGCCCAAAGGGCCAAGTGATAGTCTGACTTGTTGGATATCGTCAGAATTAGTTGGGACTGCATTAGCTCCTAAAAATATGTCCTGACGAACCCAGGTTGTCAGGCCTCCCATCGGGCGTCCCTTGGGTCCCCGAACTGCAGGGACACAAAAATTCAAGAAGCCCTGCATAAACTGGGGTTCACAGGACCAGGTCTCCTGGAAGATACAAACGTCAAAGCCTCCAATAAAAGCTAACCATTCTGGAGATTCCATTTTTGACCTCAGGCCAGCAACATTCCAGGAGATCACTGATCCCCCGCCGCTCCATGGCCAGATACATAAGATGGGCTACCATAGATCTGGTCAAATCCCCTGTGAATTTCACCAACCGATTTGGGGGAAAATGTCTCAGTTACTTTAGACTCCCTGTTATCTACGAAGTGGGCTGGCTTTCCTCCCCCCTTTACCTTATCTATAGAGTTACTTGAGTTTAAAAAGATATTAGGGAGCAGTATCCTGGGCGCCGGTCAATCCAGAGCTAAAGAGTGGCGTGATACGTGAATTCCCCTGTTTGACTGTTCTACACTAGATCTCGCGGATGTATGGGCATTAAGATTATAAAAATACCTTAGATCTTGAACCCCGATTTTAGACTGAGCGTAAGCCAGTGGATGGTCACAGATATAGCGCACTATGCGTCTATCATCGAAGTTAATAATGATGGAGTCCCCAGGGACGTCTTTGGGTCTGGGACCCACCCAACTAACCCTTCTAGCAAAGAGGATCTTCCCATCCAGATGGTTCGGGATAGGTCTATTCCTATTTAGCCAGAATGTGACTTTGTTTTTGAGTTGTTGGTAAGATTCCGAAGTACCTTCTTCTAACTCAGGGACACCAATCAAAACAGCTACATATGGGGTGGATTCAGGACGAAGATGAATATGGGCTCTAGGCAATATACTAATTTTTTTCCCAGACTCCATATTACCTCCATTACTCACACTCTTTTTTCCGGTATTAATGTTGGGAATACTCATGGGATTATCCTTTTTGTGGCCAGCGCCTTGTTTGGGGGGATTATCCAAGGCCTTAGGGAGAACAACCTCGGAGATGACCTTTAGCGAAGCGTCAGAGTCAGGGGACAGAGATGGCAGGACTGGAGGAAGAAGATTTGTCCTGGAGGAGTTTTCTCTGTCCTTGGTAGTTAGTTTAATGACATTTTTCAGAGATCAGAAATTGTCTAAAACTGTTTGTACGAGTCGTTCTACTTTTTCATTAACAGTTTTTACCCTTTCCAGTAATGGCAATAATAGGGAGCGCACCAATTTCTCAATCTGGGAGATCAGATCACTGTTTTGGGGTGGGTCAGGAGACCTGATGGAGGTCTCAACCAGAGACAAGTGATCTTCAACCTGATCCCCACCCATCACAAGTGGGGGGATTATCGGGACATTAGGATGTTTCGCCTGTCTCCCTCCCTGGGTGATCCTATCTCTTTTCCTCTTGAGATTAGGGGGTTTAAGAGATTTTCTGCTAGCCCTTGTCTGGGGGTAGGTGGAAGCAGGTTTAAGGTTTTTAGAAAAACTATCAGTTATAGGGGCAGATTCGTCAGGAACGTCAGGCACATTGCCACTAGCCAATGGTATATTAGTGCTAACCCCAGTGGTCACCCACTGCACTGGATCACATGAGTCCTGCCTTACTGGGTTCATTGGAGATTTTACTTGAGCTAAAATTCCTAAAGATGAACGTCTAGCTTGGGTTAACTCTGAGGATAATCGACGCTCAGTGATGGCTAGCTCGTGTTCCAGGACTGAGACCGCTCTAGTAATAAAGTGGTCAAGTGTACCTGACACAGTGCCGCCCCCACCAGTGCGTTTCCCTCTTCCAGCCATCTTACACCAAAACACACAGGTGGAAATATAACTCACATCAAATAACAATGATATGGAAAAAAATAACAAAACAATAGCACAGTTTATAATAGATAAATTCGGCCTCTGTACTAATGGAAAGTAGTGGCCCAAAGAGTTGAATGGAATAGACGTGACGAGCACTTAGCTATTGTCCAACCAACCTGGATATACGCCTTAGCCTTGAGCGCAATGGCTCCGAAACAACGTTAGAGGGGTGGCCCAGTTCAGTCAGGGACGGCCAAGGACGGGCCCGCCCTTGGCCCGGGCTTCGCCCGGGCGCATCCCGCGCGGCGGGTCTCCACTCAAACCTTTATCCCTCCCCGGCGCTGCCTGGTGACGTCATTGGCAGGCGCCCGGGCGAGGGGATGATGGGAAATGTAGTTTGGCAGCAGCACGAGCGTATCGGAAACACCAGCACCACAGGTCTGTTCCAAAGCGCCGTTCCCCTCACGGCTAAATAAGCACCAAGCACCCTCTGGTAGTGGCACAAGATAAGGAAATGCGCGTCCCCAGGAGGCATTCGTTTTTGGTACAAAGACTGGTTTGGTTGCCTTAGTAGATTGTGCTTTGCGTTGAAACCAATAGATGTTTGCGCTGATACACCTGAGTAATGCCCCAGTAATGCCACCTTGAGGCAAAATAGCGCAATGCACTTTTTTCTTGATAAAATGAAAAAAAAAAAATTTGCACTGGAAAGGAAAGTACCAATGCATCCCTTTCAGTCTCTGTGCAATGGTACATAGGCTTAATAATGCAGGACCATAGTGCACATCACGAGTGTTACACAAATCGCGCTCAGTGCCAGGTTTTTCCACAGACCATTTTCTCCAGATCCCTCCATGAGGAAAATGTGCTTGCAAAACAGGGCAGCAAGCGAAATACCTTGGGAAAAAAGTCACAAAGATTGTTTATGCACATCATCTGCATTGCAGGGTGTAAAATTTGGAACTTGGTGCCCCATCATACCGCCTGGCAACTTTGGTAATACCATCTCCTAAATATACCAGTGGTAGCAGTCAGGGGCCGTTTTAACAGCACTATAGGCCCCCAGGCAAAGCAGTTTACTGGGTCCTGCCTATACACAGGAATAAAATGTTTAATGGAAATTAGTGTTACATTCTGGTCTGCATGGGGCCCCTGGGTAACTGCCCAGCACGCCCATGCGTTATGGCGGCACCGGTAGCAGTAGCTCTGGATGGTGGAGTCAATGGATACTTCAAGTGAATTCATTGAAGGTCAAAGAGGCAGAAACACATTTAGGGTTGTTAGCTCTTAGGAGAGGACAAGGACCCAAATGGTCCTTTGGAGCAGGGTCAGTCTTATTTCCATTTGGTTTCAATGGACAGACTAAGAACATTTGGATTCTGTTGGACTGTCCATTCCTGGCACACATACTGGCACGGGTCTCGAATATGAAGTCAGATATTTGGATTCTAAGGATATGTTCACTGAAACAGGAATGTAAATTAGTGTGACGTTTGCCGGCACAAGATTTATTATGGCTGTTTTTTTCTGTGGCATAGTGCAAAAAATACTATCTCTGCTGTGGAAAAAAAATCCGCCTTGCAGCCAGTGTTGTGGGCAATACACTTTTGTGATGGAATATTTTTTATAAGCTTGTAAATGTCTCAGAACCGTTTCTAAATACTGACGTATTTAGATAAAATGCTTGCAATATGCAATACTGATACACACAAAAATAAAATAATGCTGGCGCACCCTTCGGCTTTATGACTCGTCAGGCAAACCCTGCTGGAAAGTGTTGGCGTCCTCATTTTGTGACTTAAGAGCTGCCTGCATACCCTAAGGTTCTGCTAAAATGCCTGCTCGAAGTTGCTTAATGTCCTTCTCTCGCCTCCAACTTAGATAAATCTTTATTCACAAGGGCCTAATCTGCAGTCTTTGTTGGTAAAATGGGTTTTAACCAGTTGGAAAAAGAAAAGTTTGAAAACATCAAGGATACTTCAGGACCACTAGATCTGTGGAGATCTTCTGTCTGACACCGTAAGTCTAGGTCACTGCGGTCTGCTGTCCGTCCACAGCACTGGCCGTGGCAAGTACAGCCACAAGAGGCCTTTCTGTGGCAAGCGCCTGTCCTAACTTTTCAGATGAAGATGTTAATAGTTGCTGTCACTGTTGCCTTTGTCTGATAAATCAGGCAAAAAAGTGCAGAGTTTACCCACGATCTAGATACAGGCTGATATGACTCTCACACATAATGAGATGTACCTTAACATACACATGCATTCTCACACAACACCTGTGTACAATGCCGTGCAGATATACACCTCTGGAGGACCTCAATTGGAAGTGTCCACTACCCACAATCCAACATATGTAAGGTATACTGGCAAGGGCAGACCTTCCTAACACCCGAGGCTCATGCAGAGCCACTGGACAAACCCCACAATCCGCTGACATCTGTCCACACCCAGCAACTTCCTACAGCGCCAAGTGCACAGAACATATGTAAGTTATACTGGCAAGGGCAGACCTTCCTAACACCCGAGGCTCATGCAGAGCCACTGGACAAACCCCACAATCCGCTGACATCTGTCCACACCCAGCAACTTCCTACAGCGCCAAGAGCACAGAACATATGTAAGTTATACTGGCAAGGGCAGACCTTCCTAACACCCGAGGCTCATGCAGAGCCACTGGACAAACCCCACAATCCGCTGACATCTGTCCACATCCAGCAACTTCCTACAGCGCCAAGTGCACAGAACATATGTAAGTTATACTGGCAAGGGCAGACCTTCCTAACACCCGAGGCTCATGCAGAGCCACTGGACAAACCCCACAATCCGCTGACATCTGTCCACACCCAGCAACTTCCTACAGCGCCAAGTGCACAGAACATATGTAAGTTATACTGGCAAGGGCAGACCTTACTAACACCCGAGGCTCATGCAGAGCCACTGGACAAACCCCACAATCCGCTGACATCTGTCCACACCCAGCAATTTCCTACAGCGCCAAGTGCACAGAACATATGTAAGTTATACTGGCAAGGGCAGACCTTCCTAACACCCGAGGCTCATGCAGAGCCACTGGACAAACCCCACAATCCGCTGACATCTGTCCACACCCAGCAACTTCCTACAGCGCCAAGTGCACAGAACATATGTAAGGTATACTGGCAAGGGCAGACCTTCCTAACACCCACGGCTCATGCAGAGCCACTGGACAAACCCCACAATCCGCTGACATCTGTCCACACCCAGCGACTTCCTACAGCGCCAAGTGCACAGAACATATGTAAGTTATACTGGCAAGGGCAGACCTTCCTAACACCCGAGGCTCATGCAGAGCCACTGGACAAACTCCACAATCCGCTGACATCTGTCCACACCCAGCAACTTCCTACAGCGCCAAGTGCACAGAACATATGCAAGTTATACTGGCAAGGGCAGACCTTCCTAACACCCGAGGCTCATGCAGAGCCACTGGACAAACCCCACAATCCACTGACATCTGTCCACATCCAGCAACTTCCTACAGCGCCAAGTGCACAGAACATATGTAAGTTATACTGGCAAGGGCAGACCTTCCTAACACCCGAGGCTCATGCAGAGCCACTGGACAAACCCCACAATCCGCTAACATCTGTCCACATCCAGCAACTTCCTACAGCGCCAAGTGCACAGAACATATGTAAGTTATACTGGCAAGGGCAGACCTTCCTAACACCCGAGGCTCATGCAGAGCCACTGGACAAACCCCACAATCCGCTGACATCTGTCCACACCCAGCAACTTCCTACAGCGCCAAGTGCACAGAACAGATGTAAGGTATACTGGCAAGGGCAGACCTTCCTAACACCCGAGGCTCATGCAGAGCCACTGGACAAACCCCACAATCCGCTGACATCTGTCCACACCCAGAAACTTCCTACAGCGCCAAGTGCACAGAACATATGTAAGGTATACTGGCAAGGGCAGACCTTCCTAACACCCGCGGCTCATGCAGAGCCACTGGACAAACCCCACAATCCGCTGACATCTGTCCACACCCAGAAACTTCCTACAGCGCCAAGTGCACAGAACATATGTAAGGTATACTGGCAAGGGCAGACCTTCCTAACACCCGCGGCTCATGCAGAGCCACTGGACAAACCCCACAATCCGCTAACATCTGTCCACATCCAGCAACTTCCTACAGCGCCAAGTGCACAGAACATATGTAAGTTATACTGGCAAGGGCAGACCTTCCTAACACCCGAGGCTCATGCAGAGCCACTGGACAAACCCCACAATCCGCTGACATCTGTCCACATCCAGCAACTTCCTACAGCGCCAAGTGCACAGAACATATGTAAGTTATACTGGCAAGGGCAGACCTTCCTAACACCCGAGGCTCATGCAGAGCCACTGGACAAACCCCACAATCCGCTGACATCTGTCCACACCCAGCAACTTCCTACAGCGCCAAGTGCACAGAACATATGTAAGTTATACTGGCAAGGGCAGACCTTCCTAACACCCGAGGCTCATGCAGAGCCACTGGGCAAACCCCACAATCCGCTGACATCTGTCCACATCCAGCAACTTCCTACAGCGCCAAGGGCACAGAAAATCGAGGAACGTGTGCTATACAGGCGCTATGTAAGATAAGGACAATTAAAGGGTTTGAGACATCCTAAGAGTGACATTGAGTACGGGCTACCCTCACACAACACATGTCTGCATCTGCTTTGACGTGGCTGTGCTGTTTGGCTTCGGGAAAATGTATTCACCTGCCTCCTACACAAAAGTATAGAACAAAGTAAGGACCAGAAACAGAACCTTTCAAATCTTTACTAGAATGGCAGCTGCTCACACACGTCCGAAAGAGCAAAATAAAACAGTGTTGATAACAGTGGCAATAATTTACAAACTCACCCTGCAACAAGAATCAAAGTCAGAGAATTGCCTTATTCGAAATCCCGCAGAAAATGCACTGCTTAGCAGAGGGCATGTGAATGTGAACATTGCGATAAGTGTCGTTTTGTCTTTATCAGAATTATTCAACAAAATCGTTTATAAAATAAATGGGTTATTGAAAACTGGCACACTAGGCTTCTCGAGGCCTGTTTTGCCATTGGTCTTGTGATGCCAGAAGGGGCAAAATACTCTTCGAGGGGTGTTCCATAATGGATTGCTCCCCTCGGCTATGCGCTCCCCCTGAGCATTTGCGCATGCGTATCTGTTTGCGCAGGCGCGTATGCAGCCACAAAACTTTGAGCCTATAATTATCTGCTCCCCAGCGCACGAGTCTACGCGCATGCGCAGAAGCATTGCCCTGCGCAGATTTCAACGCACACGCGCGACATAAATCCTCCGTGACAGCTACCACAACCAATTGGATATCTTCCGCGTTACCCTCCCACCGCTCTCGAAACTTCTCGGTAAAAACTCAAAACTTCTCGTTCGTCGACACTGTCACTCCGTAAAAAGAATTAGATTTATATTGTAATGCGAATGCAAGGTGAGTTATATTTATTTTTGAATTCTTTTTCTGAATTGCGAGGAATCTAGGGCTGACCTGTAAGCAATAGGCAGATTGGAGCTGCAGGGGCTCTTAGACGGGGTGAAACAACGGCGAGGCCTCATTAACATGCAAATGGTCTTTTAAAGACCTGTGAAGTGCTCGGGTGCGGGATTCTTTTTCTGAATTAAGAGGAATCTAGGGCTCACCTGTAAGCAATAGGCAGATTGGAGCTGCAGGGGCTCCTAGACGGGGTGAAACAACGGCGAGGCCTCATTAACATGCAAATGGTCTTTTAAAGACCTGTGAAGTGCTCGGGTGCGGAATTCTTTTTCTGAATTAAGAGGAATCTAGGGCTCACCTGTAAGCAATGGGCTGACCTGTAAGCAATAGGCAGATTGGAGCTGCAGGGGCTCTTAGACGGGGTGAAACAACGGCGAGGCCTCATTAACATGCAAATGGTCTTTTAAAGACCTGTGAAGTGCTCGGGTGCGGGATTCTTTTTCTGAATTAAGAGGAATCTAGGGCTCACCTGTAAGCAATGGGCTGACCTGTAAGCAATAGGCAGATTGGAGCTGCAGGGGCTCCTAGACGGGGTGAAACAAGGGCGAGGCCTCATTAACATGCAAATGGTCTTTTAAAGACCTGTGAAGTGCTCGGGTGCGGCTGCTTTTTGGCCCGGGAAGGTGTCTCATCCTGGGCTCTGTCACACACGACAAGGGGGGGGGGGTGGGGGGCTGAAGCCCTTTTAGTCCAATGGGTGTTGCGCGCCTGGGTGATATATGGTTGGGTTTGAGCTTGTTTTTGGACATTGACAATGATGCTCATTTTGTTATCAGTGTGGGTTCAATTTTTGACAGTACTTTATTCTTATTTGTGTCAGGAGTAAATAACATTGCTGTAATTGTGTGTGCACAAGAGCAAGATGGGCACACAA
This sequence comes from Triturus cristatus, assembly GCF_964204655.1. Lineage (NCBI taxonomy): Eukaryota > Metazoa > Chordata > Amphibia > Caudata > Salamandridae > Triturus > Triturus cristatus. Next base: position 850,478,609 of record NC_140582.1, read on the forward strand.
ATGGTAAGCTCCTTCATGCAAGGGACATAATCCAGCACCCTCTGCTACTAAACGCTCGTTTTCAATCCCCATAACTTTTATTAAATCATGGGGGCAGATTTATTACGGATTTCTGCCCCTTTTACGCTGACGTTGCGTCACTTGCAACGGCGGCTTAAACCTGGCGTCACTTTGCGCTCTATTTATATTTTGTCGCACCTATGGACATGCGTCACGCTGTAAAGCCCTGCGCTACATTACACCTGCGTCATGTTTAATGTTTGCAGGGTGGGCCTTCCCTTGGAATAAGACTCGCAAAAGTGACGCACTGAAATCTATAAGATTTCACTGAGTTACTTTTCCGACGCTGCTGGGTCAAAACCATGCGCCTTCTTGAAGCAGGCTTAAGGCATGACGCTCCATGTTATGTATGTTCAGCCCCTGAGCATTTCTGGAGTTGCGTCGTGCTTGCGACACGACTCCAGCAATGCGCCGCCCTTATGCCATCTTAAACGTTATGCATCTGTTTATTCCTGCGCCATGATGCGCCGCATTGTAAATGCTGCTCATCATGTGTGGCGCAAGGGTAAACTTGCGTGAAGCATTTTTCCTGGCGCATCCTTGCTGTTTTTCAGGGATGCGCCAGGGAACATAAATCTGCCCCATGTTTTTGTACAGCGCACTACTCCCCCGTTAGTGTCTCAAGGCGTTTATGTTTTTTCTTTTTTTCGGGTGGTGCTCTGAGCATCTTCTTTTTTTATTATTCCTAGTGCAAGGTCTTTAGGTCCTTTCTGAATTTGTGTTGTTTTTTTTCCCGTGTATTTCTAGTTTTTTCCAAGTTTTTTCTGTGATGTAGGATAACGATCTTCTATTTTCTCTGGTCCTGTGTAAACTAGGGACGGTGGCTATTTCTATGTCAGTTGACCGGAGGTTTCTGTGGGCTTGGGGGATGATGGAGGTTTGGTCATTCAGCTGTTGTGGTTTTTTGTTATGGAGGCATTTGTAGTCATGTTTTCGCTCCTTGAAGGTTATTCTTCTTGCTATGGGCTGCCAGTGGATGTCATTCCGGTTTTGGCTAATGTGGTTTTGTTTAGAATTTTCGAGGAAGAGTCTGCCTCTGTGTTCTACACAGTCTGGAGTTATTGAATGAGTTTTTTTTTGTTTACCTGCTCAGAGATTGTTCCTGTAGTACATTCTTCTTTTGATGAGTGCATGTTTTAGTCTTTTTCAGTAGTCGGTTTTATCCATTTTAATTTTTTGCAAAGTATGCAGAGGTTTTTGACCCATGCTTAGGACAAGTTTTTAATCTGTCAATTTATTGTGAGTTTAGAGACGAGTATGGTGCTGTTTGCGTGTGTGCTTTTTTGTGTTGTGTGGTATTCTAAAGGCCGCTGGCCACCATGTGTTGTCCCATGCCTAGGGAGTGCAGCATTGTATTTTTACTTCTGTATTCTCTGTGTTGAGCTTCATCCAACGGTTGCTCTTCCAGGTTGCGATGGCTTTCATCCCCTCTTTGAAATAGCTTCTGGTGTTGTGAGCCTACTTGTTGAGTGGGAGGATGTGCTTGCTGTCATTGTTGTACGAGATTATTTTTAGTTTAATTTTTTTAGACAATGTTCGTTAAGGTGTATAGGTAGACGTTGAAGATTTTGTGCTTGATGGAGGTTTATTTTGGTACTCCGCATCTGATATTTTTTTTTTCTTACAGGAAGGGCATTATTTGTATTTTATGTCTTCTGCCTGAGAGAAAATATCGTATACAGTTGAATGCTTTTTCCTATATGCTGGCGTTCTTGATCCTGTTGACCAGTGAGCGGTTCATTATGGTTTTGAAGCCTGCTGATAGGTCCAGGAGGATGAGGTCTGCTGTGTGGCTTTTGGCTAGTAGCCTGCTTATGTCATTAGTGTCATTGATGAGGCTGTTTTCTTAACTGTTAGTGTGTAATCTGGATTGGTTGGTGTCTAGGATGTTTTTTTATCCTTTCAAATGTGCGTGCTGGGTGTTGACGGCATGATCGATGAATTTTTGCTGTTGAAAGAGAGCAGAAACATGGCCTGTAACTTTTTTTAATTTCTTGATTCTTTTTTAGGCTTGTTTTATTATGGATTTGACTTATGCGTTCTTCCAGTTCCCAGTGAATCTGACGGTCTGAAGGGAGCATGTTCATAGTTTTTTCAAAGTTTTGGTTCTATGGCAGTGTCGGCTCTGTGTAAAATGTGCGTCTGTCTGGGGTCACTAGGTGATCTGGACTGAATGCGCTTCATTGTCTTTTGTGTGTTTTCTGGAGAAGTCCCCCCAGGTGATTTAGAATTCCTATAGCCTGATGCCTGGGACATAATGTTTGTTTTCATGGGCTTCAAGTTTTCATGTTTTTTTTGTGTTTGGGACAAGTAGGCCCAACCCCCTACAGTATAAAACACTTTGTCTGCCAGTTTACATTTCTTCCTTATGTATCATTGAAAGGCATTGTTTGCAGTTAAGGTAATATTTGTGTCCATGTATTAATGCTGTTTAAACCTGTATTTATGGTTCATTAATGCAGCGTCTTTATAATTAGGGTTAGCTCTCTACGTAAATGCTATGAGCTCAAACTGCACAGACAGTGGTTCCACTATGAAAATGGATACACCCGTTTTAAATGTTTAGCAATATGAGGCTATGTGTAATGATTCCATATTGCGATGATTATATTCAAATATTTGCAGAAGTTTGAAAGCTTGATTGAGTATTCTTTGTTTTCTAAACAAAAATGTTTACAAAATAATCCCAAAATATTTCACTCAACTACTGCCAACCTTTAGGTACCATTTCTTTGCATCACATTTATTCAACTCTGTGGATGTATGCTAGTATCTCCCAAAAGTATTTGTGATAGAAAATCAATATAACCAGTTTTAATAACATTATGTGAAATATCAAAGTAAACAAGCTTTGTTAAATCCCTTAGGTCTTAAATTCTTTTTCAGCTTTTCGTTTTTTGTCAATTTGAGACTTGTTTTGGCATTATTTTTGTAAATCCTTATTTGTGTTGGAGCTGGTGGGCCTTCACCATTTTAACAAACATTTGCAAAAACAAACATTGTTTTTTGTCGCTAAAAGCACACATTCCCACTGTTGCTCCTGGCACTGAACAAAAAGACTGTGTAGATAAGCTCCTTGTGAAATAACAGAATGCTGTTACTCAAAGTAAATCTATCCGATAGACAGAATTGAATAAACGCCAAATGTCATATTTAACACCCGACTTCATTATAGGACTAATTATTTATTAAATTCTCAAAAGTCCCCCCCATGTCCTTGTATTAAGTGCAGATATACGGTTATCCAGAATTCACAAACTTTACTGAATTCGGCCAAGAAATAGTATTACTAGAAAATAACTGTTATCTGCATTGTAGCGTCAACAATATGCAGTTCTATATTCTTTTGTTCCCCGCCGCCCATTTTGCCTTTTGTTCCCCGTTCTCCTGGGTTCCCTTGTTCCTTCTGTGCCCCGCTGCCCATTTTTGCCTTCTGTGCCCCCTGTTGTGCCTGCTGGCCCCCCCCCTTGCCGCTCCCATTCCCGCCGCTTCATCCCCTGCGACCCCGCCCCCCTCCGTGCCCATTCGCTGCCCCCTGTCACCTGCCTCCCAGCTTGTCCTCCCTTCCATCTCCCCTTAAAGTGGTGGCCGCGCGCAGTGGGTGCGCTGCTGTAGCTCATAAGTCAATTACTTCTGCGCCCGTCCGTGCCTGTACCGCCCCCATCACCAGAACCCCTAGCACCCGCACCAGCCATAAAGACCGCCTCCGATACGACGCCAGCACCCTCATCACTCTCAACCCAGGACGGACCCTCACCTGCTGCATGGACACCTTGAGGTGCACCCATGGTCCCTTTGCCTGCCGGAACTGCAGCTTCTCCTGCATCTAAGACGCAGAGACACCCGCCACGACAGAACACAACCAGCTCTGATGCATCCTGATCAACACTCGCTCCGCATACAAACACGCCATCGATCTCTGTGACCTAGTCAAAACTGCATCACCAGACGTTGCCTTCCTGACCGAGAACTGGATGAATGAAGCTTCCTCCCCAGACATCGCCATTGCCAGCCCCTATGTATACACGATCGCCCGCAGAGACCGCACCAACGGAGTTTGAGGAGGAATCACCATCCTCCACAAGAAGACCATCAGGGAATCAACAAACACAGACTACAATTTCAGCAGTGCCGAACACATGTACTTCCATATCCACACGGACCCCAACAGCACCCTAAGAGGCACCCTCGTCTACAGACCGCGTGGACCCCGACTTCAATTCTGTGTCTACATTGCCGACTTAATCATTACACATGCACTGACCTCCACTGACTACATACTCTTTGGAGACCTCATCTTCCATCTGTAGAACAACAACAACATCAACTCCTACACCCTGATACACAACCTCGCCTAACTCGGACTGGGACAGGTCATCACGATGCCGACCCACATGGCTGGACACACGCTCAACGCCATCTTCTCCTCAAGCCCCCACGTCTCCTTCAGCCACGTCTCCGAACCCACCTGTATTAACCACCACTGTATCTGCTTCACCTTCCGGAAACACGTCGCACATCACCGCACCCTAAACACCCTCGTCGCTGCTGGGGCAAAACCAGCAAAGTACAACTACAGACAAACCTGGCACTCAACCCACCGACCAACCCCGACTATGGTGCGCGCACCCTTATACGAGTGATGGACGACTGCTCTATTACCTTTTCCCCGCTGAAAAAATAAACCCTCAGATACACCAGCAAGAGAGCCAACTGGTTCACCCCAGAACTCCTAGTGTCTAAATGCACCTGTTGGAAGTTGGAGAACATATGGCACATCGAGAATTAGCCGGGCACCTGTGCAACCCACAAAGACGCCATCTGCAACCACCACCACCTCATCAGGCCCGCCAAGAGGACTTCCTTCAAAGACCGCCGCTACAACTACGCACACAAAAGCAAGTTGCTCTTCAACGTCGTGAAGGAACTCTCCAACCCCTGCTCCAACGTCAATGACATCCTGCCGTCACAAGCCCTGTACGACTCCCTCTCCACCTTCGTCCACCGCAAGATCGCCAACATCCACGACAGCTTCAATCCCCTGTCGACCCTAACAGGCCCCAGCACGCTGGACCCACCATACCCCACTTACCATGACCCCCTGACAACCTTGCCCAACGTGAGCAGCGAAGACACAAATGGGTACAATCCACTCTGTCTCGCCGTCTTGCCCTTTTCCACACCACATCTTCAACAAATCCATCAGCTCCATTGTACCCCACCTGCGCAACATCATCGACCTCTCCTTCGACACCGCCACCTTCCCTGACAGCTGGAAACACGGCCAGATCAATGCTCTACTCAAGAAACCCAAGGCGTACCCGATCGAACTCAAAAGTTTTCTGGCCCATATCCCTACTTCCGTTCCCAGCAAATGTCATCGACAGGATAGTCAACATCCATCTCACCTGCTACCTTCAAGACAACTGCATCCTCGACCCCCCCCCCCGTCATGATTCTGCAGCAACCACAGCACTGAGACTGCCCTCATCGCTGCCACAGATGACATCATGTTCCTACTGTTCATTGGCGAGTTGGCTGCCCTTATCCTTCTGCATTTCTCCGCCGCCTTCGACACCGTCTGCCACCACACACTACGCACACGACTCCACGAAGCAGGGATTCGAGACAAGTCCCTGCACTGGACCTTCTCCTTCCTCTCCGGCAAAACCCAGAGAGTGCTCCTCCCCCCATTCCGGTTTGAAGCCTCCGAGATCATCTTCTGTGTCCCACAGGCATTCTCCCTCAGCCCGACGCTTTTCAGCGTCTACACGGCGCCTCTTGAATGCATTGGCCGACATCACGACCTCAACATAATCTCCTACGCCGACCACACACAACTGAGCCTCTCCCTCACCAAGCACTCCCTCACCGCCAAATCCAACCTCCACCATGGATTGAAGTCCGTTGCCGACTGGATGTAGGACAGTCGCCTTAAGCTGAACACTGACAACACGGAGATTCTCTTCTTTGGGCCCAACCCCTCTGCATGTGATGACTCCTGGTGGCCCGCGTCGCTGGGCACAACCCCCCGCACCCAAGTACCACGCACGCAACCCAGGAGTCATCCTCTACTCGAAATGAACCATGACCAAACCATTCAACGCTGTCTCCTACACCTGCTTCAACACCCTCCGTATGCTCTGCAAGATCTACAGATGGATTCCGACAGACACAAGGAAAACAGTCACCCATGCCCTAGTCAGCAGCAGACTCGACTACGGAAACGCCCTCTACGCCGGACCCCCGACCAAGCTCATCAACATACTGCCAAGATTCCCGAATGCCTCTGCCCGCCTTATTTTCGACGTCCCGCGACCACACTACCCCCCCACCTAAGGAACCTGCATTGGCTCCCTGTCGCCAAAAAAATCTCCTTCAAGCTCCTGATCCACGCACACAAGGCACTCCACAACACCGGCCCAGCCTATCTCAACAGTCGACTCTCCTTCTACGTACCCAACAGGAAACTCCGCTCCGCAGACCTCTCCCTGGACACCGTTCCACGCATCCGTATAACCACAGCCGGAGCCAGATCATTCTCCCACTGCGCCGCCAAGACCTGTAACTCCCTCCCACTCAACCTACAACAAATTGAAGATTTTCTAACCTGCATGTGACAACTTAATAACTGGTTGTTCGACCATTGGCAACAGCACCCCCACCACCCTCTCTCCACCCTCCGTGCCTTGAAACCTTTTTTGGTATGTATTGCGCTTTACAAATTATTGGATTTTTTGTTTTGCTCATGCCAAAATCACACTGTTAGCAATTTCTTTTTCACTCAACCACTATTTTCTTAACCCTTCAATAACTTTTTATGTCTGCTATAGTAATGAGTACATTTTCAAGCTTTCCTAGTATGGTAAAAGCTTAGATCAGAGTTTGTGAAAACCCTTAAAACATGCAAGTTAATAGGTTTGCACAGACTCAAAATTGCATTCAAACCCCAGAACTATTGCTTACCATTAACTTCAGCCTCAGTATGTAGTTCTCCGGAAACATGACTACACAAGTCGATTGCTAGTATTCAAACCCTACTATGGTTGTAGCTCTGGCATCATCAGAGAGGCTATTTAAGAGATTTTACTTACTGAGATTGTTGCTACGATTTCCCACCGCATTACATGGCACAAAAGGGACAAGTTGATTTTGTTACACGACAATTGGATTTATTAAGCAACCTGCCCCATGGACAATTAGATATTTTATTTGATTCCATACCCCTCTTCCTATGTGAGAAGGGTCAGGTGGATGTTGTCATTGGTTGTGTGGGTTTCAGGTTCTTTTGTCGTCTTTGTTCTCTACATTTTCTTACAGCATTTTCAGCTTGATTTTGAAGAAGCAGTTGACTTTCTTGGCGCGGTTTTGGGAGTGATGGACGTCTGATTTTTCCCTATTTTGTTTTTCAAATTCCTGTCTGTTGGCGAAGACTTCCTTTGACTTTCGGTCGTTGAAGAGGATTATGTCAGGGATGAATTTTTTCTTTGTATATTTAAGAATTTGTTGCTTCGGTGTTGTGCTCTGATAGCTTCATTTTATGTGGGTGTCGAAATGGTGTTTTCCTCTCTTATTCCCCTGTCTTTGGCATTAGCTGATTCCTCTTTATCCCTTTTGAACCTTATTTTTTTTTTTTTTTGTCTCTTTGTCTTCTGCATGGGGCGAGGTTGTTGGCACATTTGGTGATCCATTTCTAGAGTTTTCTTTCCGCTATATTTATATCTGTTGTAGTTGGTTGAGGAGTTTAGGTGTTCTTCGTCCACTTTCTAACTGCTTCAGCTTCTGGTTCGCAATGTGTTTTTTGACAGTGATTAGATATGTGCATTACTGTCCATTTGCCTTTTTTAGTTCTAAAGTAGTATTTTACGCATGATTACATTTTGATATGTCTATACTTTGTTTTGGGCGTTATTTCAATAATGATTGAAAAACCTAAAACTGTTATTATGCTTTGCACGGACAAATTTTATGAGGTAGACATTTTTTTTTCCAATTTTTTTCGATTCTTTAAATATTTTTATTTTGTGAGTTTTTAAAAAAAATATTTACATACACTAATATTGGTACTCTACTACCCCCTAAACTTTATGTTGTTTAGGTGTCCAGTAATTAACTTAATACCAATTCTTCAGTCGTCTGCCTTGCTACATTTTTTTGACTTTATTATTTTTTTTAGTATTCAAATACTTTGTAAATTCAAACCATAAACGTTGCAAACGTCGGACCTAACGTAACACTTTACTTTATAATAAATTGTAAAATTTGTTGCCCATCATGATTAAACCATATATTTTCCTCTTTTTGAAACTAATTTAAAATGTTACTAACACAAATTTTTTTTAAAAAAAATTGCATTTTGGTACACTTGTGTTAATCATCCCAAATTTATTTATAACATTAATTCAAACGTATACATTACATGAAACATACACAATACCGCATTTCCCTTAAATTTTAAAAATGCAAGTCAATCAGAAGCAGACAATCGTATCTTTTAGTGTTAAATCACATAGGAATGTACTATCAATTTAATTCAATATTTTTAATACAAAATGAGAGTATGCAACGTTAAGTTGATAGGCCATGAAAAGTGCAAATACCACATCGATGAAAGCCTATTATTCAAATCCATGCCGAGAAGTCCGGGATGTGCAGTTTGTTGGTAGATACTGCTACAAGTTTTACGAGATAATGCTATGGTGTTCATGCGTGTATGCTTATTGGACTAAAAGTGTGAAACCTCTGTGCGCATTATGAATTGAGGTTATAATTATAGATCTAATAACAGAATATTGTGCAGGTTAATATGAGTCTACAATAAAAGCTAGCCAATCAGCATATTTTACATTGTGCAAAAGCATATTCATCTAATTTTTGTTTACAAGAAAAAGTGCTTGGGGGGATATGGTAACAATGGTATAAGCATACCAATGTACTTCATTCTGTGTATGCATGTATCCTGAGTTCACTTAATGTGCTAAAACTCTGCAAATACAATTGAATTGACTTTTCATTGGGACATGGTTTAAAGGGATATGCATCAACTTTATTCTGTTTCCCTAGCATCTGTCAATGCATAGCGAAACACCACATAAATTACTGTAAAGAAACCTTTTTATTATTAAATTGGTAACATCGTTACATTTTAATATACAACACATCTAACATATTTTTGAGGAATTCCCAATTTCTGTGGTTAGACTCGCAAGCCAAAGACTATGCAATGGGTAGATCTTTTATATAATATACTCTATTGTGCAATTTTATGCACAATAAATGGGGTATGTCGATATAACCACAGGTTTTCTGAGCTAAGGTAAGCGTGTTAATGCTTTTTAGCTAATTGCATAGAAATTTCTAAACCTATGTGACCACACATAAACGAAGTTTCAATGATATCTGTCTTGACGGGTTAATCAGCGTCTTACGACCATTTTTTTATTGCTGTCTGTTCAGGCATGTATTTCTATTGCCGCCTTTTTGTATCCCCCCCCCCCCCCCCAAACACCAAGAATGTCATAGCCTTTACACCACCCATGGTTTAAAAAATGCCCAGGAACTGTACTATTCTAATGTTTTGCATTGTCTTTCATGCTTACAATTAATCCATCATTGTTTTTCTACAGTTCATGACTCATTGCTTCTTTAACTGTTTTCTTAACAAACTTCGTCTCTGTCTTGACATAGTAGTATTGATTGCACATTTGTATACCCACCAGTCTTCTAACAAATATTTTTGTCATTTCTGCTTAGTGCAGTACTCTTTTGATAGGCCCATAGTTCTATGACTTCCACTCCTTGCCTGGCAGCATACCATTTTTTTTATCACATTTTTTATGGTGACTTTCAGCGTATTTTACACTTTTTCCGAATTTTTTTTGGGACTTATTCACTCTTCTATTATTTTCTTTTAATCTTACTCCCTATTTTGAAAACTTCAGGACTATTCAGGAGCTTTCATTCATACCCTCAATAAACTTCATCATCCTGTCCTTTTTGAGTAGTTATCGGTTTGGCTTGGGTTATGTATATTTTAAGACACCAGTCATGACTAAATTTATTACAACTATCTATCACGTTTTGCTGTCACCTTCTTCTGTCGTACAACCATAACATGTCTTTATGAAACAAGACGTATGGTTTTTTGAACTACTTCCAACCAAGTTCTAATCATTTGCACAATTTTATTAACAACGCACACACTACTATAGAGATATATCAGTTTGCAACCTCACAATGGGGTACCTTAGGATGTTAGGTTGCATGTCCTCCGCCGTGTGTCCGGTAGCAACCGCCAGACCGGTGGTGGACATCTGCCCGCGATCGAAGCCCTGAACAACGCCCGTCAGATTAGCATTGTGCTTGTGACCGCAGTGGTGTGCTTTCCATCCTGCAATTTTTCTGGCGGTTGCAGTCCGCCCTCTTGCCTGGCGTGTGGAGCTGTACAGGTACAATTGTCGTGGATCAGGGCCAAGCACCGCCGGCACGATTATGATGGCGGCGGGAGCCAGCTATCCGCGGCGGTGCTCCCGCCATGTAAACTAATGCGGAGAATGTCTCGGGGGTCCATTGGGGACACCAACTGTGTTGGGCTGGTGTTTTGGTTTACTGTGGTGGTACCCATTTACTAACCTACATGTCCCTGTTCCAAGGTGTCATGCATTGTCCAGTGCCTGCAACACAGTGCACGGACATGCTTGTTTGGTCATTGGTCCGGTGCTGCTGCCAGCACCTCCCGCCATAATGTTAACCGCCGCTATCCGACCGCCGCCTGGGGATTTCCACTGCGGACCCTAATAATTACACCAGCGGTTTTCCCGCTGTAGTGACGGGAGGTGTTTTACAGCTACCATTGCGCTTGTTTGCTTTTCCGCCACTCATCCTAATGGGCCAACAAGTTTGCTTGCATTGTTCTTATTTATTCAGAACTGACAATCGATGGTCGCTCGCGGGACACACCATACCCGTTTAAGTTAAATTACATTTTGATCCACATCATATTCGCTTCATATATACTTCATGGATACTTATTGAATGTATTTGTAAAATTAAATATTTGTGTTTATTGTTTTTATTACAGGTTTTGAGTATTTTATGTGAATGTGCTGTAAAGTTAATTCTACATTTTTTATATCTTAAATATAATTTACCTTTTTTTAATTTGTTTTTTATATCTTGTTTTTTGCTTTTTTATAAGTCGTAAAAACTTGTTACAAGTGGAATAATATTACTAATTTAATTTTTACATTAAAAATTATTGTATTCAGTATATAATTATTACACTTTTTTTTACGTACCAAGTTTCAGCTGTACCATTCTGTATAAGAAATTTTTGGCAATTACTGTACTACACTACATTTACTGATTTTATCTGAAATTAATACCAAATATGTTATAAGATTCATGGTGATATCACCTTTTTAACTTTACATTTATTCGGCATTTTTATATAAATATAAGCTGTTTATTAAAATAGAATTTCTTTTATATATGTAAAATCAATATTTGTTCTTGCGTTTAATAATATCTCATTTTGTTACGTGTTTATTAAAAAACAAAATTTCAAGTGTTATTTTTCCATGTCTTGTGTCTGGCAGACATATGGCTTACAAAGCAAATTAAATAGTAACAATTTTATGAATGAGTATTTTTTTTTTTTTATTGAAATTGATAATAAATTAAATATTAATTTTTATTGTTTCACATTTAAAAAAGATCGTCCCTCTTTTGGGTATCTATTGCAAATTTTTATGATTGATATATTAATTGCATTAATTTAAAAGTCATGTTTTTAATTTGAATATTTTTTTACTTTATTGTTAATACTGTTCCTTTTAGGTACTTAATTTACTCCTATTGAATTTGAAATGTTTAGTTATTGCATATTAATTATATGCAAATTAATAATGATTACTTTTTAATGAATTTTTGTGTTTATAGCGTTTAAGTTTTGTACGTTATTCCTTACATTTTATTAAGATCTGTTTACAAAATGAGAATAATTAATTTATTTCAAATGTATTACGCATATTGTCTCGTTAATTATTTTTGGTTGGTTCATGTTTTTAAATTTGGAAATTCCGGTATTTTATTTAATAAGATTAATCGCTCAGAAATCATAATAACTTAGTGAAAAATGAAAATTGAAATATTCACATTTTAATGTATGTGTCGCTTTTATCGTTTGTAGGGTTAAGATTTAGAATTTAGTCATGTTTATTTTCAGAACATTTTCTTCATCGTTTATATTCAACATTTATTGATATTTAATTAGCACAAATATTTTTAGTGGTTTTGGTGTCTGTTTTACATAGCTCATTAGGTGTTGGGTCATTTTATTAGAACTTTTTTCAATTCGTTTTTTAAAACTTTTATTTTTTAAATATTAACTTTTTAAGAATTAACAAAATACTACATTTTAAAAGTATAACTTAATATGTGTTATTTTGTTGGTAAAGGTTTTAAGTTTGTTAAGATTATCTCTTTTCATTTTTTTCCATGATTTATATTTTTTAACTATAGTTAATATGTAGTTTAACTAATATGTTTGCTTTTCAATTTAAATCTGTCAGGTCAATCTTTTGGTGTTATAGGTTATGACATTTAAAAACTACATGTCGGTAATACAATCATTTTTTTAGACTTCATTTATTTCACATAAAATAAATACTATTTGGAAATTATTTTTCTTAAATGTAATATCTGTGGCTATGCGTAATTTGCAGTAGCCATAATAATGTTTTATTTTAATTTGGTATATTAAATATATTTGCTTTTTATTTTTTACTGTTTTTATATATTGTTGCTTTTTTATAAAAACAATGTCTTGAGTTTTTTTTTTTTTTTGGGTTACAAATTTTAAAAATAACTCTATTGACAATATACATTTTTACCCAACAGCAATCCTATAGTATCACGACTTTTGCACTGTTTGGAGTACGATTACTAAAATTTACACCTCGACTATCCAACACTTTCCATGCATTTGCGCTCACTTTAGTGTTAATATTTATTTTAAGTACTCTATATTTTCATTTTTCCATACTTTGTAACAACCGGGAGTGCTAATAGTTCATTGTATGCCTCCTGTAGCCAAAAATAACACTTTTGTTACACTTATGTGCCGATTCTTGTCTGTGTGGTAAAGCACTTGGATCTAGTTGGATCCGGAGTGATTGTTGACCGACCTGGACACCTACAGTTTTACCGAGTGAGTACGATGAGCATGTATGCTGTTGGACTTGGTTCGTTCACACTCCCATAGAAGTCAATGTGATCCAGTTGTACGATGCGTATATGCTCACCCATTGACTGAATGGGTAAGTCTTAAAAAAGTGTGCACCCTGCACTGTGTGCGCGTCAGTGCCATACGCGCCATACATGCCTGTGTGTGGGAGACCCATTTGTATCACCCTGTGTGTGAGTCGGATTGCTGCTGGTGTCAGACTCCAAGAACTTTGGCAAGCCGGATGCTTACACTCGGTTTATCACTTTTATTCGAGCATCTTACTCGTTAGTTTGAGAATTGTCTACATTGCGGGCGTCGTTTAAATTGAAATATATTTGGACGTTCCGAGTCACAGCGTGCAACGAGAAATTTGGATAATTAGTGCATCTTCGGATCGTACTTTGTTGCCCACACCCGTGTACGGATGGGTTTTAAAAGATGCAGCTTAATCTAAATATCGGACTGCCGAACCAGATTCGTTTCTCTTCTGACCGTGATCAGAATCTGCCCCTTATTGCAGTTGCAAGATGTAATTTTCCCCATAGCTATACAACACTTTACATATCGTTGCACTAGCTGAATGGGGATTAGTAAATTATTCCCTTCCACTTTTTAACACTATGCTTATTGTTGCACTGACTGAAGTTTGAATTTTAAATGTTATACATCCACTATCCAACACTTTCCCTACTGTTGCACTCTCTGCATTTGGTATAATTATTTTTTATCTGTCCGCTATCCATCAATTTACCTATTGTTGCACTAATCGTGTTGGGAACAGTAAGATTTACCCCTCCTTTATCAAACACGTTGCCTATTTTAGCATTAATTGCATTTCGAATACTCCCTTTTACATGGCCAATGTTTAACAATTGCCCTAATGTTACACACACCAGAGTAAGCGTTGTATATTTTACATGACTGATATCCAACACATTCACTATCGTTGCACTCACTGAAGTGTCATTTAGTGGTAGATTTTTTATTACGGAACCATTTTATATTCTACATATTGTCTTGTATGTTACATTTTTATTGTCCATTTTGCTGCAACAGGGATGCATCATATAATTCCACCATGTTCACTACTCTTTTGCTATTGTTGTTTTGCTCTATTAAACATGTGTCCTTCTTTCGCATTATAACACTGCATAAAGTGGCTCACGTTTTTTCCTTGTAGAATATTTCCTTATGTCTAGTCACTTATGTTTTAGTTTACCCTTTTTTCAAAGCAGGTCTCTTTTCTATCGAAGGCGGACAGGGCTTCAGAAGTTACTCATAACAAATCAGTAGTTTTGAGTTATTATAATCCAAAAATATAATACCAATTTTTTGGACAAACATACTTATTCTGACATCTTACGGTAACTTATGGATATCACAAAGTACACTGGTTTTCGCTTGCACATAAAATTCAGTTACAGGTGAGAATTTTAAAATCATTTTGACGCTTATGTTTCCTTTACAACGTTGTGAGACTGGAAAAACTTATGTTATTAACCAACATAGTCATTTGAGGAAAAAAAAATATTTTATGTCTACTTTTAATTACTTCGGCACATTTAATACAGTATTACTCTTCAATTATCCTTTACATTTTCATTATCACATACACAACATTTTATTTTCTCTTGATCTATCATTTCCTGTTTCTGATATGTGTGCGCAGAATTACAATTATCCATTGATTATGATTATTATAATGTAAACTTTCAGTTAATAATCTAGCCCATACTTTTTATTAGATATTCTTCTGAACTAGCAAAGTTTGTTTTCATCAACGCTATTACTTAATAGAAAAGTTTACATACAAGATTTTTGTCCTACATTATTTAATACTTACTCTGTTTTATCAACTTCCCGACTTGTGTAATCCCTCATGCAAGCAGTGGTTACAACTCATTTAAATAATTAACATTTTAATATGAATGCATGACCAATCTGCTCTTTCAACTTATCTCTTTATTAGGGGTTTGGCACTCTTGTAGTGCCAATCAACGCTTGCGCAGTGACACCTCAGTAATAATAATAAAAACATGTTTTCATGTTTGTTTAGATTGTGTTCCCGCTGTCCTCAATTTTAATGCTATTATGATAAACTTACCAGGGAACTCATTTTGCACCAACAAATCACTTTACAACTGGGACAGACACATAAACACAAACTGCATTTCTTCCTGTGCTTGGACTGGGGTTACCATATTCACGCTGTGCATGCACCGCCAAGAAGAATTGTAAAACAGGGTAACTTTTAACACAATTTTACCTTATTAACTTCTATATTTCTCATTGAGGCCTCCCCACAATAAAAGTATATAATTCTGTAAACTCGTCATATGCATGTATCAGCATTATTGGGACTGTATGCATATTCACTCACAATACTATTGCAGGAAGTCCGATTGTTCGTTAATCCACATAGGTTGCATTTCTCCTTTGCTGGTTTTATCAAAACATTTATAACAATGTTTTCGAATTGCATATTCTTTGGGTCATGAAATACACCATCCTATGCCCTAGTCTAAAATACCTAATAAGTGCCTATGAAACCTGTTTTAATATATCAATGTTGATGCTTTGGAAAAACCATTGCCACTGCTTCGCTAAAGATAACGCCTGATTCTCAACATATTGTTATTTTATAGTAGGAAGAGACATGTGGCTCGTGGCATTAACATGCCAATGCCTCATTGTAAGGTGGCCCCACTGTTAGAGGTATTGCAATGTGACTTCACTACAAGGTTCTTAAACGTTATGAAGTTCAAAGTGCATGACTTACATGAACCTATGTGCATGCACACATTTTGCCACCTGTTATGCCCCCCAGATTGCATACACATGTATTGAAGGCAGAGAGGTGCTCTGCACTTCACCTTTGCTTTCCTCTCCAACATGTTCTTCATTGCGCTTCAACTCACATGTAAAACCTTACTTAGAAGAAAATCTTAATATTCTTGTAGTAACCTTTGCTGTTTAGCCCGGTCATATTGCGTGATCTCACTGCTGATCCTATGTTAGGCTTTTCCATTGCAGATCTCAAAAAAACACTGGTGAACTGATTCACCAAACTAATTTAAAACAAAATTCTCAAGTTCCTACTTTGACTATTCACTGAAGGCATTTAGTAGGATTAAATTTTAGATTTTATATCAATACTGTGCCATATTAATTTTGGAAGTTGTCAAAGGCCTTTAGTAATCTTAAAATGAGGATTTTTTCGAAAGTTTGACTTAAGACATACTTAAAATAGAATTAAGATAAAATCCTAACGTTACTATAAGTAGATGTCCTTTTTTTGATACCAACATTTTTTATGGGTGGTTTTGTCGTAAGTTACTTCTGAGATTTGGGACCAGATTTGCTAGACTTGCCAAGTTTTGAATAGGCGTTCGCAACACCTATGTTTTGTTTGCTACATCAGCCAACGCCACTTATTCACTACTTTGGCGGTCGGTCAAATACCAAACCTGTAACAGGCGTGTAAGTATTTCTAACCCCAGTATTATTCAGGTTAACCATTCCTTTTTTTAAAATATGAGTACTGATTCGTATGTCAATTAAAATGTGTTTCTCTTTTTCAAATATTAATTAACATTTTTTAAATGCCATTTTTCTTCACCAACTTTTTAGACTTTAGACCAGCTTTGTAAGTAAAAACCTTTAGCATCCCGAACCAGCAATTTCACAGTGAGTTTAATTTTTGTTTAATTATATCTCTTCTGCCTGCCCGCTTTCTATTGTCTTAGAGCTGTGCTATCCTGATTTAACAGCCTTAAAAATAAATGATAAACTGTGAGCTATTTGACTTTTTGGTAAATGTGTCCGTTATTTAAAAAGGTTCATACTTTGTTCAAACTGTGCTATTACAAATGTGGCAAACACATAACCGTATTTTCAATCGTATTTTTAATTGTGAAATTTTATACTTTGCAATGTCAATTATTGAAAATGTATTAATAATGTCAACGGTCAACATTATCCCTTTATGGTTTTATACATAGCCTACCATTTTATCATGTTTACTTGTATTCATTGCTTGCTTTGAGAGTATGCTTTAATTTAGAAAATAATAGACAAAACTATATAAATGTTTGTTTTTTTACTTGTTCATGAACAAGATTTTAATGTTTTTATGTCTGGTTTGTTTTTGCTGAGAGTAAATTCAATTTGGCATTGTAAATGGTATATAGGTTCATTAGCTTCTATTTCATTTTTATACTCACTATGTTTTGTACTCATTAATATTTGTTTTGTAAACAGGTGTATTGTTCGTTTTTTCTACAGGTTGAAAATATTTATTTTAGAGATGCTTATCCTTTCCTCTACATTAGTCCTACCACCAGCCGCTGCAGATTCCACTTCTAAGCAAAACGGTGCAGACACCATTTATCTCTCCAATAGCTTGCTTTATCAACGCATCGATCAAAGTCAATCTTACATTATCACCATGTGCCACAAGGACCCTGTTTGGAGGGAGATTGATATTTTTTAACCTCTAATTAACTCTTTAAATTTTCAGACAGTGTGTCTTTCATTAAATTCATCACGCAGCACACAATTTTCCTTCGTTCTCGATTTCACTTTTCCTCCCACTCTAGCACCAATTTACAATCCAAAAGCAACTCCTTGAAAAACTTTGAAAGGAGGTACCAGATTTTCGTCAAAAGGTAGTATTTTCATTAATCATTGTACATGGAAGTAAGTTTGGTATGCTAATTCATGGAACACAAGAAGCATGTTTTCTGTCGTCCATTCCCGAAGGCTATTTTAGTAAAAAGTTTTAACAGCTTCATATATACTTGTTGTTATCATAGCCCAAATTTTTCTTTAATACATGTTTTGTGCTGCCATCAGACTTTGTGAAATTAACTACAACTCTTACTAAACGTTTAAAGTTCACGCTTCTTTCCTTCTTAGCAAAGTTAATCATTTGCTTCCTCTAAAATGAAAATACTAAACGCATTTGTAATGTTCACTTTCGGTGTGAATCGTCTGTAAATTGAAAGAGAATACTGCCATTGTAGTACTTCTTTTAACACCTATTAATATAGTACTGAAGTTATGTCTCACTTATCTGGTTACCAATATGTTTTGTGCAAGTTTAGCTTTACACTTCAGGAGACTACTTTTACAACCAATTGATTCTCTGTATCACCCAACACCTATAAATGAATTTTTTTTTAAATCATGGCCAGGCATTTTTATAAGTTAACTGTCTCTTCATTTTAAACATCCTGCGGAAACCATTCTTTAACAGTTCAATTATTTTCTCTAAGACATAAAACCTGTTGTAAAATCGAACTTTTTCAATCTATCAAAAAGGAAACTACCAATTCTATAATCCTATGCAGAGTAAAGGTTTATCATTTTCTATTTCTAACAAATTTATTTCTATTATTCTTTTATAAATTTGCAATTAAAAACATTTTCCAGTATTTTTTGCAAAATGGCAACTGAAAATATACAACAAAATTGTCCACTTGTGCAGCATTGCATTAAATCCCTTTTCAACAAACATTCTCTGGCCTTCTTTTTCAGCTTTTAAGATCACATGCAGCAATTTTTGGGATGTTCGATGTTTACGTTCATCCTCAACCAAATCAAATAATCCTTTGAAATCTCGAATATTGGAACAAACCGTTCATCCTCCTAATGAACAAGTCATTTGAAGAACAAAATAGAAGCCAGGATAACAATCCAATTAAGCAAGTACAATCACAATAAATTAAAATATGTAATTTCACATGCATAAGTATTATTTCTGGTATGTGCTTTGAATGATCACTTGGTCGAATCCTTGCCTACGCATCCTTAATAGAATTGAACACTTCCTTTTTAGAAGAGGAAATTTTGCGTTCTATGTTATTGAGTGAGGCTGTGGATTAGGCTTGTTCAAAGCTTGACCAACAACAAAGATACCAGTTATGTAACTGAGATGAAATATAATCTTTTAAAATTTTGAATCCGAGTAACAATCTCCCGAAATATGGATATTATTGAGCAATAGCCCTATACAGAAATCTATGGATGGCATTGCCCCACTAGCAGAGTAGGCTCAATTTTAATCGGTGTTTCTTCATTTCTTATGCATAGCCCTGCAAAATCATCTCTCAATCGCAGGTAATGAAACTGCATCGTCGGCTTTATTGTGAGCTTTGAGCAGTTGTCTTACTCACTGTGGACGTATATCTACTGTTGCCTCTTCATAAGCCTCGAGCCCTATTACCAAACATGATTTGACGCCAGTTGGAAAGGCAGATTAGGACAATGACTTTCAATTACAATTATGTCTTACAAATATATTAAATGGAACACCCTTATGCGTGAACTAGGACAGTGAGATTACAGTTCCTCATGTTGGAAACCCTGCACCAGGATATAAAACATAGAATAGTTGCCAGTTTTAATGACATCTTTTTTTCTGTACAAGTACTTATTATTTATCCATGTTTACAACTACTTTAATACTTTGTTCACATCCCATCGGGTGTACTACCAACGGCGGCTAGGCAGGTATAGTATGATTGGATTACCATCTTCAGGTAAATTTCCAGCCAATCTTTCCGATCCTAACGTGTTGAATTTCAAAAAATCTTGACTTTTTGTCGGTTTCAACAAAATCAGGCAAAGAAGTTAAGAAATTGACAACATCATCCCGAATCCGATCGTTCTTTTGTCAAAGTCACCAACTCACACATCTTGAACAGTTTGAGCAGGAATTTTTAGCCAGATCTCTATGACCAATAACTTGTTAAAAGTAAGTTATTCTCGGTCCAAAGTCCTTCAAAATGAATGTATTTAATGTTACTCGCTAGACGTGCAGGTGAGGAATTCATGTGAAAAGGATGTGAAGGGGATTACCTTTATAATCAAGGAGGATATTATGAAATTTTAGCACACCCATTGAAAAATCACAAAAGGTCTCAATAGTACTGGCAACCTTCCTTGTAACCTCGATATTGTTGGCATCACCTCCTGATCCGCCAGCGTTGTCATCATTTGTTTTTAAACTCTTATTCACATTCTAAATGGGGTAAATTAATAACCATGCTCCACATGCCATACCTGAATCAATTCAACTACTCCAATTGCTTCCGTGCTGCATCTGTAATTTGCCTCCTGTTGGCAATCCAGTAAAGAATGAAAACATATCTATGAATAAGTCCCTCTACGTTACTACATTTTTTAGAATACCTTGTGGTCTACTTTACAAACACTGGTAGCCTTATAATGGCAGGAGCGGTTGTTTTCACATTTGTTTGACGTTCCCGTAAGGTCTTCCACCTATAGCCATCTCATGTTGGACAGACAGTATTCACATAGATCTTGCACCAGATCCTATAGGGCTTTTTATTCGGTACGATCTAGATTATTTATGTATCTGTTTGCTGTCACGTTGTCTATTTTGAGGAATACACAGAATTGTTCCTTAACCCAACTCCGACACTTCACCACAAACAATCCTGTAATTAAATAAGCCCATTTTAGTACAGACTGTTCTTCATAACAACATTTTCCGCTGCTAGATATAGCCATGCACCGAGCATCCCCGTCTGAACCACTGGCGTGTGATTATCGCTAAATGTCTGGTTGGGAGCTGAAAATTGGCAAACAGATCCACGCCTACATGTGAGAGAATCAGCATTTCATTCCTGTCATGGCTTCCTCCTAAAGGCCATTTAATTGTGAATAAGTGTGGCCTCTAAGTAGGTGTGATCACTTCAGGCGATGAAGGGCCCTGTAATGGATCTGAAGCAGAAATATGAACTGTATTCATGACGTTAGGAGTTCCACCACTTGTGCCCGATGACAAACCGATATTTTGCTTTTGCTACTGTACGTTGCAGTTAGTCTATGCTCCTGTTCAATTTGCGAGAAGGAAAGTTCACATGTGCGTGGACTGAGTCTTATTTGAATTTCATATACATAGAGCAAAGGAGATATTACTTGGATTAGTAGACCACAAACATCCGGGACTATAACTGGTTTACAGTTTGTTGCAGTGGAGCGTGCAAGTGTTGAGTACAAATGGGTTCATTATAAGCATATTTCATTTTATAGACTATCATTCTGAAGGCTTTACATCGCAGCTGCTCCAACACCAACTTCATAAACTGGTTTATGCACCAAGGATGGGAGCAGAGACAGAAAGGGAGCGAGGAAAACACAAATATATGTGCTTTCCACTGTAACTGAAATAAAATTCTGTGAAGGGCATAAATATAACGATTTAAAGGTATGGATCCTTGAATTCAAGGCAGACCATCAAGTACTTGCACGGTTCAAGGTCCATGAGAACACGTATACCTTCTATGTTGAAGTGGTGGTAAGTGAGCCACTGCATCAGTGGGCGATGGGCGATATCCTACATGTTGTTCATCGTGAACATGTTGATGATGAAACGCCCTGGGTGGAGTGTAGCGGACATCATGGTCCTTTTCTGCATGACATCTTAAATCTTCTGTCTATTAATTTAATGTTTTCCCTAAGGAAGGAAAGTTTACTTTTACGTTCCAAATCAGTAGGGTGATCTCGAAACTCTAACTTAAAGTCTTTTAGATTTTCTTAAAAAAAAAAAACATGCATACCACTTTAAATAATCACTATAGTGTACCAAAAAATCATAGTATGGCACTTTTTATAGATCTTGGAAACTCAGAACTCACACCTTTTTGGTTTTTCGAAGAACTGTTTCCTGTTCCTCGATCGCCCCAGGGGTATGTGTACAATCTGGTATTTGGACGATGTGGTAGTGTTTAAAATCAAAAAATTATTTTGTTCTTGTAACTATCTTCTGCGTGATACTGCAGACCGGGAGGAGTCTTGTTTTTTGGGACGGACTATCCAGCACCCCCTGCTTTGGTTTAAAAAAAAATGGCTACAACCATGGCGACTGCTTCAGACTTTGCCTGGTGCTCTAACAATGGTTTAACTTTGTTCATCTACATTTGCCAACATTCTGTTGAAAGTGCTTCAATTGCAGTCACAAGAAAAATTTCTCCTCAGCATTCAGAGCTCGATAGGGTCTCTGCATACATATGCGTTAACTATGACTTTCAAACATCCACAATATTACTTTTTTAGGCATGATGTCCCGGATTGTCCATTAGTATATCCAGTCACAACCTCAACTAATGGTCCATGCCCTTTTTAGGATCACGGATACTTTTTGCTACCAACATTGCCATATAAGGGTACACTTCTGCCGTGATGGATAATTTCCCCTTCTTGGCCATTCTTTAAAATATCAGCCATTACCAGCTTCTAACCTCCTAGACAAGACGTTTCAAAATTATGGGAGCCATACAAGTTGCTAACCAATGGTCCATTTTTTATTACGGTTACCTGGGGTGTAAGATGTGATCAGGGTTCAATATATTGCTCACTGCCTAGGGATCTGCAGCCTGAACTACCTCTGCCGGGCACAATGCCCTGCTTGAGTCACCATCTCTGTCCGCGGTCTGTGGGACTCGTATGGATCTACTCTAATTAAAGAATTGTGTTATCCTGATGGTAACCGCTAGATCATCAATTTTGTTTGATGGGTTGAGGGTGACTGGGCATCACAAAAACCTTTCTTTCAATCCACAACAGAGTTGGTATCTACGCAAGAGTCTTCAATGTGCTTCCTTTTAGGGTCTACAGTAGTGCTGGGTGGCAGACCTGAAGTTTTGGTGTTATGAGTACCAAAAAGGTATTCATACCAATCATGGAGTTGATGCCACTGGGCAAGAAGTTGACTTTTTTAACTTTCGAGTACTCCTCATACTTTGAAAACTGGATTGATGATGGAGTTGTCCTTGACATGGCTGAAGTGTACATCAGTGGTCAGGTAAGTTACCTCCTCCTTGTCATTAATTATCTACAAAGTAATATGTAAACAAATTAAGGACTATAGTCAGAAAGGTGTTCATGTAGGTGTCTATCCTCTATTATATCACAGATTCTCAGGTTACAATATTATGCGTGATCCCTTGCACCACTTCTACCAACTTTTAATGAGGGTGTTATCCAAACTGTGATTGTTCCCTTATTTTTAAATCAATATCCTTACCTGTGTCAAAGCTTTCAACCTCCAAGCAGGGGCTCCCAACCTTTGCACCTAGCATTTGGAGCATTAATTGAAACATTAATCTTTCCCCTTGTGTTAACAACATAGTAGATTTTCATGTGAGTCCCCCCAGCTTCGGATTCAGGTCGTAATGAGACTAGCTAGCTGCCCCGGGGTTAAAGACCCGCTCATTCACGCATAATCATGGATGTTGTACCCCTAGAGGTGACAATGACATAAACAGTCCATGACGTCCACTTATGGTCCGGTTGGGTTGCAATTGAAGTCTCACATTTTAGCCTTTAAACATCCACTCTGCTTGACTGTCACGCTGCCCTCCAGAGCATGAAATTATTCTAGATATGTGTGGTCTGCTGCTGTGCTGTTTAACAGTTATTTCCTAGTTGCGTGGCCTCCTGGTACGTGCTTTGAAAAACAAAATTCAGGCTCCAAGTCTTTGCCAGTTTTTTAAAGCATAAGTTTGTAACGCATGTGTACAAAATTAACCATATTTCATACAAATGTTATCATGGAAAAATTGTGTACTGCCATCTATGATGTCCTCCTAACTTTAATTTTTTTCTTTTGCTTTTAGGGCGCAATGGATTCTACAAAATACAATGAGCTTCTTGCTTATGTGCGCAGTAATGTGTATCCGGAAGGTTACACCAAAATCCAGAAGCAGGGCTTACGTAGACTGTCGAAAAAATTCACCATAGACGGTATTTCTATTTTTTTAAATATTTGTTTATTTATTAAAACTTTATGCTAGACATGCACTTAAGGGATTTGTTTAAATTAAAAAATATTATTTGGGTATCCTCTAACTTATATTTAAATAGCAATTTTTTTAATAACACATATCGCATATTATTCATCTTTACTTTTAAATATCTGAAGGGCCTTTATTTGATATCTATCAAAATTCCATCAGCCTGGCACAGACTCGACTCGTTACAGCCTTCCAATAACAACTTGTCGTTTGTCCCAAACTGCCTATTACAATGCCAAATAACACTGTCTGTTCGCCTTTCATTGTTCTCAATGTGAGCTTCTTTGACGGTAAGGGAAACCAGTTCTACAGTATTGTGGTGTCTTTCCCCCGTCGTCAAAGTGTGAGTCACACAGTACATACAACAGGCAATAAGCATCATCTACTTAAATAAGTACAAATATATAACATTAAAAGACATATATAAATAAACATTATATATTTCAAAATAACATACAAAGTCAAAAGTAACATAGGATAATAATAACACATAGGAATAGATTTTTCAATAAAGCAGTTTACTGACATAGCCAGGTCGTTCTTATAGTACAATTACAAGACAATCGGGCACAAACACCCTCTGTAACCTTCTCCTCAGAGGCTCTGGACCTCTGATTTTCTAACGCATGTCGTGTATATGGAGTCTCCCTGAGCTCTGCACATTTTTTTCCTCAGGTTTTGTATATCATACACTTTTCCTGATGTCTTCAAGTTAGATATCTATTTTCCATCCTTGCGCTTCTTATGTCAAGTAGAGTCTCTAGTCAGAGGACCCTAACGAGAAGTCTATATACTGCCTCTACCCTGAATATCTGGTAGGAAACTCCATAATTTGCAGGATTTTTTCTCAGAAGACTAAAGGATAGAGAGTGCCGCCTCCTTGTGTGGATACAGAAGTTTAAAGTCTCAGATAATCCTCGCTGAGGGCAAAAGTGTGGCTTTGGGATGCACTGGAGCATCCTCTAAGCGTCTCAGTGTGCATTACTTTCCCTCCCCCTTTCTTAAAAAGAGAAAGCTTCAAGTTTTGTAGGTTGCTGAAGTGCCAATACACTATGCTGCTACGCCCACGCTCCCGATCTCACACTCTCGGGCATCTGTGGTTCTCCCAGCGCATGTTTCCTCTCATAAACGTGCCAGACCGTTGACGGTCACTACGTTGTATAAATCTGCAGCTTCTACTACTTTGTCAATGACGTTAACAACGGGTTTCAGCAGGTTCCCTATGCCTTCGTTGGTAGCTTCGTCGACGCTATCTTTGTGGACGTTTGTTTTTGTCTTTTTGAAAGCTGTCTTGTCGACGATTCCTATATCTTCGTTGATAACTAATAAACCTGTGGCTGTCACGTTAACATCTAAATCTTCATCGACAATCTTGAATAAGATATCCTCCTCAACGGGGGCGACTGAGGTTTCGTTGACGGCGGATTTGTCGAAGGCGGCGTTGTCGACCGCGGCTTCGTCGACGCTTGTGACATCGTCGACGGTGGTGGCTTAGTTAACGGTGTTGGGTTCTTCCACGGTGGCTTCGTCCACGGTTGCTTCTTCGACGGTGTTGTCTCTTTTCTTTATGGCAGGTCTCTTGTCTAAGAAAAATTTTGCATCTCTTCCATTGGTGCCTGTTTCTACGCTAACGCCTGCTGCTGTCGATGATTCGCTCATGTGGCGTCGTCAGGCTCTTTTGGATTACATTACAGTGCCACCAACAACTCAACCACCGCCAAAACTGTTTCCTTCTGCCAATGATTATGATTCTGCCTCGGAGGATGACATACATACAACATTACGGGCTGCTCGCAGTCCATCTGACCTTTTCATAAAAAGTCAAGATTTTGACAATCAGGACCAGGATTACCATTATTCTCAGGAGCAAGAGGAGGAACCTCCTGCGCAGATTCAAATGGCACATTTGCCATTATCCCTCATTTTTAATCTCCAATTTATGCAGGACGATTACAAACGCCGTTTCCCATTTTATTCCCACGGCTCTCAACTAGAATCGCCTCCAAATACTCCAGCTCCTCCTCGGCCGCTGGCGGAACCAACACAATCTGTCCCTTTACAAGTACCTCCTACAGAGGGTGACTCTGAAATGCTTCCGCTTACAGAAGAAGGTGAACTCCCGGGTGACAATGATCATGATTCTATGGCTGACTGGGACCATTACCAGATCAATTCGCCTGCTCTGCCTCCGGGGTCACCAATGAATTCACCTCCTGTTGATAATACAGGTTGATGGAAAGGGCAGCACAGCGTTTTCATCTTCCAATGTTAGTGAGAGAGGAGGATTGCTTTCTATATCATTCTAAAGCTCAGCTTCAGAAGCATGTTCGGGCTGTGCCCATAGTTGATTTTATCTGAACAAGGCTATGAAATTGAGTAAAACACCAAATAAAATTCCTTCAGTTCTCACGAGGTTTGAGAAAAAATGTAAGGCTCCAGACTCTTCTCCTGCTTGCCTTTTATCCCAGGCAAAGACGTATTTTGTGATCACCCGCTTGGCACAACGTCGCTCAAACAATCACTCTTCTCTAATTACCTCTTCACCTGACCTTGATGGTCGTTGCTTGGATGCCATTTGTAAAAATAATTAAACCAATTCCTCTACAACTGTCACAGCAGCGAATACCATGTCCATCTTGGGTCTATACGACCAACAAATGTTGTCCGAGAATGCTGGTTTCATTAACCTCTTCCCAGAGCACTCTAGAGAGGACGCTCTCAAGATACGTCATGAGGGAGAAAGAGCATCTTTATAGATCATCGATTGCTCTGTGGATATTCCCTCAACTGCTTTTCGCCAGCTAGCTTGTGCAGCTGTTCTAAGGATGCATGGTTGTCTTTGCTCTACTTCTTTTCTCCATGAATTACATGCAAAAATACTAGACATGCCCTTTGATGGGGAGTTGCTGTTTTGCCAGCACGTAGATTATGTGCTCCAAATAATAAATAAGGACACAGAATTAGCTCGTTCCCTTTGGCACACTTAAGTTTAAAAAACAGCCTGCTCTGGGTGCTCGTTGACGCAGCACCACCTACTCCTTTTGTGGCAGATCAACACAATACCGCTCAAACAATCAAGGAAATCAGCATTTTTCCTCAGTCTTATCAACAACAGACTAAAGGCCCCCCCCATCAGTGTTGGAGGACGAATCTCGAAATTAAATTCAAATTGGTCACAAATAACTTCAGAACGTTTGGTATTGGACATTGTTTCAAAAGGCCATGCTCTGGAATTTGTCAAATTCACTCGGAACAGCCCCAAAATCAGTCCTCCTCCCGCTCATCTCAAGGAGCTTTTCCATCAGATCAAACTCATGCTCCAAAAATCTTCAATCTAAGTCATTCCAAAGACTCACAAGGGGCTGGATTTCTATTCACGTTTTTTCCTCATTCTAAATAAGTATGGAGAGTGGCGCCCTATCCTCTACTTGAGGGCTCTGAACAAGTTTGTAAAGTATCAGACTTTATGCATGCTTACACTGAAGGAAATTATTCATCTTCTCTATCGACAACTTTATGTCGATAATTCATCTATAGGATGCCTATTTCCATTTCCCGATTCTACCACGCCACATAAAATACCTGTGCTTCCGTGTAGGCTACATAGACTTTCAATTCAGAGTCATGCACTTTGGTCTCCGCTACGCCCTCCGGGTCTTTACGAAGGTCCTCGTCCCGGTGATGGCCTATCTACGATTGCGGCGCATTAAAATCTTCCCACATTTGGATGATTGTCTCATCAAGTTTCAGTTTTACCATCATGCATCTTTAGACACTCAGTTTTTACGGACTCTGTTCCACTCTCTGTGAATGTCAGTCAACATACAAAAAATAAGTTCACGCCGCCTCTTCACACAGCTTTCATAGGCGCTACTCTCAATCCCTCCATGGCCATGGCTTTTGTTTCTGACCACCGGCAGAAACGGATCCTGCTCCTCGCAACTCACATCAGATCAAACCTGTCTGTTTCAGTCTGCATCTAGAAGTCCTTTCTGTGGATGGCGTCCTCCGGCATTTTTTTTGATCCCGCATTGCAGAATGAGGAGACGTCCAATTCAGTAAGAACTGGACAAGCAGTTGCGCCATTTCTCCGGTTCATTCAGTCACCGTATCTTCGTAACCTCTCTCATCGAACAAGCTCTGTGCTGGTGGACTTAACCTCGCAGATGTGACTTCATGCTTGGCAAAGGCTCCAGAACTCGTCCTTACCACGTATGCCTCCCTGGAAGGGTGTGGCGGTCACCTTCTAGGATTGTCCATCAAAGGCAAGTGGAATCTGTCCCAATGTTCTTTGCACATAAACATGCTAGAACTGATGGCGATATTCTGTGCAATCAAATTGTTACAACTCCTGTGGCTAGAGAAATCAGTACTCATTCAAACCTACATCACCACCAGCAAGCACTTAACAAGCATGCCGGTAACAAATCTCTGATGCTTTCACAGATAGCTCAGAAGATCTGGCTTTGGTTCATACTCCATCAGATCATGCTCACAGCAGACCACCTACCAGACATTTCAAACATTCTGCCTGATTCTCTCAGACGGTCCACGTCATCGATACACGAGTGGGAGTTGCATCAGCCGACTCTGGATTTCATCTTCAGCCTCTGGTGTCACCCGTGCTTGGATCTCTTTTCAACTCCACAGAACAGCAAATGCCAGCCTTACACAGGTTGGCTTACCCACAACCGGTTGTGCGGGAATACAATTTAGAGGGTCTGTTGCAAGATATTGGCCTACGCTTTTCCACCAATCCCGCTGGTACCTCGACTGTTGTGGAAAATGCAGAGACAGCCATTTCACATTTTCCTGATTGCTCCCCTGTGGCCTCGGAACGCATGATTCTCAGAGTTACTGCTCTGCTCACAATGCGAGCATATCCTTCTTCACTCCCGGGCCGTATCTTCTCACGATTAACAACATTTGTATCTGCCATTTGAATCCCAGTTTGCTAAAATTGTCGGCCTGTAACCCGAGTGCCTTGAATTTCGTCACTTAAATATTTTGCCTGCCTACATAGAGGTTCTTGCCAGGGCGCGTGCGCCTTCCACGGTGAATACCTACAAACTAAAGTGGAAACGCTTCTGCCATTGGTGTTCGTCTGCTAACATCCACCCAGTGCACGCCTCTCCGGAACACATTCTGCCTTTCTTTTTGCATTTGCCATAGTCTTGACTTTCTCATTGAAGTCAAAGTATTTTTTCCAGCAATTTCTCTTTTTTGCCATGACGGCTCTTCCTCTCTCTGTTCCTCTATAGTGAATGAACAGTTCTATAAGGGATTCTTCAAGATGTTTCCACCCATTCGGCCTCCTCCACCCACATGGCGTCTTAACATCGTATTTGCGCAACTTATAAATGCGCCCTTTGAGATAATCCACGCAGCAGATTTTAAATTCATAACCTGGAAGGTTGCCCACCTGCTTGCTCTGACTTCCTCAAGTCGAGTGAGTGACATGCACAATTTCACAATCCAGCCTCCTTTCCTCAAATTTAAATCAGACTGTTTTATCCTTCAAACAAACCCTTCTTTTATGCCAAATGTGCCCTCCGACTTCAATCTTAATGAGTCTGTGATTTTAAAAACTTTTTTTCTCATCCGCAATCTCCAGCGGAACAGAGTCTGTATTCTTTGGACTTAAAGAGGTCCCTCAAATGTTATATCAGCAGAACAGCACCATTTCTCCAATCAGACAAACTGTTCGTTGCCTATCGGCGATTCTGTAAGGGACATTCTGTTACCAAACCAACTATTGCACATTGGATTTCTTCATCAATATTTTTATGCCATCAGAAACCTTGAAAACCTCTTCCATCATGAGTGTGGGCCCATTATACAAGGGCGATGTCCTCCATCAACTGCCTTATTCGATGGTGTGCCCATTAATCAGATATGCCGGGCAGCTACGTGGTCCAGCAGGCACACTTTCACGAGTCAGTACTGCCTGGAGGCAATCAACGAAACCGATACTGCAGTGGGCCAAGCAGATCTTCTAAATCTTTTCGAATATGTTGAGCCTCTGTTAATTCCCTCCTCCTAGGGTTGTTTTTTTGATTCTATGATGCTATGTCATTGTATTTCATGCAACTTTGAGACTGCAACTTAACGGTTTATGATTACTGTTCACTAGTCTATTCAAGCATGTGAATCTATGAAAGACACCCCAATACTTTAGAAGTACAAATGTTACTTACCAGTAAACTGTGGTTCTCTAGTATTGTTGTCTTTCATAGATTCACATCCGAAACCACCCTCCTCCCCTCAGAGGCTCTCTTCTCCGCCTAAGACTCTTTTTTTTACTCTTGTGCTAATAACATCTGAGGTCCGGAGCCTCTGAGGAGAAGGTTCGAGAGGGTGTTTGACCCTCATTGTCTGAAGTTTGGACTATAAAAACTTCATGGATATATCAGTAAACTGATTTCTTTTTCAATCCATTTCTATGTGTCAATCTTATCCTATGGTACATTTTATTTTGTATGTTGTTATGAAATATATAATGTTGAGTTATATATGGATTTTAGTCTTGTATATTAAAATAGATGAGTCTTATTGCTTTTTGACTCCCACTTCGGCGACGGGAATTTTCAAGCAGATGAATCTATGAAATACACCAATACTGGAGAACCACAGTTTACAGGTAAGTAACATTTGTTCTTCAGCCATGCACCCAGTGTCGCACACATTGAGGTGCCTGCGATTCTGAACAGGAATCCACTGGGAAGCCACATATCTGTGTGCACCCTTGGTCTCCAACCAGAGGCCGTCAACCCAAGTAATCAATGCTGGTTTCCCCCCTTACTCCATTTCCAACATCCTTTTGGTGTCACAAACGTCGTCACGGAAAGGTGTTTGAAAACACAACATTTTAATTGCAAGGGAGAATATGCATGCCTTTGATATTACAGGCTAAATTCCAAATGACAAACAGATTCTCCAAGCCCGTCACAAGCAAGCCGCCAAAACTTCCATGTTAAATTTATGACTTCCTCACTTGAAATAAGCAGTTCACAAACTAAAACAACCAGCCTGTTTTGTTGTGGCCATTAAGGTTCCAACCCTTGTTCGTAGCCCTTTACGGTCAATTTGTAATTGTGCAACTTTTAACATTTTATTTTTTAAAGTACATTTTAAAAAAAATATATATATTAGAAATATGGCTTCTATTACATGGCTTCATAACCAAATCCCGTGTTAAAAAATATGGTTTTTTTGAATCCACTAGTTTTTAGACATATTTTAATGACTTACATATGTTTGAGTATGTTTAGAGATAAATTTGTAGATTTTGTTTCTATTTGACATGCATACTTTGGTAATGCTTTTAACTTTTGCTTTTTCTAATAGATGGCAGTTTGGTGTACAATGGTAGAGGAAAAAGCACAAAAGTGATCAAAGGTGCAGAAGCTGCAAAAAGAATTTTTTTTTAATTTCATTCTTCCCGTATTGGTGGCCATACTGGGATAAATAAAACTTCAAAAAGTATTACCAGCAGATTTTATTGGCCACATATGACCATTGATATTGAACAATGGGTGAGTTAGGATTTTTCTTTTTATTTTTTTTTTATTTTTTTTTATTTTTACCAAAAAGTTGCATATTCTGAAATGTGGCATAAATACACAATGCATTGGTAAGACATCAATAATGTCTTCTGATGCATTGTCGCCATAAACATATACACTTTCTCAACATGGCAGTAACTCAGTGAGACCTTCGAGGGCCAAGTAGCAAAAGTACTGTACTAAATGACACCACCATCACTTTAATCATCAATGAGAACCACGTAGGTCAGCCTCCTAATATTTTTTCACAGCACACCTTCCAGTCTACTATCCCAAGTGGTGTGTGGCCGACACCTGAGAACTCAGCAACTCTTCATTTCTGTGCTCCAGTACTCTTCCATATCCAGACACGCAGCCTCCGGCCTTCTAGTGTGACAACCCTCCTGTCTTTGGGCCCAATGTCACCAGCGCATACTCAAGCAAATTACTGGTCAAGGGGGCCCATATGTTTCGTGGACCAGAAACACTAGGCAATAACTCAGAGTAGGTATCAAGCTTCTCTCGGCATGTCACAAGATCAGTAATCCAATCCTTCAATTTTGGGGCTCGGCCCCTGCCCCATCCACAAATAACCCTCCTTCTTTTTTCTATCAAGAGCCCGATTTCCCCATGTTTCCTATGTGCTGGCTGTATCGGCTTGACATACACAAGCAACGCCATCTATGGTGTGGGGTCAACCTGCGTATGCACCATATGAGTCAGCGCCTCTAAGACCTGTCGCCAATAGGCATTTACCTCTGGGCACACCCACACCAGGTGCAGAAAATGTCCCCCAGGGTCCACACATGATGCACAGCTATCCGTCTCTCTCAGCCGATACCTATACATTTAGACCTGTGTGTATTATAGTCTAGGCAGGTAATGTTAGTGTATCATTCAGAGTGTACTGCTGGCCGCCACTCTTTTAGTCTTCATACAGCAATACTCCCACTTCTCATCTGAAAGCTTCTCAGTAAGCTCCGCATCCCATCGTGCACGAGAGAGCGGGTCAGCTATTTCCCTTTGACTGTGTACTGTTCTGTAAATTAATGAGACCAATCGTGTCGCCTTCTTGCACTTCAAAATTACCTGCACCGGAGCACACGCCACTGGTTCACTCGAAGTTCGGAGTAATAGCTCGAATACCCTATCTCAACCTCATATACAGAAACGGATCAAGTGGGCTTTTGTTTGGACACCGCAACATCTGACCTGCAGTGTGAAACCTTCACTCGTGATACAAGTCACCCCAGTTCTGAATATTCATTTCTTCCATGAACTTATGCCACATTGTCTCCTGCATTAAAGGCAGATTTGGATGGTACGTGAGTGGTAACAAAGCCGCGTACTGCATGTGTGTCTTTAAAATTGGCCAAATTTGACGCTAAGCCTCGAGCGTGCAAGTGACCATCTTTGGTGTCTTATCCCTACGTGCAATATTGGTATCGGATGTGCAAGCCAATGTTCAGCCGTCACTTGTGGTATATACTTTGGCTGTGTCACCCAGTACCAAGTGTAGTGGGCCTGCGCGCTGAGGTAGTATAGTTAAAAAAGTGTGGCACCCCAAATCCTACTTGTGAGTATGGGCTACTAAGCACCTCCCATTGCAGCCTCGGCTGCCGACCTCCCCAGACCAGTTGCGTTGGCTCCGACATGAGCGTCGTAAAGAGATTTCTCCCTGGCTAAAACGGGATATTTTGAAATAAGTAGATTAATTGATGCAGGAGCACCATTTTAATCAAAGAGATTCGCCACCTCCATGGACAAGGGGAGCGTGACCCATCTGTTCACACAGTATGCAATTTGTGTTATTGCACTACCATAATTGAATCTTTAAAGGTCGTCTTTGACCCTCGTCATTCTTACCCCCAATTAGCGCAGGTCCTTATCACACCACTCCAAGGGGTAATCCAATGTAAATTTAGGCGTTGCCTGTGTTAGTTGGAATATACTGGATTTGTTCCAGTAAATATGAATCCCCATCAGTTTCCCAAACACTAGAAACTCCCGCAGTGTCGGGTTAAAATTATCTTGAGGATTCCGGATATATAATGTAATATCGTCTGCGTATAAGGATATAAGGATCTGCCGCAGATTGCATCTCAATGCCTTATCATTAAAATGTTTACGCTGTTTCACTGCTAGCGGAACGACTGCAATGGCAAAGACTAGTGCAGAGAGTGGACACCCCTGTCGGGTACCCCTCATGATTGTAAGTGGCGGCGACTTGTGTCCATTTATAAGTATCTTTGATATTGGTACATTCTAATAGTAGTCTGATCCAGGACAAAAATAGGTTGGGTTTGCCCATTCGTAGCATTACTCCAAATATATAATTCCACTCTACCAAATTGCACGCTTTAGTGGCATCAAGGAAAACGGCCGTTAGAGGCAAATCAGGTGAGACATTGATAAGAATCGCAAACAGTGTCCGTAAGTTATCAGATGTTGCCCTTCCCGGCACAAAGCCAGACTGTTCCGGGACTCCCAAATTTTCCAAGAGCAAATTCAGGTGATTGGCAATTAATTTGGCTATTACCTTAGTATCGCAATGTAGGAGGGATACTGGTCTATAGGAATCACACTGCCGAGGCAATTTCCCCGGCTTCAGCAGCGAGACTTTAAGTGCTTCCCTCATAGATGCAGGAAGGGTGCCCACCTCCAGCGATTCCTAGTAGACTTCACTCAGAACGGGGTCCATAATATCTATATACGTCTTATAAAATTCAATAGGGGTGCCATCCGTTCCAGTGGCTTTCCCGGATTGCATACCCATAATAGCTTCCAGAACCTCGTCCAACTCAAACGGGGCACATAAAAACTATCTTTGCACCGCAATAAGCGACCCCGGCGCCACATCCCCCAAGAAACCCTCCATATCTAACTCATCCTTTCTGGTGGTGGTATACAATTGCCTGTAATGCCTCGTGAATGTGCTAAGAATGTTAGCTGTATCCCTGTACACCTCACCCTCAAGTTCTTCAATCTCCAGGATATAATTAGAATAGCTAGGTTTCCTAAATGAGGATGCCATGAACCTCCCCGGTCTGTCATCCTCTCCATAGCAGCATGCCCCCCATTATTTCCATTGAAAGCATGTCTCCCATTCCGCTGTAGCTATATTTTTTTTACGTGAGTGTGTCTCTGAAACGTGGCAGATGGTTTTCGTGCCATCTCCTCCTCCATCCATTTTACCTCCCTCTCCAGCCTGTATAATGTGTTAGTGAGATTCTTCAGCACCCCGAACACCTTGGACATGCAGAACCCTCGCATCGTTAGTTTTAACACCTCAAAAATAATTTCTACACTGTCGACTAAGCCTTTATTATGGGCAAAGAAGTCCTGTATTTCCTCCAGCAATTCCTCAACAGAAGACCTCTTTCAGCAGCATGGTGGCCTGCAACCTCCAGGCACCTCTCGGCACCCTGAGGTCCGTGTAGGACAGCGTGAGAAGAAATCGAGCATGATCAGAGTATGTTCTGGCCAGATGTTGCACCTTCTAGTTCACGTGGCCCAGCCCCCTAGACAACAACCAATAATCAAGTCTCGCCCATGATGCTGCCTTTGCCGTGTAATGTGTGCCTTCATCAAAGTTCGTGTGTGCATGCAAGCGTCTACCAATTGATATTCATCAATTGTGTCCCTGAGTATCCACATGCGCCTTGTTGTAATGGTGGGAGGCCGGGTGCAATCTATCACACCCTGGATTATAGGAGCCCGTCTCAATTATCTTGGGCCAAAGTGCATTGAAAAAAGCAGGGTCATCCAAATTTGGCCCATAACAACAGGCCAGTGTAACCGACAGCGAGCCCAATCTCCCCCACGCTATACAATATCTCCCTTGTGCATCCCCAACTGAACCCACAAGATGAAAGGCCACCTGTCTTTTCTTAAGTATAGCCGTCCCACGCGTATAAGAAGATTAGGAGGATAAAATCCTGTGTTCTGCCCACTTGGTGGCAAAGCCTCCATCCACCTGTGGAGTAAAATGTGTTTCCTGTAACATGGCAATGTGTGTTTGATGCCTGTCTAGATTCGCAAGCAATTCTCGCCTCTTCCGCGTGTCCCCTTGCCCCCGAACATTCCATGTGACAATATTCAAACTGCCTACCGTACAATCAGCCATACTCCTGATCAACATACATGCCCCCAAGTATTATTCCAGCATGGTATGGTGCCAACCCTCCTATTATATCACATAGGCTCTTTGACAATCCGAGATGCACAACTTTGAACTCAGCCAAAATCCTCCCTAGACCATGTTCATTAGCATCCTTCTTGGAGGTAAACATATTGTAACCATCAACTTCCCCATTGGTTCACATCCCCTCCCACTGAAGCAGCCCCAAATTCCCAGCAATGTATTCCCCCCCCTGCCCTCCCCAATCCAAACATTACAATCGTATATGCCACATCACCCATCTCTGATGCGTAGCGAACCGCCCCAGGGTAATACCCGCTGGGGGCTTCCACAAAGTAGACGCACAATCACCTCTCGTCCCAAAAACAAGCCGAAGCTCACACCCAACCGAAGGAAACATTTGTGCTCCAGGGGCCAGAGGGGTGCCCGGCACAAAAGATAATTCGCTCGCTTAGATCATCAGGTAGCAACAGTACTCAGCCTCAGTCTCAACGGTTGCCACTTCGAAACCAGTGTACAATAAAGTCTCGAGGGTGACCCCTTCGTGTCCCTTTGCATTAGCCTCCAGGGAGTACTCTGCCTCTCTCTCCGACACCAACCGCTTCACAGCTGGACCTCCGCAACCAGTACGATTATATCTTTTCAGGTGCTTACCAAAGTCTTCCACTTGATTCGGAGCGGTGAAGAAGTGCTTATTTCCCTTATATGTCACCCTGAGGCACGCCGGATAAAGCAACGCATAGTCAATTTGTGCCTTTTTCAGTTTAGCCTTGACCTCCATAAATTTACGCCTCTCCTCTTGTACCATGGGCGTAAAGTCAGGATATATGGAAAATGAATTCCCATCATACGTCAGAGTCTGTTTGCCTCTGGCAGCACGCAGAGTCCCATTGCGGTCTCTGTAGTTTAATAGTCTCGAAATAATCTGACTCGGACTCCCCCCCCCCCCCCCCCCCCCCCCCCGGCTGCGGCCACGTTCCAAGAGCTCTATAGGCACTTTCTACAATGAACTAGCTGGAGAATGCTTCTGTGGCAACCGAGGATAAAAGAAGCTTTTCCATATATTCCTCAAAGCGTCCAACATTGGTTCATTCCGGAATTCCCAGTACGCTTAATTTTTGTGCCGACTGCGCGCTTCCAAGTCCTCATTCTTTGCAGCAATTACCCTCAACAGATTATCCATCCGGCCAAGCCGCATGGCCTGGCTGGAGGTCACATCATCCACGTCTGATATGCGCCGTTCCTCTGCTGTTAGCCGCTCCTCATGCCCTTAGAATTTGTGGACTATGGCATCCATTGTTGTCGACATGCGGTCTACCTTCTCAACAACAGTGGCGAAGCCATGGCGGATATCCTGCAGGATACTTTGGACGTCTGTTTCTGGTGCCGCAGCTCCTTCCTGCGGACCATTCG
The DNA here is from genome assembly GCF_964204655.1 of Triturus cristatus. Classification (NCBI taxonomy): domain Eukaryota; kingdom Metazoa; phylum Chordata; class Amphibia; order Caudata; family Salamandridae; genus Triturus; species Triturus cristatus. The sequence goes on from NC_140582.1 coordinate 850,515,818, forward strand.
GTCCCTCGTGGGGTGGACCTGTTTGTGGTGCCTGGGTTCCGCGCCTTCTCAAAATTCAGTTTCGTTTGACTGGCATCTGTCTTCCTCATACTGTCTCTGTATCGGTGGTATAGGCCTAGCGTCGATCCACATCTACCTCACCATGCACCAGGTCACACTCCTGTCTCCCGTCCAGCATCCTCTCCCTGCTGCTCATTAAACTCTCCAGTCCTTGCCGCGCTCTTCGTTCTCCGCTCAGGCTAGTATCTCAGCCCTCCTGGCAATTCGCTCTGATATCGGCCCTCGGTAATATAATCGCAGGTCAGCTCTTCGGGTCTCCAATCTGCGTGGCGAACCCTGCTCCCAACGGTCACCCTTTCAGATCTGCTGCAACCTCAGCACTATCGACGCCTTTGACAATCCATATCCGGCACCCAGGTGGGCTGCACCGGTGAACGCGGGTGTCTGAAGCGTGTGATGGCCCTTCAATGTCTGCGAAATCGTTTCCCTTCCGCAGTTAAGGCAGTGACCCCAGCAGTGCATACATCCCAGACTCCCTGTTGAAAGCAGCCCGTTATGATTGGTGTTCCCCACAGGTCCGCAGCTCAATGTCTTCAAATGCCCCATCTCAGAAGTCGATCCCCGTCTCCGAACTGCTCCAGGGTCTCAGCTCTGCCCTTTATCGGCATTCGACTCAGCAGCTGGGGGGGGTGCTCCTTCTCCGCCCCGAACGTCCTTTTATCTCCGCACCTCAGCCGCTTCCAAGCCACGATCGCGTCACGGGTCCCCCGGTCTTTTGGCACATACATTAATTATATGGAATATTGAGTAATTCAAATTTATATTTATGAAAAAGTGCTGCCTTAATTTGAAAGTGTCATTAAGTGTTTTTTAAGCAATCTAACAACTATACCATTGTGTTTACCATTTTAAACACGCTGTATGTTATGGATATTTTGTTTTAATATTTAATGATTTGCAGGTGTTTTTGAAATAATTACATTTTTCAAAAATAAGTGAGGCAGGTACTGTAAGTTTTAGGTTTTTCTATTTCCAAAAATACTACGTACACTTATTAGAGATCATAATTCAAAAAGTTGATGATAATTGGTTATTTTTTTAACCTATTTAGGAATTGTTATTTAATAGATTTCTATTGATTTTATAGATAAAGGAGTGTGATAGTTGCCAAAAAGAACAACCTGCACTCCAGATTGCAGCTGAATTAAAACCAATTAAAGTAGGTACTATATGTCTTATTTCATTCTTTATGACCTTAACTGTATGTGTGATTTATAATTTCAATTGAAAAGGATTGACACTTTACTTAATTATTAAATTTGAATGAAAGAAAAAAAAAATTGTTTTTATTTTGATTACCGTCTTTTCAAATATGTTAATTTACAGGTCCAAGAAGTTTGGGAACTTTTAGGAGTTGATTTAATGGGACCTTTACCAACCACCCATTCCGGATACAAATACATTTTGACGGCAACTGATTACTTTTCAAAATGGGTTGAGGCATTTCCACTCAAATCCAAGAGTGCTGCCGACGTGGCTTCCAGACTAGTTCAAATTTTCCTACGCCACGGAAGTCCAAAACGGGTTTTATCAGACCAAGGACGTGAATTTGTAAATGAAGTGAGTTTACAAGACAAACCTAAATACATTTCAAAGTTTTGTTATTATATATTTTTTAATTTTAAAATCTTTAAAAATTTCAATGACTAATTTTTTTTTTTAAAGATTTTGATTTACAAAGGTTAAAAAAAATGTATTATGAAGTATGTTTTTTAAATGTTATAACAGAAAAAATGGTGAATTTAAAATATTTCATTAAGATAAATCAATGTTTCTTCAATTATTTTTCACATACTACATTACAATTATTTGAATATTTTTATATAAATAATTGTAATTACATCTGTCATATCTTGTTACAATCTATGCAAAATTATTATTTTTTGAAAAATAGCAATTATATTTTAAATGGATATGAATTTTACAATAAATACAGAAATTATAAATCGGTCATATTTATTTACATTTCTAACTTAAAAATGTGTATGCACAGTTTAAGTCAGTGCATGGTTGCACCCTTTGTGTCATATTCATTTTTTATTCATTTAGGGATCAGGTCTATATAAATTGCAAAACACTCATCGGTGCAGAACCAATTTGATAAAAGTCCATGTGATAAAAGTGCAATTTTTTTTATTCCTTTTTATTTTTTTAAAATAGTACATAACTACTCAAATTTGCCTGTTATTAGTTTTTATGAACAAATTCGACTTTAAAATTAACAAATCAAAACAGGCAATATCATGTTATGCTGAAGTTTACTGTTTGATTTTCAACCTTGTATAGTAAAACACTTTATTTATATGACCGGTATTATTTTTCTTCCATTATTGTATGTATTATGCATTTAGATATGTTTAAGAGTTTCATCTACTATATAATTACATTCTTCTCACTTTCTGGATAATTTCTATTGTCAAATAAAACATCGTTAAATAAAATATATATGTTTTTATTTTTCAGGTTAATTTTGAATTATCAAAACTATTAGAAATACAACGTTCTGTGAGTGCAGCATATCACCCACAGACAAATGGGTTAGATGAGCGTACGAATGCTAACATTAAAAGGTAATGCTATTTAAGAGTCTTTATTTCTAAAATATTTTATCCTGGACCTTTATTTTTAAAAAATGTCGTTTTTTTTTTTTGATAAACTTCTTTTTATTGTGTTTTGCGGCATAAAGAACAATATCAGGAATAATATACAGCTGTGCAGTGAACAAGGCATCAGTATCTGCAATCAGGAAAGCATCAACAGGCAAGTGCAAAAACCCTCCCCCATCCGTCCCCCCCCCCGCGCACCCACCCCTCAAAACAGGCCCCCCCAACCATTTCCCCCCATATCTTGCGAAATTTTTTTGGGCAGCCCCGTGCAAAAAATGTCGTTTTTAATGTTAAGAATATTGACCGGATTTTGGTGTTTCTGACAAATAATCTCTTTAAAAACAAATTAGGATTGTGCTGTGAAATAAAGCATGCTAAATAATAGTTATTAAGCCAATCCTACCATTGCTTGGTCGGTAATCACTAGAAAATCACCATTAGAATTGCAAAGTTCCTTTCTGCATGTCCTTTCATAGAGTTTCTTATCACGGGAAATGGCTGTTAGACCGATGCTATGGTAGTCCATAGCATGGCCCCTTTACCCCCTGTCTGCCTACAATGTTGCCTAGTTCACCAACATCCATGGACCATGTTTGGCACTAGGTCCAGGAATGTATTTAATTTCTATGTTTTCGATTGCGCCGTGTGGTTCAGCCAGAAGCACAAGAGATAACGGTCTTCGCAATTTCAGTGAAAGTCGTACGCATCACAATGAGGGCAGCGGTACTGCGGATCAGTGTCACTTTGTCACACTTCCTATATTGTGCTGTTTGTACCATAGTCCCACCAGCATCTTAATGATGACCACTGTGCTGAATACCATTTTTGAAAAGTCTTTTTCAATATTAAAGAATACATTACATAATTGTAACTTTTTTATTTCACTAATAATATATCACACTTGATTATACATTGTCTGTTACATTCATTCTATGCGCTATTTTTTTTATAATTTTGCAGCATATTGGCGAAATATGTCAACGAACATCAAAACGATTGGGATTTGTTTTTGGACAATGCATTGTTTTCGTTAAGATCAAAGCCGCATTCAACAACAAAAGTTTCCCCTTTTCTGTTAATGTATGGCCGTGAAGCCAGATTTCCAAGTGAGGTTGCAGATGACCTGGTATGAAATAATTTTTTTCGTTTCAATTTGAGAAATGGTTAAAATGTTCTATTATTTTCAGAGTGCTTACACATATCTAATTCTTCTGATTCATATATGTTGTGTATTGATACAGATATTTACTTGCAGGATATTATTGAAGTATTGATAACTATTAACAATTAATTATATCTTTCCCTTTTTCATGTATTTTCACATTGATTGTCAAAAATATTTATAAAATTTTTAGTTCAAATTTTTTTTTTAGAAATAGAATGCTTAATTCTATTGATAATTGTGTTTTTGTTTTTTAAAATATTTTTTTTTCATGTATTGAAGAATTATTAAAAAACAATTAAACAACAGGAATATGATTAGCATTACATATGGAGTTTGATGTTCCCTTTAATAGATTGACTTTATACTACCGACTGAATCTGAATATGCGGACATTGTCTACCAAAAGGAAAAAAAAAGAGAAGAGCTGCAGAAGCAGACCAAAAAGAACATTGAGCTGGCACAGGAAAAACAAAAAGAAAAATTTCAAAAGAGAGTAACCAAAAAATTTAAGCCTTGCACCTTTACAGAGGGACAGTTAGTGCTCCTGAAAAATTCCAGGCTAGGTACGAGAAAAGGAGGGGTTTTACAACATAAATTTAACGGACCGTACACCATTTCAGAAATAAAAGGGAAGCGTGTTACATTGATTAATGCTAGCAACATCGCTCTACGTAGAACATACAATCTGGACATGTTGAGGCCGTATACATCAAGCGGCATCAGCGAAACAAAGAAAGGTATGTTTTGATTTTTCCATTTGGAGTAATTTGGATCTGAATTTTTAAATTATATAACATCACCCTTGATAGAGTGCACCCGCTTGGTTGTTAAGGTACTTATTTAACACAAAGAAAGCAAAACGTTTTTTCTAATAAAATAAACTTTTTGAAAAATTGTATGTTTAAAAAATGATTTTGCTATAATCTTCGTTTTACGAATGGATTGTGGTGGTTTTGGTTAATATTGTTTGTTTCTCGAAACTGAGTTGTTACTAACTTGAACTTCACCTCCTTATTTAACATACTTCTTTGCAATGCGTTCATTTAGGGAAATTTTTAACAATAATTTATAGCCCTTTAATCAAGTTAAAAAAAAAATATTTTCCAGCAAGCATGACCAGTGAAGAAGATCACGAAATTCATTCAATCGAAACACTTTCAGAGGAGATGGATGTTTCAGTAGGATTAAAAGCAACTGGAATGATTGGTGGTGAGGTTTCTTTTTATATATTTAAAAAGCAATTTGAAGTTGTAAAAATCTTTATAACACCTTCATAAGCTTGTTGTACTGGTTATTGCACATGCTTGTGGCTTTTAATATATGTACTGTTATAAGAATTTTTCAAAGTCAGTTGAGAATTTAATAAATAAACAAAAAATGCAGCATGCTTGATAAAATTCACTTTTAATACAGATTTATGTTATTACATATAAGAAAGTCACATATATTTCTCTTTATTTTTCAAATAAGAGCATGTAACATGAAAAAACTATATTGAGCCTCGAAAGCTTCTCCCTTGTTGTTTCTGTTTCCTCATTATTTCAAGCACAAACCTGATCATCATCATCACAAATCTAGCTAAACAGCATTTTAACTCATATCTTATTCTCAATCGAACGGATCAGCACTCCACCATTATTTGGAGACTTAATGATATATTTATATGATGAGTCCTTCCCCGCTGCTGCAATGTCTGTTTGGTCCACCAAGATGACAGTCCATCAAAACAATCTGTCTGTACGTCAATCCTCCATCACCACCTCCACCAACAAGACAAGGTCAAGACCGCTAAGGGGGACCGGCCAGCCCTATATTTAAATAAGTTAAAAAACAATTACCGCAGAAAAAATTGAGATCAAGACGTGTAAACACACCGTGTGTTAAAACTCAACTTTTTACACCTCTCAAATCATGTATTATTGCATTGTGAAGAAGCACGCTATGTTTCAAACTACATAGGGTAAGTTATGCGCAATTTATCAATGAAATGTATATGATGCTTAGCATTGCTGATACTGTTAGCTCTCTGTTTCCCACCAATTGATTTCCCTAAACTTCCTCCTCCTGACGATATACCAAACAATGAAATCAATCAATCCGTGGTTGGCTGAATCGCGACTACTCACCTGTAAGGCTTCTGAAGCCGGTGGGTATGCAGGGGACGGTGTAGGTTCTAGTCTAACATGGACATGTTTTTAAGTAATCTTGCGAAAATGTGGAATGAGTTTGCCTGTGTGCTATGGAGCATGATATTGTGCCATGCTCTTGCTGTGATGAAGGAGATTCGGCGTCCTCCTGATCTGTTTTTTTCTGGTGCGGTGAACCACGGCATAGGAAAGCTGTTCTGCTGTTAGTGTTCTTTGTGGGGAGTGAAAGTTTATAGTGCTTTTTAGGTATGCTGGGTTGGTGTTGTTTATAGCTTTATGTGCTTGGATCAGCATATGGAAGGTGATTATAGCCTCGATATAGAGCCAGTGTAGTGTGTGCAGGTGTTTGGATATGTGGCTGTGTTGCAGTATGTTGATAACCGGTTTCACAGCGGCTTTGTGGATGTTTCGTAGCTTGCGTGTGAGGATTTTGTTTATTCTGGAATAGAGTGCTTTGCTGTAGTCTATTCTGCTTATGACGAGTGTGTGTGTTGCGTTTTTTCTGTGTTTGTCAGACATCAAATTGAAGGTCTTCAGTAAGATGCGAAGCATGTGAAAGAAGGAGCATGTGACTATGTTCATCTGTCAGTCTGGTTTGATCTTGGTATTTCGAAGGAATCCATGTTTAAATGCACGTACAGAGTGGGTAGGTGGGCTAGTGAGTGTTTGGGTAGCCACCATGTGTCCTTACATGCCTTGGGGTGTGGCCCTATCATGAATACTTATGTTTTGTTGGTGTTGATTTGTAGCCATCCTATTTTCATCCATTTTGCCAATTTTTTGTCCCTTTTTTTTACATTTGTTTTGCTTTTCTGTGGCTCCGTTGGCTTTGATGTATAGGGAGAGGATGAGGTGGGTGTTGTCTGCATACGAGTCAATGCTGATTCCGTATCCTAAGAGGATGGTGGCGAGTATAGACATGTATAAGTTCAAGAGGGTTGTACTGACTTACGGACCTGTTGGTGATTCTTCAGGTGGTAGGTGTTGGGCCCAAGAGAAAGGGTGGTAGACTTACTTTTAGTTTTCTGCTGGCTAGATCTATTAATCTATTATATGACTTGTCCATTATCCTTGCGTCGTGTAGTGGGTGTATTATGGTGCAGCGTGATAAGTGTGATGGTAGAGGTGGCCAGTATCTCTAAGTGCCGGTGTTCTATCAGGTCTGTCGTCTCTTCCGGTAGTGTGCTTAGGTGGATGTTGGAATTGTGGGCTATGGCGATTAATACTCCGTGGGGGTGTGGCTGTCCATCCTGGAGATCTTGTATCCTTTGTGAATGGCGATGGCTATATTCAGGGCCGTGGTGGTGTGGGTTTAGTTTTTGGTGAAGAATTTTACCACCATGGTTTTGCTGTTCAGGAGGTCACATACTTAGTTGGCATGTATATACAGTGAAAAGACGTTGAGTGGCTAGTATTGCAAGATCTTCCTTGGTGTGTTGTGCTTGATAAGCATTCCTGTTGGAGCTGAAGGAGTACCGGCAGCACTGACAGCTGAAGGGTCTCTGTGTGTCTGCTGGCGATGCTGGACTGCAGTAGTTGTTTTCTCCTTGGTCGAGTGCGTGGAGTGACACTAGGATGTAGCGTGGGTGGTGTTGAGGTCCAGTGTTCCTATTATGACCGGTCTCTGTAAGCCCTGTCGGCTGCTCTCAGTCAGTCTTTCCCATCTAATGTACACCAACCCTCAACACTCTGCTCAATTACTTTGACCTGGGCCACTGTATCAGTAAGTATTGGTTAACTTCTGAATTGAATGTCTGAAGAGCCTGCAAGGCAACTCCAAAATTCTAGTGCACACAAATTTGCAGCCTCATCTGGCTTTGTAAAGGTAAGTTCAATGTAGTCAAGAGAACGGTAATGAATTGTACATCGCCAAGCCCAGGCTATGTCATCCCGTACCAATGACAGACAGCCCCTGACATGGCAAATCAAATGTAAGGTCTTATTTTTAAAGGAGTCTTAGTTTTCGTGGTCAGCACGTGATTTAATCTTTTAAACACTGACCATATAGACTGTTCGCGTCTGTACAGGTGGGTAATACAAAAGTTTTTTCAAATAAGAATACTCATTAGATTGCTGACAAGGATCTACTGGTGTTTTCAAAGGTCTAGCTTTTTTTCTAATACCTTGTAGAGGCAGATGTGCGGCCTTGTCAGTGAGCAAAGAGATTTGTGAGGGAGCTGTCTGTTGACAATCATGTGTCGTAATGTCCTGAGTAGCAAGTGGTTTGAGAGAGGAGAGAGAGCCATGATGTGCAATAGATTGTTCTTTTTGTGCATTCATTTGTGCCCTAGGTGGGATAGGTGTGTCACTAGCAGCCAGCAGGTGTTACATGCCACTTGGGTCTATTAGTTTAACTACTGACACTAAATCAACAATAATCACCCCCATTGCACCTATTTCTAGCCTCAGCGCATTAACAATCTGCAGAAGAGCTTCAAGTCATGGGTCACCAGTCCCTACTGTCTTATACAAAGCTGTGATGGTGTTAGGGCTTAGGATTTTGAATTTTTGCACTATCTACTCCAGCAGATCAGAGGCCTTTGGCAACGACGTAAACCGGTTATAGCTGAAAATAGCAGTAGCCTCTAAATCGATTACAGGATCTCTCATCAGTTGATTATTCTTGAACTGTGTGGAGGCAATTCCCACCTGTGCTAACACGGTATGTTTGGTCTCGCTACTAGTTTAAGTACGGCTTAGAAAAGCTTTCTGAAACAAAGGCGGTATTGTCGTACAACGGGGTTGCTCATGGTCACTTCATAATGGGTTTCTCTCGACGATAGCTGCCACAGGTAACTCTGAATGAGAATCCATTCACATTCTGTTATTAGGGTCTCTATCCTGTTGATCACACAATTATTAGCGCTGTGCTTGGAAGTTTTCCCTGCATTTTTAACCTTACCTATCTCACTCGATGCTCCATTCTCCACCCCAAACCTTCCATTGTGTTACCTTTGTCCATGGTTACTCTAGCAATAAGCTAATTAAATGCTGTAAGGTGGAGTCAGAGCATGGGAAATATTATTTTTTAGAAGTAAACCAGTGTCACAGCAAAGTCTGTCCCAAGTATCACTACTCAAATGTATTTAAACAATAGTGTCACTATGAAAAATAGTATGCAGCACAAATCGGCACATTACCTTAATTTTAATCACATGCGTCCCTTCTATGGCACAGTAGCCATGTAATTGAGCTGGCGCTGCTATTCCTCTTCCTGGCTTTGACGGGTGCAGGACGGGCACACCCTTAGCCCGGACTTTGCCCGGGCGCTTCATTATGATTGGAATTGTTGTGCTTGTCTGATGCTGCCACTCGGGGCCGAGCAGGGGCTTCTGGAGTTTGTAGGCTGTTCTTCTCACTCCTTTGCATGGAGTCGTTGGGCTGTTATCCTCATGGCACTTGGAGGTAAGGGCCAAGGCGTTCCCGTCACTGCGATACTGAATACAAGCTGGCCCTTCCCCTCACGGCAATTGACAATCACCTATAAGGCTTTGTTTATACAACTTTTTTCTTCTTTTGGTATACATTTCAACTTTGGTGAAGTAGGGATGGCCAGGAATGGTGTCGGACCATGTAGGTGACGGATCCCCACAATGTGTTTCTCTTCTGCTTCGGGCACGCCATCAACCCGAGACGTGCCCTGATTGTCGAGCCATGGCGCGGAAGACTTGCGGGAGTGTTCCCGGAAGTTTTTGGAAGCCAGGCACTCTGTCCAGCGCCACTCAAGATCACGCTCCTGTAGGTGTTCGATGTATCGCTGGCTACCAACAACACCATCGTTCATTTGAATTTGGTACAGGTAAGTCCCAATGCCATTTAAAGTCGAATAAGCTGCGTGGCTCTTCGTCTCCCTCACTGTTCACGAGACTCGATAGATGGAGCATGGGGTCGCTCCCACACTGCTCCTTTGGGGCCTCCGTTGTTGCCTGCGGCCTACCCGCATTTTTGGGGACTGTACGCGACTCCGGCAAAGTACAGGTACTTCACTCAGCCATTGTCCGTTTACTTTCCCCATGTTGTCCGTCTGGTCCATTAGCTATGGCCTCAACACAGCTGTTTGCTACGTCCTCGGCTCCACCGCCGTTGTTGTCGGCATAGGCACGGCCGCTGTCTGCGACCTTTGCAATGTGGCTCAGGCCATGGATCTGGCTTTGGTGCCACCGTGGATCCGGCCTCTGCGCCGCAGTGTATCCTCCCTCTGTGCCTCTATGGATCCGGCCTCGGTGCAGCCGTTGGCTTCGATCTTGACAACTCCGGCATAAGTTCAATGGCTTGGACTCAAAATGTCTTTTGGCTACGGACACTGCATCGTCTTTGGCTCATACCACGGCTACGCCGCTAGCTCCGTCCTCAGCCCCGGACTTGGCGTCACACGGTGTAGTTCCCTCAAGGGCTGGTCTATATCGAGCTCAGCATCTCTACTGACCGGTAGTCATTGAAAAAATATTTAAAGGAGTCTGAATACCCTCTCACATCTCAGTGTGATGATGTAACCGCACTGGTTTATTTTTCTTGAGCGTACAGTACAGCTGAAATTATCTCCAAAACCATTGGACGCTGTCCCCTACATCCTTGCCTAAGTTAGTAGTTCATTCATTTTCTGTTGTTGCGTAGGGGAGGTTCTTCCCCTCAAATTAAATACGGTGCCTATCAGGACACTCCTTACTACAGTGATTCAGCCTGCGACCTCCTCCAAAGAGTCACTTCTGCACCTTGACAGCTATCTCACGCTCGTTCTGTTGAGCACCTACTCCACCGACAGGGGCACCTGTGTATACCAGGCAAACCCGGTTACATCACACAACACACACAGCTACAGTGTCAGGTTGTCCAGGTCTCTGGCTCCCTGAGTGGCCTCTGCGCTGCTATTCGCCCTCTGTGTAGGTCACAGTGTCAAAGGAGCGTTCTCATTAACCGGCAGAGGTTCACACATTGCTCTCCTAGGCAATTGCCTATGTGTGGGGATGCAACCCCATCCATCTGACTCCATCGGCAAGTGTCAAAGCAACACCACCTCATTATAATTGTAATTTTGCTACTCAGCATGTTTCATGTTTTCTTTTTTAATGTTAAACTTCTATTGAAATTACAATTATAAAATCTATTTCACAATGTTCAATTTATTTTTTAAAAGTGCACTACATTATTTAAGTTAATACATTTTTTAAATTGCCTCAAATTGACATTGCTGCAGTTGTTGGACCAACAGCCCTCAGGTCAGCGTATGGCACACTGCTATTAGATTCTGCCCACAAATGGGGCATTTGGAAATCCACCTTTTTATAATGTAATTTTGTGCTTAAGATAAATCGGCGCGTGTTTTAGACTCTCAATGGAAATTGTAATTTTTCAAACATCTCTTTAGCGTTGTGCAGGGTATTTGTGGACAAATGCGGAGTGCCACAGTGGAATTTGACCATGCTGGCCCACATAAAACTTTTTTTCCAACACCAAATTAATGTCGGAGAGACCAACATGGATTTAGTGTCCAAAATCAACATCATAAACACGACAGATGAGACAGCATTGTTTATGTGTATGGCCTTTAAGGAGTCATATGAACCTGACAGTTTACATTGTGATTTTGCGGTCACATTCAAAGGCTACCATTTCTGTTGCAAAGTCTCTAACCATGGGTTGGTTGATTTCAAAACCACATATCAATAATGCCAGAATAATATATATTTATTTTATGTTTTACAATAGTTTTACTCAAGAGAACTAACATTTAACAAAAAAAAAAAAAAATTTAATATGTAGTGAAATACTTTTTACATATTCGTTTTGAAATATCGAATTCCAAGTGTGATTTTTGTAAAGTATGTTAAAATTTTTGTTGATAAATTATGTATCCACAGATTTGGAACATAAAGTTTCTCCAGACGTTGAAAAACTTTTGGCTGTATGGAATAAACCTGCGATTGGACGTTTGGAAGCAATAGTTTCAAACATAAAATTGTACGATTACTCATTCCATTCACTAAAATTGCCCCAATGGATAGTTGATGAGGTTTGCTTTTATATCATTTATACACAGCACATGTTATAAAATAATTAATAAAGAACTATCCTGCTGTTATACAAAATTAACCACAAATGAACAAGCGTTTAAGAATCTTTTTTTGCAATAAAGTAATAGCAATTGACCCTAACTAAGAGTATAGAATGTGTTCTTTTGTAACAAAAATTTACAAATGATTGTTTTGGTATAATGTTGCAATAAATGATTTGAGATTTAATCTAGAATTGTCAAAAGTAAACATATTTTTCTTTTAAATTTTCATGCTAGTTTTTTCAATGATGACTTATCTCTGAAAAAAAAATAAACTTTTTAAATAATAATACGTCTTTTCTTTGGTGTTCAGTATCCCAAAAAACACATTTAAGTCATGGAGAATAAGTTTGAATAAAGAAAAAACATCCAAATAACAGGTGCTGTAAGCTGAAAAAAATTACATCTAAGAGATTTTGTAATCAACTAGTTAATTTTAGTTTTTTATGTAAACTCATTTTTAACTACAAAATTTTTATGTTATAGATACAAACTAATTTACAAATAGAAAAAATTAAAATAGGAGGATTAAAAAGATGATTGTGTACACTTACGGCTTGATTAAGAATTTTAACCATACAAGGTCAGGTGTGTTTCTCTAATGCACGCCCCTGCCCATAGCCACCAACGATCTGTATCTTTCCATGAACGTTAAAGCTCCTCCCAGGACCTTTGTTATAGACGTGTACAGCAAGATAGAACATCTGCCGCCCAAAAACATGTTTCTCCCATCCTGCCGTAGAGCCTAGCTTTCTTAAGGGTAAGGCAGAACCGAACATATCCTGTCACAGTGAGGTATGAACACCACCCGATATTATTTATTGTATTGCGTTATGTTGGGGTCGCATGGCAAAAACACTGCGACTAGTTAAACGACACAATTGTTGCCTTCCCAGCATACTCCAATTTGCAACTACTTGATGGTGACCTTGCCTACCACTCTGCCGTAAAACTGTACACAGGACATGGGAGTTTTCTTCCCGACTGTCTACCCAATCTTTTTAGGTTTTGCCTAGGCACCTTATGCCCTGGCTCTGCGAGAGATGCTTTATACAGTGTACCGGGTGAAGCTAAGCCCACTTTCAAGCCATAACTTTGATTTCCTTGAATAAAAAATAATAAACACGTTAGTTAGATTCCTCACCTTAGAATATCCCCAGGCGTCAGACTGGATCCGGAAGAATTTTCTTCAGCAATACCCCTTGCGCAACGCTAGGCGTCATCTGCGGCTCCGCGTCCATCGTTGGCGTCGTGCGCCGGAATGACGTCGGAGTACTTAGACGCACCTTTTCGCGCTGATGTCAGTTCTTCTTTTTTCCGCGCCAAAAAGTGCCGATCTGGTAGAGCTTCACCTTTTAGTCTTTTTTTAATAAGTATTTTGATCCCTTTTGATCACTGTCTCGACATCTGGTGCCGGTAGGATGCCTGGTTTCAAGGCCAGCGATGACTGTGACCGCTTGATGTCGGTGACAGATCACCACCGCTGGTGCCTCTACTACGACGCGGAGTCGTGTTTGGACTGTGAGGCCCTGACCTCGAAAGCTAGGCGTTAGCGGTCCCGTAAGCTTCTCGAGCTTCGCCACTCGGCTACGCGCCCCTCTCGATCCCGGTCCAGGAGGAGGTCCAAGGATCGGTCACAGAGCCGCAGCCGACATCATCATCGCCTGGCTGGCTCCTCGACCAGACCACTGACAACATAACCGCCCTCAAACACGCCACCCGCAAGCACCACCAGCTCATCCGCACCACCAAGAAGACATCTCTGAAGGATCGACTGGACAACAACGCCCACGACAGCAAGGAACTCTTCAGCATCGTCAAGGAGTTCTCCAACCCCAGCACCGGCAACAACGACATCACCCCCTCACAAGATTTGTGCTACTCCCTCGCCTCGTTTTTCCACCGCAAGATTGCCGACATCCACAACAGCTTCGGCACACCACCCTCACACCCAAGCGTCAAACCAACGCCCCCCACCGCCATCCTCCGCACCTGGACCACAGTGACCACCGAAGACACAGCCCACACGATGAATACCATCCACTCGCGATCTCCGACTGACCTACCCCTGCCCCCACCACGTCTTCAACAAGGTTGCCTCCACCATCGCACCCCAACTCCGAGACGTCATCAACACCTCCTTCAACCCCGCCACCTACCCGTAGAGCTGGAAGCATGCCGAGCTGAACGCCCTACTGAAGAAACCAACATCAGACCCCACCGATCTGAAGAACTTCCGCCCCATCTTGCTCCTCCCTTTTCCGGCTAAAGTCATCGAGGATCGCCAATAGACAGCTTGCTGCCTTCCTCGAGACAAATGGATCCCTCAACCCCTCGCAGTCCGGTTTCAGAGCCAACCACAGAACCGAGACCGCCCTCATCGCAGCTACCGACGACATACAAGCCCTGCTCTACAACGGGTAAACAGCGGCACTCCTGCTCCTGGACCTCTCTGCAGCGTTCGACACTGTCTGCCACCGCACCCCTGTCCAACGCCTCAGCAACACTGGTATCCAAGAGAAGGCACTGAAGTGGATCATATCGTTGCTCGCCGGAAGAACATAGAGAGTCCGCCTCCCCCCTTTTCGATCAGAGGTCACCAAAGTCATCTGCGGCGTCCCGCAAGGATCATCCCTCAGCCCCAACCTCTTCAACGTCTACATGAGACCCCTCGCTATCATCGCACGCCAACACAACCTCAACATCATCTCCTACGCCGACGACACCAAGCTGATCCGCTCCCTCAACAGAGACCCCGATACCGCCAGAAACATCCTCCACGAAGGGATGAAAGACGTCGCCGAGTGGATGAAGAACAGCTGCCTGAAACTGAACTCAGACAAGACGGAAGTCCTCATCCTGGGACCATCACGCTCCGCTTGGGACGACTACTGGTGGCCCCCAGAGCTGGGCACCGCCCCCAGGCCGACAGACCACGCACGCAACCAGGGCTTCATCCTGGACTCCTCCCTCACGATGACCAGAAAAGTCAACGCCGTCTCCTCTTCATGCTTCCACAACCTCAGCTTTCTCCACAAGATCTTCCGATGGATCACGACCGAAACCAGGAAGACGGTCACCCAGGCCCTCGTCACCAGCCGACTGTACTACGGTAACACACTCTACGCTGGAACAACAGCCAAGCTTTAGAAAAGACTCCAACGCATCCAGAATGCCTCCGCCCAACTCATCCTGGACATCCCCCGATGCAGCCACATCTCCAGCCACCTGAAGGACCTGCACTGGCTCCCCGTCAACAAGAGGATCACCTTCAGGCTCCTCACCCACGCACACAAGTCTCTTCACGACCTAGGCCCCAAGTACCTCAACAACTGCCTGACCTTCCACACGCCAACCCGCCAGCTACGGTCTGCTAGCCTCGCCCTCGCCGCCGTACAACGCATCCAAAGGGTCACCGCCGGAGGCAGATCCTTCTCCTACCTGGCGGCCAAGACATGGAACTCCCTCCCCATCCACCTTCGGTTGACCCAAGACCACCTCGCCTTCAGGAGACAACTCAAGACCGGACTGTTAAAAGCAGTAGCAGTCCCCTTCCCCCTAGCGCCTTGAGACCCTTGCGGGTGAGTAGCGTGCTTTAGAAATGTTTTTGATTGATTGATTGATAGATTGATGTATCTGTAAGAAACATTAATTAGTTAGATTCCGCACCGAACCACACAGCCTCCCCGTTCTGCGAACTGACATCTAGGGTTAAGGTTATCACTTTCAGGCACCTAGACTTTTTTGGCACCAGTGTCGGTCTCTTGCATGGCTCTGCGTTCCTGGCGCGGAAAGCTATGTACAAGAACTGACGTCAGCACACGAGTGCGGCGTCTAAGTACCTTAGAAAGGTCCTACGCCTGCTATGCGGTTTTAGCTGTGCAGCTAAAGTTAGAGGAGACATGCAGCTGGAGTGGCTGTCTCCTTCCCATAATCATCGTCACATTTTTAGATTCTTCTGTTCCCAGAAAATCTTCACACACACAACATAAGGCACAAGAGCCGTTTTCTGCAGAGAACAAAGTTGGCCCGGCAAACCAATGCAGATATGACTCTCAGCACAGCACAACATTTTTCACATTAAATCATTTTGAAAAGGAAAAAATGGCGTGAAATACACAATAGTATGTGAGTGCTTTTTAAAAAAAAATGCAGTTCTCAGGAACACAGCTATATTGAGCCGCTGACCTCCTCACCTTGCCGGGGCACATTGTGCCCTGGCATTTGCAAATCACCTCTGTGGTGACATAGAGATACCCTACGACTTCAAGATCGAACCAGTAGCGGCACAAATCATTTTGTGTCAACAGGCATTAATCCAAATTGAAATGTCTCAATATTGTTGCTGCGTTAGCTCGGTTAAGTAGAAAGCAGTCAATCTTCGTTTTCATAATTGAAACATGTTGCTTTGTGAGGGTGGCCTCCTCCCCTTGTGCCAGCCCTGGTGGTCAGTATCCCAACTTTGCATCATCGTCACAAGACCTGTGCACTTCTTTGGCATGTGACCACTTTCACAACAACATGCGATGTGGCCGCCCATAACCATCCCACAACATCCGATACAAACACAGCTCTTTCTGTTTTAGCACCCAAGATGATATGATGCATTGCTTAAAACGTTAAATTTCCCAAAGGCGAAACCCGTTGCATTTCAAATGCTTTTTTTTTGAGGGACACTGTCTTTATCACAACCATTTATCGATGGTACTTAAAGACTTATTGGAGGTTGGGTCCATGGAATCTTCATGTGCAAGATTCAAATAACATACCATTTCAGTTGCGACCATCTGTACACTCTGAACTCCGTTGGACATCACTTAAGGAATACATAATACAAGAGGGGAGATTCATGCTGCTCCTGGTATCGTGATCTTACTTGTCTTTTTTTCTGCAAAGTCTGTGCCTGTGCTCTATACAGGTTATTGAACATGCCTGTGGTTATCAAACACACCAGAAGCAATATCCCTTGGAGAGAAGGAGTCAATTCAATGCATCTCCGAAAACATTAACGCTGCTGCAAATTTTGCCAATTGTGGGCTCCAATGCACTCCGACATGCTGAGTAACACAGATTATAGTTCAGCATCACTATCGAGGCATGCGCAGTCTTGACAATAACTTTGAGGCCTGTTTCACCCTTTGGAAACCCTTTAACAGAACCCCTGTCCAATGAGTGAACTTGCATAGGCTGCTTGGCTCATTAATCCATAGATCTTCAGGCTCAAATAAGTTACTAACTCCAGCATCCTCTTCTACAAAGATCTCAGACCCCATCACATTATCTGTAATTTGTGTGCCTGCATCTCTTGGCTAGAGGTCCTCGTGCTACTCATGTTCATTTGGTCCGTTACTTGTACCAAGGGCCAGGTTACGCACCTGTGTGCTCCAACACTTACATGTTGCCTCCTCCGACTCACATGCATGTGCGGAGTCCCTTTGACCTTGCTGTTCTTGACACTGCTTCCTTTTTTTTTGTTAACCTCATTGTTTTTAACTGGCAAGGCATGTTTGTGTTCCTGTCGCACAGTGACTACTTTGTGCTCAACATCAGAGATTGGGACAGCTCGTATCTGGCCCCTGGTCGTCTAAGGTGTCTCCTCGTCCACAGAGCTGCTACTTAAAGGACACCATCAACATCTCCTGCATTCTGACATTGTTGGACATTCGTCTTCAGTGCCTCATGTTCACTTTTGAGTGTCTTAAACTCTGTTACCTTTGCTTGCAGGTACCTCTTAACTTTCTATCAGCTTTGGGTTCCACCGGTCTCCTTCATTTTATTATCCAGTCTTAACTTTTTAAGTCATTCATTTTTGTTAAATGCCTTTTTAAAAACGGCACGTCACAGTATCCGTAAAAGAAGCATATCAGCTACAATTCTCTTCACAACTCCATCCACGGCTACGAGACGCACCAGCTTGCAACAGGTACGAAAAGAGCAACAAGCAGCGTGTACGACACGAACACATCTTTAATCCCATTGCACAGGCCAAAGAAGTACTCTACATCTATGACCGGATCAGGAACCGACGCCAACAGCGCTGGCGGTAAGTCAGACACCAACCACACAAAAAAAAACCCACGTACCCGCAATCTGGACTCTGATGTTCACTCGCGCGTGTTTCTCCGCTTTGTTCGCGCTGACTGTCATACGTGTCGGTTTCATAGATCTCTATTACTTGTGCTCCGGGTTTTCTGTGCGTGTCGGTTATGCTTCTTGGGCTTTGTGCGAGTAGATCAGGGTTTACACACATTGCATCGTACAGCACAGATCGGACATCGCGGTTAGTTGTCGGTCAGGTTCATTCCAGGATGGTGTCGGTTGTTGCAACTAGCATTTGTTTTCCAGCCAGATCATTGTTTTCCCTATGGCTCGGTTGTAAGGCTTGTATTCCGTACATGACGTTTGTAATTCACACGCGTTGCATTGTACTGCACGGGTCATAGGGTGCCGGTCCATGTATGTTTGTTGCTTGTCCGGCTCCGTGTCAGTCGGTACGTTTTGTGGACGGAATCTGAATCGGCCCCTCTGTGTGCTTTTTTTAATTTTTTTCACTTAACCTATACCATATCATTTTGCATTGTGAACATAAGTGCTTTATAGTCCTTCTCGAGTAAACATGAAATCTGTTCTGCAAATCTACCACTTATAGAGCTTTGTAAAGTTATTTTTGAAAACTGGAATCACCAAAAAAGTTCTCTCTATTGGTGCACGATGCTACACTTTCATAAGTGAGAACCATATACCAAGCCAGTTTTTGAAAGGGTGGATTATAATATTCTTCATACAAAAATATTTTTATTGTGGTTAGTACTGGGTTTTGCCATGTGGCACGACCCTACACCCCTATAAACATACTTTAATAAGGAATAGTAAACATTATAAATGGAAACATTACAGTCTAATTTCATAATGAGGAATAAGAACTATTGTTAATAATTTTGTTAGTAATTGTGTTAAATTTACAATTCATATGAGGTTATATTTATGTCTATAGAATAGAATTTAATTTAATGTTCTATACCTATGTTGATACGAACATATATTTTAAAGTAAATATAACATTTAGTTATTGCATTTGTCTTTCTGAGTATGTTTTCACAACAAATTTCACTTAATTCACCACAGGTATTGAAACCTCTTACAAAGAAAATTTTACTGTATGACTCATTGACAACCGATCCCAAAAGTTACAAACAGTTATTGACTAATTGGAGGTACCCTTTCCCCAAAATTATTTGCTTTTTCTATTTTGTATTTGTAAGATTTCTTAAAATAAAAAATAAATCATATAATGTTGTTTTTCCATTATAACATTATTGGAGACCATGTTTTTTTATTGTTTGTTAAGGATTAATTCAGATGGAAAACCAGTACATTTGTAACATCTTAATTCATATGTCTCAAAAGCACTTTCCTACAGGGTGTGAAGCGTCCAGGCTACAATAAATGGGAATTGGTGGTACAATGTACCCAAAAGCAAAGAGACGTCTTCAATTGCGGTGTTTTTTGCATGATGGCAACGAATTTTCAAGTTATTATTAACCTTAACTGGTGTTATGAAATGTAACAGTGGATAATTGTAAATTAAATAATAACTGTTTGCATTGATTTTTAGTAATAATTTTTTAAACAAATATTATAAAATAGTCACAAGTGCTTTTTCTGAAATAATTTGCAGGAGAGGGAGAGTTCATTGATGATAAAAAGCCAGCGTCATGTAAAAACACTTAAACACACATTCATCCGGATTACGATGTCGGGTTTTGAATCGCATTAAACCTTCATGATTGCGTAAGCAGAATTGCCAACAAGGAGTCCAAGTTCATATTTTCAAATTATGAATCTGATATCTGAGTTTTCTGTATGATACAGAATTTTTTCAATTGCACCTTATGCTGATCTTCGCAGCACAAGCCACATTAAAAAAATGCTTAGTTTAATGAACACTGCACAGTCTTGCAGGCTTCTTGAGGTGGCAGCCACATGTGGCTTGTATTTGATGTGGCACTACATGTGCCCACAACTACACAATGTGGAGGACAAGGGGAGTATGCAGCCCTGTTAGTGGTTACCAAAGTCATTTTTCAAAAGACTTTTAATTGGTGTTTGGCCAGTGTGAAAGTGCTGAATAAAAAACAAAAATGTGCCTTGAAAATGGAAGCAAGGCTGTATCGGTTGCCTTTCCGAGATTAGATTGCTGACGGCGGCACAGACTAAGTTAAATCGCCCATTGGAAGCAGGTTGGGATTCCAGCTTGGGTATCAACAAAACCAAAAGTAGTGTAATAATGTGGTTTGATTGAGAACTGTGATGTTGTTCCGAATAACGGAAATAAGATGTTGTATGGCTTTGAAAATGACATCCTATTAACACAATATTTGTTTTTACGCACAATAATGTAAAACATGATCTTTTTAATAACAGACAGTTTACTCTAAATTAATTAAGGAAAGTAAGAATTTCCAATATTTTCTTAGTTTGCAGGTCACTACCTCAGTCATCAGTCGCTAACAGAAATTACCCAAAATCCTAAATGTATGGATGATTTAAGAATCAAGATTGCGCTTGATCTAATGGAGTCATCAGGTTAGAGTTTAAAAATGTATATGTCTCTTTTTGGTTTATATGTAATCCCTTTGTGGCAACTGAATGTTTTGAATCCATTGCTAATTATTAATAAATATAAAAGTGTGTTATTATTTAAAATTAAATGTAAATGTTTGAGTGTTAAAAAAAGTAATTTTTCTTGCAATTAATTTTTGAAAAATTATTACACCGTCAAAGAAGAATGTCAAGTTTAGAATATAAAATATATATTTTTTTGGTAATTATTGAATATTACCTATATGACCTGTACTTAGGGGCTGATTTAGATAGCAGTCGGACATAAGTCAGCCCACCATATTAATGTTGATGGGACCGGCAGCCAGATTTCCGGCAGTCCCAATAGCCCAATTCGGATGCGCCCCCCATTAGGGCAGGTGCATACTGGCCATTTAACATTGCGAACGGTGCTTCAGGCAACAGCACATTCCGCAATGTTAAAAGGCTCTTATGTGCATTTTAACAGTACAAAGTATCAGGCACAAGGTGGTGCATGCCACCTTGTTCATGTAAAAAATTTGTGTGTACCCGTACACCCCAAAGGCACAGTGCGACCTCAAATAGTGCTTAATAAACGTGCACCAAAATAGACTATCAGTCTGTCTCTTTGGAGGCTGGATATCCGCCGCAAAAATACATATGGACGGGCTCATACTAATAACTAGGGCGGTGCGTGTAAAGCACCGTAGCAATGAAGACCTTTTTAAGGGTTACACAAGTCAGACATAAAATGACCGACTTGCAAGACACGCCGTGTAAACAATGTGATTTCCACCGCCATCCGAATTTTGGGGTGGTTGAATCACATTGTGATGGTGGGAGGATCAACACCACCGGCACGGGGGTGGTGATCCTGCTGCCATCATAAAGAGACCCTTTTTTTAAAAATGGATGATTAGACTTGTAGCAATGAATCCGTTAATGTAACAACAGACATGCTTCTCTCTTTACATGTATGACTTGGTATGCATTTAAACATGCACATTATCTGCCATCATAGAATTCCTGAATCTGTGGTTAAACATGCAAATTTTTCAAAATTGTAATATTCTTAATTTCCTTGATTGTAGACATATGCATAAAAAATAGTAATTTTTATAAAGTTAAAAACATGTAATTGAAACACCAGATAAGTGTAATTTCTATTTTATTTTACTATTAAGATGTTCTAATTTAACTGAATATTACATCTAGATTCTGTTGACGAGTTCTGCGGGGTCTGCAACGAAAAGAAGTCACCTGAAGATGAACATCAATTTCTGGTAATTTTTTATTTTTTATAGCAATAATATTTGTAAATATGTGAATAAAAATAACTTGGAAAGCAGAATAAACTTATTTTTCAGTAATCATTTTATTAAATTTACATTTTACATAATGCACCAATAATTTTTTTAACAGATCTACAGTGTTCCCTCCCACAAATAGTTTTTGATAAATGTGGTAAATTGTTAATGCTCCTGGTAATTGGATGACCGGAACACTTGTGTATGCTTAGGGGTGGCTCATCTACCCAATGCCTCTCAGGCAGTGCGATCGAGAAATTACAACTTTTTCACTGGAGCATCACTGTGACTGCCAGCTCTTCCACCACCATGAAAATTATGGTATAAAGGAAATGAATGAGGCATTGCAGAGGCCCCGTGCTTAAAATGCATGTGCATGTACACCGGGTGTGATTACTTTTGCCCACCTGTGCGCATGTTGATTGGGTCATGGACCACATGGTTTTAGAGTTAATGATGTGCATGAAACATGTAGTGCAGTTCTATTCCAAAGAGGCACCTCCGTGGGTACTCTCTGAAAATTTGGCAGGAATGGTTTTGCATAGATTTGAAGTGCAACGCGTCCCCTCAGTCCAATATTAGTCATTAGATCGCTCCAAAGCGGAGGTAGACTAGCGGTCCATGACTTAGATGTAAGTTATATGGCTTGCCACTTGTCCCGGCTGATGCAGTGTCTGTTGTTGGAAAAAAAATAAAAAAAGGTAACGTAACACGGATCCTACAGATGACATAGCTCTATCAAAGATCCATTTACTGGTGCGGCAGAACATATTTGAAGACACAATGTAAACCATGTTGGTGGACAGCTTCTGAGCTATAAAGATGAGATTGGTCAAGACACCATACTCCATGGACCTACCTATCTCAATACTAAGTGGTCTTACACAGTGAGACTAGTGGTCGTTGTATGAGTTCTGGGTAGGGACGGGTCAGAATTTAAATAGGGGACTAATACCAATATTGTACACTGCTCACATTCAATGGAATAGAAGCAGAATAATAATTTCGGGAATGAAACTTCCTGACGCATGTGGGCCTTGCCAGAAGAATTAGAAAACAGTGGGGATTGAGAGGCATTGAGCCGCAAATCTCAGACGTATTTAGATATGTTGCTGTATCTGCTTTGAGGATGAAGACTGTCTCCTAGTTCTCAAAAGCAATGAGGCAAGAAATGCAAAGTACGGGTTGGAAATTACAGTGAGAATAAGACATGTGGATGCAGATCCCAGATGTTGAGTCGGTGGAAGATTCATTAGCGTAACCTTAAAATTATCTAACAATACACAATCATGGAAAATCAAAATCTAAATACTGGATAGAGCATACCTCACCACGTCATGTAATATGAGGTATTTTGTGATGGAGGCAGCAGCATGCCAAAAATGGGGAGAGAGAGAGAGTGACATATAATTAGTTTATTTGTGAGCTGCAGTAAACAAAAGTCCTTTTGGGAGTACGTGTTTAAACAGAGTGTTTTCTCCACTATTGACGTATGATAGTGTCCACACATGTTTCTGGATAAACTTATGAAATTAAAAATGAAAGAAATATAACGTCATTTCTTATGGAGAAAATATGAAGAAAAAAATAGAAAAACCTTTATATTGTTAACAATAACGAAGCCAAAGGGTCTTTGTGGTAAGAAGGCGGATATTGCGCTGGGTCGTTTTATGGACTCCCGGGCTACGGGCAAGTCCTTAGGTCTCTCGTACCCACGGCAGCAAACTTCTGCCTTTCGCACCTTTTGTGGCCAAGGAAGGGGTGCCTCCTCACGTCCGCCGACCCACCGGCCAACAAAACAACCTGCATGAGGTCAGGGGTGTGGTTTTCCACAGAGCCGGTATGGGAGGACAATGTGCCGGTCATTCCACATCCACCCCGACACCATCCGACTCAAAGGGCTACAAGTCCGAGATTTCTGGACCATCCCACCACAGTGGGTGGCATGGTTTGCCCTCACCTGCTCCACTGGTGGTCCATTACTTAGGACAGGTGGGTGCTGCAAATAGTCCAAAGGGGCTACTCACTCCCCTTCGAGACGAACCCTCCAGCCATGCCACCGCAATACCACCAAAAGTCGTAGGATCACTTGAATCTGATGCGGGAGGATTTTACGGCCCTCTTGGCAAAAGAGGCCGTCGAGCGCGTTCCTGGGCCTGAAGTAGGTCGTGGTTGCTATTCCCACTACTTTCTGGTTCGAAAGAAGGGCAAAGGGGGCCTACGCACTATCTTGGACCTCATGAGCTTCAACGCCTTGCTTATGAAGGAGCGGGTCAAGATGCTCACGCTAGCTCCGGTTCTGGCTGCCCTCAATCCTGTAGACAGGATGGTAGTGTTAGACTTGGAGGACACTTACTTTCACATCCCCGTCCTGCCGGCCCATCGGCGTTACCTGGGGTTCACTGTGGGTCAGGAGCACTTTCAGTTCACCGTGCTCCCCTTCGGCCTCACCAGTGCCACTCGGGTGTTCACACAAGTGATGGTGGTGTTTGCAGGTCATCTGTGCAGATGAGGGGTTACAGTCTTCCCCTATCTCGACGACTGGTTGTTGAAGGCGGGCTCGCCCCAGCAAGTCTTCTCCCACCTCCAGACTACGTCCAACCTCCTGCATCCGCTGGTGTTCTCCATCAATGTGCCAAAGTCGCACCAGAGTCACTGCCAGAAGCTCCTTTTCATCGGAGCCTTTTTCGATTTGGCACATTTCCGGGTCTATCCACTGGAGCAGCGGGTCAGTGCTATTCAAGCTCTGATTCCCATCTTTTCCGCCTCTATCCTTGCTTTCGGTCAGGTTGGTGCTGTGGATTCTGTGGCTGATGGCCTCCTGCATCCTGTGAGTGAATTACACCATGCGGCGCATGCATGCTCTGCAATGGAAACATAAGTTTCAGTGGGCCCAGCATAGAGGCAACCTATCCGACCATGTCTTGATCTCGGATGGCACTGCGAAACAATTGCATTGGTGGTTCACGGACAGCGATTGGGTGAAGGGTAGATGGCTCTCCCTAACCCCAACCGGAGCATGTAGTAGTGACGGATGACTCCCTCCTGTCTTGGGGGGGCCATATGGGAGAGGCGGAGATCATTGACCTATGGTCTCCGGCTGAGTCTCGACTCCATATCAACATGCTTGGAGCTGAGAGCCATCCGACTAGCACTGAAAGCCTTCCTTCGCTCTTTCCGGGGAAGTGTCGTGCAGGTGTTCACGGACAACACCACCGCCATGTGGTATTGCAGCAAACATGGCGGGGTAGGGTCGTTGACGCTTTGTCAGGAGGCTCTGCGCCTCTGGACATGGCTGGAACACAAGGGCATCACCATGGTGGTTCAATATCTGGCGGGCTCTCTGAACACCAGAGCAGACTAACTCATCCGCCAGTGCATGATGGATCACAAATAACGTCTGAACTTGGACTTGACCCTTGTTTAGATCTATTCACCAACAAAGAGAACGCGCAATGTCAGCAGTTCTGTGTGTTTGAATTTGCAAAAAGGCACTCGCTCTGAGACGCTTTTCGTCGCGGGCGGAGTTGCGGTATGTTGTACACATTTACGCCTATACCACTTCTGCCCAGAGTGCTGAAGAAGATAAGGCACGCCCGGGCCCTAGTCAAATTAGTGGCTCAGGATTGGGCACGAAGGTACTGGTATCCAGAGCTACTCGGTATGTTAACCGATCCTCCGATACGTCTGCCTCTTCAGGAGGACCTTATGTCGCAGCAACAGGGGGCGTACCTTCACCAGAACCTGTCCAGCCTCCACCTCCATGCGTGGAGTTTCAGCGGCGGCATTTGATGCCATTTGACTTGCCTCCTGAAGTCTGGGATGTCCTTCTGGCCGCAAGGCGTCCCTCAACAAAAACGGTATACGCCTACAGGTGGAACAAATTTGTGGAATGGTGCACAGCAAAGGCTGTGGATCTCCTTTACGCCCCTGTTTCTCAGGTTCTACTCTTTCTTCATTCTTTTGGCAAGCAGCGCTCTGCTATGGGGACCTTTGAAGGTTATGTTTATGCAACCTCTAAAATATAGAGGCTTCCTGATCAGCCTTCTCTTTTCAAGTCCCCTGTAGTTTCACATTTTCATAAAAGCATTACCCACATGTTCCCTCCTGTCCCTTTCGTAATGCCTCAGTGGGATTTGAATCATGTCCTGACAATTCTGATGTGCGCTCCCTTTGAGCCTCTTCATAATTGTCCCCTTCGTCTTCTGACTCTTAAGACTGCTTTCCTGTTAGATGTCACCTGGGCTAGACGGGTGAGTGAGCTCCAGGCTCTATCATCTAAGCCTCCTTTTCTGTATGTTCATACGGACAAGGTTGTCCTCCGGACTCGTCATTCTTTTCTACGGAAAGTGGTGACACCCTTTCACATTGTGCAATCTGTCACCTTGCCCACCTTCTTTCCTGCTCTGCATCGTCCAAAAGAGGAAGAGAGGCTCCACCGTCTGGATCAAAAATGTGTGCTCTCCTTGTATTTGGACGTGATCAAACATTTCCGGGAGGAGGACTAAATTTTAGTTATATACGTAGGTGCTAATAAGGTGAAAGCTGTACACAAGAAGACCATGCCAAGGTGGGTCGTTTTGTGTATAAAGATCAGGTAGTATTTGTCTAAAAAGGACCCTCCTGTTGGGCTGGGAGCCCATTCCACCCGGGCCACAGCGGATACAACTGCCCTGGGACGGGGAGTCCCTTTGAAGGACATCTGTCCGGCGGCGTCGTGGGCTTCACTGCACACGTTCGCCTGGCATTATTGCCTAGATAGCGAAGTAAGGAGTGATGGCTTCTTTGGCAGTTCTGTTCTCCAGGACTTTGTGTTGTGATCTTGGTTTGCAGACCCACCACCGGTGTTGGTATTGCTGTGGTATCTATTCTAAGGTGAGGAATATAAGTAACGTGTTTCTTTCAGATAAAAAAGTTAATTACCTTTGCTAACGATGTCTCTGTAAGAAACATTAGTTAGTTAGATTCCTAATCAGACCCATCCTGCCTCCCAGTTCTGGAAACAGACACCTAGGGTTAAGGTTACCCTTTTCAGGCCCCTAGACTTTTTTTGCACCAGTATCGGACTCTTGAATGGCTGTGTGTTCCTGGCGTGGAAATCTATGTACAAGAACTGACATCAGAGCACGAGGGCGGCGTCTAAGTACTCTGACGACGTCATTCCTGCGCAGGACGCCAACAACGGGCAAGGAG
Organism: Triturus cristatus; assembly: GCF_964204655.1. NCBI lineage: Eukaryota > Metazoa > Chordata > Amphibia > Caudata > Salamandridae > Triturus > Triturus cristatus. The sequence goes on from NC_140582.1 coordinate 850,542,931, forward strand.
CCACATTAGACGCCTATCGACGCGCAAGGGGTTTTGTTACAAAACTATTTCCGAATCCAGTCTGACGCCTGGGGCTATATCTAAGGTGAGGAATCTAACTAAATAATGATTCTTGATGATACATCGTTACAGAATGTAAGTAACTTGTTCTTTAACAGCAAACAAAATCGGTTTCTGTGAAAGCATCATGACCCTGGGAAAAAAATTAGTGGCAGTACAATTTCAAAGTTCACTTGTAAAATACTTAATTAAACTGTAAAGTGCATTGTCAGATGTGCGAATGTTAATATACTATGCCCTGGACTGTAATGATCCCTGCGGTATGTGATATAAGGCATGTTGAAAGGCTGTTTTACAAATATTTCAGTTTACTCTTTGTGCAAAGAGTAAATAAGGTATTTTTCCTGATGCTTTTAAAATCTTTAATTTTGTTTGCAGTATTTAATGCCTCCTCTATTGGAAGTTTGTGTGAGTTGATTCCAAACTACCATTATGGTGGCACAATGCAAGGTGTTGTTTAAAGGGACCCTTCTTAATACCAATGCTCTAACAACCAGGTATTATAATTAATGAAAACTTTGAGAGGTGAAGCGCCAATGTGATAATAAGCATGCATTGACCATGTTTTGTGAAAACCCGAATAGCACTAAGATACTAGTTTTGATGAACCTAGTGATTATCAGGAAAACTTGCATCACGTATCGTTTTTAAATAATAGTTTTCCTTTTTAAATTGGGCACGGTTACTATGCAAATTGTTTACAAATGTCAAAAATTTTACCAGCATACAATTTAAAGGGATTAACATTGATTTATTCATTTCCTTTTCCAACAGCCGTTTTGTGATGAATGCGGTCGTTGGATTCATCTTGAATGCATTGAAACAGATGCATCATCCTTATTGGCGATTGATGGTTTTAGATGCCGAAAATGCTTATAATGCTATTTATTTGTGCAGTGCTGTAAGAGTATTAGAAACACAACATCTGTGATGTGAAGTGTGATTTTTAGATGCATATAATCTATTTTACATTTATTTTTAAGAGTAATATAGGCGTTTAATTTGTTCACATATCATATGTATTATGTAAAATTATATGTAATATTTATTTTTCGTAAGCAGAACAGTGTTTTGTACTTGAGTGTAAATATATTTGACAACATTTGAAAAATAAAAATTTAATGGTTTGACTCTTTGTAGTCTTTGAAGCATTATTCCAAGCAAACATGGACAAAGTCTCTTTCCTTGTCATAACATGAGAATTATCTTTTTTGAGAACATGTATCAATGGGATATGCAATCCAAAATATTTCACCCAAAAAAATAAAAAAGGAATTATTGTTTTTTTGGACAATTCCTTAAGAGTTACAAAAGATCAATGTTAAATAACACATGTTGCTACTTTCTTTGTTAACTAGATTCCCAGTGTAGTTTCAATATGTAATCCATGACCTGAATCTACTTTGTGTGTGAGAGATACAATAGCTATGTACAAATGCTAAGAAGGTTGGGCGACTTAGTGTTCTAAACATACTTGTCATAATGCATCCTAAGCAATAAAGACACAGTTCTTGTTTTAATTTGTTTTGGGGACAAAGACTTTAAGAGTTATGTGTGAACTTTCTTCTTTTGTTACATTTTTGTTAGTGTGGTCTGGAAATAACATACATGATTTAAATCTAAGATTTCGTCTTACGTAATACAGTATATGTGTTCATAAACTAAGATTCTTAATGCAGTTACAGCTGTAACTGCATAGAGTTCCAATGCATGATAATTAATGAAGATATATTAAAGTCCAAATGTAAACCATTAAGAAATATGAAATTGTAAAATTTTAAAACAACCGACATAAAGGTTAAGTTACCTACCTTATGTAAGGCATATTGTGATAGAGACATGACCTATCCAAATATTCATTAATTTTCATTTTCCAGACGTCATGATAGATATTTAAGATGATTGTTAATGGAACCCCTGTGTGACGTAACGGGTTGCCAGTCTACTACGCGTATCATCTTCGGATTTTTGTCCTGCATCATTGTGATATTTGCATTGTGTATGTCGCCAACTCTAATTTGCGCTTTTCTCATGACTTTTCACTTCTTTCCATGCTTTAAGCGCCGAGTAATGAAGTGAATGGCCGTGGAGTGTTATTAATTACAACTATTGCCCTGAAGGGTCTTGCCTTTGAACCCTAAATAAATCAACAGTGTTTTGAGTGAAAAGTAGGTCTGTAAGGAAACTGCTGCAACATAAGGTCTGACAGTTGATGCATTACCAAAGTGAGGGTGACTTCTCTTACATGATTGAGACCGATACCTCAGAAATTACTTAACTTTTGAACAGATACACAAGCAATACCTTCCACTTTGGTGGTACCAAGGAAAATTAAAAACAATAAATCGTGCCAAACTGACCTATCAAAATGGCCATCCATGCAAACATGAAATATAAAGAATGAAATGTCCAAAGGACGTGTACTAGGATGTAGAAGTGGCAACTTAGTAGTGTTCTTTAATGAGAATACAATGCATGATACTTGTGTTTGGCTGACTTTGCCCTGTCATAATTGTCTGAAAGACCGTAAAAAGGTTTTATCTTTGCTAAATTGTTAAGGATATTGATACGGAGGATGAGCATGCAGGATTAGGTCATCTTTTAGAAAATCTAGCCCCTTATTTGCTACAGGCTACACTATATAGAATTTAAAGATTATCCATGAACAATGTATTTAAATTGAGACAGACAACGCAAATTTAGGTTACAAACAATGGTGACGTTACAATAATATGGAAGGTCATCATTTGGCCTCGGTCTCTCTTCTCAACACTCGCTCTGCTGTTAAACACCAATTGGAGCTCTTTGACTTTATCAAAACTTACAGTCCTGAGATTTTGTATTTAATGTAAACCTGGTACACTGCCAATTCCATACCTGATGTTCTCACTTCTCCCCCATACTCCTACTATATCCTCCGCGCTGACCGCCCTGAGGGTAAGATGGGGGGCGTAGTGGCTATGATTGTTTGTTCTAACCTCCTATTTCAACCTCTTCATCAACTATCTATTCCATCAGTCGACCTCTTGGTGGTACGTTCTACCAATCTCGAGTCCCCTCTCACTGTTGTACTGCTTTATCGTCCCCCTCAATCCATGTCCCACTTTATCCCAGCCTTACAGGATCTTGTAGCCACCCTGGTCGTTAACAACTCCTCTATTTTGTTATTAGGTGATTGTAATTTTTGGCCAGGGGACTCACGGAAGACTCTATGTCTAAAGTTTTTTCTGACACACTACATACCATTAACTTCATGCCTCATATTTTTGTTCCCACAAACATTCACAATGACATTCTTGACCAAATCTGGAACGTCAATCTTCCCATTTCCATACCTAATATATCCCCTTGGGATTGGTCTGATCACTTTTTGATCATTTTCTCTGCCCCTTTGCCAAATGAAAAACCTTCAACCTTGTACAAAAACACTTATGCTCTAAATTGGAATACAGTAGATACCGTCACTCTAGGTCTTTAATTAGCCCCTTTCGCTCCTACTCTGAGTGACTACCGATTAAATAAGCAGGTAACCCTTATCAATACCTGGCTCTCTGAAGCATGGAATCAGATTGCTCCTCTGAGATGTGTCAGAATCCGTCGCCCGCACGATCCCAACAGATGGTTTTCCAATAACCTAAAATCTCAAAAACTAGCACTTCGCCAGGCGGAGCGCCTCTGGCGCCGTAAATATTGTCCCGATTCAAAGCCTCACTATTTGGCCCTGTTGCAGGTGTCCAAAAAGTGAATTATCTCCGCATAGCAGGAATATTTCAATCCGAAAATTCATCTGGCAACTAAGAAACAAAAAGAGATCTTTAGAATTGTGCACAAACACTCTGGCTCTAATAGTGCTGACTCTAGGCCCATCCCTTGTCAAACCCTGTGTAATGCTCTCAACAATTTCTTCATTGAGAAGATTGCCATCATAAAACAGAATATCCCTTTGGCACCTGCCTCCTTTACCTGTCCCCCACGACCCCAGCCATCCTCCTCCATTGATCAATTCCATTTGAGGTCTTCCACTATATCCTGGGAAAAGTTACTTAGGGTTACCCTGCTGATCTTTGCCCAGCACACATCTTAAGAGCGATTTTCTCCCGTTGTCCAGCACCTCTTATTACTCTTCTTAATACCTCCATCACCCTCGGTTCTGTACATGACTCTTTCAAATCTGCCACCATCATACCCATCCTCAAAAATCCCTGTGCCGATACAGCGGTCCCTTCAAATTTCAGACCCATCTCATTGTTGCCACTCTAAAGCCAAATTTTGGATTGTCACATTACGACTTCACTCTCCAACAACATCGAAGCCCATCACCTCCTAGCAACCAATCAGCCCTGTTTTCTGCCAGCTGACTCTACGGAATCTGTTGTCCTCTTGGAAGTAGATGAGCTCAGGCGCAGCGCCGATACCAACTCCCCCCAGGCCCTAGTCAACCTCGATCTCTCTGCCGCCTTCAAAACGGTCGATCATTCCATCCTTCTCGACCATGTCGGAGGCGCCGGCCTGTGGGGTTCGGCCCTGGCCTGGCTCACCTCCTTTCTAACCTGCCGCACTCAGGCTGTTAGCCTGGAGGGCTTCCTTGCTACCATCAACCCAGTTACCTGCGGAGTTCCCCAGGGCTCGTCACTATCTACCCTCTTATTTTAATCACTAAATTTAACCCATTATTGTTGCTTTACAGGATATGGAGGTCACGGCGTTTAATTACGCAGATTACCTCAAGCTCATCTTGAATCTCTCTGCCTCACCTGATGGTATTCTCAAGGTGCACTCCACGCTTACGTTAATATTCAACTGGATGAACTCCAACCAATTGAAATTGAACCCTGATAAGACCGAGCTGGTTCTTTTTGGTGGCCCATCCAACCCCTGGTCTTCTGCTTTCTGGCCCCCTAACCTTGGTTCCCCTCCCTCACCTTCTGCATCTGTGCAAACCCTGTGCATTAAATTTAGTCAAGACCTCTCCATGCGCCCTCAGATTAGTTCCGTAGTGTCTTCATGTTTTTTGGCCCTAAGAACCATTAGCAAAAATTCACGATACTTTTGTATTGAAGCTCTTAAACTCATCATTTTAGCACTTATCTTGTCCAGCCTGGATTACAGCAATGCCCTTTTCGTAGGCATTCCTGCCTATGAATGTCGCCGCTTACAACTCATCCAGAACCAAGCGGCCCGCCTCATCTATAGGCTTCCTAAATCTAGTCACATTACGCCTGTATTAAGGACTCTGCACTGGCTACCCATCCGGGAACGATCACTTTTCAAGATAGGCTGCCTGACTTTCATGTCCCTCACTGGTACTGACCATGCTGCAGTTGGATCTCAAATAATAGCATATGTCCCCTGCCGAGACCTTCGCTCTTACACTCTGTTCCTTCTTGAGGTGCCACGTTTCCGTAATTAGAAATCTGTTGGCAGCAGATGTTCTACTCTTGCCCATTTTTTCTGGAACTCACTTCCTCTTGCTATACGTTCCACCCCTTCTTACTTAGATTTTCGAGCCAAACTTAAAACTCATTTGTTCTCCCTAGACTTCCCTTTGAAAACTCTTTCATCCCCGTCTTTTTCTCAGGTTTAGTCTCCGGCCTACAGCGTCAAGAAGCCGCTTGGTGATAGAGCGCTATATAAATTTTTTTCAACTTTCAACTTTCATTTATTTTAAAAGTCCAAATCATAAAATGTGTTAACACCTTACAATGCAGAGATGACGTTTTGTTGAGCACTACCTTGTCTGCAAAGCTAGGTGTCTGCAGCTGACTCATCCTACTTGCATTGGTTTATTACCATTAAAACAGATCATTTGATAGTGAGCAACCAAAGAGGAAAGTTGCCCATTTTTAAATATGGTGTTGATAATAAAGTAACTGAGAACAAAAATAATGTACAAGTAAGGTATAATAAATGTTGAAAAGATAAAATACTGGATTAACACATTAAAAAATATTTTTTATAAAGGACACTTAAAAGGGGTGACTGGTCGTGCTGTGAAGGGAAGATGAGAGGGCAAAAAAAAATAGACATTCAGATTTTAAGCAGAAGAACACTGGATGGACAAAGAAATAATTAATAAGACAATTGCTGGAATACAGTAAGATAGGTGGTTGACAGCCCATTGTGTACAATGTTTAGAATTGTTGTCACTTTTGCAGTCATATACCAATTTTGTTGCGGGATCTCATGTTGCCGTAATAATTTCACAAACTCTGAAAATATGTTTGAAACTTGACATCTGACAATGACAAATCACCACGCAAGCTGACAAAGGTTATACTGGTTCTGGCAGAGATTAACAACAACCGCAATCTCTGCTGCTGCAACAGAACATCCTCCATGAGTGGCAGTCGGATTGCAGGATCTGTGTTTATTGTCATCAGTTTGTGGTACCTGAATATCTAAAGATTTCTGCGCCCCTAGAATGTCTTTTGGCCATTTTTTCTGGAGCGTTTGTAAGACTCTTGCCAGAAGTGGCATGGCTGTTAATGATTAAAGGAAGCGTGAACTATACTACCAACGAAAAACGTTGCTGACAAATGATCTTCAAATTCAATATTCAATCTTCCAAAAGAAATACATTGATATTTATCATCAGAGGCAAAACGATCTAACAAATTTTCTTCCATAGGCTGAAAGAGTCCTTTTTCACGGATGGTGAATGCAATGGTGTTTTTCAAGGCACCGTCAGCTACGTTTGTCCGCTGTGGTATTTACTAAACCTATACAGATGTTAGGCCTACAGGGACATGACATGTTGTCAAAGCCAAACCTAAAGGCACATGGCCGCTCCACACAGGGTTCACCGCCCAAAGTCGCCCAGATTATTGCAGTACAACATGACGGTCAAGTTGTATGTGAATACAAGAACCAGCCTACCATGCAAAAAGGCTTTTCTAAACAACAATATTGTGAGGTGATCCAAAAAGGTGATATGGAGGTTGGCTTCCACCGGGGATAAGCACCCTCTGCAAACCAACTCTCACACATGGCCTCCACATGCCATAAGGTAAGCATCCCAAAATACTGTGACATATGGTTTGTGAAATAAAAGTGTTCTGCGTCTGACCAAATAGCAATTTCTTAACAGACTGAACAGGTAAAGAAATAACATCAAATAAGTGATCCAGGTAGGTGTTTTTAGACAGAAGCTGTTGCATTTTGAACGTAAGGTCACATTCCTGACCCTAACTGTGGAATTTTGCATTGTACACAAGCTGGATGCAGGAGAATGAACAGCACGATAATCATTATCTTTTAAATCCAAGATCAATGTTCCAAGATCAGTATCGTAGCCAAAATATCCTGTAATGGATGATTTGTACGATAAGCCTGAAACTGCACAGTGTGCAGAACTGCTAGGATGAAAGGAAGCGTCTGAGCGTGAGGCAGTTGCGACTTCAGCAAGTTTATAACGAACCAGACAAAATGCAGGAAGTACAGGTTTGTCGGAAGGTTGGAGATAGCTATGGATGGTCCCATCTTCAAAAACCAATTTTCGAGATGATTGAAGACAGGAAAACTTGTCTCCATAGAGGAGCTGCAATCACCTCTCTCCCCATAGTGCATTAATGAACACAAATTCACATTTGACTATGTGTGCTTGTGCTGAATACTGTGTACGCACGTAGAATAAAGTATCATACGTAGGGGCATATTCCAATGTCGGACATACTCATGTACGTCCAACATTGGTCATGCGCCATAACCGACCAACCTGCTGTTGTCATTTACAGCACTGCTAGTAGGATGTGGCAGAACAGGGTTCGCTTGCAATCGTATACAACACAATGCATGCATGCATTCCGAGCGGAATGGAATGAATTCATGCATCGTTAAAAGCAGGGGAGCAGTTCATCCATGCACCATGTGTTCGGCAACCCTAAGGTGCATGCAACCAGTTACAAAGATCCACTGAGGAGCACTTTATGTGCCCCATTAGGCAGGCTCACACACAAAGACAGTTCTCGACTGCCTTTTTGTGCCTCAAATCCAAAAAATCTGAGAAAAAATGCCATTGAAATCCCTTGTTTGCAAGAGGCGGCAGGGGTAGTACTGAGGGAGTTGCAGACGGCATACAGGCCGAGGCTGTTGACCACAATCTGGAAATACGTGTGGGATTCCTTTCCGATGGAGCCCATCGGAATGGGTTGGTCAGGAAGGAATCCGCACGACACGATAATAATCTGTCTGTAGGGCTCAGACAGTTGTTCTCAGCCGATCACAACGAGATCTAAATCTGTCCCTTACTTGTGAGTTTTGAACTGCACCATGTGTGGTAACATCCTATTTTATTTTTTTATAACCAAAGGTCTTTTGATGGCTCGGTCAGACGTTGAGATGGTGTGTGTTGGAGGCAATTCAGACCAACACAGTAATCTGTTCTCCAATTTTTGCAAGCTCTGTTATTTGTTTGCAAATCTTGTTTTAAGTTATGTAATTTTGTGAAAAGAAATTATTTTAATCTTTGTGTTTTATTTATATATATATATATATATATATATCTCATGACACAAGTATTTAAATGATTACCTGCGTAAAAAAAAAAAAAACAATTTGAACCTAACACTAGCATACTATAACGAAAGAGTAATGTAGCAGTATTATAATAAGAAAAAGTGTTATGTCATGATCACCTTCAAACTTTTTAAACACTGTGACCCTCATTTTGATGTCATGTGGACCTCAAACAACATGCCATCGTGGTGGTCCAACAGAAATCATGAGTAACGTTCAGACTGCTAGATTTTTATACCACGGGCCTAAGGGATAAGGTTCTTGGTAAATACCTCTAACAATTGGTAAGGCAGTTGTAGATTAGTATATACAAAGAAGTTGGTTAATATGCAGTAGCCGTTATATTATTTCTAACATCCATGCCCCATAGCCTTTTCCGAGTGGTCCAACAAAATCAGAAACTTTGGAAAGGTGAGTTTGTGTCTGCCCATAACAGGGGTAACAGCAGACTTTGCAATATTCCCCTTAATCCTGAAGCCTATATTATTTGAATCCTCTTGCGGATTTTGAGATTAGCATGTAATTCCAAATTTGTAGTAAATTTGATGTTACTTGTCATTTACTTTACAAAACATTCTACAAGTAAGCATGTTGTATTAATAATTTGTAAATATTAATAATAAAATTCACACACTAGGCATTTATAAATTAAATATCGTCACCAAATAGTAGTGTTGTAGAGGTTTCCCACATTGTCTTTTTTAGATTATTATAGTAAAATATTAGACAATGAGTAAGCATGAGAAGGAAAAAAAATATGAATTAATAACAATTTATTTTTATTAAAACATGTGTATTACAAATAGTCACAACGAAGTAAGTCTGGTAACCTTGCTTCCCAACCACAAACATGAGCATGTTCATACTATCAAAAATTTAAAGAACAAACTTATATTTGAATAAATATTAATCCTATAGTAATTAGAAACAAACTGTTACTAGTAATAGCTGATTGTTGACGCACTCTTGATGCCATTTCCGCAATTTCACTAACATCATGTCACTAAGTCCCCGATTACCATACTGTAAGCAAAGTCTCTGAACGTCATCTGATTACCTTGAATCCCATTTCCAACCCGCATTGTAAAATTACTAAAACAGTTTTGAAAAACAACAAATTACGACGGCTGGAAATTGTACAAACTGTAAAAGTATGTTACGAAAGGCATTGGTATTATCCGAATCTTTGCAAGCGGAATGGTAGCAGGCAATGGCCTGTGTTTACAGCTGAGATAAAAGGATGTAAGATTCAGACAGCATTTACAAATTGCTATGTACGAACAAGAAAAGTTCAACGACAGGGTGAAAGGTTTTCAAGTGATTTTTTCACCCATGGGAGCCAGTATTGATGGTCGAAAAAGGGGATCCGATAGTATTCAATGGTAGTCCCAACAAATGTTGTTTGGAAGCTTTGTAATTGTTGTTGTTGGGCAGGCATTATGTTTGTTCATGAATCAAAAACAATGTCTGGAAGAAAGATTACGCCCGACATCTAAGTGAGGCCCATAGTTTAGAAACTAGTAAAAGTAAGCAGTATTATACACGCAATATTTCATTTACCAATTTTTAAACATTTTGTAATGTTTGTGTAATTTACAATTCAGACTTTTAGTATTATATTTATTGATTTCAAAAATTTAAAAAAAAAAAATTTTTGCAAAAATTTAATAAGTAAAATAAAATCCTTAGTGATAGATTCATTCCGTTTGAATTGTGCACAGCGTCAGTCTGGATATGGATAATTTTCATCATCATGATGACTGCTTGTCAGAATGTTGGCGTCCTGAGGCTCCGCGTCAGTCTGTGTGGTTGTGGTCGCAGTGATGACGTAGCGTATGCTACTTATACGCCGGACTTGCGCACTTATATCAACTCTATCTGAAAGAAACACGTTAGTTAGATTCCTCACCTTCGAATATCCCCAGGCGTCAGACTGGATCCGGAAGATTTTTCGTCAGAAATCCCCCTTGCACGTCGCTAGGCGTCGTCTGCGGCTCCGCGTCCGTCGTTGGCGTCGTGCGCGTATCAATGGCGTCGTCGGAGTACTTATACGCCGCCCTCGCGCGCTGATGTCAGTTCTTATTTTTTCCGCGCCAGTAAGCGCCGATCCGGGAGAGAGTCCCCTTTTAGTCTTTTTTGAATAAATCTTTTTGATCCTTTTTGATCCTGTCTTCGACATCTGGTGCCGGTATGATGCCTGGTTTCAAGGCTTGCGAAGATTGCCACCGACTGATGTCGGTGACAGATAACCACCGCCGGTGCCTCTACTGTTTGGGCCTCGACGCGAAGTCGTGTTCCGACTGCCAAGCCCTGACATCGAAAGCTAGGCGGAAGCCGTCCCGCAAGCTTCTCGAGCTTCGCCACTCGGCTCCGCGCCCCGCTCGATCCCGGTCCAAGAGGAGGTCCAAGGATCGGTCGCGGAGCCGCAGTCGACATCATCATCGCTCGTCGGGCTCGAAGTCCTCGGGTAAGTCCAAACATTCTAAGAAGTCCAAGAGGCGACACCGCTCTTCGGACTCCCCTCGCCGGTCGCGCGCCTCGGCCGAGGGTCAGGGTAGTTCCACCCCCGTGGCTCCGTCGAAGCCACAGGCGCCGCGCACGTCCCCATACCCGCCGGTCCCTGGGACTGACGCGACGCCGGTGGAGGTCAGTGCCTTCCTCTCAGCCATGAGAAGCCTGGGCCCGCCGTCGACGGCCGCTGGCACGCCTTCGGGCCCCGCGGACTCGACTGTGCGACCTTGCGCGCCGCCGGCTTTGGCCCCGGCGCCATTGGAGACTACGGTCCTGACGCCGCAGGTCCCCACGGGGCCAATGCCTGGGCACCCGTCAACGCCGGTCGACCTCGTCACGCCTCCTCCGCATGCGCCGACACCGGTACCACCGACGCCGACTCCGGTCAAAGTCGAGCCTCAGTTCAGCCCTGTTCAGGACCCGACGCCGCTTGAGACACATTATCTCTATCGTCCGACTCAAAACGTTCCTCCTGTTTATCACGAATCGGATGACGGGGGTGACTGTGAGGGGTTCGAGGACCCTATGGCTGTTCAGTCTCAGCTTTCACAGGAATGGGCAGATGAAATGGGGGAGGCCAGTGGTCTGGATACCTCGCCAGACACTGGCTTCACCTCTTCTCCGACTGTGGCTTTGGAGGAGGGTGCAGCGTTCTCTGTGGTGCTGAGCAAGGCGGCCGCAGCCCTTGGGCTTGAGCTGCCTGCCGTGGCTGTGAGGTGCTTCAATCTGCAGCAAGCTCCACTAAGCCTCTGCTGCAGTTCAATGAGGCCCTCACTGACGTTCTGCAGGGCACCTGGTGAAAGACCTCCACAGTTCCTCCTGTGGATAGGAACGTTGCCAGCACCCTGCTAGGGGCGACCACAGTTTTCTGTCCCAACAACCCACCCCCGAGAGTCTGGTTATCCAGGCTTCTACTTCCCAATCCTACATCCCGACCGCTCCACTGGACCGAGACTCCAAGAGACTGGAGCAGTTTGGCAAAAAGCTGTTCTCTTCCCTTAGTTTGGGCCTGCGGTCTTTAAACACCGCCTGTCTCTTGGACCGTTATTTCCAATCTCTGTGGGATACGGTGGAGGAAGTGCTGCCCCTGTGCCCGTAGGAGGCCCGGACACGACTTACCCAGGCTCTGGACGATGGGAGGGATGCAGCACGACATGCAATCCGATATGGGCTTGACACTACGGACTCGCTGGGTAGGGCGATTTCTACAACGGTGGCGCTTAGACGTCACGCCTGGCTGCGGTCCACGTCCTTTTGAGGGGATGTCAAGAGCACTCTCATGGACATGACCTTTCATGGCAGTCGCCTTTTTGGTGAGCAAGCGGACAGTGCGCTGAATCGCTTTAAGGACTCCTGGGCTACGGCCAAGTCCTTGGGCCTCTTGTACCCGCGGTCGCAACCCTCCGCTTTTCGCCCCTTTCGTGACCAAGGAAGAGGCGCCTCCTCAAATCCGCCTAGCCACCAGCCACAGAACTAACCTGCGTGCGTACGTGGTTTCCGCCGAGGCGTTTCTGGAGGACGACGCGGTCAGCCCACATCCACCCCGGCAGCATCCGCCTCCAAGCCTTCTGAGTCCGAGCTTTCCGACCCATTCCTCGCCAGTGGGCGGAAGAGTTCGCCATCACTTGCTCCAGTGGCATACCATCACTTCGGACAGGTGGGTGCTGCAAATAGTCCAAAGGGGCTACTCACTCCCCTTCGAGACGAACCCTCCAGCCATGCCACCGCAATACCACCAAAAGTCGTAGGATCACTTGAATCTGATGCGGGAGGATTTTATGGCCCTCTTGGCAAAAGAGGCCGTCGAGCGCGTTCCTGGGCCTGAAGTAGGTCGTGGTTGCTATTCCCACTACTTTCTGGTTCGCAAGAAGGGCAAAGGGGACTACGCCCTATCTTGGACCTCAGGAGCATCAACGCCTTGCTTATGAAGGAGCGGTTCAAGATGCTCATGCTAGCTCCGGTTCTGCCTGCCCTCAATCCTGTAGACTGGATGGTAGTGTTAGACTTGGAGGACGCTTATTTTCACATACCCGTGCTGCTGGCCCATCGGCGTTACCTGCGGTTCACTGTGGGTCAGGAGCACTTTCAGTTCACCGTGCTCCCCTTCGGCCTCACCAGTGCCACTCGGGTGTTCACAAAAGTGATGGTGGTGTTTGCAGCTCATCTGGGCAGATGAGGGATTACAGTCTGCCCCTATCTCGACGACTGGTTGTTGAAGGCGGGATCGCCCCAGCAAGTCGTCTCCCACCTCCAGACTACGGCGGATCTCCTGCATTTGCTGGGGTTTTCCATCAATGTGCCGAAGTCACACCTGAGCCCCTCTCAGAAGCTCCTCTTCATCGGAGCGGTTATCAATTCGGCGCAGTTCAGAGTCTATCCACCGGAACAGCGGGTCCGGAATATTCATGCCCTGATTCCCATCTTCAGGCCTCTATCCTGGGTTTTCGCCAGGCTAGTGTTGCGGCTTCTGGGGCTGATGCCCTCCTGCATCCTACTAGTGCATGACGACAGACGTCGCATGCGGGCTCTGCAGTGTGACCTGAAGTTTCAATGGGCACAGCATCACAGCAACCTGTCCGACCATGTATTGATCTCGGAGGGCACCGCACAGCAGTTGCAGAGGTGGCTCACGGACCACGATTGGGTCACGGGCAAGAGCCTCTCCCTTCCCCAACCGGAGCATGTCGTAGTGACGGATGCGTCCCTCCTGGGATGGGGTGGCCATATGGGAGAGGCGGAGATCAGAGGCCTCTGGTCTCCGGCGGAGTCTCGTCTCCACATCAACCTGTTGGAGTTGAGAGCCATACAATTTGCACTGAAAGCCTTCCTTCCCTCTGTCCGGGGAAGTGTCGTGCAGGTTTTCACGGACAACTCCACCGCCATGTGGTATTGCAACAAACAGGGCGGGGTGGGGTCGTGGACCCTTTGTCAGGAGGCTCTGCGCCTCTGGACATGGCTGGAACACCAGGGCGTCACCCTAGTGGTTCAAAATCTGGCGGGCTCTCTGAACGCCAGGGCAGACGAACTCAGCCGGCGGTGCATGATGGATCACGAATGTTGTCTGAACTCCGAAGTGGCGCAAGGTCTCTCTAAGCAGTGGGGAGAGCCTTGGTTAGATCTATTTGCCACCAAAGAGAACGCGTAATGTCCGCAGTTCTGCGCGTTGGAATTTCCAAAGCGGCACTCGCTCGGCGACGCTTTTCGTCGCGACTGGAGTTGCGGTCTATTGTACGCCTTTCCGCCCATGCCACTTCTGCCCAGAGTGCTGAAGAAGATCATGCACGACCGGGCACAAGTCCTCTTGGTGGCTCCGGACTGGGCACGAAGGTACTGTTATCCCGAGCTACTCAGTATGTTGACCGATCCTCCGATATGTCTGCCCCTTCGGGAGGATCTTCTGTCGCAGCAGCAGGGGAAGGTCCTCCACCCGAACCTGTCCAGCCTCCACCTCCATGCGTGGAGATTGAGCGGCGGCAGTTGATGCCATTTGACTTTCCTCCTGAAGTCTGTGATATCATTCTGGCAGCCAGGCGTCCCTTCACAAAGTCGGTAGAAGCCTGCCGGTGGAAAAAAATTTGTGGAATGGTGCACAGCAAAGGCTGTGGATCCCCTTTCCGCCCCTCTTTCTGAGGTTCTCTTCTTTCTTCGGCCCAGCAGGGCTCTGCCTTGGGCACCTTAAAAGGTTATCTTGCTGCCATTTCTGCCTTCTTACGGCTTCCTGATCAGCCTTGTCTTTTCAAGTCACCTGTAGTTACACGCTTTCTTAAAGGCATTAATCACACGTTCCCTCCTGTCCCTTTTGTAATGCCTCAGTGGGACTTGAATCTTGTTCTCACATTACTGTTGTGCGATCCCTTTGAGCCTCTTCATAATTGTCCTCTTCGTCTTCCGACGCTTAAGACTGCTTTTCTGGTAGCCACCACCTTAGCTAGACGAGTGAGTGAGCTCCAGGCTCTATCATGAAAGCCTCCTTTTCTATCTGTTCATCCGGACAAGGTTGTCCTTCGGACTCGTCCTTCCTTTCTTCCGTAAGTGTTGACGTCCCTTTTCATCTTGGGCAATCTGTCACCTTGCCCACCTTCTTTCCGCCTCCGCATCCTTCCAAAGAGGAAGAGAGGCTCCACTGTCCGGACCCAAAACGTGCGCTCTCCTTTTATCTGTACCGCACAAAACAGTTCTGGGTGGACGACCAACTTTTCGTTGGATACGTGGGTGCTAAGAAGGGGAAAGCTGTGCACTAATGGACCATCTCTTGGTGGGCCGTTTTGTGCATCAGAATGTGTTATTCCTTGGCAAAAAAGGACCCTCATATTGGGCTGCGCGCCCATTCTACTCGGGCCACAGCGGCTACTACTGCTTTGGGACGGGGAGTCCATTTGCAGTACATCTGTCAGGCGGCAACGTCGGCTTCGCTACATACGTTTGCCAGGCATTATTGCCTAGACAGGCAAGTACAGAGGGATGGCTTCTTTGGCCGTCCTGTCCTCCAGGAGTTTCTGGTGTGGTCTTGGTTCGCAGACCCACCACCGTGGTTGGTATTGCTTGGGTATCTATTCTAAGGTGAGGAATTTAACTAACGTGTTTCTTTCAGATGAACAAGTTACTTACCTTCAGTAAAGATGTATCTGTAAGAAACATTAGTTAGTTAAGATTCCTCACCAACCCACCCATCCTCCCCGTTCTGCGAACGGACATCTAGGGTTAAGGTTATCACTTTCAGGCACCTAGCATTTTTTGGCACCAGTGTCGGTCTCTTGCATGGCTCTGCGTTCCTGGCGCGGAAAGCTATGTACAAGAACTGACGTAAGCGAGCGAGGGCGGCGTCTAAGTACTCCGACGACGTCATTCCGGCGCACGATGCAAACGACAGACGCGGAGCCGCAGACGAGGCCGAGCGACGCACAAGGGGTATTTCTGACGAAAAATCTTCCGGATCCAGTGTGACGCCTGGGGATATTGTAAGGTGAATAATCTAACTAACTAATGTTTCTTACAGATACATCGTTACCAAAGGAAAGTAACTTGTTCTTCTATTTCAACACAGCGCAGATTTGGAGCGCTTGTCCCACCAGTCACTTATTAACTTGAGTTTTTTCAATGATTTTTATATCTGTTTTCCAAGTGGATGGACTCCTGGTGCACTATGGATGACAGGCTTCAAGTCCTGCGGGGACTGTCATCGCATGATGTCGTTGACTGACCAGCACTGCATGTGTCTTTGAATCATGTGACACGACCACGACACCACTTTGTGGCCCGACTGCCAGGCCATGGCGACGAAGACTTAGTGGGAACGGCACCGAAAGTTGCCAGAAGTCCGGCAGTCGGCTACGCGCCGTTGCATGTCCTGGTCTTGTGTGAGGTGAAGGGACCAGTCACGCAGCCAACACCGTCGTTCAGCGGGATCAAGTATTCACAATTGTGTTAAAGTAAGACGAAGCATTGCAAGTAGTCGAAGAAGCAGCGTTTTGCTCTCTGACTTACTATCACCGGTTGCGAAACACAGCTGGGTGTGCAGGTGGTGCTTCCCTCTTGTATGTGGCGGAGCCTACACAGTGGCTGGAAGCCTACCTGCCTTTCACGGGTCTGTCGGCGACTCCTGCACAGATTTACTAAATTTCTGTGAGCCATAGCTGTGCGCTTTTGCTCGTTGCATACTGGCTGTGCGCATTGTGTCACTGCGGGAAAGGATGGGGCCGTAGCATGTTTCCACAGGTGGCTAGGTCCACGGAATAGGCGTTGGGTCGGGCTTCTGAGCTGCAGGTGAAACATGGATCCAGGGATGAATCACGGTGGTGTACCTCGTGACACCTCCACCGATGTCGACAATACCAGCACTACTTCAGACATTGCACAGCAACGCCAGATTATGTGGGGATGTGGTTTAGGCCGGAAGTGGATACGTGGACGGAACGGCATTGCTCGATGTTGATTCCGACACAGATGTTGAATTTCTATCCCTTTGTCCATCCTCCTTATTTTTAGCCTGTCCATCAGCCTATTGGAGGAAGGGGAGCCCTAGGAGTGGTCTGAGGAGCATCTCACAGCAGAATGTGAGTTTGACCCAGACTGTCCCGAGGAGTTGGTGGACGCCAGTTGTATGAAGATCTCTCTAGAGCTTTGCATGCTGAATCCTCCTACCTTGGCTACGTAGGAGGGTGCAAGTTATGCAGTTTTGTTGCGTAGGGCGGACGAGGACCTCCACCATGAGCTACTTACAGTGGCCGTCATGACTAACCCACGACCAAAGTGCTTTAGAGCAGAGCAACCTTTGCTTTGCCGCTGCTGCGTTTTAATGATGCACTTTGGGACGTTATTTTTGGCACCTGATCCAAGCACAACACAGGTGCTCCTGTAGCTAGGAACGTGGCACAACCCCATTGCATAGCCCTGTGCGAACCCATTTTCCTATAAAAACACAATACCTCTGAGAGCTTTATATTCCAAACCTCTGCGTACACAAGAACCTTCCCTTCGACCACCCCGGACAGATAATACTAGCAAATTGAGCAATTGGGTAAGAAGAATTTTCCTCTTTCAAGTTTAGGGTTTTGGTCTGTGAACTGTGCATGCCTCTTGGGACGTTATTTCCAATCTGTGTGAGATACAGTGTCGCAAGTGCTGCCTGAATGTCAGAGGAGGCTTGGACAGTTAGCACAGAAATTGAAGGGAGGGTTGCAGACAAGTTCAATATTATTTCTGGCCTAGACACAGGAGAGAAGATGTGCACAGCAATTTCAACAACACTGTTGGTCAGTCATAAGTCCCGGATGAGGACTACAATTTTTAATGTTGATGTACAGAACTTTCTTATGTAAATGTCCTTTGATAGCAATCGCATTTTTGACAACAAAGCAGATAGTGTTTTGGACCAGTTTAAAAACTCGCAGGCCAAGGCCCAAGTCCTTGATCCATTTGGCCAAGCGCCCTCCTGAAACATTTGCTTTTCAATCATTTTTAGTCAGCTGGAATTGTGCCAAAAATGTTTGTTTACGAGGCACAGGCATGCGCAGCAACAGTCTCAGCACGTCTGCGCAAGTTGGATCTGGCGAGACGTGTCAGGGGTACAGTGAGCGTGTGATTTCACCTCCACCAAAGCCACCACTGACTCCAAACCTTCTGATTCAGGTCTTTCATGCCCACCAAAGTACAGTTTGCGGCAGGATTCGCTGTCAACTCCCACACTGGTGTCCCTTTACTTTGGAAAGGTGGGTTTTACAAATAGTCCCAGAGTGGCTACTCCCTACGAGACTACCCCTCCAGCAATGCCATCTCAGTTTCACTGCATGTCGGGAATCTCAACGCACTTAAACAGGAATGTGTGGCCCTCTTAGCCAATAGGGCCATCGGGCGCGTTCCGACGGCAGCATTAATGTGTGAAGTTATTCACAATACTTTCTGGTCCCAAAGTTGAACCAGGACCTGTGGCCTATTTTGGACCACCTCAACACCATGTTTGCTTCATCCTGAAGGAGAAGTAAAAAATGTTGATGCTAGCCCAAGTCTTATCTGCCCTTGACCTGCAAGACTGGATGGTGGTGTTTTACAAGCAGGATGCTTATTTTCATATAACTACAGGTCCAAAGGCGGTATCGCTGTTTCATGGTAGGCCACGAGCAGTTTCATTTGACCGTGCTCGATTTTTGCCTTCCCACCAGCCCTCTGTTCACAAAAGTGCTGGCGGTGTTTGCAGCCCATCTGCGCAGATTTGGGGTTGAAGTCTTCCCCTATCTCAATGACTGGCTGTTGAATCCGGGCTTGCCCCAGACTGCATTTCCCACCTCCAGACTAAGGC
This sequence comes from Triturus cristatus, assembly GCF_964204655.1. NCBI lineage: Eukaryota > Metazoa > Chordata > Amphibia > Caudata > Salamandridae > Triturus > Triturus cristatus. The sequence continues at coordinate 850,561,811 of NC_140582.1, forward strand.
TGACCTCCTGCATTTGCTGTGGTTGTCAATCTGCATGCCAAAATTGCAACTTATTTGCTTTCAGAAGTTCGTCTTAATGGGAGCGCTTATGGACACAATGTGTTTTAGGCTGTATCCTACTAAACTGCGAGTCCGGGATATTCTGGCTATAATTCCGATCTTTCTGCCCTTGTCCCGCTTTTCTGTCCTGATGAGCCTGAGGCTGATGGGGCTCGTGGCCTGCATCCAGATGGCATATGCAGGCTCTGAAGTGGGCCCTGAAGTTCCAGTGTGCGCAGCATCAGGGCAACCTGTAGGATTACGTACAAATCTGTGAGGGCACTGGCCAACAATAGAAGTGGTGTCTCATGTACCGACATTGAGTAAATGGAAGATCCCACTCCCTTTCCCAAACTGTGGATTCTGTGTCCGGATAGGGGTACCTGCGACACAGTGCAGGAATTATCACAACAACAAACATAGGGCGCATGGATAATGGAGGGAACAGGTAGCGGACCACAGAGATAGGTTTCCAAAGGTTTTTCATGTATTAAAGCCCACCATAGAAAGCATAATGGAAAACAACATTGTAAAAACAACAGCAAAAACATGGAGCTTAGCAAATACGGTAAGGCCTCTGATTTGTACAATGTCTACTTAACCCAGTTGAAATTGTACATAATTAACCTTCACGTTTATCTTTCGATAACCTGCATTGTAATGCGGCATTGACACATAACATGTAACTCCGAATGACTCAGACATGAAATCCAACGCTCACAAATTGACCTTGTAAAGAGGCACATCGTTAACTAATGTACAATGTCAACTCCCTACTACTCCAATAAATGTTTAAAAGTGTTGATAGATAGATAAACATACCAAATGTATTATTTACAAAACAAAATAATTTAAATCTAGGAAGCCGTGTAACAGTAAATATTGGGATTTTGTTTTTTAACATTCCGAAAATCAATAAATATATATATAAAAATGTTAAGAATAAATGGATAGAAATTATTCTTTCCATTCCAATGTAACATAATTCAGTGAAGCTACTGGATACTTATAGGCAAATAATTAACTAACCACATTGCACAACTAAAGTAAGTAAGGTTAATTAGTAGTTAATCTGGCTAAATATTTCAATATTCCGAATAATATATTTTTGCTAAGTAATATATTGTGTATGATAATAAAAACTGTAAATATAAAATTTACATTGGATACTTAATCGAATACAGATGAAGTAATTAACAAAATAATAAACCCAAAGAACTATTCCCATTAGGAAACCTTAACAAAATTATTGACGGTTTTGGAAAACTAAATTTAAGTAAATAACTATCACAAAGCGATAAGTAAATTAATGTTAAAAAACGGGATGGACAGTCAAAATTAAAAAATTTGCATTCTATCTTCAGTATCACATTACCGTGTGAAGCAGCTGTAAAGTACCTAAAGGAATAGTACTCACACAAAAAATAATATGAAATCCACTGAATGTGCAGGCATTAATATGTTAAATAATTGAAGTCATATGAAACACCAAAAATTTACTAAAAATTGTTATCATTAAACATCAAATTAATTCAATTATCCCAACGGAAATCTAACACCAATGATGAAATGTCAAGAGGCAAACAAAAATATAAATTTCACCCTTCAAGGAACATAAAGTAGAATAAATTAGTAGTCCCTAAAAAGAAAACTTTAACTTGTCGTAAAACAAAATCAGTAACGTAACACCATATTAATATTAATGAATATTGTAAATTGCTGTATGAATTCCTAAAACATGTTTATTTAATATATATGTATTCATTACTGTATGATATATATTAAATGTACCATTTAGAAATTTAACATTTTAAAAATATAAGAAATATAAAAAAATAAAGTCCAGATTTCAAAATTCTGAAATGTCGTAACTGTTTACCATGCAATTGGTATAGTCTACTCCCGTTGGTGGGGAGGCTGTTAGAAGGACATTGCATGTCTTCAATTTGAAACACAACATAACAAAGTTGTAAAATGGAATTTGATAGTGGCATGGAGATCGGAATGGAATCCTAAGTTGTCAATTATAATGATGTGTAGTTGGAAAGGCCTAATGATTGCTTAGAGAAGGCATTTACACTTTTTTTTAAAAGATGTTGTTTTCCTAAGTGAAATGCATGTAGGACTTTCAGGCATGTATTTGGTGTTATAGAGAGTCTTTATGGACACCAACCAAGACCCTGTTCCCCCATAACCCTATGCATGTATGAGGTGCACGTCACACTCTGCATGGATTTAGTCAAACTTGTATTTCTATATAGTAGGTAGTGCTGCGATGTGTTTCCAAATGCAGCACAATTTTCCATAGGGAAATGGTAGTTTGAGACCACACCATGTGCACTTGCATCCAGATGACAGTGTCAGGAGCAGCGACTGTATCTCTGTCCGGATTCGGGTATGTTCAACCCGACATTGTAATAATCCCCTAAGTATGAAAGGCCAAATTCTAGTATTCACCTATTGTCAATATATAAGTAACATAAAAATATTCAAAAATAAGATTTGTTTAAAATATTAAATGTAAGGCGGTATAATTTTTTTGTATTATATAATTGTAAGCAAAAGAAATGTTGACAAAGAAAGAGAAGAGAAATAAGGATTAGAAAGTATGTTATTTATTTTTAAAAAAAAGGTTGTCTTGGAGTTCTTCAATGTCAAAGAAAAATAGCTATATTTTGACAATACTACTCTGCCAGTAATTAACCCTCTCGTTATTTTTTTCTAAACCAAAATGTTTGAATACAATATGTGAACAACCAGTCAAAAACAAAATCTTAATGTCACATAATCAGACTTCTATTAATAAGACCTCCAAAAAAAAAAAGTAATTCACTTTGTTAAAATTGCAAAAGAATAAAGAAGATAATTACAATATTTTATTTAATGTCAAAGTAATATAAATAATTAGAAAAAAATGTTTTAAAAGCTAAGAAATATTAGATTGGTTTATCATACAATAGATAAAAAAAATTGTAATTTAATTAACCTCCAAATATTAAGGTAAAAAAGAAAAAAAAAAATGTACCTCAAACATCCAACTAGAATATTTAAAGTAAATGTAGTTACATTTAAGAATGTAAATTGAAAAGTATTTTCTTTTGAAGAAACATGTTTCTAGTGTTTTTAATTAGTCCCCTTGTTTATCCGCCAGAAAAAAAAGAAACCTTCAGAGAAATTTATCATAATGTATTTATAAAGTTAAAAAAATATATATCTTAACCAATGTTAAAAAAAAAAAAATTTTTATAAAAATTAAATTATGTTATAACCCGGAAAAAATTTGGAGTAAAAAAAAAAAAAAACCTAAGATAATCCAAATATTAGTAGAATTCAAAGTTTTAAATACATATACATGTGGCAAAAAATCTAAAAAATATTGTGATAAATTTCCAAACCATATGAAAACATAACAAAATAATGACTATTTTGACATATTTACATCTCATTTTCATAACAATGTATTTTTAACAGACTTAATTCACAAAACATAAATCAGTTCATTAAAATGTCAATTTTAGTATGGGCGATCGGCAATATTTAAAATGGTGGTGCTTCCTCAACTCATATCAGCTCCAGAATCATCCGTACAAGATTCAGCACGGTTGGTTCAGGCAGGTGAATTCGGTGGTTGGGCAATTCCTATGGGAGGGGGGTAAGGTGCGCGTGGCTAAACGGACGTGTTTCCTGTCCAGCCAATGTGGAGGGCTGGCGAGTTCGGATATTCTGTCATATTATCAAGCTTCACATCTTCTAGTCCTTAACGAATGGTGGTACGGGTACAGGGGAGAACCGGGATATGAGCTGGAACTGAAGCTTCTGGGACGCAATACGCTGCATACGCTCATCTACTCGGAGTCACTGAGGGGTGCTATGCCCCCGGTAACACATGTAGTGTTTCAAATCTGGAGGCAGGCCTTGCGCCGTCTGGGGTGGTGGCGGACCTTGACTCGGGAGACTCCCCTGTGGCACAATGGGCGTTTACCACACTTGGCGGCCCTACAAGGTTTTAAGGCATGGGATGACATTAACATCTACACGCTGGGAGATGTAATGAGAGAGACAACACTTAAATCTTTCCATGAGCTACAGCAGGAATTCCAAATGCCACGTGGGCAATTTTAAAGATATCTCCAGATCAGGCATGCCCTGTCGCCCACATTTGTGGGACTGGTATCGCTTCCTGACTTCAGCCAATTGGAGGCAAAAGTCTTCATGGGGGGATATACCAGATAAAAAAATATCCAGGATCTATGAATCCCTTGTTATACACAGCTCCCCCATACTGAACAAACTTCCGGGGGACTGGGAGGCAGATGTGGGTGCTCTGGAGGAAGAGGATTGTAGGGAGGCGCTGGCCGGCCCGCGAAGTGCTCCCATAAGCATGAGGCTCCGGTTAGTTCAATTTAAATAACTGCGCCGGGTGAACTTCACAAGGGAGCGTCTGTGGCGGACAGGGCTGATTGCATCACCTGAGTGCCTGAGGTGTGGCAGGGAAGAGGGCACATTCTTTCACACTATCTGGCAGTGCGCTTCCCTTGATCGATTCTGGAAGTGAGTGTTGGCGTGCCTCTCGGAAGTACTGGGGTGGGGGCTCCCCCGCTAGCAGCGGCTGGCTCTACTCCATGTCATGGAGGATATAGGGGGAAATATATACAAACGTCATCTCTTGTTGCTGGGAATCACTCTGGCCAAGCGGGATATTGCAAGGGAGTGGAAGGTGGCACGAGCACCTTCAATGATGAGATGGAAGAAAGGCCTGGACTTTTGTATGGGGCAGGAGCGGCCCATTTTCGAGGCAAGGGGCTGCCCACGCAAACACTTTAAGATCTGGAAAGGATGGGCAGACTACCGGGGAATTGGGCTGGAACCCCCCGCAGAGAGGGAAATCACTCCATAGGGGCAGCTACACACAGACGCTGGTGGTCCTGAAGGGGCAAAATGGACGAAAGGGGGAGAGTAAGGCTAGCAGTAGGAAGTGCGATCTTTGGGGGTTGGAGGGCGGAGGTGGAGTTGGGACGGGAGTTGGGGAGTTATTGAATATACAGCAGTCTATTGCCTTTATGTCCATGTATGATGGATTTGGCAGACGTCTCGGGGTTACAGGGCTCTGCATGGTAATGGCTATATTGACAAAAATAAAAATTGTTTAAAAAAAAAAAAACTTTTACATATTGCTAACAAAACCACTAGATAATACGGATTAGACCAACTACTAGTCGGCCGTTGAACATGACAGAATATAATGAATGCCAAAAAATGTTGAAGGACTCGCGTTCGCTTCTAAGGGAGCCTGCGTTCCAAAAAACAACCACAGAAACTACTGTATGGGAAAAAAATATCTGCGCAAAACCATAGACTATGACAAGTGTCCTTATAGAACTCCCAAAAGTCAGTATCCAAAAGCATTAGTACGTGTTGGACATACCAATTAAGAATGGCTTTCAGAATAACAAATCTTAATGTGGCAGTCGCAAACTGTATATGCAGAATTGTAAGGATGACCTCACACTAAGTTAGTTTCTTCGATTTCCATCCGTGAACAATTGAGAATGACCAAACAGTTGCCCTTCCGTACGTGAGCATTTGAATAGGTTATTAAGATTTTATTACGGCCTACTCGGGCAGATGGTTTATGAGTCAGGCGAAGGAAACGAGACTGTATGTCAGATATTTTTAGAAGAAGAAAATAATGAGGAACGTAATTTTGATTATTTTTAAATAGTTATTATAATGCATGATATTTTAACCTTACAATATTATGTAGAAGATATTTAGCTAACAAAATATTTTTACTGTTAAGTTTTGTAAAATACCAACTTCATGACCTATTGTGTTTGTACGCAGTGTGGTTACCGACGCAGCCTTTATACTTTAGCCTTTAGCCTTTGTTTGCATGCCCCATGTACCGTGGGCATTCACAGTGACAAACAACCCCACGCCTTAGGAGAACTCTGTACTTGTCTACTCTGGACTGTGGAGAAGAGGACCAAAGTTGTCCCAAAATCAATAATGGTCGTAAATCATGGCTTTGGTAAAAAATTACTTGCATTTTCAATCAGATTCTATTTAGAAGATTTTATTATTTGAAGCCTAAATTCACTGGAAGTAAACTGATGTTGCTGACATTGAACTTGCCCGTATTAAACTTAACAGAAAGTGGGTTCTGTTGTAAGTTGCATCAAAGATATTATAATCAATATGTGTTTCTCCTGCCAAAGGACAACTTTGCAACCTCTGAAAAGGGCATTGGCAACATTGTAAACGTCAAAATGTTTATCTTGCTAACCGTACTTATCTGATCTTATTTGTTTTAGTGACAAAATATACATAAAGGTTCCTTTGTTTTGTTAAACAGTTTTAACGATCTACTTGAGTCATGTAAATCAATTTTTGAATATTGAGTATGTTTGCAGTTGTGTAACAGTCCTCGGTTATGAGCATAAGGGTACTCTACGACAATACCACGTAAAAGAAAACTTGTGATTGGTAGAGAAAGCCATGTACATTTATTTTAGAATACTAGGACTCTTTGTAAATAATATCTATTTATAAAATACTATTTAAAAGGGGCAGATTCCTAAAGGAAGGGGCAAGGGCATCCGGATTGTAAGCCAAGAAAAAGACCAGAAGAACAACAAGTCCAAGTTGCATGCGAGCGACGTTGACAAAACCCAGGATTTAAGTGACAACATATGTTTTGGCAAGATTATATATATATATAGATGTATATATATAATATTTTATATAGATATTTTAAATATATATATATGTGTGTGTGTGAAACAAATGAAGTACATATGTATATATATAATTAGTAAATAAATTTTGGTTTAAAAAATAAAAGTAATAAAATATTTAACCAAATATACCGCTATAAAATTAAGGTAAAACAAACATACATAACCAAAAAAGTACAGATTATAAAATAAATACAATATATATTTGTGTTTGTTTAAATGTAAATTTATATCAAACTATAAACACACAGACACACAAAAAAAAAAAATATATATATATATAGACAGATCAATAGTATTAAAAAATAAAACATAAATATAAAAGTATTTTAACTTTCATATAGTAATAAAGTCAGTGCAACAGTAAGGTAAAAGTTGAATAACAATAGAGTTCTAAATACTATTCCCACTTAAGTGACTACAACAATATTAAAAGTGTTGGATAGCGGAGGTGTTAAAAATACTTGTCAGACTCGAGAAAGTGTATCAGAAGGTGAAAGTGTCAAGAATTCCTGTCATACGAGGGGAGGAAAACGGTAACCGGCGAAAACGAACTACATCTCCCAGGATGCTTAGCGGTTGAGAGGTTATGTAAACAGGAGAGCTGTTACATAACTCAAGGGAAACACGCCCTTATGTAAACAGGAGAGCTGTTACATAACTCAAGGGAAACACGCCCTTATGTAAACAGGAGAGCTGTTACATAACTCAAGGAAACACGCCCTTATGTAAACAGGAGAGCTGTTACATAACTCAAGGAAAACACTCCCTATAAAGGGAGGAACCGGGAGGTACAACGCTGTCGGATATTGTGTTCACACCGACGTACCTGCTTCGTGAAGAGCAGTGTTCCGGAGTGGTGCTCCAGTAAGGCAAGAACGGAGGTAGGTCGAGTCGTTACTCCCTGGGCCGTGTCTTGCCCCATCGTCACCTGTGAAGGACCCGGAAGCTCTACCGGTCAACCATTGAGCTTCGCTTTTTGACTCGGCTGAGTCCAAGCGCCGTGGCGCTTTTGCTGGTTGGAGTCGTAACTCCCAGCCCGACCAGAGACACAGGGACTGCCAGCTGTAACGCACACCAGGAGGTGTTTGCCGCGTTACAGACTCGGAAGTCCACAGGATCGATCGAGCGGCTGCTCTCGGTTCAGTCTTCTTGCTTGTGATTGGGGTATCGGTGACGCATCACCAGGAGGTGACTCCGCGTCCCGGTGCAGTCTGAGGAAGAGGTTGAGCGGCTGCTCCCTTCAGGTAGAGACCCCGGCTGGGTGTTTCCCTGACTCCTCGATTCTCCCCAACACTCTTCGTGCCCCTCACAGCCTACCGATTGGCATTGTCGGCCATTTCATTTCTGCCCTCTGTTGGCATACGCCGGGACCGGCGTATATGCAGAGGACGGTTAGGACCTTCCGTGCTGTGGGCTGGTAACGTACTTAGCCTGGAGGATTCCAGTGACTATAACTTTTGTTTATTCTTTGTATTATATTTGCCTTCATTAAAACAACTAACCCTTCACTAGTGGTTGCGTCCTCATTGTCGTGTCTGTTAAACGATCCTGAGACGTTCAGGGCGTTACAAAATATCCGACCTTAATAACACTAACTGTCTCCCGGTCGATAACAGACATGGCAACACTTGATGATGTGCTGGCTGCTTTAGCGGCCATGCAAGTTGAAGTGGCTGCCTCTAGGCAAGAAACAGCCGATGTAAAAGCCAGACTGGATGCTATCCAATTGGACCCGCTCACGCCCAGCACCTCCCTCACGAATCAGACCCCTGCGGTAGTAGTGGAAATGCCGGTAGCCATCCCCTTGGCGACACCAGAGAGGTACAGTGGGGATCCTAACACAGTGCAGGTATTCCTCACACAAGTGGCGCTACATTTATCGTGCAAACCAAAGGCGTTCCCCACGAGTCAGGCTCGTGTGGCTTTCCTTATATCCTATTTGGCTGGAAACGCGGCACAATGGGCCGTACCTCTGGTGAGCAGGGACGACCCCCTCTTATGTGATTGGGGTGCTTTTCGCGAGGAATTCCTGAAGGTATTCGACAGAAGGGCTGACTAGTACACGGCGGACCGTGAAATGCTTGAGTTGAGACAGGGATCCAACGACCTGGTGCAGTATCTCAACGCGTTCCGAAGGCTGGTTGCGGAAACCAAGTGGCCTGTTGCTAAACAGACGGCGTTCTTCTATCAAGGGCTGTGCGATGAGCTCAAGGACGCCGTGGCTCATATTGACCTTCAACCCAAGACATGTGAGGGCCTTATCAACCTGGTATTACGGCTGGAACATAGGCTAAGTGAAAGAAAGGGGGATCATGGGAGAAAAGGAAAATCCCTTCCATCCTATGTGACGGTGGGAAGTCCTGAAACTTCCACCGCATCCAAGGGAGAACCCATGGACATCGGCGCAATACGAGCAAGCCTCACAGCCACGGAGAAAGAGTCACGCCGTAAACAAGGATTGTGCCTATATTGTGGCAAAAAAGGCCACTACGTACGTGAATGCCCTGCCAAACCGAAGACGTCACGTTATCGGGCCAACCGGTCGGTAACAGCCGTGGTGGACATACCGGCGGAAAACTAGAGGACTCCAAGACCAGAGAAGGGGCATCTCGGAGTCACTCATCCATCCCTTCACTTTCCAACTCGGTCACTAAGGGACAACGACACCTGTTTATCACGGTGCACGTGGGAGTGCATGACCAGTGGATACCCGTTGTGGCCATGGTGGATTCAGGGGCCACTGGCATGTTTATGGACCACAACGAGGCATGCAGGCTAGGGCTAGTGCTTCTTCCCAAAGCTGTACCCGAAGACGTCTATGCTGTAGACGGAAGGCGATTGGTGACGGGGCCCATCGGGCAGCACACGGGGGTCCTTCCGATGAGATATGGGTGGAACCATTTGGAACAAATCGATTTTAACATCATCCGAGCGCCCCAATATGGCGTCATATTGGGATTGCCGTGGCTACAGAAACACAACCCCTTTGTGGATTGGCCAACACATCGCATCGAAATGACGTCACCGTATTGCATCCTGCATTGTGGAATAAGAACGGAATCCCTTGACGCAGATGAGAGCGGGAGTCAGACGGTGGCTACAGCGGCAGAAAAAGATGTGGCTCTCCCCCAGGCTTATCACAGTTTTGAGGATGTATTTGATGAGGTGAAGGCGGAAGTGCTACCACCACATAGACAGTTTGACTGCCAGATCGACCTGGTGCCAGGGGCCAGCGTTCCCAGCGGCAGGCTGTATGCCCTGACGGAGCCTGAAAACGTGCATCTCCGGGGGTACCTGGATAAACTCCTCAAGCTAGGATTCATCCGCCCGTCCAAGTCTCCGGCCGCCTCGCCACTCTTCTTCATCCCGAAGGCTAATGGGGAGCTGAGAGCCTGTGTGGACTTTAGGGCATTGAATGCGATAACCATAAAAAATCGGTACCCCTTGCCTCTCATCAGTGTACTTCTGGAACAGGTCAAGAAAGCTCGTATCTACACCAAGTTGGATTTGAAAGGGGCATACCATCTGGTGCGCATGAGGGACGGAGACGAGTGGAAGACCGCCTTTAAGACCAGGTTCGGCCTTTTTGAGTACCTCGTCATGCCGTTCGGTCTGTGCAACGCCCCGGCAGCCTTTCAGTACTTTTTGAATGAGGTATTCAGAGAGGAGTTGGATATCTACGTGGTCGTATATATCGACGACATCCTTATCTATTCGTCCAGTGTGGAGGAGCACGTACACCACGTCAAAGCTGTGCTCCAAAAGCTGAGGGAAAACATGCTGTTTTGTAAACTCAGCAAGTGTGACTTCCACGTCACATCCGTGGAATTCCTCGGAGTGATGCTGAGTCCAGAGGGACAGGAGATGGCAGAACGAAAGATCAAGGCGGTTAAAGAATGGCCGGTGCCCCAAAGCGTGAAGGACGTCCAAAGTTTCATTGGCTTCGCCAACTTTTACAGGCGGTTCATAGATGGATTTTCAGGAGTGGTGGCCCCAATCACACAGCTACTGAGGAAGTCCAAGGAGTTTGTCTGGTCCCCTGAAGCGAACAAAGCCTTTGAGGCCCTGAAAAGCGCCTTTGGTAAGGCGCCGGTGTTGGCTCACCCCGATCCGGATCTCCCCTACGTGGTGGAAGCGGACGCATCGGATGTGGCGCTGGGGGCTATCTTGTCCCAACGCAACCACGACACAGGGGTGCTTCATCCTGTTGCGTACATGTCCCGCAAACTCAACGACGCCGAACGCAACTACCATATTGCGGAGAAGGAGCTTCTCGCAATCAAGGACGCCTTCACCGAATGGAGGCATTGGTTGATGGGGGCAAGACATGTGGTATCGGTGTACACGGACCATCGGAACCTACAGTTCATGACGGCCACTAGACACCTTTCTCCCAGGCAGCTGCGGTGGATGATCTTCTTTGCGGGGTTCAACTTCCGCATCACATATCGGCCGGGGACGGAAAACCGAAAGGCGGACGCCCTGTCCCGTCAATCTGCAGTTAAGGAACCATTGCCTGCGACCGAGCGTTCCATCATTTCCCCGAGGATGGTATTGGGGGTTATCCAACCGGATACTTTCCTGAGGGGAATAAAGAGAGGGATCAGGTCATTCGCATGGCGGAGGTGGCTCCTCAGTCACAGAGAATGGCAGCTGAAGGACGGGATACCCCTGAAGGGCAGGTGCCTATTGATACCCACGCCTAGGCTAAGGAAACAAGCATTCATCTGGTGCCATGACTCTCCATGCGCAGGTCATTTGGGCTTTGAAAAAACGGTGGCTAGCATGGGACGGCATTTCTGGTGGCCAACCATGAGAGTGGATGTCAGGAGGTGGGGACAGGAGTGTCCTACGTGTGCTACCATGAAGGCCGACCATGGCCGAACCCAAGGGCTCTTACATCCACTTCCAACCCCGGATAGACCATGGGATAGCATATCACTGGACTTCGTGGTGGGCCTACCGGTAGACCAGGGGATGACGGCAATACTGGTGGTGGTGGATTACTTGACGAAAATGGGGCACTTCATCCCCTGCAAGAGAGTCCCTACGGCCGGGGAATTGGCGTCACTACTCCTAAAGAATGTGGTACGACTGCATGGATTACCTGGGGTGATCGTGTCGGACCGGGGGTCGCAGTTTACTGCGCAATTCTGGAAGACTTGGTGCACTGCGCTGCAGGTTAAGACCGCCCTGTCCACCAGCTACCACCCTCAAACGGACGGCCAAACCGAGCGCCTGAACCAAACGCTCAAACAGTATCTGCGATGTTTTGTGGACCAGGGCAGGGAAGAATGGGTCGACTTGCTATGGGTTGCAGAGATAGCCTATAACAACGCCACTCACAGCTCCACACAGTCATCTCCGTTCTATAGCAACTATGGCCAACATCCCAGGTTCTTGCCATTTCTACATCCGTTCAGAGAGGACAGGATTCCCGCCACAGCGGACAGGGTGGCACACATAAAAGACACATTGATGCGCTCAAGGGCTGTCCTAATAGAGGCCAAGAGAAGATACAAGGCTGCGGCAGATAGGAAGAGAAGGCCCGGGCCACTGTACCGCACTGGAGACTACGTCTGGATATCCACAAGAAACATGAGGTTTCGAAAGAACAGTGTGTTCCATCCCAAGTATATGGGCCCCTATCGAATTACCAAGTGTATGGGTCCCGTGAACGTGAAGGTGTGCTTGCCCCAGTCATTGCGGATACACCCTGTCTTTCATGTATCATTGCTCAAACCAGCACCCTCCAAGCCGTCTGGGACACCTCGGCCGGTATGCGTGGAGTCGGAGGTGGAGTATGAAGTGTCGGGCATACGGGCGTCCAAATGGCACAGGGGGAAGCTGTGGTACCTGGTTGCGTGGAAAGGCTATGGCCCGGAGGAGCATTCATGGGAACCGGCTGAAGGGGTTCATGCTCCGCGCTTGGTCTCCTTGTTCCATCGGCGTTTTCCTGCCAGCGCTGGACCCGTGGGGAGCCGCTGAGAGGGAGGATGTACTGTCAAGAATTCCTGTCATACGAGGGGAGGAAAACGGTAACCGGCGAAAACGGACTACATCTCCCAGGATGCTTAGCGGTTGAGAGGTTATGTAAACAGGAGAGCTGTTACATAACTCAAGGGAAACACGCCCTTATGTAAACAGGAGAGCTGTTACATAACTCAAGGGAAACACGCCCTTATGTAAACAGGAGAGCTGTTACATAACTCAAGGAAACACGCCCTTATGTAAACAGGAGAGCTGTTACATAACTCAAGGAAAACACTCCCTATAAAGGGAGGAACCGGGAGGTACAACGCTGTCGGATATTGTGTTCACACCGACGTACCTGCTTCGTGAAGAGCAGTGTTCCGGAGTGGTGCTCCAGTAAGGCAAGAACGGAGGTAGGTCGAGTCGTTACTCCCTGGGCTGTGTCTTGCCCCATCGTCACCTGTGAAGGACCCGGAAGCTCTACCGGTCAACCATTGAGCTTCGCTTTTTGACTCGGCTGAGTCCAAGCGCCGTGGCGCTTTTGCTGGTTGGAGTCGTAACTCCCAGCCCGACCAGAGACACAGGGACTGCCAGCTGTAACGCACACCAGGAGGTGTTTGCCGCGTTACAGACTCGGAAGTCCACAGGATCGATCGAGCGGCTGCTCTCGGTTCAGTCTTCTTGCTTGTGATTGGGGTATCGGTGACGCATCACCAGGAGGTGACTCCGCGTCCCGGTGCAGTCTGAGGAAGAGGTTGAGCGGCTGCTCCCTTCAGGTAGAGACCCCGGCTGAGTGTTTCCCTGACTCCTCGATTCTCCCCAACACTCTTCGTGCCCCTCACAGCCTACCGATTGGCATTGTCGGCCATTTCATTTCTGCCCTCTGTTGGCATACGCCGGGACCGGCGTATATGCAGAGGACGGTTAGGACCTTCCGTGCTGTGGGCTGGTAACGTACTTAGCCTGGAGGATTCCAGTGACTATAACTTTTGTTTATTCTTTGTATTATATTTGCCTTCATTAAAACAACTAACCCTTCACTAGTGGTTGCGTCCTCATTGTCGTGTCTGTTAAACGATCCTGAGACGTTCAGGGCGTTACAGAAAGTGTTACATAGGGGATGGGTTAAAAATTACAGTTCACACTCCAGTAAAGGCAAGAAAAAAGATGCTGGTTGTTAAAGTTTCACAAACAAATCGTTTGGGAAATAGTTTGCGACCCACTCTGATCGGGAGAGTCCAACCGGCAGAGTACGATGCATCCGGATGCTTCCAGATACAATATGGTTGGATTACCCTTGACTTAAATGGGAGCATATGTTCCTAACCGCATGATAATTGGACCCTCGGTCAGGAAAAAATTTCCCGATACAATTTGGAAGGAGAAAATGTCATTAGGAGGCATTCGTAACCGCATCAGAATCAGGCCCTGGTGGGGAATGCTTTAATAAATGCATCAGAATCAGGCCCTCAGTGTAACAATAAGGAAAGCCTTGGATAGCGTACGGCGAAAATATTCACAATCCAATGAGTGCAACAATTGGCAAAGTGCTGGGTATCGGAGGTGTAGAAACTACTAATCACAGTCCAAGTGGGTGCAACAGTGGTGAAAGTGTTGGATAGTGGCGGGGTAAAATGTAAAATTGCCAACAAAATGAGTGCAACAGTAGGTAAAAAATTGAATTTGCAAGGGATAACCTTTACTATTGCCACTACAATAATTGAAACAGTAGGGAAAGTGTTGGAAAGCAGATGGGTAAAAATTAAGCTTCACATTAAAATGAGTGTAACAGTAGTGAAAGTATTGGATAGCGGAGGGGTAGAAATATACAATTAGAAATGCAATGAGTGCAAGAATAGGGAAAGTGTTGGATAGTGGACTGGTTAACAAAAAATATTCGAAATCACATGAGTGAAAGAGTTGAGAAAGTGTTGGATAGCAGAGGAGCCAAAAATATTATTCATACTCCAGTGAGGGCAACAGTAAGGATAGTAGCAAGCTAAATGTTAATATTCACACATCAATTAATAAATAGAATCAATATTATCACTACAGTCAGTAAGAAATTAAAAAGAATAGAAATATTAAAAACAGCAAACTTACTCACACAAAATATATATATATAAATCTGATTACAAAAATTTAAAAATATATTTAATATTACATATTGAGGAAAACATATACTAAAGATAAATGCATATAACACATGAAAATAATTATTATATTATATTATAAAAAATTAAGAAATTGGCTTGACCTAAAAAAAAAAAAAAAAATACTTTTTACTTAAACATAGAAATGTAAATTACCTCCCCTAAACAAAAACACAATTGAAAAGGCACCTCTAATTGTAAAAAAAATAGTACTTACCTAATACTTTTAGGTGCCGATTCTGATCCTTAAAAAATATTACCCATACAAATCCAATCCATATTTTTTTAAGTACAACTCGTACAAGTCACGTACAAACTGACAAGTACGATTTGTAGGTGGAAAACTACATACAAATCGCATTGGGAAAATTGCTCGACACGTCGTCGGATCGGAAAAAGTCCCAAAAACTTCCCCGTACATTTTTACGTCCATTTTGTAAAATTGAAGACCAAGCGCAAAAGTACGATCCGTCCCGTCCGTCAAAATGTGCAAACGTATGGAAAAAACAACCTATAGAGCAAAATCCAATAGCAACCATGTAGACGTCTAAACATGTGCCCGCATACGGGCAGAACACCACCCCCAGATGGACGCGCCGTACACCCAGCACACCCACGTGTGTACGCGCCGTACACCCAGCCCCCATATATCCGCACTGTACCCTCGGTCCCCCGTATGTACGCACCATACCCCTGGTCCACAGTATGTACGGGCCGTACACCCAGACCCACCTATGTATGCGACTTACACCCAGCCCCCCCGTATGTACGTGTTGTACCCCCAGTCCCCCATATATACCGCCTGTACCCCCAGGCCCCTACACCATGGCCGTGCCTGTAAGCACCGTACCCCAACACCGTACCCCATACCCATGCCTGGACGCACCCTACCCCAGGCCCATACAAAAGCACCCTGACCCAGCATTGCGCATTTAAGAATCGTACCAAACCATTGCAAATGTGAGCACTGTACAACAACATGGCCGAAGACGCAAAAACAACTAGCACTAAACCAGGACACTGCTAAAACCCACCAGGAGGGTCAATTAGAATCGCAGAACACGTCCTTCAAGCCCAAATACATGGAATACACTGACCTGCAACATCAAAACAGGTAAACAGAGGCCCAAAACACAACCACTTCTTATAACACACCCACCCAAAGTTCAAACACAGCCACACTCACAAATGTACCATTGAAAAGGGCCAAGCCACAAACAAACCATGAGCCTTTGCAACAGACCCACTACAGACAGAGTCCACATACAAACCACTGCAGCATACCTGAATCCTGACTACAACTTTCACTTGCCCACCTTCACACAACCACCTTCACAAACACCCCCTAATCACATTCACACAAACACCGTCACATCCACACCCACACACCCACAACCATCCACACCCACACCACACACCATGCCCACACACAGGAATTCAAAGTTGTCAAGGGAGGAACTGGACATACTTGTCAAAGAAGTCATCAGAGTCGAGGACCAGCTCTTTGGAACATTGGTAAGACAGACCAGCATAGTGGAGAAAAGAGGCATATGGCAGAGGATCGTAGATCAGGTGAATGATGTTGCGCCCATCAGAAGGACCAGGCATGAATGCCAAGACAGGTGGTACAATCTGAGGAGGGCGGTCAAAGGGAAAAACGAATGAAGAGGACGGCCAGACAAACATCAGTGGAGGCGCCTCCCACCGCAAACCAGAAAATTACCATCCCTGGGAGGAGAAGGTGATGGGCACGCTTCCGCCGGTGTGAGTACATGGACTTGAAGGAGTCGCAGAGCCTGGTGAGTACACAAACAACTCAAGTAACATGGAGGGAAGCAAGTCCACAAGCCAACTGCAAAAAAAATACAAGCAACTACCCCAAAGCCCACACCGGACACAACCACACTCCAAAAACACGCACATGCCACTAACGGGTCCATGCCCCATTCCCCAAGCAAGGCCATGCAAAGTCACAGGCCACATAAAATACAAACACAAGACTGGATGTCCGCGATGCTCGGAGGGTGGGCATCACAAAACACATTGTGCAACTCAGAAGCAGACAGCAATGCCCTCAGCCCATATGGCCTAGGGCAGAGCTTGCCAAACAGTGTGTGCCGACACAGTACTGTGTCGCCTGCAAATAGTGGACACGTTGAAGGATGACATTGGTATGAACGGCCATTTTGAACATAACAGCAGCTAATGAAGAGACATCCCTTTGACAGAGTGTCAGCACACACCGCCGCAGCAGCGCAGTCAGAGACACTCTGATCTATGGGGGACAGGAGATTAAAAACTAAGCCTCATGAAAAAGCAAATGGCCTGTGAAAGAACTGCAAAGTGTGAGTGCCCAGGAAGCTGGGCTGAGGTAACCGAGGGTGACAGACAGACGGAGGGAGAAGGAAAGAGAGTGAGATGGAGGGAGACAGAGGAAGACAGAGGGAGACAGACAGAGGGAGGAGGGTGACAGAGGGAGGGAGAAAGAGGGACACCAAATCACCCTTGGGTGGTTTGGGCTTGATTGCTCGTCAGCAGGTGGACTGTGTGCATGGTTACAAGGTTTGGCAGTGCGTGAACCAGCCCTTCTTGTGTTTTAAATCAGTGGGGCATGTGTCAATCTGTGCATGAGTAGATGCTTGCTTGAGGCACAAACCTAACCTTCAAACCAAGTTTTGCCACTGACTGTGTTTGTTAGAACAGATTGACAAATACTTTAGTAACCTTCCTGCTTTCTCTAATTGACTTGAAAATGCACCATTTGCCCACTTACAGTGGAAACCGTCAGGTGGTACTGCCTCACTCGCTACGCTTGCTGACTAGACTGCCTTACTACGTCCCAAAATGATGCATCTACAAAAAGTATGTCAACAACAGAAAAAGTGTGGAAAGCAGTGGCCTAGGGACATACCCATGCAACATGCTCAATGCACAGTGAGTTGGCAAGTACAGACAAAGTAGATGACACTTGGCCCTGCTGTAGACAGCACAAGGCACTCATGTGACCACTGTACAATCAAACAACACCAACTGCACATGCGTCCTACTTACCAGAGGAACTCACATTCACTGTCATGCCAACATGCACCATGAGGGGATAAACACATCACCTGGTAGACCCAATGACAAATCACACAACACCCAACAGCATGCCCGGTCACACACCCCCCCAAACCCTTAAACAAGCACACACCACTGTGGCAGGCAACGGATTTTGACACTACCACAATGGACATGTGACACAACCAGACCAATCCATAGCCAGATAAGCACTCATTAGACAGGCCAAAGACTCAGGAGTACATATCAATCTGTCCCCCGCATCATACCCATGCACAAATGTAATTTGAGAGGAATGCTAGCCATATACAACTACCAACAGGAACTGTGCCAACATAAATATGTATGCAACATGGATGTCGCAGTAAACACCATTACCATTCTCTGTCTCTGACAGACAGTGAAAAGTCATGGATCTACACAAAACACTGGGGGGGAAGAATCAAAGGCACAGGATCGGCGTCAAGAAGACACCACCGGCAGCGACGACTCTCAACACTCCGTGGATGACCACGACCAACCTGGCCCCTCTGGTGCCCAAGCCACTGCAGCACCTGCATAAGGAAAAACTGTGCCAACCACCACCTCCATTCATGCCACATCCCAGGATACACACAGGAGCCCTGCTCGCACTGGACAACACAGCCAGTATGACCAGGAGGGACAAGGTTCTCAGGGCACCCAGGAGGAGGCAGTTGACCCCGCAAATGCCATCCCTCAGGGGTCCCTTAGACCTGATGTGCCCACAACGGCAGGCCAGGCTCGTGTGGGCAGGGGTGGTGGGAGTGGAGGACGGAGGAGGCGAGAACCTGACCAGCCAGCTGAGGGAACCGGTATGGCACACGTACGCCACATCCTCGACACATACCGGCATGACATCAGGGGCATAAGGCAGGTTGGGTCGACACTCACAGACATCAAGGGGACCCTCGAGGAGATGAGGACCCTGCAGGCCGAGCAACATGCCAGTCAACGACAACACCAAGGACGGATGGAGGCAAGAGTGGCTGAGCTTGTGGCAGTGCAAACGGACATGAGCCGTTCACTCCATCGGATTGCTAACAACATGGGCAACCCTCCCTGTGCCACCAGGCGAAGATCACCAACAGCCACAAAGAAGGATGAGGAGGAGGAGGATTAGTCAAACGGAGCATCACAAACATCGTCAATGCCTGCATCTGAGGGTCCCCAGAGGAAGGTGGGTCGTCCACAGAAAAGACCGTGAGAGTCAGCAGACCATCGACATGTCACAGGTCACCTGGCCTGTTACCTGGCCCTCTGGCGCAACAGCAGCGCCTCACATGGACTTAGTGGTGACAGTCTGACCAATGATGACCAAGACTGTGCAATGGACTCTGATGACTTCCAAATCCAAGACACCCGGTGAGCACCTCTTTTCATCCACCGCAAAACAAAAAACACGCCACAAATAAAAATCCTCACAATCATGAGATGAAGCAGTCATTTTGCATTATTCCATTACATGTGTGTGTTGTAATATCAAACAATGCCTGAATGTTGAAGAAACTCAAACCATCCATACCCTGGGATCTGAGTCTGGCACAGGACACACATGGGTTACAATGTATAATTCAATACAGACATGGTGCACTATATTTACCCGTGATGGGAGCAACCTGCTGAGGGGGGGCTTGCACAACTGTGCGGACAGACGTATTTTGAAGAGCAACATTCATGCACAGAGGTCAGGGCTCATGTGGAGTGTCCTGGGGTGGGAGTCCCAGGTATGTGTAGCCAGGTGGGAGAAATGTGTCCTGCACGCTTGAGTAAGGTGGATGTGGAGAATGGTGGCCAGGCCAAGGTTGGAAGCATGGAGATGGCACAAGGGGGTCTTGGATGACAGTGGCACAAGGTTGTGTTGGGCTCGTGGTCTGCCTCATGAGTGTGGGTGTTGATTGTGAAGGTCATCCGGCAGCAAACAGTTATCCATTGCAGATATCTCTGCTGGACGGTGATGTGGCTGGGTCGCCGGATGTTGAAGCACAGCTATGCAGGCACACTAGATGTAGACAAATATAATGGGAGTTGTAATGTACTTGCTCAGTAGAGGGCAGGGTAGGATTTGGCACAAATGTTGTAGTGGACATGGGGGATGGTCTGTCTTGCCTTGAGGTGGACCGAACTGGGAATCATGTGAATAATGCAGAGTGCGCTACAGCCTGAGGTACAGATGCTGGTGATCAGCATAGCTCATGTGAGCAAGCAATCCATGATACACACCAGATTGTGTGCGTGGACACTGTGTGCTTGTGCAGGGTCCTTGCGGGTGGAACACAAGCAGTTGAACCAGCTGTAAGGGGACAAGCCGCAGATGATCACCTCAGTCCTGTACAAGTCCAGCATCAGGTGGCTGATGTTCAGCCATCTACAAATGGATCTCTTGCATTATTGAATATGAGAACTGGCAAGGTGAGTGTCTTTGGGGAGGGTGAGGAGCACCTGGCTGTCAATGGCACACAAACTGATGATGAGATGCTGTGCGCATGTGATGGTGTAGAAGGGAATCCAAGATACATTGTAGACTGACAAGCTGAGACTTGATACCTCTGCCATGTGCCCGACAACTACAACATACTACATGCAGATGCCTGGAGTCCCGCTGCACACCAGACACTTTCGAATGTAGATGTTTTTCATTTAATAAGGCAAAAAATTAAAATATTTAGAAAATGTATATGTACCTTGCACGGGAATTAAAAAACACTGCGTACCTTTCAAATACTGCGGTTGTTGGGAAAAAGGGGAAAAAATTAACATTCAAATACGGAGTAGGTCGCACACCGCTAGTCATACTAGCAAATAGCCCCAAAGAATTCTGGATAATGTAGTGGCAGCGGTGAGTACACCAATGCCGCGAGTATGTCCATATAATGCCATCCCTGGACACGTGTTTCGAGGTAATTGCATCTTGTCAGCAGGGAGCAGGTAAGTATGTGGGGTGCCAAGTACTCGGCACCTCACATACCGCACCCCACATACTTACCTGCTCCCTGCTGACGAGAGGCAATCACCTAGAAACACGTGTCCAGGGATGGCATAATACAGACCTACTCGTGGCATAGGCGTACTCACCGCTGCCACTACATTATCCAGAGTTCTATGGGGCTATTTACTGGTATGACGAGCAGTGTGCGACCTACTTTGTTTATGACAAAATTAACATTGATACCTTATGTGGACAAAAAGTTACAAGGGCCTAAGTGCAAAATAAAAAATAAATAAAAAAAAAGAAGGATGAACACAGGGTGGTGGGGAAAGGCACTATTTTATTTATGTATAAATATATACATATTTGTAGAAAAAATTATGGCATTACTCAAACACGAATAAACTCCTTTTTTCAAAACAAAAAAATAATTTAAATAACAAAAATTTCGGAAAATTTAAAATGTTCAAATGCCTGATGCATATGCTACATATGAAAATATATTCAAATGTATGGCCTAAAAAAGTAAAGGTTTGACTACTTTACCCATGCCATAACAGATTCTGGTAAAATCGGTAAAATAGCTGCAGCGCTTTAAGGGAGGCATAAACTTATGGCCAGGCACCAACAAGCAAAAGACATAGGGGGAGCAAATGCCGATGGGGGAGCAGAGCTCGATAGATATATGCTATATTTGTCAGCTCCCCTCTGACGTAGGGGGAGCATTTCCCGATGGGGGAGCAAAGCGCACCATTGTCAACTAAGGTTGTTGAGAATTCAAAACTTGGGCTGAAGCCTAACAGTGGTGGGGCATTAATCGAATAAATACCCAGTGCATGTTGTGCACTGCGAGCAAACTGTGATTACTCCAGTGACATTCTAAGGTGGAAGGGTTCATAACAATGTGAGCATGGATGCATTTTAAAACAGTAGTTGTACCTAATCGGCTTCAAAGCCATAAGTAACCTAGGAGCACTCATGTAGTAGTTCATTCATTTAATTGTGTATCAAGAAAACGTGGAAAAAATGTATCAAAACTGTGCATTTTGTGGCACGCTTTCAGTAAGAATGGCTAAAAAAGGCATGGGAATTAGAGGCAGTTCAAATAAATTAGAAGTGCAATTTCACATGGCCTATTTGTGAATAAAATGCATCTATCATTTTCATTCATTTCTGAATTCCATTTCCTATATTTTTCCATCCTCCCCGCTTTAAGTAAATTATCAGTCGTTATGACTGACAGACAAATGAAAGGTTCCACAGAACTCTCTTCTCAGACTATAGATAGTACAGACAGACTGCCCAAACAGCAGATACCTCTACAGTTCTTACAGGCTGCGGCATAATGACCTAACATGCTTAATCCGCGTTGATGGTGAAATACCTCCAGTAATGAAATCAAAAATGAAAGCCAGAGCAGGAAGCCCCTCTGGTACCAAGGAAAAAAGCAGTCAATAAGTCTTCCATTCTCAGCATGAATTGGATTCATTTCCTCCTCAAACATCAGTTGTTTATATGGATGAATAAACTCACACGTTCCAAACAAATAATAATTCAATTTTCATGGAATATTATTTTTTCCCCCCAGTAAATGCAAGTCTGATCCGCAAGTGTCAGCATGTCCTTTGTGGACAGATTTTGCCTTACATTCAAATATCGCCATCACAAAAACAAAACCATGACAAATATTTCTACCCCCTCTAAGCACTGGATGCGCACAATATGCCAAGAATAATCACTATTATGTCCCACAATTACGACAGGAGGAGCATTCTGCGAGGCTAGCGCACCATTGTCACACATGCCACAGATGGCTACAGTATGCCAAGAAACACGACCATTATGCTATTGGTAATATTATGCTAGGTAGGGGTACACACCATGTTGCCATGGATTGCTACATGCCAAGAAGTTTTCAACATTATGCCATTGCAAGCACTATATGAGGGGTGGGCACCAAAGTGCGCAGATACCCATAAAATTACACAAATTGCAACATTTTTGCACAATAATCGGTTAATTAATAATAAGAATCTCTAAGTGTACACATATGTGGCACCTTTAGATAGGCAATCAACAGGAGCAGTAAGATACCAAAGATTCCACGGCAGTGCATGACATTAGCCCAACCACTCAGCAGCAGATATTGCCACATCCCCATGTGGTAGTTGAACAAAACTCATTAGCATGGAATGATTGCCCCAATGCTTATCAGAAGGCATGCAATTGACTCAGTACTTTGTACCAACACTTAAATATCAGATTCCTTACAATCTTGTTTTGTCATGGTCGTGCCTAGTGACCCTCATGCCCAGGCAGATGAACAATATGCATCAAGCAAGTAAGCAAGAACATTCATCTGAATTTTTCCATGAAAGATGTGACCACCTCACCGCATTTCATCGCAGACACTGCTTTCAGGGCTGAACGTCTCCCCTGCAAATACTTGCTTTCAGGTATGTCAGTTTAATTAGTTCAGAGTAAAAAAACTAAGACCACAATCCCCAGAATGCATTAGGCTGACATACAAAAGCCCAGAACGTGACCATAATGACATGGGGCAAGATGGTTAACCTTTTATTAGCTGCCTGTCCCTTGCCATTAATGAACAGCTGGATTGATGCCATGTTATAATTGTCTACCTCATCAAATGACCATAGGGACAGCCCTTGTAAAAAACAGAACTGCAGAAACCTCCAACTGCATCCATTGTAGTAATCACACTTTCTTCATCAGCATTAATGTGTTAAAAAATCTCAGACTCAATGAGCATGTGTGATAAAACCCCCTATTCTCACATTCTTTAAGAGATATCATGTAGTCTAGATACTTCTCCATATAGACTGCTGTGTTGCTAGACAAAACTCCAAATACTGGCCTATTGGCCAACTATGCATATAAAGCAAGAAAGCTTGAAAAATGCAAACTGAGTCCTGCCAAAGCCTCAGTTTAGTTTGTAGTGTTCATACTAAGAGTTTTTGATACAAATGTTATGGTGTTTTATGTCATACCAATGGACTGAAAGAGAACTACCCGTGCCACGTGGGTGGGCATCAACAGTTACAATTACGCATCCAATCCTGATTATAGGTGTTAAACAGGAGTTTCTATAGTAGATTTTTTTAACATCTTCAAAACATGTTTTCCTCATGCAAACTCACTCTTCTCAAATGCGTGACCTTCTTTCAAAAAGATCGTAATCAGTTCTGTGATGTAGAAAATTCCCTAACTCATGCCTTACATAGGATTCACACGGATGTAAAAGTTACCATAACTGTTCTGTTATGGTTTTAGTAAATTCCAGCAAAATGCTAAAAAATGCTATACAAACCCCTCTGTTTTAAGAACCTGTATTTTTTTATATTCAGAAAACTATCTCAAGATATTATGTCCCATTGCAAATATTATAATGTCATCTGTTGGAAATTAGCTTTTCTGCGTTGGTACCCTGTATATTTTCCGCTTTTGCTGGACCCCTTATTTTTGCTGGCTTTAGAACCCTGTGCACTTTACCTCTGCTAACTAGGAGTAGAGGGCCTGTGCTCCCCTTATAATGAGATCAAATAACCCAGGCTCCCAACGTACCTGGACCGGTTCTCTGACCAGTCAAGGCCCTTTCGGATCCATCTACTCCCTCTGCTGAAGACCGCCGCTGCTCTCCATCTGCTCCCTCTCTCTTGTGTTTCAGCTTTTTGGCCTCTTCTTGCCTCCCACTCGCCATTTTTTTCACTTACATTCCATCCCTTTTTAGGTCTCGCCTAGCGTTGCTGCGCACATGCGCAGCATGTTTGGCTAGTTTTATTTCAGATAAGTACTTTCTCAAAAGGGCTTGAAGCCCCGCCCCTTATTCCCATTGGCTCACGTCACCGTTTATGTTAAACGGTGCGCTTCCATTGGAAATAAGGATTCCGGGGTGCCTCCTGTTCGCTTTTTTGGCTGGCTCACCCGGACTGGCTCGCCTGCATTACGGTGTCATGACGAAGTTTCTTATCAGAAGCTTCGTCAAGCTGCCTTGCACGCGCCAGTCCGGCTCTCTGATTGGGCTGGACAAAAAAGGAGACATGGCGCCGCGTGGTTATTTTTGCATTTCGCTTTCACTTTTGAAAGCGAAATGCAAAAATAAACAACGGATGCCTGCGTGTTTATTTTTGCATCTAGCTTTCACTTGAAAGTGAAAGCGCGATCCAAAAATAAACAGCGGATGCCTGGTTTTGTATCTCCTCCCCCTCATGGGAATCATTCTGTGCCTCTGTGCTGCCTCGTTAAGAGCAGTCCGAAGTAGCAGCAAGCCGAGCTAAAAGCAACAAATTAATTTCGCCGGTGGGACATCACTCATCAAAATCCTAATGAGTCCTCTGTTCCAGCACCACTTTCTCTGTGAGCAGAAACAAAGATTAGACATACAAATACTCCATACACACATCCGGGAATAGTTTCTGGGGCACGCTATTATTTCTGGAGTCTTCTCTTTCAGGGCGGAAGTGGCAGGTTAATTTTGGTATGGGTAGGTTGGCCTATTTGTAAACCAATCGCAGGATTCATAGGCCAGGAGAGACACCCTAAACAGCCAATCAGATCCTTCTAGTACAGCTCTTTATACTGGCAGCTCTTTACTATTCATTCGCTTATTCGCTTCCTCCTTTCATTGATTTAAATAGAGAGAATCGCAAACAATGAAGGATTTACAGATTGTTTAAAGGCCCTCTGGTTGATGGTGGGAGGTAAGGCCACGTTCAATAGACTATCGTAGTATCCCACAGGATTTCGGAGGGTTGACTGTCTTTCTTTCTAGACACAATCGGTAAATGTCAGTATGCTACGTATACCATCTCTTTAGACTGGAACAGCTTAACGTTCCACATCCGTGATGAAGTTGAGCGTGTTTATGGGGGGCACATGGGCGTAGCGACCATTGGCGCAGCATTGTGCAATGTATCGGTGCCCAGATTCCAGAGGGGGGCTATTGCACCCTGATAATTGCTGTATTTTACTGCTCCCAACAGCAGGCATGCTTGGTTTGAAGAGCATGAGTTCCGGTGGTGTGATACTTTGTGTTATGTTGTGTGTATTTGTAAAGCGCCCTATGACCCCCCCTAGGGTATCCTGGCGCATGATGTTGAGAGCTGGGTTGGCCAACTTTCCGTTGTAAATTTGGAGTACACTTCAGTATATAAGGTGTTATTGTATGGATGGATAAGTGTATGGCTGCAGCGTGGCCTGCGTGGAAGTATTTTACTATTGTACAAGTAAGCCATATAGACTTCATTCGTATGCCTGTGATTGTGTGGCAGCACGTATATGTGGAGTGAAGCAAATGAAAGAAAGTAAGGGATTTTGATGCTTGTGCCGCCATCCTTGGGGGTCATTTGGTGCGAGTCTCAGCAAGGCCCAGACAGTCACTTCTACTAATGCAACTCAAACCTCATTTAAACAAGCTCAAGCCAATTCCTGACTCAAAAGTCATCCAGAGATGTGGATCGCACAAAGGATATGTCACAACAACTAGATTTGACTTGAGAATGGGGCACAAAGGCCATTTAAAAATGTCCAGAGCCAATTTTAACAAGCCCACCACAGGCAACACAACCTGTTATTAACCAGTCCAATACCGGCTGAGATAACCCAATAAAAGGTGTTACACCAAGCCTGAGTTACAATGACTTTCGTGGACTCGAGATTGGGCTAATAGGCAATTTCAGTATGAACACAGCAGGCAAAGATACATGGAATTATTGAATCCAATACTCCTAGAGGCTGAGGTAACCCTATAGCGAGGTCCCAGAAAGGCCTGTTCACAATATGTAGAGCATACTTGAGAATGGGAAGGTAAGCCCACATAAACTTGGCCAAAGCCAAATAAAATGTTTCAAAATCAGGCAAAGTTACTTTTAATTCACTAAATGTTCCCAAGAACAGAGATAACTTCAGAGGAGGCTTATCACACCGTGGCTCAGTTACAACCTCCAGAGCAAACTGGAGGATAGCACTTGGAGTACGTTTCAACATTCCCAATCGAGGCACGCAGTATGGCAAAGCTGCCTGAAATTAATGGATGAATAAGATCCCCAAGGGTTACGATAACCCGGAAAGCAAATCCCACCAAAGCACTCCAGGCCAATTTAATGTACAATACTAGCAGATCTACCTAGGATAATGAAACAGATATTCATTGGGCTGCGCCATCAGCCGATGAATACTATTAAAGTTTAAAGATTCTCCATCGTATTACTGGACCTTCTACGGATTTGAAAAGCAAGGGACACTCACTTGACTCCATAAGCATGTCACTTCCTCCCTTTTTGCAGAGGGACAGGATGATAAGTATGCAGTCTTTTTGTCTTTAGTAGCAGCCTATATGAGCAAACGCTATGCAGGCACAAAAGAGCATAGGCTCTACTGTTATTTACCAGAGGGCACTAGGCACCCAATCAGGCGAGATATATATGTTGCAAAGGGCTGCAGAGACTGAGTTTTCCACAGACATTCTGTCCGAGTGTCATTTTTGTTCCTGTGTAGTCTCTCCCCCTAGACTCTCCTAGGCAGATAACATGCAGGTCCTCCCCCAAGCCCTTCAGTAAAGTAAATTTTATTTGGCACAATTAATTAAAATCATTGCCACGATCAAAATCGATGCACCACCATCGGCAAAATCGTGCCAATAAAGCAATTATTCACTAGTTCGGTAAAACAATTACTTCTTTTACGTACTTACTTATTAAGATAGCCTCCTTAATTACATAATAATTTCTTAAACAGGGATGTCACACTATAGTTAAAACGGGTTAAACAGGACATAGTAATATCATACTAGAAGCAAAATATCAATTTATTGAGGCAAACTTAAAAGGGGCAGTAATAAAACCCTCTAGTGCAAAATTGCTTGCTAATATGTACAAACCAAGAATTTAGGGGCATATGTATGAAAGGAAAAATTAGTCGCAAACGCTGCGAATCGCAAAAAACAGCGTTTGCGACTGATTTTTCGCTATTTCATATGTATGACACACTTCCACACAGAAAAATAAAAAATCGCTAAATTTGCGATTTCTTAGGCTGCGAAACATGAAAACAGCGAATTTCCTTGCGAATAATTAATTTGCGATTTCTTAGCTTAGCGAAAATCGCTAACAAGAAATCGCAAGCTAAGAAATCGCAAACACATGTATGAAAATTTAGCAATTTGCGATTTTACTAAATTCGCAATTTAAGAAATCGCTATTAACACCAATTGCTTGCAGGTGGTAAACTGGTGCAAGGTACTTAAACCACCCCACAATGCAACAGACCCACCCACAATGGCAGCAATGTTTGTGATAGCCAGGAGGCTGCGTATTCGTGCCCTTGCTCAGAGGAGAAGGAGACAGGAACGTATATTCAGGCTGCGCATCACCCTGTTCCAGAACACTGAAGAGGACATCTATGACAAATACAGACTGCACCCACAGACCATAATGGACCTGATTGAGGAGCTGAAACCCCACTTGGAGCACCCTACACGCAGGACACAAACAATTCCCACCCATGTGCAGGTCCTGTGCTCCCTGCACCTCCTGGCGTCAGGGAGTTTTCAACGGGTCATAGCGGAGGTTGGTGGGGTGTCACAGAGTGCACTTTCGCGCTTCTTCCATGCCTTCCTAGATGCAATGCTACTGAGGCTCTCACATCACATTTACTTCCCCACCACCCAACAGGCATTACAGCAAACGATACTGGACTTCTACCAGATTGCAGGTTTCCCCCACGTCATTGGCTGCATTGACAGGACCCATGTGGCCATCACACCCCCAGCAGAAACTGAATATGTCTACAGGAATCGGAAATGCTACCATTCCCTCAACATACAGATTGTGTGCAACGCTAAGTATCACATCACAGACATCGTAGCCAAATACCCCGGCAGTACACATGACTCCTTCATCTTCAGACACAGTGGAATACACAGACGTCTGAGTGCTGGAGACTTTGGGGAGGGGTACCTGCTTGGTAAATACATTGCACACATCAATACATCCACTACATCACTTGAGGGGGGGGACATTGACTTACCTATTGTGTTTTTGTCCATGCAGGTGACAGTGCCTATGCAGTGCGCGACTTCATCCTGACCCCATACCTGGATTCTGCAAATGCTAGTGAGAGGAGCTACAACAGGGCAGACAGATCTACACGCTGCGTCATTGAGCGAACCTTTGGAATCCTGAAGAGCCGCTTCCGGAGCCTGCATAAAAGTAGAGGCGCACTGCAATACAGCCCTGAGACCTGCTGTAAAATCGTGGCAAGCTGTGCAATGCTACATAACATGGCAATGAGGAAAGGCACCACAATTGATGTGACCGATACAGACACATCGGATGACGAGCGCCCTGCTCCCCCTGCCAGACCAGCACCAGGAGTTGGGGCAGCTGCTGGACACCAGAGACGGACTGAGATCACACAAAACTACTTTTAGGTGAGTATGGATGAAATGAGACAACAAAGCCTGATGATGTGTCAAGTGTTTAATCACACTTCACATGCAAGAAATAGTAATTGTCCCCAGCACATGTTGTACACACAGTGCAGAGAAGGCACAAGTAATAGGGCAAACAGCCTTTTCGGGTTAATGCACCCGTGTTGCAGGCAGTGTCCCCGCAGATGATCACCTCCGTCGCTGCCGTCCAGGGTGAGTGCCCCCCATGGTGCTCCCTTGGCCTGCTACCTGTCTGCCACTGCGGCGTCTTTCACCTGGCAAGGTTGGAGTGATGCTGCTGCGACTTGATGTGTCCTCACTCTCAGCAGAGGCCATTAGTGCGCTGCCACCAGCATTGGCTGTCTGCAGCTGTTCCACAGCAGTGGTTACCTGCGCAAGCCCTCGTGCAATGTCCTGGCAGCAATGTGCCATGTCCACCGGCATTGTTACGCTTCTGCGTGTGAGTGCGCTGGTGGTGGTGCAGAGGCGGTTGACTGCCTTTGTATAATTGTGTAGGTGTGCATTGGCACGTCGTCCAGCCCTGTCATTGGCAGCTTGGGTGTCCCTCAAAGTGGCACAGAGCTCATGTATTGCCGCTACCATGTTCCTATTGTCCTGATGTATGCGGCATAGCTGGCGATTTATTGACCGCATTGCCTTGCTTTGCAGGCGCTGTTCCTGCAGCATGCACTGTTCCAAGCCGGAGAACACGGATCCTTCTCCTTCTGTTGCAGTGCTGCTCCTGGGCCTTGATCTGGATGTGGCCTGTGCCCTTTGCCTTGATGTTTGTGCGTCATGACAGGGCATTTCTGTCACACCCTGACTCCCCTCTCTCCTGTTGGTGTCATCGCCTGTTGCTGGGAATTCCTCGTCAAATGGAGGCAGTGGGGGCACATGTGCGCGCTTCCTGCGCTGAATTGGCTGCTGGTCTGTGTCATCGCTGGAGTCCGCAGGGTCTGCAGGCTCCTCTCCCTCTGCGCTGTCTTCTTGTGGCATGCCATGTGCCGTGGATGTAAAGGGGACTACATGAGTTTGTGTTACTGTCTGCATGTGGCACTCAATAAAGTTACAATTCTTTGACGGCTAACCTCTGACACATTTTCATTCAATGATCCCCAAAACACATATGTTGCATTTAATTTTGATGGTGTCATGGACACACAGTCAGACACAGTACTACGAGTCCCATGATGCATTGCTGTGTGTGCTGTAAGACCTGGCCTGGATTGACATTTTGGGAGTTTACTATGCGCATTTGGGGGAGTGTGCAAGGGATGGGGAGGAGTGCAGGTTGATTTTGCATGCATCTTACCTTGTCTGCTGGATGAGAGGTCGGAGCTGTCTATTGCAGCCACACCACCAACGCTCTTAGGCAGGAGGGTAGACTCCACGAGCTCCTCATGGGGGGTTGGCTGCTCTGCAGTGGATGGTCCTCCTCCAGTCTGATTGGCATCCTTGAGTCTGGCTTCCACCCTCTCCTTGGACCTCTGGCGCATATCGTACCACCGCTTGCGCAGCTCCTCGATGGTACGTGTGGTGACTCCAACAGCATTCACCTTGCTCTGTATTTCCAGCCAGATTTTCCTCTTCCTGGCCTCTGGGACTTTGAGTGCCTTCTTCCCAAAGAGGAGCTCATGGCTGCAGACCATCTCCTCAATGAGGACCTCCTGCTCCTTTTCAGAAAACTTGTGTTTTCGCTTTCTTTTCTCAGCATCCTTGCCCTGCTGTTGTTGTTTGGGATCCATTGCTGGTTGCTGTCTCCAGGAAAGCCTCCTCACACTCCACAAGCAGCCGCTGGGTGTGGCTCAGGTGAGCAGGTGCAGCCAATCACTCCAGTTTCCTGTTTGTGATGTCATCAGCCTGCACCAGGCTTGCAGATTCCCGTTTTTGCGATTTCTTAATTTGCAAATTTTGCTATTAAGAAATCGCAATACGGGATTCTGCGATTTATTTGCGACTTTTGAGTAATCGCAAATGATTAGCGATTTATTTTTTACATCCCGTTTAGCGAATCTGATTGGCGAATCGCAAAATATCGCAAATTAGGATTCGCTAGAGGGGAGTTTGATACATATGCCCCTTAGTCATTACAATAATTTTAAAAAATCCCCAATGCCTCCAAAGGTTATTTTTTCCAGGCATTCCACAATCAGCTGTGGAGAACAGAGCAATTGCGTGTGGCTTGCTATGTCCCGGGCCAGTAAGCGTGACTCAGTGCCACTGAGGGCCATGCCTTTCACCCAGGCAGTACAGGCCATGTTTGTTTAATGGCTGGTGACTTGCAATGTTGGGGTCTGGCTGTAGGGAGACTATGTTTTTAGCTCAGGCGTTTGAGCTCGTGGGAGTTAACATACAGATATATGAAATGATTTCACATCCATACGGCTGCCTGACTTGTGCGGTTAGTCAAAACTAATTTTACAGAACGTTCCATATATAGAAAGACAATTAGATAGATAGATAGATAGATAGATAGATAGATAGATAGATAGATAGATAGATAGATAGAGAGATAGATAGATAGATAGATAGATAGATAGATAGATAGATAGATAGATAGATAGATAGATAGATAGATAGATAGATAGATAGATAGATAGATAGATAGATAGATAGATAGTTGAACTAAGTCTAGCACGTCTGTATATAGATATATATATCTATATATATATATATATATATGTGTATATATATATATTATCTACTGGCGGTCGCCAGTAGATAGTTATAGTTAGGACCGAGTTCCCATAGGAAATCTGAAAATTCTATTTTGAATAACTTTGGCGCCGGTTGACTTATCTTTGTGAAATTTTCAAAACGAATGGGGCGCTCCGCTCAGCTCTTACCCTGAAAGTCTCGGGGTGATTCGTCAAGCGGGGGCTGAGAAAAAAGGGGGGTCCCAAAACGCGTTTTCCCCATGCATTTTCCCTTAGGACCTTTAGTCGAAGGTACAGCCCGAACGGCTGAACAGAATTACTTGAAATTTGGCAAAGAGGTAGTCCTCAGGTCAGGCATGTGCCTTTTGCTTAAATGGTGTAAATCCGTTCGGTAGTTCCTGAGAAAATCAAAAGTAAAATCACATACATATCTGGGCAGAGCCTAACCACACATCTCATCGTGAGATCTGATTGGCTGTCAGCACTTCATCCAAGAAGTGTTGGCAGCCATCTTGGGACCAATATACATGATAGCACCTCATTAAAAAGCATTGCAGTTAATAGAAGGTTTTAAGACTTTAGTTACATTATAAATCGTTTGTTGATGGTACCATACTCATTTTAGGAATTGTGGTGTGTTCTAAGGTGATTTAACCATGTGAAAAAGCCTTCTGCTGTGATATCATGAATCATGTTTGAGAGAAAACTATTTTCTCATGCTTTTCCCACAGAGGTTTGGAAGGTGATCTATAAGCTAACTGAGAGCATATTTTCTGTAAATTCACATTATCTTTCTCAGTCATGTGAGAATGAAGTCTGACATTCTCAGTAAAACATGTACATCCAACAAGGGCAGAGACTGTCAGTTGATTCCTTTGTGTTCTACTGCAGCTTCCCAGAGTGTTCTAAAGAACAACTAGAGCGCTAACAGTCCTACTTATGACAAACGTATGGCACACCTGAAGCCATCTTGGTTGGAATAAAGTGGTAACTCTTAAAACATTTAATTTAAAAAGGAACAAAATGAGGGGGTTCATTTTGCCATAGAAAGTATGATTAGTGCTGCAGAAAGAAAAATTAGGGCACATTTTGAGTGACTTCTCAAATCCTCTTCTATTTCATTAAAAAATTCTGACATGCAGACTGAAACATGCACTTTCAATACCAGCAGCAGACTTCCCTGGTGAGCAGTAGCTTTACTACAGTGATATAATAAGCAACTCAGATCCTTGCAGTCCTCCATACCTTACAACACACTTATACACCGTGTCTTTGCAGTTCAAAACTACTCCAATTTTCAAACATGGGCTACATTTTTAGCTTTCTAATTCACTAATGGGTGCAACTTTTATTGTGGTACTCAGACCTAATTTTTTTCCCAGCCCAACCCTGAAAAAGTTGGTTTTGTCAACATGGCTTCAGGCCTACCATTTTAGCCTGACCTGCCAAAATGACCCTTTTTAATAGGAGAAAACCTCCCTTTTAAATATTAATAAGCCACCCTTCTGCAAGCTTTGTAACTCACAAGATAGGATGCATGGTATTTAAAAGTGAAACATGCAGAAATGTAATGCTTCCATGTCCCTACAGCGACAAGGCCCCAAAAATATTTTCTCTGTAGCAGGCTTAGCTGTCCAATGTAGAAAACCAGAGTGCAGATTAAAATACTAACATTGTATCTCAGGAATAGGGCCACTTAGAGCATTAATTATGCTCCTATTTTTAATAGCTATTACAAATCCAATTCATGGGGAAGTAGGGTTTTAAAAAAATGTTAGGGATAAGTAACTTTTAGAAAGTTGCCATTTCCTTTCCTGAAGTTCCTGGAGGCTTATGTGCATTGGCTTTTCAGCTTCTCAAAGCCAGTGATTACTCTTGAATAGGTGTGAAAAAGGTGGGATATGCCTCGCAGGAGCAAACAATAGGCTGACCTGAATGGGCAGCCGTGACACCTATGAACTTTCCAGAATATGCAGGGTGGGGGCTATGTGCCTCATTTTGACATCACCATGCCAAACCATACTTGACAGGTCTGGTGATCCACATGTTTCACTAAGGGCACACTTGAGAGGTGAACAACAGACTGCCAAGACAATTCTTGTTGATCTCCTATCTGGATGGTAAAGGGCCCTGCTTTAGTCTCCGGTCTCTGGGTTTACATATAAAAGTTGGGGTGCACTTGAAAAGGAGAGACCAGTATGCCAAGAGAATTCTTGTGGATCCCCTCTCTGGTTGCTGAAGGACTCTGCTTCTGTCCTACCAGCATTCTGTGTCTGGGATTATATTTGTGCTGCACTTGAAAGGGAAAGAATGGTATGCCAAGGCAATTCTTGCGTATCCGCTGATTGTTTGCTGAGGGACCCTGATTTTTTCCTACCAGACTTCTGACTCTGGGTTTTTTGGGGGTACAGTACCTGCTCTAAACTGGATTTTAGTGTTAGATGTGAGAGGACACAAAGATTACCATAGTACACTTGCGCCATCACAGCCTAAGTGTAGTTTGGCCAAAGACTTGCCATCTTGAAATTGTCCAAAGTGGGTATGGTTGATCCTGGGAACTTCTAATCCATTAGTTAGAGCGTGTCCAGAAGTCATTCCCATCCACCAGCTGTCGTCAGGTATAAATGTGGCACCTACAGGCAGACACTGTAGAACACTTTCTGGACCTGCGGAAAATGAGACTGGATTGGACTTGCTGTCTGGGACCTGAGAAAATCCCTGAAGGACTGGACCTGGTACCTCTTGTAACCAGGACAAAGAAGTAGACTCCAAGTGTCACTTGACTGACCTCCTGTGTGGCTACAAGGAGGCAAATAGCTGCAAAATACTTTTTCGTGGAAGTATCCAGCTTACCAGTGGCAACCAGACCTGGACTAGACCCTGCTATTGGTCTCTGCCTGACACAGTGTAAGTCTCTAAGTGCCCCCCCGAGGTCCTAAGGGGCTTTAGAAGTGTATTCCTGTGGTGGACTTGGCCTGATGTAGGGTTTGGAGGATAGGTTACTACGCCACTACTATGACAGATATCCCATCTGCTATATTACAAGTGCGATTGGATTCAATACACTTTTAATACAGCGACTGGGATTTCTGTCACATTTGTGATTGAGTAACCAGTCTGCTGAACTCAGAATCTTGCCCTAAGTCAGAAAGCAATATCTTTGACCAGGATGAACCTAGTTGGGATATCCGACTGTCTCTTCATTGCAGCCAGCCTCAAATTGCTCCTAGGTCCTGGTCTGTCATGACCACTGACTAGCAGTGGTGCTTTGTGCTTGTAGAAGTATTTCTACTAAAACTTTAAAACTTCATAGCTCCGATTCACCTGATTGGATTTATGTCATTTTGTTAATTTAATTATACTCTGTTTTTCTATTTCAGTTTGAGATTTTTATTGTTGTGCATTTTGACTTTATTACTGTTTTGATACTGCATAATTACTTTACACATTGCCCTAAGTTAAGCCTTAGCTACCGGGGGGAGTTCAGGGTTATTTAGAGTCATGGAAGGTACACTCTGAAAAGGGTTGTGAATATTCGTTGAAGTAGACAGTTACCTACTCCAAATTATAATTTGGTTTTATACACCATCCTAAAAGGTTATGTTTCCTCTTCAGCGCTAAAACAGTATTTAATCACCTTTTTAAAAATGTATGCGGCTGTCATTAAAATGAAAGCCATATGTAAGTATTATCTGGCTACTTCCGGTGATTCAAAATTTGTCAAGTGGTAGAAGAGCTTGATTGTGGGGCAAGTTCAGTTTAGCGATATGCATTCAAGGAAATAAATTGCACTTTGTGCCATAATTTGGCTTGACTTCTTTAATTAGGGGAATGAAAAGACAACAACATCCATATATTGTAATTTCAGCAGTTTAGATCACCATTCAGATGCAATTCTCAATTTTGCCTTTAGTACAATCAGAGGAAATAAGTGAAATTCACCTTGTCTAGACATGCCCCTGAAGTTATTATGATACCCAATAGTACACCTTTGTTGCTTAATTGACACAACATTGAGTTTCAGTTACATTTTGTGTGAAAATTCCATCGTACACCCAGTTCGTTCATTGAAAATCTCCTTGCACTAATTTAAAATGTCTCCTGCACCTTTCCCAAAGACAGGAAAATCATGCTGCTCAGCCCAGGGATTTAGGGCTAGATGTACAAAAACAGGAAGAGCGATTACCTAATTGTGATATATAGCAAATCGCAATTAGGAAATTGATATTCCTAATTTATGATACTCTTTTGAGTTTCATTAGTGATTCCTAGTGGATCGGAAATAGACCTACATCATGCATATTAATTAAGCAGGTCGCAATTTGCGACCCACTAGGCTTCGCTGCTATCAAAGGGATTGTGGCCTGCTGGCTTCAACTGACCACCATGTCTGTGATTGCTTTTAAATAAAGCAATATTTTTTTTTATAAGCAGCCCGTTTTCCTTAAAGGAAAATGGGATGCGTTTAAAAAGAAAAATATGAAACATTTAAGGATCCTTTCCTTTTTGCGAATAGGTTACCACCAACTTTAAGTGGGTGATAAATTGCGAATGTTTTATGATCAGATATTGGTCGCAAAACTTTCCTGCATAACATAGTGAATGGGTGTTCGGAAGGGACACCCTAACCATTCCTCTTCCAAATACCAAATTGTAAAATCCAAATTGTGATTCGGTAACAAGCTACCGAATCACAATTTGGACTTTGTACTGAAGAAAATGCTTTTTTGCAGTCGCAAACGGCCCGATTCCCAGAATCAGACCATTTGCAACTGCAAAATTGCTTCGTAAATCTAGCCCTTGGTTTGGTATTCAGTAATCTTGGTGATGCCATTCTGAAATGCTGTAGAATGCTCTAATACTGCTATTATGAAACTGGTACTCGCTTGAGGGGGTGGTGATCGGAATTGTCCCCTCGTAGTAAAAATGGTGAACGGGGACAATGAAGACAAGTACTCAATGTTACTAGGATATTTAGGAATGTCTCTTTTTTCCTTGTGAGCAAAATGTGTTTGATATACACAGATAGATTCATGTTATAGACAGAAGACCTCAATTGTATTATTGATGTTTGATCGATAGAAACACTCTAGCCTGGCTACTAAACGGAGGATAGCAGGGTGACTTAAAGAGCAATGTTGGGAACTGACACTAGTAGTTGTATGGAGGGCATGCGGTGTGAATGACTGAGGGTTCTCATATTGTTCATAAGCATATGGCACCGATCCTAGGTGGAATACTTCCAAAACTTGTGCCAAAATGATTATTTTTTAGGGTTCTGATCACTTGCCATCACAATTAACATTTGATTAAATTATTCCCTGTCAAGGTATTCCCACATAAAAACTACACCCCACAGTGCTAAAAGATGTATTGTTTCTTTGTGGGATAAGATCCAAACTTTACTTTAATAAAAATGAGGGCTCATGCACCACAAAGAGGATAGCGTGGGAGGCCATGGAGGTTGTGGTCCGAGATTGTGCCCTTAGTGGAACAATCAGCATACGAAGACAGCTAGAGAAAGACACGCGCTAGTAAGGCAGATGCCCACTATGTTTTCCGTTTCATTGCTGCTACAATTTTGGTACTTGTTTTTAATTGTTCTAATACTTTTAATTGATTGTGACTTGATTTTACTAGCCCATATTTGCTCTTTTGCACACTGGTCCTCCTCTCATAATTCAACTTGCTCTGGTGCTTTCCTTACATCCCGGCTGCCTCTCCCCGGTCCACCGCGGGTTGCGTCCCGTTTGAGTGGAGGGAGACAAGGTGACTTGCGGTCTGAGGGTGGTTGGCGGTCTAATGGCCACAACCCTCTCCATAAAACCGGATGCTCTGCACGACACGCAGTGGACGCGCGCTAGTAAGGCAGATGCCCACTATGTTTTCCGTTTCATTGCTGCTCTAAACTGTTAAACTATTTTGGTACTTGTTTTTAATTGTTCTGATACTTTTAATTGATTTTGACTTGATTTTACTAGCCCATATTTGCTCTTTTTCACACTGGTACTCCTCTAATAATTCAACTTGCTCGGACGCTTTCCTTACCTCCCGGCTGCCTCTCCCCGGTCCAGCGCTGGTTGTGTCCCGTTTGAGTGGAGGGAGACATGGTGACTTCTGGTCTGAGGGAGGTTGGTGGTCTGGTGGCCACAACCACCTTCATAAAACCGGATGCTCTGCACGAGCCGCAGCGGATGCGCCAATGGGCGTGCCAAAGGCAAGCCGGTCGGCGCCCGTCCGCGCCCTGACGTCACCAGGAGCCATGAACCCTGCCCGTTCCACTCCCGATCATGCTCTGACCCAGGTATATCTTACTCTGCTGGCATCCCGCCCAGGACGTTGCTCGGACCCGACCAATTACCAGAAAGTCCTTTCTCCTGCATACTTTGTCAGTTGCAGTGCAACATTAGTAATAACATTCATACAGCTAGAACCCCTGGGCGTCGCACTCACATTCATCACTCCCACACCCCCAAGGATGATATTTCATCCCTCTTAGAACCTAGGAGGTTGTCTAACAGCCCCAACCCAGACTGTAAAGGTGTCTTAAGCAATGTCAGATCCCTTCCTAAACATGCTACGGAGGTGTGGGATCTCCTTTCTACCGTTAACCCTGACTTAGGGTTCCTGACTGAGACATGGCTTAAGCCCAACTCGATTCCCGCCATCACCCTTGCCTTGCCAGCTGGCTATAGGTTCTTAAGAATGGATAGACAGACAAAAGTGGGGGGTGGGATTGCTATCATTTGCAAAGACAGTATTTCAGTCTCTACACTTGAGCAACGATGCAACGCTAACATTGAAATACCAGTCTTCCGCATTGACTTTCCCCGGCAACTTAGCTGGAAGGTGCCCTAATGTATCGGCCCCCTGGCCCTCTGGCAGACTTCTCTCTCCAGCTTACGGAAATAATAGCTCCCCATGTAATCTCGACCAATGAATTCTTATTGCTAGGTGACTTCAACGTGCACAGTGAATGCACCACCAACCCTGACAGGTCGCAGCTCTTAGCAGAACTTGCTCTCCTAGGCTTAACCAATCTTAACGATGGCCTGACACACTCCGCTGGCCACACACTTAATATCATCTTCACCAACGCTTCTAGCATCTTATGTGAACCCCCTCGGCCACTGGCAAGGTCAGATCATGCTTCTATTGAATTCACTATTCAAGGCCTCAGGGTGGCTGCTGCTTCCCCCTTAGCCTCTCACAGGGTCTGCAGACAATGGCATAAGATCTCCCCGGATAATTTCCAGGCTGTTTTTCAGGCACTCTGGGAAGCTGAACCCTCTAACACGGAGGAGGGCTTAGCACAGTTCAATTCTGCTGTCAAAAGTGCCATTGATCTGCTTACGCCCCTCCAACCATTACCTAACTCAGCCAGGCGCCCTCAGACAGCCTGGTTCTCCCCTGAGCTCCGTGCTGACAAACAGCAGTGTAAAAATCGGGAAAGACGTTGGCGTAGGTTCCAGGAGTCACGGGACATAGAGTTTTAAGAGAGCCCTCTCCACCTATCATAAAAATATAAAGGGTGCGTGGAAAGCTTTTTTTGCCTTACAGTTAGCTGAGGCAGAGAATGCCCCCAAAACCTTATTTCAGATACTTAAATCCTTCACTAGGCCTAAGGCCTGTAACAATCCTGAGACTCTATCCCAAGCTCTCTTTGATGATATTGCCCAGTATTTCTCGCAGAAAATTGAACGTATCTATGATAGGATTTCCTTTTCCGGGAGCCAGCAACCGGATGCTCCACCTCTTTATCCGCCAGCAGCCGTTATAACACAACTCCTGGAGAGCTTACCCCCTATATCCGCCGAGGAGGTGGAAGCCTTACCTTACACAGTAAATCTGGCTCCCCTCTCAAAGTTATTCCAGCTAAAGTAGTTACCTCCCTCTCCAAACAACTGTCTTAGCCCATAGGCACTATTCTTAATCTCTCTATGAGAGAGGGTTACCTTCCCTGGGAATGGAAGGTGGCACAGGTCATCCCTATCCGTAAGAACTCCAAGGTCCCTATGGAAGAGCTTTCCTATCCCCGCCCCATCTCCTTACTACCTCTCCTGAGCAAAGTAATGGAAAAATACATTAATAAACAGCTGTCTAACCATGTTGAGAATAGACGTAGTTTGGATTCCTCTCAATCTGGTTTTAGGCCCGAATACAGCACTGAGTCTGCCCTGTTGGAGGTCACGGACAACATCAGGATGACCTTAGACAGTGGCCATTCTACGATTCTCGTGCTGTTGGACCTCTATGCCGCATTCAACAAGGTATCCCATCATATCTTACTCACGAGATTGGAGGAGATTGGATTCAGAGGACCTACTCTTCAGTGGATGACGAGTTTTCTGTCCTCCCGTTCCCAGACTGTCAATCTTGGCCCTTTTCGGTCGAAGTCAATGGAACTGACCATAGGAGTTCCCCAGGGCTCATGTTTGACCCCCACTCTGTTTAACATCTATATCTCTCCCTTGGCCAACCTTCTCAGATCCTGTGGATTTACGTCTATTTCATATGCTGACGACATCCAGCTCCTCTTCTCATTCAACAAATCTGCCATGTCGACTCAGTCCACTTTCTCTGCGGGAATGATAACTATCGCAAATTGGATGAAAAGCAATTCTCTCCAACTCAACGCAGGGAAGACGGAGATTATGCTCTTCGGAGATGCACCTTTGCTGTGGTCACCAGACTGGTGGCCGGTAGCCCTTGGCTCCACCCTGGCCCTAAGGCCCTTGTTAAAAATCTGGGCATTCGCCTTGACCACGCCTTGTCCTTGAAGGAACATGCTGCCCACACTGCCGGCTCCTGCTTTTATGTGTTGGGCTTGTTGCAACGAGTTTTCCCTCTCCTTACAGATTCCACTCGTAAAACCCTTGTTCAGACTATGGTAATGAGCTGGCTAGACTACTGCAACACTCTCCTGGTCTCAGCCAATGAGTCCTCGATTAGCAGATTGCAGGTGGTCCAGAATACTCCTGCGCGCCTTGTTATGAATGCCCCGTCGAGAACTGCCTCCCTTCCTCTTCTTCAACAGCTCCATTGGCTTCCAATCCGCAAGCGTGTTAAATTCAAAGTTTGCTGCATCATCCACAAGGCCTTGCATAACAAAGGTCCTCTCTACATCTCCATGAAATTCAAGCTTTATGCCCCTACCAGGACCCTCCGGTCAGGAAACAAATCGCTTCTCTTCGTCCCCCGTGTCAGGAAAGCTAGGCTAGGTGGGAAATCTTTTTCCTACCTCGCTCCCCTTTACTGGAACCAGCTCCCCACTCATCTGAGACAATGCCCTGACTATCTGCGCTTCAGGAAACTTCTTAAGACTGTTCTATTTTTAATAATGTCCATCCGCCTGTGTAGCAGCACAGTCCAAAGCGCAGAGATACCCCTTCGGGGGTGAATCAGGCGCTATACAAAACCTATAAATAAATAACACGCTGCAAAGAACTGACAGCCCTTACAAGAAAAAGTGGAAGTGACGAATAAGCAGAGTCAACTGCAGTGAAGCCCGAAGAACCTAAAATGACTTTGTAAGAAAGACTTGAAACGTTCTAATGAACCACATACAGAAGGTTGCTGCACAGAAAAGGACACCAGGCCAGAAATATTACTGGCATGAGGACTCCTCCACACATATCACCTCTATGATTATAAAGCTGACATTATATACCTCTAGAAAATCATTAGTAAGGTATTTCGAGAGTACCTTAAAGAGTATTATTCAGAACCACACAGTACGGACATTGGGAAATTCAGTTAGAATTATATACAAATGGGGATGTCAGTGTGGCTGAGTGAACAAAGAGAATGACTGGAACAGACAATGGATATAGTAGAGCTTCTTGGGGTGTATGAAGAATTAAATATTGGGAAATCGTCTGGAGGGAATACCATTTTTTAACCATACAGATATTTTGTAGTAGATTGGTCATGAATGGTAATTGTAGAGGTGGTGCAAGTTGGCAGATCACCCCCTTGACGAAAGACGTGACCAATCTACACTGTATCAAAGCCAAACAAAGACTTGATGAATCGCACATGTAATGGGAGAATGTGCAGACAGTATGTAGTCGGGGCCTCTTGTGATAGCCTCATTAAATGACAAAAAGGCCTTTGATACAGTATCATATGGATAATTGCTTGTCGTCCTTGAGTGCATGAACTTTGGCCTAATTAATATAACGTGGCTTAGTATGCTCTACACCCATCCAATGGCACATGTGAAAACGAATGCTGCCATCTCAGAGAAATGGCACAGAAAGTATGGGTTGCACCATGTCTTTGCTACTCAGTGCCCTAGCTGTACACCCGCGGGTCGGCCAGCTCCACAATATTGTAGAGGTATAACAGTTGGTGCAAGGAAGCATGTGGCCTTGCTCTAGGTGGTTGGTTTGCTGATGTACACGAGGAACCAGGAAGAAATGCTCAATACATTACACACGACCTTGGACAAATTCAGGCTTAAGTCAGGTTTAATAATCAACACTTCTCGCTAGTGCGAACTACACAATACAAGGTGAGGATAAAAATCAAACTTTTGTTACTAGCACATAAGGCTATCTTTGGTGATGCAAAAAACATATGTCCTGGGCTCACAGAAATTTGT
Source organism: Triturus cristatus (assembly GCF_964204655.1). NCBI lineage: Eukaryota > Metazoa > Chordata > Amphibia > Caudata > Salamandridae > Triturus > Triturus cristatus. Next base: position 850,604,435 of record NC_140582.1, read on the forward strand.
AATTCTGTTTGACTCTGGCAATTTTCCCTCCAGGTGGAAAGATACCTCCATCCTTCCACTGTTAAAAAACCCAACCTGGATGCGGCTAACCCGAACAACTATCGACCAATAGCCCGGCTGCCGTTGCCAGCCAAAATAATTGACAAAATCATGAATATTCAATTAACCCAATTTATTTGTGGAAATAACTTGCTTGATCACTCCCAGTTTGGTTTCCGCCAAGAACACAGCACAGAAACGTCACTCATTAATGCTACTGAGGAGATCAGAGCGGTGGTGGATGGAGGAGGCACAGCTGCCCTTGTGCTCTTTGATCTGTCAGCCGCCTTTGATACTGTTGACCACTCTCTCTTGGAACAGCGGCTGGAGTGTCGGGGGTCAGGGGTACAGCATTAGCCCTACTGTCCTCCTTTCTTAACTACAGGAGAATAACAGTTTCGGTTGATGGGTATCATTCAGAGCCTTATACCCTCCCCTGTGGAGTACCACCGAGCTCCTCCTTGAGCCCTTCTCTTTTTAATGACTACATCTCCGAACTGGCTCCTCTGATTCGGAACTTTGGGTTTAGTCTGACGTCTTATGCAGACCACACCCAGATAGTGGTGGCTGCATATAAAAATCAGGGTCCCCCTACTCAACATTTCAGAACTGTATGTGTACCATAAACAGATGGATGAGTACACATTGTCTCGAACTCAACTCTGAAAAAACAGAGGCCCTGATTTTTTGTAATATGCAGCCATACTGGGGCAATCTGTGGTGGCTGGCAGAGATGGGAGAATCACCAAAAACAATGGTCAAGGCTAAGAACCTTGGAGTATGGTTTGACAACAAACTATCGCTTTCTCAGCAGACTAATGCAACTGTCTCCGCTTCTCACTTTCTTATCAAGAAAATAAGGAAGATCTTTCCCTATATCCCCGCGAACACTAGAAAAACTGTGGTAACATCCCTAATCCAGTCTAAACTGGATTACAGTAACAGGCTTTACTTGAACATACAGAAACAGTGTTTAAAAAAGCTTCAGATGGAGGAGCTTCGCGCGCATCCAAGATGGTCGCGTGAGCACAGGGCTCCACGGACCCTTGCCGCTCCTCACAACTTATCCTGACATTATCCTGGATTTGTGGACGGATTCTGGAAGATGAACCTTGGCTGAATCCATAACTCTTCTCAGAACGAAAATCGGACCGGGGAGACCTGAAATACAGCGTCTTGCATTTTGGAGGCCCACCTGGAAGCTGTGCCCGGTGCTTTGGTGAACCGTGGGGCCGGGGAGTAGTTGAACAACAACGGCATCGGAGCCTTGCCAATGACCGTGCACCCACTTTCAGTTTCGCTTTTGCACTTCTGCATGTCCTGATCGAGGAGCTACTTTGCACGGCTGGGGCGTCCTCCGGCCTTGGTACTGGACTGATTTGTGCCTTTTTCTCAACTCTCCCGAGCGGGCTCTCGGACAGTCTGTGTCTGATCTGCTGGTGCCCCTTTGCTATCGGTCCGGGCGGACCCCACCGGTGAGCATCGCCCAACATGGGGGGCAAGGGGGATCCCGAGAAACGGAAGACCAAGACATCCCTGCGTGGAGGACCCGTCCAGAGTAACATCATGGATCGCTATACCCAGGGTAAAGGGACCCCCGGGCCGGCGGGTGCCGTCATGGAGGACTCCGGTGGGGGTCCGTCCGTCCCCACGGAATTGTCGCTGCAGGACGTTATGGGCGCCATCAACGGCATAAGGGAGACCATCGCCCAGCAGTACGAGGCTCTGGCCTGTAAAATTGACACGGTTGCCATTGATGTTACGTTAATCCGGGCGGATCTCTCTAAGACTAACGAGAGGGTTCAATCGCTGGACTTGAGGACATCCACTCTTGTCACGGATGTATCAGACCTCCAGGCAACTCTTGGCGATCTAAAGTCTGCAAACGACGCGATGTCCTGGCGGCTGGAGGACTTCGAAGGTCGGGCACGACGCAATAATATCCGTGTCATAGGTGTACCGGAGACTTCCAACAATCGTCCGGTGGACCTTATGGTCGAGGACCTCATCCTCAATCATCTTGCTCCTTCAGGCCTGAGCAAGTTCTTCGCCGTGGAGCGTGCCCATCGTGTCCCGGGCGGTAGGCCTCGACCAGGCGCTCCCCCGAGGCCTATCATTGCAAAACTTTTTCATTACCGAGACCGGGATGCGATCTTGCAGGCCTCGAGGGTGCACGGCCCAGTTAAATATGAGAATTCCTCCGTCAACCTCTTCCCGGACTTCACCCAACTCGTTCAGAAACAGAGAATGAGCTTTCAGGGGGTGAAGCGCCGTCTTCGAGATCTGGACATCAAATACTCTATGCTTTTCCCTGCCAGGCTTCGTGTGGAATATGAAGATCGGACTCTCTTTTTTGAACGCCCCGACACAGTGAGTGACTGGTTGGATTCTCTGCCGGAACCGGGAGACCGAACTGGGCGTACTGGCGGTGCCGAGGGCGGTGGGCCTCTGCAGCAATAATTCTTGGCCCTCCACTTTGACATTTCCTTCTGTGCTCAGCCAGGTTCTACTTCAATTGTATATTTTGTCTATTAATGTTTCGTCTGGGTGCGGGCGGGGACGGGTCCCTTTCCTCCTCTAGGGTCTTTTTGTAGCATGGGATTGTTAGGGCGACAGGCACACTGCAAGTTGAGGGGGCTGTATAGTCCACAGGGGTGCAGGGTGGGGGGGGTGGCAATGGTGTGGGGGTGGGAGGGTGGCAGTGGTGGATGGGTTGTGTGTTTTTTCTTTTCAAGGCGGTGTTATTGTTTTCTTTCAGTTTCAGGTGTCTGGCTGCGTGCCCGGGGACTCCAGCTTCTTGTGTTGGGATGGGGGGGGACGGGTTGAAACTGATGTCTTGGAACGTCAACGGATTGGGGGACCGTATCAAACGTGGGGCTGTGTTGCAATATTTGCGTCGATTGGCCCCTGATGTGGTATTTCTTCAAGAGACGCACTTGGTGGGAAATGTATGTCATGCTATGAACAGGGGGGGCTACCGACTGGTCGCACACTCTGGCTTCACCACTGGCTCCAGAGGGGTGGGCATCTTGCTGCGCTCTTCCCTTCCGCTTGAGATTGACAAAGTTACTCTTGATGATAGAGGGCGCTATGCGTCTTTGACTGGGCGGTGGGAGGGGCAAACTCTTTCATTGGTTTCGGTCTATGTTCCCCCGGGCCTCCAGACCTCCACTTTCTCTGATGTGGGTCGTATGTTACTTGAACTTCCTGATAGTCTCCTGATTGTGGGTGGAGATTTTAATTCCGTGATTTCTGGTGAGTTAGATCGCTACCCTCCCAGGGCCCTCTCTGCCGCCCAGGCGTGGCTCGGCGGGTTCTTGGACACTTTCGGTCTGGTGGACTGCTGGAGGTTGATACATCCGACACAGAGTCAGTACACATTCCACTCCGGGGCCCACGGGAGTCTCTCCAGACTAGATTATTTTCTAATGCCCGCGGCCCAGACCACCCGGGTCCGGGAGGTTAAGCACCTGGCCCGGGGCATTTCCGATCATTCCCCATTGTGGCTCCTCTTCGATACCGGGATGCGATCCGCCGGGCGGATTGCCCCCATTAACCCCTGGTACTTGCGTGACCCCAAGATTCGCGAGGGTCTCATTAAGTCGCTTGATCAGTATTTTCTGGAGAATGAGGGGTCCGTCTTGTCCTCAGTGTCCCTGTGGGAGGCCTTCAAAACGGTCCTCCGAGGACACGCCCTATCCCTGATCGTGGAGGCCAAGAAAGCTAAGAACGGGGAGGTGGTTGCGTTGGAGGCTGAGATATCGGGGTTGGAGGCTGCCTTGGAGACGGGTGTCACTCAGGACGGGCTCCATGCCCTCAACCTGAAGCAGTTCGAAAATAAGTCCCTTGTTACGGATGCTGCTCGGACAATGTATAGGGAACAGCAGGGTAGACTGTATGATGCTGGGGATAAGGCGGGTAAATTGATTGCTTGGCTTGATAAGAAGGAGAGAGTGAATCGAGTGGTCCCCGTGCTTCAGATGTCGGAGGGAGTGAGTGTGACTGACCCTGGTGAGATTGTGGAGTGTTTTGCGGACTACTTCTGTGCTGTGTACTCCCCGGTGTCTACTAGAGATGAGGCTGACTCTCGTCACTTGTTGAAGGATATTGCTTTGCCCTGCTTGTCGGTGGAGGAGCGTGAGCAGATGGATGCCCCACTTTCGGTTGACGAGATTGCAACCGCGATTCGTTCCCTTCGCTCAGGCAAGGCTATGGGCCCCAACGGACTCCCGATTGAACTCTATAAACTGCAACCGGATAAACTTGCGCCATTTCTCCGTCGTATGTTCTCGGAGTCGCTTGAACTCGGCTCTCTCCCTGATGACCAACGCCTGGCCACTATAGTCGTGATTCCCAAGGACGGTAAGCCTCGGGACCGTTGCGCCTCGTATAGGCCTATTTCTCTGCTGAACGCAGAGCCGAAAATCTTTGCCAAGGTTCTTGCGAACCGCCTGCTTACTGTTATTTGCGATCTGGTGCATCCGGACCAATCCGGTTTTATCCCGCACCGGAATACGGCCTTTAACTTGCGGCGCCTACATGGCGTACTTGCAAGGGCGGAATATCTTTCAGAGCCGGCCATCTTGGTTTCCTTGGACGCCACGATGGCCTTTGATACGATAGAATGGCCGTATCTTTGGGCCGCCCTGGCAAAGTTTGGCTTCGGGGCGGGATTTATTAAATGGGTTAAACTCTTATACGCTGCCCCGCTGGCACAGGTGGTCATTAACGGGAGGGTTTCCCGGCCCTTCGTTCTTGGGAGGGGCACTAGGCAGGGGTGTCCGTTGTCTCCTCTGCTCTTCGCGTTAGCTTTGGAACCGCTCGCTGCTTGGCTCCGTTGGGAACCGTCGATAAGAGGGATCCAGTGGGCCCCTGGCTTCGAGGATCGTGTTTCGTTGTACGCGGACGACATTCTCTTGTACCTCACCTCACCACGTAAGTCACTCAATGTGCTCTTTGACATCCTCACTTCCTTCGGCAAGAACTCTGGTTTGATTATTAACTGGTCCAAATCTTGTGTCTATGCTATATCCGGTGGCTTTCCTCTCTTGCCTTCTCGTTTTCCCATTAAGGCGTCCAGCTCCGGCTTTACGTACCTGGGGGTGTATGTCTCCTTGGATCCTGCTGTCCGCTACGAGCATAATCTCCTCTCTCCACTTCGGAGATTGAGGTTAGACGTGGCCCGTTGGCGTAAACTTCCCTTGTCTCCCCTCGGTCGTGCGGAACTTTTTAAAATGATGTCTCTTCCCCGATTTCTTTACGCACTTCAGAACTCCTTTGATATTATTCCGGCGGCTTACTTCCGGGAAGTAGAGAGCTTACAAAGGAGACTTGTTTGGGGCGGTCATGCACGTATTGCTCTTGCAAAACTGACTCTCCCCTGGTACGACGGGGGCATCGCGCTCCCGGACATCAGGAGGTACTATTGGGCTTCCCAGCTATCTGCTATTAACCATGCAACGTACTCACCTGGTCCGAATCCGGCTTTCGAAATGGATAGATTTTTGTTGCCTGGCGGCAACTTTAACAGAGCGCTTTACTCTCGATCGGCTGAGAGGACCTTAACCGGTCCCACTAAGATTGCAGTACGCTTGTGGAAGGCTGCGAATGTGGCCATGGGCTGGAATGATCGCTTGACGGGCGCGACCCCCTTGTTTGCGTCTGAAAGATTGGGAAGCCTCTGGACAACGAAGGGATTCGAGCGTTGGGACACGATTGGCATCAGCAGAGTAGGTGACCTTTGGGTGAAGGGTGCGGTTAAATCCTTCACTGCGCTGCAGAGTGAGTACGAATTGAGTGAGAGGGAGTTCTTTCGGTACGTTCAGGTTCGCCACGCTTTGCTCTCGGCCATCGGGGCGGGGACTGCAGTCCCTGTGTCTTCGCCACTCGAGGACCTCATACTCGACGGCCACTTGCCCGACAGTACTATTTCCCTTATCTATAAAAAACTAATAAACATTCGGGCGGATCTCCTCGTGCGTCTGCGGGAGGCGTGGATCGGGGATGGGGTGGAACTGGACGACGAGGACTGGCAGTCTGCGCTGTCCTCCCCTAAGGAGGTGGCCATACCCGCGCGTCTCCGTCTTGTCCAGCTTAAAATTCTCCACCGTGTCTACGTGACGGGCCCTCGTTTAGTTCTGATGGGTTTCTCTGAAGACGGACTCTGTAGGCGCGGCTGTGGGCTCAGCGCCACTTTTCTCCATGTTCTCTGGGAGTGCCGTAAGGTTGCGGAGTATTGGCGCCGGGTGCATGCTGTCATGGAATGTGTCACTGGGGTCGCCCTGTTGCCTGAGGTTCGCCGATGTGTGCTGAACGTGTGGGAGCCTAACGATTATAATGCGGCTCAGACTCGGTGGGCGGCCCTTGGGAACATGGTTGCTAAGAGGGACATCGCACAGCTTTGGGGCTCCCGGCGGCCTCCCACCGTGTCAGTATGGAAGGAGAACATGGACTGGTGCATGTGCAGAGAGAAGACTGTGTATGTGGCCCGGGGTAAGCCGGGGGCGTGGGGTAGAATTTGGGGCCAGTGGAACACGTACCGTGGGAACATCTGCACACCCCCCCTCGTGGACTCATCTGATGCTGCCTTGTCCCCCTGATTCTGAGGTTCCCGGACTATTGCTTTCACCTGTAGATGGTTGTGGCTCTCCCGTTGCCCCCACCTCCCCCTTGATCATCCTCATTGACCACCCGAGGGTGGAGTTGGTACTGTGTGGTCCCCCAGCCGTGGTTAGACGCCTCTTTTTCGATGGTTTCCGCCTTGTTTTTTGGTGTTATTTTATTTTTCCTTTTTTGTTTGTATTTCTAAAATTTATGTATCCGGATAACTTCTGAGGTGCACTCAGTACTTTGTCAATTCGGCTGAGCCCCAGGGGGCCCATTGCTTCCTTGATGTTGTTGAACATGTATATATTAGCGGCCGGCCCTGGTGGTTGTAGGCCCATGTTTGTATTGAATTTTTCTGTGCAATAAAGGTTTTTCAAAAAAAAAAAAAAAAAGCTTCAGATGGTTCAAAATTCAGCAGCACGATTACTGTTCAATATCCCTAGGTGCAAATCTGTATCTAAAGAGATTCGCAACCTGCACTGGCTTCCTGTGTCACAACGCATTAAATTCAAGGCTCTATGTCTGGCTTATAAAGCAGTGAACCACACAGGTCGTTCCTTTCTGCAAAACCTTTTTGTCTGGTATGAACCAACCAGACATCTCCGTTCTACAGGGGCCAGACTCTTGACAGTGCCCAGAATTTGAACATCGCCCTGGGGTGGCCGCAGCTTTTACTATGGCACCTCTAAACTCTGGAACACTCTTCCGAGTGAGCTCAGAAGTGCAAGCTCCCTCTCCACCTTCAGGAAAGGACTAAAAACCTGGCTGTTCCAGAATTGGACGCTAGAGTTGGCTTACTGTGTTCTCAGCACTAAGACACCCCCGGGTGTTTGTGCGCTTTATAAATCCCTTTAACATTAACATTAACATGTGAAGGACTGTATTAACACAGATCAACCAAGTTGCACACTGTGATCTATTGGAAGCAAGTTCTATCCTTCCTAAAATACATTGAGTCAGGACAGAACATTCCCAATCAGGCTACTTGGATTCGAGAAGCTGCTGAAAAAAGCTTCTTTCCCTAACCTCATTTAGACTCTCCCCAAGATTATGATTGTCGAGCTCTGGTTAAAGGGAGATTAAATTAAATGTATTTTAAATTGCCAAGATCAGACGACTTCATCTGGTTCAAACTAAATCTATGCGCCTGATCTTGTTGCTTAGACAGCAAGTCGAGTTTCTTAGATCAATTCCTTAACTCGTTCCGTGCTCATGACGGAACCACGCCGTCATGAGCCATGGTTGCCGTGTGCTCATGACGGAGTGGTTCCGTCATGCTGCGGCCGTTGGCGGCCGCGCAGCCCACGCGGCGCTAATTCCCCGCCTGTGCGGGCGATTAGCGCCGTGGGCGGAGTCATGACGGAACCACTCCGTCATGAGCACAGCCTAACCGTGGCTCATGACGGAGTGGCTCCGTCATGAGCACCGCACCACCGCGCTGCCCCCCCGCACCCGCCAGCGCTGCGGCGGAATTTCCGCCGCAGCGAAGGGGTTTAGGGTTTGAAAAGTCTCATGTTATTTCAACATTAATTTGTTTGGTGTTAAATTCTCTTCATAGCTAGAAACAACATCAGCTTTCATTATTTGATCCTGGGCGTGATATTGATACATCACCTCATCTTGCAGGTATCAAAGATCGCGCAAAAAACTTTTTTGTAAGGAAATGTGGTTTTTGTTGCTGTTGTGTTTTCTACCCTGTGGACCGCAGCCCTGTCCGCCTGTGACATCTATGCAGAGTGTCTGCAGTTCTTCATAGAATTAAATATTAGCAGAATAATAAAATGTATATAGATTTTTTAAAAATCAGAAAATGTAAAGTTTTAAAACGGTATATATGTGTAGAAATTTGAAATTAGATTCTAAAAATGAAGTTGATATGATTATCTTGATTTTTGGGAGCAGTGTAAGTTTGGCAAATCTAGAATAGTCTATCAATTGAAGCTGCAATCATATGTGGTGACAAAAAGAGAGCATGCCTTAGGACCGAAAAAGACAGTAATATGCTAGAGTCTATGTTTTTTGCTTGTGGATAAAATAAGTCATTTGTGTATCTGTTTGATGTAATTGTGTTTTTGGATAGTGTTTTGAGGTTCAAATCATAGGAATTGCTTAGGCGTAGGTCCCTGGGCTTCCGGTAGTGATTTATTAGGGGTCAACGGAAGTCAAAGGGTTAAGAACCGCTGGTTTAGAGGGTTGAGGTAGATTGATCCTTCACATATAGGGATTTATGCAGCGGAAACCCAAACAGCAAACAGCTGTATAAAGGTAGGAAAAGCAGTCTCTTTTGCATAGTGAGTTTTATGTGTCCAAATATAAAAGTATATATATCTATATGAACCAAGAAGGCAGGACGGCATTTAAAATCTGTTCTACCTTGATGCTCGGCCCTGATTTTTCTGGGCAAAATAGCTTTTACAGAACACCCTGAGCTAGATGTATCAGATAAAATGGTTCATCCGCTCTGACCTGAGAGCGCCGCCCACTCACTGACAAGCAAACCAGGAAGCAGAGCGCACTTTATCCTCTTTTGTGGTTTACGTTCCTGCCATAATGGAAGGGGGAGTTCCAGTGAGAAAGCTCAAACATAGAAAACACGAAATACCAGTTAGGAGGCATTCTTGGTATGCCCGACGGGCACAATAGAAAGGTTGTTTTCGCATGCTCACAGACTTTAAAAATAGACCAGCCTCAATCGAAAGAGGCCCAAACAGACTAAAAAGAACATTTATAATATTTCAACTAATTGCACACTAAGTAAAAGTCTTCCTTTCTCCAGCACTGGAGACACTTTTCTTCTGAGCAGTTCCCAAGGCCACTGCTAGACGTTTGCTGCACACAGATGACAGGTAGTATTGTGCTGGAACACCTCACCCGGACGGTGCAATTCCGAGTTAAATCGCTAACAATGGGGGATGACTGTGCAGACATGGAATTATCTCACAGTAGTCCACACTCTATTCCCATTTCTGACAACACACACATTTGCCACCTGATCTGACGAGATGCAGTTGCAAAATGCAGTTATCTACAAACTCTTAAGTCCACGGATAGTTAAAAATATTTTTCAGATAGCTTTCCAATCATTTTACACATGGAATTAGTTCTTGCTGAAGGCAGTAAGTTCCTTTCCAGCTGGGCTCAAGTCCTACAAAAAGAAGTAGGGGGACTCACCAAGTAAGGCAGAATGGGTGTGATATCACCAAGTGGGACATCACAGGACGTGACATCACCACAAGTGACATCAATCAATCAGTAATCTTATAAAATGTGACTACTCACCCATGAAGGTCTCAAGATGCTAAGTGGGGGGCACGGGCGTGGGTCTGCGGTTTGGTCAAACAGCCAGGTCTTGAGGTCCTTCCTGAATTGCGGCAGCGATGGTGATTGCCTGAGGTGCAGAGGCAGGGAGGTCCAGGTGTTTGCAGCGAGGTAGGAAAAGGATCTTCCTCCAGCTGTGGTCTTGCGGATTCGTGGGATGGTGGCCAGGGCTATTTGGATGGAGCGAAGATGTCTGGTGGGAGTGTAGAAGGAGAGACGGTGGTTGAGGTAGGCAGGTCCAGTGCTGTGGAGGGCTTAGTAGGTGTGCGTGAGGAGCTTGAAGGTGATCATTTTGTTGATAGGTTGCCCGTGTAGGTCTCTCAGGTGGCCAGTGTTGTGTTTGCGGCATGGGATGTCCAGGATGAGTCTGGTGGGGGCGTTCTGGACATTTTGCAATTTCTCTGGAGTTTCTGGGTGGTGCCAGTGTAGAGTGCATAGCCGTAGTCGAGTCTGCTGCTGATGAGCACATGGGTGACCATTTTCCTCGACTCGGTGGGGATCCACTTAAAGATATTACGAAGCAGGGAGAGCATGTGGAAGCAGGAGGATGAAAGGGCATTGATTTGATGCTTTATTGAGAGCGAGGAGTCCAGGGTGATGTCGAGGTTTCATGCATGGTCCGTAGGTGTTGGGGGGGTTCCGAGCGTTGCGGGCCACCAAAAGTCATCCAAGGATGAGGGGGAGGGTCCCGGATATAGACTTCAATTTTGTCTGAGTTAAGCTTGAGGCATATGGCCTGCATCCAGGTGGCAACTGCCTTTATCACATTGTGGAAGCTGCTCATGACGGCTGTGGGTTCGTCTGTGATAGGGAGAATCACCTGATTGTCATCGGCGTAGGAGATGATGTTGAGTCCATCGCTTCTGAAGATGGCTGCAAGCGGGGCCATGTAGATGTTGAAGAGAGTGGGGCTCAGCAAGGATCCCTGAGGCACTCCGCAGCTGATCTCTGTGGGTTCTGAGCTGAACGGCAGAAGTCTGACTCATTGCTTTTGGCCGGTAAGGAAGGAGCAAATCCGTGCTAGGGCTTTGTCGTGGATGCCGGCGTCATGGACTTTTGCACAGAGGGTGTGGTGGGAGACAGTGTTGAAGGTGGCTCAGAGGTCTAGGAGGATGAGGATTCTCGCCTCTGTCGAGGAGAATACGAGTCTTCTGTCCTGAGGGTGTCGTCAGAGGTGAGGATAGTTCAGCTGGTCAAGGTCTGCCGGGGTTTGGAGCCATTGGGTGCGGTAGTTGCGGGTGGGTCTTGGGTTGCAAAGCTGTCATAGATCTCCTTGATCTTGCAGTGGAAGAAGCTGGCGAGGTTGTCACAGAGGTCTTGAGACCCGGGAATATCTGCTGTCTCTGTGCTGGGTTTAGCATATTCTTTGACCACAGTGAAGAGTTCTTTGCTGTTGTGTGCGTTGGCATCGATGTGATCCTGGATGGCTGCTTTCTTTGTTCTGATGTGACGGTGATGATGGCTTTGAAGGCTGCGTGGTCTGCTGTGATCTTGCTGCACCTCCATCTTCTCTCAAGCCATCTGTAGGTGCGCATGGACTCTTGGAGGGCTGGGGAGAACCCGTTGGCTTTCTTGGAGGGCTGTTTGCCTGAGGGTTTCCTGAGGGGGGCCAGTGTGTAGGCGCAGTCGAAGATCCAGCTGTGGAGGTTGCGTGCTGGGGTGTTGCTGTCCATGGATTTTGTTGGTGGGGTCTTGCTGAGGGAGGTGGTGAGCAGGAAGTGACATCACGTGCATGACATCACAGGAAGTGGCATCACAACCAATGACATCACAGGAAGTGACATTAGATCTTAAGACCTCACATATGTTTAGCAGGTCTATCATGAGTACATTTGAGTGCATTACAATATTTATTAAATTTGATTTAACATTCGGGTTGTGCCAAAATGTTAATGCAACCGTGACACAAACTTTTGGGCCTCAATGTATACATTTTATTTTTTTTAACTCTGCCATAAAGAAACTGGCAACAAGGAGAAACGGGGTAGAAAATCTGTTCTGCTTAATTGGTTGCAATGTCTGTATTTTAAAAAATCTTATGGGGTTAAGGCACTTGCTGCATAGATCTTCATATGCCAGCTAAATTTCATGGAGTAATAATAATAAGATAAGTCTGGAGGAGAACATATTTGCTGGAGAGATCTGTGTTTTGCCTAGTCCTAGTTTTGAATCAGATGAGCATAGAAGGTTAATATGTCTCCTGCAAAGCACATTATGTAACACGCAAATGACAGATTTTATTTTATGTAAATGTGTAAGTGGGTTACTGCTTTTAAGATAGAGATTATTTTGCCTTGCAGTTCATAAATTGTAATCCTTCTCATATAGCACATAGGAGATAAATGATATCCTTGAAAATGATGTGCACACATATGATTGATTGTCAATGTTTAATCAGTACCTGTGATGTAAAGCGCTCTGATACTCTGCATTTGGATGAGTAATGCTAAAATGCTATAAAAGAAATAAAACAAAATAGTGTTTTTTAAATTATTTATGTAAATACTGCGGCAACCAATACATCTGACAATCTTACAGTGTATTCATATCTATTATATACAGGGACTGAACAAAGTCCAAAGCCTTTCTCTCTTAGGTATCTGTGAAGTGATAGGATGTGAGCCTTTGCTTCCCCTCCATTGCATCTGGGCGTGGGGTGAAGCTGGAATATGAGAAGCCCCTTCCCCGCCTGCACGTTGCTGTTCAGAACAAAAGCAGACATCGATCGTGCGGGCGCTGCTGAAAGTGTCTCGCGTCAGAAAATGACACCAGGGCGAGTTCAGCTTATTTCTGTGAATTCCCAGAGAAGTAGGAAAGGAACGTGGCACTCAGGGCCTGACTGGGAACTGAAACTGGCCCTGGCAAACCAACTGCACGGCCGGCCCCCCGGCGATGGCAAGCTGTTTGCTAGGGCCAGTTTCACCGATTTTGTTGCAGGGGGGCGATATTGCCAGCCCAGGTAACAATTTCCAGCAACAGTATTAATCCTAGAAATAAATATACAGCTGTCATACATTTTGAGGAGTATTTATAGGGTTCTTTGTGAATCCCCAAAAGTCAGAAATCCACTCCAAATGTAGAAGGAGGCCTACAGGAGTACATCTCAGCCTTATTCCAAGAGTGTTTTGTGGATAGGGGTATATTTTATTTTCACCTGGAGGAGTTCAGTGCTTTATCTGTCATATTTGAGCTGCTGAACAACTAAAACTTGCAGAACAGTGCTAAAAGGTGTGACATTTTGTACCCATCACAAGACTTTTCCGGAAAATGAGGAATAATCTGCAGATTAAAGGAGATATTTGCTGCAATTACCAGACAGAGATAGGTTGAGCGATCATGTCTGCCAATCCCCGGGCCTGGACCACAATTCTGAAATTAGTAACAGAGAAAAAAACATTCCCTCTGCCTAGCAACCTGAGATATACAAACATTACCTGAAAACCAGCAGAAAACAAGAAGAAATGAGCTTTGGGAACATCAAATAAAGACATCACTAGAGAAAAAAAAGTAAGCACTGTGAGAGACCTTGCACGTTCTGCTCTTTTATGAACACGGTCTCCCTCCATGTGCCACTCCTATTCCTGCCACATCCCAGGAGACACCCAGGAGCCCTGCTCGCACTGAACAACACAGCCAGTCTGACCAGGAGGGACCAGGTTCTCCGGGCACCCACGAGGAGGCAGACGACCACGCTAATGCCATCCCTCAGGGGTCCCGTAGACCTGATGTGCCCACAACGGCAGGCCAGGCTCGTGTGGGCAGGGGTGGTGGGAGTGGAGGCAGGCCGAGGCGAGAACCTGACCAGCCAGCTGAGGGAACCGGTATGGCACACATGCGCCACATCCTGGACACATACCGGCGTGACACCAGGGGCATCAGCCAGGTTGTGTCGAGCCTCACAGACATCAAGGGGACCCTCGACGAGATGAAGAACCTGCAGGCCGAGCAACATGCCAGTCAACAACAACACCAAGGACGGATGGAGGCAAGACTGGCTGAGCTCCTGGTGGTGCAAACGGACATGAGCCATTCACTCCGTCGGACCGCCGACAACATGGGCAACCCTCCATGTGCCACCAGGCGAAGACCACCACCAGCCACAGGGAGGGAGAAGGACGAGGATTCGTCCGACGGAACATCACAAGCATCGTCAAGGCCTGCATCTGAGTGTCCCCGGAGGAAGGTGGGTCGTCCACGGAAAAGACCGTGAGAGTCAGCGGACCATCCACATATCCTAGGTCACCTGGCCTGGCACCTGGCCCTCTGGCGCAACAGTACCACCTCACCCAATGACAATCTCTGCCACATGGACTTGCTGGTCACAGTCTGACCAATGATGACCAACACTGTGGTCTGGACTCTGATGACTCCAACTGACAAGGATGCCATCTCCCCCTGTGAACTTTGGATTCAATGCACCCGGTAGAGCACCTTACTTCATCCACCAAAAGACTTACCCCACCAAAAATAAATACTTTGGGGCCTATGCATCAACAATGCCATTTGCGATTCCTTATTAGCGAAAAATAAGGAATCGCTAATAAGGAATAGCAAAAGGCTATGCATGTAGGAATCGCTATTCAAATTGCGATTCCTTAATATTCCTTATTACCAAATCGGTAATACCGAATCGGTAATAAGGAATACCTACCCATTCATTCCTATGGGCTTGGAGGCCCATAGGAATGAATGTAAAGCCAGTCTGTATTAGCGATTCGGTATTACCGAATCGCTAATAGCGGGAGCACTTTCAAGGGTGCCAGGGTGTCAAAAGGACACCCTGTTGCACCCCTGAAAATGATATGTGCACATATGTTGCACACACACATGCTCTAAGGGCATGTGTGTGCGCAACATGAAACTTTGAAAAATGCACAAAAGTGCATTTTTCAAAGTTTTTGCAAATTACCATGCAGTTCATCTTCATGGTAATTTGCTCCCCCTATTAGCGAAATCGCTAATTTTTTAACTTTGATGCATTGCATTTAAGGAATCTCACTTTGGGATTCCTTAAATGCAATTGCGATTTAAGGAATCGGTATTTAAGGAATCCCTATTTAAAGAATCGCTATTTAAGGATTCCTTAAATAGCGATTTCTGCTTTTGGGTTGATGCATTGGGATTGGGTATTTTTTACTTAATACCGGGAGCTATTACCGAATCGGTATTTTACCGACTGGATTTTGGGTTGATGCATGAGGCTGTTTATTTTGTCATGAGATGTTGCTGTCATTTGGCATTATTCACCAACATATGTGTGTGTAAATGTCAAACTATACCTGAGTGTTGAACTAACTCCACACATCCATACCCTGGGATCGGAGTCTGGTACAGTACACACATGGGTCACAATGTATCATTCAATGCAGACATGGAGCATAATACTCACCTGTGATGGCCTCAAGCTGCTGAGGGGGTGCTAGGGAAACTGTGAGGACACACCTATTTGGAAGAGTAACATTAAGGCGTAGAGGTCATGCCTCATTTGGAGGTTCCCGGGGAGGGAGTCCCAGGTATGTGTTCCCAGGTGGGAGAACTATGTCCTGCATGCAGGAGTACGGTGGATCAGAAGAATGGTGGCCAGGTCAAGGTTGGATGCACGGAGATGGCACTACGGGGTCTCGGATGACAGTGGTACAAGGTTGGTTTTGGGTCAGGGTTGTGGCCTGCCTCCTGAGTGTGGGTGAGGAGTCTGAAGGTCATCCTGCAGCACACAGTGATCCATTGCAGCTATCTCTGCTGGACGGTGATGTGGCTGGGGCGCGGAATGTTGACGCTGAGGTGTGCAGATGCAGCCTGGATGTGGACAAGTGTCCCTGGATTTTGGATGTGGCTGCACCGTAGAGGGCAGGGCAGTATTTGACACGGATGTTGTCGTGGACCTGGGGGATGGTCCGTCTTACCTTGGAGTGGATCTATCTGGGGATCATGTGCATAATGCTGAGGGTGTTGCAGTGTGAGGTACAGATGTTGGTGATTACCATGGCAAATTAGAGCAAGCAATCCATTATGCACAACATCTTGTGTGCGTGGACACTGGGTGCCTGTGCGGGGTTTCTGTGGGTGGGACACAAGCAGTTGAGCCAGCTGTAAGGGGACAATCCTCAGATGTTGACCTCAGTCCTGTACAAGTCCAGCCTCAGGTGGCTGCTGTTCTGCCATTCATCTATGGATCCCATGCAATCTTGAATATTGGAACTGTAAATGTCTGCGTCCTTGTTGAGGGTGAGGAGCGCCTGGCTGTCAATGGCATACGAGTTGATGATGAGGTCGTGTGCGCATGTGATGGTGGATACATTGTAGATTGACACGCTGAAAGATGATACCTGTGCCATGTGCCTCACAACGAAAGCATACTACATGCCGATGCCTTGAGTCCCACTCCCATGGCCTTGCAGGGGTACAGATCCGGTGGGGAGTAGGAGGGACATGACCTGGTGGGTGTGACAGGTCCTGTAATGTGTGGCAGCGCTGTGTAGGCAGTCGGAGTTGCACACTCATCATGCAAAGGTGTTGTGTGTGGCCTCAGTGCATGCCTGAGAGCAGGCGGGAGATGTGTGGATGGACCTTGCTTGGAGGGTGGCTGCAACATCACACTGTAGTGTGATGTGGGTCATGCAAGGA
The DNA here is from genome assembly GCF_964204655.1 of Triturus cristatus. NCBI lineage: Eukaryota > Metazoa > Chordata > Amphibia > Caudata > Salamandridae > Triturus > Triturus cristatus. Next base: position 850,621,022 of record NC_140582.1, read on the forward strand.
CCTGAGGGTCGTGCAATGTGCACGTTGCATGTGCAGACGGTCCAGCCTTTGGTACCGCGTGGCCGCAACTGTGGCACAGACAAGCCGAAGACAGCCAAATGAATGTGTTGAGGGAGGAAGGGAGGAGCACCTTTGATGTGTGTGTGTTGCCAAATCTGGAAACTACGTGTGCCCTTGCTGCAGTGGCTGCAACAGCAGGCGGCATGTCCTGGGAATTATGCCACAATATCCACACAAAGACTAGGATGTCAGAAAGGACTACTGCAACAGGTGTATGTCAAGGAAGGAGTTACCGGTTTGCAATGGCACACCCAGAGACAAAGGATGCACAATCACCAAAGATGACTGACACCGGATCATGAAACTGAAGGCCGAGCTGCACACAGGATACACACCCCAGAAGGTGTTGACGGCCCGTGGGGGGGGACTAACATGCCAAAACACATACACAGCCATGGACAACATGCACAATAGAGAATCAAATACATGAAGAACAGCATGCAGGTTGCTAATCTACACATAGACTCATATGCACAATCCTTGACAACCATGCCAGAGATGCCACATGCACAGTGGCAAGAGACCTGCATTGACAGAGATGAGGCACCTTGGAGGCTGAGGAACACCTTTATTACTCAGGCTCACACCTATGCAAAAGCATCAACATTAACAGACTCACAGGTCTCTTGGATTAACATGTGGGACCTACACCGGACACCCCCTTTACACCACAGATGCTGTAAATCCATTGTACTGGCACACAAGTGAAGGGGTTGAGCCAAACATCCACTGCTGCACACGGAGAGGCTGCAATTCCCCATTGAGCTTCATATGGGGATGTCCTGCAATATGTCCACCCGTAGCCTCCCGTATGTTTCAGAGGGAAGTTGTACACACATTGATGCCTTCATCACAAACCACAATCCCATAACAGATGACTGTCACGAAGTGTGACTATCAATTCATGTGAGTCATGCCACATGTCATGTGCCCCATGGTGAGTCGACATGTATGCATAGTAACATAACCTCCACAGGAGCAGTGCCCACACATTACAAACAACTACCACACCCAAAAAGCCTTGCTGCAATCCTTACCCAAAGGAGAATTTTCACCATGTCCGTGCATGTAACGCTGATTCAGCACACGTTGCATTACTCATGAGGAATAGCAGGAGCACAACGATGCCACGAGCAGACAGCATGCGCAACTACCTGGGGATGAGAGACACACAAGAAGTCAGGAAAAACATAATCATCCGCATGCATGGTCATGTACTCTACATGAATAAGGTTAACACCATGCCAGTTGTCAATTGAGTGTGTCAGCTAAATTGTGTGGAATGACATCAGCACTCGAGTGACACATCAGCACACACCTCAAAGTCACTTAGCATACAGTCAGCTGGACACACACATTGCAACACATGCCACACAAGGCTCAAAGCGTGCACACTCAGACCCAGGGACTCACCATTATGAGAAGTTGCGTATGAGCTGACTCCGGATGTCCTCCTCCTCCTCCTCCTCCTCACTTGCCTCGTGACCAAGGCCGTCATCCTCCACGGGTGGATGTTCCTGCTCATCGGGATCCAGGATGAGTGGCACAGCTTCTCCACTGCCATGTTGTGCAGCATGCAGCACACGAGGAAGATTTTGCAGACCTTCACCGGTGCATATGGGAGGGACCCGCCGGTCTTGTGGAGGCACCGAAATCGGCTCTTCAGGAGGCCAAACGTCCTCTCAATCACTCGCCTGGTCTGCCCATGGGCGTTGTTGTAACGGTGATCTGCAGCTGTTCTCGGGTTGCGGAGAGGCGTCACCAGCCATGGCATGTTGGGATAGCCAGAGTCCCCTACATGGAAACATCATGTAAAGAAGTGGGTCAGGAGATGCCGTCACATACTAAGATACCGCTGAATACTGGACAAACAGAGTCTACTCACCAACAAGACATGCTCGTTCGTTGTGCAGCTGCAGCATCATTTCTGGCACCCTGCTACGCCTCATGATGTAGGCATCGTGTGCTGACCCTGGAAAACGTGCACAGACATGGGAAATCACCATGTTAGCAAGACACACCACAAGGGCATTAATGGAGTGGTAATGTTTACAGTTACGGAAGGCTACCTCCCGTGCCTGTGGTGGTACCAAAGCCACATGTGTCCCATCAATGGACCCAATTACATGGGGCATCCCCCCCAGGGCATAGAACTCACCCTTGAAACCTGTCAACTGCTCACGAGTTGGAAAATGGATGAATTCATCCAGGTGCTCCAACATGGCTTCTAAAACATCATGCAGGACACGGCTGAACATGGTCTGAGACATGCCACCCACATCAGCTGTGGTCAATTGAAACGTACCGGTGGCAAAGAAATGTAGGGCTGACATCACCTTCATCTTGGGGGTCAGCGCAGTCGGATAACTGTGTCGCGGTTGGAGGTGTGGTGCCAGCCTGTTAGTCAGGTCCACAATTAACCGTTGGGGAATCTGTAGCGGCGTATGCAGTCACGTTCCCTCATTGCAGCCAAGTCTGGCATTGGTCGGGGGAGAGGCGGTGCCCTGCAGAAAATTGGAAGGAATAACGAAGATTGAGTATATTACTACACCAATGTCATTGAACTGAGCACATGTTCAACAGCTAATACACATATGCCACATACAGAGTCTGGTCTGTGCAATACATCCTGCACACGTATGCCAGCCAGGTGATACTCCTACCAAGAGCCAGCTACAAACATGGATTGTCAAGGTCTACATGACATGCCATAAAAGTAGCTGTGGGCCAGTGTGAGTGAACAGCCAGACACATTACAGGAGTGACATACATCCACATATGTGCATTTGAAGGATGTCATCTCATACAGACAGCTGCCGGCAAGCTAGACGCACAGGTCACATGTCATGGAAAAAGGACAGATCACACACCTTGCCATGAAGGGGTACATGTCAAATATGATCACACAGACATTGAGACTACGCAGATATGTCCTAAGTTCGCAAGTCCCTGTTAGATGCAGACAGACACACGTCACGTGTTATTCCACATGTGTCGTGGTGTGCGTAATAGTGTGACATGGGCATCTACACACAGACACATGTTGGATGCATCTACAGCAGATGCCGTTGACAGAACACCAACAGCAAGATCATGGGAACACATGACACACACATGACATAGTCACATCGTGGCACGCTGGTAGTGAGATGTCAGGTGTCATCATCCGTGTAACTGGCATCAGGGGACATTTGCGGGTGTTGGGGACTGTGCCATGCCAGTGATGCAGTGCTTGACAAGTTTGAAATACAAAGCAAAGACCAAAGGAAATGATGGACGGAGTGTTGAACATTGCAAGCACTCACCCCCAGTCAACTGATCTGGGTTTAATCCATCACCGTTCTTTAGCCCACTCTGCCACCCCAGTTCAGACATGGCCATATGCAAATCAATCTGACCCTGTGCCTCATGGGAACAGTCCAGCCCGAACTGCCAAGCCATGTCTTCCCTGGACCGGAAACAAGCTTCCTAGGACCGGTTTCTGGCATTTCAGCCGTCTTCAGCCAGGCTTGCTTGAATCCAGTGGCAAATTGAGCAAGGGACTCACGTCTGAGCATACCCTGCCAACTTATGGCGAACAAAGCAAAAACCAAAGGATATGATGGACGGAGTGTTGAACATTGTAAGCACTCACCCCCAGTCAACTGATCTGTGTTTAATCCATCACCGTTCTTTAGCCCACTCTGCCATCCCAGTTCAGACATGGCCATATGCAAATCAATCTGACCCTGTGCCTCATGGGAACAGTCCAGCCCGAACTGCCAAGCCATGTCTTCCCTGGACCGGAAACAAGCTTCCTAGGACCGGTTTCTGGCATTTCAGCCGTCTTCAGCCAGGCTTGCTTGAATCCAGTGGCAAAGTGAGCAAGGGACTCACGTCTGAGCATACCCTGCCAACTTATGGCGAACAAAGCAAAAACCAAAGGAAATGACGGACGGAGTGTTGAACATTGCAAGCACTCACCCCCAGTCAACTGATCTGGGTTTAATCCATCACCGTTCTTTAGCCCACTCTGCCACCCCAGTTCAGACATGGCCATATGCAAATCAATCTGACCCTGTGCCTCATGGGAACAGTTCAGCCCGAACTGCCAAGCCATGTCTTCCCTGGACCGGAAACAAGCTTCCTAGGACCGGTTTCTGGCATTTCAGCCGTCTTCAGCCAGGCTTGCATGAATCCAGTGGCAAAGTGAGCAAGGGACTCACGTCTGAGCATACCCTGCCAACATATGGCGAACAAAGCAAAAACCAAAGGAAATGATGGACGGAGTGTTGAACATTGCAAGCACTCACCCCCAGTCAACTGATCTGGGTTTAATCCATCACTGTTCTTTAGCCCACTCTGCCACCCCAGTTCAGACATGGCCATATGCAAATCAATCTGACCCTGTGCCTCATGGGAACAGTCCAGCCCGAACTGCCAAGCCATGTCTTCCCTGGACCGGAAACAAGCTTCCTAGGACCGGTTTCTGGCATTTCAGCCGTCTTCAGCCAGGCTTGCTTGAATCCAGTGGCAAAGTGAGCAAGGGACTCACGTCTGAGCATACCCTGCCAACTTATGGCGAACAAAGCAAAAACCAAAGGAAATGATGGACGGAGTGTTGAACATTGCAAGCACTCACCCCCAGTCAACTGATCTGGGTTTAATCCATCACCGTTCTTTAGCCCACTCTGCCACCCCAGTTCAGACATGGCCATATGCAAATTAATCTGACCCTGTGCCTCATGGGAACAGTCCAGCCCGAACTGCCAAGCCATGTCTTCCCTGGACCGGAAACAAGCTTCCTAGGACCGGTTTCTGGCATTTCAGCCGTCTTCAGCCAGGCTTGCTTGAATCCAGTGGCAAAGTGAGCAAGGGACTTACGTCTGAGCATACCCTGCCAACTTATGGCGAACAAAGCAAAAAACAAAGGAAATGATGGACGGAGTGTTGAACATTGCAAGCACTCACCCCCAGTCAACTGATCTGGGTTTAATCCATCACCGTTCTTTAGCCCACTCTGCCACCCCAGTTCAGACATGGCCATATGCAAATCAATCTGACCCTGTGCCTCATGGGAACAGTCCAGCCCGAACTGCCAAGCCATGTCTTCCCTGGACCGGAAACAAGCTTCCTAGGACCGGTTTCTGGCATTTCAGCCGTCTTCAGCCAGGCTTGCTTGAATCCAGTGGCAAAGTGAGCAAGGGACTCACGTCTGAGCATACCCTGCCAACTTATGGCGAACAAAGCAAAAACCAAAGGAAATGATGGACGGAGTGTTGAACATTGCAAGCACTCACCCCCAGTCAACTGATCTGGGTTTAATCCATCACCGTTCTTTAGCCCACTCTGCCACCCCAGTTCAGACATGGCCATATGCAAATCAATCTGACCCTGTGCCTCATGGGAACAGTCCAGCCCGAACTGCCAAGCCATGTCTTCCCTGGACCGGAAACAAGCTTTCTAGGACCGGTTTCTGGCATTTCAGCCGTCTTCAGCCAGGCTTGCTTGAATCCAGTGGCAAAGTGAGCAAGGGACTCACGTCTGAGCATACCCTGCCAACTTATGGCGAACAAAGCAAAAACCAAAGGAAATGATGGACGGAGTGTTGAACATTGCAAGCACTCACCCCCAGTCAACTGATCTGGGTTTAATCCATCACCGTTCTTTAGCCCACTCTGCCACCGCGGGTACGGCCCGTAGCACTAGGGTAGTGTTGGTGTAGGCGTATGCCATAGAGATACGGGCCCTACACACGCGTGTACGGACCGTATCACTAGAGTAGTGGTGCCCTAGGGGTACGTGTGGAACGCACCGTACCTGTGTGTGGATAGTGAAATTACATAGGGGACACATGAGGGACAAGTATAAGGGCCTAAATGCATGCTGGTTGTCATGGAGACCAAGTTTCCAGTTCAAATTTTTTTATCAGGTGGCCAGCAAAAGTCGGTTGGAGACAATATACTATGTTGCAAAGTGGTTGTTGACTTGACATCATGCTCAAATTTTGAACCATGCAAAGGCCCTCACTGGGGTAGGTTTAAAGGGATTGGAGGAAACGTAGGATGCAAATGAGATTGACCAATCACTCTGTACTCCTGTAAATGAAACAGCCCAGCAAGGGAGATATAAGGCAACCAGGACCCATGAGAGAGCACTTGCCTGCACAACCTTTCATTCCACACCACTGCTGCTGCTTGTGATTCCTCTGGCACCATGTCCAGGTCTGTGGAGAGGGCCCAGCCTTTCACCCAAGAGGAGAATGAGGCATTGCTGGACGTCATCCTCCCACCGTACCCCTGCCTGTATGGGAGACCAGGGGAGCAGGTGAGTGCTGACTCCACTAGCACTGTGCCCCTTTTTTGTGTCTGTCACTTCTGGCATTGTGTCCAGGTGTGACAGACATGCAATGTTGTTCATGGTGGGTCCCAGGAGGAGGAATGCCTTATGTCTCCCATGCAGAGCCTGATGTGGTTCATATCTGCACTCCTCACTTGCATTGTGCTTACTGTGACAATCACTGCATGGTGCATGCCACATTCAGCCTGGCTAATCCTCTTGGGAATGTTGTTTCTATAGTCCTGATGTGATTCTGTGGTCCCCCCAGTGTGACAGGTGACTGTACCCACAGATGTGTGTGAGTTGAGTGTACCTGTGGGGATAGTGTCCAAATGATGTGTACGGCCCATGGACATTGGTGTGTGTGTAAGTCCCCTGTCATGTGGGTGAGTGTCTATGTGGAGTGTTGCACCCCAGCTGCATGGAGGATGCATATGCCCTACCCATCTGATGTGAGCAGGGAGCCGTGCTGTGTGTCTGACGTGCTGAGCTAGCCCCACACCTGTGACTCCCCCCAGTCAAGTGGCACATGTGCAGAGTGATGTTTGTACCCGCAGTTGCCAATGGCAGGTGATTGTCCTGTGCCTGTGTGTGTCTGTGTACTCCGCTGAGGTTGCTTCAGTGGCCTGGGGCATGTGACTGCTTTGAGGTGCTGTCCATAATCCTGGTGTTGCTTGTGCTTGTGATGCACAGTGTGAGCCATGATCATTGATTCTGTCGCGCCCCTCATGCCACCTGTGTACTTTAAATGCCACGTAGTGCATTTGGCCTTCCCCAGAGGATAATGTCCCTATGACAAAGGTGCAATTAGTTGGCTGCATACTATGCCCTGTTCAAACAAGCCCAATTGTTCTAATATGTGTCTCTGTGACATGGAGCAGGTGTATTGATGTTGTCTCACTTTGTCATCCTCACAGGTAGCCGCCTACGCCAAGGGGGAGATTTGGAAGCGGGCCGTCAGGGCTGTGCGGTCGGTGGAGGGTCGCAGTCGGCGCCTGACCCAGGTGAGGAAACGCTGGCAGGACATCCGGTGCTGGACCAGGAGGATCGCCCGGGTCCTGCTGGGGGACTCACCAGAAGGCAAGAACCGCGGGCGCCGGCGCCTGACCCTTCAAATGAAGCGTGTCCTGGCGGTGGTCTTCCCTGACATGGATAGGCGGTTACAGGAGAAGCAGCAGCAGGAAGGGGGTAGGTACATGTGTGTTTGTTGTGTGTCACCAGCTTTTGGAAGTGCTCAGTCACCTGAATACACTGCCAGGGTTTATATGTGCAGGGAATATCCTGTTCCCAAAGTCAACCGGTCCTGTTCTTCCTCCCTTCCCCTCCTTGACATGTGTTCCCTGGTCTGTGTGTAGTCACTCTTGCACAAGGTAATCTAGGCTGGCAGTTAATCCAAGTGCCCAATGCTTGCAGCATCATGTGTGGGGGTGGTCTGTGACATGTGTTGGGACCTTGCCTGTGCCCTGTCCAGTTCAGTCATTTGAGGGTCCATGATTGTTGGCACTGATGCAGAGTCTCAACATAGGAGTGTGAGGCTTAAAATGAACTGCCTTGCAGCATGCATGACTGATGTTGTGGCCTCAGACATGATGTGCATGAGGGGGAGATATGCATAGTGCGGGGACGGTTGCTCCTGTTGCAGTCAGATCTATCCATGGAGCAGTGTGGCCACTACAGTCCCCTGAGACACCTTTTCCTAGGAATCATGTGTGTCATCCACCACTGTGGACATTCTCAGTGTCTTCAGCATAGGTTGGCCTCTGTGGCATTGTACCCTGGCCTCATTTGTATTTACGTAAAGTGTGCTACATGTGTACACTGTACAGGGTGACCCAATGTTGCTTGTGCATCCTCACACTGGCCAGTGCCTGTGTGTCTGTGTACAACTATCTGATGATGGTTGTTTGTCAATAATATGTGTGGTCAGCCCCACGAGGGGTAGTTAGAGTGCAATTAGGATTTAATGGAGCCCATTTTTGTGATCCCTGATTAAGAGGTGTAAGTCCTTCCTCTGTCTCAATCACATTGTCTCAGGTAGGGGGGGGTTTGTGCGGGCAAGGCCTACATGTCCAAAGCTTATGTCTCCTTGCCAGGTCTGGCCTGTTTGTGATGATAGTCGGAACAGACACTCAACAAGTATTGACCCAGTCATGTTGTGCAGGGTTTAATGTTTGTGCTTTGCAGCATGTGTCAAAAGTTAAAAGACATGGTTCCTGCTCATCCATTTTTGGCAACGGTGTGTGGTCCAGATGCTGTGCTCGACTGTCCACAGACACTAGCTTCTCTGTATAATTCGATATCAAGTTCTTTGCTGTTGTGTCATGCTCTCCATCGTTTCAAAGCGGCATGGTGGGTCAACCAACTGTGTAGTGCAGGGCCTACGTATGTGCGTAGTATTGTAGATGTTACTCATGATGCTTTTCATGCTATGCACTATGACCTATGTAGTTTGGCCTCATGTGTCATATGCATACAGGTGTCTGATTATTTCCTGTCTCTTCACCTTGCCCACAGCATCGTCGGGGGACACCGAGGGAGACACCGGCATGGACGTGGAGGAGGGATCCAGCACCGGTGCCACCAGTGCTGGGGAGTCTGGCGCAGCAAGTGGCACGGAGGGCGAGGGGAGTCAGGCGGAGGATCTGTCCAGTCCCAACACCGACTATGACGCTGACGGGTCCGAGGCTGAGCTACCAGAGGGTGCGGAGGCTGCTCCCACAGCTGAAAGCAGCAGTACATCTCTCGCCGCCCCCTCCATTCCCATCACCGCCCTCCCACTTGCTCGGGTCCCTTCTGTCCGTGCTAGGCGACCACATGTCTCCTTCGCGCCATGCACCGCACCCCCTGCCCCTGTCTCCCCTGCTGCCGTCAATGCCGAGTCTGTGGACATCCTGCGGCAGTTGCAGGTTGGTCAGACATCGCTGCTTAATGTCCTCCATGGCCATACCAGACTGCTGACACAGATGGTGTCGTACATGGAGGGCATGTCAGCAGCGATGTCTGACCAATGGATGATGCTGAGGTCCATGGACTCGTCACTGATGGCAGCAGTGGGTCTCCTGCAGCGCTCCCCCCCTACCCTTGCACCATCCACACTTCCCACTCCCATGCCTGTCCCAAGAACACTCAGACATCCCTATGCACGCACCCCACCAGACACAGGCAGCACACCAACAGGGAAGGCCAAGCGCACACCTCCAGTCACGCACACACAGGGGGAAGTAGGCACACCCACTGGGTCGGGGGGCAAACGGCAGCCACGCAGCCACAGTGGGAGTCTGCAGTCCTCATGACCCACTTCCTCCAAAACAACTCCCCTTAGCTCCCCTGCCCAACAGTCGGACAAAGAGTCCTTCAGGGCCAGCCTGTCCCTCAGCCCCAGTGTGACACCACCCCGCAAGCGGTCGAGGAAGTCCCCAGGCAGGGGAGTTGAGTCCCCCCCTGTCCACACCCTCCCCCAGTAGCGCTGCAACCAATTCCTCCGACCCCCCACCCTCCTTGGGGCCTGTGGTTCCTTCGGGTGCAGGGGAGACGCTGGGAGACCTTGCAACCGTGTGCAGCGCCATCCTGACCACCACCTTTGGCGCTGCCCCACCCCTTGTGGTGGATTCGTCCGTCCCTGCACCCACAACACCTACCCTTGCCCCTCCTGTCCCTGCGGTGCCTGGTCCTTCCCCTCCACATGATGGCCCCCCCTGTGGATGGAAAGGAACTCTGAACTGTGCAGGCAAGCTAGGGGAGACGCGTCCCAATGTGCCCCCCCCCAGAATTCGCATATGGACTGGCCTATTGGCCTTGTATATAGTGTACATTTCAAATCCAATCTTTTTTTATGCTGAATAAAGCATTTTGTTTTTCATTTGCACACAAATGCTTTTCTGGTATTGCTGTTGGTGCTGCTGCTCCCTGAGTTGGGGTGGTGATAATGTGTTAGGTGTCTGGGAAATGTTGTAGTGTGCTGCTCATGGGGAGGACCCTGGTATCTGCGTGCCATCACAAGGTCTCTGCAAATAATCTTTGGTCATGTAAGCTCTTACTGTATGGTGACATTGTCCCAAGGAATGTTCTTTCCTCTGTGGCACCTGACTTCTTCCCTGCAGGGTGTTTCCCAATTGTTGTGCTGACCTGTGTCTACATTTCCTTGCTGTGTGAGGGATCCCTTCAACTTTGCCCATGCCTGCTCAGCAATGTCTCCGCCTGCATCGTCTGTGCCATCCTTGGTAGTCACTGTAGTTGTGTATGGAGTCTGTTGCCATGGCTTAATGTGGACATGGTCCCTTTTCCGCACTATGCATGTGTGTACTCCCAGCCTAGCACACATGTGTTACTTGTTCTGCAGGGTATTTGGGCACCTGACTCACATTTGTGGGCATTGTATCTGTGGGTACTCCACCCTTTTCCCTCCATGGGAGGCAACAACTTTTTGGCAGCCCCAGCACCTGTGCATTCCTATCAGTCCTGGAATGTGGGTGAACGTGTGTGTTCCCTTAGGCTCTCATAGTTGAGTGGGGTTTAACATGAGGATACAGTCTTGTTGCATGATCTCAGTGTGTGTATTGTGCTGCCACCGCAAGGAGTGGGTATGCATGTGTAATTTGTCATCACACCCACATGTGGTGTGTCATGCAGTGGGGGAAGGACATCCATCCTCGTGGGAGTGGGACACTGCTGTCAGTGATGTGTTGTCATGGCACTATCAACATAGTCGCACATTGTGGATGCCTTCATGCACCCATGGAGTTTTGCTAATGGGAGGATTATGTACACACCCCCATGTCTCTGTCCACTGCTGTGAGTGATATGCACCCACCCCTCATATGTCTGGGCACTGCTGGGAGTGATAGGCACCCACCCCTCATATGTCTGGGCACTGCTGGGAGTGATAGGCACCCACCCCTCATATGTCTGGGCACTACTGGGAGTGATTGGCACCCACCCCTCATATGTCTGGGCACTGCTGGGAGTGATAGGCACACACCCCTCATATGTCTGGGCACTGCTGGGAGTGATAGGCATCCACCCCTCATATGTCTGGGCACTACTGGGAGTCCTCTGCACCCACCCCTCATATGTCTGGGCACTGCTGGGAGTCCTCTGCACCCACCCCTCATATGTCTGGGCACTGCTGGGGGTCCTTTGCACCCACCCCTCATATGTCTGGGCACTGCTGGGAGTGATAGGCACCCACCCCTCATATGTCTGGGAACTGCTGGGAGTCCTCTGCACCCACCCCTCATATGTCTGGGCACTGCTGGGGGTCCTCTGCACCCACCCCTCATATGTCTGGGCACTGCTGGGAGTGATAGGCACCCACCCCTCATATGTCTGGGCACTGCTGGGAGTGATAGGCACACACCCCTCATATGTCTGGGCACTGCTGGGAGTGATAGGCTTCCACCCCTCATATGTCTGGGCACTGCTGGGAGTCCTCTGCACCCACCCCTCATATCTCTGGGCACTGCTGGGAGTCCTCTGCACCCACCCCTCATATGTCTGGGCACTGCTGGGGGTCCTCTGCACCCACCCCTCATATGTCTGGGCACTGCTGGGAGTGATAGGCACCCACCCCTCATATGTCTGGGCACTGCTGGGAGTCCTCTGCACCCACCCCTCATATGTCTGGGCACTGCTGGGAGTGATAGGCAGCCACCCCTCATATGTCTGGGCACTGCTGGGAGTCCTCTGCACCCACCCCTCATATGTCTGGGCACTGCTGGGAGTGATAGGCACCCACCCCTCATATGTCTGGGCACTGCTGGGAGTGATAGGAACACACCCCTCATATATCTGGGCACTGCTGGGAGTGATAGGCACACACCCCTCATATGTCTGGGCACTGCTGGGAGTGATAGGCACCCACCCCTCATATGTCTAGGCACTGCTGGGAGTCCTCCGCACCCACTCCTCATATGTCTGGGCACTGCTGGGAGTCCTCTGCACCCACCCCCTCATATGTCTGGGCACTGCTGGGAGTGATAGGCACCCACCCCTCATATGTCTGGGCACTGCTGGGAGTGATAGGCACCCACCCCTATGTCTCTGTCCACTGATGTGGATTGTAGCACGACACCCACCCACCCACCCACACGCTCTTCAGGCCTGGGTACGGGCCGTACCCGAAATGTTGGGGTGCCGTAGCAGTACGGCCCGTACCAAGGCCTTCAGAGCGTGGGTACGGGTCGTACCACGCCTACCCCTATGTCATCCCAACATTGGGGGTACGACCCGTCCCCAGGCCTTACGAGCGTGGGTACGGGCCGTACCACCATTGTTGGGGTGCCGTAGGGGTACGGCCCATACCCAGGCCTACAGAACGTGGGTACGGGCCGTACCACCATTGTTGGGGTGACATAGGGGTACGGCCCGTACCCAGGCCTTAAGAGCGTTGGTACGGGTCGTACCACGCATACCCCAATGTCACCCCAAGAATGGTGGTACGGCCCGTACCCACGCTCTTCAGGCCTGGGTAGGTCCGTACCACCATTCTTGGGTTGACGTAGGGGTACGCGTGGTGCGACCCGTACTCACGTTCTGTAGGCCTGGGGTACGGGCCGTACCCCTACGGCACCCCAACAATGGTGGTACGGCACGTACCCACGCTCTTCAGGCCTGGGTACGGGCCGTACCACCATTGTTGGGGTGACGTAGGGGTACGGCCCGTACCCAGGCCTTCAGAGCGTGGGTACGGTTGCAACACGCGTACCCCTGCGTCACCCCAAGAATGGTGGTACGGCCCATACCCAGGCCTGAAGAGCGTGGGTACGGGCCGTACCACCATTGTTGGGGTGCCGTAGGGGTACGGCCCGTACCCAGGCCTACAGAACGTGGGTACGGGCCGTACCACCATTGTTGGGGTGACATAGTGGTAGGCGTGGTACGACCCGTGCCCACGCTCTTCAGGTCTGGGTACGGGCCGTACCCCCAATGTTGGGGTGACGTAGGGGTAGGCGTGGTACGACCCGTACCCACGCTCTTAAGGCGTGGGTACGGTGCGTACCACAATTGTTGTGGTGACGGGACGCATCCACGTCCACTTCCGTTGTGGCGGGACGCAGGCCTTGGTGGACAGGCCTCCCCCCCCCCCCCGGAGTGACCAGTCGCTGGAGGTACGGTATGTACAGGGCATGTATACATTTTTCCTTGGGTTGGTGTTATGTTTCCTGCCCCTGCCCCCCACCTTTGCCCCTGGGTGTTGTTCTGACCTTTTTCAGATCCCCTTGGAGGTATCTCGCGGCCAGCTACAATGTCTGCATGCACTTTGTGCCTAATTCTTATAGGCTCCAGGGAAACCTCGGAGGGCTATGCACTTTATGACTCGCCCTAGAGAGAGGGGTGGGTGGTCGGTTCCCAACTTCACACTCTATTATTATGCGTGTTTTTTTATCAAATATGCGGATAATGTTGACTGGAGAAGATTTGAGTAATATTGCTGAGGCTCCCTCAATCTACCAGAGAGTGTTAGGTGAAGAGGTTAAGAACTGTCTGTTTAAGAAGCTAGATAGGAGCTATTACAAAAGAACGCGTTTTAAAATTTTGGGGGCAGCTTTTAGGGTTTGGAGTTTGGTACGAAAAAACTTACAAATTCAAGGATTAACTTTTTATACTCCTACCACGGCTGTAGGTATATTACCATCAATATTTCACGACCAAGTGGCAATTAGCTGGAGATGTAATGGTATTACCTAAATCCTGGATTTTTACGGGACTGGGGAGCTTTATGCAACCTTTACAGATCTAGCAGATACATTTCTTCTCCATAAGAACCAGTTTTTCAAATTCTTAGAAATACATGATTTTCTGAGTAAAAAGCCTATAGCAATGGTACCTCTTAAAATAGTGGAAGCTATTAGGGGCAAGAAAAGGATAAGAGTCCTTTATAAAATTATTTTAGCTTCAAGGAAGGATGATCTGGATAAACACAACTGTAAGTGGGCACTGAAAGTGGGAGAGCCAAGTGTCTCTATGGAGAAGGCGATCGCTATTGCTGGTGAAATCTGCCTGACGGCAAATCTTAAAGCCCAATTCTACAAAACCACATTTAATCTCTATCATACTCCTGGCAGGTTAATGAAAGGAGGGAGGGGAAATGACTGTAAATGCTTCCGATGTGGTATGGACAACACTGACAGTCTCCACATTTTCTATGTCTGTGCTAAATTGGTGCCTTATATAGAACACATTGAGAAGTTTATGACGGAGATTTTGGAGGTTGTTGTTAAAATATCAGCTTCCATGATGTTGCTGGGGATCGGCGAGGACCCCGAGCAAGGGAGACCCATGTATAAATTCCGGCTGTGTTTAGCATCTTCTTGGCTTCAACCTGAAGTGCCGTCTTTCGAAATGTGGCAAGCCAGGTTTTTTAACATTTATAATTTGGAGCATAGTCTGTACTCTGTTAAAGGGTCAAGAAAACGCAAATTAGGTATTTATGTATGGGAGGCAATGATCGATCATATGAATTGCTGAAGGGGAAAGTGAATGTAATTTAATGTAACGTTTTAGGTATAATTGAATGAAATGAATTGCTTTTATGCCTTGTTATTAGATCTGTATGTATTTATTGATGTTTTGATACTGTAGATAATTTTAAAAAACGATGGATGGAAGAGCTGAAAAGCAAGAGAATGGGCATAGCCCAGCCTCTTTTGGCCTCTGATGGGTCTCTATCTGGCCTGCCCTTTTGCAAGGCTTTGCCTGGGCTGCTCTAGTCTGCACATAGAGTTGCCACCTTTACCAGACAAAAATACCATCCGTCTGTACACGTTTTGAGGTTCTGACAAGGACTGGACATGATTCCTAAGTAGAACTTAATATGAAGTCCTCTGCATTCATATTTTAACATGGCTTTCCTCTCTTTGCTTACTTATCGATTAGATGTCAGCAATAGAACACAGTTTAAAGTGTTTTCTTTTAACATTTACAGTTTAAAGTATGTACTGATAAGGGGAAAACTGCTTTAGGTGATTTTTCCTAAATTTTGTACTGACAGGACATTAAAATACCAGTCATGACGGCAGGTGAGCGCTTTTTGTAGCGCTGTGCAGGACAGCAAGCCTCCCTTCCGCACTCCCTTCCGAGGAAAGGTGCAACGTGGGGGGTGCAGTCTCTCCTCCCCAAGAAGCAGCAGGCAACAGCAAAAGGTTAAATGTCTCGTGGGGCGGAACAGGTGCGCACTCTTCTTAGCGCTGTGCATGGTGGGAGGGTTCTCCTTCTACCTTCCTCTCAGATGCAACGTGGGAGATGTAGTCTCTCTTCCCTATAGAGAAAGCAGCAGCAACAACAGATGAAATGTCCCCTAATTGATATTTTAATTTAACCACTGTAATTATCTTGACTAGTTCCGCTGAGCGTGACCCACACAAGTGTACCCTATAGCCAGAAGATGTAGATACATATTACAGAAGTGTACCTCAGTCCACATTTGTATTATGGCAGGATCACCAGCTTTTTCTGAAAGCGTGGATCACAAAAAAGGGAGTTACATTTTCACCATGAATGTGAGACCTAAGAAAATGTGGGCATCCTCGTTGTCTGAGAACATGGTGGTATTTTTTGAAACGATGCAAGAATTTTGTTGGCTAAATTAGATTTCGGTCGAATTGAGACCCTAGTTCTCAATATCTCTGATGAACGGTGTTTTTTGTTGTTTCCTTCTTCAGTATTGGATTTCTGCTGCAATTTGCTGTTGGTAACCTAATCCTTCCCGCTCCTTGTGGTTTCACTGGCTGGGTAGTTCCAAAGGATGTGCTGTGTTGAAACTAGCTAAAATGTGGTACACCTTTAGTGCCCAACATTTTAGTACCTTTGTATAGAGGAAGGGGTGAATAAACTTTTTACCACTGAGTACCCTACCCCTAATCATGTTTATCCTGTGAAGCAGTGGTGTAACACAAACTGATGGGGCATTCCTGCAGAATGTGAGGAGGAGCCCCCAAATCTCCTATTTCTCACAGATATTCATAGGCTTGGGTTTAATGGGGGCCCATGTAGGGTTAGACCCCCCCATGCCGCAGGGGTTGGGTGGGCCTGCTGGTAAGGCTTGCCTCATTGCATCCTACATTCTCACACATTCCCAATACTAAAACAAACCTCTCACATCACATCACATTCAAATTTAGTGAAGCTGTTTTCCAGCAGGATGCCTCTCAGAGCTAGATGGGTAACCAATCTTGAAGCATGCCGCACTACGGGGTGAGGGTCTTTCAGCCCATAATTGTAATTACTCTGTATTACTCATAAGATAGTAGTCTACACATTAGACACAGGTGGGTAACTCAACTGTCAATAGGGGAGATTAAATACCTCTCTCTGGAAAGATCCCCTTTCTCTATTGCAGAAGGTCTCCAACATGTTTTGTAATAAGAGCTAATTATGTTTAAGGCTCCCTGATCTCTGTTTTTACTGATTTTTACAGATAAATACAAACATTTATTTTCTTGCCTGTATTTATTTTTTAAATGTGGATAAAAACGGAAATTGGGTTGCTTTTTGAGTAATTCAAAATACTGTCTGGCATGACTGCCAGGCCAATAGCTGTGTGTATTGATAGGTAAGGGGGGTAAAAAAGAAAGGACTTTTAGTAAAGATGCTTTAAGAGCAGTATATATTCACAATGTTGATACTGAAATTTGCGTATTTTCTTACAAGTGCATTGATTTATCTTCTGCGGGTGTTTATAGCATTGAAACCTAGTAGGCATTCAAGCATAAGTGCATATTTACCGGCTAAATAAATGTGGAAATATATTAATTTTAGCTTAATTTCTGGAAAAATACAGAAACAGATTGCAAAAAATAAATATGGATAAATACAGATGGAAATGTCAAAAAAATACCAAAAAACCTGGAGCCCTACTTATGTTCAATGAAAATCATCTTGAGCTACTAATATTATAAGAGTTATAATAGTGACCACATCAGGCAAGATTACATTAGTGGCCGCTATATGCAGATTACCATAAGGCATGGTTGCTAGCAGTAATGTAAAAAAGGTGAGAATATTAGTAATAAGTCTCCCCAACACACATGATTTATCACTCAAATATCAGCTGTAAATATATTTTGAACATTTAGCCATTTTTCTCCAATCATCAGCTTATGATTTCTGAAGATATTTAAATGTTTGTCTTGAATAAACCATTTTCAATGTAGGTATACACATATATTATTTCAACCAATAAAAAGCTTCTAATTTAGTAGACTAGGCTGCACATAGGAGCGCTACAGTTAGCTGGCAAGCTCCTAGTAGCTCACAAGCTACTTGTTGGAGAATCCAGGTCTATTGTATGCTTAAGGAGTTGCATGACACTCTTTGGTCCCCACCGCAAGAGGGTGCCACCAAAGAATGTGCCCATCTGTAGGGGAGGTACCTACTGCCTTTCAAAGTAATGCCAGTGGTGCCCATGCACAATCATTAGTGCTATCAGGATGTCTGTGTGACTATCCTACAAGCTTGTCCTTAAGGAAGAGCCTAAAACCTCAGATGAGGGTGTGTGCATTCTAGGACTGGCCTCACACTTGCTGAATTTCACACCTAATGTGTCAGCATGCACACCAATGCAGAGTGGTGGCTCTACCGGCTTCTCCATATGTGTCTGTTGAGGGCTTATCTATACACATCATAACTTTTAATGGCGGACGCGAACTGGTGAGGCTGCGGAACCTGTGGGGAAACATCCTGAAATATCACCGTGTTGCGGAATATAAACGGTGCCTAAAGGTTCCCGATGCTCGCGCGTTGCTGCCCTGCCAAGGAATTCAGCTCGGTTCCGATGCAGTGACTGTGGAGGGAAGGCTACTGGCGCTGAGCACCGGGCGCGGAGCACGCGGCCTGATTGTGGAGCTCCACGAGTACTGCGGGCGGACTGCGGCCATCACAGTATCTGCTCAGCTTCGTTCCTGAGGCCGGAGCAGCGGAGGGTGACTGCTCCGGATTGACTGCGTGTGGACGGCTGCTGGGGCGAGGATCGGAGATCGCCGGTGGGTGGGAGTGAGCCAAGAAGTGACGCACCACCACTAGATGGTGAGAGAAGCCAGTGTGGTGAGTGGGGCCGGGAGCTGGCGGCCCCTTCCACCTTCCTTTCCCCGACATCCTGCGGGGCTCCGCGGTGGATAACCTGAGTATGGGGGCTGGCCTAGCCTGAAAAGCGGCTTCCCGACGGCGGCGCCTGGCTGGGCGGTGCGAGAGACCCCGCACCCATTAAGGGGCACAAAGTACGACCTACCCGATCTCTGCTGAGCTGCACCTGAGCCGACCGAGGCATGATCGGAGAGCGCAAAGAGGCCAACTGCTGTGACGGCATACAACATAGTAGCACGGACGACGGACAGCCATGAGACGGGCCCCTTGTGCTGCTGTAGGGTCTTGGGAGCTGTGAGCCAGAGGCGGTGGAAAAGCAGAGGGGAAAGACAACATCAGCAGGTTCGCGGGCACAGATTACTGCCTGTTGAGGAGTGGGGATCACAGGCTTGGTCACTAACAAGTGGGCATACTGTGCACTGAAGGCGGCCACAACATCAGTACCCAGGCTTAGGATTGACTGGATCCTGAGATGGGCTGGCTCAAGGGCAAAATACTGGACACTGGCCTGGCAGCGGGGGGGGGGCCCGAATCTGATGCTAGAGACCCTGCGCCGGGCACTTCCATCACGGACCCAGCTGAGTCCCACTCGGAAAAACTGGACTTAATACTGAAGGAAATCCGAGACTCTAAGAAGATAATGGAACAGCAGACCATGGGAAGCTCGCCTATACGGTGCGGGACCACGAGAAGGCATTGACGAGCATCGACCCCCAACTTACGGAACACGCAACGCAAATAAAACAACTACAACACCAAGTTACTGGGCTCCAGGACCGGATTGAGGACGCGGAGGGTCGCAATCGAAAAAATAACGTCCGAGTCATTGGACTGCCGGAGCGAAGCGAAGGTACGAGACCAGCGGATTTTATGGAAGCATGGTTC
This sequence comes from Triturus cristatus, assembly GCF_964204655.1. Classification (NCBI taxonomy): domain Eukaryota; kingdom Metazoa; phylum Chordata; class Amphibia; order Caudata; family Salamandridae; genus Triturus; species Triturus cristatus. The sequence goes on from NC_140582.1 coordinate 850,640,363, forward strand.
CGAGAGCATGTCGCCCCTGCGGGTCTATCCCCATATTTCTGCGTGGAGAGGGCACACCGGATTCCAACTGGCGCACCAAAAGTAGGAGCCCCCCAACGTCCTCTGATTGTCAAAATCCTGAATTACAGGGACAGAGATATGCTACTCCAAAAAGCAAGGGAAAAGATAAGCATTCAATTTGAAAACCAGCGGATCTCACTGTACCCGGACTACACTATCATGGTACAACGTCAGCGGACCTCTTTCCAAGCAGTGAAGAAAAAGCTACGGGCGGCTCAACTTAAATATGCCCTTTTGTTCCCAGACAGACTCAAAGTCATGCATGATAAGAAATCTTATTTCTTTGACAGCCCCAATGCTGTGGAAGGATGGCTAGAGGTAATGGACCTAGAACACAGTCAGGAGAGATGGTTGGGCTCGGTGAGACATAACCCTGTGCAGTCCCATCAACAGCTACCCCGAGGCCGAGGAGGAGGATCGAGGAACTCTGCTAGACGAGGACCAACCCCAGCTAAAAAGATGACGGACAGGGCGGAGGCGCTGGCAGTCGCTGGATCATTCCGTGAGGACAATACAAAGATCACTTCGGACTCGGAGGACAGTACCATACAATCAGACTCGGAGCATAGTATTACTCTTTTTCCCTCGGCGACGCCCCAAACAGGGGATGGCCTGCTTGACAACTGAGGGACAGAAATAAAACCTTTACACACTAGGCTCACATGGGGCTGTCCGCTTGAACCCTGGCACGATATCAAGCGTTGGACGGTATCCTGTTTTGTTGGGAAGATCGGACTGTGCACATAATAATGTATGTAATGCATGTGTTCTGATCCGCTTTGCTGTGTTTTTCCTATAATGGTGCATAGATCGATAGTCTAAACCAGTAGGATTCCAAAAGTCCGTTTGTAATACCAGGTACTTATGGTTAGAATACTATAGTGGACCCCCGGTCTCACATACGATAACCCTTACTATAGAGCGCACAGCTAAGTATCTTAAGAGAGGTAAACCCCCCTCCTCCGGAGCCCAGTAGAGCCACCGGAGCTATACACCTACACAATCAGTAGTATGGTTGGTGGCGCTTGCCCCCCACAAAGCGCATGCACCATTCTATGGTTCTCGTATATATTTTAGTTATTGGTTTGGCTCAGCATTGTTTACTGGCTGTGCCATATATGTTTAGTTTGCAAGGGATGGGGAATTCCTGGTCTGTACATATTCACGGGCTCCGTACTGCACGGAGAACAACACACGCAGCAAATATATGTCTCGTAAACAAGCCACCTTAGGCTCATACAACCTGTTGACCTGGAATGTAAGGGGGCTAGGAGCTGTGCACAAGCGCCACAGGGTGCACGCCTACCTCCTTAGGAGAAGGGCACAGATTGTGTTCCTGCAGGAGTCCCACCTGATGGAGGCAGAGGCAGTGAAAACTCGGAAAAAATGGAGAGGCCGAGTGGATATCACTAACTATTCGGCCTTTGCTAGAGGGGCGTCCATCAGGATTCGCCATGGAGTCCCGTTTACAGAAATAGACCGGCGTACAGATGAACAGGGGTGGTATATACTTCTGAGGGGCACTCTAGATGGCGTACCCGTAATACTAGGTAGTATATATGCACCGAATTTTGACCAAGACAAATTTTTCTCTGACCTGGGCAGAGCCCTGACGGGGTGGGATACCATTCCCTGGATCCTAGGGGGAGACTGCAATGCGATCCTAGACATAGAGTTGGACAGATCCCATCCTCCATTGCATGGGGCGGGCTAGTACACAAACAGGCTGAACCTTTGAATACTTGGATGCAGGGCTGGAGACTCATAGACGCATTGCGAATGCTACATCCTACATACAAAGAATATTCTTTTTACTCCCCTGTCCAACAGCTTCATGCCAGGCTTGATAGATTTCTATGCTCCCACACAATAGCTGCACAAATACACCAATCGACATATCTAGCCAAAACATTCTCAGATCATAATCCCCTGGAAATTAATTTAACGTGGGACAGAGTCCCGACCCCTGTACCGACCTGGAAACTATGGCCCTAATTCCTAGAGGATGTCCCCTTTCGGACCACATTACTAGACACCATTAGCAATTACTTCACAGACAACTGGAATACAGCCGCCTCCAACCTCATAGACTGGGACGCGTTCAAAGTGGTGGTTCGAGGCTCAGCAATTAATGCTACTATAGGGGTGCGAAAAGAAGCACACAAAAGACTTATAGAAACAGAGAGACGCTGATGACAGAGCTAGAACCAGCCGCAGTAACGGACGATGACAAACGGGCATCTCTTCAAGAGGCTCATATTAGGCACGCAGAGACCCTGGAAACAATTCGGCTTATGGACTACCGGGCGTACACACAACTGAAACACACGGACGCAGACAAATCGGGTACATTGCTAGCTCGGTTACTGAGGGATAACCTAGAAACGCCTCTAGTCACCTGGATCCGTTCACCACTGAAGGGTGGATCCATACCCAAATATAGATTAATGAAGCATTTTGTAATTATGTCAGCACCCTATATGCGGCACCAGCGAATACGGACGATGGCCTAATAGATGCCTTTTTAGACAGACTGCAATTCCCCAAGATCACGGAGGCTGCACGAAGGATCTTTTGGGACCCATCACCCAACATGAAATAAGAGCAGCAATCAAAGGCCTTAACCGTAATAAAGCCCCAGGTCTAGATGGCCTGCCCGTTTAATTTTATACAACATACTCGGATGTCTTAGTACCATTAACTGGAGGAGATATATAAGACGGCCTGAGTAACCGGTAAACTACCGCAATCCATGATGCAAGCTATGGTGATGTCACTCCCCAAGCCAAGGCGGGACAGCACTGAGATGTCCAACTACAGACCGCTGTCTTTACTGGCTACCAAATATAAAATCCTTAGTAAGGCCCTTGCCAACCGCCTGGTACCTGTTCTCCCCACCCTTATACACCGTGGCCAATGCGGGTTTCTTCCTACACGTAGCACCTCACCCAATACTAGGAGACTTCACCGTATAATGAGGGCCATTCCCAGTGAATACAACAGGGCGGGATGTCTAGCGTTAGATCTACATCAGGCATTTGACTCCCTAACATGGGAGCACATGTTTGCAGCCCTACTGCGTTTTGCAGTGGGTACGCCTGCTATATACTGAACCCACGGCAAGGGCACACACTGGAAGGTATATCTCCCCAGAATACGCGGTACACAGAGGTACTAGGCAGGGGTGCCCGCTTTCCACTCTCCTGTTTGTGCTCGCACTGGAACCACTGGCCATAGCTTTGAGGCAGTCGTCTGAGGCTTTGGGGATACCCCTACAGGATACCACACATCTTATTTCGATATATGCAGACAACATCATCATATATTTGCGAGACTTGGAGGGTGAGACGGGCCCACTCCCGATGTCTTCTCCGCCTTTGAGGCCATATCGGGGTTGGCAATTAATGCAGGGAAGTCGCATGCCTTTTATTTCCAAGAGGGTCTACGCCCAGACAGATCACTGACAAAATATCGAGAAGGAGAATATCGACCTACCAAAATATTAAATATAGAATGCCAAAATATCGAATGCCTATCTCCAAACAGGTAAGTACAAAAATATAGAATCCAAAATATCGTTGTAAAAAATATAGTTAGTCAAAATATCGATTTTTTTTAATGTCTTAAAAGTAATGTAAAATTAATGAAATTATACATATAATTAACTGAAACATACTTAAAAATACTTAAATAACTTTAACATTAATAAATAATTAATGTAAGTAAAAAAAAAATACATATATATTAACGTAATATTAATTAAAAATATTCAATATTTTTTGCGTAGGATAGCGGGTGGGTAAAATTTACTATTACCACTCCAGTAAGTGCAATAGTAGGGAAAGCGTTGGATAGCGGGAGGGTAAAAATTACTATTCCCACTCCAGAGAGTGAAACAGTAGGGAAAGCGTTGGATAGCGGGAGGGTAAAAATTACTATTCCCACTCCAGAGAGTGCAATAATAGGGAAAGCATTGGATAGCGTAGGGGTAAAAATTACTATTCCCACTCCCGAGAGTGCAACAGTAGGGAAAGCATTGGATAGCGGGAGGGTAAAATTTACTATTCCCACTCCAGTGAGTGCAACTGTAGGGAAAGCGTTGGATAGCATAGGGGTAAAAATTACTATTCCCACTCCAAAGAGTGCAACAGTAGGGAAAGCGTTGGTTAGCGTAGGGGTAAAAATTATTATTCCCACTCCAGTGAGTGCAATAGTAGGGAAAGCGTTGGATAGCGTAGGGGTATAAATTACTATTCCCACTCCAGTGAGTGCAATAGTAGGGAAAGCTTTGGATAGCGTAGAGGTAAAAATTACTATTCCCACTCCAAAGAGTGTAACAGTAGGGAAAGCGTTGGATAGCGTAGGGGTAAAAATTACTATTCCCACTCCAAAGAGTGCAACAGTAGCGAACGCGTTGGATAGCGTAGGTGTAAAAATTACTATTCCCACTCCAGAGAGTGCAACAGTAGGGAAAGCATTGGATAGCGGGAGGGTAAAATTTACTATTCCCACTCCAGTGAGTGCAACTGTAGGGAAAGCGTTGGATAGCGTAGGGGTAAAAATTACTATTCCCACTCCAAAGAGTGCAACAGTAGGGAAAGCGTTGGATAGCGTAGGGGTAAAAATTACTATTCCCACTCCAAAGAGTGCAACAGTAGCGAACGCGTTGGATAGCGTAGGGGTAAAAATTACTATTCCCACTCCAGAGAGTGCAACAGTAGGGAAAGCATTGGATAGCGGGAGGGTAAAATTTACTATTCCCACTCCAGTGAGTGCAACTGTAGGGAAAGCGTTGGATAGCGTAGGGGTAAAAATTACTATTCCCACTCCAAAGAGTGAAACAGTAGGGAAAGCGTTGGATAGCGTAGGGGTAAAAATTACTATTCCCACTCCAAAGAGTGCAACAGTAGGGAAAGTGTTGGATAGCGTAGGGGTAAAAATTATTATTCCCACTCCAGTGAGTGCAATAGTAGGGAAAGCGTTGGATAGCATAGGGGTGAAAATTACTATTCCCACTCCATTGAGTGCAATAGTAGGGAAAATAATAATTTAATATTTTATTAATTATAAATTAATTATTAATACCACAAAAAAGTATTACAATTAATTACCAGTCACACCATATTTAATAATTAATTAATTATAAATACCAATTTGTTTTTTTAATTAATTACCTATTAATAATTAATTAACAACCAATTAATTTTCAATACCAAAAATTAATAGATACAATTATACCAATTAATAATGAATTAATAATAAATTAATTATCAATATACAAAAATTATTTCAATAATTAATTATTTACAATTAAGTTACTTCCCACCATTTTCCCCTATAAACCCACAACCCGCTACAAATTATAAATTAATGCAATTAACATAATTATCAATTAAACAATTAATTCAAATTAATTACCAATTAATACAAATTATTTACCAATTAATAATTGATCAACAACCAATTAATTTTCAATACCAATTAATAATTACCTAATAACAATTACATTACTTCCCACCCTATTCCCCTATAAACCCACAACCCGCAACAGAAGTAAAACACAAAATTAAATTAAAAATAATTATTAATTCCTAAAAATTATTATTTAATGTACTATCATTAAATTACTTCCCACCCTAATCCCCTATAAACCCACAACCCGCTACAGAATTAAATTACACAAAAATTAAATAACATAAATTAATTACTTTAAAAATATTCAAACATACATTCCAAAATTAATACATACTTTTAACACATATACTAACACTTAAAACACTATAAACAAATTCGATATTTTTAACAACTATGGTGCACATGCATCAACAAAACCAAAAGCGATTCCTTAATAGCGATAAATAAGGAATCGGTATCAAGGAATCGCTTTTCACAATGCATCAACAGATTCGGTAAAAAATAGCGATTCCTTAAAAATCGCTATATTTTACCGATAATACAAATATAGCAAACACCGATTAGGCAAATGCGAATTCGGTATCACCGAATTAGCTAATAGCGATTTCGGTATTAGCGAAATCGCTATTAGCGAAATCGGTAATAGCGAAAACGTAAATGAACGGGTCGCACAGGGAACGGTATTATGACATCACCACCAGTAAATACTGCAGCCCCAACCTCATTCCCTCGCCAGAGGAGCTGACAGGAGCAGGTACTGGAGACTGCCTAAGCCCAGTGAAGCAATACTGACAGGACTACCACCCTGCACAACCAGGATGGAGAAAGAAGTACCATCCAGCGCTGAAGCTGCAAGCAAGAGAAAGCGCAAGTTCTCCGACCGGGAGCTGGAGCACCTGATCGAGGGGGTGAGCAGCAAACACGATCGGCTGTTTGGGAAGCTGTCCCTAAAGGTGCCAGAGGCAGAGAAGCGGCGCATATGGCTGCGCATCCGAGAGCGCGTCAATGCGGTGGGAGTGACGCCCCGCAGCATTGACGATCTTAAAAAACGGTGGTACGACCTCAGGAAGCGGGCCAAGGAGAGGATTGCTGAGAGGCTCCGGGAGGCAAGCAGAACAGGAGGCGGCCCATCAACAGTGCAAGCTAACACTGCCCTGGAGGAGCTGCTGGAAGGGACCATCGAGCCTGAGGCCGTCGTGGGAGTCACACAGATGGACACCTCCGGCACAGCTACAAGTGCCCAAGGTAAGATGCATGCCTGTGCCCATACCCAGCATTGCGTAAAACCATTCCCAACCCCCCAGCACAATTACAGTGTGCATGCAGATTTGCCCCACACAACTTCACTCATAACAGTAGTGCATCATGGGAGTTGTAGGCATGTCAGCCCGGTGTGCATGCACAGGAAGAAATAACAGTATATTACACCACATCAGTAGAAGCTAGAAATAGACAGTTTATTAAGGGAAGCATAGAGGGACATGTATGTTTAAAATACTACTTAGTTGTAACTTTCCCACTAACCATGCACTGTTTCACACACAGATGCATCTCCTGGCGATTCCGACGACAGCGGCCGGCTGATCATTTCGGAGACACCAGCTGATTCGGACGTGGATACGCCGCAAGAGACGCAATCACCACCTCCACCAGCAACCACACCACCACCACCACCACCACCACCACCAGCAACACCTGCTGGCGCACCAACTGCAACAGAAGAGCGGAGACGCAGGTCACAAGTCCCACCCATGCAGGTGATGGATGCATGCCAGACACCTGCAACACCATCGGGCCAAAGTCTGAGAATCGTCCCACCGCCTGCAGCACCACCAGAACGTGTCCGACTCCCACTGCGCCGCAGGTCTCTGCGCAGTACACAAAGTGTAGGCCACGATGCAAGCTCCCCAAATGGTGGCATTGAGGAACGGATGCTGCGTGTCCAGTGCCTGCAGGGGAGACACATGGCTACAATCAGCACTAACATAGCGCGCCTTGCAAAAGAAATGCGTTCCATGACTGCGGCAGTGAGGGACATGACCACTGTGGTGGCAGAGGGCAATGGGTACCTGAGGGAGGACATACAGGAACTCACCCGTGCCATGAGAGAAGGGCATGACAGCGAGAGAAGGAGGCACCGGCAGAACTCGCTCCGGTCCGCAGCCTCTACGAAGGCCATCACCAGGCTGAGCAATAGCACCGCAGTTCTGTCACGCCGCTCGGTGTCACTGCAGGTGGACCTGGGTCATTTTTGCGGTGATGTTGCCAAGGCCCTAGGCCAGGTGACCGCTGCAGTTGAACACCTGCAGAGCGGCACATTCATTGCTAGCGCATTGGGAGGGGAGGACGGCAGTGAGGCTGCCTCAAGTGTGAGCAGTGTTTCGGTTGCGGAGGCCAGCACCAGGAGGCGCAGTTCGCGGTGCTCCACAGCCACAGGGACAGGCCGTGGTGAGGTGGAGGAGACACCTGAGAGGAGGCTGGGCGTTCGTGGCAAGCGCCACTAGACAAACTAACAGCCAAACATGACCGTGGTGGGGTAACCAGGGTCCTCCCCTATTTGACGCTGCACAGCCGTGACTACAAGGGCCATTTGTTGTTACACTTGTATTGGGGATATATTATTTTATTTCATGTTTGGCCGCACATACCTCAGTGCTCCTGTGCATTAAACAGTAGCACCACTAATGAAATCGTCATGTTTCATTCTTACCTGGATCAGAAATGATGTTGCGTGATGTATGTCCGCTTCCTATGGCCCTCAGCTGTGTTAGGGACGTGTGCCTGTCGGTGTTGCGCGGGTGGTTGGTCATCCCGGTAGTCGTCATTCCTGTCCACCTCTATGGGTATCCCCCTTCTGGTCGCAATGTTGTGCAGCATGGCACATACAGCTACAGTCCTGCAGCAGGTATCAGGTTTGTATTGCAAGGCACCGCCAGTCCTATGTAGGATTCTAAAGCGACTCTTCAGAATCCCAAAGGTCCTCTCTATGACATTCCTTGTGCTTATGTGGGCCTGTTAGAAATGGGATTTCTGGTTGGCTAGGGCTTGCGCCAAAGTCAGGCAGAAACCACCACTCTAGTCAGGGCTGGGGAGTTACATGCCAAAGATAACCCCTGCTCAACCCCTTGGTAGCTTGGCACGAGCAGTCAGGCTTATCCCGGAGGCGATGTGTAAAGCGTTTGCGCGCGCACCCAGCAACAACACACAAGGCCCACCACAAAAGAAACTCCACACAAAGTATTATATAAAAATAGCCTTTGTATTACCAAAACACATTAGATAAAAAACACACACTTTACAATGTGCCAACAGGCACGGGCAGAGTTTACAAGGGATTATAGGTACAGGGGACAGGGCCACATGGACCACTGTCAGGAATTAGCACTTTGTAGAAATTAGCACTTAGAACATAGGAATAATGCTTTAGAACATAGCACATACAATCACTGTAGCACTAAATAACATATGTAGCACACGACCAGTAACTACTGGTAACAGGTAAGTACCACCTACGCAACCCTAACCACCTTAGGAAAATATTACGCAGGGCACCATGACCTCACTAGCACCACCTGTACTAGGAGAAAACAACCACCTAAGTATCACAATACCTGTAGGGGTATAAGCACATTGCACATGGCGCATAAAAACACATTCAGAGGTGCAGGTTAGGGACAATAGCGCAAAACTCACATTAGCCACCACTTCTGGCAGTCCCTAGGCCAACTGGCCTTGTCGGGGCTAGAACGCCCTGTGTCCAGCAGAGTCAGGGCGCGCCTGCGCAGGCTGCGCAAGCCGATGCGCGCAGGGGCACAACCTAAACGTGGCAGCTGCCCACTAAGTGCTGGGCAGCTGTAGGGACTGAGGCCTGGGCATCTCTGGGTCCTTAGAACAATTATGGCCTACGTTGGAGCCTCGCTGGGCTCTGAAACCAATATGCCCCCGTGGAGCCTCGTGGGCTCGAGAACAAGGATGTCGCCCAAACCGTTGGAGTCCTTCTGGACTCTGAGCAATGTGCCGTCGTTGTAGTCCCGCTCGGGGGACTCGAAACGCCAAAAGAAATGCCCCCTGGGAGCCTTTTAGGCTCCTAAAGAATGCCCCCTCACGTTGGAGCCTTCTCGGGGCTCGTGAGCTCTAACCAACTGGAGCCTCACTGGGCTCAATACAACAATGCAGCCCGCGTTGGAGCGGACCGGTAACCACAGCACGCGCACGGAGTCCCCCAGCCCTGCTCAACTCACCGGGCTGTTGCTCGGGGGGCTCCCGCGTCGTCTCCGCTCTCTGCTGGCTCTTCTGCGGGACCGGCAGCACTCCGGCCGGGCAGCAGCGACGCTGCTGCTTGCAGACTCGCCCTCTCTTCTCCTCAGGGAAGCGTGGGGTAGGCTCCCGTCCGCTTCCTTCCAACAGAGCGGGGCTTCAATGCCCCACCCACCACCAGGTGGGACTTCCCTTTGCTTCCGGGTCGCCGCAGGCAGCGCGGCGCCCCGAGTTCCCGGTGACGGCGGCGATACGGGGTGGGCTCCCGTAGTGTAACCAAGGCAATAAGCGGGGTGGGCACCCGCGGCAGCACCAGTATGCGGGGTGGGCACCCGCTAGAGAAATAATTAAATAAAGCGGGGTGGGCACCCGCGAAGTGCACGGCCTAATCAGCGGGGGGGCTCCCGCTCGATCTCGGCAAAATGGGGGAATCCCTAGGTCGGGGTTCCCCCCGTGAATTTATCGTAGCGCTGCTGGGGCCACAAATAGAGCGCTCCTAGCACTATAAGTAAAATAAAAGCGCTTCCAGGCGCTTAGGGGAGAAGGAAAGTCCAGCAAAGTTCAGGAAGGTAGGCAGGGGGCAAGACTGGGCCCAGAGCCAGCTCACTGGGCCTCCAGGCAGGGAGGTAGTCCAAGTGGCGGTCCTCTGGCCCAGCAACAGCAGCAGCAGGCCCCCCTCAAATCAGGAACAAGAGAGAACCTTTTGCTTGGGGTCACAGCCCCATTTTATACATAGGTTTACCTTTGTTTCAAGGTGCAGGGGAGGGGCGAACCAGTTACAACTGGTTCCTGAGCACTTTGTTTTGCTCAGCCCCTCTCCCTATTCAGAGAGCAGGCCAGGGTCATCAGTCGCCCCACAGGGGGTGGAGCCAGCATTGTGTGGGGAAAGCCCAGCCCTATTCAGGTCCTAGGTGTACTCCTCCCACCCATCTGGCTGCTGATCTCCCCATTCACCACTGGGTGACTCCTCCTGAGACTGGGGATTCCCTAGCCCATCACATGACCTCAGCCAGCCAATCACGCGCCAGGCAGTCACTGCACATTTATGCCAGCGTCTAGAAGTGGCACTTCCATACTAGCTACATGGACACCACACACATCATCGCGCAGCACTCCATCACACGAGTCCGCACATGCCAGACTCGACCCTGCACACCCCACGCATCAGGAACTACCAGGGACACATACATTCCCCATGCATTCCTATGGGAGGGCAGGCCTATCTCACCACATGCACTCAGAGTGCGCACGCACTTTACTCTGGGACACAGGGAGAGTGCGCAGAAACCAAAAATCACTACCACCAGGTCACCAGTAAAAGCAAAAAGTTTAGGGGTGAACCTGCCAGAAGGGCCAAGTCCAACACAACCCCCTTCCAGCCAAAACGCAGGGCAGACCAATCACCACCGTGATGGACTTCCCTGCTTTGGGCGATAGAACACGGACGCGGGCCTGCAACTGCAGGGACACCCTTCGGTTCTACGCCACGGTGAACCCATGGGATTCCTTCTAAAACCACTGTCCGGACCAACTGGGCTACCCCACTGGTACTCCCAAGCTGTCCGCGGCCAAGACCAGGTCCTAGGCCACCCAGGAGCCACCGGTCCTTGCCTAATCACAGAGTGGGGGGTAGTAACCCCTGGCACATAGCGGCCATTCTCCACTCTTCCTGTCTGCAAGACAGGACTAGACTGCCACTGGTTCTCCAGCCTAGGGTCTACACCCTCAGGCGGACCAGGAGTCTCAGGGAAGGCTCTCCTCCCCCTACCTCTTCTCCTAGGGTTCCTCCTCCTCTGGCGAGGGGTACACCTAGAACGCCATTCCAACCCAGGGGTCAGAGGTGGGCTCTCCCACCCTCTGCACCCCCTTTCAGAGCTCTGCTCCCTACCAACTGGGGCGGTACCTCTGGAAGAAGAACCGGTCAGGACACTGGTTACAGTCGTCCTACCCTTCAGGTCAGGCTGATCCTGAACCTGGCCTTCCAACCTCCGGCCTAGAACCTTTGGTGGAATAATCGCCTGGCACTCCAGGACTTCTGGAGATTTACACTCCATCCCCCTGAGGCTGACACATGACCCATGTGTCGTGTGACTGTCTGTCTGGCGCAGATCTCCCGTCCCCTGTCCACCTGACAGTGCGCGAAGATCCCCCAGAACAGAAGTGGTGCCACCCGGGTCCCTCCAAGAAGATCTAGCCCAACTGGCTAGTCCCTGGTCCACTGGTGCATCCACTGGGAAACTCATCCCCCAATCACTCCTCACGCTGGACTCCTGTACCCTCCCTACCGGAGCTGTACTGCCAGACCCTAGAACCACAGGAGCTCTGTTTACAGGCGCTCCAGGTCCTCTACTCACTAGGAGATCTTCCTCAAATGGACTAACAGGACAGCCTAGGTCCCCAACCTGGTGTTCCCTCAAGAAACCATCCAAGTCCTGAGGCAGGGCTTCGTGCGTCTGGGGACCCTCGGTCACCCACTTACTCCCGCTCCACTGAGCCAGGCCGTAAGCCCCTACACCCTCCTCGATATCCTGGGACCTAGCTGGGCTACACTGAGCCTCTTCCACCACGCTGGGCTGGAAGATACGTGAACAACTACTTTTGGAGTCACTCCCTAATGACTCTAGAGAACCTCTAGCACTTTCCCAGTGCTCTGCTTCCTCCGCAAGCTCAAAGGGCTCAGACAATCCACACCCCAACAGGTGTTGGCGCAACCCCGGCACACAACAACTGAGCAGGTGTTCTTTGAGAACCAGATTACACAGTTTATCAAAATCCCTTTTTGTGGGAATCCAATCAAACAGTGCATCCTCACATCCATCCACAAACTCCTCCCAAGTCTGGTGAGACAGTTTCCTACTGCCCCTGAATTTTAACCTTAACTCCTCCTCCTGGGGAACAGGTACCAGACTGGGGGAACTGGGACTGGGATTTCCTACACTGAAATCTATATAGCTACCACCACTGGACTCAACCCTCCCTGGGGAGCCCAGAAAATTAAAACTGCGCGCAGGGGATAGTCTACCCTCCAGAGCTACTTTGCCTCTGGTGGAGGCCCTCTCCGCCTCCTCTATCCTTTCCTGCGCCAAGACCCTCTCAGTCTCTAGCTGTTGCTTCTTGACCTCCAGCTGCACCATAGCCTGGGCATGCTCTAACCTGAGCTTTTCTAATGCCAGCTGGTGCTCCCTTTCTTTCCTCCTATCTTCCCACTCCTCAGGAGACAGGGAAAGGGATGAGGCGCTTCCTCCTACGCTGGACCCAGCAAGGGACTCCCTACCTATGGGGTCTTTACTCTCTACTGGCGTCCAGGTACTGTCATCTTCTTCCTCCTCTTCTGAATCTTCAGGGCTCCCCACAGACCCACCACCCTCCTGGTGTGAGGCCCGGGCCCTTATCCTACTGCGCTCAATACCCCATTGACCCTTTTGCCATAGGATCAGGCTGCTTCTAAGTTCGGACTGAGTGTCTGACTCATCCACCCCTATGTCTCTCTCTTCACAGAACCTTACCAACTCCAACATACTGTACCCAAACAGATCACAGAAATCAAAAGCTGGCTCCATTTTGGCGGATGTTCTTGAGAAAAGATTACACAGGGAACCTAGGGGTCTGAGCTTAACAGGAACACACAATTCACAAAAAGGGTTCAGCAAGCTCTCTATCCCAGAGAACTCACACTCACTTGCCTAGTGCCACACACCATTCATCCACACACAACCCTCCCCTCGGACTGGTAAGGCAGTTTCTACCACCCCTGATTCCTCAACCTGACCACCCGTGACACAGGTACCAAACTCTGGGCGCAGGGCGGGGAACAAATGTACTGGACACTATTATGCTGCCACCACTGGATCCCACACTTACTGGTGAATCCAGAAACACATTTCCACAGAAATGACAAAAACAAACTTAGCACAATAATCCCTATACCATGTGATTATCTAAATACAGAGTTTTGTGGTGCAGCCAGTTGCTGCTGCGGTACAGCGCAAACGCAAGTCCAAATCCCACCGCTGATCACCAATGTTAGAAATGGGATTTCTGGTTGGCTAGGGCTTGCGCCAAAGTCAGGCAGAAACCACCACTCTAGTCAGGGCTGGGGAGTTACACGCCAAAGATAACCCCTGCTCACCCCCTTGGTAGCTTGGCACGAGCAGTCAGGCTTATCCCGGAGGCGATGTGTAAAGCGTTTGCGCGCGCACCCAGCAACTACACCCAAGGCCCACCACAAAAGAAACTCCACACAAGGTATTATATAAAAATAGCCTTTGTATTACCAAAACACATTAGATAAAAACACACACTTTACAATGTGCCAACAGGCACGGGCAGAGTTTACAAGGGATTATAGGTACAGGGGACAGGGCCACATGGACCACTGTCAGGAATTAGCACTTTGTAGAAATTAGCACTTAGAACATAGGAATAATGCTTTAGAACATAGCACATACAATCACTGTAGCACTAAATAACATATGTAGCACACGACCAGTAACTACTGGTAACAGGTAAGTACCACCTACGCAACCCTAACCACCTTAGGAAAATATTACGCAGGGCACCATGACCTCACTAGCACCACCTGTACTAGGAGAAAACAACCACCTAAGTATCACAATACCTGTAGGGGTATAAGCACATTACACATGACGCATAAAAACACATTCAGAGGTGTAAACACAAGGGACATGACGCATAAAAACACATTCAGAGGTGCAGGTTAGGGACAATAGCGCAAAACTCACATTAGCCACCACTTGTGGCAGTCCCTAGGCCAACTGGCCTTGTCGGGGCTAGAACGCCCTGTGTCCAGCAGAGTCAGGGCGCGCCTGCGCAGGCTGCGCAAGCCGATGCGCGCAGGGGCACAACCTAAACGTGGCAGCTGCCCACTAAGTGCTGGGCAGCTGTAGGGACTGAGGCCTGGGCATCTCTGGGCCCTTAGAACAATTATGGCCTACGTTGGAGCCTCGCTGGGCTCTGAAACCAATATGCCCCGTGGAGCCTCGTGGGCTCGAGAACAAGGATGTCGCCCAAACCGTTGGAGTCCTTCTGGACTCTGAGCAATGTGCCGTCGTTGTAGTCCCGCTCGGGGGACTCGAAATCGCCAAAAGAAATGCCCCCTGGGAGCCTTTTAGGCTCCTAAAGAATGCCCCCTCACATTGGAGCCTTCTCGGGGCTCGTGAGCTCTAACCAACTGGAGCCTCACTGGGCTCAATACAACAATGCGGCCCACGTTGGAGCGGACCGGTAACCACAGCACTCGCACGGAGTCCCCCAGCCCTGCTCAACTCACCGGGCTGTTGCTCGGGGGGCTCCCGCGTCGTCTCCGCTCTCTGCTGGCTCTTCTGCGGGACCGGCAGCACTCCGGCCAGGCAGCAGCGATGCTGCTGCTTGCAGACTCGCCCTCTCTTCTCCTCAGGGAAGCGCGGGGTAGGCTCCCGTCCGCTTCCTTCCAACAGAGCGGGGCTTCAATGCCCCACCCACCACCAGGCGGGACTTCCCTTTGCTTCCGGGTCGCCGCAGGCAGCGCGGCGGCCCCGAGTTCCCGGTGACGGCGGCGATACGGGGTGGGCTCCCGTAGTGTAACCAAGGCAATAAGCGGGGTGGGCACCCGCGGCAGCACCAGTATGCGGGGTGGGCTCCCGCTAGAGAAATAATTAAATAAGCGGGGTGGGCACCCGCGAAGTGCACGGCCTAATCAGCGGGGGGGCTCCCGCTCGATCTCGGCAAAACGGGGGAATCCCTAGGTCGGGGTTCCCCCCGTGAATTTATCGTAGCGCTGCTGGGTCCACAAATAGAGCGCTCCTAGCGCTATAAGTAAAATAAAAGCGCTTCCAGGCGCTTAGGGGAGAAGGAAAGTCCAGCAAAGTTCAGGAAGGTAGGCAGGGGGCAAGGCTGGGCCCAGAGCCAGCTCACTGGGCCTCCAGGCAGGGAGGTAGTCCAAGTGGCGGTCCTCTGGCCCAGCAACAGCAGCAGCAGGCCCCCCTCAAATCAGGAACAAGAGAGAACCTTTTGCTTGGGGTCACAGCCCCATTTTATACACAGGTTTACCTTTGTTTCAAGGTGCAGGGGAGGGGCGAACCAGTTACAACTGGTTCCTGAGCACTTTGTTTTGCTCAGCCCCTCTCCCTATTCAGAGAGCAGGCCAGGGTCATCAGTCGCCCCACAGGGGGTGGAGCCAGCATTGTGTGGGGAAAGCCCAGCCCTATTCAGGTCCTAGGTGTACTCCTCCCACCCATCTGGCTGCTGATCTCCCCATTCACCACTGGGTGACTCCTCCTGAGACTGGGGATTCCCTAGCCCATCACATGACCTCAGCCAGCCAATCACGCGCCAGGCAGTCACTGCACATTTATGCCAGCGTCTAGAAGTGGCACTTCCATACTAGCTACATGGACACCGCACACATCATCGCGCAGCATTCCATCACACGAGTCCGCACATGCCAGACTCAACCCTGCACACCCCACGCATCAGGAACTACCAGGGACACATACATTCCCCATGCATTCCTATGGGAGGGCAGGCCTATCTCACCACATGCACTCAGAGTGCGCACGCACTTTACTCTGGGACACAGGGAGAGTGCGCAGAAACCAAAAATCACTACCACCAGGTCACCAGTAAAAGCAAAAAGTTTAGGGGTGAACCTGCCAGAAGGGCCAAGTCCAACAGGGCCGCGTTGTATTGTTGCTCCTGTGGGGTTGCTGGATTGATGTAGGGGGTGAGTATATATTCCCGCAGGGCGTATGCACGGTCACCTACAAGATAGAAGCAAAGGCTTAGCAACGGTGATGTATATACATGTGTGGTGCTCATGTGTGGAAGAGGTATGTGTACGTACCAAGCAGGAGTCCCTCTCTGAATTCTCCGTTGAGTAGGCGCCTGTGGATGCCACTATGTCTGAATATGTAGGAGTCGTGTGTGCTCCCCGGAAATTGTGCCACTAAGTCCCTGATGATGTGCTTGGCATCGCACACCACCTGCAAGTTGATTGAGTGGTAGGACTTGCGGTTGCAGAATATGTACTCATTGGCAGAGGGTGGACAGATGGGGATATGCGTACAGTCGATGCATCCAATGACATGGGGGAAATGGGCCACCTGGTAGAATGCCTGTTTGTTGCGGTCCAACTGCTGTGGGGTTGTGGGGAAACTGATGTGGGTGTGTATCATTGTCAGCATGGCATCAATGAATTTGTGGAAGAAGCGTGAGAGTGCGCTTTGCGATACGCCTCTGGCTACGGCGATTACCCCCTGAAAACTACCTGAGGCCAGTAGGTGCAGGCTGCATAGGACCTGGACGTGCGCAGGGATTGCATTGGTCCGATGTGTCTGGTGCTGCAGTAGTGGTTCGAGGTCTGCAATTAGGGGCATGATCATGGCACGATTCTGTCGATATCAGTTACAGTGATGAGATGCACACCTGCTCTTCATATTTTTCTTAACTTTATCCAATGTTATTCCAAAAATGCGTGCACACTGGAAAGGTGCCATGCCCAAAAGACACCTTGAAAGACACGACTTGTTAAGGGGGGCGATATCTCGCCCCCTCCAGTAGCACAGTAGCGTTGTGCCAAATTGGCGATTATGTCAGTTTCTCTTTCATATTAATCAGTTTGTTCGTTATATTCCTCACTTTTCTTTTCATCCTCTCTTCAACATGAGTTTTATTCTTTGCTCCACACGCGGAATATTATGCCATTTTCCAGGTTTCCCATGCTTTAGCTGTGCCCCTCCGGACCTCTTGCAAGAAACACGACTGATGCATGATTCGTCCAAGACAGTGTTTTATTAAAAATACCCAATGCATTTCGGGCAACTAGTGCCCTTCGTCAGGGGTCACTGTAAACGACAATAAAACAAATAACCATTGATGTGTTAACTATTATTATTCAGCTGAAAATAATCCATCACCAACAATACAATCTACCAGAATGCCATGTTAATGTGCTAACCCTCTTGTGTTCCCCCATAGTGAAATCCTACATGAACTATGCAAATGGTGGTTCTCTAGGCGTCTTGCCAAATATTCCTAATGTTACACCATGTTGATACCTTAACCCCTTCCCCCCTCTACTCCTCCACAACCATCGTCTAACTTTTCTTTAAAACAGTTTCTGTGCCTCACATCTCCCCGTGAAATTCTTTACAATTCTGTCCCTCCACTTCCCTTCACGCTTGACACAAACTACCTGTCAACTAGAATATTCTCGATGTAACTCATGCTTACACTTAGACCCAACCAACTGCCCCATATCTAATCAGAACATATGACATCTTTCGTATTTTTACAATTATCTTGTGCTTTGAGTTACCAAAATCCACAATAACAGGTCAGTTTCAACCCCGTTTTAAAATACGCATCGCACCAATTCACGTACCTGCCGTAAACACTGAAACTTTTCCATCCCCTTCACGGTTCGAATAATAGTTGTATGCCTTCACATCCCACCCCTGTTTTAAACCAAATTCACCCGTTCTAATCCCTCCTGATTGGCTGACTAATGAACCTTTTCCCGCCATCTAATCTGCTCGTTCACTTGCCCATAATGCAGCTAAATTATGGGGCTGCAACTAAAACATGTATTGTCGGGTTGCTTCTAATACATCTTGTGGCTAGTTGTGCTCGTAATATAACATACATTATAATGCTTCTATCAGCACATTACTTGTTACTTTTTTGTAAAACGCTGAATAATAAATAAATAAATTGTTTTAAAGTTCATCTTCAATCTTAACACCGGCAAGTTTGACGAACCCAGTTGTTACACCATGCATGTGGACAAATGTCATGTTCTTTAATTATACTTCTTACTCCTTTTTAAACCAAATGGGTGCTATCCCGATGTTGGGCAATCTTCATTGAATATCAGTTACAGTGATGAGATGCACACCTGCTCTTCATATTTTTCTTAACTTTATCCAATGTTATTCCAAAAATGCGTGCACACTGGAAAGGTGCCATGCCCAAAAGACACCTTGAAAGACACGACTTGTTAAGGGGGGCGATATCTCGCCCCCTCCAGTAGCACAGTAACGTTGTGCCAAATTGGCGATTATGTCAGTTTCTCTTTCATATTAATCAGTTTGTTCGTTATATTCCTCACTTTTCTTTTCTTCCTCTCTTCAACATGAGTTTTAGCCTTTGCTCCACACGCGGAATATTATGCCATTTTCCAGGTTTCCCATGCTTTAGCTGTGCCCCTCCGGACCTCTTGCAAAACACACGACTGATGCATGATTCGTCCAAGACTGTGTTTTATTAAAAATACCCAATGCATTTCGGGCAACTAGTGCCCGTCGTCAGGGGTCACTGTAAACGACAATAAAACAAATAACCATTGATTTGTTAACTATTATTATTCAGCTGAAAATAATCCATCACCAACAATACAATCTACCAGAATGCCATGTTAATGTGCTAACCCTCTCGTGTTCCCCCATAGTGAATTCCTACCTGAACTATGCAAATGGTGGTTCTCTAGGCGTCTTGCCAAATATTCCTAATGTTACACCATGTTGATACCTTAACCCCTTCCCCCCTCTACTCCTCCACAGCCATCGTCTAACTTTTCTTTAAAACAGTTTCTGTGCCTCACATCTCCCCGTGAAATTCTTTACAATTCTGTCCCTCCACTTCCCTTCACGCTTGACACAAACTACCTGTCAACTAGAATATTCTCGATGTAACTCATGCTTACACATAGACCCAACCAACTGCCCCATATCTAATCAGAACATATGACGTCTTTCGTATTTTTACAATTATCTTGTGCTTTGAGTTACCAAAATCCACAATAACAGGTCAGTTTCAACCCCATTTTAAAATACGCATCGCACCAATTCACGTACCTGCCGTAAACACTGAAACTTTTCCATCCCCTTCACGGTTCTAATAATAGTTGTATGCCTTCACATCCTACCCCTGTTTTAAACCAAATTCACCTGTTCTAATCCCTCCCGATTGGCTGACTAATGAACCTTTTCCCGCCATCTAATCTGCTCGTTCACTGCCGATCAGATACCAGACTGCATTG
Source organism: Triturus cristatus (assembly GCF_964204655.1). Taxonomy (NCBI): domain Eukaryota; kingdom Metazoa; phylum Chordata; class Amphibia; order Caudata; family Salamandridae; genus Triturus; species Triturus cristatus. The sequence goes on from NC_140582.1 coordinate 850,660,131, forward strand.
CCCATAATGCAGCTAAATTATGGCGCTGCAACTAAAACATGTATTGTCGGGTTGCTCTAATACATCTTGTGGCTAGTTGTGCTCTTAATATAAAATACATTATACTTGTCGTACACCTCATCCTCATTCTGTACTAGCAAGGTGATGCGCACTCTGAATACTCTCTCCTGGACCCTTCTCCTGCGCTGTCCTGCTGCATTGATTCGCATCCTCCTTGCAAGCACGTAGAGGGCTGCCATTTTGTGCAAGCCAACAGGGTCTCCTGGCCCAAATGTAAGGGTTTACTGATTGGTACCATCTGTGGCACATGTATATTTTTTGTCACTATTTTTTTTTTTTTGGGTAACTTTACCTCCAGGTTCTGATTCCCCTTATTCTGCTCATGCTAAATAGCGAATTTTGGGATTTTCGGTATTTGCGAATTTTGTTGCATTGAGTAGCGATTCGTTATTAGCCATTGGCACATGCCGGGAGCTAATAGTGATTTCAGTGATTGCGAGTTCGGTATTTAGCGATTCTGTATTTTTGCGGGTTGGTTATTTGCAATTAGTTATTTTTCCGGTATTTATTTTGCGATTCTTTATTTTTTAAGGTTTAGTGCTGATGCATTGGGATTCGGTTTTTGAAACTCGCTAACGGCTGATTTTAGTGATTCGATATTTTACCGACTGGGTTTTTGCTTAATGCATGTGCCAGTCTATTATGACTTTCGATATTACTTACTTCTATATTATTTAAATCGATATTTCTTACCTGATTTTCGATATTCTTCACCACTATATTTTGGCAATTCGATATTCTGTCCATTCTATAATAAAAACTCGATATTCTGTCCTGTCGATATTTTTTATTCGATATTATGTCTGTTTACCCGCCCAGACATAATCCAATTCGGTACCTATCAGATACCTGTAGCCATGGATACATTTAAGCATCTGGGTATCCACATGTACAGGACCCCTTTGGATCAACTAGAAGGTAACTTAATGAAAGCCATTGCTTCGCTGCGCCCCAGCTTTTGCTTCTGGACATCCCTGCCGCTGTCCGTGATGGGGAGGATAGGCATCTCCAAGATGGTGATGCTTCCCCGTCTGTTATACTTCTTTGTTAATTTGCCCCTGATGGTGCCTCAGTCCACATTTCGCATCCTAGACACACTCTTGCTGATTTTTATAAGTAGCAGTGGCAGGCGCAGAGTAAGCCTCAAGAAATTACAATTGGCATCGAATAAGGGAGGGCTGGGAGTCCCTGATTTCCAAGCATACTACTATGCATCCCAATTACATTGGCTGTCTTTCTGGACAGCAGGCAGGAATCTACACGAAATAGGCTATGATGCACAAGATCTGAAAAGGGGTACCCTGCACAATATGCTGCTCCCAAAAATACAACTACCCTCAGACAGCCCACCACTGTTAAAGACGGCACTACAGTGCTGGAAAAAGGCCCTGCAGTACACCTCAACCACGATCCCCTACGCGACCAATATCCCACTATTGGGGCTGCCAGTAATGGGTGGTAAACTCACGATGACTAGGTTGCAGGATTGGATAGCTGCAGGAGTGACGGAGGTGGGTTCCTTCTTCGAAGATGGTGTACTCCTAGATCATGCTACATTCGTGAGGAACACCGGGGCTCCTGATCGCCTTTACTTGCTACATGCAACGATAGCACATTACATCAGGACGACATGGGCACCTCAACGTAGCGAGCCCCCACAACAGGACTTGGTACACCTGCTTTATTACATGGGGAGGGGTGGACACCTAGTTAAGTGGCTCTATACAGGCATCCGAGCACAGGCCTCCATTTGCCTTACGGACCTTCGTGGAAAATGGGCAGAAGCTGCAGACGTGGCGATAACAGATAAAGCCTGGGAAAGCATTTTGGAACATCCCAAGAGGGTCTCCCGAAAGGCCAAGCTAAAGTTCATACAAACTATGGATCTCCATAGATCTTATTTAACCCCAAAGGGGATACAATGCATGTTCCCGGAAGCACAGAACTGCTGCCCGAGATGCAAAGAGGAGGGGGCTGGCTTTGTTCATATGTTATGGGCCTGCCCACACCTTAAGGATTACTGGGGACACATTTGTAAAATGCTGGGTGAAATTACACATCTCACAATGACAGACAACATATTAGAGTGCCTACTGGGACTACGCAAGCGCACCAAAGCCCAGAAAGTTCACCTGCGTTTCCTAGATCCAGCGCTTATATTGGCGATCAGAGCAATTACTATGAGATGGAAGTCCCAGAGGAGCCCCCCACTACATATATGGAGAGAGTAGGTAATTAGATGGGGCAGCGCTGAAAGTGCAGCAATTAGACGAGAGGAGTCGAGAGCGTTGAGGAAACGTCCCATCTCCATGGAATGGGACATTATGTTAGAGGGACTCACACAATTGGATATCCCACTTATATTTCTTGACCCAATCTCCTGATTAACTTCACCAATTACCACATAACCAGCGACAACTAGAACAAACTATGTGGAACGGCCCCTAGTACACCAGAGGTTTAGGTTGGAATTAGTGATATCTCAAAGTTACGAGGTGGAATCGATGGAAGAACACAGACAGACCAGGAAAGGGGGGAGGGAGAGCGAGGGGGTGGTTAATTCAGTTTGGGGACTAAAAGTACAAATACGTGATAAGGTACCTTGGAGGCATTAGTAATTAATATGGATGATTCCGCATGTTTCATTTAGTTGCATTATAATTTGTATAAGTCTGTAACCTCAATTACGGAGAAAGATGAGATATTCATACACAAAAATGAAAAATGCCATGAATATTTGGTACAATGTAATGTACTTTGACTAAGGCTCAATAAACTTTGTTGCAAAAAAAAAAAAAATCTTGCTAGGTTCCCAAATAAATACTCCAAGTGAGGTGTTAAAAAAAAAAAACCAAAAACGTACAGCTTTTGTCAGCACGTAGCACTGTGGTGGTATACATGTGATGCACCCGAACTGGGCACAGTTAAGCTAAAACCATGCCTGTGCACTCCGTAGACCATTGCCAAACCCCTTATACTACAGATTTTACAGTAGAAACACAATGGATGTAAGCCGTCAACTTGAATTTCCACCAGGGAACTATCACTACTCTTTGAACAAGAGCTATGTTCCTCTGGTTTTCTGTTCGTGTAAACCTTTGTCTAGCGTTGTTAATTTCTTCGTTGAAAAATCTGAAAATGTGTATATGAATGTTGCGACTATAGCAGGGACTTTCTTCACTGAAAAAGTCCCAATTTTTTGTGTACTTATTTTGTCAACTTGTCTATAACATATAAATGTACATTCAAAATTCGTATCTAGAAGCAATGGAAAGCACAACATTAATCACACTTTAAAGCACACACTCAGAATCCTGATTTGCAAATACCCACACCGGAGACAACTCCTAGTGGGCCACGCTTAGTCATTAGGAAAAGGTACCAGTTTTAAGGCAATGGAACACAGTAATAGTGCTCTTTCACCTGCACAGGCTTCTTGGCACTGGCTGAATCATGCTTGTGGCAGCCTGTGTTTTGTCATTCGTGCTCTGTGGGCACCTGCAGGGAAGAGAAGCACACACAGCTTTGAAAGCTGTGCCACAAAGCCTGAAACATTCCCCTTGGAGTCGAGGGCTGGGCAGGCGAGGACTCACTGAGGTGTCCCAGGCGAAGACTCACTGAGGTGTCCTAGGCGAAGACTCACTGAGGTGTCCCAGGCGAAGACTCATTGAGGTGTCCCAGGCGAAGACTCATTGAGATGTCCTAGGCGAAGACTCACTGAGGTGTCCCAGGGCAAACACAGATAAAGGGAATGTTTTCTTTCACAGTGACCTTACTGCAGCTGTGCTGTTCACGGTGAAAACTGACTCGAAGAGGAATCCCTAGCTGGCCTAAGAGTTTGAGGAATAGGTCAGTTGTGTACTTCAAACGCCAGAGTTGAGCTGCCCTCCCTGCGTCTCACCCAGTCATTGCTTTAGAAGATACAAATCTTACTGTCGAAACGCGCGTGGAAATAGCCACCCCTCGCAGGCTCTGCGCTTCACCGGTGAAGCGAGATGTTCCCTCTTGAAGTCACAGCCCTCCCTGCACGGTGGACGATCAGAGACTAATTAAGATGAAGGACAGGGAAACACTGAATGTTTTCATAGCATGAGCGCGCTCACAGGGACGGCAACCACTTATGTGTGTCAAACAGGGTGAGACAAACTCTACTGCTGAGGACAGACCATTATCAGGAGGAAGAGATGCTCTACACCCCCCCCCCCTCATCCCTCAATCTCTGCCTCTCTCTCTTCCTATCTCTTTTTATTTACGCTCTGTCTCTTTCTCAAGCCGGCCCGCACTGCTCTCCTGCTCTCTTCCCACAGACTGACCTCGCCTTGAGCGCATTACCGCATTTACAGATGTGCAAGTACCTCACAGTCCAGCCTGCCCTTCCTCCAGCCATCTAGGGGAATGCTTGTGGCTGAAGTGTCAGGTGTAGGGACAGGAACACATGGACACTTTTTTGTTGTTGCAGTTTTATATATCTGAATTCGACCCAAAGGTATCAGAGCGCTTTACGTGAGCATCAGTTGCATTACAGACGGACACATTCATTTTTAGGCACCGGGAGATTAATTGATTTGCCCAGAATCACAGGATGTTTGAGCCCCCCCGTCAGGCTCGAACCTGGTTCCCCAGCTTCAAAGTCGGCTGCTCTCGCTGTTAAGCCACATCTTCTCCCCTAACCCCTCCCCTGGTTAGTTGTTAGAACTGGAGTGGGCACGAGCGTTCGGGCTCCCCTTCATTAGCACTGTTACTTAACCTGGTGACGGGTGTTAGATGGTGTAGCAGTATGAATGCCAGGTCTCTACGATAGGCAACCTTCCAAGTGTCTTCATGAATGCGGCATTCCTTCCAAAAGCTACTGAGAGCAATGTAGCACAACCGGGGAAAACATCAAACAAATATGAAACGATTGTAGCCAGCCTGAATAAATGATGCTGGATGCAATAGGACATCATCACTCTTGATAATGGTTAAACCTGCCTAGGGGTTCAGGGTATGAACAATGGTTATAGACATATCCTGGATGTTGGCAACATTTTCAGATTTCCAAAGCATGCACGGCAAGATGATGCTAGGAGAGCTTGGGTCACTTCACCTTGGAGGTGAGTTTTTGACCTCATTAGATGTCTAACTTACTTGCACATATGTGCACTTGGTCTATTTGTGATCAGTTTTTTTTCTACAAAAATTTGAATAAGGAGATGTGTTGAAATAATCTTCACAATGTTTGACACATATAACATCCTTTTTTTTTTTTAGAGCGGTGCACCTTCCCTGAGCTGTTGCGAGGTTGAGGTGAGGCTTCTTATCTGTACAATACGGGTAAGAAACTTTAAAATGTTAATTATTGTTAAATACATCAGGCCAATGACGATAAAAGTATCCCACACAGTCCTTCAAATGTTCCTACTAACTTGTTTAGAGCCACGTGTTTTTTGATTTCTCTTGTTGCTTGTGTTTTTTTCTACAGGTATGACCAGTAAATCAGCTACACAATCAGTAGGATTACTGGTGTTGTATTTCACTTTTATTATTTATCACCTATCACTTGCTTTTTCGCAGTAGCACAAGTTGAGGTCCTGACGAAAGCCGCAACACCTTTTTGGGTCTATAAGGCTGAAACATGTACACCTGTATTCGTCTGTCACATGCAGTTATAAATTCACACTGCAGGTGCACTGTTTTTAATCCCGGCACCAGGAACAAGTCAATAAAGTGATATTTGTCACTCTTGGTAGCTAGTTTTAACATCACTACCCCCACATTTTGTATTTTGTTGCGCTGCGCCCTCGATCCAACCAGTTTTCCTGTCTTCTCATCTACAGGATTTAGTATATCCTAACAGAGTAGGAATAAAACATCCCTGAGCTCCTCCCTTTCAGAGAGGGAGTTGTAGCCCTTGGTGGGGCTAGGATTTCCCATCAAGAGGAGAATCCCAGATGATAAAGCATGCCACCTTTGATGGGTGATAGGATTTCGTCTTAACAAAGGGATTCCCCCACAACCACCTGGAGACAATCTTCAGTGTCTCTTTCTTGTTCAGTTTGGCACTCTAGACTCGAGGATTTTTGTGTTAGCTATTAACAGTTTGGGGATCTAATCCTTGCTGGTCTTTAAACTTCCCTTGGACCCCCCCTCCTATTCTGTGTTAATCGATTTAGTCCTTCGTTATGCCAACAATGTTACTAGAATGTAGTGGCATGGTGTTGATAGTATGCCTGACTCGGCTTGGTGTTGATGGTCTACCGGACTCTCGTCAGATTGTGTCTTGCATGACAGGTGGTAGTGGTGATGCACTACTGTCTGGAACAGAGAGTAATGCATTTTTAGCAAGTTAGTCACTCATTACAAAGCTGCCTGGATCTGTTCCTAGTTAGATTTTAGCAGGACACACACAGGACGCTTACTGCTAGTTCTCTCAGTAGTATAAATATAAATCAACAACAAGAGAGGGAGGGAAGCTACTGGAGCCACTCTTAATTCCCCTGGATTATATGGATCAAACAACAGAAGAGTGAATCCTGGATTTCGAATGAACTAGCATAAAAAGTGCTCACTGTGTTTTAAAAGAACCCTCCCTCACCAACCTGGTTGGTGACATGCTTCATCATTGGGTTCCCACCAGAGATGCCGAGTGCCTCTCCGGTGTGTTGCGACGCCTGAACTACAGCGGTGCTGGTTTTTGTGAAGACAGTACAAATTGTGAATAGTGTGAAGTGTGGAGTTAAAATGGTGTCGCAATTTAATCCAGAAATAATTTTAATGGTGGAAAACTGGACACAGTTAAAAAATGTGTCGGATGCGTGAAGGCTGGTTTAATAGACCAGTTGCATCCTGGATTCTGTGAAAGTGGTCAACATGTTTCTGCTTCTAAATGTGTTAAGCGAAGCATTCGTCAGGACCTAGAGGGACTACCACGGCGGTGTACGCACGCTAAGGCGCACCCTAACCTGTGGAGTCTGGGACCGCTTTAACTCACGGTTCTTAAACGGCCTTCAGGACTTCTGAAAGCTTTGATCTCTGTTGAAACAAAGAAAGAGAGACAGACGAACATGGTAATTCACAACACGTATGATGATCAAGAGGCATGCTCCATTTGATGGTGTGTACTCGAAGGTTCGCATGCATACCATATATAGTGCTCTCAAATGAACAGTGGTGCGATTATGCTAGCGTACAGTGATTGGCAGTATCACTGTGTAAAGTTGGGTCAATTTCACAACAACAAACTCCAAAATTGCGCTCTTATAGTATAATAGGAAGAAATGACCATTATATTAATATCAGTGAACCTTAATCGTAATCTGATCAGTTTGAGGTTTTTAGAAAAACGATTGGAAAGATGCCGTCAACAGAAACTCAGAAGGAGGACTGAGTAAAGGAGGCGGAGGCAGGTTTAGTGCATATGGAAACAGCGTATGGCTTATCATACATAAAACAAAACAAATCGTGTTAAGCAGAAAGAGGCGCGACTTAAGAGCTTACGTGAAGTAAGAGTAAACCTCACGGCATGAGTCCTGGTGGGGGGCGGACTTGTAGTCACACACTAAATACACGAAAAAGAAATAAGGAGGGGTTAAAGAAGGTACAGGTAGCTACTATAACTGTAGGAGTAGATAGTGAACCACAAAGAGTGACTTACTTCGTGAAAGTCTTCCGCCCGCTCGGTACCTGCCTATACCCTCCCGAGGACTCGAAGGATACCGAGTTTCACAACGGGGAGGTATAATATAGGAAGTGGACCGGAGGTGTGTTCGCGCTAGTTCTCTCAATAGGCCTTCGCAAAGTTGTTGCTTTTTTTCTGTTCAATACAAGAAGTATGCAGGTCCAGGGGTCCTCGCACACCAGTGTGGGTGTCATGCTTCACCATTGGGCAGCTCCTTGTTTGGCTAGTGCTGCAATGCCCAACGGGCCATTCGAGGGGACACTTTGCCGGAGGTCTTTTGAGCAAGAGATGCCACAATGTGAGGTGTAGGATGGAGGTGAAGATTAGTGTAATGTGAATTGGTGGTTTTAAAAATAGCTAAGAGATACCCAATTAAATGTAATAGGTGGGTTCTCTTGTTGTGATTAAAAAGCAACGAATGGCTGAATGTGGAAGTAATTGTGCTATCCGGCTCATAAATTAGTGTGTGTGTAGGTCAACATGTTTCTTGCCTTAAGTGGTGCTATCGAGCTGGGAAATTCTTCAGGGTCACAAAATGAAACCTAATCTACTTGTGGTTGGGGAAAATGTATGTAGCAATAGCAAAAGGTACTCCAATCATACAACAAAATCCTCACAGTAAAGTATACCTAGAGATATCTAAAACCTGACCTAAGTTTGGTAAGTTACTGACCTCTTTGGTTGATGGCAAAGACCATGCTAACTGTGGAACAAAAGATTTCCAGTGCGCTGATTCAGCTGTGACCTACCCCTTCATGGTCATGGTCGCAGAGAGGCTAGAGAATCTGCCACATACCTACTGAACTTAGGCAGACTCATAGAACTCAAATAGTGACTCCTAGCTTGAGCATCAGACAGGTCTTCGATGTAAAGAGCCTTATAGATGCTTTGGAAACACTGAGGTATTTCCTTTTCTGACACATGCCCCCACTATCCCACAACTCGGCTATATGAGTAGGTGCTTGTTGTGCTCAATGTTTGTTTGCTGAAAGCCAACTGGTTTTATTTTCTTACTCATGAATTTGTGCTGCCATTCTCGCTAACATGTAATTAACCCTGCCCATTTCCAGGGTGTGTAGTTCCCCCCCTAACAGAGGTGAGCTTGCGCCATAATCTTTTGGAGGGAGTGGCCTTCTATTGGTGATCTACATCCCTCCACTCCTGCTTCCGTTTATCCAACAATGCCTCCATCATTTTCTTCAGAGGGGCAGCCTCTTTAATAAATGTACCCTGCAGAACCGCTTTCAGCACATCCCACACCATGACTTTCCCAACTTCACCTATATGGGTGAGTGACCTCAATATTGCGAAATAAATATCGACAGTATAATTATAAAGTTTTGCTTTATTTCCTGTTTGTCACACTTTTTGTGTATTGTTTTTAATTAACTTTTTATGTTGTCCAATGGAACGATGGTCAAGGGTAAGACATCAGGAACTTTTAATCCCACATATATTTGACAATTAACAGCATGTTAGAGAGGTCAGTAGGGGTTATCTCTATTGAAACTGCCCTTCCGGAGCGAAGGCTCTGCTTTGAGCATAGGCCCTCTACAGGTTGCAGTGTTACTGCCAAGGGGGGGTGACACTGTCGCTGATACCAGCTCTAGCTCTGGCAATCACAGCATATGCAAACTCAGCTGGTCCTCTTATCACTGCTGATGTTTGATCTCCTCCAGCTACAGGCAGCTAAGCAGAAGACAAGAGGCCCATGGCAGTGGATAGGGAGTTTACTTGGTGTGTCTCATCCACATAGGTATCGAGTCCTCACTGCTGCTTGACCAGTGCTACCGAACACTGTTTGGTCGCACTCCTATTCTTTACAATGGAAGCATGCGTTCCGACCGGAATGCATGTTCTCATTGTAAAACGGCGAGGTGCAGTTTATCCCTGCACCCCGTGGCAGGCACCTTGAAGTGGATCAGCAGGTGGCACCATAGGTGCCCCCTCGGCCTCGTACCGGAGGACGTGCACCCATGGAGGCTCTGCTGGGGGCCCCCAAAGTCGACATTCTTACAGTCTTTATGTGTCGGAAAGGCTAGCACAGAAAGGCTGTAGGAATCTGACATTGTAATCCCTTAGGTGGAAAGAGCTTCCCTTGGGATTACTGAAGTCATTCTGACTGGCGGACGGGCTTTCCGAGACCGTCGGAATGCAGTCATAATGACCGGTAAGATTCCTTTCCAACCAACACTATCCTAATGGGTCGGTTGGAAAGGAATCCGACCAGCTGATTACGATGCGGTAGAAATGGCCCTGACCAATGGTCGGAGCCGTAAACTACTGCATCGTAATCAGTCCCATAGTCTTTGTTTGCCAGGTAAGCCAACTTTCAGTTATGCACGGTTTAAATTTGGAAAGGTGTTAATTAACACGGAATGTAAAAGAACAGAAGTAAAATCCAGCTAGGGGCATAACTTCAGGGAGAGTGTTTGGGGTGTTAGACCCCCCCAATAAATGTATTTTATAATAAATATTTGGATACAGGTGCGTTCAGTCGGGTATTGTGAGATGTTAGCCGGATTTCACCAGGATGTTTTACATATACACAGACAAAAACGCACACACACTCTCCCTCTCTCTCTGCTTTGAAAGTCCTAAAAAAATATTGTTTTGTTTACAAAATATTAAGTTTTCACTCTTATTACTCCTACCAATCTGTATTCCTCTCCCTTTCCACTGCCCCTTAGGCCCCTCTCATTCACCCTGTTTGTGGTATAATTTATTTAAACATAATATGCCAGCCTGATTGTTGGAAAATCTGAAGCTCCCCTCCCCCAATCTTACTGACCGGGCTACGCCCCTGAGTCCAGCAAATAGGCTAGAAGTCTAAGCAGGGTCTAAGTAGTTCGGATTCAGCTAGCAATCTGATTTCCTAACTCACTGTGGAATTACCTCATTTAAAGGGAGGCAAGGATCACAGAACAGAGTGGAGTATTTTAGTAGATTGGATGCATAACTCTGGAGATGGTCGGCTCACCAAACCCTCTCAGTGAGCTTCAACGGCAGGGCAAGGGTGAAGGCCACTGGGATACAACTGGGGTATGGAAGAGTCAACCATAGACGGCCAGAGGTCCATTGATGTGTTTCAGTCATTGGGATGAGCGAGGTGGGATCTGGCTGTATTGATATTGCTTGAGGGTTGACCCAGCAACAATCAAAGATGGATGTATTATGCGCTGACTGTACTGACTCTGACTTAATGTTTACTCTGATGATTCCACAATTGCAATGTTGTTTCCTTCTTCAAACCGCAAAAGTAAAATAGTTGCACAACTCTTACCTACCTACGGTGTTAACACCATGACGATATGCCCTATCGCTGTTCACGAACATCCCACCAGCCATCCGCCCAACTTCATATATAAACGTGTGTGTTGTATATAGACATAAAAATATGTATATATACGTATAGTATGTACATATATGTGTGTGTCTGTATGTGTGCTTGCCAACGTGGTAAAATCCCATTCCTTCACTATAATCAGTTATTAAGGAGTAATGGCCTCCCTTTTTCACCTCAGGACTGAGTGACATAGTTAATCCTACGAATTAGTCATTTTCAGCTGGAAACAATACCTTCCCCTTTCTGGCAAAACTAGTTGAATGTATTCCCTGTGTTGAAAACAAGGTCAGGATTAACCCCGAGATGTCACTTTTTGGTGCTGCTAGATTGGAATCGGTGGTTTCAACAAGCGTGCTTTGCCAAGGAAAACTTCCTGGAACTGAAGCTGCCAAGCCCTGGCCTTATAAAGACCCATTGTGTCACGCACCCTGCGTTGCACTCTACCGTACCTACGCACAGCGTGTCGTCAGTTTCATCGTTTTTGTTGCTGCTGGTGCTGCAATATGCGGGGTCAGCCGAATTCCGAAGCTCACTAGTCCTTCCACCTCACACGCCCCTTTCTTGCAGCCGGCCACACTTTCTGACTCTTTAGCTCATTCTTGCAGTTTTTTTCATTCGTGTCATCTCCCTTTTCACTGCTTAATATTTTTCGTTTCTAGATTCTACTTCTTTTTATGCGTTTCTCTCTCTCTCTCTGGGTCAAAGTATTATGATGAAAAATAATTCCTGACACCCCCAAAATGAGTGCTCGTGCGCTCCACCTGCAACCAGTGGCACAAATGAATGGAGGCAAGCATTGCAACTAAGCATGGGGCATGTGCCACAATGGAAGAATAGGTTGCCGTGTATCAGTGGCCACTAAGGGCGCAATCCCTCAATTGCACATTAGACTAGCATTGTGCAGTATTGCTGCGATCAGCACTGTTGAATCCCAACACCCCTCCTGCAGTAGCTGATATCTAGAACCAACCAATAGATTATTTTTGGAAATTAGGGGAGTGATTCAAAAATAAGAAAATGAAACTGGTTCTATATATTAAATATTGGCATGATGAGTATTGAAAAAAATGTTACTTCTGAAAAGAATTTCATGCAAATGGCAAACTGCACAATAAGGGTCGATTTTGGCTAGCTATTGGTCAAATGATAAACGGATGAACCTAAAAATGAGAAGCTTCATGTTCTCCTGAACATGTTAATTTTTAAACGTGTCCAATTTCCCTTTTCACTTCTATAAGCAGCTGCTAATATAGTGTCCATAGCAGGAAGGTCTTCCTGAAGGCACCACACATCAGGGAGCTATACAAAAGGCAGCACATTAATCTGGGGTCTTCCTATTCCTTCGTTACTGCTCCTTTACTGCTCTGACTGGGTAAGGATTAATGCACACACAAGGAAAAGTTACCAGCAAACTGTTCAGAGGCACAGTCAGTCATTAACAATGTTTTCATCTCCCTGGAGTTCTTCGGGGGTACATCCATCACAGATCCAAGAGTGAGGCCGCCTCACTGTCAAGGCATCCTGGTACAACCAAGAGCCCCAATATTTCTTAATGCTGGAAGTATCATTCCCAGTCCCTCCAACATCTGTAGGTCCTCAGGACATGCTTCTAGGTACCAAGTTTCTATCCAGCCAAGACTCTGTCAAAGTCAAATTAATTTTCATGACCCAGAGGCCATGTCCCTGAGCCCTGTAATGGCTGCTAAAACATATTGTTCATGTTTCATCATGGTTGACTTGTCCCCTTTAAATTGGTCGAACTAAAAACAACTCCCAACTTCTTTGAATGCAAAGTTCTGGAAAATGGTTGAATGGATGTTCACCAAACTGCAAATAGTACATTTTCTGAGTACATTTCTAACTTATTGTCAAATTTGGTGCAATTAAATTTCCTCTGGGAATGAACATGGGAAATCAATCTATGTCCACGCTTGACTGATCACCCCAAAATCTTTTAGGAGAGATCTGAGGTCTAGAACCCTCCCTCCTAGCTAAAGCTAGGTTTCATGATTTTATTACCCTGCCTTCGTAAATCCTTTTTCAAAATATTTTCAGCATAGGGGGCAAAGTCCCCGAGTCCCTCAATGGCCACTGCAACATTTCTATTCAAGTTGAGCCTGGCCAATCAGAGCCCTCCCTCCAAATAAGCTGCCTGCGTCAATAAAACATTTAGAATTTTTGAATTTCAGCTCAGGGCCAATATATCTATACATTTTTAACCTTCTTTTCTCCAAAACTACTAAAAGGATTTACATCAAAAAACAAATATCATGCTTTCTGAGTAAAGATCTAGCTTTCTGCCAAATTTCATGTTATGTATCACACTAGGGGGTTCAAGTGGTTGGAGTGAATCAAAGCATCCAACATCACTTACTCCTAACAATATGTAACTCACAAAGAATGATGAGATGCTACTACACAAAGAAGAAAGAAGGGTGTGTGTAAAGACGGGAATCTATTCTTATAAAGACGAGAACCCTCACTCACCCAAGGGTGACATGCTTCATCATTGGGTCCCCTCTTACACACTGCAACAGCAAGGTATACAGTGTGGGCTACAACTCTCAAAGAGAGGAGCGTGAGGTGTTTTGGGAGGATGCCAACTTAGGCAAGGGGAGTGAGGGGCAGAGTGTAAATCAGGAAAAAAATGTGTATTTAAAACTAGCTACTGGGTGACAAAATTCAATTTACTGTTAGTCCCCATCGGCTAGGGTTAAAATGAGGTGATATAGCGTTGAAATAATATCCTAGTTGTTAATGGTCGACATGTTTCTGTCAGATGACTACGAGTTCGCGGCATTCATCAGGACCTCTCAATATTATCACTCTGCTTCAAAAACAATAAACAAATGTAGTAAAAACCATACTCAATATTATGGTGGTTTATGACAACAAAACCAGCAACAGTCCAGTCCAGTGTCTATAAAAATGAGAAGTAAACATGATTAATAGATACATTATCATATTCACAACATATTAGACTCCCTTCACAAAACACCACACACGTGATCTTATACCACACACGTGATATAGACACCAAAAATGTCGTGGTAAGTATCACATAACTCACCTATAAGGTAATGTTAATTTACCTCCACCAGTTACCCAAAGGTGCGGGGCGCACTCTCCCATCAGCGCATTCAAATTAAGGCAAGAAACAGGAGCATCCAGCGCCAGCAGCGCCTGACGCGTTTCGGGGTACGCCCTTCTTCTGAGGCTTGCTGCTTACTCAATGACTGCCAACAAAAGGACTCCAGAAATACTCCCATATTTATTCAAATATTGCACTCAGGTGAGTATAATAATCACAAAGCCTTCTGGGACTGATAGTCCTTAACATGAAACCCCAGTGGGCTGAAGGCAGGCATTAAGTAAAATATAGTTCCAAATCACGGGTGCTTCTGCTCAGTTCTCACCCTTTCAAGTAGACACCAGATGTATCTGCAATGCTGATCTGAAGACCAGCAGCGGAGCCGTTAGAATCCACGGCGGTGCGCCCCCTGGCCGGGTCGGCCGTAATTTATACAAAGTTCACAGTTACCCAAAGGTGCGGGGCACAATCTCCCATCAGCGCGTTCAAATTAAGGCAAGAAACAGGAGCATCCAGCGCCAGCAGCGCCTGACGCGTTTCGGGCTACGCCCTTCTTCTGAGGCTTGCTGCTTACTCAATGACTGCCAACAAAAGGACTCCAGAAATACTCCCATATTTATTCAAATATTGCACTCAGGTGAGTATAATAATCACAAAGCCTTCTGGGACTGGTAGTCCTTAACATGAAACCCCAGTGGGCTGAAGGCAGGCATTAAGTAAAATATAGTTCCAAATCACGGGTGCTTCTGCTCAGTTCTCACCCTTTCAAGTAGACGCCAGATGTATCTGCAATGCTGATCTGAAGACCAGCAGCGGAGCCGTTAGAATCCACGGCGGTGCGCCCCCCGGCCGGGTCGGCCGTAATTTATACAAAGTTCACAGTTACCCAAAGGTGCGGGGCGCACTCTCCCATCAGCGCGTTCAAATTAAGGCAAGAAACAGGAGCATCCAGTGCCAGCAGCGCCAGCAGTGCCTGATGCGTTTCGGGCTACGCCCTTCTTCTGAGGCTTGCTGCTTACTTAATGACTGCCAACAAAAGGACTCCAGAAATACTCCCATATTTATTCAAATATTGCACTCAGGTGAGTATAATAATCACAAAGCCTTCTGGGACTGGTAGTCCTTAACATGAAACCCCAGTGGGCTGAAGGCAGGCATTAAGTAAAATATAGTTCCAAATCACGGGTGCTTCTGCTCAGTTCTCACCCTTTCAAGTAGACGCCAGATGTATCTGCAATGCTGATCTGAAGACCAGCAGCGGAGCCGTTAGAATCCACGGCGGTGCGCCCCCCGGCCGGGTCGGCCGTAATTTATACAAAGTTCACAGTTACCCAAAGGTGCGGGGCGCACTCTCCCATCAGCGCGTTCAAATTAAGGCAAGAAACAGGAGCATCCAGCGCCAGCAGCGCCTGACGCGTTTCGGGCTACGCCCTTCTTCTGAGGCTTGCTGCTTACTCAATGACTGCCAACAAAAGGACTCCAGAAATACTCCCATATTTATTCAAATATTGCACTCAGGTGAGTATAATAATCACAAAGCCTTCAACAAATGTAGTAAAAACCATACTCAATATTATGGTGGTTTATGACAACAGAACCAGCAACAGTCCGGTCCAGTGTCTATAAAAATGAGAAGTAAACATGATTAATAGATACATTATCATATTCACAACATATTAGACTCCCTTCACAAAACACCACACACGTGATCTTATACCACACACGTGATATAGACACCAAAAATGTCGTGGTAAGTATCACATAACTCACCTATAAGGTAATGTTAATTTACCTCCACCAGTTACCCAAAGGTGCGGGGCGCACTCTCCCATCAGCGCATTCAAATTAAGGCAAGAAACAGGAGCATCCAGCGCCAGCAGCGCCTGACGCGTTTCGGGGTACGCCCTTCTTCTGAGGCTTGCTGCTTACTCAATGACTGCCAACAAAAGGACTCCAGAAATACTCCCATATTTATTCAAATATTGCACTCAGGTGAGTATAATAATCACAAAGCCTTCTGGGACTGATAGTCCTTAACATGAAACCCCAGTGGGCTGAAGGCAGGCATTAAGTAAAATATAGTTCCAAATCACGGGTGCTTCTGCTCAGTTCTCACCCTTTCAAGTAGACACCAGATGTATCTGCAATGCTGATCTGAAGACCAGCAGCGGAGCCGTTAGAATCCACGGCGGTGCGCCCCCCGGCCGGGTCGGCCGTAATTTATACAAAGTTCACAGTTACCCAAAGGTGCGGGGCACAATCTCCCATCAGCGCGTTCAAATTAAGGCAAGAAACAGGAGCATCCAGCGCCAGCAGCGTTTCGGGCTACGCCCTTCTTCTGAGGCCTGCTGCTTACTCAATGACTGCCAACAAAAGGACTCCAGAAATACTCCCATATTTATTCAAATATTGCACTCAGGTGAGTATAATAATCACAAAGCCTTCTGGGACTGGTAGTCCTTAACATGAAACCCCAGTGGGCTGAAGGCAGGCATTAAGTAAAATATAGTTCCAAATCACGGGTGCTTCTGCTCAGTTCTCACCCTTTCAAGTAGACGCCAGATGTATCTGCAATGCTGATCTGAAGACCAGCAGCGGAGCCGTTAGAATCCACGGCGGTGCGCCCCCCGGCCGGGTCGGCCGTAATTTATACAAAGTTCACAGTTACCCAAAGGTGCGGGGCGCACTCTCCCATCAGCGCGTTCAAATTAAGGCAAGAAACAGGAGCATCCAGCGCCAGCAGCGCCTGACGCATTTCGGGCTACGCCCTTCTTCTGAGGCTTGCTGCTTACTCAATGACTGCCAACAAAAGGACTCCAGAAATACTCCCATATTTATTCAAATATTGCACTCAGGTGAGTATAATAATCACAAAGCCTTCTGGGACTGGTAGTCCTTAACATGAAACCCCAGTGGGCTGAAGGCAGGCATTAAGTAAAATATAGTTCCAAATCACGGGTGCTTCTTCTCAGTTCTCACCCTTTCAAGTAGACGCCAGATGTATCTGCAATGCTGATCTGAAGACCAGCAGGGGAGCCGGTAGAATCCACGGCGGTGCGCCCCCCGGCCGGGTCGGCCGTAATTTATACAAAGTTCACAGTTACCCAAAAGTGCGGGGCGCACTCTCCCATCAGCGCGTTCAAATTAAGGCAAGAACAGGAGCATCCAGCGCCAGCAGCGCCTGACGCGTTTCGGGCTACGCCCTTCTTCTGAGGCTTGCTGCTTACTCAATGACTGCCAACAAAAGGACTCCAGAAATACTCCCATATTTATTCAAATATTGCACTCAGGTGAGTATAATAATCACAAAGCCTTCTGGGACTGGTAGTCCTTAACATGAAACCCCAGTGGGCTGAAGGCAGGCATTAAGTAAAATATAGTTCCAAATCACGGGTGCTTCTTCTCAGTTCTCACCCTTTCAAGTAGACGCCAGATGTATCTGCAATGCTGATCTGAAGACCAGCAGCGGAGCCGGTAGAATCCACGGCGGTGCGCCCCCCGGCCGGGTCGGCCGTAATTTATACAAAGTTCACAGTTACCCAAAGGTGCGGGGCACACTCTCCCATCAGCGCGTTCAAATTAAGGCAAGAAACAGGAGCATCCAGCGCCAGCAGCGCCTGACGCGTTTCGGGCTACGCCCTTCTTCTGAGGCTTGCTGCTTACTCAATGACTGCCAACAAAAGGACTCCAGAAATACTCCCATATTTATTCAAATATTGCACTCAGGTGAGTATAATAATCACAAAGCCTTCTGGGACTGGTAGTCCTTAACATGAAACCCCAGTGGGCTGAAGGCAGGCATTAAGTAAAATATAGTTCCAAATCACGGGTGCTTCTTCTCAGTTCTCACCCTTTCAAGTAGACGCCAGATGTATCTGCAATGCTGATCTGAAGACCAGCAGCGGAGCCGTTAGAATCAATGGCGGTGCGCCCCCCGGCCGGGTCGGCTGTAATTTATACAAAGTTCACAGTTACCCAAAGGTGCGGGGCGCACTCTCCCATCAGCGCGTTCAAATTAAGGCAAGAAACAGGAGCATCCTGCGCCAGCAGCGCCTGACGCGTTTCGGGCTACGCCTTCTTCTGAGGCTTGCTGCTTACTCAATGACTGCCAACAAAAGGACTCCAGAAATACTCCCATATTTATTCAAATATTGCACTCAGGTGAGTATAATAATCACAAAGCCTTCTGGGACTGGTAGCCCTTAACATGAAACCCCAGTGGGCTGAAGGCAGGCATTAAGTAAAATATAGTTCCAAATCCCGGGTGCTTCTGCTCAGTTCTCACCCTTTCAAGTTGACGCCAGATGTATCTGCAATGCTGATCTGAAGACCAGCAGCGGAGCCGTTAGAATCCACGGCGGTGCGCCCCCCGGCCAGGTCGGCCGTAATTTATACAAAGTTCACAGTTACCCAAAGGTGCAGGGCGCACTCTCCCATCAGCGCGTTCAAATTAAGGCAAGAAACAGGAGCATCCAGCGCCAGCAGCGCCTGACGCGTTTCGGGCTACGCCCTTCTTCTGAGGCTTGATGCTTACTCAATGACTGCCAACAAAAGGACTCCAGAAATACTCCCATATTTATTCAAATATTGCACTCAGGTGAGTATAATAAGCACAAAGCCTTCTGGGACTGGTAGTCCTTAACATGAAACCCCAGTGGGCTGAAGGCAGGCATTAAGTAAAATATAGTTCCAAATCACGGGTGCTTCTGCTCAGTTCTCACCCTTTCAAGTAGACGCCAGATGTATCTGCAATGCTGATCTGAAGACCAGCAGCGGAGCCGTTAGAATCAACGGCGGTGCGCCCCCCGGCCGGGTCGGCTGTAATTTATACAAAGTTCACAGTTACCCAAAGGTGCGGGGCGCACTCTCCCATCAGCGCGTTCAAATTAAGGCAAGAAACAGGAGCATCCAGCGCCAGCAGCGCCTGACGCGTTTCGGGCTACGCCCTTCTTCTGAGGCTTGCTGCTTACTCAATGACTGCCAACAAAAGGACTCCAGAAATACTCCCATATTTATTCAAATATTGCACTCAGGTGAGTATAATAATCACAAAGCCTTCTGGGACTGGTAGTCCTTAACATGAAACCCCAGTGGGCTGAAGGCAGGCATTAAGTAAAATATAGTTCCAAATCACGGGTGCTTCTTCTCAGTTCTCACCCTTTCAAGTAGACGCCAGATGTATCTGCAATGCTGATCTGAAAACCAGCAGCGGAGCCGTTAGAATCCACGGCGGTGCGCCCCCCGGCCAGGTCGGCCGTAATTTATACAAAGTTCACAGTTACCCAAAGGTGCAGGGCGCACTCTCCCATCAGCGCGTTCAAATTAAGGCAAGAAACAGGAGCATCCTGCGCCAGCAGCGCCTGACGCGTTTCGGGCTACGCCCTTCTTCTGAGGCTTGCTCCTTACTCAATGACTGCCAACAAAAGGACTCCGGAAAAACTCCCATATTTATTCAAATATTGCACTCAGGTGAGTATAATAATCACAAAGCCTTCTGGGACTGGTAGTCCTTAACATGAAACCCCAGTGGGCTGAAGGCAGGCATTAAGTAAAATATAGTTCCAAATCACGGGTGCTTCTGCTCAGTTCTCACCCTTTAAAGTAGACGCCAGATGTATCTGCAATGCTGATCTGAAGACCAGCAGCAGAGCCGTTAGAATCCACGGCGGTGCGCCCCCCGGCCGGGTCGGCCGTAATTTATACAAAGTTCACAGTTACCCAAAGGTGCGGGGCGCACTCTCCCATCAGCGCGTTCAAATTAAGGCAAGAAACAGGAGCATCCAGCGCCAGCAGCGCCTGACGCGTTTCGGGCTACGCCCTTCTTCTGAGGCTGTTGCAGGGATTATGCTTATATACAGAACTATGCGTAGAACCCCAGGACCTCAGTGAATTGTGGTGTACCAGAAACTCACCTCAGAACCCAGAACCCAGTATCCGGCTACATAAGTGCCCCATTCGTTATCCGAGATTTGGCTCAGAGATCCCAATGAAAAGACAACCCAGAACAAGCTACTCAGTGTACTCTCAGGAATGGTGGGAATCAGAAATACCTGTTCGTATATTATTCTCACATCAGTCCACAACAAGAATCAACAGAGACACGGTGAAAATAAAAAGAGTTTATTTTTATAGACCACGTGTCCTAAGATGCAGTACTTTGGCTAATACAAGCAGACAAATGATTAAAATCAAAACCATCAGCATCGTTACAATACCATAGAATATAAAAGGGGTGATCATGTTATAATGACAGTGGATACTACCACCTTCCCTTTACTAAGAAGCTAATATTATTATTAGGCTAATAGAAGGTCTCTTAGGCTTGAATGGGGGACCCCATACCTCAAAGATCAGCTTAGTGAATTCACATCACAGGAGCATCAGGAGTCTTCTCGCAGGAAGGCTCGTCTTCAGTCTGAATATTAATTATGATGTCTGCAATATTAAAAGCTCCAACTTTTTTTTTTTTTTTTAAAGTTTCCAAAACTTTTATTCAGCATGAACACGAGATACACAGCCCCACGCCTACAACCAACCTGTGGCCGGCGGCTTGGTACGAAACTGAACGTGGACGTGAACACAGCTGCCTGCCTACAACCCTCAAGGGGCCGGCTGCGGCGTAGGAAAGAATAAAGACAGTAAAACAGCATGAAAGACCATATCTCATCACCAACTGAACATTTTGCATTGAATAATCTACTCACAGGAGTATGCCTACTTGTGCGAGGTAACCTATAGTCATGTGCAATGGCCTTCACATCCCTCATCCCAGCATAGTGCCCGGCTAAGGAGCAGGAGGAGTCCCACCCCGGGTGAAGCAGCAGTAGAGGACGTCCATCCCAACCCCCGTCGACCCAACTCCCGCTCCCATCCCATCAGTTGGGTCGACGTCGTAGAAGTAGTGCTCTAGAAGACAAGGGGTTAAGTGAGCAGATAGGTTTGTTACGCCTGTGGGTGCGTTAATAGATATGTCTGAAGGGGTCCCCAGATGTCAGTCGGTCTAAAGGCGGAGGGCAAGAGTTCTGCATAGCGAAGCAAAGTATCTTGACAGTGTATCATGTCCCTGATCCAGTCCTTAAACTTAGGAGCTCTGCCCCTCCCCCATCTACAGGCTATCAGTCTTTTTGCCATGAGAAGGGCAACCGTGGCAAATCTACGGACCGGTGTTTTTATGGTTTTGGTGTAGCCCAAGAGTGCCTGCGTTGGAGAGGGCGACAAGTGCACATCTATCATTTCCGAAAGCCCGGAGTACACTTTTTGCCAATAGTTGGCTATTTCCCGGCACTCCCATGCCATGTGAAGGAAGTCCGCCGCCGGGGCCCTACAGCGCCAGCAGAGATCCCCTTCCCTAAGGCCCACCCTATGCATATGAGCCGGAGTACAATAGAGCCTATGTAAAAACCTATAGTGGATTACCCTGAACCTGCTGCTAGAGGAGATTTGTTCGGTTTGTAAGCAACAATAGCTCCAGAGATCATCATCTATGGGCAGGCCCAGCTCCTCCTCCCATTTGGTGCGTGCCCTGCAAGGCAAGGAATCTGGTGTGGTACGTAGAGAGTGGTATAGGAGAGAGACTGCGTGCGCCGGGGTGTTAGCCTTGAGTAAACGATGCAGGGGCTCCAGCGTGGGTGGCTCGTCAGGAAATTCCCCCGTCAATGCTCGAATACCACTACGAAGCCTGATATAGAGGAATGTGTCCATGGTAGTAGGAGTACGGCCGGTAGACATGTGCGACCAGGAGCGGAAGCGTCCGTCCTGATAGAGGTCCCCCCATGTCTTAATGTGGAATTTAGCCATAAAGTTCTTAAACAATTGTTCCTGCAAAAGTGGCAGCTGGGGATGGTAGGCCAGGGGAAGTAGTGGAGAATAAAGCAACGCAGCGCGGGCTATCTTCGCAATGTATCTCCACGCTAGAATGGAACTCGAGATCGTGGTGCGATACACCGTTCGCGTCTCTGGTGTACTCAATATTGCTCCCTCCAGTGGGATAGGATTGACCAGCCAGTGTTCCACAGCCGTCTGTGGTAGGAAGGGAGTGGGGCGAATCCAGTGATAGACGTAGTGAGCTTGTGCACTATAATAGTACATCTCAAAGTCTGGCAAGTCGAAGCCGCCCTGCGCGAACGGGCGGGTCAATATCTCCCAACGAAGACGCGGCTTCTTCCCTCCCCAGACCAGACGGATAAGCTCAGACCTCAGAAGTTGAAAAAAAGATTTGCCTGGGTAATATGGGATATTCTGAAAAAGATAAAGGATCTTCGGAAGAATCACCATCTTGATGAGGGAAGAGCGGCCTGCAAAAGAGAGGGGTAGCGTGATCCATCTGGTCACGCATGCTTGGACATGGTCAAACGTGCGGCTATAATTCATCCGCATCAGCTCCTCGCGGTCCCGAGAGAGAAGTATGCCCAAATAGCGAACCTCATCCATGTCCCATCGCAGGGGGTAGTCCAGAGGGAACGGTTGGGCGGCCGCAGTAAGCGGAAATATAGTGGATTTCCCCCAGTTGATATGGATACCAGACATTCCCGCAAAACGAATAAATTCCCGGAGGATGGGATTTAGGTTCGTAGCAGGGTCACGAATGTAGAGCGTGATGTCATCCGCATAAAGGGAGATGAGCACTTCTCGCTGAAGGCAACGCAGAGCCTTATCTCGGTGGTGTTGCCGGAGCCGGGCAGCCAGCGGTTCCATCGCCACTGCAAACAGCAGCGGAGATAAGGGGCACCCCTGCCGGGTGCCACGCGACACCCCAAAGGCTTCCGATATGCGCCCATTCACCCCCACCCTCGCAACCGGCCGGTCATAGAGGATATCAATCCAGCGCGTGAAACCCCGGGGCAGTCCCATGTTGCGCAAGATACAGTTAAGATAGTCCCATTCCAGGGAATCAAAGGCCTTGGTGGCATCCAAAAAAACCGCCACCAACGGCAATTCCGGGTCTACATTATGCATGACGGAAAAAAGCGTCCTGAGATTATTGGAGGTGGCCCTGCCAGGGACGAAGCCCGCCTGATCCGACAACACCAAGCCTCCCAACAACAACTGTAAACGATTAGCAAGTATTTTAGTCAAGATTTTGGCGTCGCAGTTAATTAAGGAGAGCGGGCGGTAGGAGTCACAGAATTGAGGTGGCTTCCCCGGTTTTAATAAGGAGGTAATCAGTGTCTCTTGCATTGATGGAGGGAGTGTGCCCGACTCATGTGCCTCCAGAAATACCCCCTGGAGTACCGGAGCCAAGATGTCTATGTATGCCTTGTAAAAATCCATGGGTAACCCGTCCAGACCCGGGGCCTTCCCAGTGCCATCTGATTAATGGCATCTCTAACCTCCTCCAGGCCTATCGGTTCTGCCAGAAACTCCCGCTGACGGTCTGAGAGCCAGCCCAGCGTGAGCTCCTTCAGGTAATCGTCCATATCTAATGCGCCGACTCTAGTAGTGGAGTAAAGTGTGGAATAGTGTATAGTGAAGGCCTCAATAATCGAGCGTGTGTCACGTATAGGAGTTCCATCCTCCCCTTCCAGCTCCAGCACAAAATTAGAGCCTCTCAGGGGGCGGACCGCCCCCGCCAAAGATCTACCAGGTCGTTCCCCCTCACCGTATGTACGGGCCTTGAAATACTTGCCCCGGAAATTGACCTCTCTGTCAGCGGTGGTCATATAGTCCGATAGCGTCTCGCGGTATTTTGCCTGTGCATTGGTGTTGTCGGCATAGTCTGGGCCAGTCTCCAGGTCGTGGAGTGTGGACTCTAGTGCATGGAGCGTGTTGCGTAAGGCCTTCAAAACCCCGGAGCCCTTGGAAATGCAAAACCCCCGTATTGTGACCTTGAGCGCTTCCCATAAGGTGGCCACACGGTCCACCGACCCCTTGTTAAGGGACAGGAAGTCTTCCAGTTCTTGAGATAGTTCCACCCGGAACAGGTCATCAAGTAAGATCTGTGGCTGGAGTCGCCACGTGGGGGATCTACCTAGAATGTCCTGGAAGCGGAACTTGGCCAGTACCGGGGAGTGGTCAGAGAACGTTCGCCCAACATGCTGCACCTTCACTAGGGAGGGGGCTAAGGCTCTAGTCACCAAAAGGTAGTCTAGTCTGGCCCATGTTGCATAGGCATTATTCCAGTGAGTGCCTTCCAAGGAAGTCGGGTGTAAATGACGCCAGGTATCCACGACATCCTGAGTGTCGCATATATCCCTCAGATATCTATGTGTGTTAGTATAATGGTGTAGAGAGGGGTTGGACCGATCCACAGCGGGGTCTAAGACGGCGTTAAAATCCCCCCCCCAGATGAGATGTGTGGATCCCACTTCTCGAATCTTGTTCCAGAGAGTAATGAAACTGCTCGGGTTATCGCAGTTGGGTCCATAAGAGCAGGCTAGGGAGATAGTCTCGGCACCCATCCTACCCCATGCTAGACAATAGCGACCCTCCCGGTCTGCTGCGGTACCCAAGGAGACATAGGGAACACCTTTTTTTACTAGAATAGTAGTGCCTCTTGCATAGGAGGAGTAGGGCGCATGAATCGAGTGAGCAGCCCATCTGGCAGCGAAGGTGCCCCCGCGGAGGGGGTCCATATGAGTCTCTTGCAGAAAGACAACCTGGACATTCAACCTGTCTAAAGCCCCCAAAATTCGCCGGCGCTTTCTCGGGTCCCCCAGTCCCCTGACATTCCAGGTAATAGCAGTGAGCAGCCCCCCCCTCCCCGCTCAGCGTGTGTGGCGTGGGCCATATTCACTAAAGTAGGCAGTACAGGTGAAGAGGCCCGTTAGGCAGCAATTCCATAGGTTCAGTTGTCTATAAAGGGTGGCATACTGTGTTACTTCGAGAAATATGTGTGCAATGCTCATGCTGAAAAAAAAGAACAAACCCAAAACATTCCCTCGAGGACCCACCCTCCCACCCACTCCGACATCCCAATCATGTCGAGCATTACCCCCACCCCTTACAATCCTACAATGTCCTAACATTTACTTATTGGGGAACACCCAAGAGGGGGACACCAGGGTCCAGACCCGCCATCCCACTCCCCCGATATCTCACCCGCTATCCCCCGGAGCCAAGGTCCAGCGGAAACGCGGGAAGGGGGAGATTGGTGCCAGAGCGCATTCAATTATAAACATCATCGAGAAACCAACTAAACCAGCAAGGCCTAATAAGTGATGGCTCAACAGTAGAGGGCTGCAATACACAGGTGTTTGCGTGAACAGCTCGAAGCCTCAACAGTAA
The DNA here is from genome assembly GCF_964204655.1 of Triturus cristatus. Classification (NCBI taxonomy): domain Eukaryota; kingdom Metazoa; phylum Chordata; class Amphibia; order Caudata; family Salamandridae; genus Triturus; species Triturus cristatus. The sequence goes on from NC_140582.1 coordinate 850,685,508, forward strand.
GGCATAGGGAGAGCAAGGCCAGCCCTGGGAGTATCAAGAATGGAACATGTTAACAGCTTGAAAGCCCAACTCAGTCAATAGCAGAAGTGGGGGACCGGGACCCAGCCCTCACCAACGGGGAACGAGCCGGTTCGGAAGATGTTTTGCAGTCTTTCAGAAAGAGTTCAACTTGGGACGGATCCTGAAATACATGGGGTCTGCCAAGGTGTACCACCCGCAGCCGAGCCGGGTATAACATAGAATATTGAAGTCCTTTTTGCTGCAGCCGTTTCTTGACCGGTCCAAATTTGCGACGTGCCTCTTGCACTGACTGTGTGAAGTCCGGGAAGAAGGACAGTGTGGTATTTTCATAGAGGACAGGCTGCTTCTCCCTGGCCAGTCGGAGCAACGTGTCCCGATCTCTGTAATTCAGGAAACGGATTACTACCGGCCGCGGGGGCGCACCTGGCACGGGACGGGGGCCCAAAGTGCGATGAGCCCGCTCGACCACCAGTTGTGGAGAGAATGCATCTGCGCCAAAGAGGTCAGACAGGAGTTTTTCTACGAAAAGTTCCATTTTCCCTACTGAGGTGGACTCCGCCAGACCAATAAGGCGCACATTGTTGCGACGCGATCTCGCCTCCAAGTCCTCGTTCTTGTCAGCGATGACTTTCAACAGTCTCTCCATTTGCGAGACCTTGCAGGTAGTGACCGATGCCCCATCCTCCAGCTCCGAAATCCGCTGCTCCGCCTCCTTGGCCCGTTCTTCCTGTTGGTCTAGTCTGTGCACTACTGAGTCTAAACGGCGAGACATGCCATCAATCTTAGAATCTATAGAAGTGAGGCTGGTCTGCATGTTCAAAAGGAGCGCCTTCCAGTCCAACTCTTCAGCGTCGCCCCCCTCAGATTCACCTTCTCCCGGCGGCGAGGCCCTGGGTTTCTTCTTCTGGGTCTCGAATGGGAGTCGGGATTGCTTAGCATCATTCTTCCCCATGATGGCAGGCGACGACTGACACCTCAGTCCTGGTAGCCAACCGGGAGCAGATTCGGTATGACAGTCAATGCCTGGGTGCGTGTGGCCGTGTGGGAATCGAGTAGAACGTCAGAGATTTCTCGGCGGAAGTCACTTTCGATGGCCACCCAGCGGGGGTCCCATAGATATGCAGCAGGATGGAAGGACTGCAGCACAATGCGACAGAGTCAAGGGCCCACACCAGGAGGAAGGCCCCGGTTCCCGCTAACAACACTAGCCGGGCAGCCCTCCAACCGACCACCAGTTCGTGCTGTCCACCAGCGTATGCAACAATCCCCTCCGTGGTCCACGTCGCTATTCGCACTCCAATGAGGTCGCCGCGCCAGGGGAGGGCCCCACGCGGGGAGCCGACAGCGCCGCTCCTCAGCCAACAGCCAACTGCCAGATGCCCTTCGCGACCACTGTCCCCCGCGGTGCCACCCCAGTCCGCAACTCCCCGTCCGGGTGCAATGCTTGTGGCAGGCACGACCTCGCAATGAAGCTCCGAAAGAGGGGGCAGTCACCACCAAGCAGCAATGGGGGGCAGGGCTACGCCGATCCACACACGTCCGCTCGGAACCGTCCCTGGGCAGGTACCTGGGGATCTAACACCTCCCGCAAGGCTATAGCATGTCCCCGCCTTACCGGCTCCTCGGGTGGTCCGTGAGGGTCCACAAGTATCCCCGCAAGTGTGCCAGCATCCGATCTCCTCCTCCGTTGTCGGCCGCGTCCCGCGGCCCAGCGCGCACGCCGGATCCCCGGTGCAGAGTGTGCGTGGCAGCCAGCGCCCGCGCTCCAGGCGAGCGGCAGCAGCGGCCGCAGGAAGTTTCGACGGTCGCCTCCGCCGAACCGTCGCTCGGATTGACTTCAAAGTCGCTGTGGGCATTCACCGGACCTAGGACCACCAGTCGAGCCTGGTAAATCTGTGGCTCCCCGATGCAGGATGAAATGGTGAAGCATGGAAGCGCCCGGCTGGCGAGAGCCTCACAGGTGTGCGGCCATGTTGGTCTGGCGCCCTCTAGCGCCCCCTAAAAGCACCAACTTTCAGGTATTTGCAGCTGCCCGTGTGTTATGGCTAAATAGTGGGTCGATCAACCTAGAGTGGAAAACATGCATTGTCTAACAACCCAGACTGTTTGTCACATCATGTACAGACCAAGGTCGCTGCGCAGAGCTCGGGATGGTAACAACAGAATGCTCTCGTGTGAGGCAAGGCTCGAGTCAGCAGTTTGTTTAAGAAATAACATGTAAACGCAGTGTCGTGCGCAAAAGCAGCAAGATGGCTTTCTAACATCTAACGTGGTTATGCTAACTTAACGATGTATGTACGTATTAAGGGAGTCCTTACTACATGCCCCCTTGATCGAAGCACTATCCAATAGGCAAGAAAAATAGAGAACGCAGAGTTCAGTTTCGTCAGAGCAGAACAAGGCGTATTCAATTAAAAACTTTCAGTTTCGGGCAAAGTCTGAAAAAATGAAAAAATGAAAAGGGGAGAAAAACCAAAAAACCTCAAACTTATAACGGGAAGAGAAAAAATAAGAAAAAGATAAAAAAGAAATTCCGCGCCGGGTAGCAGTCCAAAGGCACGGCTAATGGTCACGACATGGGAGCAAAAACATAGTGGACGACAGTACACTCAATCCATGAACGTATATGCAGCATACGTGGCAACTGCTTCCAACAAGAAATCGTTTGCAGAGCCACTAAAAGTCTCAGCCATCCAATTAAGTAAAGAAAAGGAACATACATGTTCTTCAATAAGCGGAGCCTCTAGCACGATCAGAGGGCAACCGAACTGTTCCTCCAGATAGCTCATATCCAAGAAGTCGCAGGCAGCCCTTGCGATGTCCCAATTACCCAGGATACCATGCGCCGCACCACAGGCCATAATCCGAACACCAGAACAGGCAAACTCGTGAGACACTAAGGGCCTCATCAGTCGATCGTAATCCGGCACCGGAGACACCGTGTTGGTTAAGCACAAATCCAGAGGCCATTCAAAGGGACAATCTAGGCAGTGAAAGACAGGTTGCACGCAGGTGAAGTAGGAATACCGGAAGGATAATCCATATGCCAGGCTCAAAGTCGCCAATGGCAGCGTACCATAATAGTCAAGCATCCTGTCACGAAGAAGATGCAGACGGGACAGGCCGTCGTGTGGCACAGAAAGAGCAGCCATGCCGTAGTACGAAAAGTAAAAGCAGCACACCTGCCACCAGCGCCAGAATCAGCGGAACACCTCCAAAGACGCTCGAGAAAATAGAATGAAAAAATGCCGGAATCATACCAAAAATAGTTTGGAAAGAGGTCACGAGGCCTGAGCCCACAAGTTTAAAAAAATGAGCCAGGCCGGTTGTGGACGAGGCATTGAAAATTGTTTGGATCAAAGCTCCAAAATGCAGGGGGAGGTCAGTATTTAAAAGCGCCTGTACCTCAGTGCGCGTATTTGCTATGTGAAGGACAAATGTTTCACGGGAGGAAGTTAATGGCACCTCCTTTTGGGACAATAGAGCCCTTATTCTGCTCATCTTGTTGAACTCTGCTTTCAAGGTCGGAATCGAAGGCCAGATGGAAACATCCAGCCGCCCATGCGGGGGTGGAAACAGAACATTGTTGCAGCAGACAACCCTCTGCGTTACAGTTACTATATATGGGATTCCCACTAACATCCTGCAGCAAGCTTCATTATTCAAAATTAAATAACTACCGTTTGCAAGCAGCGTGAAAGAAGGCGTAATCACTGGCACTGGGACACCTTTTAGGACACAGGCCAAATTTGGGGCTTGTACATTGCAAGCACCGTGCAACTGAATGTGCCTACATACCAAGGAATGATCTGGTGTCGTGGTACATTCCTCACCCTTCAGATAAACCTCAGTATCGTCTCTAGTACATCGATACGTAAAGGGGAGGGACCAAACCTCATGTATGAAAGCTGTACCCAGCTGTTCATATCTACCCAAAGCATAATGTTTCATACAGGACGTAAATTTAAAAAGCGCAAAAGGTAAAGTGATCAACCCGTGGATTAACCACGTGGCCGAATTGAGTTCCGCCACAGAGAAAGGTAACGGCTCCAATTTCTCAATTTGTAGCAAGGAATATGTAGCATCCTTCATGGACATGAACCGCTGCTTCTCAGTAAGGTTAAAGGGAAGGAATAAAGATGTAGTATTCAAATAGTCCCAAGGGACCCTCCCTGCCTTTAACGTTTGCAATGTCCATGCAAACTGCATAACAGAACGCAACTGGTTTTGACCATGATACAATACAGACAAATCATCATGCACAATATCAACAACTGAAGAAACAATATTATCTAACGTATAAACTCGTGAAGAGAGAGTGTTAATGCTGTTATCTATAACGGCTAATACCTTTTCCATATTTGCTTGATCAATAGCTCTCAATCTGGAAGCAGCCTCAATTTGCGACAATTTCCATACTTCGTTGTAAATAGCATACGCCCACCTCTTGGATCTGCCACCCACAGGACCTTTAACAAAATCATTCAAATCTATTTTGTCATGTAATTTTGATAAATGAACTTTGACAGATGCCAAGGTGGAATGTCGCAGCCAGGACTGACACAATTTCCCTACAGAGTATGTAGTTACTGTGTGTGACGACTCAAACCTAGGGTCTACGCGTTCCTGGGTATACCCTGGTTTCAGTCCTAGAAAACGACGTTGACACGTGTCAGAACTGCTTTGCCAGATTAACCATCCCTCACTACTAAATTTCGAAATATTGAAAGATGTATTTGAAACCCATGACTGCAAAGCAGGAAGGGACAGAACTGTGTGGTTATCCCAATTGGGTTAAGCGCCCAGATCCGGCACAGAAGGTGAATTTAGTTTTTTAGAAGTAGCCAATCCGAAACAGGTGGTTTGGAAGATGGTTGAATTAAAAAACAACATATGATTTGGTACGAGACAGGCATGGTGTAAAGCCTCAGTTCCCTGAACCTGCCACGGTTTGGAACCCCAAACCGACTTAAGATCAATAGTAGCCTTCCATAGATCATAACCCTTGATTGACAACTCATCCATAAAGGACTTAGAATAAAGCAATTTGGTGTGTGTCAGTCTAACCTTTGAGGCAGACTCAGGCATGACCTTAAAATAAAAGGATGCCGGGTCGGAAACACTGAAATCAGTAAAATAAGTATACTTCTCAACTAATGTAGGTGAACTACCAAAAGAGGGTGTGGGACAGTGTTCCCATTGGGTAAAATTTACAAAATTCCTAAATGTATTCGCTTTATGTAGGAAGTGATTTCCATAATGCTGAAAACAATATTGTTCCGCATAGTTAGCCGCATTTTCATATAAATCTTCTGCATCAAAAGCGGCATAATATTTCAAATCTGAAAACAGTGCTTCAATGGCGTGAACATCCCAATCATCAGAACGTATGTTCTGCTTAACCACATCACCCATAGAAACACGAAATACATTAGGTACATTGATGACCTCGGTAGGACCATGAATTTGAAATTTAACAGCATCCCACGCGATTCCATCCAAGACGGGCCAGGCAGTAATATTCACAAAAGTCTGGTCCCTTTTCATGATGTGGGACGAGGAGTGGGGGGCCAAAGTTCCATTGATAAGTCTAATTGTAGATCTCTCTTTGAGATAGTGGCCATCCACGAGACGGAAAAACACTATTACGAATCCAATCGACATAAACAAAAAAACACTGAAAAGCAACAGCCAGATATATGTCCAAGGGGCAACCAAAAAATGTCTTTTAAACCAACTAGCAAAAACAGCAATGTTCGAAGGGGGAGTGGTGGGCAATGAATTAGTGTCAAAGGAGAAACTGGACTGGTCAAGCGCCGTAGATTGTAAAACAGGCGAGTGACCATTTGTAGGATAAGCATACTCAGTCTCGTCTGGCAGACCACCAGCCGGTGGAATTAACAGGGGATCAGTAACAGACTGCATCTCGATGGCAACATCAGACAAGGTGTTAGAAGCAGGAACCAACATTGAATTTCTTTGCATCGTCTGGCATGAAACTGCTGGAGTCAGACTAAGAAGTATCGGCCACTCGCTGAAGTTTGACATTGTCAATAGAGATGTACCTGTTTTCTTTTCGACCAGGAAGTGGAGGTAAAATGACTGTTCTTGTACCCTGCACTCCAAGCACTGGAACCGGTGCACGGTAAGAGGGGCCGAACTCCTTCTTGTTCTCCACCTTCTCACGGACCAGGTCTCCAACTCGGGGTAGCCAGCCGACTACCGGAATCTGAACTTCAGCTTCAGATGTGGAGGGCAAGTGTTCCTTCGAAAGAGTGTCTCTGGCTTCTTGTAGAGTCTGCAACTCAGCACAGTGATCATCTACGTCAAAGGGTGCGGTCGACGCCGCCATGTCTAGACCATCAAGGTCTGGAACAAACATTCTGATTACGAAGAGCATCATGTATGGGGTCCGCCCACCCAGAGACCTTCTAGGGAGATTATTAAGTGCACGTTGGACGTTATACAAATGGGCTAGCCAGTTCCGGCCTGTGCCTAAAACACGTGCTGTCAAAGATTGCTTTAAGTCACGGTTCATTCGCTCCACCACACTATTACCCTCAGGTCGGTAGGGGGACGAAAATTTGACTTGGACCCCCAAATTTCTCATAGCCTCCTTGTAAGCCTTAGAGGCGAACGCAGGGCCCTGATCAGAATGGAAGGTACCACACGCAAAAGTTCCCACAAAGACACGCAAATCCCTGATGACAGTCCGCGAGTCAGCACTCCTTTGTGGCCATACCCAGAGAAAACGTGTGCACGAATCCACTGCAACCAAGATATACTTGTACGCAGTATCAGAAGAAAAAGGACTGCAGTGATCTAGATAAACACAACCGAATGGTTTATTAGATATGTACAACTGTGTCTGTGGTGGGCGCGCAACAGAGGAAGGTTTAATCTGCTGGCAAATGTCACAATCAAGTACATAAGCGCGCGCTTGTTTATATAAACCAAACCACCAGTGACGTTGTTGTAACAGAGATATAGTTGCGGACACGCCGGCGTGGGCTGACGCCAACCCCTCGTGCGCTGCTAGTATCAGAGCTGGTCTGCAGTCCGCGTTGGGAATAATTCTGTCACCAACGTCGTTAATCCTCACTAACGGGACGTTATCAGGACTTAAGTGATAAAAATAATGAGAAGGAAAACCCTTCGGGTAATCACTTCCTTTCTCTGTAGCAGCAATAGCTGCCAAGATGTCATCATCAATCTTACTTTTGGATCTTGTAACTGCTGCCACTAAGTATGTAGCCACTGCGGTTTTAGCTGCCTCGTCAGCCAAGCTGTTACCGACAGCATGGACACCAAGTCGTTGGTGACCATGCTCCTCTCTCTCGGGCTGAGTGGTCGCTCCCAGTGTCCCTTGGAGACATTTGGTATCGTTGTGCTGCATTGCTACCTAAAATTGCCAATTAGTATTGCCTGCTATCTGCCTGGTTGCCGCTTTGCTTCATTTGCTTTTTTATCATTTAATACTGTGTTTTTACTCTGTTTGCGCGTTTGCCCCTAGCGCTCCGCTGTGCTCCCCCCTCCGTCTCCATTTTGTTTGTTGTTGTCGTCCTCGTGAGCCCGCCCCGCCTCCCAGCTGAGCCGCCCTCCCACTGACTAGAAACAGCGCTCCCCTACCTGAAAGCGCCGTGACTCGCTCCTCTCTCTCGGGCTGAGTGGTCGCTCCCAGTGTCCCTTGGAGACATTTGGTATCGTTGTGCTGCATTGCTACCTAAAATTGCCAATTAGTATTGCCTGCTATCTGCCTGGTTGCCGCTTTGCTTCATTTGCACTTTTATCATTTAATACTGTGTTTTTACTCTGTTTGCGCGTTTGCCCCTAGCGCTCCGCTGTGCTCCCCCCTCTGTCTCCATTTTGTTTGTTGTTGTCGTCCTCGTGAGCCCGCCCCGCCTCCCAGCTGAGCCGCCCTCCCACTGACTAGAAACAGCGCTCCCCTACCTGAAAGCGCCGTGACTCGCTCCTCTCTCTCGGGCTGAGTGGTCGCTCCCAGTGTCCCTTGGAGACATTTGGTATCGTTGTGCTGCATTGCTACCTAAAATTGCCAATTAGTATTGCCTGCTATCTGCCTGGTTGCCGCTTTGCTTCATTTGCACTTTTATCATTTAATACTGTGTTTTTACTCTGTTTGCGCGTTTGCCCCTAGCGCTCCGCTGTGCTCCCCCCTCCGTCTCCATTTTGTTTGTTGTTGTCGTCCTCGTGAGCCCGCCCCGCCTCCCAGCTGAGCCGCCCTCCCACTGACTAGAAACAGCGCTCCCCTACCTGAAAGCGCAGTGACTCGCTCCTCTCTCTCGGGCTGAGTGGTCGCTCCCAGTGTCCCTTGGAGACATTTGGTATCGTTGTGCTGCATTGCTACCTAAAATTGCCAATTAGTATTGCCTGCTATCTGCCTGGTTGCCGCTTTGCTTCATTTGCACTTTTATCATTTAATACTGTGTTTTTACTCTGTTTGCGCGTTTGCCCCTAGCGCTCCGCTGTGCTCCCCCCTCCGTCTCCATTTTGTTTGTTGTTGTCGTCCTCGTGAGCCCGCCCCGCCTCCCAGCTGAGCCGCCCTCCCACTGACTAGAAACAGCGCTCCCCTACCTGAAAGCGCCGTGACTCGCTCCTCTCTCTCGGGCTGAGTGGTCGCTCCCAGTGTCCCTTGGAGACATTTGGTATCGTTGTGCTGCATTGCTACCTAAAATTGCCAATTAGTATTGCCTGCTATCTGCCTGGTTGCCGCTTTGCTTCATTTGCACTTTTATCATTTAATACTGTGTTTTTACTCTGTTTGCGCGTTTGCCCCTAGCGCTCCGCTGTGCTCCCCCCTCCGTCTCCATTTTGTTTGTTGTTGTCGTCCTCGTGAGCCCGCCCCGCCTCCCAGCTGAGCCGCCCTCCCACTGACTAGAAACAGCGCTCCCCTACCTGAAAGCGCCGTGACTCGCTCCTCTCTCTCGGGCTGAGTGGTCGCTCCCAGTGTCCCTTGGAGACATTTGGTATCGTTGTGCTGCATTGCTACCTAAAATTGCCAATTAGTATTGCCTGCTATCTGCCTGGTTGCCGCTTTGCTTCATTTGCACTTTTATCATTTAATACTGTGTTTTTACTCTGTTTGCGCGTTTGCCCCTAGCGCTCCGCTGTGCTCCCCCCTCCGTCTCCATTTTGTTTGTTGTTGTCGTCCTCGTGAGCCCGCCCCGCCTCCCAGCTGAGCCGCCCTCGCCCCTCCCCTCCACTATCCATATATGACAGTTGCTCCCGCGCGCAGCGTTCACGCGCAGCGATCGCGCCCCATTCGCGCCGAAGGTGCGCCAAAGGTAAGCCCGTCTACGCCCGTCCGCGCCTGGACCGCGCCCAGCGCCATAGCCCCTGGTCCTCGTAAAGTCTACCCCTCCCGCATTACCTACGATGCCACCACCCTCCTAGCCCTCAACCCCGGCCGCTCCACCAACTGCGTCCAAGCCGCTCCTGGACACACCCATGGACCTTTCTCATGCTACTCCTGCAAATTCATCGGTACCGTCACCAACTCCGCTACGATCACACCCCAGATTCCCGACCCCTACCACCTACAATGCATCCTGCTCAACACCCGATCGGTCCACAGACACGCCATCGACCTATGGAATCTACTAGACACCATCTCTCCGGACGTCGCCTTCCTAACAGAAACATGGATGAACGCTTCCTCCGCCCCAGACATCACCATCGCCATCCCAGAAAATTATAAGATCATACGCAAGGACCGTACCGGCCACCCAGGAGGAGGAATCGCTATCGTCCATAAAAAATCCATCCACATCTCAACCAGCTCTGACGTCAATCTCGCCAACTCTGAACACCTTCACTTCCAGATCCACATCGACCCCAAGACCACACTCAGAGGCACCCTCCTTTACAGGCCACCAGGACCCCGCGCACAATTCAGTGAAGACATCACGGACTTCATCACCCCACACGCGCGCCCCTCCAAAGATTACATCCTTCTGGGAGACCTCAATTTTCACCTTGAAAAGAACAAAGACCGCAACTCCACCACCCTCTTGGACAACCTCGCCAACCTCGGACTTAAACAACTGGTCACCTCCCCCACCCACATCGCAGGTCACACACTCGACCCTATCTTCACCTCCAGCAATCATGTCTCCTTCAGCCACACTACGGCTCTCCTCTGGACTGACCACAGCTGCGTTCACTTTACCTACAACAAGCCCAAACCCATCAACCACCCCCAACCAACTCTGCAAAGAAACTGGAACAAAATCACCATCGACCAGATCTCCTCATCGCTCCTTCTAAACACCCCAGCCCACTCTTCAAACCCCGACCAAGCCGCCACCAACCTCACCCTATGGTTATCCAACAGCGCCGACATCCTAGCACCACTGAAAAAACGACAAAGCAAACTTGGCAGCAAGAAGGCCTCATGGTTCAACGATGATCTCAAGAAGTCCAAGAAACTCTGCCGCTCCCTTGAGAAGGCCTGGAAAAAAGTCCCAACCACCAGCACCAAGGACGCCTTCAAAAACGCCACCCGCAGTCACCACCAACTAATCCGAAAGGCCAAGAAAACCGCCTTCAAGGATCGACTATATAACAACGCCCACAACAGCAAGGAACTATTCAACATCGTCAAGGAATTTACCAATCCCTCGGCCAACTCCAACGACATCACCCCCTCTCAAGCCCTCTGCGACTCCCTAGCTTCATTCTTCCACAACAAAATTGCAGACATCCACAACAGCTTCGACAACCAACCCGGAGACCAACCCACCCAACCATCTGCTGAACCTTCACCCCCCTTAAACATGAACATCCTTAATGACTGGAACCCAATCTCCACTGAGGACACCATCCGCCTGATGAACTCCATCCACTCAGGATCCCCCACAGACCCATGCCCTCACCACATCTTCAACAAAGCAGACTCCATCATAGCACCGCACCTCCGAGACGTCATCAACTGCTCCTTCAACTCCGCCACCTTCCCGGAAAGCTGGAAACACGCTGAACTCAGCGCCCTTCTGAAAAAACCCACAGCGGACCCCACCGAACTCAAAAATTACCGCCCCATCTCGCTCCTTCCATTCCCGGCCAAAGTCATCGAGAAAGCTGTCAACAACCAGCTCGCCGCCTTCCTTGAAGCCAACAAATCCCTCGACTCCTCACAGTCCGGCTTCCGAGCAAAACACAGCACTGAGACCGCCCTCATCGCAGCAACAGACGACATTAGAACTCTACTGGACAATGGAGACACAGTCGCCCTCATCCTCCTCGACCTCTCCGCAGCCTTTGACACAGTCTGCCATAGCACCCTTCTACAGCGCCTCAGAAATATCGGAATCCAAGGCAAAGCACTAGAATGGATCATCTCGTTCCTCACCGGAAGAACCCAGAGAGTCCGCCTTCCACCTTTCAAATCAAAGGCCACTGAAGTCATCTGCGGTGTACCACAAGGATCCTCACTCAGCCCCACCCTCTTCAACGTATACATGAGCCCCCTCGCGGCCATCGCCCGCCAACACAACCTCAACATCATCTCCTACGCAGATGACACTCAACTGATCCTATCACTCACCAATGACCCTAGCACCGCCAAAACTAACCTTCACGAAGGAATGAAAGAAGTTGCCGAATGGATGAAGCACAGCCGTCTGAAACTGAACTCAGATAAAACAGAAGTCCTCATTTTAGGTACATCCCCCTCCGCATGGGACGACTCTTGGTGGCCAGAAGCCCTTGGAAAAGCACCCATCCCGACAGACCACGCACGGAACCTAGGCGTCATCCTGGATTCCTCACTTTCAATGAACAGACAAGTCAACGCCGTCTCCTCATCCTGCTTCAACATTCTGCGCATGCTCAAAAAAACATTTCGTTGGATCCCCATCGAAACTAGGAAAACGGTCACCCACACTCTGGTCACGAGCCGACTGGACTATGGAAACACCCTCTACGCCGGTACTACCGCTAAACTCCAGAAAAAACTCCAACGAATCCAAAACGCCTCAGCCAGGATCATATTAGACATCCCGCGTAAAGAACACATCTCTGGTCACCTGAAAAACCTCCACTGGCTTCCCGTCAATAAGAGGATCACTTTCCGGCTCCTAACTCACGCACACAAAGCACTCTACGAAATCGGACCAGAATGCCTCAACACACGACTGTCCTTCTACACCCCCCCCCGGCAACTACGATCTTCCAACCAAGCCCTCGCCACTGTACCTCGCATCAACAAAACCACCATGGGAGGTAGATCCTTCTCCTACCTAGCAGCTAAAACCTGGAACTCACTTCCCACTTACCTTCGCCTTACCCAGAACCACCTAGCATTCAGAAAGCAACTTAAAACGTGGATATTTGACAAGTAATCCCCCACCCCTCCCTAAGCGCCTTGAGACCCTCTGGGTATGTAGTGCGCTATATAAATTCTCTGACTTGACTTGACTTGACTTGAATAACATTCACAAGAGGGAGACGTTCTTTAAAGTCTGCCACTTGAACCCAAAGCAATTTATGCTTAATTGTGCTACCTTTGGTATCGCGGTAATCATTTTGAGACCAGAAGTGTAAGTTGTCATTGTAGGACTGGACACAATAAAAGGAGTCACTTACTATAAGAGTCGTGACTCGGGGATCAGCAAACTCCAGTGCAAGCACCAGAGCCCGAAGCTCCGCCAATTGCGCGGTACAATCACCCAATGACTGCGTATGCACTGCATCAGATTGGAATTCACCATTTACGAATGTACCTACGACAATTGCGCAAGCCGCAGAATAAGCGTGCTTTGATCCAATCGCGGGCTGCGCCGAGCTGTCAGTGTATATGACACAATGGTATTCTTCGAGCGGGCGCAAAGACAGAGGAGCCGGATGAACGAATTCATACTGCAAGTACTCTTGAGTCTGTAATGAGGCGTCAAAGAAATAAGTGACATCTGGCGACGTCAGAGTTGTGGCCCATTGTATCCACCGTGGATGCAAAGCTTTAGAATTGGGTACACTTGCTTTAGTCACTGCCTCCAGGGCAGGATACGGTGTTACAACCAGAATCTGTTTCCCATGCGACAGTGCGCGTTCCTTAAGGATCGCCATCTGTACAGCAGTCAGAACTTTTTCGACTGTGGAAAAACGTAATTCAGCAGAGGTGTACAAGTGTGATTTATACGCAATGGGGACTGTATCGCCCTCATTAAACGTCAAATACGTGAAACCCACGGCGCCTGGTACTATTCTTATTACCAGGTTAGTGCGGTTATCACGCGTCAGCAAGTACTGTGAAGCAAGAAGATCAGCCTGTAAAGACTGTAAAATAGCAGAGTGTTCTAGCTGCCAGCAAGACTTCGAAAAAGAAGGCTGTACCAAGGCGTATAGCGGCTTGATACGCTGGGCATAATCAGGAATATACATACGTCCGAAATTCAGAAAGCCCAGCAGAGATTGTAATTTTTTCAGCGTTGTGGGAGCACGCAAGCATGCGCACTTCTCCAGAAAGTGGGGAGCAAGTCCCTTACCTTCATTGTTGAGCTCGTAGCCCAAAAACAACACAGTATATTCCGCGATGTGAGACTTCGCAAAATTGAATTTGTAGCCATAGTCAGCAAAACTCACTATAATATTGTCAACTCGAGACAGATGTGGCATCAGCTCATCATCCGTGAGGTAGATATCGTCAACATAGGAGTATGCGTCGGGGTCTATTCTTTCTAAGAGAGAAACCACTCGAGCGGAGAAGACGCCAGGGCTATTTTTGTAGCCCATGGCCAATCTCGTAAACTGTTTTTGTTTGCCGCCCGAAGTAAACGCCGTCCACTGGCTACTCAGTGTGGACAGGTTGTGGCTAAAAAAGCCATTGGAAATGTCAAGTGTCGTTTTAAATCTTTTACGCACGAGACTGTCGACAAGAGCCGAGCTGTGTGTATTTTGTACCGCGCAGGTCCGGCAATGGGAGTTTAGGTGCCGGTAATCCAAAACTAAACGGTACGAGCCGTCAGGCTTCGTTACAGTGAATAAAGGGTTATTCATAGGGGACACACAAGTTTCAATAACACCCTGATAATCCAATTGTTCAAGGATCGCAGCGACGTGTGGCCTAGCTTCACAACGCATGGGATATTGGGGTTGAGGCTGGGGCATAGACCGCAATGGAATCTCATGGCAGGGGGACAACCGGTCCCATCCCACCTGAGTACGATACACCGCCGGCGCAAGCGCCAGCGCCCACTCCTCAGCGTACACTTCAGCCTGATCCTTAGGCACTGTGTGCGCAAAGGACGGGAGGATTACTTCCTCCCCTCTAGGAGCTTCTAAAATGAAGGCTGGGGGCCAATCTGCCTCCGCTAGGAGGATATCATAGGTGGTAGTCAGATTATCCCAAAAAATCCCCTTTATTGTACGTTGTATGTCACCCTCAATTGATAAGACTATTTCATAAAGTCTGTCAGGGGGAGCCACTCTGGTGTCAGCTGTTTCAACAGTAACCATTATATCAGTTGCTGTCGCCGCCAGAAATGGACGCAGAGCTTGACGGACTATGGTAATTTCCGCCGCGCTGTCCAGTAGCGTCAGCGCCCATGTCCGGTTCCGAAGCTGTGTCCGCACTATCTGAGGCATACCTCGCCGTCAGAGCAGCCACTTTCTTCTTCTGAAACGGGGGTCTTTGTCGTGCAAATTCGTCCTGCTTGCCTTTACCCTCAGTCTGTCGGGCTGTTCACGTGTTTGTGGAGCACCCCGACCTTTGCCACCGCCTCCGCCACCGGATTGTGAAGCCGATGTTTCCTGTGAAGAACGAGGAGAACGTTGTTCAGAAACCTGAAATCTATCAGGAGACTTAATAGTAGCACGATCACGTAGATCATAAGTGCGTTCACTACTTGACTGAACGGGAGAGGCAGGCCGAGAGCCCTGTTTCTGCTGCTGCTTTCCCTGTTGTTTCGACCGCCAATTCTGTTTCTGAAAGATTGGACGGTCATCCTTACCAGAGGCTTCCGCCTTACCCAGCTGCTTAATATCGGGAATTTTGACCACAGGCTTAACTCCTAAAGAGCTACGACCCAAATCTCTGTACGCACACGAGATTATTTTTGCAAATTCCCGCGGCTTATCCTCTTCAGCAACTTTCTTCAGTTCATTACGAACTTGGAACTGCGACGCATCACCCTTAAGGTTACCCATTATCATGGTAGCCACCAGGTCAAACTGTCCGAGGAGCCGCATTCCTAATTCTATCGCAGACTCCGCACCGTGGTTCTCTTGAACACGTTTAATGACGGAGGGCAGCATCATCATAGACGGAGTGCCAAAGCACTGCGCGTACGTCGCTGTAAAGACCTTGCCCCAGTTTACACAATCATCCACGTCGGGGACCAAGTCTTTAGGCAAACTAATGGTAAGGATCCTGTGTTTCTCTACAGGAGATGTATTCGGGTATACCGCTTCTATTTGGTCAAATTGTTCAGCAAGCCAAAAGGGGAAATCATCCCTAGTTTGGGGGCGCTTGCCCATAACAGAATTAACCATAACAGGACTAATGACTACCGCGTGGTGGTCAGTAGGTTGTCCCGCAACAGCAGGTGCCCCCGCCTGCATATTGCGCGACACGTACTGCACTAACGCCCTATATACCGTAATAAGGGCAGTGTGCAGTACACGCAACTCAGCCACCGTCACTGTGAGGTAACGGTGATGAGGCGTAAATCCAGCTAGTACCGGCCAAGTGGCCCCTGCAATTGATAAAGGGCCCATTCTCGGCGGTATAACTACATGGGGAAGGGCGCCATTAAACCAAATAAGATGCTGCCAAGCAGATATTGGTATTTCCTGTGTCCTATACGGTACATAGTTCGCTGGCACGGCAGTGGCAGTGTAAGAATGAAAGGTATTATCATCCTCACTCACCGCCGGAATCGTCACCCATGAGTAGAACAACTCATATGGATGAGCCGCATCGGCTCCTACCACGAAGATGACGTTCATACCAGTGTCCGGCACCCCATACTGCGTCAAATGACGTTTCAGAGCTGCACGGCTATGCGCCGCAATATCTACCGCCATAAGGACAAGCTACACTTAAAGTAATCAGTAGCACAAGGGTTCAATAACCTTTTTAATGATCAAGCTTGAAGGAACCTATATCAAAAGAACTAGGTAGGTATTAAATCCGTCAGACTTGTTATCCGGAAACAAGAATGAGGGTATTGTGGACTAATATAAGCACTACTAAGGCGTTTCAACTCATAGACCAAACGTTAGGTGCGCCATGTTGCAGGGATTCTGCTTATATACAGAACTATGCGTAGAACCCCAGGACCTCAGTGAATTGTGGTGTACCAGAAACTCACCTCAGAACCCAGAACCCAGTATCCGGCTAGCATAAGTGTCCCATTCGTTATCTGAGATTTGGCTCAGAGATCCCAATGAAAAGACAACCCAGAACAAGCTACTCAGTGTACTCTCAGGAATGGTGGGAATCGGAAATACCTGTTTGTATATTATTCTCACATCAGTCCACAACAAGAATCAACAGAGACACGGTGAAAATAAAAAGAGTTTATTTTTATAGACCACGTGTCCTAAGATGCAGACAAATGATTAAAATCAAAACCATCAGCATCGTTACAATACCATAGAATATAAAAGGGGTGATCATGTTATAATGACAGTGGATACTACCACCTTCCCTTTACTAAGAAGCTAATATTATTATTAGGCTAATAGAAGGTCTCTTAGGCTTGAATGGGGGACCCCATACCTCAAAGATCAGCTTAGTGAATTCACATCACAGGAGCATCAGGAGTCTTCTCGCAGGAAGGCTCGTCTTCAGTCTGAATATTAATTATGATGTCTGCAATATTAAAAGCACCAACTTTCAGGTATTTGCAGCTGCCCGTGTGTTATGGCTAAATAGTGGGTCGATCAACCTAGAGTGGAAAACATGCATTGTCTAACAACCCAGACTGTTTGTCACATCATGTACAGACCAAGGTCGCTGCGCAGAGCTCGGGATGGTAACAACAGATTGCTCTCGTGTGAGGCAAGGCTCGAGTCAGCAGTTTGTTTAAGATATAACATGTAAACGCAGTGTCGTGCGCAAAAGCAGCAAGATGGCTTTCTAACATCTAACGTGGTTGTGCTAACTTAACAATGTATGTACGTATTAAGGGAGTCCTTACTACAAGGCTTGCTGCTTACTCAATGACTGCCAACAAAAGGACTCCAGAAATACTCCCATATTTATTCAAATATTGCACTCAGGTGAGTATAATAATCACAAAGCCTTCTGGGACTGGTAGTCCTTAACATGAAACCCCAGTGGGCTGAAGGCAGGCATTAAATAAAATATATTTCCAAATCACGGGTGCTTCTGCTCAGTTCTCACCCTTTCAAGTAGGCGCCAGATGTATCTGCAATGCTGATGTGAAGACCAGCAGCGGAGCCGTTAGAATCCACGGCGGTGCGCCCCCCGGCCGGGTCGGCCGTAATTTATACAAAGTTCACAGTTACCCAAAGGTGCGGGGCGCACTCTCCCATCAGCGCGTTCAAATTAAGGCAAGAAACAGGAGCATCCAGCGCCAGCAGCGCCTGACGCGTTTCGGGCTACGCCCTTCTTCTGAGGCTTGCTGCTTACTCAATGACTGCCAACAAAAGGACTCCAGAAATACTCCCATATTTATTCAAATATTCTGGGACTGGTAGTCCTTAACATGAAACCCCAGTGGGCTGAAGGCAGGCATTAAGTATAATATAGTATATATATATATATTTTTCCACAGGAAAAGCGTTTTTATTTTCCTAATAACTGTGGCGCCGTTCGACAAATCTTTACGGAATTTTCAAAACTAGTGGGGCGTTCCGGTCAGCTCCTGTCTTGAAAGTTTCGGGGTGAACTGCTGAACGGAATTACACCAAATTTGGCAAAAAGGTAGCCCTTGGTACAGAAAGAGTCCTTTTTGTTAAATGGTGAGAAATTAGAAAAATAAAAAGTTTCGATATCTGGGGCAGCGGTGGGTTTGCGAACCCTCGCTAGCACGAGCTTCACTGTGATTGGCTGCCAACACTCCAAACTGGGAACTGTTGGTAGCCATTCGAGTCACAAGAAAACAGTAAAATAAATGTTTAAAAACAAGAAAAGGGTGCAGGGTAGAAACACTCTGACCCTTTAGGTCTGTTCAGGGGGTCCCACAAGGACGGCGGAAAGCGCGATGGGGTTGCGAATACCGCCAAAATTATATAAAAAAAAAAAGCGCGTGCTTCCGCGCTTGATTTAAATGAGGCCCCTGGTGGGCCAGGTCCCAGGGGCATTACCCAATTCATAATTGTGGGGGCCTGCTGGGCCCCTGCAGCCCCGGGGACCGCCACCTCCCTGGGGCTATGTAAAGTATATGTGGGAGGGCACGGAGCCCTCCCGCAGCCCCAGGGACTGCCACCTCCCCTGGGCTTCTTTTTAATTAATCCGTGGAAGGGCCTCCAAGGCCCCTCCAAGCCCTGGGGACCGCCACCCCCGGGGTTTTTGAAAAAAAAAATTAAAAAAAATTAAACCTGTGTGGGGGGCCTCGAGCCCCCCCACACCCCAGGGACCACCACCTCCCCGGGGCACTAATAATGCAAATTAGGGGGTCCGTTACGGACCCCCGAACCCCGGGGACCACCACCTCCCCGGGGCTATGTAAATAAAGGGAGGGGGGCGCGCGGCCCCCCTCCAGGAGCCCTCCATGGCCCTGGGGACCGCCACCCCCCCAGGGCCGGCTCCTGCAGTGTCCTGGGGTGCCCACCCCGGGACACTGCTGTTTGCTATGACAGGGCGGGAGCCGTGCACTCCCGCCCTGTCATAGCAAACACTGCTTTGGATTTTTGAAGCGAGAGCAGGTTGCCTGCTCTCACTTCCAAAATCCAAAGCAGATTGCTTTTCCACACGGGAAGCTGCATATTAGCAGTTCACCGTGTGGAAAAGCAATGCCGGCTCCCGCAGGAGATGGGGAGCCGGCAGGACTGTGGAGGCATTGGGGCTCCCCCCACGGTCCCTAACCAGGAGGTCAGGTCCCAGGGATGGGGTCCCCGAGGCCCAAAATGGCCCGGGAGGGGGGTGGCAGTCCCCCCTCCATTGTTTTTTTAAAAAGAAAAAGAAAAAAAGTATATTTGGGTATGCCCCGGGGGATGGTGTCCCCGGGGTGAATGTAAATGAATGAAAGTGGACGGTTTAAAAAAAAAAGAAAGTTGGAGTCGCGACCTCAGTGCAGCGCGGCTCCCAGTGTGAACGCGATGGGTGCACGGCGCTCAGCGTGGCCCCCCAATGTCAACGCGATGGGTGCGCAGCACTCATCGTGGCCCCCCAGTGTGAATGCGATGGGTGCACGGCGCTCAGCGCGGTCCCCCAGTGTTGACACGATGGGTGCGGGCGCTCAGCACGGCCCCCCATGTGAACGCAATGGGTGCGCGGCGCTCAGCGCGACCCCCTAGTGTGAATCCGATGGATGCACGGCTGTAGGTCGCGCTGGCTGCGTGACTCCAAGCAAAAATAATTAAGATTTTTTTTATTTAAGCTTAGGTTATATGTTGGGTTATTGGGTGGCTCTAAAAAGAGCCCTTGTGTTTATTATGACTTTCTTGCAGCTACATGTAAGTGCGGATGCAGAGCTTCAGGTTGTTGAGAAACACTCTGTTCCCTTCATCAGTGAAGTGTACTCCGTCACTCCTGTAGATGCCCTCTATATGGAAACTTAGATTGTGTTATATATGGAGCCCATCCTATGGTCTCTGAGGTAAGCAGATTTATTGACATTTTTTCTAGGTTTCTCAATCTGAGGACAAAATTGATTGGCTCACTTCCATTTCTGTCTTTGGCATATGTTAGAGTATACAAAGACAGTTTGGGGGAAAAGCAACATCAATTGTGCAAAGGTGTCGTTCATTAGCAATTCCAGACCTACCCTAGTCAATGTGCCTAGGTCATTGCCACCACAGTGCACAATCATGAGGTCAGGGGCTTGGAGATGCAAAAAGGTTTTAACCAAAGGCATCAATTGGTGACACTTTAATCCTCTCTGTCCAATCCATTTAATGTCTACATTTTGCAAAGCAAGGTCTTTGTCACTACCTCCTTTTGCATCAGAAAACATAGCTGTGCCCAACAATCCACACTGAAAGCATCTTGAAGTGATGACTGTAGGTAATGAAAAGATGTCTGTAGCTGAGGTAGTCAGTTGGTAGAATGAGAGATATCTAAAATGGTGGACAAGATTCTGTTTTAAAGAAACTAGAGATTTGATTGGCTGTTTCAGAACATTGTACATTCAAAAATAGGGTGCATTTTACTTTGTTTAAAAAGCAAGTTTATTATTGGTTAGTAAAAAATGTTTGAAAGGTACAGCAGAAAGGATGAGGTCATGTTTTGCAACGTCAACCACACCTGCTGTTCTCATTTGCAACATTTTGTGGTGAACTTGTGACCTGTGAGTTAAGTTGAATGTTGCATGACCTGTTGTTATGGAAACTGTCATTAAGCAGAAGGGGTGAAGAAATCAGTTGATAAGGGTTAATATCTGTGACCAATGGAATTATGTTTTACAATTTTAAAAACTCTGGGAAGGAATGTCATTTGTTGCTTATGTGTATTTGTATGGAAAAAGAGAGGGAATTTTTTCCATTACTGGTTTTACCTTGCTGAGTCTGGTGATTTATATTGACTGTGTGTAAAAGAAAATCCTGTCTGAGTGTGTGAGACTTTTTATTCCACAGATTTATTTGCAAGGTGAGTTAAATATTTTTGATGTTTATTTAAAAAAGATTTGACATTATTCTAAAACTGTGTTTGAAATATATTATTAAATGTATATTGGAATTAGTTTCATTGTACTTGAAGTTTGGTTAAAAAACAGTCTGTGCAATAATATATATTTTTAAGTCTGTTCAAAGGTATAGCTGAATGATGCTTCATATTTTTATATAGTTGGTTGAAGATGCAGTACAAATGTGTATTTTGAAAGACGCTCATATAAGGTGTAGTTTATTAGGCATCATCTGTTTTCTTTCTACAAAGGTATAGTTTAATGATAGTGCAGAATTATAGATACTTTGGTAAAGATGCGGCACAACTGTGGTGTTTGAAAAATGGTCATATAAGGTGTTATTAATTAAGTTCCTGTTATTAGTTTGTACAGAAGGTAAAGTTAAATTATGGCTTATAATTAAAGATAGAATGATGAAAAAAGGTGCTGTTAATTAGGTTTCTTTTTGTAGTTTAAGCAAACATATAGTTGAATGATGCACTACCCATACAGTTCAGTAATCTCCCTGTTACTACCTATGTACTCCTCCAATTACTCAGCCAGTCCCATGTCCTTATCCAATCACTCTGCCAAAAGCCAAGCACTTATAAATTCACCATGCACTCTCCTTGCAGCACTCTAAGTATCCAGTCACTATCCATGTACTCATGCAATGACCCAGGCACTAACACATGCAATGCTACAATCACATGTGCACTATCCATGCAGTCCTCTAACCACCTACACACTACTGATTCACTCCTCCAATTACCCAGGTAGTACCCATGCAGTCCAGCAATCACACTGTCACTCCCCGTGCACTCTTCCAATCACCCAGTCAGTACCATGCACTAATCCAATCACTCTGCCAAAACCCAAGCACTTATAAATTCACCATGCACTCTCCTTGCAGTACTCTAATCATCCAGTCACTACCCATGTACTCATTCAATGACCCAGGCACTAACACGTGCACCGCTACAATCACCTGTGCACTACTGATTCACTCATCCAATCACACAAGCAGTAGTGATGCACTCATACAATCACTTATGCACTACCCATGCACTCTTTCAATCACTCAAGCTATACATATGAAGCCATGCAATCATCCAGGCACTACCATACACTTATTGCTCTTTTTTAAACAGATTAGGTGGTTCTGAACAGAACCGTTTTTTTTCTTCTTTTTTGTATTTTATAATTGTTTTTGTGTTTTTTAACTATTTTGTAAATTTTTTTGTGTTTAAAAACAATCAAACAACAGAAAAAGGAATCCAACTTTGCAATTAAACAGTCATTGCAGGAAAAACAATTAACATGAGTGGTTTCAGAAACCACAGCTTCCACAAACACACTACATCATTGCACTTGATGCACAGTTGTTTAAGATTGGCGAAAACGGGATGAATATCAGGTCCACGGCTTACTCCTGATGTGCTAGGTCCAGCAGCCTGGTCATATGCTGCGCAGCTTCCTGGGCGTGACGATGTTGTTCGCGCGCCAGATGCCAAGGATGTAGAGTCTGGAGATGCTTGATGTCCCACAAGAGTACTTCCTTTGACTTCCTCGTGAGAGCACCCTTCGACAGAGAATGCAAATAACTTTTGTGGCATTCACCTTCTTCTGTCCATATGGAAATGTGAAGAAGGCCCAAACAACTGACTCTTTTTTTGATTGGTTCCTCCAACACTTCATCTTCCTCTATGAACAAGTTAACTTCAGTTGAAGAAGCCATTTTTTAGATTAAAAAACACCCCAAAAATGTACACACTAGAGAAGTATCACAACAGGTGTATCTCCTAAGATGTAGAAGAAGGAATGAATAAAAAAGGGAGGGGGTCTTTCACATTCTTTAAAGAAAACCTTGTAAACCAATGAAATGCTTTCTTTTCAAATCTCATGGGGTTCACGCAGCCGGCGCGCAACCGGCGCGCACCCGGTGCGACTTCCGGAAAACATATTTAACAATAACATAACTTTATTTCAAATACAAATATATCATTTTTATATTTAGTTTAGATAATCTCTTGCTTTAATACACATATTAAAGTTCTATATATATACTTTTAAAACATAAACATTTTATGGGCGTCGCGCACACGGCGCGACAGCATACGTAAGTAATGTAACGCGGGGCCGGACACCACACATTCATCGCTTAGCAAACGTGCATCGGACGCTACTCTTGGAAAATATATGTATCAATATTATACCTTTATTGGAATTACAAGTATCTGATTTTTATATTTAGTATAGATAATCTCTTCCTTTAATACACATATTAAAGTTATATATATATACTTTTAAAACATAAACATTTTACGGGCCTCGTGCACCCGGCGCGACCGCATACGTAAGTGGCGTTACGCGTGGCTGGACACCGCGCACCTGTCGCATACCAAACGCGCTTTCACCACGACTTTAGCAATATGGCGGCTTGAATCCGCTCACCTACCGAGAGGGGTACTTGATCGGTACGCGACTCCACTTTATTTAAAAAATATATATATATAGTTGTTTTTTTACAGAAAACATCATATTATTTTTACAACAAATAAAAAGCTATATAGTGATGTAATTTGAGATGTCATCAGTGATATCATCAGTGATGTCACTGACCATGTCAGGAATTATATAATATGCAACATCATCAGCAGTGCATTGCAGGGGCATGAGTTATAGTTAGCTGAACTAACTATAACACCGGAATTTCTCTGGTTTTGTAGGAGTGAAATGTCCAACTAACTATAACGTCCCTGAAACCTATGTTTTTTTCAGTGAAAAAAAAATATATATATATATACATATATTATCTACTGGCGGTCGCCAGTAGATAGTTATAGTTAGGACCTATTTTCCATAGGAAATCTGCAACATTCTATTCCCAATAAATCTGGCGCCGATTGACGAATCTTCGCAAAATTTTCCAAACTTTTGGCCAGCTCCGCTCCTACCCTGAAAGTTTCGTGGAGATTCGTCAAGCGGGGGCTGAAAAAAAACGGGGGGTCCCAAAACGCGTTTTCCCCATGCAATTTCCCATAGGATCTGTTGTCGCAGCTACAGCCCAAACTGCTGAATGGAATTACACCAAATTTGGCAAACAGGTAGTCTTCAGTTCAGACTCGTGCCTTTTGCATAAATGGTGTGAATCTATTCAGTAGTTCCTGAGAAAATTAGGGTAAAAAAGTTAGTGATATCTATGGCCAGGGAGGATCTGCGCACTCTACCCGCACCGTAAGCGCACCCTCCCCGAACCAAGCGCGCACCCTCCCGATCACGCGCTGAATGCTAATTGGCTGTCGAGTGTCTGTCTACATTCGAAACCAGGAACTGTCGGTGGCCATTTTCTGCCTCGGTAGAAGCGAGGCTGAAGAAGCAAGGGGAATAAGTGTGTAAAACATATAAAGGGGGCAGAGTGGAAATACTCTGACACTCTAGATCTGCTTAGGGGGTCCCAGAAGGACCCCCTGGGGCCCCCTTTAAAAAAAAAAACGGCGAAATGCGCCCAGGGTGCACGCATCCTATCGCGTTGGGTGCACGGATTCTCTCGCGTTGGGTGAGCGGTTCCTATCGCGTTGGGTGCACGGATCCAAGGAAAAAAAATAATTGACATTTTTGGGAGATAAACATCAAGCTTAAGTGTTGTGTTCTGGAGTGGCTCTAAAAAGAGCCGTTGTGTTCATTGAGAGTTTTTGGTACTTATAAGTAAGTACCTATACAGAGTCTAAAGTTGTTGAGGAAGACTCTGTTTCCTTCATCAGTAAAGTGTACTCCATCTCTCCTATACATCTCTTGCATATGAAAGTGCAGATTGTTATTGTAAATGGACCCCATTCTATAGTCTCGGAGAAAAGCAGAAACAGATTTATTCACATGTTTCCAAGCTTTCTCAATTTGTGGACAAAAATGATCGGACCAGTTCCATTTCTGCCTTTGGCATATGTTAGAATACACAAAGGCAGTTTTGGGGAAAAGTGAAATCAGTTCTGCAAAGGTGTCCTTCATAAGCATTTCCAGACCTACCCCAGTCAAAGTGCCTAGGTCATTGCCACCACAGTGCACTATTATGAGGTCTTGGATATGCATGAAGGATTTCACCAATGGCATCAATTGGTGCCACTTTAACCCTCTCTGTCTAATCCATTTAATGTCTACATTTGGCAAACCTAGGTCTTTGTGAATGCCTTTGTTTTCTGCATACCTTTGGCTACAGAAAATATAGCTGTGTCCCACAATCCACACTCTAAACATCTTGAAAGGAGGTCGGATGCACTCAGATGGTCTCTGTAAATGAAATGACAGTTTGGAAAGTAAGATTTTTCTAAAATGGTGGCTAAGATGCAGTTTTGAAAAAAGACAAGAAATCATTGGTTGTTTGACAACCTTCTACACTGAAAGGTAGGGTGCATATTTCTGTTTTTTAAACGCATGATTCTTATTGGTTAACAAAAACTGATTGTAAGGAACATTATATATGATAAGCTGATATGTTGAAAAGTCAAGCACACTTGCTGTCTTGATTAGCAACATTGTGTGCTGAACTTGTGACCTGTGTGCTCAGTACAGTGTTCCATGACCTGTTTCTATGGTAACAGGCAGAAGGCAGATTGGGGGAAGGGTTCAAATTTATGTCATTTGGAAAGGGTTGAAATGTTTAACCAATAGAAATGTGTGTTTGCTTTTGAATTTGGGAAGGAATGTGATTTGATGTTTACATGTATATGTGGGGAAA
Organism: Triturus cristatus; assembly: GCF_964204655.1. NCBI lineage: Eukaryota > Metazoa > Chordata > Amphibia > Caudata > Salamandridae > Triturus > Triturus cristatus. Next base: position 850,711,014 of record NC_140582.1, read on the forward strand.
ATGAGAGGGACACTTTGCCATTCTTTGGTTTTGCTGACAGGTGCATAGTGCAGAGATTCTGTATAAGAAAACATGGTGTGTGACTGATATACTTCTTAATCTACAAAACTACTTGAAAGGTGAGTTATTTAATTGAGAGGAGGTCTTTTGTGATACGCATTTGTGTTTTTCATGTGTTTGCAGGGAGATAACTGTGCTGTTTTTATATTTTGGTACAATTAGAAATCAGAGATTGTTTATGAATTTGTGAAATGAGTTATGTTTCTACACTAAAATGTAGTACTCCTTCTAGATGAAGAAATGTGTTTTGGTATAGTGCAAGGGATAGTGTTGTTTGTCTAGAATCACACAGTGAGTCTGTGTGCATTTGGGAGTCACTGTGAGAGAAGCATTTGGTAACATCATGTATTTGCTGACAGATAACTGTTTTAAAACCTGTCATGTTGTGAAGTTTTAGTAGCATTAGAAACCAGTCTTTGCTTATGCATTGATAAAATGAGTAATGTTTTGACCCTAATGTGCTGTACTTTAATATGTAGATTGTGTGCAGTCCCCTTACCCCTTCTACAGTAGTGAATGAGTTTTGGTAAGCTGCTAGGGATAGTGTTGCTTGTCTAGACTCACACTGTGAGTCGGTGTGCATTTGGGAACCACTGTGAGAGAAGCATTTGGTAACATTGTGTATTTGCTGACAGATAACTGTTTTAAAACCTGTCTTGTTGCCAAGTTTCAGTAGCATTAGAAGGCAGTTTTTGCTTATGCTTTGATTAAATGAGTCCGGCTTTCACACTAAAGTGCAGTTCTGAAATATGTAGTTTGTGTGCAGTCCCCTTACCTCTTCCACTGTAGTGAATGAGTTTTGGTAAACTCCTAGGGATAGTGGTGCTTGTCTAGAATCACACTGTGAGTGTGTGTGTTTTTGGGAACCACCGTGAGAGAAGCATTTGGTAACATCATGTATTTGCTGACAAATGACTGTTTTAAAACCTGTCATGTTGTCAAGTTTTAGTAGCAATTGAAGCCAGTCTTTGCTTATGCATTGATAAAATGAGTCATGCTTTGACACTAATGTGCTGTACTTTAATATGTAGATTGTGTGTAGTCCCCTTACCCCTTGCACAGTAGCAAATGAGTTTTGGTAAACTGGTAGGGATAGCGTTGCTTGTCTAGGATCACACTGTGAGTCTGTGTGCATTTGGGAACCTCTGTGAGAGAAGCATTTGGTAACATTGTGTATTTGCTGACAGATAACTGTTTTAAAACCTGTCTTGTTGTCAAGTTTTAGTAGCATTAGAAGGCAGTTTTTGCTTATGCTTTGATTAAATGAGTCAGGCTTTGACACAAAAGTGCAGTCCTGAAATATGTAGATTGTGTGCAGTTCCCTTACCACTTCCACAGTAGTGAATGAGTTTTGGTAAACTCCGAGGGATAGTGGTTGTTGTCTAGAATCACACTGTGAGTCTGTGTGCATTTGTGTAACCACTGTGAGAGAAGCATTTAAGTACTTCATTTCTTTGAATATGCATAACTGCTTAAAACATTTAGTGTTGTCAAGTTTAGGTAGAATTAAAAGGTAGTCATTCCTTATGTATTCACCGAGGAACTATCCTTGCAATACTGTAAACATTCAGTTAATATTCAAGTAGTAATGGAGTGAGGCAGGCCTTTGCACATGCATTGATTCAAATGCTTATCTACTATGCATGCAGTTCTCTAACCATCTACATAGTTCTCTTTCATACCTTTAATTCCACAGTCAGTATCCATACACTTCAAGTAAACACCCTGTCACTCCCCATGTACTCCTCTAGTGACCCATTCAGCACCATGTACTAACCCATTCACTGCGCAAAAACCCAAACACTTATAAATTCTCCCAGGCACTCTCTTTGCAGTACTTTAATCATTCAGTCAGTGTCTAAGTACTCATGGTGTGAGCCAGGCCTTTCAACATGGACTGCTTTAAACCCAATACAGTATGCATACAGGCTTCAAGTCACCTACACACTTGTCTTTCACTTCTTTAATTAACTAGTCAGCATCTATATATTTCAATAAACATCTTGTCAGTCATCATGCACTCATCCAGTAATTGATTCAGTACCATGTACTATTCTCTTCACTGCACCAGAACTGAAAATTTAAAAGTTTTACCCAGGCACTGTCCTAGCAGTAGTCTAATGATTTAGTCAGTTTCCAAGTACTCATGTTGTGAACCATGCATTACCACATAGACTGCTTCAAATGTCTGTGCAGTATGCATGCAGTCTTCTAACATACTATACACTTGTCTTTAACAGCTTCAATTCCCCAGTCAGTATCCATGTACTTCCAGAAACATTCTGTCACTCCCCTTGCACTGTTCCAGTGACCCATTCAGCACCATGTAGTAATGCATTCACTGCGCCAAAACTGAAACACTTATAAATTCACCCAGGCACTCTTCTTGCAATAGTATAATCATTCAGTCAGTACCCAAGTACTAATGTGAGACAGGCCTTTGCACATAGATTGATTCAAACGTGTTTCCACTATGCATGGAGGCCTCTAAGTACCAACACAATTGTCTTTCAGACCTTCAATTTCCCAGTCAGTATCTATAAACTCCAATAAACACTCTGTCACTTCAATTGGACACATCCACTGACTCATATGGCACTAAGTACTAATCTATTCACTGCACCAAAACCAAGAAACTTAAAAAGACTCACCCAGTCACTCTTTTTGTAGTACTGTAATGATTCAGTCAGTACTCAGGTAGTTTTGCAGTGATCCAAGTGTTACTCTATGGACTGTTTTAAACGTCTATCTACTATGCATGTAGGTCTCTAGCCACCTACATACTTGTCTTTCACACCTTGAATATTACAGACAGTATTCATACAGTTCCCACAAACACTCTGTCACTCTCCTTATACTTCTCCAGTGACCCATTCAGCACCATGTACTAATCCATTCACTGTGCCAAATTCTAAACATTTATAAATTCACCCAGGCACTCTCCTTGCAGTACTCTAATCATTCAGGCAGTACCCATGTACTCATGCAGTGAGCCAGACCTTAGCACATGGACTACTTCAGACGCCTATGCACTATGCATGCAGTCCTCTAACCACCTACACAGTTGTTTTTCACACCTTCAATTCCCCAGTCAGTATTCATTCACTTCCAGCAAACACCCTGTCACTCCTTTTGTACTCCTCTAGTGACCCATTCAGCACCATGTACTAATCCATTCACTGTACCAAAACCCAAACACTTATAAATTCATCAAGGCACTCTCCTTGCAGTACTCTAATCATTCAGTCAGTGCCCAAGTATTCATGCACTGAGCCAGGCCTTAGCACATGGACTGCTTCAAACGCCTCTCCACTGTGCATGCAGTCCTCTAACCACCTACATACTTGTCTTTCACACCTTCAAATCCCCAGTCAGTATATATATACACTCCAGCAAACACCCTGTCACTGTTGCGAAAACCCAATCAAGGCACTCAGGTGTGACCACTTAGTCCCTTCATATGTGTGGCTTAGCGAACTGACATAGCGAACTGATCATTGTTTCTATTTGGTATGTCACATTTGTCTTTGTTGTATTTCTACAAATGCTGCTAGCGAACTGTTTATTCCATTTGTCACCATTGATATGCTAATATGCCACTAACGAACTGTTTATTCCATTGTCATCATTGATATAGCACTAGCTTACAGACATGATGTTATAACAGTATTGATTCCCACTGTAATGACTCTTAGCCTTATGCCCCCATATGCAAAAAGACCCGTTGCAACCACGTACACGTTTTGCCACTCAGCATGCTTTCGGTGCACGTGTTAACTGAAACACGTGTAAACACACGCATCACCGGAACACGTGTATGCTCCCTGCGCCCCGTACCTATTTAAACCCCACCCGCCTTGCTTCCGTGCTTCGCTTCAGAAAGCGCAACCTACCTGACTCCGTGTGATTCACGCCCGGCGCTCCAGTGGATTCCCTGCTTCCCGGCATCCGCGTCGAGGTTCGAGGGAGAGTTCTCGGCAGCGGAGAGAGTCCGGTGATTGGTCCTGACGGTCCTGACTCATCTTCGCTGATCTCCGCGACTTCCTGCATGAAAACAAAAGAGAGAACAAGTAAACAATTGGTTACCTGGCAACAACCCAAAGGTTAAGGTAACGATCTGTGCACAACCAGCTAACGCGGTAAGGATTTCTTTTTTCTCCTGGTAATAACTTAGTTAAAGCGTTATCGGAGAGACACTAAAGACTTTTTTTTGGAATGCTAAATTGAACGGAAAGAAATCAAAGGCATAACTTGTTTTAACCGCGCATCGGAAACCTCGTTGGTTTGGCTCTTCAACAAAAACTGACGAACTAAAGTGCCCAAGAGACTGTATTACTGTGTCAAGTTTATTTGATGTAAGATTTATTTTTAGGTACAGCATTTGATGACTCCCTGTTAAGGGCAACAAAAAGACTAAATCCAGGTCATTATAAACACTGAAAAAAGGTGTAGCAATATCTTTAGGTACACACTTAGGATGTATTATTAAGCTAAATAATTGTTGTTTCTGTTTTTAAGGAACACGTAATAATTGGGTACCAGTCTTACTTAACCACAAAGAATTCTGGAACTGATAGCGATCCGGATTCAATGAAGTGGTGCGTTTAATGAAACTAAGTAAATGAATGTTGATTTGTTGATTATTAGATCACAAGAGTGTTAACATGTTATTTTAATCCGCCTCTTGTAGTGACCTATCCACATCCCTGAGCCAGAAACAATCCAAACCAGAAATCCTTCCTGAGTGAAGACCCCCGAAATCAGGGATCAGAATTCCAGCCAACCCAGACACCTTTCCCTGAGAGAGTTGTTCTAGGAGTTCGGGATTATTTGTTTCTCTCTCTCTCTTGTCTCCTCCACTTCCCCCCTTCCCATCGGCATCAGACAGAGTCACGAGGTACCTCTTCCGTGATTCTGGTTGGTATCGAGGAGCTTCGGGGACTAGCGGCATTGAAGAAGGAACAAAGGAACAACCGGAGTCCAAGTGGGTGATCTCGCAACAGAAAGCGAAGCCCAAAAAACCTAACTTAGTTCCTTCTTCAATTCTGAGTCATGGATGTGGAGGACGGAGCCATGAACCCTGCACAACTAACTTTATTAGTCAAAAAACTTACTGAACAGATGCAGGAACTTAGGCAAGAAAAACAGGCCCTTAGACACGAGCTAGATAAAACTAGAACCGGGTTTACAAGTTGGAGGGATCCTACTTTGGAACCACATAAACCTCTTATCTCGCCAGCCAAATTTGGGTCCCCTTATGCCTTTCCCTCCACAAGTCAAAGTCAGAGCCCTGAACAAAATCTTCAAGTTACTGTGGTCTCCCCCAGTCCCATTCCATTAGCCAACCCGGAACGTTTTACTGGAGACAGAAGCAGATTTTCCATCTTTATGAGTCAGTGCCAGCTACATTTTTTATGCAAGCCACAGATTTTCACTACTGACACCTCAAAAGTAGCTTTTATTATCTCATATCTCGGGGGGGGGTAGCGGCCAATTGGGCTATGCCCCTAGTGGATTCCAATGACCCTCTGTTACACAATCTGACAGACTTTAAGACAGCAATGTCTAACTTATTCGGCAAACACGTATTCATTCATGCTTCTGACAACGAGCTTCTAAACCTGCGTCAGGGATCTAAAGATTTAATTACATATGTCACTAATTTCAATAGATTATTGTCAGAGACACATTGGCCTGAAAATAAAAGAATATCTTTATTCTACCGAGGGCTCCGAGATGATCTTAAAGATTCCTTAGCACATATAGTTAACCTGCCTGAAGATTACACTGAATTTTTAGACCTAGTTGTTAAACTTGACCGTGGTTAGGTGAGCGAAAACATGAGAGACCTAGGGGGGATTTTAACGCCCTACACTTCAAGGTAGAAAAGAAAGAGGTTGAGGATAAGACTTCCCTTACTGAACCCATGCAGATAGGTGGTCCAAAAGGTCCCCTCTCTACTGAAGAAAAAGAGCGTAGAAGAAAGAACAATCTTTGCCTTTATTGTGGCAAAGCAGGGTATTATGCCAAGGATTGTTCAAATAAAGCTACTAAAAGAAAAGGAGTGGCAACATTAGAAGTTTCAACTAAGGAATCGGAAAACTAGTTAGCCCGGGAAAAGAAGAGGTCGTTTTCTCGGGACAATCCACCGTGCAGATCTCCCATTATGCTACCAATGTGATAACTCACACCCCAAAGCATTTTACTATCAGAATAACCTTTATAATCAAAACTCAACATAGCCGCACATTAATGGTCATGATAGATTCTGGTGCTACAGGTAATTTTTTTGATTTGGAACTTGCTAGGAAATTAGGAATAACCCAGATTCCTAAAGCTGAACCAGAAGTTGTCAGGGCAGTTGATGGATCGGCCTTATCATCAGGGTTAATTAAGTTTCATACAACTCCATTGACAATGGTTAGTGATAATGGACACACCGAAGACACGGTGTTTGATCTAATTGATACACCAACCTTTGGCGTCATACTAGGAGTTCCATGGCTTGAACAGCACAACCCACGCATTGATTGGGTTAAGAGAACTATTACCCTAGACTCTGCGTACTGCAGAATGCATTGTTATCAGGACACTCAAGACCCGTTTCTCCTTTATTCTGTTCAGCGGTTCTTCCCATCATTCCACAAATCCCTGAAGAGGATCACAAATTTTCTGAAGTATTTGACCCAGTTCAGGCAACCAAGTTACCTCCTCACAGGGTATTTGACTGTAGAATAGATTTAATTCCAGGGGCAGTCTTACCATGTAGTCGAATTTATGCCCTGACCGAACCGGAGAACCAATACCTAAAGACATATTTAGATGAGCTCCTAGAAAAAGGATTCATTAGACATTCAACCTCACCTGCCTCCTCGCCACTTTTTTTGTCTCTAAAAAATCCGGCGATCTAAGAGCGTACATAGATTATCGCGCTGTGAATAAAGTGACAATTAAAAACCGTTATCCATTGCCTGTGATTCCGGTTTTGTTAAATCAGGTTAAAGGATCCAGTATTTATACCAAACTAGATCTACATGGTGCATACCATTTGGTACGCGTAAAAGAGGGCCATGAATGGAAGACCGCATTTCGTACCAAGTACCGTCTTTTCGAGTACACTGTAATGCCATTCGGCATTTGTAACGCCCCAGCTGCGTTTCAATTCTTCATCAACGAAGTCCTACATGATTTGTGGGACTTCTGTGTCATCGTTTATATTGATGACATACTGATTTTTTCCAGGAACAAGGAGGAACACATCCAACATGTTAGCTCAGTTTTGCAGAGATTAAAGGAAAATTCTTTATATGTAAAATTGGAAAAATGCGTCTTCCATTCTACAACTGTAGAGTTTTTGGGTTACTGGCTCTCCCCAGATGGAATAACCATGGATCCTAAAAAGGTTGATGCAATTTTAAATTGGCCCACTCCAACATCTGTAAAAGAAACGCAACGGGTATTGGGCTTCGCCAATTTCTATCGCCGTTTTATATCCAATTTTTCAGAGATTGTTTCACCAATCACTCAGCTACTCCGAAAAGGGGTAAAGTTTCAATGGACTTCAGGTGCGGAACTGGCCTTTTCTCGATTGAAAAAGGCATTCACCACTGCACCTATTCTAATTCACCCAGACCCTGACAAACCTTTTTTCGTTGAAGCAGACGCTTCTCAAACAGCCTTGGGAGGTGTCTTATTGCAAAAAGATAGTAACTCAGGACAACTTCACCTTATTGCCTTCTATTCTCGTAAACTCTTACCAGCAGAGCAAAACTATACAATTGCTGAGCGAGAATTGTTGGCAATAAAGGCGGACTTTCTTGAATGGAGACACCATTTATTGGGTGCTAAACATACGATCACAATATTCTCAGATCACAAAAATGTGCAATTTTTTACTACAGTCAAGGCTTTAACTCCACGACAAATGCGTTGGCTGTTATTCTTCAGTGAATTTGATTTCATCATTACTTATCGTCCAGGTCAAAAACAACTTCTGTCAGACACCTTGTCTAGATTGGTTTGTGATAAAACATTAGATGTTAAACAAGAACCACAAACTATTATTCCGCCTGAAAAAGTGATAGCTGCATCACAGACAGATTCCTTCTTAACTCAGGTGAAAGCGCACTCTCTGTCCCTTAATCAAACGGAGTGGCTTTCACAAAAACACAACTCCATTCGAGACGGATATTTCTTCCACAAAAATAAGATGTTCATTCCCCAGAAAGATTTGCAACAATTGATCTTAATTTGGAATCACGATTCCAGTACCGCAGGTCATCCAGGAATTAATAAGACTTTAGAATTATGTCAAAGGAATTTTTGGTGGCAAAACATCAGTCAGGATGTTAAACAATATGTTAAGGCATGTCCGGTCTGTGCTAGACAAAAGGCTTCACACCAACCGCCCACTGGACTGTTAAAACCTTTACCAATTCCGCCATTACCATGGCATACAATCAGTCTAGATTTCATTACTGATTTACCAACTTCACACAATTTCACTACAATTCTTGTAGTAGTTGATCAGTTATCAAGAATGGGGCATTTCATTCCTTTACACAAACTACCATCGGCAGTGGAATTTAGTGAACTTTTCTTACAACACATTGTGAGATTACATGGCCTTCCCAGTAAAATTGTTTCGGACAGAGGCCCTCAATTCGTGTCAAAATTTTGGAACCAATTATGCAAAAATTTAGGAATAGAAATAGCATTGTCATCCGCTTTCCATCCACAGACTGATGGCCAAACCGAGAAACTAAATCAGTATTTAGAACAGAGTTTGCGCTGCCTGACATCCACAGTTTCTGCTAATTGGGATGAAGTGTTACCACTAGCAGAGTTTTCTTACAATAACAGTCATCACGCTGCTCTTGGCTGTTCGCCCTTCTTTTTTATTACGGGTCAGCATCCACGCAGTCTTCCACCTGTTCTCCCAGATTCATTAAACACTATGCCGGCAGTTACAGAAAGATTACACACCTTACAGACATTACAGGAAAAGGCAAGACAAAGTTTAACAAAGACTAAAGTAAAGATGAAAATGTTTGCAGATAAACACAGACTTCCAGCACCATCCTATAAATTGGGTGATCTCGTTTGGTTATCCACTAGAAACATCCAGTTGGAAGGTCCTAAGAAATTAAAACCCAGATTCATTGGACCATATCCTATTGAGAAAATCCTGAACCCTGTTTCCTTTAAATTGACGTTACCTAAGGATTTGGCTATCAATCCGGTTTTTCATGTGTCACTATTAAAGTCTCATGATCCTTCTACTCGACCTGACAGCCCACCTCCTCCAATAGCAGTAGGAGATCATATTGAGTATGAAGTGCTTCGCATTTTAGATTCCAAGCGAATACGAGGACATTTGCACTATCTCATTGATTGGAAGGGTTATGATGCTTCAGAACGTTCCTGGGAACCAGACACACGTGCACGCCCCACGATTAGTTCGATCCTTCCATGCTTTATATCCTGACAAACCTCGCCCTGTGAGGCGGCCTTTGGGGGGGAGAACTGTTGCGAAAACCCAATCAAGGCACTCAGTTGTGACCACTTAGTCCCTTCATATGTGTGGCTTAGCGAACTGACATAGCGAACTGATCATTGTTTCTATTTGGTATGTCACATTTGTCTTTGTTGTATTTTTACAAATGCTGCTAGCGAACTGTTTATTCCATTTGTCACCATTGATATGTTAATATGCCACTAACGAACTGTTTATTCCATTGTCATCATTGATATAGCACTAGCGTACAGACATGATGTTATAACAGTATTGATTCCCACTGTAATGACTCTTAGCCTTATGCCCCCATATGCAAAAAGACCCATTGCAACCACGTACACGTTCGGTGCACGTGCTAACTGAAACACGTGTAAACACACGCATCACCGGAACACGTGTATGCTCCCTGCGCCCCGTACCTATTTAAACCCCACCCGCCATGCTTCCGTGCTTCGCTTCAGAAAGCACAACCTACCTGACTCCGTGTGATTCACGCCCGGCGCTCCAGTGGATTTACTGCTTCCCCGGCATCTGCGTCAAAGTTTGAGGGAGAGTTCTCGGCAGCGGAGAGAGTCCAGCGATTGGTCCTGACGGTCCTGACGCTTCTTCGCTGATCTCCGCGACTTCCTGCATGAAAACAAAAGAGAGAACAAGTAAACAATTGGTTACCTGGCAACAACCCAAAGGTTAAGGTAACAATCTGTGCACAACCGGCTAACGCGGTAAGGATTTGTTTTTTCTCCTGGTAATAACTTAGTTAAAGCGTTATCGGAGAGACACTAAAGACTTTTTTTTGGAATGCTAAATTGAACGGAGAGAAATCAAAAGCATAACTTGTTTTAACCGCGCATCGGAAACCTCGTTGGTTTGGCTCTTCAACAAAAACTGACAAACTAAAGTGCCCAAGAGACTGTATTACTGTGTCAAGTTTATTTGATGTAATATTTATTTTCAGGTACAGCATTTGATGACTCCCTTTTAAGGGTAACAAAAAGACTAAATCCAGGTCATTATAAACACTGAAAAAAGGTGTAGCAATATCTTTAGGTACACACTTAGGATGTATTATTAAGCTAAATAATTGTTGTTTCTGTTTTTAAGGAACACGTAATAATTGGGTACCAGTCTTACTTAACCACAAAGAATTCAGGAACTGATAGCGATCCGGATTCAATGAAGTGGTGCGTTTAATGAAACTAAGTAAATGAATGTTGATTTGTTGATTATTAGATCACAAGAGTGTTAACATGTTATTTTAATCCGCCTCTTGCAGTGACCTATCCACATCCCTGAGCAAGAAACAATCCAAACCAGAAATCCTTCCTGAGTGAAGACCCCCGAAATCAGGGATCAGAATTCCAGCCAACCCAGACACCTTTCCCTGAGAGAGTAGTTCTAGGAGTTCGGGATTATTTGTTTCTCTCTCTCTCTTGTCTCCTCCACTTCCCCCCTTCCCTTCGGCATCAGACAGAGTCACGAGGTACCTCTTCCGTAATTCTGGTTGGTATCGAGGGGCTTCGGGGACTAGCGGCATTGAAGAAGGAACAAAGAAACAACCGGAGTCCAGGTGGGTGATCTCACAACAGTCACTACCCTTGCACTTCTCTAGTGACCCATTCAGTACCATGTACTAATCCATTCACTGCGCCAAAACCCAAACACTTATAAATTCACCCAGGCACTCTCCTTGCGGTACTGTAATCATTCAGTCAGTATCCAAGTACTCATGCAGCGACACAGGTCTTAGCACATGGACTGCTTCAAACCCCTATGCACTATAAATGCAGTCCTGTAACCACCTATACACTTCTCTTTCATAACTTCAATCCCCTAGTCAGTATCCATACACTCCAGCAAATACCCTGTCACTCCCTTTGCACTCCTCTAGTGACCCATTCAGTACCAAGTACTAATCCATTCACTGCGCCAAAAGCCAACCACTTATAAATTCACCCAGGCACTCTCCTTGCAGTACTTAGCAAATGGACTGCTTCAAACGCCTATCCACTATGCATGCATTCCTCTAACCACCTACACACTTGTCTTTCACACCTTCAATTCCCCAGTCAGTATTCATACACTTCTAGCAAACAACCTGTCACTCACCCAGTGTGTCTCCTTACAGTACTGTAAACATTCAGTCAGTTAGCATGTAGTCTTTTAGTGAGGTAGGCTTTAGGGCATGAACTGCTTCAAAGTAGTATGCACTATGCATGTAGTGTTTTAACCATTGTCACACTTGTGCTTCAGGGCTATAGTTTCTTAGTCAGTTTTTATATAAAATGTGTTTCTACAGTAATAGAATAGTATAAATTTGAAAGTTATTAATATACATTTATTTGTGATTCTTTTTTACAGATACTGTTTTTCAACGTTAAAATAGAGAAATCATGCCAGAAAAAAAAAGAAAAAGAAAAGAACAGAGACAGGAGGATTACTTGAAGAAACATCAACCACAAGTATTGAATGTACAAGATAATGTGGCTAAAAGGAAAAAATCTTCTGGTAAGATCAACAAAGCAATTTATTAAAAATGTTTGTAGGACCAAACAGAATGTACATAATGCTGGAACTACTGAGATTGCTTCAACTAAGAAAAAAGTTCAAAATAAGAGGAAAAGCTAAAAAGCAAATGGTCAGTCAAAGGAGATAAAGTATGGTAAAAGAAGGCAAAATCAGTATAAGGAATTACGCAAAAACTTTTTTTACAAGAGAGTAGTGCATAATTTGCTGAAAGATGTGAAGAAATATAAAAAGAGAGCTTTATTTTATAAAAAGAAGAAGCATATTGAAAGACTGTGGAAAAGGATTTTGAAATAAAAAGGAAACTGTTTATTTTAGTATTAAACAGAATTCGATTACTAGATAAACCAATCCATGTAATGAAGGCCAAAAGTAGGAGGAAAAGAGTTATTAATAAAAAAAAAAATCGGGATGTTTTTTGGGGAGAATGGAAACACAGTTCCAGTTTAGAGCCTTTTTTTAATGAAGAGAGTTATTCACAGAGCGAAAAATTATTGTATGCAGTTGACACCAGTGGTAGAGGTTATGAGGTTAGAGACGGTTGTCCAATTGAGAAAGAGGAAATGGTTGAAAAAAATGCAGAAGAAGTGATAGCTGATGAAGTTTTAGGGAGACGTGCTAAAAACCCTGTGTACACTTGGGATTGCAGTAGTATTTGCAGTGTACGATAGGAATCTATTGAAAAATTATGTAGTTTTTTACAAGCCTATCTAAAAAAAGTGTAAAACAAAAGATTAAGCTGTTGCAAGGACTAGACCCTTGCAGAGTGAGAAAACATACTGGTTTGCAAGGTCATTCTCTGGCTTGTCTTTCTAGGAAAGTTTGTCAAAGTGTTTTTCACCATTTCAGAATGCTGGCAGTACATCATACTCAAATGCGGAAGTTAGTGAGAAGGTTGTATTATGCAAAAAGTCCAGCACTAAAGTTTAGTGAGTTGAACAGTGCTCTTTTGCGTGGGTCAGTATCAGATGTGAAGCAGGTCTGTGATGATATTGAGTTTTGTTACTTTGGTCCTCAGAAAGAGAGTGAAGAAACTGACACATTAGTAGAACAAAATGTTGAAGACAATCTACAACCCGTAATTACAGAAAAATTTGAGGATGAAATCACAAAGTTTAAGGGAATTTCAGGTGAAAGACCAAATGTTTCTTGTATTTGTTGTCGGCGAAGTCACTATAAAAATCAGACTGGGGTGTCAATCTGCAGTTAAAAAGTGAAATAGAAGATAATGATAAGTGGATGGAATTTGCAACTTATTTGTTGGTAGAGGATTGTTTTGATTTGGGATCTGAGCAGCGTATTTACAAATATTGTTATAACAAATTAGATGAGAATAAAATGCCTGCTAGAGCTGTTCATAATAATCTAGAGTTGGTTGCTATTCCACCAGAGCTGATAGATTTAAATATGTATGAGTCTATTCTCATACAATGTGTTCACCCGTTTCAGGCTATTGTTCGTATGGAGCTCAAAACAGGTAAATTACCTCCATCAGAGTTGCAAAGAGGATTGAAAGGAATAGTTGTGGATTTACCGTTAGATTTAAGGAAAAACATTGAAACTATTGGTGTAGACCATGCAGAAAATGAGCCACTAGTCATTCTAGTTAATGGTGTTCCTACTAAGAATAAGAAAATTTGGCAAGAGTTAGTGGATGTTAGAAAAGTGCAAAAGGCGTCATTGTATCTGTTAAAAAATAATGAGTACTATAGAAATGTGTTTGTTGGAGAAGAAGAAATAGATTTAGCAGAAGATACTGAAACAATAAGTGGACAAATAGAAAAAGTGGACATGTCCAGACGTGAAGAGATCTATGAACATTACAGTGTACATCCACTTCATTCCAAAGAGGTGATGGGGAATACAATTGAGTTGTTTCAAATGAAAAAAGCAACAGGAAATCCAATGAGTGTATGGGAAGAGAGCTTGGAAGCTCGTTGTTTCCCGCAGTTGTTTCCAACAGGAAAAGGTGGACGATATGATGAACGTCCTGTGCAGATTTCTGCATCTGAATATCGGACAACAAGATTATATGCAGAAGATCCAAGATTTCGACAATGTATCCCTTATATGTTTCATCTTCTGTTTGAAAGTGACGTGTCTGGACTTTCATATGCAGTAAATCACATTTTAAAAACTGGAATGCATCTTCAAAATGTAACTGCAAAGGATTTTATGGATAAAGTGCATCAGAGAGATGATCATTTAGAATCTCAGTTGATTAATCTGATGGCATGTCAGCGTGGGACTAATGAATATTGGTACCGTCGACATGGAGAACTGAAATGTATGCTACGGAACTTGGGAACTCCTACAATGTTTGTTACACAAAGCTGTGCTGAGTATGCTTGGGATGATTTACTTTAATTTCTTCGAGAGGCAAATTCCAATATAAAAAATATTGAATACAAGACACGTTGAGAATTGTGCTCTTTGGATCCTGTCAATGTATGCAGATATTTCAATCATAGATTTGAAGCTATGATGTCTTTCATCTGCAATAAAAAGAATCCTCCTCTTGGAGAAGTTGTGGATTTCTTTTGGAGAAAGGAGTATCAAGCAAGAGGTGCTCCTCATATACATATGTTGTTATGGATCAAGGACGCCCCCAAATTTGGATCAGATTCAGATGAAACTGTTTTGTCTTTCATTGAAGATTATGCTAAATGTGCTCTTCCCAATAGCAGAGAAGATAAAAACTTAAAACAACAAGTCTTACGATTTCAAAGCCACAGGTGTGGAAAATACTGTCGACGAAAGTACAAGTCAAAGGATAAGTTCTATACCAAATGTCGTTTTGGATTTCCACGTCCTGTATTATCCAAAGGAAGAGTGAACAGTTTTATGTCAGCTATGTGACATACCATCACAAGAAAGTCTCAGAAAAATACCTACAACTTAAGAAGAAGCGAAGAATCGAAATACATAAATGACTACAATCCAGTTATTTTATCCATGTGGAACGCTAACATGGATATTCAGTATGTTGCGGACAATTTCATTGCTGTTGCTCGATATGTAACATCTTACATTACTAAATCAGAAAAGACTGAATTGAAAGAAATGTGGGAAGAGATTTCTCACGAGAGGACTCTAAGTAAGAAATTATACAGTTTCAGTTTGAAGATGTTATCGCATCGTGAAATTGGAGCATATGAATGTTCAGATCGGTTACCATCTGCAAGTCTATATTCCAAAAGTAGAAGAATCATTTGGGTGAGTCTAGGTCTTACAGGAATACGAAATCGGGTACTGAAATCTGTTGAATATTTAGCAGAAAATGAACCAGAAATTACAGATATTTTGAAAACGAATATGTTGGACACATACTACCCAAATAGAAGTCATCATCTTGAGAACATGTGTCTCTATGAAGTGCTGCAAAACTACACTTTTAAACGGAATACTACAGAGAACATCAACGATGGAAAATATGCAGTGATTGGTTCCGAAGGATGTCTGGTGAAACAAAGGAAAGGAAATGTAATTAATCACAGGAAACTGAGTTGCGACACTGCTGACAAAAGGGAATTTTACTATTTAGCCCTTTTGCAAATGTTCAAACCATGGCGTTCGGAACTGGAATTACTTGCAGATTTTCCCAGCTATGAAGATTCATTTAATGCTTCTAAAGATAGCATACAATGCAGTGCTTTCGCAAATTATGTCAAAATGTTGAATGATGAAATTGATCAAGAAGCTACAATTGCAGCTGAGATTGCTAGAGACAGTTCTCAAGACAGTCAAGATCCACTAGGACAACCAATTGTTGAAAATGAAGCAGCGATTGCAATGAATGAGGTGGAAACAGCAATGTATCAAGCTCAAGAAGAGGCAATACAGTTAGGAAACTTGGAAGAACAACTTAATGTTGAACAGAAACAAATATATCAGCAAGTGAAAGAGCAGATTGACCATGGATTACTTCATGAAAAGAGAGGGTGCTCATGTACAACATTTCAACCTATCCGAATGTATGTGAGTGGTCAAGCTGGAACAGGAAAAAGTTTCTTAATTAAAGTAATTACAAGTTATCTGTAGAAAACAACTGATTCGCATTTGTCTTGTGTTGTCACTGCTCCAACTGGGTTGGCAGCACATAACATTAAAGGAATTACTTTACATCGTTTACTAATGCTGCCAGTAGAGTATGAGAATAAATTGGAATACCACAAGCTATCTGGAGAAGCTTGTTGTGAAGTTTCAAGAGTCCTGAAGAAAATGAAACTTCTCATTATTGATGAGGTGAGCATGGTCTCAAACTTGATGCTTCCCTTTGTGCATTTAAGAATGCAGCAAATTCTTAAAACAGAGTATGACATGTTATTTGGAGGAAAACACGTCATAGTTTTTGGAGATCTACTGCAACTGACTCCGGTAAAAGGACAACCGGTATTTAAAACACTAGCCCATGAAGATACCAGAAAGTCTTTTGGCAGTGTTGGTAATGTGAACATTTGGACTCATTTTGAATACAAAGAACTGACAACAAATATGCGACAGGCAAATGATGCTGAATATGGAAGTATTCTCCAAGATATAAGAATTGGAATTCTTTCAAAACAAGGCAAACAAGCTTTGGAGAGTCGATTACTTTGCAATGTCTTTCCAAATTAAAATGCAGTTCCTGCAAAAGTGTATGTGGAAATTGCTAAAAATAAATCAGTGATTTGCTTAATGCCAACACTGCGCGAGTGTTCCATATTCAACGAAGAACTATTGAAACTGGAAAATGAAGAAATTGTAAAAATGGAAGCGATCGATAAAATACAGCATAAAGGAATCACTATTATTTTGACGGGAAAGTTGAGATCAAAACTGGATTGTTTAGAAAAAAAAATATCTAAAACTGCTGGTTTAGAAAAGACACTATATGCGTGTGTAAACTCTCGGGTAATTTTAAGGCGTAATTTGGATGTAGAGAAAGGTTTAGTTAATGGTGCAATGGGTAAAGTGGTGGATTTTGTGAATTTTCTGAAAAAAGAAGGAATTGAATTTTTAAAAATTAAATTTGATCAGATTGATGAAGTTAAAGAAATTGGACGTTGTTCAGTTCGTTTTTTGCTTGTTAAAGATTTATATGTCCGTAGGAAACAATTTCCATTTTCTCTGGCATACGCAGTGACTATTCATAAATCTCAAGGATTAAGTGTAGACAGTGCATTGGTGAACATTGGATCTATCGTATTTAAAGAGGGTATGGCATATGTTGCTTTGTCGCGAGTCAGAACATTATCAGGTTTGTTTTTGATTGATTTTGATGAGACGAAGGTTACTGCAGATGCAAACTATGTAAAAGAGTTTAATAGGTTAAGAAGGGTTTATGCTCCAAATTTAGGTCAATATCCTGTATTTGAAAAGCGTGTGGTTGGTCGAAAAAGAAGGTTAGAGAATATGGGCCCGATTCACAGAACAAACTTAAGACAAAATCCTAAACTTAGTACCATTTTGGTATTCACAGAATGCACTTACTACTTCTGGTATTCACAGAATGAACGTACTACTTTTGCGATTCACAGAATAAACTTACTACTTTTGCTATTCACAGAATGGATTTACGACTACTAACTTTAGGTCCGCACTCGGGAGGCGGAGCTTCTGGCCTGGAGGCGATGCTTCTGGGCTGGAGGCGGAGCTTCCGGCCCGGAGGTGGGGATTCCGGCCAGTGGTGGAGATTTAGCCATGGCCAAAATCTCCACCTCTGGGCCGGAAGCTCCGCCTCCGGGCCGGAAACTCCGCCTCCGGGCCGGAAGCTCTGCCTCCGGGCCGGAAGCTCCGCCTCCAGGCCGGAATTTCCGGCCCGAGTGCGGACGTAAAGTTAGTAGTCGTAAATCCATTCTGTGAATACCAAAAGTAGTAAGTGCATTCTGTGAATACCAAAAGTAGTAAGTGCATTCTGTGAATACCAAAAGTAGTAAGTTTAGGATTTTGTCTTAAGTTAATTCTGTGAATCGGGCCCTCTGTGCTTACCTTCTATCATTCGCAAGGAATTTTAAAACCGGAAATATGTCACTTTTTGTAACATAGTTATTGCGCAAGACATTCTTTCATATTTACAAAGAGAGGAAAAGGCACTCTGAGTACTTTTTCTACTCCATGTAAATACAACCTCATCATACACAACAATTTGCGTTGAAAGGGTGTTCTATAAGTGTTGTTGTGTATGATTGCACTGAATACTCATAGAACAAGACACATCTCTAGATTTATCAGAAATCATAAATCTCGATATGTGTGTGAATGCTGCACCATTCTAAAATTGGTGTAGGAAAGCACAACAAGGAGAATTGTTTTCATTTCTCCACATTTTTATATCTTCAATGCATGCTAAAATGTTCAGCATACATTGAAGGAGAAAAATGCATGTTCTCATTGTTTTTGTGCAGGAAGGTGTGTCTTCCTGCAGAAAAACAAACAGCACATGACACAGATATCCTTGCACTATGGTGCAAGGGTGCCTGTGTCACCACATGGCTGCAGTTTAAGCAGCCGTGCAGAGAGAAGCATAGATTTGCAACATATTTAGGTACATATGTTGCATCCCTGTGCTTCGGAAGTACTACAGCACACTGCAGTTAAAGAGGTTACTGTGTGATGCTGCAGCACTTCCTCATAGTTCTGCACTTATACATTCACCATATGCTACTAATGCATTCATTCAGTCAATTACGTACTACACATACATTCATCTAAACTTTCACACACTAACAAAGAAATGTAGCTCTTTTTTTAAACCAGGAAAGTTAGTTCTTAGAAGAACTTTTTTTTTCTTCTTTCTTCTTTTATATTTTTTTTATGGTTTTTCCAACGATTTTGTGATTTTTTTGGTTTTTCTGGAAAAACAAAAACAAAAAACAAAACAGGAGGAACAAAACAATGAACTTCAGGGGAAACCCCCCCCCCCAAAAAAAACTAGCAATGGTGACTTTCTTGCCGGCGGCAGATCAGATCGATCGACTGCTCCCCGTAGCACAAAGTCGCATTGCACTTAGTGCAGAGCACTTTTAAAAATTTAAATTGAGGACGGATATCCAAGTTTTGGGCTGACGGATGCACTCTTGAAGTGCTCGGCTGCGATGAGGTGGAAGGCGCAGGAGTGTCTCTCATCCGTCGGCATTCTTCTCGTGCAAGATTGACAGGATGATGGGTCCGCAGGTGCTTCATCATGCTGGCTGTCCCGCATGAGTATTTCTTTGTCGGATCCCCTCGAGACAGCACTTTTTTACAAATCTTGCACGTGATCAAGGTGGCATTGGTCTTCGTTTGCCCCTCGGGAAAAGTAAAAAAAATGTCCACACCACTGAAGAAAAATGTGGTGTGCGTGGTGGCTCCTCCAAAAATTCATCCTCAAATGTATGAGGAGATGCAGGTGATGCCTGCTACCCTGAAGCCATTGTTAGGAGAAAAAAGTTAGAGCTAAGTGTAAACTTAGTCCAAAAAATCTTCTTCTCTGCAAAGAGATGCTCCTCCAAAGAAGGTGAAAGAAGAATGATTGAAATGGGTGGGGTCTTTCAATAGTTAGAACAAGAAGTGTAATGAACCAATCAAATCTCTTTTTTTGCAGGTCACATGGGATCCGCGCACCCTGCGCTTACGCAGCACGCACCAAGTGCGCATCCGCGAAATTGAATTAAAAAGAAATATAGGATTAGATGTAAAAATATATTACTTTTAAGACCAGTTTAGAGTTTGTCTTCAATTAATATTCACATGAAATACATATGTTTTTTAAAATGTTAAATATTTCGCGGGATCCGCGCACCTACCGCATCATACACGCATATGACGCAACGAGGAAGCGCGTAAACGTCGCGTTACGTACATCGAACATGTCGCGTATAGGCTGGGAGTCGCGTACCGGTCTCATTGCGATCGCGCACTAAACACGTACCCAACGCATACCATGCGCGGATGCTATCGTGTAGGGATCGAGAACGGTGAGCATAGGGTGCGCGGATTCAAAAAACATGGAAAAAATATATAAAATAAAGTTTTGAACATATAGTTAAAAAAATATTTTTGAAAATATAAAAAAATATGTTTGAAAAACCCAATAAAAACTAATAATATTTTTTAATTTTGAAAAGATTTAAATGAAAAAATAGGTTAAAAAAATAGTGTTAAAAAAGAATTTCAAAAAAACATAATTAATGAAATTGACACACAGAAATTGAAAAATATAGAAATCCAATGAAAATCATTAAACATGATATCTTTAGAGATAAGTTATAGATAGGAATTAGCATTTAAAAAACCTTTGAAATTCACTGAAAAAACCATAGGTTTCATGCACGTTATAGTTAGGAATTGGCATTTAAAAAACCTTTGAAATTCACTGAAAAAAACCAAAGGTTTCAGGGGGGTTATAGTTAGGAATTGGCATTTAAAAAAACCTTAGAAATTCACAGAAACAAACCATAGGTTTCAGGGGCGTTATAGTTAGCTGGACATTTCCCTCGTACAAAACCCTAGAAATTCCCCCGTTATAGTTAGTTCAGCTAACTATAACTCACGCCCCCGCAATGCACTGCTGATGATGTCACATATTACATCACTCATGACATGGTCAGTGACATCACTGATGACATCTGAAATGACATCACTGATGACATCACTGATGACATCATCAGTGATGTCACTGACCATGTCATGAGTGATGTAATATGTGACGTCATCAGCAGTGCATTGCGGGGGCGCGAGTTATAGTTAGCTGAACTAACTATAACGGGGGAATTTCTAGGGTTTTGTATGAGGGAAATGTCCAGCTAACTATGACGCCCCTGAAACCTATGTTTTTTTCTGTGAATTTTTAAGGCTTTTAAATGCCACTTCCTAACTATAATGCCCCTGAAGCCCTCCAATGCTGAGCATCTTTCGTATGGAATGTGTAGCGGCCTGCTCTGGTCGCGGAAGGCCCCGCTGCTGATACAGCGGTTCGAGCGCTGTCACTAATATAGCGCTGACGGAACGGCGTGCCTGTCTGCAAGGGCATAAAGACTACATGGAACCGACCTTGTGGTATTGCAGCACCCTACCGAGGGATTTAAGTCAACAGTAGGAGATAATGGTGGCACCCACTGAGGGATTACAAACATTGAAACTACTGAGACCACAATGCACAGAGTGCACACGCCCACTGGGGCGGGACTGATAAATTCACCGTGAGTGCAGTGATACTGTTTGCTGCCTTCATCCCACAAAGCCTAGCCAATGATTAAGGGCGAAGGAACGCCCGAAACGCGTCTGGTATAATTGGGCTGTATTATGCTGGAACTACGGTGTTGTGAGCCATGTGGTCCTACGGAAAATAAAGGATTACAACACGCCGTGTGTGGCCCTCCAATGCTGAGCATCTTTCGTATGGAATGTATAGCGGCCTGCTCTGGTCGCGGAAGGACCCGCTGCTGATACAGCGGTTCGAGCGCTGTCACTAATATAGCGCTGACGGAACGGCGTGCCTGTCTGCAAGGGCATAAAGACTACATGGAACCGACCTTGTGGTATTGCAGCACCCTACCGAGGGATTTAAGTCAACAGTAGGAGATAATGGTGGCACCCACTGAGGGATTACAAACATTGAAACTACTGAGACCACAATGCACAGAGTGCACACGCCCACTGGGGCGGGACTGATAAATTCACCGCGAGTGCAGTGATACTGTTTGCTGCCTTCATCCCACAAAGCCTAGCCAATGATTAAGGGCGAAGGAACGCCCGAAACGCGTCTGGTATAATTGGGCTGTATTATGCTGGAACTACGATGTTGTGAGCCATGTGGTCCTACGGACAATAAAGGATTACAATACGCCGTGTGTGGCCCTCCAATGCTGAGCATCTTTCGTATGGAATGTATAGCGGCCTGCTCTGGTCGCGGAAGGCCCCGCTGCTGATACAGCGGTTCGAGCGCTGTCACTAATATAGCGCTGATGAAACGGCGTGCCTGTCTGCAAGGGCATAAAGACTACATGGAACCGACCTTGTGGTATTGCAGCACCCTACCGAGGGATTTAAGTCAACAGTAGGGGATAATGGTGGCACCCACTGAGGGATTACAAACATTGAAACTACTGAGACCACAATGCACAGAGTGCACACGCCCACTGGGGCGGGACTGATAAATTCACCGCGAGTGCAGTGATACTGTTTGCTGCCTTCATCCCACAAAGCCTAGCCAATGATTAAGGGCGAAGGAACGCCCGAAACGCGTCTGGTATAATTGGACTGTATTATGCTGGAACTACGATGTTGTGAGCCATGTGGTCCTACGGACAATAAAGGATTACAACACGCCGTGTGTGGCCCTCCAATGTTGAGCATCTTTCGTACGGAATGTATAGCGGCCTGCTCTGGTCGCGGAAGGCCCCGCTGCTGATACAGCGGTTCGAGCGCTGTCACTAATATAGCGCTGACGGAACGGCGTGCCTGTCTGCAAGGGCATAAAGACTACATGGAACCGAACTTGTGGTATTGCAGCACCCTACCGAGGGATTTAAGTCAACAGTAGGAGATAATGGTGGCACCCACTGAGGGATTACAAACATTGAAACTACTGAGACCACAATGCACAGAGTGCACACGCCCACTGGGGCGGGACTGATCAATTCACCGCGAGTGCAGTGATACTGTTTGCTGCCTTCATCCCACAAAGCCTAGCCAATGATTAAGGGCGAAGGAACACCCAAAACGCGTCTGGTATAATTGGGCTGTATTATGCTGGAACTACGATGTTGTGAGCCATGTGGTCCTACGGACAATAAAGGATTACAACACGCCGTGTGTGGCCCTCCAATGCTGAGCATCTTTCGTATGGAATGTATAGCGGCCTGCTCTGGTCGCGGAAGGCCCCGCTGCTGATACAGCGGTTCGAGCGCTGTCACTAATATAGCGCTGACGAAACGGCGTGCCTGTCTGCAAGGGCATAAAGACTACATGGAACCGACCTTGTGGTATTGCAGCACCCTACCGAGGGATTTAAGTCAACAGTAGGAGATAATGGTGACACCCACTGAGGGATTACAAACATTGAAACTACTGAGACCACAATGCACAGAGTGCACACGCCCACTGGGGCGGGACTGATAAATTCACCGCGAGTGCAGTGATACTGTTTGCTGCCTTCATCCCACAAAGCCTAGCCAATGATTAAGGGCGAAGGAACGCCCGAAACGCGTCTGGTATAATTGGGCTGTATTATGCTGGAACTACGATGTTGTGAGCCATGTGGTCCTACGGACAATAAAGGATTACAACACGCCGTGTGTGGCCCTCCAATGCTGAGCATCTTTCGTATGGGATGTATAGCGGCCTGCTCTGGTCGCGGAAGGCCCCGCTGCTGATACAGCGGTTCGAGCGCTGTCACTAATATAGCGCTGACGGAACGGCGTGCCTGTCTGCAAGGGCATAAAGACTACATGGAACCGACCTTGTGGTATTGCAGCACCCTACCGAGGGATTTAAGTCAACAGTAGGAGATAATGGTGGCACCCACTGAGGGATTACAAACATTGAAACTACTGAGACCACAATGCACAGAGTGCACACGCCCACTGGGGCGGGACTGATAAATTCACCGCGAGTGCAGTGATACTGTTTGCTGCCTTCATCCCACAAAGCCTAGCCAATGATTAAGGGCGAAGGAACGCCCGAAACGCGCCTGGTATAATTGGGCTGCATTATGCTGGAACTACGATGTTGTGAGCCATGTGGTCCTATGGACAATAAAGGATTACAACACGCCGTGTGTGGCCCTCCAATGCTGAGCATCTTTCGTATGGGATGTATAGCGGCCTGCTCTGGTCGCGGAAGGCCCCGCTGCTGATACAGCGGTTCGAGCGCTGTCACTAATATAGCGCTGACGGAACGGCGTGCCTGTCTGCAAGGGCATAAAGACTACATGGAACCGACCTTGTGGTATTGCAGCACCCTACCGAGGGATTTAAGTCAACAGTAGGAGATAATGGTGGCACCCACTGAGGGATTACAAACATTGAAACTACTGAGACCACAATGCACAGAGTGCACACGCCCACTGGGGCGGGACTGATAAATTCACCGCGAGTGCAGTGATACTGTTTGCTGCCTTCATCCCACAAAGCCTAGCCAATGATTAAGGGCGAAGGAACGCCCGAAACGCGTCTGGTATAATTGGGCTGTATTATGCTGGAACTACGATGTTGTGAGCCATGTGGTCCTACGGACAATAAAGGATTACAACACGCCGTGTGTGGCCCTCCAATGCTGAGCATCTTTCGTATGGAATATATATATATAGATATATATATTCCAAGGAAACCAATTTTCGGCGAAGAAATCACACAAGTCCACTCAGTCAGCTGTAGCAGTTTATTCATGGTACAGTATGCAAGGACGACACGTTTCGACCACGTCCGTGGTCTTGGTCACATGACCACCGCCTCCATCCATAGTGTATGTTTTTAAAGCTATGTGTACATAGACATAAACAAAACACTTGTGACAACACTCAATAAAAGTGCTCAAAAATAAAGGAAAACAGACACAGCTGTTTTAAAAACAGAGAATTTTTTTGTAAATTAATTCCATGACTTTGAAGTAATGATGTTAGTGAAATAACAATGACGCGATCTGTGTGGTAAGAAAAAATTGTCTGCTCCAGAGATTACTGTCAAGTAAAAAGGTAATACATTCCAGGTATTTGAGTCGGTTTCAATTAAAGAAAATCACGGGACTAGTGCCCAAGTTGCTAATTTCACTTGTGTCTAGAGAAAAGATCCTCGTGGCTATAACTCAACCTTGGTCAAAATTGTGATGAAAGAAAAAGGGGGGTACTACCCCTGGTGATGACTTTGGAGCTGGATGGAAATATATATATATATATAGCAGTCAACCTTTCCTTTAACGATCCTCTTTGTCCTGGATCAAGAAGGGGACGGACTCCAGTAAATTGTACCCAATTCAATGTATTTTTTGTCTGTGCGCTCTGCCGCCATGACGCGTTTCGGGCTCAACAGCCCTTGATCACATGACGAACCCCTCGTGAATGTCCCTTTTAAAGTGACAGTGCATAATTGTTTGCCATTGACATAGAAGAAAGATTTTACCATGATGTGGATGCTTTCAACATACTAAATCTAGTCATAGTTACTTATTGTAATTGTAAAATACAATACTAGACTTGTTCATCATAGCTCATGATTTATACCGTAATGTAATATAATATAATGTGAGGCTTGAGCTATTGGCTCATATAACACTCAGTGCATTTGTGAATGTATAAATACATAAATAAACTGCACATATAAAACCAGAGCAATACAAATGGTAAAAGCATGTTAAAAACAAGGTTTGTTAAAAAATTCATTTTAAGCAATTGCTGGACAGCATGGTATTATTCTAACTGTGCAAAACGGCAAGTAAAGTGCATAGTTGTGCAAAATAGTGCAATGGAATCACCTGTGCATTTATACAATTGTTTTCAAAGAATTTTTTTCTCTATAAATCGTGATTCATAGGAATGGAATGTAGGTCAAGGGAAAAGATAACAACGGGGAAAAGAGGGGGAGAGAGAGGTGGCGGAAGGGAAATTCCAGACATATATAAAAATATCTGTGTTATGTGTAGATAACATTATCTTTCAGTGGAGAGCCTTGGAAGAAGAAATCTATATTGTTTAAGTTTCTTGTTGCTCAGTTAGCTATAGATTTCTTACAGCCACGTATACGGATCTCCCGTGGTGTTAATCCCCTGTGGGCTTTTGCTGTCCAATTCCAGTATGTATTTGGTCTCCAGTTTTCTGAGGAGAGCCTCACGATCACCGCCTCTTCTCAGAGGCGGAATGCAGTCAATTGCAAAATATTTAAGGAATTGTATGTTACTTGCATGACAATCCCTGAAATGCCGGATATGAGGTGTCTATATTGGTAATTGCACGTAGGTGTTGGAGAATTCTCTTGTGGACCTGCAGCTTTGTGGATCCCACATACTGCAGTCCACAGGAGCACTCCAACACGTAAATGGCAAATTCCGTTTTGCAAGACATGTTTTTAGTGATCATGTGTGGTTTTTCCTCAAAAGGAGTAATGAATGATGTTTTGTTTATTGCGTGTCTACAAGCTTTACAGGTTGGGCACTTAAAAAAACCTCTACGTTTAGTTAGCCAGTTTGTTATTGATTTAATTTCTGGGCTGCTATTAACCAAGAAATCGCTAGTAGATATATATATATATAATTGTTAAACTTCTTAGACACACTCACAGTCGCTGGATGATGTCATCAGTGATGTCATCAGTGATGTCACTGACCATGTCATGAGTGAGGTAATATGTGACGTCATCGGCAGTGCATTGCGGGGGGTGTGAGTTATAGTTAGCTCAGGTAACTATAACGGCGAATTTCTCTGGTTTTCTACAAGTAAAATGTCAGCCTAACTAGAACGTCCCTGAAAGCTGTTTTTTCAGAGAATTTCTAAGGTTTTTTAAATGCTAATTTCTAACTATAACGCCCCTGAAACCTCTGTTTTTTTCAGTGAAAAAAATAAATAAATAAATATATATATATAAATAAATATATATATATATTCAACGTTTCTTGCACTTGTACGCTCAAGAAGAAAGCCCGCACTCCTGGATGTCAAGAACATTTTATTTAGCTTGGCTGAAGCGTTTCGACCTGATGGTCTTTGTCAAAGGCGTGCATAATGTTGAGTGCCCTACTACATTTAAAAACAAAACGTCATTACTGACACATCATGACACACTAGCGTACTCGTCTGCTTTCTTGTTGGCAGACAACAGGAAAGCAGACGAGTACGCTAGTGTGAGTTTTGGACAGACCACAAGACTTAAAAAAGGAACAAGCTTTTGCAAATAATAGCCGGGTGCCGTTCCTGTCGGGATGCCTGGTGCTAGTTAAATCGCAGAACACACGTTTAATGACTAGCTACCATAAAGTAAGCTGTATATTAAGTCTAATCATCAAATCCTTATTTTTAAAGAAATAATTCCGGGTTGACGATTGAGTCGATTGGAGGGAAAGAGTAAAATGATTCTTTAATTAAGAAGAAGAATTGATATGATGTCGTCTGAAGACTGAAAGTCTCAGTTAAAGATTGATGGTTGTGAAGGGAAGACATACAATTAAGTGCTTCAGGATCTATTTTATGGTGTAACTATATAAGTACAACATTAAGAGAGTTCTTAATACTTTGTCTTGATAAAGATGGGACATTATCAATAACACAATCGAAACGCGTTGACGCAATATCCACACAATTCGTCAAGGCCACTGGATCTGTAGATAGCATAAGAATTTGTTTTTCATCAGATTCCAGGATAAATGTGTCTCAAACGAATGTGTGAAATTGAATGATAAAATGTACTGTCTGCTTGTTTCTCTCTTTATTTTTAAGTTATTTGTTTCCCTTACTGTGTAAGGATTCTGTGTGTGCATAAAGTGTTTTGCACTTATTGTGTCTTTCCAATTTTAACAATTTCTGTGTATGAAATAATTTTTTATTGTATGAAATATATTGTCAATTTGATTAAATCTTCTTTTTACTTATCTTGGGAATACTTTTGATTTCTATCTTCTCTATTTTGAGTTGTGGGCATCAGGATTATGTCCACTTGAGTTTCTTGTTGAATGGTGAGGTGTGTGTTGTGTTCCTGCCTCTACTTTAGGAATTAGGCACCAAGAGGAAACTTTTTTCTTTACTTGTGACAGTACCCTATCCCCTTGGTGTGTCTAAAAGGGGTCCCTCTCTTTTTATTATATATGTGTGACACATCACGGAAACAGTGAAAAGACTTTACAAAAGCCGCTTGTGTAATAAATCAGCATAATTTCAAACATTACTATGTGTAATATGGCAAAATGTATTCCTTCATACAATAATGCCTCATGATTTAATATGCATTTTTGAAGTTCTGCAGAAAAAGAATGACTATATGTAACAATTCATGATACAAAACTAAAATTAATATTGTTTGAAATGGCATTAGCTGTCACTCCTCTTTAGTAGAAAGAAAAGTTACAACATCAAAAGACCTACACATTTCATATGTGCTGAGTGGGAAAATTGTCTTGCCAGCATAGTTAGCCAAGTGGCAGATAACTTCAAGGGAGCAAACAGACACAGAGACATAAAGATCCAAGTCAAATTGCCATGTGGCATTACATCATGAAAGAGAAAATGTGCTTCAAAAGCAGTAGTTTGACTGAGAGTTTCAGCAGCTACTCCTTAAAAATTTATGCTGTTTCAAATTTTCGCCAAATAATAATTTATAAAAAAACTACGAGTGACATAAATCCAAATACGAGTGACATAAATCCAAATACGAGTGACATAAATCGAAATAAGGGATACATAAACCTAGAGGGGAAGGGAACAAAATACACTGCATAGTAAAATTTTTGGTTTGAGCAAAACCTCGTTCTTAACCCATCAGCCAATAGCAAAGGCATCTATGTTACACAAAAAACATCTAATCAACGTGTAAAAAGGGTAGAAAACATTTGATAAGACAGTGAACAATCAAGTGGGACTACTGCCACCTCTCCTTGTCTAAAAGCTCAGTATCCAGAACCTAAACTAACCCCTAAAGTTGGACAAAAGAGTGTAAACTTATCAGCTAGAAAGGAGGTAGAGGAGAAAAGAAGAGAAGGAAAAAAGAGATACTCAAGGTTCATAGGCTCAACCAAGGAGCACGTGCAGCTCCTCATCCTGACTGAGGCCGCCCAGGTGTCTGCTGTTGTGCAAAACATGTATTCAAACTCCTTTCTTCTCAGAAAGCACTTCCAGTCACCACCTCTCATGTGCGTTCCGACCCTGCCAAGTCCAAATAATTGCATATTGCGGTAGTAGCACCAATACTTTTTCTGAATATGAACCACGTCATGCCCAACCCACGTTCTCCTTTAAAAGCTAACTACTCAAAAAAATGGTGGCATGAATTTACACCAAATCGTTAAAACAAATCTGATTTCTACTGTAATAAAATTCAACATTTTTGAACAACAGTGTAATTCCACTGCAGTTTTTTTTTAATGTGGGAAAGCAAGGTTTTTGATGGGAATTAACATGAGAAATCACACTTCTGGGGCTCCCTTTTTCTTGACTCCTGTGTGACTGATTAGCACAAAGTTTTCTAAGGAACCGCCAAGGTGGCTAACTTGTTTTTGGGGAAATGTTTGTGCAGATACGTCAAAGGACATCAAAATTATTAAAGAAGGAATACATTTTCTTTTAATGGAAACTGTGACCCTTTGGGATCCCCCCACATGGGGTCAGGGTGTGCCTACCCTGCCCCCTTATATGGCCTTTCAATTTGTTTCAGGTCTTGAAAACCGAGTATCCGAATCCTGTAATGGTGGCAGCAACATTTTATTCAGTGTTATGGCAAGACATCAAATCATTCGGTATTGTGGTACTAGCACCAGTACTTTTTCTGATTATTAACCTCGTCATGCCCAACCAATGTTGCACTTTAAATGCTAATTACTAAAAAAAATGGCGGAATGAATTTACACCAAATCATTAAAAAGTCCTCTTTCTACTGTAGTAAAATTCTACTTTATTGAACTATAGTGTAATTTCACTCAGCTGTTTTTTTTCTATATGGAAAAGCAAGGTTTTTGATGGGAATTAACATGAGAAATCATACTTCTGGGGATCCCTTTTGCTAGGCCCCTGTGTGAATCAGGTTAAATAGATTAATAGTTGCATTGATTTGTTTTTATTTCTCACAAACCTGAAATGTAGGTAATTCATTCATTGAATTCAGAAAGAGAAATGAGATCACCATAGGGGATGTCAATTGCCTGTTATCATTAGAAGAATTATTGCAAGACAAATCTTACAGTGGAGTTAGAAAGTGGATGAAAGGGAATCCTTATTAAAAACTGGTATCAAGATTATTGTACCTACCTGAAGTTGCTTTAAATTAATTCTAAATTCCTACCCAACACACCTCATGGTAGTACAGATGAGATGGGTATGAAGGACCTAGCTCAACTAAGCAAATTCATTGAAGAGCGTCTTCTCCGTGATCATTAAACCTTTTGATAAAGGAGGAAACAGAGTGATTATGGACATTACCCAATAGGAGGAGGATGTTCCATTCCATTATACCACTTTGGATGCCATGAAGTCATTGATCACAAACCTTATATAAAATCAATCGTAAGGATACCAAGATTTGTTACTTGAATGGATGGATAAGGGACTTATTGAATTTAAAGGATGTTTTCCAAAGAATGATACACCAATGGTACCCTGTTTCTCCATTTTACCTAAAATTCATAAAGACCCTATCAACCCAGTGGGCAATCCCACAGTCTCTTCCAATGGGGACTTATTGGAGAATACAGCCATCAACAGCAATAATGTAGTGTTCCCCTCTGTACTCTCTTTATCTTCCTATTGTAGGAATAGTACAGATTGATTGAAATAAATTTTTAAGGTTTTTATTGGCGGTTCCAGAGTCCATCTCAACTTACTCATGCCACGTAGAACTAGGAATTGGTTATCTAGAAGACATTATTAAAATACAACCAATACTCGAGTGGCACAGGATTTGGACCTCGGATAATCTGGCTCTGAACCGTTCCATAATCCTTGACCTTTTAAATTTGGAAGGGGTCTTAAAGATCAGTTGGCTAACATATATCAAATCATTCTGCGGCAAATTAGATCATTGTGAGTTTTACGATAACCCCACAACCTTGGCTCGGATAGCGAGAAAAGATCTGAAAAAACTGTGTTTGGACTATCT
Source organism: Triturus cristatus (assembly GCF_964204655.1). Classification (NCBI taxonomy): domain Eukaryota; kingdom Metazoa; phylum Chordata; class Amphibia; order Caudata; family Salamandridae; genus Triturus; species Triturus cristatus. The sequence continues at coordinate 850,741,863 of NC_140582.1, forward strand.
AAATGACTGCAGATTGGCCATTGAACTGAGGAAAACATCGGTCCAGAGCCACCAGCTGATTTCTACTCATTTATCAATTCAACCATATATAAAATTAGTAGATGGTGACTTTGATAGGTTTTTGTTAGTTCGATTTCGCCTGGGAATTATTCACAGGCTGCTAAGTTTCCCGGAACGGAATGACTGGTCCAAACAATTATGCAACTGTCCCTGCGACGATATTTCGACTCAATCTACACTGCATGTTGTACTTCTGTGTAAATTCTATTCTATTCCTAGGAAAAGATGGATTCTGCCAGTTTTGAAACTGTTTGGCATCAGGCACTGCCGACCTGCACTTATTGCCCTGCAAATGCTAGATACTGTCTTTGCTGTAGCTTCAGTCAATGCTTTTTTAAAATTCATTTTCAAATCAAGGAATCAGTTGTTAATGTAGACATTCTTTGTGTTTTTAACTTGAATTGTGTTATCCATGCTTTTATGATTATTGATTTTAATCGAATAAAGCTGTATTTGTATTTGATTTTATTTTATTTATTTTATTTTTATTTTATTTTATTTATTTTATTTGCAGGTTTTTATAGCGCTAGAATCGACTCCAACTGGAGTATCTCTGCGCTTTTGGCAAGTTAATCCTTTATCAAAGGTGAGACAAGCGGGAGTCACTAAATCGCATTTGTGAACAACAAGGTTTTAAGTTGTTTCCTAAACATCAAGTGTTCAGAGCATGAACGAATAGTTACAGGGAGGCAATTCCACAGTTTGGGTCCCAATACTGATAGGGCTTTATTTCCGTGCCTGGCCTTCTTGGCACGCGGCACTACCAGTAGATGCCCATTGCTGGATCTGAGCGTTCTGGAGGGAATGTATGGAATAAATTTCTTTTCCAGGTATAGTGGACCTTGTCTATTTATGCTCTTATGTATCAGGCAGCAAGTTTTAAATTTTATCCTTTGGCGGATTGAGAGCCAGTGTAATTCATCTAAAAGTGGCTTTGATGCTGTTCTTGGAGGGTCATTAAGGACAAGGCGAGCCGCAGTGTTTTGTATCACCTGGAGTCTGTTCAACACTCCCTCATTTGCAGAAAGCAACAGGCCGTTGCAATAGTCGATCCGACTCATGACAAGGGCCTGCACCAGAGTCTTCCTGATAAGGTCCGGCAGTAATGGAAAGACTTTACGTAGCAGGCTGATAGTATGGAAGCATACGCCTGCGACATAATTTGTATGTTGTTTTAGTGACAAATCCTGGTCAAGGCGAACCCCCAAGTTTTTAACGATCTGTTTAGGCTCAGGTACTACGCCTAGACCAGGTGGCCACCAGTCTGGAGTCCAGAGTATTTTGGCTTCTCCGAACAACATGACCTCCGTTTTGTTGACGTTACACTGTAAGTAATTAGTAGACATCCAACATGCTACAGCTTCCATGCCTGCAGAGAAAGAGCTCCTCAATTCCGTGGTAAGAGTCATAAAAGGGAAGAGGAGCTGCGTGTCATCAGCATATGACACGGGGATGAAGCCAAATTTACGCATCACTCTTGCCAGGGGGGCCACATAGATGTTGAAAAGCGTTGGGCTTAGACAGGAGCCCTGTGGTACCCCTTTCATAACTTTTACCTCCGCTGAGCGATACGTACCCATGGTGACAGTCTGGGTGCGATCGGAAAGGAAGCTTCTCAGCCATGCAAGGGCTTTGTTCTTAATTCCCACGTTCGACAACCGGTTAATAAGAATGTTATGTGACACGGTGTCGAACGCTGCCGACAGATCTAATAACACTAAGATCACGGAGTAGCCTTTGTCTTGGAGCATATGCAGGTCATCCATAACAGACAATAGGGTAGACTCAGTGCTGTGTTTTGGCCTGAAGCCAGATTGAGAATGGTCCAGGCCACCAGCAGTTTCAATAAAGCTGGAAAGGAGTCTATTAACATACTTTTCTGTAAGTTTTCCCAGAAAAGGTAACAGTGAGATTGGCCTTAGGTTGGATAATTCGGTCCAAGCAATGGTGGTATTTTTCCTAATAGGCCTAACTAGTGCACGTTTCCATTCTCTGAGGACAGATCCTGTGCTCAGAGACAGATTGACGAGTTTTTTGATCGTAGGACATAGTGTATCAAATAGAGTGGGCATTAATCTAGCTGGAATAATATCATCTGGGCTGCCACTTTTAATCTGCTTAGCCAATACAGATAGATCCTCATAAGTGATGGGAGGAAAGGTGTCCAAAGTATGTATATCATGATTGAATTCTGTGTTTTGGAAGGCAAGAACTGTGTCAGTAGCCATGGCATTATTAGACTCCACAATTTTCTCATAAATAGTATCGATTTTATTGGAGAAAAAAGATGATATTCCATCACAGAGCTGTTGAGACGACAGTTCGGAGCTTTCACATGCTACAGGTTTGACAAACGATTGGAGCACCTGGTAAAGGACCCTGGGAGAATTCCCTGCAGCCGTAATTTGAGATGTTATATAAATTTTTCTCGCACTACGGATAGCTTTATGATAGATGGAGAGTGAGTCCCAATAGTGCTTTCTATCACTCGCCAGATGGGAGGTTCTCCATCTTTTCTCCAGCTTTCTAGCTGCTTGTTTTAACGTTTTAAGGTCTTTAGAGAACCAGATTTCCTGTTTATTGGCGGGCCGAGATTTGAAATTTTTTATTGGGGCTATATTATCTATGGCTAATCTGGCTGCTGTTTCCAGCTTCTTTAGGGCACTTTCAACATTTTCTGACATTGTAAGAAAGGGCTCTGTGAAATTGCTGGTGAAGACTTCTTTATTAACTTTATGCCATTGCCGTCGATGACAAGGAAGAGAAATTGGTCTATTCAGAGTATTATTAAGGTGTGAGGTATAAAATTCAATAATAAAATGGTCAGTCCAACTTACTTGAGTGGGAGGAGAACATGTGACTGTAGGAAAATTTGTTAAAATCAGATCTAGTGTGTGCCCTGCCTGGTGCGTTGGCCCAGAGTTCCTTTGAGTTAGCCCAAGTACAGATAGATCATTTAGTACAGACTGTGCCTCTTTGCAGTCTTTCTGATCACTGTGTATATTAAAATCCCCTACCATTAAGAAGTCCCTGTCAATACTAATGTATGGGGCAAGGATCTCAATTAACATATTAGAGAAATTAGTACATGGTTTTGGGGGTCGATATACTAAAGCACCCATCTGTATATTTTTAGGGGAATAATAGAATTTGAAAACCAATAATTCGATAGCTGGAGTGCTCAATTCAGCCAAGATGGTACAATGAATTTCTTGTTTATGGACAATTGCTATCCCTCCTCCTGTTTTCCTAGGGCGATCCAGCCTAATTATTTTATAGCCCGAAGGAATTGCTAACGTAATCGCTGGAGTAGAATGGGGTTTGAGCCAGGTTTCTGTAAGGAAACAAAAATCCGGTTCACTAGTAGAAATTAAATCCCATACTTTTGATGTATGTTTGGGAAGAGACCTTATATTACAGAGTAAATTTTTACTTCCAATGACAGTTTTACTTCTATTCGTACTAGCGTTAGCAGAGTGGGTGGGAGTAATAGTACTCTTTTTAGGACAAGTCTCATGAATAGGTATGCCAAACTGAGCTCGACAAAAACGGCAAGAAAATGGGCTGTCTAATTGGAGACACCTTCCCATCATACACTCTTGTAGCTGACGTTGTTTTCCGCCTATATCATGAAGTACCTGCGCAGAATAGGTCATCCTTGAACTAGGCGATGGTGGATAGTCAATAATGTTAGGCCCCATGGCCCCTGGCCCCGTCCTGTCGCGGATGGGCACAGAGGGGCAGGTCTTTGGCTTGTCTTCGGCGCCGTCAATGGCGCCCCTCTGCGCGCAACCGCTGCGCGCTATGGCCTCCGTGGGGCTAAATAGCCCAGTGTGGAGTGTTGTTAGAGCGCTAAGCGCTCGACTGTTCCGGGGTTGCTGGGCGTGTCTTGCTCTTGTCTGCCCGCCCTCCGCTCAACGGTATTGGATACCGAATCGGACCAGGGCGGGCAGGCTGAAACACCGAGCTGAGACAGAATCTGGCCCCCAGAGCCCCTTACAGTGCAGGTACGATCAAATAGGCAGTCAACTTTGATAAAATACAACCCACAGTTAAAGTGGTTGTAATTAAGCGAGCAAATTAAAATTTACGCCGCAAGTGACTTTAAAATCGTATTAAACTAATCCACAGTAACACACTTCATATGCTGACTGCTCAAGTGCTCCGCTCTAACAAAGGTTTACCTGACGCCAAGCGGAGTCGGGAGACACTGCCACTGTCCTCCCCTTACCGCAAATGACCAGGCCTCCTCGCCGCCTAATTAGCCCAGTGTGGAGTGTTAGAGCGCTAACCACTCGACTGTTCCGGGGTTGCTGGGCGTGTCTTGCTCTTGTCTGCCCGCCCTCCGCTCAACGGTATTGCATACCGAGTCGGACCAGGGCGGGCAGGCTGAAACACCAAGCTGAGACAGAATCTGGCCCCCAGAGCCCCTTACAGTGCAGGTACGATCAAATAGGCAGTCAACTTTGATAAAATACAACCCACAGTTAAAGTGGTTGTAATTAAGCGAGCAAATTAAAATTTACGCCGCAAGTGACTTTAAACAAAAATGCATAACATAATTTGGGAACTTACATTCATCATGATTTATTTAGATGTTAACTCCTTTTACACATGCATTAATCATGACCAAGTCACCAGGGCCAGTAAATAATATTTGAAGATCAGACCAATAGCGTGATAAAAGACACTCAGCAAGGCTCACCAGCCTCCTGATCTTGTTTGTACTGACGCTCTGCTGGTGGTGTAGAGAGAAAGACTCAAAAACTGGTGAAGGAGGTGGACCCAGCCCGCGTGAGCACCAGGGGCTGCCAAAGGGACAACACAAATTGTAGACTCAGTGTCCTGAACGGAGGAGAAGTATCAGCACAGCTTCTCCTGCCAGTAGTGGGTGCCTGAGAGTTGCATAGTTACAGAGGAGATGGAGTCAACATTCCAGGACCAAACCCCACCTGGGAGACTCCAGTTTCCACATCTCCCTTAGTCATGAGGAGTCTGTGAATATATATGTCTGAAATGTGTCGAACTTGTGCAAGATGGGTGTTGTCATTTATAACGACGTGGGATTAATCCAGTCCGAAGAGCGCTGTTTACGTAGCAATGAACTTATTAATGGAACTTTTTATTTAACCTATAACAACCCAACCGAGGGAGATGGAAAATGAGTCTTATTCATCCCAAAGTGTAATCAGAGTTTCATGTTATTGTTTTTATGGTGTGAGGTTAATTATTGCAATGGGTTTCCTTTGAATGTTGTTTTCTAGAAACCCATTCATAGCAATTAGGGTAGGATTGCTTGCAATTAAATAGGCAGGTTATATATATTGACCATTACAAATTGTATGAGGGATTAAAATTCGTATGTCGAGTGAAAATTAACAGTTTCATTGTGCGTACTAGGTAGTTTAATTAATCCCTACAGGACTCCATTTTTTAGTTTGGTCATGTTACTCGTCCAGCAATACTGTATTTAGGTGCCTAGCAAGAGTAGTGAGATGAACAAGTTTGTTACTAATATTTCTGATGTTTCTAAAGATTTGAAGGAACTGGAAGCAACAGGTGTCTGGGAGGCAATAAGGTCAAGGTTTTTGTGCAGTTGGTAGTTGGCTTAGTGGTATTGAGAATGGACTTTTGGGGACTATATTGACCCTTATATTATTGTTGTCTTAGCTATATGCTTGCTTCTTTGTATAATAAGGTGGGCTAGGTTGATGACTGGAAGGAAGGGATCAATGTGTAAGGGAGTAGAATTGATGGCAAAGGAAAATGCAAGAAAACAAAAGGGAAAAGAGGTGGAGCTTGAGAAGATGCAAAGGCATCTGTATGATGAGTTACGAATTGTAGAGGAGCCTAGACATAAACAGCAGAAGTCAAGAATTGGCATCTGAAATTCAGTCACGAGGGGACACCAGAGAGTGGAATTGGTGACGCTCCATCAATATTTTTCATTTTGCACTACTTTTATATAAATCTACATTACATTCATACAAAGACATAGGGCCTCATGTAGGTAGCATACCAGTTACCACTTCTAAAATACCGAACGTTACCGAATCGGTATTTTAGAAGTGGTAACTCGTATGTAGGTAATGAGTCGGTATTTTTTACCGATTCGTTACAATTCGGTAATTACCGAATCGGTATTTACCGATTCGGTAATGAGGCATACCTTCCCATTGAGGGGAAGGTATGCCTCATTACCGAATCGGTAAATACCGATTCGGTAATGGTGGAGAACAAGCAAGGGTGGCAGGGTGTCACATTGACACCCTGTTGCACCCCTGATTCGGCCATGTGTGCACATGTGGCACACAAACATGCCCTAAGGGCATGTATGTATGCCACATTGCACACTGCTACGCGCGTAAAAATGCTTAAACACATACATTAATTATTTACCACCAACTGTAAGTTGGTGGTAAATACCGACTCTTAAACACACCCACACACTCCCCCTACATCTCGATTTTGGTTTCGGAATTTACCGAATCGGTAACATTACCGATTCGGTATTATTACCGAATCGGTAATTTTACCGATTCGGTAAATTCCGAAACCAAAACTTGTCCCCCTACATACCAATAGCCAAAATACCGGTCGGTAACGGTATAATTACCGAAAATCGGCCGTTACCGACCGGTATTTGGCTACCTACATGAGGCCCAGAGTGTGATTTACACATTGAGGTTGATCATAGTTAAATGATGTTCACGTTAAATTAGCCATAGTTACTGTAGGCCTCAGTTCAAATGATCCATGCTAACATATAAATCTACTTTTGGTAGCTATGTTCATTCTCTCTTTTTCTCGTTCAGGAGACAAGCTGCATTAGTTTGAGTTCAGTGAAATGTTGCTAATGTTTTGTTTTCTGTGAGAATTATTTATCTGAATGAGTTCCATAGAGAGTGAAAAGTGAATAGCTACATCTGTGCCTGGGACATGCTCATTGAGAAGTATGATCCTGCTACGAGATATCTCTTGAGAGTCATACAGCTGAAACCTTCCATTATGCAATGGCTTGGAAAAAGGGCATAGCCATCTTTTCACTAAATGTTCAGTCCTCATCCGAACTGTGGGGAGTTTTGCACGTTGTCGAGAATTGTATACTTTATTTTATTATAACACATTTTAATGAGTTATGCAGACATCGAGCAGGTAGAATAGGTGTCTTTACTATAATGACAAGTAAAGATAGAACACAAAGCATGAAAACGTAAATGTGTCTCGCAATGGCTCCCTCCTACTCCCAACTTTCCAGACCCTCTATATGACCAATATGCAATTCCCAGTTTACTTCTACCCTGGTTTTAGTCCAAGTTGGCTGCATGTATGTGCCCTTCATGTCCAGAGATTCAGCTCAGTTCATTCTGACAACAGTCTCTAAAGAAATATCCCCAAGAGTAGAGGACTCTGAGTGGAGGGCACGGCACTTTATAAAACTCAATCAAAACATTTAAAAAACTCAACACAATCAAATGCTTTTTCAGTGTCTGCCCAGATGACTATCGCTGGTCGATAGAGTTTATCCACTAGGGTGAGAGCATTCTGAAGCCTCCGAATGTCTGTATGGTGGCACAGTGTGGCATGAAGCCCGCCTGGTTGGGATGGACTAGGGAGGGAATGACGTCCAGCAACCTATCCACTAGCACTTTAGCGATGATTTTGACCTCAGTGTTGAGAAGGGAAATAGATCGGTATGATGAACATTTGTCAGGGGGGCGGCCTAGTATGAGGAATGACAACTATTTCTGCACAATGAAGGTCTGGGGGGAGTTTCTGGGTTTTTACACCCTCGGCTAGCATCTGTGCCAGTTGTGTGCTCAAGTCAAGCATGTAGGTTGTATAGAATTCAGGGGAGAACCTTTAGTGATGGGGGTCTTTCGTGAGGTAAGGTGGGCCAGAGCCATTGTGAGTTCTTCTGCCACTAGGTCTCCTTCGAGAGCCTGCCTCTGCTCCTTTGAGAAGATGCAGAAGGTAAGTCTCAAAAAAAGCTATCAATAAGAGCCTGGGAAAAAGTTATTTGTTGTAGATATAATGTGGTGAAGTATCATGCAGAGTGATTGATGAGTGCTAACTTGCCAGTAATCTGTTTCTCTTCAGGGTCTATCAATGCTAGGATTGGAGGATGCTGATGAACATTGTAATAATGGCAGGGCAGTATCTTGCTAGATTTGCCACCCCAGTGATAAATATGGGCATGTGATGCCATCCATATACTTTTGGCTTCGTATATGAGGATTTGCTATAGGAATTGCTGAGTGTGTGGGAGCTCTCTATGGGTTAGTGGTCTAATGGCAGTTCTACATCGGCGTTTATGAGCTTCCATTTGGACTCCAGGTCATTTATCAGTTACAACTTTGTGTTTCTCTCCTGTAGAATGACTAATGATGACTCCCCTTAGGGTTGCCTTGAAGGCCTCCCATAGGACCCGAGGGGAGGAAACCAACCCGCAGTTCTGCACGAAATAGAGGCCAACAGATTCTCCCACATGCGTGCAAAAGTGCTAGGAGGATAGTCGCCATTGCATGGGTAATCTTATATGTCTAGTTTTAACATGTATCCATGATGCGGTATGGTCAGAAAGACTACAGCTGTTTATAAGGGCTGCCACAACTCTCTGCATGTCAAGTATAGGCAGAAAGTAAGTAATCTAGGCAGGAGAGAGTGGTGTGAACTCCGGGGGGGGAATATATAGTCACGCTATACATGATGTAGGAGACACCAAACGTCAGAGAGACCCAGGGCCTTTACGAAGAGCTATATTTAGGTGCCCCATTCCCACCCCAGAGTCTGTCTTTGTTCTCATCCATCACTCTGTTCCAGCCACCCCTACTATGAAAACGTGGTCCAGGGGGTCACCCAGCAGCTCTGTAATTCCACCTAAGAAGGAGGGGGAATAATGTGGCAGGGCATAAATAATGACCAGTGCAAGGGTTGTCCTTAGATGATAACACTCACTCCTACACGTCTTCCTCATCAGTCAGTCCATTGTTTTTGTACTGTAAATGGCATCTGATCAGAATGGCAGTGCCTCGGGAGCCCTGCATGAATCCGGAGTGAAATACTTGGCTGAGCCCATAGTGAGCTCAGAAGGGGACCTAATTACCCAGTAGATTAATCTCCTGGATAAATAAGATGTCTTCTTGCATCCTTTTCACAGACTTTATCAAGGAGGCCATTTATAGTCCAGAAGATAATCTGTAGGGGTGCATCCTGAGGATTGTCTATGTTGTCAGTGGGCATGAGATGATGGTAGAGCCAGTAAAGTGGAGTCAAGGGGCAGCGGTCTTAGTAGGGTCGTCTGCCAGCATATGTAAAACAACAGAAACTTTATAACACAACTATAACTTCCCCACCTTTACCTCCCAACACTTCAAGAGCAAGAAGTATCTGTCCCTGGAGCAACCCAAACTTTCCAAGGGAGAGTAGTCTATAATTCTGCTAGTGGATTCCAAGTGCTGGGGCCAGCGGAGCAATGCAAACTCCCAGTTAGGTGGGTCAGTCTCCTTGTGTTCAGGTGTGATCGGCCCACTAATGGATGCCAAGATAGAAGTAACCCAGATCTGAGGTGAGGGAGAGAGGGGGGCAGCTAGAAAGGCCAGCATTCATCTACATGGCTATGATTCCAGAGAGGATGGCCCACCAAACATCCCCCCCTCAGTTCCATTTGTCCCAGTGTTGCACTGAGCCATATGAAAGAGGTCTCAACTAGAAATAGGGGTATTCTGTGTGTTGTGCTATGAGGATCTAGAGTGACTTCTGGTATGTCCACGGGGTAGGGACTTCTGAGGAGGTGAATGGGCCAGCGCATTGGTCTGAGAAGTGATGATGATCAATGGGGGGGAGTGTGCGTGCGAAGGTTAATTCCTCTATTCATAGGAAAACCTCCTTCGGCATCTCAAAAATGAAAGATTGTGATTGAAAGGTGACCTTGAGTATGGCAAGGTAGAGGAGCTAATATCTGATGTTGAGCTCACATACTTCACTCTTGGCCGCTGCAAATGACTACCTTTGTTGTACCTGTTGACTATAATCTCAATCATGATGGTGTATAATTGGCACTTCAGGGATTCGTGGGGATGCATATATCTCAAGATAGTATCTCTGTTGGCATAGTTAAACAGGCAAGCGATCATCAGGTGAGCGCGGGAACCCAGTGGTGCGTTCAGAGCAAGCACTCTGTGTGTCCTCTTGATCATTAAGCAGGATGACAGGCAAGTCTCAGGGAGGAGGTATCCCCCCAACTCTCATATTGTTTCGCTGTGCCCTCCACACAGAGTCCTCTATTCTTGGGGCAATTTCTCTAAAGACTATTGTCAGTCTTGCAATAGTTTTCTTCATCTCTGCGACATAGTCTTCCATGTCGGAGACTCTGACTTCAGCCTCAGAGATCCTGTCAACAGCCTGCCGGAGATCTTGGCGTAGTAGCATAACATCTGCTCCCACTGCACCAACCTTCACCTCCAGTACCTTCTGAGATTGGTCAATTGCTGCCAGGATTTTTGTTGTGTCTGTGGTGGTGGCATCAGAAAGGGTATGGATGGCACCGGTCCTCTGGAACAGCTGTGTGTGTTGAGGGCGCCTTGCTTATTGTTATGGTAGGGAGTTTTGCCCCTCATATAGGCGGGCCATGGGTGGGATCTAAATGTCACTATGAGTCAAAGCAGAGGGCTCAAGAAATGTTTGGCTGAGCCACCAGTCCCCAAGCCATCAGACTCCCTGCTGACCAACCCAAGCAGTCCGACCTGGGTCCCCAGTTGGCTGTGTCTCTGGTGGCTGTTGTGAGCAGTCCAGATGTGGGTCTCCCTCCTTGATGTTCAGAGTGGCACAGCAAGCATAAGAAGATGTCAAGTGTGACTCAAAAACATGGGTGGGCGACAGAAGCCCCTTGTGATTGCCCTTCACAGGTGAATCACCGGGGCCAAGGAACGAGCTGCACTGGATGGTCTCCGTGAAGGCTGTCCAACCTGGGCAAAGCAGCTATTGTTTCCCCAAGGCTTCCAGATACATCTCAGTGGCACAGAGGGGAGCACAAAGCCAAAGGGCACAGGATCTGCAGTCCAGGCCCACCTCCTGGGCCTGCCACTCCAGTCTACAGGGCGGGGCAGAGGGAGCCTACTCGTCTGTGACCAGCCACTAATCACACCCCCTGCCATACATTGGCACCTGGTGTCAACAGGGCAATGATTTAGGGTCCCCCAGGGTTCAGACACAGCACCAGCGCAGAGTGCCCCAGCCACCCCTCAAGGCCGGGTTGCAGAAGGTCCATAGCTGCTCTCAGATCAGGTCAGTATGAAGCGGTTAAGCTGGCCCAGCTGGGTGCAAGTCCTGGTCTTGCCAGCCACCCTTAGAGGTCTGCTGCTCCCCTGCTATCCGGGCTCAGCTGGGAGGGGATCCCACTGCCAGGCCGCTGCCTCTGTGTCCAACACTCCAACATGGCCTCGCTGTCTCAGGGCTGCCCCTCCGGATCGGACCCTCTGGGTGCAGATAAGTGAGTATTAGCCCCCTGAGTTGGGGCCCTGCATCGTCTTCTGTGGGGGTCTGAGGTGTAGATATCTTATCTTATCTTAGGAGATTCTTGTATCACGCGTACTTAGCCCAGTGGGCGTCAAGGCGCCTAGATTAAATACAGCAACTTAAGACCCTACCTAGTCCTATTTAATCATGAGTAGGCCTTCTTAAAGAAATACGTTTTTAGAGCCTTTTTGAAAGAGTCGATGGAAGGGAGAGTTTTTATCTCCATGGGGAGGGAGTTCCACAATTGCGGAGCGACGACGGAAAAGGCTCTGGCTCCCCAACTGACAAATTTGATGCGGGGGACAGCTAGTTGACAGAGTCCCGCAGAGCGCAGGTTTCTTGTGGGGACATAGCGCGAGAGAAGAGAGCCAATGGCACTAGCAGGACCATCCATCAATGCTCTGTGGGTGAGACAGAGGATTTTGAAGGCGATTCTGTGCTGTACCGGAAGCCAATGAAGCTCTTTCCTGGCTAAGGTGGCAGAGGAGGCTTTGGGGAGATTCAAAACAAAGCGTGCTGCAGAGTTCTGAAGAGTCTGCAAACGGTGGATCAGCCCTTTGTTGACTTCCATATAGAGGGAGTTGCAGTAATCCAGTCTCGAGCCCACCAGGGCGACTGCAACCTGTTTACGCGCCTGGGGGGAAAGGTACCCACGGATTTTGTTGAGTACCCGGATCACACCACAGCAGGTAGCAACGGTCCTGTTGACTTGCAGGGACATAGAGAGTGAGGTGTCAAATATCACTCCCAAATTTCTGGCAGATAGGGAGGGGGTGGGGCAGATGCCAAGAGAAGAGGGCCACCACTCGCTCGACCACAGATTCTGGTTCTTCCCAAATATCAACACCTCGGTTTTTTCACCATTCAGCTTCAGGGAATTTATAGTCATCCAGTCTGCCACATACTGCATGCAGACCCTGAAGCTGGCGGCAGATGTACTAACCGAGGTGTGAGCAAGAGAGACCATAATCTGCGTGTCGTCTGCATAGGATACCACCTCCATCCCCTGAGATTTAATAAGTCTTGCAAGGGGGGCCACATAGATGTTAAAAAGGGTCGGACTTAAGGCCGACCCTTGTGGCACCCCACATTGCAGAGACTTGGCAGGGGAGAGGTGGTTCCCAAGCATCACTCTCTGTTCCCTTTCGGTCAGGAAGGAATTTAGGAGACTCAAGGCCGATCCAGTGACACCCGCCTCCCTTAGCCGAGATGACAAGGTGGCGGGGGAGAGGGTGTCGAAAGCGGCCGTGAGGTCCAACAGAACTAGGACCGTGGTTTGGCCAGAGTCCACCTTGCGTCGGATGTTATCGACCACATAGGTAAGGGCGGACTCTGTGCTGTGGTGTTTTCTGAAACACCAGATATGGTTACTTGGTCTGAGGAGACATGATGGCTGCAAAGGAAGGTGAACAACACAGAGCTTGGTTAGATCACAGCTGCCATCTGCAGCGGTTAGTCATGCCCTCTTCGAGAATTGTCATTTTTAGGTCTCGCCTATGCAGCACGCATGCTCTGCATAGGAGGTCCTTTAGCCGTCGTTCAGCTCTTTTTCCGAAGCACAGACTCGTGCTGGCATACACCTTTCGGGAGTGTGCAGTGACGCGCCACAAGCACGAGTATGTGCTTTGAAAAAGAGCAGGCAGCGCGTGCACGCATTCACGCACGCACCACTTTTTCTAAGCTCGGCAGCTTCGGCAGAGGGTCCTCATACATATTCTCTCGCCACACAAATACTATATGAACTCCGTCCGTTTCTTATAAATATTTTATTCTGTTATCCGCATGCCAGCGGCAAGATACAGACACTCAGTTGTTTGCTTTTTGCCTGTCTGGTTCTATTAACTTTAATTGTTTTTTTTTTTATTTTAATGATCCCCGTGAGCAGCGTTTAATAATGCACTAAATCTATAACTAAAATCACGCGCGACTTCATTATCTGTGTGCTTCCCCGCCCGGCCACCCCCTCTGTTATCTGTGTGCTTCCAATCCCCGCCCGCCCACCTCCTTCGTTATCTGTGTGTTTCCATGCCAGCTCCACCTCCTTCATTATCATTGCCTGTCTGGTTCTATTAACTTTAATTGATTTTTTTAAATATTAATGATACTCGTGAGGAGCGTTTAATAATGCACTAAATCTATAACTAAAATCACGCGTGACTTAATTATCTGTGTGCTTCCCCTCCCGGCCATCCCCTCTGTTATCTGTGTGCTTCCCCGCCCGCCCACCCCCTTTGTTATCTGTGTGTTTCCATGCCAGCTCCACCCCTACATTATCTGTGTGCTTCCCTACCCGCCCAACCCATTTCATTATCTGCGTGCTTCCTCACCTGCCCACCCCCTTCGTTATCTGTGTGCTTCCCCGCCCACCCCCTTTGTTATCTGTGTGCTTCCCCGCCCGCCCACCCCCTTCGTTATCTGTGTGAACTACACCCGTTTCTTATAAATATTTAATTCTGTTATCCGCATGCCAGCGACAAGATACAGACACTCAGTTGTTCGCTTTTTACCTGTCTGGTTCTATTAACTTTAATTGATCTTTTTTTATTTTAATGATCTCCGTGAGCAGCATTTAATAATGCACTAAATCTATAACTAAAATCATGCGCGACTTCATGATCTGTGTGCTTCCCTGCCTGGCCACCCCCTCTGTTATCTGTGTGCTTTCTCGCCCACCCACCCCCTTCGTTTTCTGTGTGCTTACCCACCCACCCAACCCCCTCCGTTATCTATGTGCTTCCCTGCCCGCCCAACCCCCTTCATTATCTATATAAACTACACAGTGGATATGCTACGTGGACCTGCACATCGTATAGTTCAAGCCGTAATGCAATCAATTGTTATTAGCAGTTGTATTGGGTGCTAGCATATCGCCACATACTCATCCACCAAGAGTAATAGTCATCTCAAAGAATACCAAATTCCCAAGATGTTAAAATTTTACAAAAAAGGCAATGCTGCACACCCCAAAAGTAACCTGCACCCCTTAAGACAATCTTATTCCTGGGTGTAGTCCAAATGTAGTAAATGTTCATACGAAAAACACCATAGATATCCGATCTTGATGTAACAGGATATGTTATGTTTATTCTTTCATAATCATATAAGTATCCAGTTTTCACAATGCAGCCGACGCGCGTTTCGCCCAACGGGCTTTCTCAAGGCTGCATACATACAAGAAAAAGAAAAAAACAACGTATCTAATTTTCTGTATACACAGAGACATACACAATATTCTCAGCTGTGTTATGCCGTACATTCTAATGTAACACAAATCCATAATTAATCATCAAATCTAAAGGGAGAGAGTTCCCCAAGGGATAGAAAGTGATCCCCTTCATTATATGATTAGTAGAGAGATAGATCCCGATAGGTTCCCCAAGTGGATAGAACGTCGAAGTCCAAGAAACCACTAAATCACTAAATACTACTGTCATAAATTATCAGAATTCGTCATTCATCTTACACCGATAGGTATAGTGAGTGTTAATGGATGTGCCCGTGTTAAAAGCCAATACCCGAACAGTCATTGGTACTCAAGTGCTCCAAGTCATGTAATATAAGGTGATGACATCTCACCTTGTGCGTTTCACTATTTTGTTCGTATTAGGTGTAAAGGAAATTCCCAAAATTACACCTGAAAAGTAGAATTGTAATGTACTGTAACCACTGACAATATAATTCAATTGGTATTCGTCAACACAACTGTTGTGACAATCTGTATTGCTTACCTAGTTCCCACCAAAAGGTCATGTGATTCGTGCCCCAAGTAAGGCGCTATCAATGTTTCTTCGTATCCGTAGTCAGTCAAATATAACCAAGGACCAGGATCCGTCCCCTCTAAATTGGAAGTACAATGGAAACAAAGATTTACTCTGGTGTATTGTCAGGATCATCATTCAGTGATGACCACTTAAATACTATATGCGTGAGCAATTGGAGGACCGTAGGTGCTTGCTGTGGTCTAGTAGCGGTCATGATTTCATATTAGTTACTAGCGGTCAACGTTTTACCGCACCTATTGTGTGCTATGTATCTGCATATCGAGCCGACAGTTATATAGCTATATTATTCCCCAAAGTGAATCGACTTATGCATTAAGGTCCAAACGCATATGGAAATGTATTCGTGTTCATTACACCGCGCTTCGTATCACTTCAAATATTTACGTGACACTGCCCATATCGCATACGGAAATGCATTGGTGTTCATTACACCGCGCTTCGTATCACTTCAATTATTTACGTGACACTGCCCATATCGCACTCACCTCCTACATGTTATTGATTCTCCCGCATGTTCCTGGGCGTTTGTAAACCGAGTGCCTCCCGCCATTATGATGTATAAGTAGGAGTTATCAACACAGAAAATGGACTCACACCTGAAGCGACCAGATTCAAAGTAAGCGAACTGGCGGCCATGTTGGAACGATACAACAGTATATGTAATATATCTAAACTCCGTCCTCTTTTTCATATCGTCCCAAATTTCTAGGTCGGTATATAGACGATATACTGATGTTTTGGTCAGGTACAAAAATAATGCTTGATGAATTTTTCCAGTATCTCAATACCAATTCCTTCAACTTAAGGTTTACGAAAACAGAAAGCACTACACAAATCAACTTTCTTGATATTACAATTGTAGTTGCTAAGGACAAACTGCTATCACGACCATACAGAAAAGATACGGCATGCAATGCAGTTCTGCATGCCACCAGTGCACACCCACCCTCACAGATTAGAGCAATTCCTTTGGGGGAGATGATCCGTACAAAAAGAAATTGCAGTGATACACAAATATTGGATAACGAACTCAACACAGTAGAACAACGTTTTATGGCCAGAGGATATAAGACATATGATATCCGAAAGGCACGTAAAGCTGTAAACAGTATGACTAGAACGGACTTGTTGAAGGGCCGCATGAAAACAAACAAAAGGCCTGACAGCACAAAAATGATTAGGTTTATTACACCATACTCTAATGCGAGTGTAGAAATCTTCAAAATTCTTAGAAAACACTGGCATCTATTAACAGATGATGAGAAAATCATGGAGGCGGTGGGACCAAGGCCCAACATTACCTTTGCCAGGGGTAATACTTTGAGACAATCTCTATGCCCCAGCTTTATTTCAAAAACGCCTCAAAGGACATGGTTACCAGCAAAACCCAAAGGGTTTTTTAAATGTGGTACCTGCAATGTTTGCCCCTTTGCGCTGAATAAAACCACGTCATTCAAATACAACTCTGAAAGAATGTACACAGTCAATGACTTTATTAATTGCAACACGAAATTCGTTATTTATTGTATCATTTGCATTTGTGGAAAAATTTATGTAGGCAGCACTATTCGACCACTAAAGGAACGGATACAGGAACACCTAAGAGCCATTAGAAACAATAATTTACAATACCCGTTAGCCTTACATTTCAATACCACACATAACCACACTGAATTGATCAGAATAACTTTTCATGGTCTTGAGGTAGTACTGCCACACCAGAGAGGTGGCAACAGAATTAGTATGCTCAGACAAAAAGAATGTAAATGGATTGTTTCCCTCAGAGCAGTTGAACATGGGATCAACATTGATAAGGAACTTTTTGAATTTCTGTAGATCAATGTGTTATGCACTATAAATAACAATTACAAGTTTATAGTTTGGTATATTATCTACCGATACCTGTCATTACTTTAACAATGGAATGTGCAATATTGCAGCGAACTACAATCATGTTGTAACAGGCTTTTCAATACAATATTGTCTGTGACATGCTGTGGCGCCAGGATTCCTATCCCATATGACCTGCTGCTACCTGTCCTTTCTGTTTCTGACTTTAACTATCTATTACGGTATACTATGCTCTCTCGCCTTTCTAAACGTCACTGTGGTGATGATGTCGGGTCTCTTCTTGAAGAATGAGTATATGAACAGGACTTGACAATCACAATGTATCGAAGGAATTTGGGACGATATGAAAAAGAGGACGGAGTTTAGATATATTACATATACTGTTGTATCGTTCCAACATGGCCGCCAGTTCGCTTACTTTGAATCTGGTCGCTTCAGGTGTGAGTCCATTTTCTGTGTTGATAACTCCTACTTATACATCATAATGGCGGGAGGCACTCGGTTTACAAACGCCCAGGAACATGCGGGAGAATCAATAACGTGTAGGAGGTGAGTGCGATATGGGCAGTGTCACGTAAATAATTGAAGTGATACGAAGCGCGGTGTAATGAACACCAATGCATTTCCGTATGCGATATGGGCAGTGTCACGTAAATATTTGAAGTGATACGAAGCGCGGTGTAATGAACACGAATACATTTCCATATGCGTTTGGACCTTAATGCATAAGTCGATTCACTTTGGGGAATAATATAGCTATATAACTGTCGGCTCGATATGCAGATACATAGCACACAATAGGTGCGGTAAAACGTTGACCGCTAGTAACTAATATGAAATCATGACCGCTACTAGACCACAGCAAGCACCTACGGTCCTCCAATTGCTCACGCATATAGTATTTAAGTGGTCATCACTGAATGATGATCCTGACAATACACCAGAGTAAATCTTTGTTTCCATTGTACTTCCAATTTAGAGGGGACGGATCCTGGTCCTTGGTTATATTTGACTGACTACGGATACGAAGAAACATTGATAGCGCCTTACTTGGGGCACGAATCACATGACCTTTTGGTGGGAACTAGGTAAGCAATCCAGATTGTCACAACAGTTGTGTTGACGAATACCAATTGAATTATATTGTCAGTGGTTACAGTACATTACAATTCTACTTTTCAGGTGTAATTTTGGGAATTTCCTTTACACCTAATACGAACAAAATAGTGAAACGCACAAGGTGAGATGTCATCACCTTATATTACATGACTTGGAGCACTTGAGTACCAATGACTGTTCGGGTATTGGCTTTTAACACGGGCACATCCATTAACACTCACTATACCTATCGGTGTAAGATGAATGACGAATTCTGATAATTTATGACAGTAGTATTTAGTGATTTAGTGGTTTCTTGGACTTCGACGTTCTATCCACTTGGGGAACCTATCGGGATCTATCTCTCTACTAATCATATAATGAAGGGGATCACTTTCTATCCCTTGGGGAACTCTCTCCCTTTAGATTTGATGATTAATTATGGATTTGTGTTACATTAGAATGTACGGCATAACACAGCTGAGAATATTGTGTATGTCTCTGTGTATACAGAAAATTAGATACGTTGTTTTTTTCTTTTTCTTGTATGTATGCAGCCTTGAGAAAGCCCGTTGGGCGAAACGCGCGTCGGCTGCGTTGTGAAAACTGGATACTTATATGATTATGAAAGAATAAACATAACATATCCTGTTACATCAAGATCGGATATCTATGGTGTTTTTCGTATGAACATTTACTACATTTGGACTACACCCAGGAATAAGATTGTCTTAAGGGGTGCAGGTTACTTTTGGGGTGTGCAGCATTGCCTTTTTTGTAAAACCCCTTCATTATCTGTGTGCTTCCCCACACCCCCCTCCGTTATCTGTGTGCTTCCATGCCCGCCCAACCCCCTCCATTATCTGTGTGCTTCCCCGCCCACCCAACCCCCTTTATCTATGTGCTTCCCTGCCCCCCCTCCATTATCCGTGTGCTACCCCGCCCGTCCACCCCCTCCGTTATCTGTGTGCTTCCCCGCCCACCCCCCTTCATTATCCGTGTGCTACCCCGCCCGCCCAACCCCCTTCATTATCTGTGTTCAACTCTGCCCACCCCCCTCCATTTTCCGTGTGCAACCCCGCCTGTCCACCCCCTCCGTTATCTGTGTAGTTCCCTGCCAGCCCACCCACCTCCATTATTCATGTGCTTCCCTAACCACCCACCCACCTCCATTATCCGTGTGCTTCCCTGCCCACCCACCTCCATTATCTATGTGATTCCCCGGACCTCCATTAACCATGTGCTTCAACCCTCCATTATCCGTGTGCTTCCCCGCCCACCCACCTCCATTATTGTGCTCTAAAGAACTGTATTTACATGTGGTAGGTGCCCAAATACAACAAGAAACTAGCATGTCGGGGGCAACAGACATCTGCTGAGAATCAAGAGGCGCGCACAGGCCTGTGGTCTGCTAAAGACAAGAAATGTACATTTCAAATGAATACATGGGGCCTGCAATTGTATTTCACTATCCCTGTACTTTGCTGATTTCACATCCCTCCAATGTACACTCTTACAGAACTTTTTCGTTTTGTTTTTCAGAGCAGTATTCCTATTGGGCATGATATCGTAGAGATGTGCACATTGGGATCCGTCATTGTATTACAAAAAACAATTAACCAATTTTAAAAAAAATTGCACTTTGAATTGGTTAGTGCTATCTGAATGTATTGCACCCACACACAGTTGGAGTCAATATCGGCCAAACACAAAATTCACAGCGAATTGAGAATAATCACCCATTTGCTCGAAATGTCTGCTTTTGAAAATAGCAAATTGTTACAATTCTTTACCAAGCAGTGGTATAACCAATAGGTCTCGCCTTTGGGACCTTATAAGTGTTTAGCCATGCAACAGTTGATGTTGTTGCACTAAGGCTATTGTGCTGCATAACTAAATACTTATAAGGTCCCAAAAGCGAGACCTATTGGCTATGCCAATGCTTGTTAATTGTGCATTGCTGAATTGCTGAGCTACTTTGATTCAGATACCCTTTTCCTTTCTTTTGAGACTAGGCATCTCTGCTCCTGCTCAAAGAGTTTGACTTCCGAGAAAATCTAGTCTCATTTACCTGACTGAACCTTTTAGAGGCTTTATTTGCAGACACATCCTTCTTGACTCCTCTCATGAATTTCCCCGATTTCTTAGCTTAGCATATTAGGGACTCTTTTCTTCATGGGATTCTTAAATTTTCTCTACGACAACCCTTAGCATTTTGGTTTATATTTGTTGATGTTGAATTGATTTGAATTATATAATGATGAAAATTTCATATTGACCATTTATCTTTGATGACTTTTATGATTTGATTTTGTAACTTTGCTAATCTGTTAATAAATCGTCATGGTTTGCAAAATCTACTACTCGCTGTCTTTTTGTGGGGCCTAAAATGCTTCACTGAATTGATGCATTGTTGATCTGTTGATATTTACCTCAGGCTGGGACTAAAGATCCATCCGCTTGAGGGCAGCTTGTACTTGAGTTTGCACCAACAATCTGCACGGTGCAATTTACATCCAACTGCAACACCATAAATGCAGCTAAGGCATTCGATAGGGTGGGTTGGGCCTATCTGTGGGAGACAATGGCAGCCATTGGACTACCCGAAACGTTATACATGGAATTAATCAACTGTATAAAGCACCATCCGCACAAATTTTGATTAATGGGTACCTGACTAGAAAAATAAATATCACTAGAAGGACTCGCCAGGAATGTCTACTCTCTTCCTTATTCTTCAATCAATACATCAAACCCCTAGCTTAGGGTTTCAGGAGGGATGAAGGGATACTCCTCTTTGTAAAGTAAAAAGCTATAGCAGATGGAAGAAATCACAGATAATTTTGGGATATTCTGTATACTCCTGATCAACAAATCTAAGACAGAGAAAATGGGTAGGAACTTGTAAAGTACTATGTTACGAACTCAATTATAGCTTAGATACTTCGGCATAGAAGTCTCACAAAAATTAGAGAAGACGCCTAAGGTTAACAAAGGAAGAATAATGAAAGAGATCATGGGACTTCTCAGTAGGTTGGCAAATCTTCCCTTGGTGAAATATGGCCAGATGAATGTAATAAAAATTAACATCCTACCAAAACAAACCTGTCTTTTCGACAATATCCCATTGTCCTTCCCTGAAGATCTCATTGTTAAGATACAGGGAAGGATTGTCAGCTTTAACTGAGCCTCAAAAGGTCCCAATCTTGTGTGAAAAAATTGAGGAGGAACAGTGGCGGCTCGCAGAGGCAGTGCTGCAGGGCAGTGGGGCGGGGTGGCGAGGGGCAGGGTGGGGGGGTAGTGGAGTCGGACATCGGGTTCAGATGGTAATTGCGGCACTCCGGTTCGAAACCGCCCTTCGGGTTCCCCTCGGTGCACAATCCAATGTACCATTGTCGGTATTGTTCTTGTCCGCGTTTCACTATTTTCCGTGTATCAAATAAATTGGAAACTCTCCATCTTCGATCAAGAAGACCTGGTGGGCAGCCTTCGGGCCTAGCCGCATCAGTTGACTTCCACTCCGCTCCTTATTAGCCAATTTTCTGCCGATGGAATGGACTGAGTTTCAATTCTGTAATCGGTGCCACTCCAAGTACCCTCACACCAACCTGCATAAAGTATGCAACTTGTGCCTCTCCCCGGAGCACAAGGAAGAGGATTGCGACGCTTGTCGATCATTCTGATCGAAAAAGACTTTGCTGGATCGTCTGGCTCGACAAAGGGACATGCAGCGACGAAACACACTCCGGATATCTTCAGGGAAGACACCGAACACGAAGAGATAGAGGCATTGCTAATACGGAACTAGCTACCTTTCAAACTATAACTCCAGTCCCATGGTCAGACCACCACTTGCTTGCGTTCCAACATTAAACAACACTAAGCGACTCACCTAAAGCTACCCTACATCCATCCACCTATCGACCGTGGACCAAACTCAATTTGGAACACTTAGAAACACAACTAACATCCAGTACGAATCTGGAAACAATAAATTCTGTTAAAAAACTATATGAGGGGCTACAGGAAGCTTTTGACATCCTGATACCACTCAAAACCACACAACAGAACAAAAGGAAAAAAACGCCTTGGAGAAACATAGAGATAAAAGACATAAAAAAACTAATTAGAAAGCTGCAACGTACTTGGCCAAACAAGATAAACTTCACCTACTGAAAATTAACAGATTATACAAGTCAGCTATCACAAAAGCTAAGAAAAGGTACTATTCAGAATTCAAAATGCTAAATGTGCAAATAAAGAATTCTATAAAATACTCAATGTAATGTAAGCTGAACTTATAAAGTGCACTGTCACACCACGGGCATCCTGGAGCTGAGATTACCATACATTCCGCTGTGCGCAAATACAACCATACCAGAAAAAAAGTAATAAAAGCTACAACTAGGTTTCACTATACCCTAGGGAAGCCATGTTTTCAGCTTTTTTCTAAAATGAATTTCACAAACCAAATTGCCTAGAAGGAACTCATCCTGTTACTTAACATTTTATGGAAAGGCACGAAGGCCAATATTATGCATGTTTCTTTAATTGCCAACTCACAGCAGCAACAGCAAACAATGTAAAGAACTTAGAACATAGACTTAACATTCCAATATCCATATAATCCAGTGAGAGGCAGCCATATTCCTTCTTTGTTGCTGCTCACTGCTGCGATAAGTTCGCTCTCATTGTGCTAACTTTTTGTTGACTGAAACCATCTTACTTTAACTTGAGTGAAAGGAGTTTGGTCTTTTAGTATGTGTATGAAACTGTATTTGGTTATCTAATCGAAATTGTGCTTAGTAATTTTCAGGAAATTTTAACGTTTTCTGTATTAGTCAGTACTTGTTTTCTCGACCCCCTCTTAATTACTACTTATCTCTGATACTTGGAGATTGGTTTTCTCCCCTACAACACGCTCCATTTTACTTTGAAGAGTTAAATTCCTTTTACCTTGACCGCGAGCGCGCCTGTTGATAGGCGCTCGCGGCCAAACTGAAACTTGCCAGCGCGTCTTGCACGTGGAGTTTTGCCCTTGAGCATCCCCCGGGGCTACTTTTCATTCCCATGTGGAAAGAAATCCTTTTAGTTTAAGAGGCACTTTTTTCCTCACGATAGGAAAGGGAGAGATGCCTTCCGGCACCGATTTAACAGTGCCCGCATGTGGGAAACGGTCTCTCTTCTCCGCACGCTGTTTGGATCGGCGCAAGCGTGTGTCTCTCGTCGAGCGCTGTTTGCTTATTTAACATCGGGCATGTATAAGGAATCGCGCGCACCGATTTTATTACTAACAGTTTACTTTGGATTTGTTTAATTTATTTTGACAAATATTTACAACCACTTGGAGTACCACAAGAGCACTACTTACTTCATATCCCGGTTCTCAGAAAACCTTTGATGCCTGAGGGCCACCGTGGATGCATCACATGATGCGATGGACATTTAGATTGGGCTATACTGTATTTTGGGTATTAGGTTTTGGCAGCCATCTTTTGGACAAGCAAAAGAGGCAGAAGTCCGTTTTTTTTTCTAGTCACACTGAGGTGCTCAACCGTGCAACTGTCATTTGGAGTTCTTGTGAGGGTTCAGTGAAGAAGGTGAACTTATTTTAGGTAGGATTGTTTGGAAGAGATTATCTTGGATTGAGGTGATGTTAGGAGTGTTCAAGGATTTTTTGTCTAAGGTTTGTAGCTTCCTTTTGAGGGGATCTAATTAAGTGAAATGCAACATTCTAATTGTAATGGAGATGCTATGGATTTTAAAGTCAAAGGGCCCGATTCACAGAACTAACTTAAGACAAAATCCTAAACTTACTACCATTTTCGTATTCACAGAAGGCACTTACTCATTTTGGTATTCACAGAGGGCACTTACTCACTTCGGTATTCACAGAAGTTAGGAGTCCTAACTTTAGGACTCCTTAATGCCTTCTGTGAATACCGAAAGTCTTAAAATTAGGATTTTTCTCAGTTTAGGAGTCCTAAAGTTAGGACTCCTAACTTTACTACTACTAAACTGAGAAAAATCCTAATTTTAAGGCTTTCAGTATTCACAGAAGGCATTTAGGAGTCCTAACTATACTACTACTAAACTGAGAAAAATCCCAATTTTAAGACTTTCGGTATTCACAGAAGGCATTTAGGAGTCCTAAACTTAGGACTCCTAACTTCTGTGAATACCGAAATGAGTAAGTGCTTTCTGTGAATACCAATATGAGTAAGTGCCTTCTGTGAATACTAAAATGGTAGTAAGTTTAGGATTTTGTCTTAAGTCAGTTCTGTGAATCGGGCCCACAGAGTGTGTTGATAAGGTGGTATATGCCTTGGCATTTCAACTTGGAAAAAAGTTAGATGATTGTATTGACAAGATAGAGGGAAGATTTAATAAAAATAAAAATAGTGATGAACAATTCTGGTCGGTTGAAGAGGAGGTTTTAGATGGCTCGACAACCAGTGGAAGTGGTTTTAAGGCCAGTCAGAAGAGAAAACATCTGGAAAAAGAGAAAGAGAGGAAAGGAAAAGGTGCCTTTATGAAGAAAGGCGCAAAACTCGTAAGGAGTTACTGGAACAGGCTATAAAGGCCAAAAAAGAGGATCGCAGGGCCATTGTCTGTGATGAGTCCTCTAGCAGTGGGGACATTATTATTTCTTGTTCCTCAGATTTTGAATCCTCAGATGAGGAGGAAATTAAGAATAAGAAAATTAAGACAGATAAAGACGAAGGTTTAATGGTTCAGGTTTTGGACCCATTAGGGGAGCTCATGTTCGACCCCAATACAATTCGGCACCCACTCTCTCCACAATGGGTGCCTGCTAAACATGTCGCTCAATATGTTGAGTACTGGATCAGGAAAGAGATGCCAAAGGAAGTTAGGATAAGGCTGAGGTCAGAGTGCCCTTGACCCTCATTGGCAAATAAGGTTGCCTTTACGCCTGAGCTGGACGCTAAGATGCTGACTTTCCTGAACAGGTTGGGAAGGGAACACAGAAGGGGTCTTGATAAAGGACTCAAGGGGTGCCAAGACCGCCTCCTTGATGTCTTTGGTCCTTTGACAAAGATTTTTGATTTATGCGAAGAAGCATATTTACAAGAAAGTATTGTTAATACTGAGGAACTGCGCCAATGGGTCCAAAGGGCCGTTTGTTTTTTGGGCAATGCCAACGCGTCCTTATGTATTGAAAGGAGAAAACGCTTGAGAATGAAGATAGACCCTAAGTTGGCTGAGCTTGCTTGTAAGGAATTGGGCCATCTAGCCAATGGTTTGCTCTTTGGCGAAGAGTTTGTTAAGGAAATCGCAAGATATCCAGGGGCATTCAACTCAATACAGAAAGTCAAAAAGGACGTAAGAAAGGTTTTTGGTACGGCTGGGGGAATGCGGGGCCAATTCCCCGTCCGCGGTATTAGAATTTCCAGAGGTTCCTTTTCAAGAGGTGGTTACAGATCAGAAGGTTTTCAATCAAGCTCCTATACCCCTGGATTCTACCCTCAGAGACAAAGAGGGGGAAGATGTCGCTTTAGAGGTGAGAGAAGAACAAGGTTCCAAGGTATTTTTGGGAAAAGACCATTTGTCTATTCAGGTAAAAGTGGGTGGCAGGCTCGTACTCTTTGTAGACAGGTGGAAGGAGATTACCTCAGACCCCTGGGTCTTACAGACTGTATCTGGTTACAAAATAGATTTTGTCGCAAACCCAATTCAGGTAAGGAGACCACCCCTTCTAAGGTTTGGAAAAGACCAAGAGGACTTTGTAAGTCAGGAGGTACTAGAGTCAGAAAAGAAAGGTGCTATAGAGAAAGCAGAGAATTCCTGCACTGGGTTCATAAGCAACCTTTATCTGGTAGAAAAGAAAGACAAGCCTATGAGGCCGGTGATCAATCTGAAGGATCTGAACGAATGGGTGGAATACAACCATTTCAAAGTGGAAGGTATCCATATGCTGAGAGACATTTTGAGGAAGGGGGATTGGCTGACTTGCTTGGATCTGAAAGATGCTTACTTGACTATTCCCATTTGTGTAGATCAAAGAGACCTTTTAAAGTTTCACTGGCATGGGACCATGTGGAGATTCAAGAGCCTTCCCTTCGGCTTGACATCAGCCACTTGGTGTTTCACGAAGGTGATGCGTCCCATAGTGGCTTGGTTACGATCAAGTGGGATAAGGTTGATCATTTATTTGGACGACATTCTCATAATGTCGGAGAGCAAGGAACAAGCTCAGGATCATACCACCTTAGCAGTCAGAGTGATAGAGGATTTGGGCTTCGTAGTAAACAGGAAGAAATCATGTCTAGTTCCCAGTCCAGAGACGGTTTTCCTGGGCTTTCAGATCCGGACCTTGGACTGTGTCTTGAAATTACCAATGTAGAAAGTCAGGAAGATTCGCAGGGGGGTGCGAAAGGTTCTAGCGAGCGATTGGGTTGCTTTGAGGCAGGTAGCAAGAGTTATAGGACTATTTACGGCGTCCATTCAGGCAGTTTTTCCGGCTCCCTTGCATTATCGAGCATTACTGAGACTGAGGACCTTGTATCTGAACAAAGGGGTGAGCTACTCTCAGAGAGTCTAGATAGATGCGAAGGCGCAGGAGGAACTGGCATGGTGGTTAGAGAATCTAGAGACATGGAATGGGAGGGCTATCTTTGACCCGAGCCCAGACATGATTATAGAATCGGATGCCAGCCTTCAGGGTTGGGGAGCCAGGTGTGGCTCATTAACTACTGGAAGAAAGTAGGCAGGTCATGAGAGGAAAATGCATATCAACTATCTGGAGTTGCTGGCAGGTTCCTTTGCAGTGAAGAGTTTCGCCAGGTATCAGGTCACATGTGTTCTCTTAAAGATGGACAACATTTCCACAGTAAGGAATGTGAACAAACTAGGGGGTCCTCGTTCGAAGGCTTTAGCAGACTTGGCAAGAGAATTTTGGCATTTTTGCCTGAGCAGAAACATTATGGTTCTCACTCAATACTTGCCGGGGGTGAGCAATTCCATAGCGGATTGGAACTCAAGGCAGCTGAAGGACTTCAGCGACTGGAGACTAAACAGGGATATGTTCTTATGGTTGAACAAGAAATGGAGTCCTTTTGCGTTAGATCTTTTTGCGAACTGAGTGAATGCACAGATTCCCAGATTTTACAGCTGGAGGCCGGACCCAGCTGCAGAGGCGGTGGACGCTTTTCTGCAGGTTTGGAACAGGTCTTGTTGCTATGCCTTTCCCCATTTTGCTCTGATTCAGAGGGTTCTATTGAAGGTGAAAAAGGAAAGGGCAGATGTAGTCTTAGTAACCCTGTCTCACGTGTGGTACCCCGATGTTATGAAGATGTTGATTGCCGACCCGGTACTTCTTCCGGATGTGCCGGATATGCTAACCAACGCTTCAGGAGATTTCCATGAGTTGGTCCTTTGAGGTCATTTAAAGCTTATGGCTTGGTTGATTTCAGGAGAGCCTGGCAAATGTCTGGCTTATCTGCGGAAGCCACAAAACTCATTAAGGAGTCATTGGCTCCAGGGACCTCAAATGCCTATAGGTTGGCTTGGGGAAGATGGGTTCGTTGGTGTGCTTTGAGGAATCTGAATCCTGTATCAGCTCCTGTAGTCGAAGTACTTAACTACTTATCTGAGGTTTTTCATGATGGTAAATCCTACAGTACCATTAATATTGGAAGGTCGGCTATTTCTGCCGGTCATGACTTAGTGGATAGCATACCTATAGGTCAATATGATGTGATTAGGAGGCTTTTCAGAAGTGTGACAATTAAGGCTCACCCGTGGGCAAAATATTCTTCCCTTTGGGATGTGGATGTTGTTTTGAGAGATTTGATGAGTTGGAGCGAAAACAAATTTTTGAGCCTCAGAGATCTTTCTTTGAAATTGGTTATGTTGCAATGTCTGATTTCTTTCAGGAGGATTTCGCATGTGAAGGCTTTGGAGATTACTAGGTGCAGGTTTGTGCCAAAAGGTGTTTGTTTCTCTATCTCCAAAAGAACCAAAACTATGTCTAAAAAATTTTCTACCCTAGCTTTGATGAATGTAGAAAACTTTGCGTGGTGAGGTGTATACGTGAGTATGAGAGGAGGACTAAATGTCTGAGAGACAGTGCTGATTCACAGTTAGTAATTTCTTACGGACCTCCACATAAGGCAGTCTCCACTCCTACCTTGGCACGTTGGGTCAAGGAGGTTATGAATAGAGCGGGGGTCGATTTAACTAAATTTGGCGCTCACTCTGCTAGATGGCAATGTCTTCTAAGGCTCTCATCCTGGGTGGGGGCTTATCAGCCATTTTAGCTGCGGCTGATTGGTCTTCTGACTCTGTGTTTAAGAAAGGTAATTTTAAGCCTGTGGATTTTCCGCAGCCAGGGTGGGTAGAAAATCATTATTTTATTAAAGACATGGAGGCTTATATTATCCCTCCCTGTGGTTTTCCCCATGCATTATTGGTTATTCTTGATTCAGGAGGAGACAACAAGAAGTAATGTTGGAAGAAGAAGGCTCTTTGGCTCATTGAATTTATCTTTTTTGTATCAGTTTTGTTGACATGGATCGAACCTTTGCACATGTTCGCAGCATAAAGAAGGAATATGGCTGCCTCTCACTGGGTTATATGGATATTTGAATGTTAAGTCTATGTTCTAAGTTATTTACATTGTTTGCTGTTGCTGCTGTGTGTTGGCAATTAAAGAAACATGCATAATATCAGCCTCCGTGTCTTTAATAAAATCATGATTTTCTACCCACCCTGGCTGTGGAAAATCTGAATTTGACAGACAAACTGGCAAATCATTACACTGACAAAGCAGACACATTTGACTCATACTTAAAACAGAGACAAAGCATCAGCACTAACCCTTTGACAAAACAACAATCCCAGAATACTCTAACCCAGCCTCTCCGTTACTTCCAACACATCTTACATGATGATCCTATGGACCTGGTCAAAGCAAGAAGGCCTGATGGCAGCCCTTCTGACCCATGCCCACCACAAACATTCAAGACAATTCTTTTAAAAACCTCTGCTGCCACTCCAGTAAGAAGAATCATCAACAATTCCTTAACTACCAGAATATTTCCAGAAGAACTCAAAAAGTCATACATACGCTCTTTACTGAAGAAAACAAACTTGGACCCGCTGAAACCTGACAACTACAGACCCATTACAAATGGATCTTACCTGGGAAAACTGATAGAAAGAGCAGCGTTCGCCCAGATGTCACAATTCATTGAAGAGAATGACATACTTTCAGACTTCCAAACAGGTTTCCGTCCGGGAAGAGGCACAGAGTCTGCCCTCCTTGCCGTCTGGGATGAACTGAAGCACGCAGTAGACCGCAACGGGGTTGCTGCGCTTCTCCTCTTGGACTTCTCTGCTGACTTTGACACAGTTGACCAT
This sequence comes from Triturus cristatus, assembly GCF_964204655.1. Lineage (NCBI taxonomy): Eukaryota > Metazoa > Chordata > Amphibia > Caudata > Salamandridae > Triturus > Triturus cristatus. The sequence goes on from NC_140582.1 coordinate 850,771,553, forward strand.
GACACTCTGAAACAAAGACTCTATGAAGCCGGCATAGAGGGGACTGCTCTAGACTGGATTGTGTCCTATCTTCGAATCCGAGCTAATTTCATCCATACCCCACCTTTCTCATCTAAACCATACTCCACAAAAGCAGGGGTCCCTCAAGGCTCTATCATCTCGCCCATGCTTTTCAACATTTACATGAAGTAATTACCGGTACTGATCAATCAATTTCACCTCACGTGCTATAACTATGCAGATGACACACAAATACTCCTTCAATGTGAATGCCCCAAAGACATTGGAAACTCCCCAATTTTCAGTTGTCTTAGAGCCGTGGATCAGTGGATGACTTGGAGCCACCTCAAACTGAATGCTTTCAAAACGGAAATATTAACGTGTGGCGATTGGAAAAATTATGACCCGCTTGCCGCCTGGCCTGATGAACTGGGATCACCACCTAAAGTATCGAAGGAAATAAGAAACCTCGGAATGACCATGGACTCCAAGCTATCGATGAATGCCCAAGTGGACAAACTAGCAAGATCAAGCTTTGTCACTATAAAAACGCTGTGACTAATTTTCCCTCATTTGGGATTTCCACACAAGGTCCAAGCTACCATCTTCCTTGCTCTGTCCAAACTCGATTACACCATGAGCCTCTACCACGGATCACCTTTAACTACCATGAAAAGACTACAGTGGATTCAGAACTCGGCTGCCAGACTACTCTTGCATATCAAACTGCGAGACCACATCTCACCTGCCTTGAAAGCCCTGCATTGGTTACTGGTTGCCAGAAGATCAAAGTTGAAGCTGCTTTGTATCACCCACAAAGCATACATGGAATGGGACCACTCTTCATCAGGAATAAAATCACCAAACAGATACAACAAAGGAACCTCCACTCTAAAATGGCACCTCGCCTCAAAATTCAAAGATACAAGAAAAAAAACATGGGTGGCACATCCTTCTCTGTTCAAGCAGCCAAACTATGGAACTCTTTACCCCCAACATAAGATCCACTGACAGCCACCTTATCTTCAGAAAACTACTCAAGATTTGGTGCTTCCCTCATAAGCACCATACGCAAACAGAAATTTACAGCATATCCCTCTGTATATAATCATTTATTTTTACTATAGATATGTACCTATCTTTGTGTATTGCTTTGTATAAACATGTAGAATAATTATGTTAAAAAAATAAAATTAAAATTAAAGTACAATAACACTTGAAAACCGGAGTTTATCTGGCGCATCTTTGGTCTACATGTACTTCTTCCATTGTGCATCTTCAGGGGTACCTTCTATGTACTTGGATGTGTGTGTTTACTTTCCTCCTGAAAAGCATATCCAATGCACTACCCAATTTCTCATCCAGTACCTCTATAAATTTCTTTAATCTACATATACCTACCTCCTTTATGCATCTATATACTTTCAATTTACTTATGAATCTATATATTTATCACTTTGTTCTAATTCAGCTTATCCAATGCACTACCCTATTTCTCACCCTATACTTCTCTCAATATATCTTCTAACCCAACTTTCTGACTCATCTCAAACTTCTTTCTACTACTCTTTCCAATGCACTACCCTATTTCTCACCCTATACACTATCAATATATCCTTTACACCCACTCTCTGATTTATCCCAAACCCCATACCACTACTATGATCCCCAAAATAACCCTTTCTAGACTCTCCCTTACTCTACCCCTCCTTGCATCATCTGACACCTCTTTTTAGTATACGGCTCCCCAAAACAAACCTTTCTAAACTCTTCTCTCTAACACTTCCCCTCCCCAACCCCTTTTTACTCATCCAAAAGCCTCCTCGTACTGTTATGACCTCCCAAGAAAAAAAAAATCCTTCACTCTCCTATACCTCCACTATCCTTTTCAATCAAAATAACAGACTAACATGTTCACTTCTCAAATGTAAAATTCCACTATACTAATTCACCACTAATCCTTTATGGGTCCCAGAGTAGCGTGCTACTCACCAAGAAGTGCTTCACTACCTCATCAGAGGTAAGCAAGCTTTATATAAATGCAAACCTTTTTCCCTCTTCTATTCCTCCGCTACCTTTCTCTATCCAACTGAATAACACATCCACCACTCAAAATACTTTCATATTTCACTATGCTAATTTTCAACACTAATCCTTTATGGGTTCCCGAGTAGCGTGTTACTCGCCAATAAAGCGCTTCAACACCCCATCAGGGTTACAAGCGCTATATAAATGCAAACCTTTTCCCTTTCCTACCCCTCTCCAACCCTTCTCAATCCAAATAACTGACTAACATATCCACCACTCAAATTACTTTCATATTTCACTATACTAATTCAACACTAATCCTTATGGGTTCCGGAGTAGCGTGCTACTTGCCAGAAAAGCACTTCAACACCCCTTCAGGGGTAACAAGCGCTAAATGAATGCAAACCTTCCTTCCCTTCTATCCCTCCGCTATCTTTCTCACTCCAAATAACTGACTAATATCCACCACTCAAATTGCTTTCATATTTCACAATACTAATTCACCACTAATCCTTTAAGGGTTTCCAGAGTAGCGCGCTACTGCCCCCCCCCAAAAAAAGGTGCTTCACCACCCCATCTGGGGTAACAAGTGCTATATAAATACAAACCATTTTTCCTCTTCTATCCTTCCGCTATGTTTCTGAATCCAAATAACTGACTAACCTATCCACCACTTTATTTCATATTTCACTATTCTAATTCAACACTAATCCTTGATAGGTCCCGGAGTAGCATGTTACACGCCGAAAAAGCACTTCGACGCCTCGTATGGGGTAGTAAGCGCTATATAAATGCAATTACAATACAATACAATACATACAATGGCCAGGAGTAAAGTAAGTACATAAATAAATAAAACTATTAACCTTGCGCTCGCTGCATCGCCGAGTTGGTGATGCAGCGAGTGCAAGGTAAATAGTTTTATTTATTTATTTGCTAGTCATGAATGAGGTAATATGTGACGTGATCAGCAGTGCATTGCGGGGGCGTGAGATATAGTTAGCTCAACTAACTATAATGGCTGAATTTCTCTGGTTTTGTACGAGTGAAATGTACAACTAACTATAACATCCCTGAAATCTATGGTTTTTTCAGTGAATTGCTAATATTTTTCAAATGCTAATTTCTAACTATAACGTCCCTGAAACCTATGTTTATTTCAGTGAATTTCAATGGTTTTTTAAATGCTAATTTCTAACTATGCCTACAGAGGTGGGACATGTGCAGAACAGTGCTTAATTTGTGCAGGTGCTTTCCGGTGCTCAGCACCGGCACTTATTTGACAGGGCCGGAGCTATAACATTTTTCTCCCATCGCAGTAAACCTGATAATAATTTAAAAATAAATGTACCTGTCCTTTGGGTGGCTCCGGATCTTTCTTCACTGACTGGCCCTCCGAGGTCCAGGCATGATCATCACGATGCATCATTACCGTTAGTGATTATATATCTCACGTAATTTCAGTTTTTCGTACTCCTACGCTGTGTGTGTATTTTTTCCTCGTTGGAGACTTGAGCAGAAAACCTGTTGCACAGAGTTGTAAAGCAGGCGCCTGCTGCAGCTGCGTGCGCAGGGCTAGAAGCATTCTCTGCTTGATCTTTTGTAAAAGTATGGCATGTATATTGACCAGCTTTTTTGTACCGATGACATATCTTGCAAATAATTTTCAAACAGACGACCCGGAGCGAAATTTACATAAGCATTTTTCGCAAGAAATACGCACTGAATCAAATGCACTTTGTCACCCACAAAGACCTGAGCTAAAGCGTGGCAGGCAGGGACAGCCTAGGCACAAGATGAAGTGTTCAGTAAGGCATGCGTGGGACATGATGAGCGAGCTGGAAGTGCGTATGTACCTTTTGCCTGCCTCACTGGTTAGATCTGTAAAATGACTGTAATTCCACCCTTGTTGGTGTGCTCGTTGCCCACTACCAACTCACATGGGACCACTTTATATTTGATTGCTGTACAGGCTGTACAGTACTACACTTAACTGCCAGCACCTTAATTGCTACATTACCACTGCGTGAGTTTGGCAAGCGCAACATTATGGAGATCAGCTGAGCAAAATGCACAAGGCACCGGCACCACATGTAATAATGAGTAGTGGACACCGGTCTGGCGTGCATCAATTAAATAATCGCCCCTCCTGGTGCAGGTAAGCAGAGGAAACCATTGGCGGTGCTGGGCCCTTGCTGCTTTTTGCCATGTGTGTGCAAGAGACACGGAACAAGACTGTCTTTATTGCTTTTCTTTAGTATCTGCGTTCTCAGAGAAATTTCTTTCAATAATTCTGTTTGATTGACTGATGACAGAGATTGTTCAATCAGTGTGTCCGATTTTTTAGTTAGTGTTACTTATGTATGTCATTTGGTGTAGACACATCGTTTTAGTAAAAGTACTTTCGTTTTAGATGGCAAGGGCTGTTTCAGGCTAGAATCATATATGTCCTTGTCATCTGAAAGTGAGTCTAAGTCTTCATCTGCGTCTGTATCTGGGACTGAGATAGTAATAGAATTCAAGTCTGAACCGTAACGTCTAATTAGTGTACTAAATCGAGATTGCAAAATAGCTGCCAATGCCTCTGTGGGTGTTTGCTGTGGGTTTGGTTGTCTTCAAAATTTCTTCTCTTCTGTTAACGGATTATTTACTCTAATAACTTAAACTGGTATCTAATTATTCCTGCATCTGGGCCATTTTCGTGCTCTCTTCTTCATGCTTTATTATGTGGAGTGCAAGCGTCTAAGTCCCATGTAGAGTGCTTACTTTTAAAATGGAGATATAGTTATTTGAACTTGAAGACCTTGCTAAAATGATTCCAGAAATGAGATGATTCCTCCCCTGATGATAGATAATTTTGCACTCTGAATCCGAAATTATTATATGATATGCCATAGCCTGTCTAGCAAATATAGGTCAGTATTATCGTGACTGAATTGCACAGTGCAAAACAGGGGAATTATCCTGGGGATGAATCCCAGTTTCTTGCTAAATGAAATTGTGTGATCTTAGGCAAATATAGAGACCATTGTCAGTGCTGGGCCCTTGCTGCTTATTGTTGTATGTGTGAGTGTGTATGTGTGTCTGTGTGTAATTGTGATGGAGGTGGGTGAGCTGCTGAAAGTCTGAGGAGCTTGTACGGGAAGCAAAGGCAAGGGAGAGACATAGGGAAGAAGGTTGAAATCCCTGTGCTCAGCATCACCCTTTGAATTCTGGCAAATCTGGATGTGTTGGGGAAAAAAAGTGTAACGTAGTCTGTCTGCCTTATTCTCGCTCCTCTGTCTGTCCATGTCAGGAATTGCACCATGTAAAACAGCAAAAAATACAATGTGGATTCTGCTAGTCACCCCAGCACTAATCTTATGCCCCATGGATTAAGGACAAAGTATTAAACATTGATGCCAGAAGAATTAAACATCTGAATGTGATTACAATTAGTGAAAGTGGAGAATCTGGGGTCAATCCTGGCTTTCATGCTTGATCAATGGTGTGATCATTAGCAAATACTTTATTTCACCGAGCAAATAGCCTTTTTGTTTATTTTCACTTTTAGAGCGCCTTCAAAAAACATGAGTTTAGGATGTGCGTGCACAAAAATCTGTATAGCCTTTGAATTATTAGCCTTTGTAGCTTAAGTTGCTCCATCAGTCATTATCTAGGCCACATCATGGGGTACATATCATTGGAGCGAATAGTGGAAGTGGGTGGAGCTAATGGAGGATGTGGGTGGGGCCAGGAAAGTGGGTGGTGGCCTCTTACGAAAACATTTCGGCACCTGCACTTCTAATTTTACAAATTAAGCACTGCTGCAGAAATAGGAAGAAAGGTGCAGAAAGAAGCAACAGAAATGCAGAAAGAGGCAACAGAAGTCCAGAAAGACGAAGAAAGGTGCAGAACAAAGCAAGAGATGTGCACAAAGAACCAACAGAGGAGCAAAAAGCGGCCTTGTTGCAAAGTCATCCTGTGCCCTCAACTTTTTGCTGAGGGGTACTGGTGGTAACTGAATCTGAGTAGCAAGGCCTAGAACCAGTGCTATGCTAAAAAACACTTAGAATACAGTGAAAACACCTACATACACTAGGAAACACTATGCACTAAGGTACCCCTGTGATTACCATGACCTCCTCTGTAAGGCCCTAGTACACAATAGGGCAGGTGGATTAAAACTATCTCTAAGTCAGAGGTGCAGAAAGATGCTTCTTTAAGTAGTAGTCACGTTTGCAGAGTGGTGGAGAAAGGGTGCTGGGCCTCTGACCAGAGCTCAGGAATTCCGCTGCATAGGACTTAGAGGAGGTACCAGGAGGGCTTCTTGGCCCCCAAGGTCCCTCAGGAGTAAATTGGACTTCATCCCCCATTCCGTAGTCTGCCAGGAGGCACGTTTGCAGAGTGGTGGCGAAAGGGGGGCATGGCCTGCTATGACGTCTTAGCAATCCCACAGTGTGGGACTTACTGGAGGTAACAATAGGGGTAGTTGGCCCCCAAGGCCAACCTTGGGGGCCAACTACCCCTCCTATTACCTCCAGTAAGTCCTGCACAGCATGATTGCTAAGTTGTCATAGCAAGCCACGCCCTCTTTCACCACCATTCTGCAAACGCACTTCCTGGCGCGCTCATGAATGGGGTTTAAAGTCCCCTTCACTGCTGGGGGTGCTTAGGGGCCAACTAGCCGACATGATACCTCCAGTATGTCCCAGATAGTGGGATTGCTGAACACTGGACATAGTCCACGCCCCCTTTCTCCACCACTCTGCAAACACCCCTCCTGGCGTGTTCTAAATTGGGGGATTAGGTCCCCTTGAATACTGAGGGTCCCTGGGTGCCAACTAGCCCACCAGGTACCTCCAGTAAGTCCCACACACCTGGATTGCTGAGAGTGGTCCGAGGCCACGCCCCCTTTTTACACCACTTTGGAAATGCAGCTCCTGGCGCACTGCTGCTCGGGGGATGAAGTCCACTTGTGTCCTGAGGTCCTTAGGACACAAGAGGACCTCATCGCCCCACCACCAGTGCACCAAGAGGCGCGTTTGCAGAGTGGTGTAAAAAGGAGGATGGCCTCGGACCACCTCTCTACAATCCATCTGTGTGGCACTTACTGGAGGTACCTTGTGGGCTACTTGGCCCCCAGGGACCCTCAGTATTCAAGGGGACTTAATCCCCCAACTAGGAACGCGCCAGGGGGAGCGTTTGCAGAGTGCTGCAGGGAGGGGGCGGGGCCCCCGGCGAGATGGCGGTTTAAAAAAATAAAATATTTGTAAAAAGGGGGCTGTGTGGCCTCCCTTCTTTTACTAATTTTTGGGCCCTGGGGGATTACTATTTTGGAGGGAGGGCCCCCCTTCTTTTTGGCCACTTCTGACCCCGGGGACCCCATCCCCCAAGGCCTGGCCAGACTTTTTTTTTAGGAGGAGGGCACCGTGGCCCCCCTCCTAAGGCCAATTATAGTCCAGCGGCCTTTCCGTTTACATTTTTTTTTGTTTGTTAATTATTGGGGAGGGGGGCCACGTGGCCCCCCTCCCAGGCCACTTCTGGCTCCGGGGCCATGGCCTCACCATTGGGGACCGTGGGAGGAACCCCAATGCCCCCACGGTCCCGCAGGCTTCCCGCCTCCTGCAGGAGCTGGCATTGCTTTTGCACAAGGGGAGCTGCTGACATGCAGCTCCCCTTGTGCAAAAGCAATCTGCTTTGGTTTTTGGACGCAAGAGCAGTGTTTGCTATGGCAGGGTGGGAGTTGTGCTCCCGGCCTGCCTTAGCAAACAGTAATGTTCCGGGGTGAGCACTCTGGGACATTGCAGGGGCCGGCCCTGGAGGGGTGGCAATCCCCAGGGCCATCAAGGGCTCCAGGAGGGGGGCTGCGTAGCCCTCCTCCCATCATTTCACATAGGTCCAGAGAGGTGGTGGGGCCCATGAGGCCCCCTCAAGGAATTCGATGAAAGCCCCGGGGAGGTGGCGGACCCCAGGGCTTGGGGGGTCAATGAGGCCCCCCACCCACATGTTTCATAAAAATACATTCAAGCCCCGGGGAGGTGGCGGACCCGGGGCAGCGGTGGGCCATGTGCCCCAGCACATATTTAAATAAAGCCCTGGGGAGGTGGCAGTCCCCGGGGCTTGGGGGGCCTGGGAGCCCCCGGATCCTAATAAACAAGCCCCGGTGGCAGTCCCTGGGGCTGCAGGGGGGCCGCATTCCACCGACCTATAATTATTATAGCCTTGAAGAGGTGGCAGTCCCCGGGGCTGTGGGGCCCGCAGGCCCCCGCAAATATATTTTGGCATTGCCCCGGGACCTGGCCCACCCGGGGGCTTACAAATAACGAAGCGCGAAGCCCGCGCTTCATTTTTTGTTTTTTTTCGCGGCAGGATTCACTCACCCAGCCCGAATTCTGCCAATTTGATTAACAAAATGCTTTTTTGGGGCCTGAGGGTCCCTGTGGGACCCCTGAGTAGGCCTAGGGGGTCAGGGTGTTTCTACCCTGCCCCTTTTTCTTGTTTTTCACCTTTTTTTCTACTGATTTCTTGTGACTCGGTTACTGAGTCACAAGATAGCTGCCAACACTTCCTGGTTGGAGTGTTGGCAGCCAATCAGAAGTCAGCTCGTGCTCGGGAGGAGTTGCGACTCCTCCTTGGTGCTCAGATATCAAAAGTTTTCTTTTTTTAATTTCTCAGGAACTTCCAAACGGATTTACACCATTTAAAAAAAGGTTGCTTTCTGAACCAAGAGCTCCCTTTTTGCCAAATTTGGTGTAATTCCGTTCAGCAGTTCGGGCTGTAGCCTGTTCCAATTTATCCTATGAAAATGAACATGGGGAAAATGCGTTTTAGGACCCTCCTTTTTTCTCAGCCCCTTCTTGATGAATCACCCTGAAACTTTCAAGACAGGAGCTGACCGGAGCGCCCCATTAGGTTTGAAAATTTCGCGAAGATTCATCAACCGGCGCCAAAGATATTGGCAAATCAAAAAAACATTTTCCTGTGGAAAATAGGTCCTAACTATATCTATAACTATAACTAATATAACTACCTATATATATATTCACTTAAAAAACCATAGGTTTCACACAGGTTATAGTTAGGTGGACATTTCCCTCGTAAAAAACCAATGAAATTCCCCCGTTATAGTTAGATCAGATAACTATAACTCGCGCGACCACAATCCACTGCTGATGACGTCACATATTACATCACTCATGACACTCATGACATGGTCAGTGGCATCACTCATAACATCACTGATGACATCATCCTTGTGATAGAGTGGCGGCCGCGCGAGTTATAGTTATCTGATCTAACTATAACGGGGGAATTTCATCGGTTTTTTAGGAGGGAAATGTCCACCTAACTATAACCTGTGTGAAACCTATGGTTTTTTAAGTGAATTTGCAAGGTTTTTTAAATGTTAATTCCTAACTATAACGTGTGTGAAACCTATGGTTTTTTAAGTGAATTTGTACGTTTTTTTAAATGCTAAGTTATGTATTTATTAATATTTATTTTTTTTAAGGTTTTTCCGCCGTACGCTTAAGGTACGCGCACGGGACGCGCACCCCGCAATTTTTAAAAAAATATATAAAATGTATTTTTCATACTTTTGGGTCCTTCTTGGACCCCCTGACAAACGCTAGGGGGTCTGCAACTCTCTTCGTTGCCCCCTTTTCACGTTCTCCACCTTTGTTTATCAGTGTGAGACACACAAAATGGCGGCCGACACTTCCTGATTTCGACCGATTCGAATGTTTACAGTCATGTAACCACCAATCAGAATTAAGCTCGCGCACGGCAGTGTGCGCGTACGGTAAGCTTACCGTACGCGCTCGGAGCGCGCCTATAGATATATATATTGATTTAAATGCTATTTTCTCAGGAAATACTGAACAGATTTACACCAGACCTGCAAAAGGCACATCCCTGACCTGAGGACTACCTCTCTGCCAAATTTCAAGTAATTCTGTTCAGCCGTTCGGGCTGTAGCTTGGACTAAAGGTCCTATGGAAAAATGCATGGGGAAAACGCGTTTTGGGACCCCCCCTTTTTCTCAGCCCCCACTTGACGAATCCCCCCGAGCCTTTCAGGGAAGGAGCGGAGCGGAGCGCCCCACCTATTTTGAAAATTTCGTGAGGATTCGTCAATCGGCACCAAAGTTATTCAAAATAGAATGTTGCGGATTTCCTATGGAAACACGATCCTAACTATAACTATCTACTGGTGACCGCCAGTAGATAATGTTCATTGAAAAAACCACAGGTTTCAGGGATGTTATAGTTAGGCTGACACTCATACAAAAACAGAGCAATTTAGCCGTTATAGTTAGCTGAGCTAAATATAACTAGTGCCCCGTGCAATGCACTGCTGATGACATCACATATTACATCACTCATGGCATAGTCAGTGACATCACTGATGACATCTCAAATGACATCACTGATGACATCATCCAGTGATTGAGTGTTTTCAAAATGTTTAAGAATTTTATACATATATACGCCAATATGTATTGAAGAATGACTGGGTGTATGAGTGTCTCAATGGATGATTTAGTGGGTGCCTGATTTACTGTATAAGTGAGTGATTAAACGTGTCTTAGTGAATGCATGGGTGAATAACTAAACTGTGTGAATGTCTACATCAGTCTATCAGTTGGTGTTTAAGTGGCTGTATGAGTTGGTGAGTAGCTACATGAGTGTCTATATGGGTTAATGATTGGTTGTCTGAGTACTAGTATGGGTGCCTGAGTATCTGTGTGTCTGGGTGGGGGGTGACTCCCTGCATGGATGTGTGAGTGAGTGATTCACTAGGTGTATGGGTTCATGAGTGCATCTGTGAGGAGCTATATGGGTGAGTGAGTATGCATATGGCTGTGTTGGTGAGTGAATGGGTGTCTCAGTGGTATATGTGTAAGTAACTACAAATGTGAAAGGCAGTATATGTGTGTATTGGAGTATATAAATTACTATATGTGAGAGTGAGTGATTGTGAGAGTGGCTGTATGGATGAGTGTGTGCTTGTATCAGTGATTGTAGAAGTATGTGTTACTATCTGTATGAATAAGTGAGGTGGTGTGTGTGTATAACTGTATAGGTTAGTAAATGACAGTGTGATTGATTCTTTGGGTGACTGACTAGGTGTTTGAGTAACTCTATGGGTGAGTGGCAGTGTGTGAGTGTCTGTATGGGTGTATGAGTGCATATATCAGTGGCTGTGTGTATGAGTAACTGTATGGGTTAGTGAGTGGATGTGTATGTTGACCCTATGAATCAGTGAGCGGGTATCTACTAACAGGTATTGCTGTGTCTATGGTTTCGGGAATGGTAGTCTGTATTTTAGAGTGGGTGCATCAAAGGTTATATTAGGGTGTGAGGAGGTGCATCAGATATTAAGTGGATGATGTCATCAGTGATGTCATCAGTGATGTCATTTGAGATGTCATCAGTGAATGCTAATCCCTAACTATAACGTCCCTGAAACCTGTGTTTTTTTCAGTGAATTTCTAAGGTTTTTAAGTGCTAATCCCAAACTATAATGTCCCTGAAACCTGTGGTTTTTTCAGTGAATTTCTAAGGTTTTTTAAATGCTAATTTCTAACTATGACTACATAGGTAGAACATGTTCAGAAAGAGGAATAATGACTCAGAAAGAAGCAAGAGCAGTGCAGAAAGAGGGAAGAGAGGTGCAGAAAGAAGAAGAAAGGTGCAGAAAGGAGCAAGAAAAATGCAGAAAGAGGCAACAGAAGTCCAGAAAGTGGAAGAAAGGTGGAGAAAGAAGCAGGAGAAAGGCAGAAAGAAGCAACAGAGGTGCAGAAGGAGGCCTACTTCGACTGTACCTTGCCACAGATTCATACAATCACTAATCCTTCTCCCAAGATGTATTAAATCTCACTTTTTATTTCTTTTATTTTTTTAATGATTTTATTTATCAAGCTATTACATATCATACAAGAAGCAAGATGCAACATCCTGACCGCTGTATAGTGAGCACATGGTGTACAATTGAATACAAATAGGCATAATACAAACAGATCAAGTACAATTCAACATGTCTATGTGTGTAATTACAATATACTGTGCTGATAACTGTGGTGATAACGCTTTCAGCATCTCCAGAGCGAAACTTTTAGAAACATATGTGCAGGAAGGACACCGACTCAAAAGTCATTATGCCCGCTTACTAAGGTCTCAAGGGGGATCAGTCAGCAGGTGGTGTGTGGACGTGGGACGTCGAGTTGCAATCAGTCTCAGATTGATCCGACCCTCTGGCAGGTATGTATGTCGTATAAAGTCCCCAAACATGTTTGGGACGGCTCCTAGGGGGGAGTAGATCGCTGACATTTTCCATCTGTGTACTGCAAAAGAGCATGTCATTTGACCACTGTGCCATAGTAGGGGTGGGGCCGTGAAGCCAATTGATCGCTACTCTACGTTTTGCTAGGAGAAGACCCATGTCAATCAGTCTGCGCCTCCCTCGGGGGATCTTTTTAGAATAACCCAGCAGGGCCAGTGCACAGTCCAGGGGGAGTCCCAAATCAGTTATTTTCACCGGCTCACTGAAGACCAGTTCCCAAAATCTGTGTACCCTTGGACATGACCAGGCCAAATGTAAAAAGTCTGCCGCTTGTTCCGCGTATCTGTCGCAAGCAGAAGTTTCCCTCAACCTGTATCTGTGCAATCTCTCCGGTGTATAATACGCCCTATTAAGATATTTAAAGTGGATCAGTCTGTGCCTACCATTTAGCGAAATGCGACGTGTACTGGTGCAACAATATGCCCACATAGCGTCATCGATCGGTTGCTGTAAGTCTCGTTGCCAGTCTAACCTGGCCTTAGAGTACTGATTTACCCTGTGGGACATAGCAATCTTATAAATATTGGAAACAATCTTGCGGGCGATTTAGCTTTAATAGCTTAGGTTAACTCCGTTACCTCAGGAGGCTCTAAGAGGTCATCCCCCAATATATCATGTAAGGCGTGTCTCGTACTATGAAATTGAAATTGTTGCAGTAGGGTATGAGGGGGCTCCCACTGCTGCAAATCCTCCCATCGTTTAACCACGCCGTTATGGAAGAGATCACCAGCCGTCTGAATGTTCAGAGAGCTCAACGCTCATAACACCCCTCAGTCTCTGCAGGGAGGCAGCCAACAGGCCCAGTCAAGAGGCATGACTGGGGAATATAACAGAGCTCCAGCTTGGAGCTGTAGTAGGAAGTGCCAAGCGTGTCACGTAGCGTTGATAGAATCAAGTATGCCTGTCCTGCCATCTGTATCTTCAAATATCAAGGCCGGAAGCGGTAGCGGGTCCGCAACCAACATCTCAAGATGATCATACAGCACCCCAATCAACTGTAGAAAAACCACTCCCAGGCCCATCCTAGTCAAGACATGGCGCATGAAGGGCCACTCGATAGAATCCAAGGCCTTCTCCATGTCGAGAAAGACCGCAACCGCCTTTGCGTCTTGCCGAATATGCTGTAAAGGCCCCAAAAACCGTACGTAAATTATAAGTAAGGTTCCTGTCCGGGATGAACTGAGCTTGCTCGGGGGCAACGAGTATTTGTGTGAGGGGAACTATCCGGTTAGCGAGGATTTTAGCAAAGATTTTAGTGTCAACGTTTAATAAGGATAGCGGGCGGTATGACCCACACTCCTCAGGCGGCTTACCCGGTTTAGGTATAGCAACTATGACTGCCTCTCTCATCGTGGGCGGCATCATGCCGGTTTGGCACATGTCGTCAAAGAGCGCAGACAGATGCGGCAAAAGAATATCAAGAAATGCTCTGTAAAAGGCCACAGTAAGGCCGTCCACCCCAGGGGCGCTACCGGACCTCATGCCCGTCAGGGCCTGTACTATCTCGTCTTTTTCCACAGGTCTCATCAGGAACTCACGATGTGTATTTGTGAGGAAGGGGAGTTTAATATAGGAAAGATAATCCACGATTTCATCATCTGTCCCGGAAGAGCTGGCAGAATATAATTCTGCATAATAACTTTTAAAGCGCTCCGCTATATCTGCATCCTCAGTCGGCACCTCTCCTTCTGCTGATTTGAGTTCTGTGATTTGAGTTTTACTGCTGCACCTCCGAAGCAACTGTGCCAAAACCGCGCCCTGCCGTTCCCCCTCCCCGTACCCTCGTGCCGTGGCTTATTTACCTAAGTGTTTAAGTTCAGCATCTGCTGCCTCCTGATACTCCTCTAAAAGTGTCCTAATTTCCGAAGACACTGCGTCGTCCACGTGTACCAACTGTTGCTGTTCCAATACTCCCAGTTTCCTTTCTAAATCAGCCAGGTGTCGGAGAACCCCCGAGTGCTTGGACATAGCTATACCACGAATGTAAACCTTAAAGGTCTCCCAGATCACTTGGAAACTGTCCACAGAACCCACATTAGTGATAAAGAACGTCTCAATAGCCTCCGCAAGCTCAGCCTTAAAGGCCAAGTCCAGTAGCGAATAGGGAGGGAATCGCCAGGTGAATGGTGGTATACACTTCTTGGGGGTGGCTATCACTATCAACAGGGGGAATGGTCAGACAGAGTACAAGGGAGGACCCTACACTCCCTAACGGTATCATAAAGGGGCGTGGATGCCAACCAATAATCAATCCTAGTATGTAGGTTATAATATGCAGAGTAATGTGTGTAACCCCCGCATGCGGAAATCTCGAGAGCCAAACATCGCGCAGGTCTAGGCGAAGCATAGCACTCTCCAACACCCTAGCAGCCGCAGTGGGGTGTCTCTCGGGCCCCAGATCGATCCACATGTGGGTTTCTGACCAGATTTAGATCCCCTCCCCAGAGGAACTGGCTTTCCCTGTATTTGATGGCTGCGGTCACTAGCGAGTCAAAGAATTCGGGACAGCCATAATTGGGACCATACATGTTCACAAATACTATATCAATGCCCCTCCACTGACATATGGATATCGTATATCTGCCGTCTCTGTCGGAGTCAAGCGGAACTAGAGTATAGGGAGATTTGGGGTTAACCCATGTAATCACCCCTCTGGCGTGTGTAGTAAATTCTGAGGCATGTATGTTGTCCTGTAGGCCTCTGCTGCGCAGGAGGGGACTGTTGAGTGGAAGATGTGTCTCCTGCAGCAAGGCCACATCTATAGCATAATTTTGTAAGTAGTGTAATACCTTACAGAGTTTCCTATAGTCATTAAGACCCCGGATATTCCATGTGAGCGCTCGGAGGGCATCAACAGGTAAGCTCTTACTGCCATTACTAGGTACCACCATCGCACTTGTTTTGTCAGATCCCGCAATATGATCTGTGTAGTAGACAATATTCACTCTCACCGTTTATGTGCTGATAGAAAACATCAATCTGCAATAACATCCAAGTGCTTCTCAAACCCCACCAACCCCCCTCCCACAGCAGACCATCCCCAACTTGGCAGCGGTTCTTCCCCTTCAGCTTCCAAACTCCCCCCCACCTTTTCCCTCCCGCAAAAACAAAGAACACTCCCAGGTGTAATTCACGCGTGCGGAGGTGGCTCATCAAACATGGAGAACTATCAGGCCAACGTGAGGCCACTCTCAATGCACTGTCTCAAACATCTTATGCAACTACCAAGCATATGGTGTCCCCCACGCCCCCACCACAGCTTTAATCTCAGAGCCATAGACATGACCACCATACAGGGCAATGCTAAAGCTCAGGGTGCGTTAGGCCAGGCGCCGCATCCCAGGTCCCGACCCCCCAATATAAAGTCAACGCTGTAACTCGGCGCTCCAACTCAGCCTCTCACCCTTAACTGAGTCCCTCCCTGCATGGGCCCCACAAAGGCTTCTAGGGTGAGGACCCATTCGATTAAAGGAGCAAAAGCAGTGTTCAAAGAGTCATAACTCATCCTCCCCTGCCCTCCCGACTGTCATCCCTAAGTCTATCCCTGACCATAGACCATACTTATCGCTTAGAGGCATCAGACAAAGTTCAGTCCTGTTCCTCCAACCGTCCTCCTGCGGCCTTGTCAAGTAGCTGCCGCTCCAGACTGTGACGCTGTTCTCTCAACCAGTCTTTCAGTGCCTTCTGTAGGGCCTTCAGGTCCGTGAAGATGTGGGATCGACCCTGCCTGTTGACACGTTGCTTCGCTGGGTAAAGCATGGCATAGTCCACACCAAGATCGCGGAGCTGTTTCTTCATTGGGGCAAACTGTCGGCGTGCCTCCTGGACCCGGATCGTAAAGTCCGGGAATAGCGAGATCGTGGAACCTTCAAACTCCAAAGGCTGCTTTTCCCTAGCCAGCTTCAGTGCCACATCCCGATCACGATAGTTGAGTAGTTTTGCAATGATCGGGCGGGGAGGCCCCAAGGATCGGTATGCTCTTTTCACCACAAACATGGCAGAGAACGAGTCCTCACCCAGCAGAGTCTTCAAAAGCTTCTCTATGAATTGCTCCATATTACCAGTTTGTGTAGTCTCCATCAGCCCCGTGATTCTGAGGTTGCAGCGCTGTGAACGCGCTTCTAAGTCTTCGTTTTGTTCTTGCACAACCTGCATCACTCTGCCAAGTTGTTTATGTTCAGAGTCAAGTGTGGTGTGCGCCTCCTCCACCTCTGTCAGCCTTCGCTCAGACATATCTAGCCTCTTGGCATGCTTGTCAAGCCTTTCAGCCATACGATCCATTCTGTAGGACAATGCATCCATCTTAGTGCCAAGGGCTGAGATACCATTCTACAGGCTCTTTTCCATGGCCACTAGCATGCCACGGATGTCCTGACGCAATTCTTCTGTGGGTTGCTCCTGCATCCTGGAGGCATCTTCAGTGGATGTGTCTCGGTACTTGGACCTTTTCTGTTCGAACGATAGCTTCGGTTGCGCCCTGTCTACCCTGCCCATCCTAGCCTCCAGCAGGTCACTCGACAGTCAGATCTGTGCCGACCCAGGGGGGGTCAGTGCAGCAGGAGGGGAGTCAGCTTGTTATGCACAGCAGGGACCCCGAGCAAGCAATCTGGATAACTCTTCAGGCCTGAGGCGACAGCTAACAACAGCAGACCGGTAGCACTCTCTCCAGGGTAGGTTCAGATCCACAGCTCAAGGCCCCTGGGCCACGCAGCGTTTTGTTGGCGCCTATATTGGTCATCCAGGCAGGCACTTCGGCGATGCTGACCACTGGAAGAGCCCCTGCCAGGTCAGCTCGTAGCAACTCGCACACACAGGCAGAATCTGAGTTTATGCAGGGCCCCTCACTGAAGCAGGCGACTCAGAGGGGCCCGGAGTCCGCAGAAGGTAAGTCCATCCTGCCCCCGCAGCTGAGGCCAGTCGATGCCAGCAATGCGGAGCTAAGGCGAGTATTCAGGCTGGGAGCCGCACCTCACAAGGGCCACCAACAGTATCAAGTATAGCTTCGCACCAGGCTATCAGAATCACAATAGTAGGCCCCGCTCCCGGCGAATCACACAACCACCACCGGAGGCCCGGCAGCCGCTCCACAAACCCGATCCAGGCCGGCCGCCCACTTCCACAGCCTAGGCAGAGGGCATCAGGGATTTTCGGAGTCTAAAATGGCGGCGCCGTGTAGTCCGCAAAGTGTGAGCCCCTCGAGTCACTGCTGCTGGTTGTAGAGGAAGAGGCCGCTGCAGGCGCGCGTCTCAGGATGCCCGCAAAGCTCGCGGTGGGTCAAGAAATGGCATCAGAGCCCCAATGCCTTCAGCGCATTATTCTCACCCCCGTCAGACACGGGTCTCCTGCACAGGGTCAGAGCCTTGGGACGAGGCCCTCCCCCGGACCGCACCGAGCTCCATACAATTGGCAGGTAACAGAGGCCATGTACCGGGAGATCCCGTTGGGGTTGGCAGTTCAGAGATTCCACCGCTTATGAATAGCGGCGGTCCGCATACGCTCCCGGCTCCCTTGCAGCAGCGATCTCGAGCGAACGCCGCCCACTGCACCTACTTTAGGCCGGTGCTTGTGGCGCTTGGGGGCACTTGAGATCACAGCCACCGAGCTCCGGAGGTCAGGGGACGCTGTCTCTGGTCACGCACACGATGTAGCTGCCAGATATGTAACGGATTGTATGACGGTGTTACGGAGCACTCGGCTCAAGCGGTCATCTTGGTCACAAGCAAGCTCCAGCCCCCCATTAAATCTCACTTACTCTTGAAGGTTCACTATTTATAGACTGCTCAGAATGTTAGGCCTACTAAATGTAAAACAGCAATCCTAACCATATCACTGTTGTAAGTCTGCCCAAGTTTGTGAAGGTATGCATGCGTGTGTCTCTGTTTTTACCTAGTGACATGTTACATAAAAATAAACATACAAATAATTGAATACCTGTGCTTCAAACAGCATACTCTGTACATTTGTGTACAAAAAGGTAGAAGGAAGAGAAGTTCAGAAAGAAGCAACAGAGGTGCAGAAAGAGGCAAGAGAAGTGCAGAAAGAGGGAAGAGGGTTGCAGAAAGAGGCAAGAGGAGTACTGAAAGAGGCAAGAGGGGTGCAGAATGAAGCAACAGAGGTACAGAAAGAGGCAATATAGGTACAGACACAGGCAAGAGAAGTACAGAAAGAGGCAATGTAAGTACAGTACAAGAGAAGTGCTGAAAGAAGCATCAGAGGTGCAGAAAGAAGCATGAAAAGTGATGAAAGAGACAAGAGTTGCAGAAAGAAACAGGAGAAGTGCAGAAAAAAGCAAGAGGAGTGCAGAAAGAGGCAACAGCGATGCAGAAGGATACAAGTGAACTGCAGAAAGAGGCACAAGAGTTGCAGAAACAGGCCAGAGAGGTGCAGAAAGATGGAACAGGGGTATAGACAGAGGCAAGAGAGGTGCAGAAAGAGACAAGAAGGGTACAGAAAGAGACAAGAGAGGTGCAGAAAGGTGGAAGAGGGGTGCAGAAAGAGGCAAGAGGTGTGCAGAAAGAAGCAAAACAGGTGAAGAAAGAATCAAGAGAAATGCAGAAAGAAGCAAGAGAGGTGCAGAAAGAGGCATGTGAGGTACAGAAAGAGGCAAGAAAGGTACAGAAAGAAGCAGGAGAGGTGCAAAAAGAGGCAAGTGATGTACATAAACATGCAAGAGGGGTGCAGATAGAGGCAAGGGAAGTGCAGAAAAAAGCAACAGAGGTGCAGAAAGAGATAAGAGAAATGCAGAAAGAGGGAAGAGGGGTGCAGAAAGAAGCAACAAAGATGCAGAAAGAGGCAAGAGAAGTGCATAAAGAGGCAAGAGAGATACAGAAACAGGTAAGAGTGGTGCAGAAAGGGGGAACAGGGGTGCAGTATGAGGCAAGAGAGGTACAGAAAGAGGCAAGAGGGGTGCAGAAAGAGGCAAGAGAAGTGCAGAAAGAAACAACAAAAGTGCAGAAAGAGCCAAGAAAGGTGCACAAAGAGACAAGAGGTGCAGAAAGAGGGAAGACGAGTACAGAAAGAGGCAACAGGGATGCAGAAAGAAGCAAGAGAGGTGCAGAAAGAAGCATGAGAAGTGCAGAAAAAGCAACAGAGGTGCAGAAAGAGACAAGAGAAATGCAGAAAGAGGGAACAAAGATGCAGTAAGAGGCAAGAGAAGTGCATAAAGAGGCAAGAGAGATACAGAAACAGGCAAGAGTAGTGCAGAAAGGGGGAACAGGGGTGCAGTATGAGGCAAGAGAGGTGCAGAAAGAGGGAAGAGGGGTGCTGAAAGAGGCAAGAGAGATGCATAAAGAAGCAAGAGAGGTGCAGAAAGAGGCAAGAGAGGCGCAGAAAGAAGCAAGAGTGGTTGCGCACCATTAGTACCAATTTAACACTCTCATTTAGCTATTAGTAACAGGTAGTTTTTTAAAGGGACTTCCACTACGCTGTAACACTTGTTGCTGCATTTTCGGTAACTTTTGAGCCGTTTGAGCTAGAAACAAGTTTTTTTTGTTCAAATCTGCAGATTATGCAGCAGATGATGGATTATGTGCAAATGCGGAAAATTTATAATTATGTGAAAATTGGTGCAGCCGAACAGTCACATAATTCCAGTGGCCCTGTTCATACCTCTGACTAGGTCCAGAAGTGCTCTTCAGTGGTTCCTTTTTTTTGTCTCATTGAGTTTATAGTTTAGCTTCTATGGAAATGAGGAAGACTAAACCTGAGGTTACCACTCCGCAACACAGACTACCATACTACATAATTGCTCTCCATAACACATAATCCCACTCTACATAATTCCTATACACTAAATACCACATACTTTTTATCCACATAATTTCACAGCACAACATTCCACATAATTCCACTACACACAACATGCATCCACTTCACTCCAAAAAACATTAGTAAAAATCTTTTACATTTACAACGCCAATAGCTCTTAAGTATCGCAAACGCGAAACCTATTACATTGCAAATGCTTCTTTAACTAGTAGTCATGTTTGCAGAGTGGGGGAGAAAGAGGGCTGGGCTTCCAACCAGCACTCAGGAATTTTGCTGCATAGGACTTACAGGAGGTACCAGGAGGGCGTCTTGGCCCCCTAAATTCATCAGGAGTGAAGGGGACTTCATCCCCCAACCAGTAGTGTGCCAGGAGGCGCATTTGCACAGTGGTGGAGAAAAGGGGGCGTGGCCTCCAAAGACCTCTTAGCAATCCCACTGTGTGGGACTTACTGGAGGTAACAAGAGGGGTAATTAGCCCCCAAGGACATCTTTGGGGGCCAACTACCCCTCCTATTACCTTCAGTAAGTCCCACACAGCAGGATTGCTAAATGCTCATAGCAGGTCACGCCCCCTTTGCCCATCACTCTGCAAACGTGCTCCCTGGCATGCTCTTAGATGGGGATTGAAGCCGCCTTTGCTACTGAGGATCCTTAGGAGGCAACTACCCTACCTGTTACCTCCAGTAAGCCCCACACAGTGGGACTGCTGAGAGGTGTACACAGGCCACGCTCCCTTTCCCCACCACTCAGCAAATGCGCTTCCTGGCGTGCTCTTGGTTGGGGGATGAAGTCCCCTTGCCTCTTGAAGCCCTCCTGTTATCTCCAGTAAGCCCACACAGCTGGATTGCTGAGAGTGGTCAGAGGCCACACACCCTTTTTAAAACACTCTGCAAACGCACCTCCTGGTGCACTGCTGCTTGGGGGATGAAGTCCACTTTAGTCCTGAAGTCCTCAGGACACAAGAGGACCTCATCGCCCCATCAGCAGTGCTCCAAGAGCCGCGTTTGCAGAGTGTTGTAAAAAGATGTGTGGCCTCGGACCACGTCTCAGCAATCCCACTGTATAGGGCTAACTGGAGGTACCTGGTGGGCTAGTTGTCCCCTAAGGACACTTAGGATTGATGGAGACCTAATCCCCCAACCCAGAAAAGCCAGGAGGCATGTTTTCAGAGTGGTGCAGGGAGGGGGCGAGGCCTCCGGCGAGATGCCGGCTTCTTTTTCCTGTGTTGTTTTTGGAAGGGGGGCTGTGTGGCCCCCCTTCCCTTAATACTTTTTGGGCACTGGGGAATTATTTTTTTTAACGGGAAGGGGGCTGCACTGCTCCACTCCCACGTGGCCCCCCTTCCCTGGACCACTTCGGCCCGGGGACCCCATCCCCCGGGACTTGGCCTCACGTTGGGGACTGTGGGGGAGACCCAATGCCCCCGCGGTCCCTGACGGCTCCCGCCTCCTGCGGCAACCGGCATTGCTTTGGGACAAAGGGAGCTGCAAATATGCAGCTCCCTTTGCCCGAAAGCTATTCTGCTGCGCTTCATGGAAGCGAGAGCAGTTGTCCTGCACTGCTCCCTCCCTGCCATTACAAGCTGCAATGTACCGGGGTGGACACCCTGGGACATTGTTGGAGCTGGCTCTGGGGATGGCGGTCCCCGGGGCAAAGGAGGGCTACTGGAGGGGGGCCGCGCTGCCCCCCTCCCAACTGATTTGATGCCCCAGGGAGGTGGTGGTCAGGAGCCCCCCACATTCCTTTTTTCAAGTAGTCCCGGAGAAGTGGCGGCCCCTGGGGCAGAGTGGGAGGGAAGGAGCCCCCATGCACTTTTTTCACTAAGCTCTGGGAGGTGGCAGTCCCCAGGGCCACGGGGGGCCATGTGCCCCTGCGAATTATTAGCAAAGCCTTGGGGAGGTGGAGGTCTCCGGTGCTGCGGGGGCCCCCAGAGGCCCCCGCTACATAATACTGACTTGCTCCCGGGACCTGACCTACCCGGGGGCATAAAACAAACGAAGCGGGTGAGCCAGCGCTTAGTTTAAAAAAAAAAATTGTCCGGATTCACAGACCCTACGCGAATTCAGCCAATTAAAAAAAAAGCTTTTTTGGCCTTGGGGGTCAGGGTATTTCTACGTCAGGGTGTTTCTACCCTGCCCCCTTATCTTGTTTTTTAAAGTTTTTTCTTATGACTCGGTTCTACCGAGTGACAAGATGACTGCCAACACTTTCTGGTTTGAAATGTTGGCAGCCAATCAGAATCAAGCTCGTGTTCGGGAGGGTTCGCGGATCCACCGTGGGCACCAGATATCAATATTTTTTTATTTTAGAATTTTTCAGAAACTACTGAATGGATTTACACCATTTAAAAATAAAGAATGCTTCCTGAACCAAGACCTACCTTTTTGCCAAATTTGGTGTAATTCTGTTCAGCAGTTAAGGCTGTAGGTTTGTCTAAATAATTTGTATATAATATATATATTCTCCAGTATATATAGTATATATAGTATATATAGTGGTGATTACCACTGTGTAGTTATAGGGAGGACCAGGTTTCCAGAGGAAAAATATTTTTGGGCTTGCTAATAACTTTGGTGCCATTAAGATGAATCTTCACAAAATGTTCCACAAAAAAAGATTAAACCAACTTTTCTCCTTTGAAATGTTTCAGAGTGGTCTGGCAAGCAGGGGTTGAGAAAAAAGGGGGGGGGGAGGGGTATACCAAAATGTATTCTTCCCATGGAATTTCTGATAGGAAAATTGAACAGCACTATACCCAAAATGGCTGAATGGAATATCACTAAATTTGGCAGAAAGATAGGTCATTTCCTAGAAAGCGTGCTTTTTATGATTTGGTGTAAATCTGTTTAGTAGTGTCTGAGAAATTAAGTTTCAAATTATGTATATACAGTGATGCATTATCACAACGCTGCTACTGCAGAGTACCACAAGCTGAAAACTCATGATCTGATTGGCTGGCTGTAGTATTAAGAGAAAGCTGCAGCCGCTATTTTAGGTCTCAGTTCCCCTGCAGTAGAAAAAAAATAAAAATAATAAGGGAGTAGGGTAGGGGTACTCTGACCAGCTGGCCATTGTGGGGTGTCCTAGAGGGCTATTCCCCGGGGTCAAGTTCAAAAGAATATTTTTGTAGTACCGCAGAACTGCTGTGGGGATCAGTGCAGCCTTCGGTTTCACAGTACTACTGTGGTACCACAGCAGCTCGAAAAAAAATGTTGGACCCTTGGAGTGCTCCAACACCGTGAAAGTTGGCCAAAAATGGGGTCTTGGCTGCCTGTGAGGGGTTGGCCACAAAGCCTGGCCACAGGCCAGGCCTTGTGCCCAACCCCATGCTGTGTCCAGCGAAAAGCTGTGTGGGGCAGGGATTGGCTGCTCGCGGATGTTAGGTGGAGAGCCTGGCCGCAGGCATGACTAGGGCTAGTTTGGTATGGTAATAAAATATTACTTTCCGTAAAAAAAATTACTATACATTTGATGAAAAAACAAAGGTTAAACTGATGTTACAGTTAGGTATGATTATAGTATCTACATTTACATTTTTTTTATTATAATACTCATTGGGAACCACGTATAGGAATAGGGAAACGGGCGCTCAACAGATGTGTTAGGTTACAATACAGACGTACAATCTATATTGGTGCTCAAAAGGGACAAAGGTCGGTCACCACTTCAACCTCCTAAATCCTCATTCAAAGGGGATGAAACAGAATTAAATGGTCTACCCTGAGCGACTGTAGTATTTAAATCAAAACATTTATTTTTAATTTTTTAATTTTTATATAGTTGAAGCCTTAACACGTTGTTCCAAAAGTCCATATTGATTATTGAGGTAGTGTTTCCACAGCTTACTGAAGTACAATTTTCACAAATGAAAAACAGCCAGTAGTGTTTCTACAGCTTACTGAAGTACAATTTTCACAAATGAAAAAGAGCCAACACGTGTTTCGTCATGCGTATTAACACACAATTGACTTCTTCAGGGCTGATAAGGTTAATATAAAACTCCACACGGACGAGTCCTCCCAGTAAACATAAGGGTACCTTCTCACTTGTTGAATCCAATCTTTGCAAGTAAGGTCCTGGTAGGTAGTCAATCTAATTAAATCGCCATATATCATTTTCCCCACACTATAGTCTGATATTTTAAGATGCTGTCCCCCCTCTGTATTAGAAAGGGTGCATCTCAATCCCTCCAGTACACTATTGATTATAGTAGGTAATCCAACGATCACACGTTCATGACCGTAACTAACGAGGTTTCTCGTCGAGAATCCAAACCGTTGGCGTACTTCAGTAAGCTGTGGAAACACTACCTGAATAATCTGAAATAAAGAAAATGGACTTTTGGAACAACGTGTGAAGACTTCAACTGTATAAAAAAATGATTTAAATACTACTGTGTGCTCAGGGTAGACCATTTAATTACATTTTTAAAAAGCCTGAGAAATTCTTTTAAGAAACCAAATGTTAAAATTACATTATAGTTAGGTGAAAATGTCAGTTAAATTGTTACATTTTGAACTCCCAAAACACTGAGATTCACCAGGTGTAGCTAACTGAAGAAACCATAATTCACACCATTGCCATGCACTGCTTATTATCTCACATGTTACATCACTCATGATATCCTTGATAACATCACTGCAACATCTGAAATGACATCACTGACAGTGACGGGTCTTCCGCTATGCTCAGAGCAGTGCAACAAGAAAAAATAAAATGATAATAACACATTATTTTTATCATTTTATTTTTCTGCGCGGAGCCAGATTGGGGCTGGATGGGGCTAGTTCACAGGAGGAGTGGTATGGGTACTGCTAAGTGTGCATGACAATTTGGCCAGCCATCTTGGGCCGGCCAAACCATCATGCACACTTAGCATTTCTCCACTCAGCTGTGTTGCACAGCCAGGTGGAGAACTGTTCCAAGGCTCCCAGGCACTGTCTGAGTGGCCAAACGGCCCACTCAGACCAATCACAACGCTGCTGTCATGCTTGTGATAGTAGCATCATGATTGTCTTAGGAGAACCTGGGAGTTTCCTGCTTCTGGGAGTTAGGAGAAGAGACGAGGACGAAGGAGAGGCGGTGGCCGTAACCAGGTAAGTGTTTTTTTTCAACCCGGCTCGCCAACCCCTATCCTAAGCAGCCACCACTGCTATGGACGGGACTATGGTATAAAAGTAGCCCAGTTGACACTGAAAGATACAGGTAAAAATGAATTGGCCCTGGAACATTAGTGACTTCACCTAAGCTTTGGGAAATGAATGTTCCAAATTCCAGTTTCCCATCTCAACAACACTGCTGGAATAGGGCCCGCCTGTTCAAACAAGACTGACAGAGAGGTGAGTATTTATAAAAGGTGCCATTTGCTGATGTGTTATGTATGCTTTGAACATATAGTCACGTGGCAGGCCAGCCCTGGCCACACCCAGTAGCTTTCCCTTAGCTCCAAGGCAGTGCAAGTATAACCAATCATCAAAAGCTGGGAAAATAAGTGGAGTCTCATTATCCTCTTTCAAACTTATCTGTAGGCAATCCACATTAGAAGTAGAAAGTAGCTGCCAGAGACTACAGGTCATTTCTTTGGTACCCTTCACCCTTTCCCCAAAGGACCACTCACAAAAAATATCTTGATCAGTGTTTTTATAAGGCTTTATATGAGACAAGCTAATGCAGAGTGTATACAGTAATATCAAATATCACAAGAATTAGGGTAACTAAAAACAAACAGAAATTAAATAATATATAAATAGGCAACATTTTTATTATATATAATCCCTCTTTCTACGAAGTGTTTGCTAATGAGAATTAGCACTGAAAATTCTGCCATGAGTGGGGTGCAGTACATTAATGCCTATGTATTTGGAAAGCTGCCCTATGCTCGCGATAACGGGCTCTCTCTGTGAAACCACATTCTGTTAGTAGCTATTGTCTGTGAGGGTAAAGAAACAATATTTCTGGATTCTGATGTGCACCTCTTCGTCTCAGAGAGCTAGGGATGCTGTACTTGTACTGTTTCTCAGAGCTTTTGCGAGAAAGAGAATCTTAGTGTAATTCTTACCTATATTTGTCCATATAGAAAATCTCTAGACCTAACCTGAAACACTGCACATTATATGAACATATAATGTAAAAGCACACTATCTTTATACTTAAAACATGATTCACATATTTGTAATAAGTAAAAGTGGGTCGTAAGCAATAATGATTGCGCGCAGGTGTACGCAAACAAAGTGTAAACACAAATCAATATTATGGACAACTACCTCCAGTTCTGTGCAAGATAACTTAGGGGCATATCAGCAAGGCGGCGATAGAAAATTATCGCCGCCTTTGCGGCCGTTTTCGGCCGAAAAG
The DNA here is from genome assembly GCF_964204655.1 of Triturus cristatus. Taxonomy (NCBI): domain Eukaryota; kingdom Metazoa; phylum Chordata; class Amphibia; order Caudata; family Salamandridae; genus Triturus; species Triturus cristatus. The sequence continues at coordinate 850,798,028 of NC_140582.1, forward strand.
CGGCGATAATTTTATCGCCTAATTAGCAAGGTCACGCTAACGCGTGAAACCGTGCAGTAGCGCACGAAATCTTAACGCCCAGCTTTGCATCTCTACTGAGATGCAAAGTGGGCGTTCCTGACCTAACATGACAGGAGAAATGTCGCTAAGCGACATTTCTCCTATCATCAAGCCCCACGCTATGAAGCATAGCGGCAAGAAAAGTTAACAGGGGTTATCGCTATTTTCCTTACGACTGCTTCAGGACTGACTTAGCCATGATATCCTATGGAAGGTGGATAGCATGGCTAAGTTTGTGGGGGCCCTATCAACAAGCTAATGCCACATTTCGTGAGATTATCGCTGGGTTTACAGCGATAATCTCAAGTTAGGCAGTTAGCACTAGGATTTTTATCGCTTTTGAGAAAAGCGTTGCTAATAGCACGCTATCTCAGCGATAAAAATCCACGCTAGCCGGCGATAATTATCCTAACGCTAAGAGCGCTTAGCGATAATTATCGCCGGTTGTTGCTGATATGCCCCCAAGAGAGAGGATGACTCCAAAAATGAAGGAAAACTGAAAAACCTGAAATGGACATCAAGCACATCACTATTGGCTGCAGACATTGCATTCCTGAAGGCTGACTCTGTGGAACCTGTGCCATTGGGAAAGCATTCTCCACCCATAATAGGGCAGGACAAAGCGGAGTAGGGTAGATGGAACTCCTTATGACTAGTAGCTGAATTCCTGATACTAACCTCTACTTAATTTGCTCTTAGTCTTCCATACTAATGCAGCAGCATGCAGCACATGTTCCATGACTTCATTGTCCCTGCTAGAGCTTGGGCCCGCGTAAACATGTTATCTCCAATCCGATGTCTTCATAGCAGCTTGAGAGGTAAGAAGGAGAAAAAATCACTTTGAATTTTCAGTACCGTATATCCAATTTGGCCACACAATAATCCACTTGACAACTAAATCTGAATTTAGTAGGATTTAATTAATAAATTTAGAAACACATCGATATAGACCAGCCTCAATATTATTGTATAGCAGTATAGAACAAATGAAATCTGTCAAAATCTCCTGAAGAGACTTGCCCTATATAATACAAAGCTGACAACTAACTCTATGACGGCAATGCAAATGATCAGGAAATTGAGTATTAAACTGCAACAAATGATTGTCCATTGAAGTAAGTATGAGCAAGCTATTTCCCCCGACACTGTCTTAAAGGGACAACCCTAGACTAAAAAGCCTTTAGTAAAGATGAAAACAGAAAGGTGTCAGCTGTATGAGTCTTCAGTAGAAGGCACTCCGACCATGGGTCACATAGCATAAAGCCACACAAGCAGATGCATAGATTTGCTTCCCCTCTTGTCCCTCACTAAGTTACAGCATAAAATATCAATTGTATTCAAGGTAGGCATCCCCACACGATGTTCGCTAGTACTTTTCCATGATTTCGGCGCAACTGGATGCTGCACCACCTTTCCCACAGTTGCAACCTCATTCGTCCTTTGTCATTCTTCTCCTCCTCCATTAGAACTCGACTCCTTGCTCGTTACCACATCTTACCTTGGCAAACTTTGTCTTCTCATCTTCTCATACCTTGCTATGTAACAAAACAAAACCCTTCTGTATTGTCACAATTCGCTCTCTGCATTCTCATGCCCACCACTAGGGGTCTGAATTGTGGGGCTCTCCAGTGTTTTAATAAGCTTCCAGACCCTCCCCTTCATGCATATACTGACTTTCAGTCATTTGGATTCTACTTGCAAATTGTCATCCATTCCCAAACCATGCTGGGTTTTGTGAAAGCCATCCTGCTCATGCTTGAAGCTGGTCTGCTCATGTTTGACACTCCATTACCTGGAATTCCCTGCTCACTGCCTCGTCTCCACCCCTGCAGGCCAAGGATGGGTGGAGGAATTAAGCGCACCTGTGGCTGGCTACTGCTAGCCTGCTCACACCTGATGCATGTGAATACTGTGAGCTTTTTTAAGCCCTAGCTCCCTTCAGTCCAGTGTTGATCATTGTAGTTGTGTTCCAGTGAGACCGATCCTTGTTTCCTGAGCTTTTGATACTCCTTGATTGCTGAGCTATAGTTAATCCTTGTTCCTTGATTCCTGAACTATAGCTATTCCTTGTGCCTGAATTAGCACTGCCTGCAGTGAAACCTTGTTTCCTGAGGTCCTGAGCTATAGTTATTCTTTGTTCCTGTGCTTCAGCTATTTCTTGTTCCTGATTTGCACTGCTTGCAGTTTCCTGAGCTGTAGCTATTTCCTGTTTCCTTGAACTAGCACTGTAGTGGAGACAGGGTTTCGCCTGCACACATTGTTATGTTAGTATAAGCATTTTAGATGTTAACAACATCTTGCCACTTTGCTGCTTTTACACACGACACTACAGGTAGCTGTTATTATAAGTAAAACTGCTTGCTTGCTTTTTCTTCACATGAGAACGGTCTGTTTTTCACATCCCTAGACGTGCACCGCGACCTTAGTCTGAACACTGTGTGCAGAAACCATCAAGGTCAAATAACAATGTATGCTGTTGAATTCAGGTTGATCGGCCCACGCTCTAGACACAACAAGCACACAGCTGCAAATATCTGAAACTCGGGTGCCTTTAATATTTCATTGCATGCATGATGCTGGTACTCTTGGAAAAAACCAGACACAGAGAGCAGTGCTGATCCTGTGATGTGATTCACCTAAGCTGATCTTGGAGGTATGGGGCTCCCCATTCAAACCTAGAGACCTTCTATTATTATATAAAACTAGCTTATTAGTCAGGGGAGGGTTGTACACAAGGTATTATAGGACATGTTTCCACTATCATTATAATATGATTTCTCCCTTTGTTTTCTATGGAATTGCAACAATGCTGATGGTTTTATTTTTAATCATTTGTTTGCTTATGTTAGCCAAAATACTGCATCTTAGAAAACATTTTAAACTTTTCCGTGTCTCTGATTACTCACGTTGTGGACTGATATGAGAATAACAACGAAAAGGTGTTTCAGATTCCCACTATTCCTGAGAGTATTCTAAGTCGCTTGTTCTGGGTTGTCTAATCATTGGTAGCTTCGATATAGTACGGAGAACGAATGGGACACTGATGCTAGTCGGATAGGGGTTCTAGGTACTGAGGTGAGTTTTTTGGTACACCACAATTCACTGAGGTCCTGGTTTCCTGCGTATAGTTCTGTGCATGCGCAAAATCCCCGCAACAGCACTGCCTGCAGTGATACCTTGACTCCTGAAGCTTTAGTAATTCTCTGTTCCTGAATCAGCACTGCCTACAGTGCTACCTTGACTCCTGAGCTTTAGTAATTCCCTGTTCCTGAACTAGCACTGCCTGCAGTGCTACCTTGACTCCTGAGCCTTAGCTCGATTCTTATTCCTGCCCCAGCACTGCTTTCAATGCTTCTTTTTCTTGATTCCTGAACCTGCACTATTCTAGTATACCCTTGTATCCTCCTCTTCTGTATATCATTTTCCAGTCCATGTCTTTCTTCCCATTTCCTAGTTTGCTGTCTTTCTATTCCTGCTGTCTTGCTTCTAATTACCTTGTATATTTGTATATCTGGCAAGTGTTTCCTATGAATTTCTTCCTTCCCTATTAAATACTCCTCCTGCTAGCTCCTTGTCTATCGTGCTTGTGTTTCGTTCTACCCCCTTGCTGTTACTGCCTTGCATGTTCCTGTTTGATCGCCAGGATCCGTGGGCACAGCTGACAACTTAGGTGGTGTTTCTTGTTCACTGTGAGTATTGTCTTTGAGTTACAGTATAACATCACCATAGGTATCAGCTCCACAGACCCTGCCTTTGCATGCATATCCTATATGTGGGCATTTGCAGTCAGTATCTGTAACAGTAATTGTGGGTGAGAAACTTACTGAACTTCAGTCTTACCGTGTGGAGCTCCCGAGTGCTTTACCCCACATTCCCTTTATTGTTAATGTTCTTTTATATATATGTCTTGCATATCTGTCCTGTGAGTAGTTTTTCTGAATGCTAAATCACCTCTGAGGGCCTGTCCTTTCTGAGCCTTAAATCTCTTATTCTCTTGTACAGAGCTTCCTCTTAGGAGTCCCTTTCTCCTTTGACTTGCTGTGTGATCTCAGGCAGCTCTGTACCCAGTATTCTGCCTACTTTGTCTTCCCTGGCACCAGTCTCTGCCAGAGTCCCTGACATATGCCAGTGTCCCAGACTGAGTCCTGACATGTGTTAACTAATGGGGCTTTTTGTCCACACCTACAGTAGAAACAAAATACAAGCAAATTCATTCTACGTTGAAGGTTAAATACAAAATACATGTTAAACTTTAAACATGAGTTTGAACTGAGCGGTTTCTCAAGGCCCACTCTTATCAACTTAGAAGTGCACAGGGTGACAGAATATTAGTGCAAATTTCTACACGTATAATAGATGCAGCTTCTAAATACATAAAACAAATTGTAAAGAGTTACAAATATGTCATTCCAAATGCACCTGTATGGAAATTGATCATGTTAAATGTATAAATGTTATAACATTAGTCTACACATCCATATTCTATTTTATTCACCTCACAATGAGACACATTTTATGTTAACTTCTCCAGTCACATTAATATGTAAATCTCACATGGACCTTTATTAGTCACGTTATATACACATAATTCTTCATGTGGTGTACTTGAAATATGCAATACTCCATTTTCCTTTGTAACATTATTCGCACAGAATATATTCAAGCGCTGACTACGCATGATAATGATGCACTCCTACGGTATCTTGGAGTGAGATCAAAATTACACTTCTCCAATCCCCCCATCTGATGGCGTATCAAGCCATCACACAATCTCTTAACCCCTTCGGTGCTCATGACGGAACGGTTCCGTCATGAGCCACGGTTGAGCTGTGCTCATGACGGAACCGTTCCGTCATGACCACGCCCGCGCAAGATTCCGTCAGCACAGCGGCGGAATTTGCGCAGCATGGAAGGGGTTAATCTTATCAGATTAGCCAAGTTAAACCCTTGTTGTGGCAATTGCTGTACGATTGAACTCCTTCAAAGAGAGAACCCTTTCTTTAACTTGTATCTCCTTTACACCTTCACACCCGAATCAAGACTACTGCACAAAGAGCAATAATCGACAGTGGCCTCAAAATTGAACCACCTATACTACTTCCTAAATCTGCAAGCCACCTACCTATAGCGCTAAATCCATGTCCAGCTGAACCCTAAACACCTTCTGTTGCCAATCCATTCAACTCTTTATGTATGTCCATAATATTCTTTATCAAGTTCTGTAAGTCCTTACTTTTGTCTTGGACATAAGTACAACACTGTTAAACCTTCAACATCCGGCAGACTCCGCCCTCCTTTGCAAGCAGAATGTCTAATGCAAGACGGTTCTGCAAAACCATAGTCCTAATAGAAATCATCTCTATATTTACAAGCAGCAAAGCTCCAGCTGTTTTAGTAGACAACTTATCAACTACTGTAGAAAGTTTTATAATCTTAATGTCATTGAATATCACCCCTACATTTGGAATTATTGCACCAAAAATATTCCCCACAATCTCTCCAGCACTGGCACCTTGTTAGGACCTAGATTTCTCCTCCCAAGCAGGATGATCAAAATTTCCCACATGATAATTCTTTAGAAACACTACTCCTACATAACATGTTCCATACCATTAATTCGGCAACTTGAAATAAGCCTTCTTGCCACAAATAAAATAAACTCTGGGAATGACAGGGCCAGTCCCATCCAGGAATAATTTCCAAGATCCTCGAACCTGAAAGGTATGATCACACTCACTTTCCCCTACAGGAATAGTACTGTATTCATTCTTATCATTGTATATGCACAATTTTCCTTGGTGTTGCCAATCTAATGTCAACGCTCCAGTATTCGCTGCTGCTTGATGATCTATCTCTCCTTATGACCAGCTCGTATCACAAAAGCCTTTAGCTGCATTAGTCTTTACTGCTTTATATCTGTCTTCGACTTGCTCTAAGAATTTCTTTCCGATGTCAGTAAGAACACAGGTCAAATTGTACGTATGTGCATAAGAAGTATTTACCATTTTAATTGGGGCAAAATATCTACTAACAGTTCCAGCAGCCTGAGTGTATGAATGTCGTTTTATATGTTTTAACAACAGGACTTCTGTACAGACTTAATCACAATTAGAATAGTAATACTGAAAATTACCTTGTCCATAGAAAATACTCAACAGTAAGATACATGTAGTTCCATATGTCAATGGTATGTGATACCCTCAGCTACTGAAGAAGGTAACTGCATGCAAACATAACAGTCCCTTGCTTCCATTGTGTTAATGTACTCATAGAGCAAATTAGTGTGAGCACTTAATGTGCAATTTCCTCTAGAGAAGTCGGCATTTAGATTCTGCATTCCAAGGAATATAACCCTCCATCTACCTTGTGTGATGGTTTCTGTTCAGATGTATGTTTCCTTTCTATGACATTTGTCGAACTCAAACGTAATCCTACAGTTGTATTGTAATTTGTAATTGCCTTTATATAGTGCTTACTACCCCTGACGAGGTGTCAAAGCACTTTTGTGGCGAGTAGCAGGCTACTCCAGAACCCAAAAAAAGGATTATGGGTCAATAAGTATGATGAAATTAATTTGAGCGGTAGGCATGGATGTTGAAGTGCTTTTCGGCGAGTAGCGCGCTACTCCAGAACCCAAAAGGGATTAGTGGTGAATTAGTATAGGGAACTATGAAATTAATGCGAGCGGTGGACAGGTTAATCTGGTATTTGGATTGAAAAATATAGTGGAAGGATAGAGGGAAGGGTTTGCATTTATATAGCGCTTGCTACCCCTGATGAGTTGTCAAAGCACTTTTCGGTATGTAGCACATTACTCTGGAACCCAAACAGGATTAGTGGGGAATTAGTGTTAGGAAATATGAAATTAATTTGAGTGTGGACAGGTTAGTTTTTTTGTGTGTTGGAGTTCATAGCAGTAGGAGGAGGTTTGGGATGAGAAAAGGGGAGGTGGAAGAGGAAGAGTCAGAGGGAAGGGTTTAGAAAGGCTTGTTTTTGGAGATCTGAATAGTAAAAGAGGTATGAGAGGATGCAAGGAGGGGTAGAGGAGGGAAGAGTTTGGAAAGGGTTATTTTGGAGCTCATAGTAGTGGAATGGGTTTTGGGATGAGTGAAAGAGTGGAGGTAGAGGATATATTGAGAGAGGTATAAGGTAGTGCATTAGAAGCAAAGCAATAAATATAAAGGTGCATAGGTACATGGAAGGTATATATGTATAAGGAAGGTAATATATGTAGATTTAAGTTGTATTTAATGCACTCAAACTTTCAAGAGTTGCTGTAAAGTAATTTTTTTAGTATTTCTGTAATTCAATAGTGAAGCAATTGTAGATAGTTATGATAAAACATGTACTTATTTATGCAGACACCTATATAATATTAAACAGAATAATGTAACTATAATATGTACAATTGTTAAGAAGAACTAAGGAATAGCTATATATTAAAAAATATAATTATTATACATATTTAAAAAAAGCAATACCCATATGTAGGTACACATCTGTAGTCCAATTAAATGCTTATATACAGAGGCATATGCTGTATATTTATGTTTGAGTATGGTGGTTATGTGGGGAAGAGCCAAATCTTGAGTAGTCTTCTGAAGATAAGGTAGTTATACATGGATCTTATGTTTGGGGGTTCCATAGTTTGGCTGCTTGAACAGAGAAGGGTGTGCCACCTATGGTTTTCTTCTTGTAAGGTGGGATTTTGAGACAAGATGCCAATCTACAGCGGAGGCTCTTTTTTTAAATGTATTTGGTGATTTTATTCCTGATGAAGAGCGGTCCTGTTCCATGTATCGCTTTATGGGTGATACAGAGCAGCTTGAAAGTGGATCTTGTGGCAACCAGTAACCAATGTAGAGCTTTTAAGGCCAGGCAATGAGTGGGTCATAATTTTTCCAGTCGCCACACGTGAGTATTTCCATTTTGGAAGCATTCAGTTTGAGATGGCTCCATGTCATCCATTTATGCTTGCTCTGAGACAAATTTTGGTGAGTTACCAATGTCTTTGGGGGTTTCCAGTTTAGGGAGTATTTGTGTCTCATCTGCATAGTTATAGTATGTGACGTAAAATTGATTGATCAGGTTCAGAAATGACTTTATGTAAATGTTGAAAAGCATGGGTGAGATGATAGAGCTTTGAGGGATCCGTGCTTTTGTGAAGTATGGTTTGGTAGAGAAAGGGGGGTATGGAGGACATTAATTCTGTTGTGGATTTAGGATGTGACCCATCTAGAACAGTCCCTTCTATGCTGGCTTTGTAGAGTCTTTGTATTAGTATTAGAGTGTCATGATCAATCATGTCAAAGGCAGATGAGAGGTCCAAGAGATGTAGCGCAGCAATCATGATCAACAGGGCAGACTCTGTGCCTCTTCCTGGACGGAATACTGTCTGGAAGTCTGAAAGTATGGAATTATCTTCAATGAATTGTGACATCTGGTCGAATGCTGCTCTTTCAGTTTGCCCAGGAAAGGTCCATTTGTGTTAGGTCTGTAGTTGTTGGTGTCAAGCGGGTCATGGGTTTGTTTTCTATAGTAATGGGCATATGTATTACTTTTTTTTAGGTCTTATGGAAATATTCCAGTAGTTAAGGAATTGGTGCTGATTCTTCTTACTGGTGTGGCAACAGAGGTAGTTAGAAAGGCTTGTGGTGGACACGGGTCAGAAGGGCTGCCGGCAGGTCTGCTTGTTTTGACTAGGTTCATACATTCATCGTTTGAAATGTGTTGGAAGGGATGGAGAGGCTTGGTGAGCATACTCTTAGAATGCTTTTTTGGAAAACGGTCAGTGCTGGTGGTTTTTCTTTGTTTTAAATAGGAGTCCAACGTGTCTGCTTAGGTCTTGTAATGATTTGCCAGTTTGTCTGTGAAATCTTGAGTAATGGGATGAGCTCCTTCAAGGCAATTTGGTTTACAGAATTCAGTGAGAATTTTATAGAATTCTTTATGTGCTCATTTAGCATTTTGAATTCTGTTTGAATAGTATCTTATTTATCTTTTTTATTAGCTAGCTTGTATAATCTTTTAAGTTTCTGTAAGTGAAGTTTGTCTTGATTGGTGTTTGTCTTAAGCCAGGTATTTCTCCAAGGTGCCTGCTTTCTTTTGTTCTGTTGCACCTTTCTTAGTGGCATTAGGACATCAAAAGCTTCCTGTAGCCACTCAGAACGTTTGAAATGTATTGTGTCTAGATCTGTACTGGATTATAGCTGTGTTTCTAAGTGTTGAAAATTTAGTTTGTTCGGTGGTCGATAGGTGGATGCCGTTAAGGTGGTTTTAGGTGTGTTTTGTATGTTGGAAAGCAAGCAAATGGTGGTCTGACCGTGTGACCGGAATCATTGCTTGAAAGGTAACTAGCTCTGTATTCGCAATGACATCTAGGATGTGTCCAGCGATGTATGCTGGTTTATGGACGATCTGATGTAGGTTCAGTGCGTCTAAGCCAGTGACAATTGTTTTTGGATGTGGCATAAGAGTGTCTACTAAATACAGTATGAGAAATGCACAATGATGACCTTAAAAGATATTTAGGGACCTATTATTCAGAAGATATAAACAACATCTATAAGTAAAATAATGACCCAGTACTGAAAAAGGCCAAAGCACCACTGATGAAAAGGGCTAATCTGCCAATTTTGCTAATCGGTCATGTTGCGTTAGTTAAGATCTCAATCCAACCATTGTTTAGCTCTCTATTGCCTGTAATAAACCTAAGTATACAATTGGTAAACAATCTTAACGCTGTTTGGGAGCAAGTGTACGGCTTTAACTGATGGAGTCATTCGAGGCTTTATGGTGAAAAATAATTCTTTTTTTTGGTGAGGTAATGTGTGTTATCAGCGAAGCTCTGCAGTGCTCCTTCTAATGGAACTAAAAAGTGGTTGCACTAGCTACAGTCAAATTGCTTACAACTCAAAATATATATTTTTAACACACTGACCTTTTATTATGCCTATATTAAAAACTAAGGACCAGATTTAGATTTTGACAAACGTGTGGTCTGTCACAATCGTGACAGGATATCTTATCCCCCTAACTACAAGTGCACCAGGATACACTGCACTTCTAATAAGGCGGACCAGATATTCTTCATTTTGGTGATGGATTAATCATCTTCTCCTATAGCTTACTTATTCTTTCATACTTCAATCATTCCAGTGAATATCTAGTGTTCCACTTATCCCTTTAACAATTTTTGGAGTAGCTTAATCTGGGCGATCAGAACTTGAAGTTCACAGCTGATTATAACAACAGCTTTGTGAACTTTCTTGACATCACCATAAAGAGCGTACAGGGAGCTCTAACAGTGGAACTCTTCACAAAGCCCACTGATAAGAATACACTCTTGCACTACAGGAGTTACCACCCCCAAGCACAGAGGGATAACATTCCTTTTGGACAGTTCCTCAGATTACAGAGGAACTGTTCCTCTCTTGATGATTTTTACAAACATTCAGAGTTTTAAAAAAACAAACTCCTGGATCGGGGATACCCGAAGAAATTGATAAAACATGCGTTTAAACGCGCGAGGTTCTACCATAGAGACAGCATGTTAGAGCAGAACCCCGTAGAGAGGATTAAAAACGATAATACCCCTAACAATAGAATTGTGTTCGTAAGCCAGTTCTCGAGTATTAATAATAAGCTGAAAGGAGGAGCCTAGCGCGCGACCAAGATGGCCGCGTAGGTGCGAGGCTCCCGGGGACCTCCGCGACCTCCTACGACTATCCTGAATTAATCCTGTCTTGGATGAGGGGAATGTGTTGGTGAGCCTGAGCTGAGGTGGCACCCGTTTCCCGTTGTCAAATCGGACCTCGGACACCGGAGTAAGCACCGTTTGAAGTCTGCGGCCTTCTCCTCGCCAGACCCCGGATTTGCGCTGAGGGGGGACCCAGTGACAAAGTGATCAACAGCGGCGGGCCGGGCCTGGCGAGTCGCGTACCCCGCACTTTCGCGTTCGCTTTCGCACCCCCTTGCCGTCTCTGCAGGGTTGGGTCGCGGGGCTCTTTGTGCTGGTGTGGTCTTGCTGGGAGACTCGGCCTGCCTGCTGGCTGTGACCCATCCCGCTGATCTGGGGTGCCCCCCCCCCGGAGCTTGTGGCCCTGATTGCTTGCCCTTCACGACGTGGCTGGTGCGACCGAGGGACTGGTGGCCATGGCCACGAAACAAGATGGAGATCGGGCGAAGACCAAATCGACCCGGCGTGGCACCACCCTTCAGGCCAATAGTATGGACCGCTACACCCTCCAGAAGGGATCTCCCGGCGGACCGCACAAATCCCCTGAGGGCCCTCCTGATGCCCCGGACCTCCCCACGGATCTGACTCTGCTTGATGTCATGGGCGCCATCGCCGAGATGAAGGCCTCGGTGGGCCAGCGGTTCGACACACTGGCACAGAAGATTGACTCGGTCCTCGTGGATGTTGGCCTGGTGAGGGCCGATCTTTCTAAGACCAATGACCGAGTTGATTCTTTGGCCCACACCGCATCGGGCCTTACCACTGAGGTGGCGGTACTACAGGCAGAGGTGCGCCGGCTTGGTCATGCGACCGCGCTTATGGATCGGCGCCTGGAGGACTCCGAGAGTCGGGCCCGGAGGAACAACATCCGCATCATTGGGGTGCTTGAGGGACGGGAGGAAGCGGCGGCGGACCTGTTTGTGGAGGACCTGATCGCTACCCATCTCCAGCCACGGGGGCTGAGCAAATTCTTCGCTGTGGAGCCCCTCCGCGGCCTCTCATTGCCCGGATCTTCAACTTTCGGGACAGAGACGCTATCCTGCAAGCATCCAGACTGCATGGGCCGGTTAAGCTTGACAATATGGAGGTAAATTTTTACCCCGATTTCACCCCAGCGGTCCAGAAGCAGAGACTGAGCTTCCAAGGCGTCAAGCGCCGTCTTCGGGACCTGAACCTCAAATACGCTATGCTCTTCCCGGCCAAGCTGCGAGTGGAGGTAGAGGGTCGCACGCACTTTTTTGACCGTCCCGAAGCGGCCGGAGACTGGCTGGACACTCTGTCTGGGGATCGTGATCCGGGGGGCGGGGGGGGGGTGGCGGGGGGAGACGGCACTCTGGATCGGGATTGAGGGGGTAATATTGGACTTCGCTCTGGACAAAACTGATGCCACTCTCGATTAAGCGTCTGTTTGTATAATTTCCCCTCCTATGGAGGTTGTGTGGGGTCTACTGGGGGTTCTCCTTCCTCCTCTAAGGGGTTTAGCTAGTCTTTACTATATATATGGGGCGACAGGCACACTGCACGTTGGGGGGGCTGTTCGGGCTCATGCAGGGGTGCAGGGAGGGGGGAGTTTTGTTGAGATGGGTGGGCAGGGATGGGGGGGTGTTGTTCGTTTTTACCACAAGGCAAAATTATCATTGTACTAGCTCAATAGTGCTCTCGGGGGGACAAACTGTGGCTTCTGTTTATGATGGGGGGTAGGGAATTAACTCTGTTGTCCTGGAACGTGAATGGACTGGGGGACAGGATAAAACGAGGGGTAGTCCTGCAGTTTTTGAAGCGAATTTCGCCCGATGTAGTTTTCCTGCAGGAGACACACCTCATTGGCAATTCCTTCTGCGCCATGAATCGGCGTGGCTATCGCTTGGTAGCCCATTCGGGCTTCACGTCTGGCTCAAGGGGTGTGGGCATCATGGTTAAGAACTCGCTCCCTTTGGAGATTGATGAGGTGCTCCATGACGACAGGGGACGTTACGCGGTCTTGGTGGGAAGGATGGAGGGCAAAGTGGTTGTATTTGTGTCAGTGTACGTCCCGCCGGGGCTGCAGTCGACTACCTTTGCGGACCTGGGGCGCCTCCTCCTTGGCCTTCCGGGGGGGATTCTGGTGGTGGGGGGGGATTTTAATGCGGTGGTTTCCGGTACTGTGGATCGTCACCCCCCTAGGGACCTCCCCCGGGCCCAAGCGTGGCTTCCTGGTCTATTGGACACTTTGGGGTTGGTGGACTGCTGGCGTTTAAAACATCCCACGCAGCTACAGTATACTTTCCATTCGGGGGCCCATGGTAGTCTCTCACGACTAGATTATGTCCTGGTCCCGGCGGCCTATGTTGGGAGGGTGGGAGAGGTGCGCCATTTGGCACGGGGTATCTCGGACCATTCCCCGCTCCTGTTACACCTGGATCTTTTTCCGAGGGGTGAGGGTAGGGTGGTCCCGATCAACCCCTGGTACCTGCGCGACCCCACCATTCGCGCTGAATTGATTAAATCCCTCCAGCGCTATTTTGACGAGAATGTGGGGTCCGTGCCCTCGGCTGTCTCACTGTGGGAGGCATTCAAGACAGTACTACGAGGAGAGGCCCTGTCCCTTATCTCCCACACCCGGGGGCGCGAGCGGGAGGAGGTGACCCGGGTGGAAGCTGAGATAGCCGAGTTGGAGGGTAATCTAGAATGTGGGGTGACGGATGCCGTATTACATGTTCTCCAACTCAAGCAAGCGGCCTATAGGGCCCTCGTCACGGAAGCGGCCAGGGGCCTCAGTAGAGAGCAACAGGGGAGACTGTATGATGTGGGTGATAAGGCTGGTAAATTGATTGCGTGGCTGGACAAAAAGGAGAGAGCGAGTCGTGTAGTCCCGCTAATTGAGACGACGGACGGTGTGTGTGTGACTGAGCCGGAGGAAATTGTCTCCTGCTTCGCGGATTATTTCCGTGGGGTCTATTCCCCGGTGTCTTCCCGCTCTGAAGAGGACTCCCGTGCCTTGCTCAGGGATATCGCACTGCCTTCCCTTTCGGAGGAGGACAGAGTGTCGTTGGACGCCCCTCCAACCTCCGACGAAATCGCCCTCGCCATACGCTCGGTCGCTTCCGGCAAGGCCATGGGTCCTAATGGTCTCCCCATCGAGTTGTACAAGTTGCGACCGGATACGCTAGCACCACATCTCCGATCGATGTTCCTGGAAGCCCACTCGGTGGGCTCCCTCCCGCTGGACCAGCGTCTGGCTACAATCGTGGTTATCCACAAGGAGGGGAGACCTCGGGACCGGGTTACATCCTATCGGCCCATTTCGCTACTGAACGCGGAGCCCAAAATTCTCGCCAAGGTCCTGGCCAATCGGCTGGTCGGCGTGGTGGGCGAACTGGTTCACCAGGATCAGTCCGGCTTTATTCCCCAGCGTAACACGGCCCTTAACTTGCGGCGTTTGCATGGGGTACTCGCACGTGTTCAGCACATACGTGAGCCGGCCATTTTGGCGTCCTTGGACGCCACCATGGCGTTTGACACGCTTGAGTGGCCATACATCTGGGCGATGCTTGCGAAGTTTGGCTTTGGCGCAGGCTTCATCAGTTGGGTCAAATTGCTGTATTCGGGCCCAATGGCGCAGGTGGTGGTGAACGGTAGAGTATCGGCTCCGTTTGAATTGGGCCGGGGCACGCGACAGGGCTGCCCCTTATCGCCGCTCCTTTTTGCGCTTGCCTTGGAGCCCCTGGCGGAGTGGCTGCGGTGGGAGCCTTCCATCCGTGGTCTCCGTTGGACCCCCGAGTATGAGGACCGCGTATCCCTATACGCTGATGACATCCTTCTGTACCTAGCTTCCCCACGTAAATCACTGATAGTACTGGTTGATGTTTTACATTCATTTGGTCGTAACTCCGGTCTTGTCATCAACTGGGCTAAATCGTGCGTGTATGTTCTCTCTGGGGAGGCTCCTATTCTCCCGCGGGGCTGTCCGATCCAGATCGCCCCGCAGGGATTTCGGTACCTGGGTGTCTTCATTACTCTGGACCCGGAGGCCCGGTATGAACGGAACTTGCTTCCCCCCCTCCAGCGCCTGAAGGTAGACGTCGCACGCTGGCGGCGCCTGCCGCTTTCGCCGCTCGGCCGGGCGGCGTTGTTTAAGATGATGTCTCTGCCGCGTTTCCTGTACGCTTTGCAGAACACCATGGACCTCGTCCCAGCGCGCTACTTCCGTGAGGTGGAGAGTTTACAGCGCCGCCTGTTCTGGGACGGGAGGCCGCGTATCACCCTGGCAAAGCTGACGCTCCCATGGTATGACGGAGGGATCGCCCTCCCGGATATCAAACGGTACTATTGGGCCTCCCAGCTGGCTGCGATTAATCACGGCCTGTACGGACCCGCCTTAAACCCGGCATATGAAATGGACAAGATGCTACTCCCGGGTGGGGACTATAATCGAGCGCTCTACTCCGACGCGCCCGACGCGCGGCTGACCGGCCCCACGCGTGTCATGGTGCGTGTGTGGCACGCGGCCAATGCGGCGATGGGGTGGAAGGACCGTCTGACCCGGGCAACACCACTATACGCGTCCGAGCGGTTGGGCTCCCTGTGGACCTCGAAGGGCTTCGAGAAGTGGGACATGATAGGCATCAGTAAAGTGGGGGATCTCTGGACGAGGGGAGGATTCAAAACGTTCGAGACGCTGCAGACGGAATTCCAGTTGCATGATAGGGAGTATTTTCGGTATTTGCAGATCCGTCATGCACTGGGCTCCGTCTTCCCGGACGTTGCATCCATCCCGGAGTATTCCCCCTTGGAGGATAGAGTGCTGGATGGACATGTTCCGGACAGCACGATCTCACTGATCTACAAAAAACTAATCAATGACCGCTCAGGATTGCTGACTGCCCTTCGCGAGGCTTGGGTTGCCGATGGACTGGAGCTGGACGACGAGGACTGGACCACTGCGGTGGCCTCCCCGAAAGAGGTGGCCATACCGGCCCGCCTTCGCTTCGTCCAGCTCAAGATACTCCACAGAGTCTACATGACGGGGCCAAGGCTCCTGCGTATGGGCTATGCTGTGGACGGGTTGTGTAAGCGTGGGTGTGGTGCTTTGGGGACCTTTCTGCATATATTGTGGGAATGCCCGGAGGTGGAGCGATTCTGGCGTGGTGTGCATGAGGTCCTGCGTGTGGTTACGCATGTGGTGCTGCTACCCGAAGCTAGGAGATGCCTGTTGAATGTGTGGGAACCTGCTGACTACTCGGCGCCACAGACGCGGTGGGTGACTCTGGGATATATGGTGGCCAAGCGTGATATTGCTCAACTGTGGGGATCCCAGAGGTCCCCGACTGTCTCGGCCTGGAAGGAACATATGGACTGGTGCATGTTTCGGGAAAAGGTGGTGTATGTGGCGAGAGGTAAGCCTGGGACATGGGTGAAAGTATGGGGCCCCTGGAACGCCTACCGCGGGGGGATTTGTGCTCCGCCGTCATTGCCCGATCGGTCGCCAGCCCCATCCCCCTAGCTGATCCCCCTTCCGTTGCTCCGGGCATTGAGTTTACCCAGCCCTAGTCCTGATTTCCTCCCCTTCTTGATACTCCCATGGACTGGTAGGGTCCCCCTTCTAGGGGAGCACATGCTGCTATTTCTGACTGTGGATTGCCTTGTGGGTTTGTTCTTTTGGTTGTTCTTTCAGTTTAAAATGAAACCGTATAGTGTGGTCCGGATGGGGTTGCTATCAACACTACTAACTCCTGTGTTTCTTCCTCAGCCGCAATGCACGCTCTACAATGTGTATCATATGCTCCATCTGTTTACTAGCACCCGGCCGGAAGGTTGTAGGCCCATCTTTGTATATTTTTATGTGTTTTGTAATAAACGGTTTCAAAAAAAAAAAAATAATAATAATAAGCTGAAAAATGTACTGAGCTCCAATTGGAGCATTTTGAATGCAGAAAATGAGATCAAACTCCCAAAACCACTCTTTGCATTTAAGAGGAATTATAACATCTGCAAGAGTTTGGTAAACACGTACAGACCTACCCGCCCCATGACACAAAGTACCCTTCAAATGGGTAAGGCGTTGGGCAATAACAAATGTGGCACTTGTTCTATCTGTGACCACTGTTTGGTAACCAAGACATCAATCTATAATGGTTATAGTTTGATATCAAAAGATTTAAATAATTGTAGAAGTTGCAATGTTGTCTATCCGATACACTGCCCTTGTGTGTTAGCATATGTGGGGGAGACAGGGAGATAACTCAGACTTAGAATGCTAGAACATAGGTCAGCCCTGAATAAAAAGAAACACAATGTACCTTTAGTTGATCACTATAATGCACTCAACCATAAACATACAGAGTTTGAGTGGTTTGTGATAGAAAAGATAACCACAAACAGAAGAGGAGGCAACTCAGAAACAAAGAGGCAAAACCGGCAACAATGGTATATTTCTATTTTAGACACAATAGGACGAGGTCTTAATACAAGAGAGGATTGGGTGAAACTGATCATTTAAGAATAATTGGAATAGCCTATATATAGATTGTGGGGAAAGTTTATCCTCAACTCTTATGTAACCCAGTAGATGGCTCTGGGTTTGCCTTTACGTACAAATATGTTAGATATACTAAATATGGTTATTGCACATAGTAGATTTAGCCCTAGTGGCTTTACCACTTTATGAAAGTTGTGCCAGTATCTTGTGATGTCATCTATAAGTGTGAGTCCATCCTAGATATATTATGAGAATTCTAGGGGGCTCTTTATTAGGTCCTGATTACTAACAAGGGACACGATTCATGATTAAATATTTAATTATGGTAGTGACAGAGGCCAACCAAATAAATATATAGGGCTATTACCAAACATTTTGATATGGCAGCCGAGTTCTAATTATTAGCCATTCAAAGATGGCGCATTTTGTTTTATTCTAGGATGTTATCTTTATGCGCGCCTAAGAGGTACAATAATGTATGGTTTACCAGATTAGAAACGTATTCATTACCAATATGGGTTAGGAATGACACATTCACCACAGAAAAGGTTCTTTTGTTGAGATAAATTAAAACGCATGAAGAAATATGTGAATCCCGTTTGAACCATAGATAAGTAGTAGTGTATAGTCTTGCCACTCTAAGATGGCGGGTCCTAAATCCTTTACACATCATCTTTACCACCAAAACCACGCAGGTGTGGTATGCGTTAGGACGAATGTATAGGAGATGCCATAAAAACAGCCCGAATAAACGGCAGCCGAATCATTCACTTTGGAAAATAGCCCGGCAGAGACCCTGGAGCATAGAAGGCCTGCACTTTGACAGAGGTGAGGGGACATTACAGATTGTGTGAGAAAGGGAACTTTATACATGGCCAGGTGGGGCCTTTGACGATAATTCTAAAAGGTTTAGTTTTACATGGGTAAATCGGCTTTAAAAAAAAAAAAAAAATCAGGGAGGATTCTCAGACCAGCGGAGAATCAGGGAGGTTGTCTGACTAGCGGAAGTGACAGAATATGCATGATTTTCCCTATATAAATGGCACGCTACATATGGCTCGAAGGGTTTTAGATAACGTTATGAGAAGGTCATTTGAATACCAAATAATCCCTCCATTTTAAATAACCTGGAAGTTTGAAGATAAAAATGTGGCATTGATCATAGGGCAGGGACTAGATGGGGGCATTTGAAATCAAACTACTTATGGCCCAGAATAAAGGATCGATGGAGATATATAGATTTTCTTTCTATTTTTCTTTACAGCCAATAATATCTTGCTCTGGGTAAACAGGCAGAAAGAGTGACTTTATGCTCTCTTTCCACCATTTGTACAAAAGGTGAGACTATAGAAAAGTGTCCTTTGAAAGGACCCGTGTAAAAAACTGTTTAACTGTCTTGTTTTTTTTATAAAATCCCGTACTTAGCACTAACCGGGAGGGCAGCTTTAATCAACATGAACCAGTGGAGTCAAGTGACAAATATATGGTACTAACAGTAATGTGTGGGTAATAAATGGATAAAACACAGTGAAAGAGTAAGCATATTAGAAGGATTATTTCTTTAAAATCTTGTATATATTAATCATGGAAATATATTTTAAATTAAACAGGACAACCAAGACGTGTTCCGGTTGGGTCCACATATGAAATCGTCGATATTTCCCCATAACCATCTAATATCTGTGAGATGAGAGTTAAACAGTCTAAAGGTAGATGTGGTAAACCAGGGCACTGAATACTAATATGGAGCTGTATTTCACCTTTAGGTAGGGGGTGAGTCTACTGGAATTGAGTGCAAATAAATACATTGTCCATCCAATCAAGACAAAAGGAAAAATAAAGGTACTTTATTAACTCCTTATGTAAAAGGAACAGTGGGAACAATTATTAACAATAAAACAGTCCACTGAATAATATTTTACATTGTTTATTTATACATATAGTTTCTGGGACCACATCAATTCACTGAAGTGTGCATCTTCTAATTCCCATTGGAGCCACTCCTTCCCGAGTGCCGTAGCACCGGTGAGTGTAGCCATGTATGGTTAGTTGCTTAGCGATGAATGAATGGATATTTGGTGAGGCAGAATGAACTAGTCCAAGACAAAGTTGACATTAAATATATGGGTTCTTTCTTTATAAAAGATCTTCCATGAGGTGTGTGTATATTTACAGGATCATACACAGAATGGCCTAAGAAATGTTTTGAACTAAGGAACAATATATATACTTTGTTAAGAATATGAAGATGTTTTGATTTATTTGATGAACAATGACTGCTATTATAAATAAGGTCGGGGGGCAAAAATAAAGTGATACATATGTGTCATGAAAATATATATGTATATTACCAAAAAGAAATGCTATTAAGATTATTAGGATTGTTTCATATTTTTATGTATGTTTATTTTATATTTTTATGTTAGGTGTATTATAATTATATCAGAGAGCAATGTGGCTAAGGGAAGAAAATTAATAGTCCTGAAAAAGGTGGCTTTATTAACACAGCTTTACCGAAATGCGTCGACGCAGAATATTTTTGTTTAATTTGAAGAGAGTCAGCAACCACAAAAAAGACAGGGAAGTTCTTTCTCCTGCTGTGTGCTGTCTACAACAGTTTCAAATTAACAGTGTTAAGACAAATTTGATTGTCTCTTGTAGTTTCCTGTCCAGGGAGGTTGTTTGTTAATGAATTGGGGTTTATTTGACAACCCAGGGGTTTTTAACCGGTATTATTGTATTATTGTTTATTATGATATGTATCTGTATTAAAACACTTTTTTTTTCTTTTTTATCTATGCTCAATATGATCTATTAAATATGCACAATAGTGCTTACACACTCTGATTAGAGCTTTTATTAGTATACTTGGGGGATAGGTGGAACACTAGATATTCATTGGCATGACTTCAGTATGAAAGAATACGTATGCTATCAGAGTTCCAAATGGAAAATTTGGTTTTAACTTTTAAGTTACATAGGTGCTCTGTCCCTTTGGGTCATTAGAGCCCCTCTCCTTGGTTTCAAGGTATCTCACTGTTACACAGTTTCGTAAATTATACTTGCATTTTGATTCCTTCTTGAAAGACACAGAGCTTTCTTTAAAGTTGCTGTACTTATGGAAACAGCTGCCAACTTTAAGGCTATCAAGCCTAACATTACAATTATTCTGCCTATTATGTACCTACGTCTATGACTGGTATTATTCGGTTTCATACTATCCAGACTCAGACAAAGTGGGTAAAGAAATAGTAGCAACTGAATCTTCTCTGTCGGTCTCTATCTGTGCATACAGCAAAACAGTCTTTGTTGTGCTCAACTTTATTTACAAAATATGTACAATCTTCGTGAGGCTTCCCAGCCCTACTCCGTGTTTGTCTAAATGTCGACCCTAATTTTATTCTTCTTCAGACCTAGGAATTCTTCTTTTAAGCAACTAAACAAAGTTCATTTATCTCAAATCTTATGATGACCAAGTTCATTAATAAGCATCTCCAATATTATTACTCTCAATCCATCAACAAGCACAGGAGATTCTTCTGTATTTAGATAGACAAATTCATGCTCATTTAGCACTAGTTTCTAAAAGCACTCAGACTTGTCAGGTAAGGAAGTGCAAATGTAAAAAGATAGTTCAAATCAAGTTCTGAAACTCTCAGTTGAATTTCCACTAATAGTAGCAAGATAAGTAAACTCAGGAGAAGAGTACCTTCTACCAGGCAACTTCGATCCTTTATACCTCCTGAGGTTTGATCCTTCACAGTTTCCACTTAACCCTGATTCGCCAGATGCCTCAGATATGGATGCAAGAGCTTTTTCGGAGTAAAACTTCAAACTTCTCCTTACTTTAATCTTTCGCCAGCTTTCTTCCACTACTACTTGTGATCCCACAGCACTAGTTCCCTCTTTGGGGTCAGAATCTGATTTTGTCACTGCCACAGCATCAGCTTCTTCGAGTTCAGATTCCCCCTCAGATTTATCAAGACCCCCCCTCAAATCGTGCAAGTGCTTTCTTAGGCTCTGTCTAGTCACCTATAGCTTGGCTGCCCTCTTCCCGTGGCCTTTCGACCACTGCTTGCATCTCTTCTTGGAGAGGGACTGTTACTCATTCAAGGGGACACAGGATTCTACAAGTGTGGGATGTGTGCACCCAATTAGGAAGACCACCACGCTTCACAGCAGTTGTAGTGACCAAAATCACCTGGTACGGACCACGGCAACGGGGCTCAAGACAGTTCTTTCTCACATGTTTCTTCACCACGACCAAGTCACCAAGTCTATGGTCATGTCACTGCTACTGATGTGGCGGCGCTGTCGCAGCTACAACCTGGTGAGACACTGCACGAACACGTCAGCAAATCCTTATACAGTAATCGCACACCGAATCTTCTGTGGTGTTCAGAAACACATTGGCAGGCAGAGCAGACAACTGCATAGCTCTTCCTATGATTATCTCATGGAGAGACAGTCCTGTTCTTCAATCTGGGACACTGCGAAGACTCATCAGCACAAGAGGCAAAACATCAGGCCATTTCAGAGATGTTAAAGCACACACTATAGCCTACCTGGATTTCAGAGTGCCATTGACCTGTTTCACAATACCTGAAGCTTATGGCCGATAACGTCAATGTAATCTCTGCTCCACTTGTAACGTTGCCCATAGCATTCTCAGAACCTCATTATTCCTCGGTCTGATTCTAAAGAGGTTGAAAATCTGAATCTCAGAATGAGTTCCCTCAACTTAGCTACAGTGAGGATTTCACATCTCTTAGTCAGGTAGGGTTCTACCCAAAGTGAAAAGATGCACCCTAATACTAAAACGTATCTCAATCCATTGTATACTGGCATCAGTGAAATCCAGCTGCATCCATTGAATGGACCTCCAGATCTCCCTATGTGGCTCAGTGTAATGGCAGTTCACTTTCTCACATTCATTTGCATACAAATCACGCATTGGTAACATAATGCTTCAGCAATCTCTCCAAACTTCAGGTTAAACTAAGTCTGCCTAAACAACCTCACCACGGCATCCCTTCCTACATGCATAAACCATGATAATACCTTGTCATCTGTGGCAACAAACGATTAGGTAGCACTGGTCTTCCATCTCCTGAAACCCAAATATCATCATCTCGCTTTACATATCCTGCTCTGATCCAACTTTGCTGTTCCTCCTCAGTAACTTCCTCTTGCAATCGTCATCAAAAGGTTGAAATTAATTTCATCCACGCCCTCATTTGTATATTCACCATTGGAAGTGCACACGTTTAGTGCACAATAACCTGCAACTTCGTCTGCATAACGATTTCCAATTGTCATAGAATCGTTTCCTTTACAATGGGCAGAGCATTCAATGACCGCAACTTGTGCTGGCATTTGTAGAGCAACTAACAGTGTTCTCACATTTTTTCCATTGCGGATCGGGGACCCTGACGAGCTTATGAATGCCCTTTGGTATCATAAATGTCTAAAGTCATGAACGACACCGAACACATACTGACTATCACTGAATATTGTCACCTTTAGCTGGTCTGAAACGCAGAATGCTCTGGTAAGAGCAATCATTTCTGCAACCTGCGCAGAGAATACTCTTTGAAGCCAGGCAGCTTCCACCACACACATAAAGATAGAGATAGCATACGCAGCTCTCAGGTTTCCTTCATTGTCCCTAAGACAAGAGCCATCCACAAACAGGGTGTAATCAGATTCAGACAATGGCTGATCAGTAATGTCAGGACGGGGATTGGTGCATAGTTCAGTAACATTGAGACAGTCATGCTCTACTTTGATCTAATCTGCATCACAATCAGGTAAAAAAAAAGCAAAGTATCTGGGTTCAGAACTGAACATCTTTTCAAATTGACGTACTCGGCAGCCAAAACAGTCTGCTCATACCTTGTGAGACTGATATTGGTTAGGTGCTGAGTACGAGTTCGAGTCAACAAAATTTCATCTGAATGGTGTACATAAACAGTCAAAGGGTGACCAAATATGATGCTATCGCATCTCTCTATGCTGACACCTGTTGCAGCAATGAATTTGAGACTTCCGGGTAATGCTAATTCTCCTAGATCCAGAGTAGCTGAAAAATAGGTAACGGGTCTATGGGCACTTCCATGATTCTGAGTCGATACTGAGAGAGCACAACCTTCTTGTTCACAACAAAAGAGAAAAAATGCTTTGTTGTAATCTGATATTCCTAATGCAGGAGCGCGAAAAAAGCAATTTTTTCCCAGCTTAAGAATGCAATCAAGCAATCATTGTCCCAGGGCACCGGATCTGAAACATCCTTGTGTGAACATCTGCAGAGGTTTGGCCACTAGGGAAAAGTTGTGTATCCACTGACGACAGTAGCCCACCATTCCCAGAAACATCCTGAGTTCCTTCTGCATGCAAGGTGGATTTATTTGCATGATTGTTGATACCTTTCTCGCACCTTTCACAATGTGATGCCCTAAGTAGAGGACTTCCGTCATACAATACTTTAACTTACTTGAGGACACTTTATGTCTATTCACACCCAAATAGTTCAGTAGGTCAATTGTATCAACTTTACATGCTCCTCGAGTATGCGATGCAGCCAAAAGGTCATCGATATACTTTACCAGGACAGAATTACAGAGCACGACCAAAGACTCAAGTTTTTCTTAAAGATGTGGTTAAAGATGGAAAGATTCTCTGACTACCCTTGTGGGACAAACCTGGAAAGCGACCAAGAATTGGCTCTCCTCATGCAGGGGAATCGAAAAGAAGGCCTGGCAAAAATCAATGACAGTGAACCATTCAGCCTCAAATGTAATCTGAAATATTATCACAGATTGATTCGGTACCAAGGGACAACAAGAAACCACTTTGTTATTAATTTTTGGGAGATCCTACTCTATGCGGTACTTGCCGCTCAGCTTTTGCAAGCCCATAATGGGTGAGTAACATGGACTCCCCAGGATCTCTTTTAAAATGCCTTGCTCAAACATAGTCTCAATCACAGGTGTTATTCCAGCAGCCTTCATCTGTGTTACCATCAACTTTTGCTTTAACATCTTGTGCATCACAACAATATTTAGTGTTACACAGAATTTCGTCAACAGACTTATTCTGCAAACAAATCAAATGTTGTTGTATTATTATACTAATTTCAGGTCTCTGCCCAGTCACAAATCGGAACACAAACTGTCCTATATCCGTGGGTTCTAGGGTGTCCATCCCACTATACTGTTTGAAAGCCTGCAACAACCTTTCATAAAGCACATGCATCATCTCCTTAGGTTCTTGTGTCATTCTGTCAATCTTCACCCAATCAATATCTGTCAGAGAGTACCTGTAATTCTCCACAGGAGCAGAAGTGATGCTAATTCCCAGTGCCCCACCTGGGTAAATCTGCCCTATATTATGGCAAGGCTTAACCAACGGGGGAAAGGGTGTGGGATAAGAAAGAAGAGACAACTCCAACCGCTGAGGTAACCTGTCAATTCCAGACTGCTCCTTATGTATTTATGATGCCTGCAGAGACGTTATGGTGAATACCTAATGCACATATACAAGGGGAAAAGCATGCAAGGTAAATACAGCAACTTAAGTCTATTCAATACTCTGAAACATTAATAGAACCTCACTACTTGGAGTTCTTTGCCTCTCTTCTGAGTTGGAATAACAATGTTGATATTATTCCGAATTTGGTTTCTTTTGAAGAAGCATGAGAATCAAGGGAGGAAAGAATAGGTAGGAAAGAGAAGAGAACAAGCATTTACAATGTAATGGTCTCGGTAGTGTTAAAGTTAGAGCTATTGGCATTGCTCGTGACATTATTTTTGTTTATGTTTTTAAAACATTTAAAGAAACGGCATTGTTATTTACAATGTCAATAGCTTAATCTCTCTCAAATGCGAGACCTATTGCATTTGAACCCACACACAGAGCCACACACACAAAGCCACCCACACACACAGAGCCAACCACACAGAGCCACCTACACAGAGCTATTCACATAGAGCAACCCACACACAAATAGAGCCACCCACACAGAGCCACCTACACACACACAGAGTTACCCACACACAGACAGAGCCAAGCATAGAGCCACCTACAAAAAAACCACCCACACAGAGCCACACACACAGAGGCACACACATACACACCCACACACATAGGGCCTCCCCCACACACACAGAGCCACCCACACTTACACAGAGCCACACAGACATGCTGCTGACTTTAAACATTGCATTCTATTTAGGTTCTTACTGTCTCTTCTGTAATTCTCTGCTGAGGAGCACTGTCATTCTGTGTACTCAATTGAGGTAAAATTGTAGTCCTTCTGCTATTTTTAAAAAATGTCCCGGTTTTTGGCTTTAAAAGGCTGGTCACCCTACCATAGGTAGTCTTTCGATCGCAGTTGGGTATGTATTTTTTGGGTAGTTTTATAGCGCAATCTTGCAACACACAAGTTCACGATCCTATTTTTAGGCACGGGCAGATTAAATGATTTGTCCTGAATCACAGGATGTTGTCCGTCGGCCGCGCTGCCGCCTCTGGTGCAGGAAACCAGGGTTCGAACCTCGAGGTCGCGTCCACATCCTGTGATTCTGGGCAAATCACTTAATCACCCCGTGCCTGAATGTGTAATGTAAATACTGTGCTATGTAAAGCGCTCCAATACCTTCGGGTCGAGTTCGCGCTATATAAATATGCAACAACAACAAAAAAATAGCCGACACCAAGACTGAAACACGGTCAACCGAGCGTAAAGTCGGTCGCTCTGGCCGTGAGGCCGCCCTCCTCCACGTAAAGATTGCCATTGGCCACGGGTTTCCAAGGGAAGGGGAGGGTGAGGTAGGCTGTAAGAATGGGTTGTATATTTAAATTGCATAAACTTAAACGGCGGAAATGGGGGACAGTCAATCGACATGCGGCGCTAGTTGTTGACCGGTTTTGTTTGCGGTAGGCTCTTGATTAATGTAAACAGCTGCTATGCCGGAGACATAAAGAAACACCTGTTTGTTGACATTTTGCTAAAAGCCTTTAAGAGTGGCGAAAAGAACCGTTCTGGCGACTAAGTTTAACAGCACGTCAGGTGTAGTTACCCCGTTCAATGTCACCAATGGCTGATATTCACCCGTTTCCACACTTGTAAACTCTTCCAACTGTTGTAAGTCCATACAACGTTGTGATTGGGTTATCCACAGCTCCCTGGCTGCAGTGTAATCCCTAGTTCACTCTCAGCTGACTTCCCAGAGCAGTGTGTCCTGGACCCCAGTACCTTGCGGTACAGCAATGGAGCTCCGTGGGCTGCACTCTCGCGGGCACACCCTACTGCTGCTCGGCCCGCACCAACCCTCATCCACGGGCAGCCTGGCGCTGAGCCCCAGCGCCGTCTTTGCTCCCCTCAAACCTGAAGGGCGCCCGGCTCCACCTTGTACAGAGAGTCACCTAGCAGTACAGGAGTTAGGACCTGGGGAACATCCTTTGCTTCCCCACTAAAGGGACGGCGCTCTCTACCTTCTCCCCGAGTTACCTTAGCGGCTGCCACACTCAGAGTGGTACGGGCGCTGTGCCTCCTGAGCCCCGCCGAGACCCGGCAGCATAGCATGGAGGCCGCCATCTCTGCTGCACTCAGCACAGCGCGCATGGTGGACGGGGATGACACCATGAACACCACCATCTTTCTCCGAGGTCAAGCAGAAATGCCTCGTAGAAACGCAGCGTCATTTTCGGATTTGGGGGCGTGTTTTTCTTTCTCTCCTCTTCCCATTGGCTGGAATGTTTACATTCCAGAGAAGAGAAAGAAACAAAAAAACACACCCCCGAATCCGAAAAAGACCTAAAAACGCTCCGAGGGGGTTTATATAAACGTACCGATGGAACAACGAAAATACAGTCTTTGATTAAGAAGCTGACTAACCGAAGTCAAGTCTTCTTGACAAGGATTTGTGCTCCAGGACTCTTCCAAAGATCGCAGAGTTGCTGCCGATTTTTGAAAACCCCTCCCTCTGTCAAGTTCAGGAAACCACATCGGAAATAAAACTCCGGCTCAATAAAACATCCAGTGCTGGTTTCTGAAGCGCCGATGCATAGTGGAGAACTCCGGAAACTTCTCTATTCTTCAGAAAAGCCAGCAAAACCACAAGGAAACTGGAGGGAACAAATCTATATACAATTGATGCCAGTAAGTCTCTGAATAGTTTTTAAATAACCACTCAGAGTAGGGAAAGTCTTCGAGACTCTAGTCTCTTCAAAATTTCAGTTGAAGCACGCGGAAAGTAACGCGCGCACCATCGGACTCAAAATACTACTCGAGAGCATTCCAACAACAGCTCCCTTAGTGAGAATGAGGGTCATCTTTAAATGTACAAGCACTCCAGTCACTGGTACTGTTCTCCAATGATGGCAGCCATCTGTAATTGTACAGAAAACTCATGCCATTGCTACTGTTCTCCAATGATTAATCATTGGGTGTTTAACCAGCACATGTATCTTGATTTCCTGATTAATAATAGATACATTCGCCGGATTCCTGACAATATCCTGTGGTGGCACTTTAGCTTTCAACCAAGTTATCACCTGCACGTATTTCTTCATCACTACAGGTGATGGACCATGCACAACTGGGTCGCTCTCAGGCTCAACCCTGGGCCACTCTGTAGTTATTTTACATGCTGACCACAAATCATTGGGGACTACAATCTTGAACAAAGTAATCAGATCAGTTCACAACACCTTTGAAATTTTCACAGATCGATCAACCTGTTTGTACTACTCTACAGGCTTCTCTCGCATCTTTGGGAAATCATTGGTAAAAGCCACAAGGTCACCTCTACTCTAAGGTAAATGCACATAACCTCCACTCTGTATTTCCTGCAAGGGGAAAGCCTTAACACCCATTCCCGTTTAGCCCAAAGGAGGAGGTTCTCCTGTTGTTCTTTTAGAACCCTTTCTTTTTGCCCACCTTTCTTACCATTTGTCCAATGTGCTCCAAATCCGAATGTTTAGAACTACTTCTCGAATTTAGGTTTTCATTTCTGGTAATCTCAGTTACTCTTTGTTCTGATCGCTAAATGCAAGTCTATGATTTTTTGCAAAGCCTTTGGTCGTTTTATATTAACATTATATCTCTGAGCCAAATCAGATAATTTCTCATGAGTCTGTGTCGGTCTCCAAGTAACATCTTTACACATGAATAACAATTCATTCTGTTGGTAGGTATCTCTTTGATTAAGCTCCAAGCTCCCACTTATCATTTCATGCAATTAAGTTTTTAATATACTACATCTATCAGATTTACCTTCACAGACAATTTTATAGTTCCATGGCTCACCTCTGAATTCAGATTCTGATTTTCATTTTAATTAATATTATTATGCTCCTTCAACCATTGCTCTAAATCTTGGCCTTCAATTAGATGTTGGCTCTCAGAGGTTCTTTTTTGTGTGGTGTTGTCTTGAGGCTTACTATTCGTTACATTTGGGAGAGTTTCCCGTACAGGTGAATCCATACCTGCCAATCCAGGAAAAGACCTTATAGGACTGAATCCGTTCTGTATTTCAGAAGGGTCTGCACTCGCTGCACATGGTGAGCTTGCATTCATTAGGACCAACAATACAAATTGCATTCTCTGGCTACCTGCTCCTCTTTCCTGTAGCTTCGCTTCTGTAGAAGCAGGCACTGTCTGATTTTCATTCCCAGCAGAACTAGGATCGTACATAGGGACTACAGCACCCATAGTAACTGGTATTGTAAGAGCATCCAGAAGTTTTGAAGCCAACTTAGTGTTACAATTCCCTGAGGAGCCTGGCACACACGCTCCTATATTTCCTCCTGTTATAATCCGTGTTGTGCTAGGTAATATAACCCCGACAACACCAGAACTAGAGGCAACCGGTTCTGAAGCAGTACCAGAACTCTCGCATTCCTTACACTTCCCATGTGTGTTAGATTATATGGGGGTGGGCGTTCAGCTAACAGTTAATCCAAAAGGCTGTCACTTGCATCGCTGTCACTATCTGCATTCCCCTCTCCCTCCTTTTTCTTTTCCTTTCTCCTTCTCCCCACATCATTTCCCGCACTTGTTATGGCAGGGTATAATCTCGCTCCCTCAATCATGTGTAGTCTACATCTCTTTTGTTGGTCATCCCATCTAGTGTCTGCGTATGCACACATCGCTTTCTTCATCCTCCTTTGATATTTGTCTTTTTACTTTACATACACTGCATGTTCCAATGCATTAAGTACTTCAAACTGTGTCGGTCTGGATAATGGTTTTATTGCAAAAAATATTCTTCTCAAATGGTCGATTATTCTCGAATTGAAAGTACTGTAGCATGGAAACATTAATGCACCCTCTTTCTCTGTGACCTTCTGCCAATTCTTAAGCCAGATAATAGTACAGAGCCCAACACTAGCCGCCATATAATGAGCTGGCGTATCCTCTGGTGGAGCTCCCTCACCAATTCTAGTGGGTACATCTACATCTCCTCGCACCATATCTCTTATTGCTTTAAAACATCTAATTTTTCAATCTTTTATTTCACCTTTTTCTGCTCAATCCAAATTAAATTAATGTCAAATTCTGCAGCAATACGATCACCAATAATAGCACAGAATCCAAAAGACAGTTGCAGCTAATCCCAGTGTGGAGTTACACCAATCTACCTATCCTAGCATGACACACTCTAACATCACTCTCACTCTTCGCAGCAGTTCACTCTCCTTTACAATGTTCCCCACACTCTCTCTCTCTCTCTCACTCACTTCTGATTATACTAAAACAACAACTAACAATTGTCTGCTCTGCTAAAAGAATCAATAGAATTCAATCACTCAAAGAACACACATTCACGAGTGAAACCTCGACCAGCGGGGAATCACTTAAATCAGTATAGTTTCCCTTCTGTGCAAAAGGTTCATCACACTAATTACAACTCTATATCAATCTCATGACAAACCCCACAAAACCTTAGCAGACAATTACAACACAATGTCTTCTGCACCTTTATTATATAATCTGGCATCTTAGGTCACGTTGGACCCGATAACAACTTCGACACAACTTCAACAACTTAACACCACATTCACAACTCTACTAAGACTCACTCCTCTGAAGCAGCTGTTTGAACACACGCCACTGGAGCTCTGTCTATTTTCCATGTCACGATCCTGGATTCTAGACTAGGGCCACTGGGGTTGGGGTCTAGGCTGTTCTAGATTAGATCCTATCTCCCTCTACTTCAGGAGCTAACCATCCGGCACTGTTACCAGCTGCTAGAGCTTGGGCACACGTAAGCATTTCATCTCCAATCCGATGACATTGATAGCAGCTTGAGAGGTAAGAAGGAGAGAACAATCACTTTGAATTTTCAGTACAGTGTAATCAATCTGCCCACATAATAATCCACTCAACAACTAAATCTGAGTTTAGTAGGATTTAATGATAAGTTTAGAAACAAATCAATATAGACCAGCCTCAACATTATTGTATAGAAGTATAGTACAAACAAAATGAGTCAAAATCTCCTAGATAATACAAAGCAGACCACTAACTCTATGATGGCAATGCAAATGTTCAGGAAAAAGAATTGAGTACCAAACTGCAACAAATGATTCTCCAAAGTAAGCCTGAGCAAGCTATCTCTCCGTACACTGCCTGCAAGGGGCAACCCTAGACTACGAAGCCTTTAGTAAAGGTGAAATCAGAAAGGTATCAGCTGTCGGAGTTTTCAGTAGAAGGCACTCCGACCATGGGTCACATAGCATAAAGCCACACAAGCAGACACATAGATCTGCTCCATGTGAAGTCCTAAGATATCTCTCTTGTCCCTCTCTAAGTTACAGCATAAATATCAATTGTATTCAAGGAGGTAGGCAATCCCACATGACGTTCTTATACTGGCACCACCTTTCTCACATCGATAAGTTGCAACTTCATTTGTCATTGGTCATTCTACTCCTCCACAAGAATTTGCCTCCTTGCTCGTTACTTTGTCTCTCCTTGCAAAACTTTGTCTTCTCATACCTTGCAATGTAACATAACAAAACCCTTCTATGCTAAGTAATGAGGCTTTGTCCACACCTACAGTGGAAAAAAAATACAAGCAAATACATTCTACATTGAAGGTTAAATACAAATTGCATGTTAAACTTTAAACATGACCTGTTTCTCAAGGCTGACTCTTGTCAATTTAGCAGTGCACAGGGTTACAGAATACGTGCAAATTTCTACACATATAATAGATGCAGCTTCTAAACTCATTAATAAATCATTCCAAATGCACCTGCATGGAAATAGTTCTTGTTGCACGTATACATGTTCAAACATTAGTCTACACATACACATTCTATTTTATTAACCTCACAATGAGACACATTTTACGTTAACTTCTCCTTTCACATTAATATGAAAATGTCACATAGACCTTTATTAGTCACATTCCATACACATAATTCTACAAATGGAGTTCTTTAAATATGCATTACTTCATTTTCCGTAGTAACAGTAATCACACAGAATATATTCGAGCACTGACTATGCATGATTATGGTGTACTCCGACGGTATTGTGGAACGGGATCAAAATTACACTTCTCCATCCCCAACCCATCCAGGACTGAGATAGTTTACCTCCTAGTCTCTGTTACCTTCCAACAAAAAGCCATCAACTTGTCAGTAACCGGAAAGCACTTTTTAACATTCAATTTGCCTCAGTACATCATCACTTCTAGTGCTACGTAATCGCCTGTGCAACATTTGCACAATCTTCATGTAGCGCCAAAACTGTGATCACCTCCCTGATAGCCAGCCAACTGGTCTTTTCATAGTTCTGCCTCTTTACTTGTTCTGATCATAACTAAAGATACTGAACTTTAATGCTCAGACATTGTGCAACCTTCATTTATCCACTCCTTCCCCAACTTACCCACACAAAGCAAACCGGCTAAACCAGTACCACCTCTATATTGAATCAAGCCATGGCTTTGTGCCTAAGCTTATCACAGTCAGTATTGCTGCACCCTCCCTATGCCTCCAATGATCCCTCATTACATGCACTCTACAAACTCACATATCATTCTCTCATTTATTCTAATGACCCAAATGTTATCAGTCCCAGATCTCCCTGCTACACCATTGTGTCTGTAACCCTTCCCATTGTTCGCCCTGCTGCACTGAGTTGCCTTACCCCTTATCCCACCCTGCAACTTTTTAAATTGTTTATCGCTATGTGAATCAGTACAATATAATACTATATCTGAAGACATTGTACTAATAACTGTCAAGCATGAGCTGAATTAGAAGAAACATATTGGGCGAAAAACACTTTTTCATTGTCATCTGACAGACACAGGTCCATATCAACAGCTGATGCGCACGTGTTCTGGACAGAAAGAAAGCATTTCCACATAGATCTTGAATGAGCAAGTTCAAAGCATGGCACTGAAGGTGAGAGAGCAATCTGATGATTTGAAGTGCAGCAGCTGAATGTGGGGCTCTGCAAATTCGAGGTAGCAGCTACTTGTCATTAAAGTCCATTGTCTGTTCTACAGACTACAGGAAATGCCCACAACTGGGAAATGTGTGAAGGCAGTTATGAAGGGCAAGGCATACAAGGAGTATATTAATTATCCATGCATTAATGATAAGTATAATAAAAAGGTGGACATTTTAAAAGAGACACATTGAATAGGAGTAGATTTGAAACAATGACATGTAAGTAGTGGGTCGGGATTCCCCCTAACCGTCTTTGGCAGGGATCACGTCAAAAGGCAGATTCTAATAGCCATTTGACCTCCTTGTGTAGGATAAGCAAACTCTATTTAAAGAACTTGTGTATTGGGAGTATTTATTGAATATTCTCCATTGTTTTGACATGTATGTAGAGGGAGCAGGCAGGGAGATATCCTGAGGGGATACACACCAGCAGCAAATCAGAGATCTGTAGAAGGCTAAAGGGCAGATTTACGAGGAAGTGCCGCAGCATGGCAACGCAAGCCCTTTGGCTGCGCCACGCTGCGGCACTTCCAAAGCACAGGAATGCAACATATTTACAATAATATGTCACATTCCTGTGCTCTCCCCTGCTCTGGCGCACAAACTGCTGCCATGCGCCAGCGCAGGCACCCATGATTCAAGGATGCCTGCGTCATGAGGTGATTGTTTTTGTGCAGGAAGGGGCACCTTCCTGCACACATAAAAAATATCACTACAGGCATTTTCCTCTTTCAATGCGTGCTGTAGAATGCAGCACGCATTGAAAGAGGAAAAAACAAGGAGAATTGAAAACATTTCTCCTCGTTGCGCCTCCCTACGCCTCATTCACACGCATTTCCAGATTTACAATTCCTTGTAAACTTGGAAATGTGTCTTGTTCCATGGGTGTTGCGTGTGAACACCCATGGAACGCCACTTTCATGCAAAGTGCTGCGTGTAAAGGGGCCATATTTATGCAGGGTGGCTTTTCCTGTGTTTGTAAATATGGGGCAGAGTAATACACCACCAGTACGTCACAAAAGATGACGTATTGGTGGCGCAGGGAGCTTGTGAATCTGCCCCTAAATACCTACAGAGACAACATTGTCAGCCATTCATTTTATGCTCTTATGTAAATAAAAAATACCAACCACCTTTTGTGACTCTCCCACATGTTCATCTGGTCCAATGTAGTTCGATGGAGCTGGGGTAGTAGGGAAGGTCGGTAGAGACAATATTGTCTAAGGGAAGGTGCAACAACACGTGGAAAAAGTGGGTATCAGAAGAAGAAAACCAACCAGATGCCAGCAGCCTGTCAAGGAGGAGGAGAGAACTGACACCTGTAGAGTGAGGAGTGGTGGAAGGAGGAAGAGAGATCAGGCACCAATAAGAGGATGGAAAGGAGTGATAGAGGGAAGAGGGGCCAGACCCAGTTGATATGGCAGGGAGAAGGAGGCCCAACATTTGGATGCCAAGCAGGAGGGAGAGGAAGTAGATAGACATCAAATGAGTGGGTGTGGAAGGAAAAGAACATCACTAGAGGAAGAAGGGTACCAACACCCGGAGAATAAGGAGAAGAGGTGTCTGATACTTCTGGCTGACAGGAGAAAAGTTTGCCAACATCTATGGGGAAAAAGGATACAACATATAGGAGTAAGGCGGTTGCTGGGGTACAAAAAGGAACACAAGTGCCATCAGAGGGGCTGTTAATGACATACAAGAGTATATTAGATTCTTCATGTCCTCCTAACTTACAGTAGAAACAGGTGGAGGTCTTCCTGTCCAAGGCAGAAATTATTGACAATACTGGTCGAGGGGCCACTACAGCTGAAGGAATAAAATCAAACTTTATTTATTTATTTACTTGTTTATTTAGTTATGGCATTTATAGAGCATTACCCTAGCTATGAGGCAGTGGGGCGCTTTACATATAAAAATGCAGTTACAGTTGAAGCTCTTTAAAACTCATTCAAGGTGAATAAGCGTAAGTGAGACTTAGCTACATAATTTTTAGTTAGGACTTTGAGACTGTGCTCTATTGTTATATATGTTATGTTATGTTACTGTCCATTTGTAGAGCGCACATCCACCAGGCGGTCTCTTGGCGCTAGGTAACCAGT
Organism: Triturus cristatus; assembly: GCF_964204655.1. Classification (NCBI taxonomy): domain Eukaryota; kingdom Metazoa; phylum Chordata; class Amphibia; order Caudata; family Salamandridae; genus Triturus; species Triturus cristatus. The sequence continues at coordinate 850,832,856 of NC_140582.1, forward strand.
CAATTTCAACCTCCCATTTGTAATGAGCCTGTCTAAAAAGCAGTGTTTTCAGGAGTTTCCTAAATGTAGCAAGATCCAATGAGGCCTTTAGGTCCAAAGGCAAGCTATTCCATACACGGGGGCGATAACGGTAAACCTACGCCCGCCTATCCTTTGGGGTTTCCAGGGCGGAGTTGTCAAGAGGTGCAAGTTACTAGATCTTAAAGCTCTGGTTGGACAGTAATAATCCTAGACTTCACAAAAGCAGGGTAGTTCAGGTACAGGGACTTAAAAACCATGCAACATGCTTTAAACATTGATCTCTGTACAACTGGCAACCAATAAAGGTCCATCATCGCCTGGGAGATGTGGCAACGTTTGGGCAGGGTGTACATCTGCCGAGCAGCCTGATTTTGAATTAGCTGAAGCCTGCGCTGGAGAATTTTAGGAAGGCCCAAGTAAATTGTGTTAGCGTAATCTAATCTAGACATGACTAGAACTATGATTACTTGGATTAAAGCCTCCTTGGTAAGAATTGTTTTTATCTTTTTTATACGAGGTAGCTGGCAGAAGCAAGCAGAAGTCACAGCTACTACCTGCTGCGTAAACGAAAGTTCTGCATCTATTATGACACCCAAGCTTTTTACAGCTTTTTTGGGGGTGTGGGGAGAGCCCATCTCGCTAGGCCAGAACGAGGGACACCAATAGTTCACCTTACTTCTTGTGAGAATTATCTCCATTTTATCAGGATTCAGCTTCAGATGATTGCTGTTCATCCGATCTCGGATGAACCATATAGTATCCGGAAACGAGTGGCGAGATGAAGGGCTGTCATTAATCGCAATTAAATAATAGTTACATGTCGTCTGCATAATTAAAGATATTGATTTCTTTATATTTGAGGGCATTTATCAGGGGGCAAATGTAGATATTAAAAAGATTGGGGGACAGCGAAGATCCTTGAGGAACCCTGCAACTCTCTGTAGACGAGTAAGGAGGTAACCTGACTGATTGAGATCTGTCGCTCAAGAAGGAGAGAAGCCAGTTCAATGCTGAGTCTCGGAGGCCCATGGCCCTGATCCGGTCGTCCAAAATAATATGGTTGACCGTATCAAAGGCCGCAGACAAGTCCAATAACACCAAGACTTCGGTGTTGCCATTATCTACCTCTTTTTGCTTGTCATCAACAACAGACATCATCACTGCTTCTTTTGAGTGTGCTGGTCGAAATCCTGCTTGAGCAGGATCCAAGAAGCCTGACTCTTCGATGAATAGACATAGATGTCATGCTATATGGGCATCGAGTAATTTAGCAAAATAGAGTAAAAGCGAGATAGGCCTGAAGTTTTTCATATCCGTAGGATCAGCACCAGCTTTCTTTATAATTGGAATAATGAATGACAGTGTACTTACCCTAGAAATAGTTGCTTGTCATCTCTGCTCTGCACACCCTTCCTTCTGCTGCTCTACTAGCATCAATGGCTGTGGATGTTTGACAAGGTGGGAGGTCTTCTTCCTCGGACTTATCATTATCTGGATATAGCTGTAGTCCTCTCCTCGTTCGGTGGTATGTAGAACAGCACAACAAGCCCTGACAACTGTCTCTTGTGGAGACATCATCCAACATCAGATTTCGATGGCATGTTTAGAAATTAGGTATTCGTGGTGTACAATTCTATAATTTGCCTCACAGATGACGATCTCCAAGGTCTTCTTTTGACAGCCAATCATACAGGGCACAACGTTGGAACACATAGGAATCAAGTGCACTGCCTGGGTGTGGGGCCACCACGTTTGTTATAAGACACCTTGAATTGCATTCAAAGAATGCTGTTTTTTACTGTTTTTAAATTGGTAATCTAGATCTGATGGAGGATATATCATTACATAGGTTTAATCAATGGAACCAATTGTGCTATGTGATCAGATTTCACCATGGCGTCCTGCCAGCCCTGCCTTGTGCGTATGTGAGAAGGAAATGTGAATATGTATTCTAGATAAAAGGGGGATCAAGGAATGCGATGAACTCATATGAAAGTGCACTTTGTGATATATTACCTGCTACTGCAGCTAAGCTTTGGTACCTATCAGAGTCAAGTAGATATAATGACCACTTGACCTATACGTGAGTAGCTCACTATTAAGAGGTTTTCTATTTGAAATTGTTTTTATTTTATCTATTAAGTCCAAAAACACCTACCCGCTTAACCTATACTTACCATTAATATCATCCTCAAATTGTTGAAATATGGTACCATATTTTCTAAGAATCTTTTACTTTCACCTCCCTCTCCTTTGTTGGGTTCCCAGAATGTCCATTTTGCACACCACTTCAAATGGATCTGCCATGGCGAGATAATTGTGCTGCATTCTGGGCCTCCTTTTATCTTCTCAACCTGATTACCTCCTGCTTCTATTTGGTGTCAAATTGCACATTCTAAAGGCCCATTCTCCGAATGTTTGCTAATTATGAATGATTCGTACTTCTATAGTTTGCAAATTGCTATTTGGGAATCTCAATTTAAAAAACAATACCAATAGAGTATTGATTAGATTCAAATACTGAAAGCATTGATTGCACATTATAAATACTACGTTTTGCAACCAGTAACCACTTTGTGACTGATTATCGATTTGCAAAAATGGTTTGTACGTCTGGCGTGCGGTTCCTAATGTCACCGGAAACAACTATAGCTATGAAAGTGTCTTTTATTGATATACTCTGTTTCCTGGTCTTTACAAATATATCAAGCATCATTCATTAATACTTTTTTATTTAATTTTTCTTTATCTACATTCAATAGTCCTAAATTAATTATTTCTGATTGCTTAACTTTTTCTAGAAAATCCATCCAGTCAATGAGCTCATGAAATATACGAAAATGGGTTGTGCAATCGTATCCAGTCAATAGCTACTTAAAATAATGATCAAATCAAGTCTAACCCTTTCACAAACAATCCATACCCAATAAACTTTTTAACATTATTCAGATGTGTATATTTTTCTAAAATTGAAATTATCCAGACCTACAAAACACTGCACAACCAAGGACCGGCCTACATCATCCACTGCCTGAACCACCAGACAACTAAGGGGCATGTGTATCAAATTCTCTATTTACGATACACAAATAGCGATTTTTTTTGAGAATCGCTATTTGGGAATCGCAAACGAGATGTAAGTAAAAATTCGCAAATTGTTAGCGATTCCTTGGCATTCCTTAATTGCGATTAGCAAATTGCGAATCGTAATTAAGGAATACCTTCCCATTCATTCCTATGGGCCAGGAGGCCCATAGGAATGAATGGGAAGACATTCTCAATTAACGATTCGCAATTAGAGAATCGCAAATAGAGAATAATTTCAAGGGTGCAAAGGTGTCATAAGGACACCCTGATGCACCCTTGAAATGAGCATGTGGCACACATACATGCCCTAAGGGCATGTATGTGCGCCACATGGCACTTTGAATAATGCCAAAAAGTGCATCTTTCAAAGAAATCGCAAATTACCACCAAATTGAAGTTGGAATTTGCAATTCCTTAAATGCAATCGCAAAATAGAGAATCGCAAATTTGCGATTCTCTAATTTGCGATGCCCTTTTCCCGTTCGCAAACGGGCCGATTCTGAGAATATAGCCGAGTGTCTTTTCCGAGTAGGTATTGAAAGTAGCTAAGAGGATGTTGTTGATATGTAAAGAAATATGTAACCAATGAAAATGAGTACTGTATAGAATATTAATAGCACTGTATAATTGCACTTTTTTTTGATAAGTCGGTAAAAATAGAAAAATTTTCTTTTATTTTAGATTTGATGAAAATTATTTTAGTCCTGAAGAAGGTGGAAAGATTAAGAATATCACCGAAACGCTGCGTCGACTTTTAATTATGATGTTTTTTAATTATGAGGATTAGTTTCTTTTTGTGATCATTATAGAGTGTAACCCATTTTGGGAGGTATAGATACATTGTATAAATTATTTTTTATAATATGTAATAAATGATTTTGATTTTAATCAATAAGTTTCCCGAAAAGGTTTACTTAGTGCATATATAAGATACAGTGTTTTTCAAAATAGATCGTTAGATTGATATTATACAACAATCCTTTGTTTTTGTTTTTGTTTTAAGAATATTAATTAAGCTCATGAATATTTTTTGACACTTGGTTAAGGATAACACCATAGGCTTTCTTGATTGAAAATAGGGACTTTTTGTGTTTTTTCGATTATTGGTACCCCGTCCCTTTGTGTGGTGCACATTGGGGTAACTCCCCTCTTAATTTTGAATTCTTTCTGTGCAGGTAGATGGAACTCCTGTAGGCTTGCAGTGCAGTCTGCGCTTTCTTGAAACATGCACAAAGACTAGTGCTCTCGAAGTTAACCTTGGTAAAAAAAAGCTCCTTTAATTTGACCACAATCCCAAGTCAAGCTCATATGATCCAGCCTAATTGGAAATTGTCTCCACGTAAGGGGAGACTTGGAGTTGATATTTAATCAGGGTTTGTAGTGGGCCGGATGTTCCAGGCTAGGCAAGTGTGCTGTATGGCCTTGGCCAGGTGTCTTGTTAGATTTTGTTGACTTTACAAAGGCTGTTAAATGTTGACTCAGAAGAAGGCTTATCAGGCAAAGATTCTGCCAATTCTGATTTCTGGGACTAAAGTCTGGCTCTTAGGATGGAAAGTAATTCTCGACTTGTTGGAGGCTCCTACCTGGAGACATGAGCTGGGCCTCCATAATTCAGTGTCATGAGGCCATAAAACTGAAATTATCCTTGAGTTGCTCCTGACATGCTGTTTTGGCACGTCTTTTAAGCTGGTAGTATTGTCTAGCGCAGGTAGCATCTTGTACCACTCACCTGCTGCTAGAAATAGACCTTCCATTGTATGTGGTTTGTTTTTAAACAATTCTATTCTCATCTATTATTTGCCTCCATTTGCACTTTAGATTTACTTGTATCACCAAAATTGCCTGACTTCCAACTAGGGTTCGGGAAACGTTTATTATTTTAACTTTTAGAACCTTCTTTTAATTTTCTGGGGAACGACTATAGCTTATCCTAATTTCGTTTGTTGTGTTAACCATGTAATCTGTTTTGACAGTTTCAGGTCGCTCACCTAGCAGCCATACTGATTCTTGGCTCCACAAAATTAATGCAGCTAAGCCTTTATTGTGCCAGCTCCTTTGGCTGCCGACCTATGCTAGGATCAAAAGTAAAGTGATATGCAATGTGCTTAAATCCGTCTTTGGTTCGGCCCCTACATTTTTTAGCTGCCACCATGTTTCTTACAATCAACACACGCTATCAGCCCTCGAGCCTGGACTTGCTTCAGACCCCTCAGGTTCAGAAACAGCTCAGCTGCGCCATATTACTGCATTATCTTTATTCAGACGAATACCCAAAACCTAACTGTTATCCTGATTTATCTGAACAGTGTAATGCTCTTCAGTGCCCCTCCCCTAGAATCGGTACATTACACTCTGAGTGCTTGTTTGTTCCAAAAGTAACAAATAACATAACAAATATAACTCCACCCCCTTCCTAGTGTGGCACTGTAAGCCCTGGCTCTCCTCTGTCCCATACCAGTCATTGAAATCTTTCTACTTCTTCCAACAGGTGCGTTCTCTGGCTATGGAACCACACCCGACCCAGGGAACGCACTACCAGAGGTCACCCCTACATGTGTACCTCTGTTGAGCTTTGCAGAGTCTGTGGCTAAACTTCTTTCAGGTATGAACATCTCTCGTAAACCTTATGTGAACCACAGTCACTCTCCAGAGAAGCAGGACAACCAGCTCTGCATTGTTCATCGGAATGTTTTATTATGCAAAGTATTTATTAGGGGTGGGCGGAATTTGCGAAAGTGACTATTGCAAAGTATCGCGAAAATGTTAAAAATCTCCGCAAACCCACGGAAATATCGCGAAGATGCGGAAGTTTTTTTCCCGCCCATTCGTGGTATTTTCTGCATGGTCGCGGCTCGCCAACTTACCCATGCGGTTGCTCGCGGGCGCGGCCATCTTGTTTTCACTCTTCTCGCGGTTCATGATCGCGAGAAGAAAGACGTGATCGCGCGACCAATGACATTACTGCAGGCGCGAACTGTCGCGAGACAGCGCAAATGGCTACCAACAATCCAACATCTCGTGGAGAACGCGACCGGATCGGGAAAACTTGTCGGCAAACGCAAGGATTCAGGTAAGGCGATCGCGCGTGCGTGAGAATGTATTATTTTACAGCGCGAGCAAGAAACAAATTATCGCTAAGCTGCAGAATGCGGAAATTTTGACATTTTGTCAAATTATCGCAATTTCCGCGAGCGGAACGGAAATTTAGCCCAGGCCTAGTATTTATATCTCTTTCGCGAAATTCCACTACGCGTTCCAATTTTTTTTTTTAAACAACTAGATGACGCCATTGCAGGTTTATATGGGGCTAAAGGCGGGCACGGCGTGAAATACAGTTCATCAAGTTTCCTTACTATCAAGGAGGGCTTCAGCTCCCTGACTTTAAGCTCTATATTTGGGCTGCATTTGCTGGACGCTTTCGCAATTTGTTGACAGTTGGTAATCATAATTCCACAGCTTTCTATTATCGTTTTGCGATTGGACTGGATAGCAGACAGTTTTATACAGATTGGGTGATCCCAACTATTTCAAAAGCATTCGATTTAAGGTTATTAAAGATAAAGTTTATATATGACGTGAGATCTCATCCAAATATTTTCTACCACTTATGCATTTGGATATGCCCTTGTGGGATAACCCAACGCATTCGTATATATTTCATGATTCAATTGGCAACATATGGGCTAGTTTTTAGTTTGAGCCATTAGGACACCGTTATGATTTAAAGGGATTCCGTACATTTGTAGGGTTGCAAATTTCCTATGAACTTCCCACCATTATTTTTTTAAATATTTACATATTAGGCACTATTTTTGGTGCATTTTAGGTTTAAGGCACATGTAGGTTTTGACTCACTTTTTTGTCTCTATCGTGCATCTAAAAGGTCACTAATATGCACCATCTTTCAAAGTTTTTGTCAATACAGAATCAACAATAGCCCCAAACTTGCTGTGAAATAGAGTAATCTCCTCTCTGAGGATATAGTCCCTTCTGAAATCCTGGCTACATTAGAGACCATAGAGGGTTCAGTACACTCTATTAATTTAAGATAACAACAAATTAAAACTTTATGTATGTGATATTACACCCCAGACAGAATAATGAGGTGGGCTGGGGATGATAGTGGGTATAAGACAAAGAGTCCTAAATGCGGATTTGCGGCAGCATATATTTTACATATGTTTGTTGCTTACCCAAAACAGGGGGAGTTCTGGGATGCTGTGAATCAGGTTATCGGCATGGTATCTGCTATGATGCCACACAAAAGGATGATGGCCGGAATGTTGACCATTGTCAAACATTCACCTCCAGTCACAGATCTGAGATTAATCCATTGTTACTTTGCTCGCCACGCCATTCCAGTTTGGATTTAGCCATATGCAAATCAGCCTTGACCCTGTTCCCCATGAGAATAGACCAGCCCGAACTGCCAGACTAGGTCCTCCCCGGACCGGAAACAAACATCCTGGAACCGGTTTCAGGGCATCACCCCTCATCAGCCAGGCTAGCTTGAAACAGGTGGCGTAGCAAGCACGGGACCCAAGTCTGGGCATACCCTTCCCACTTAGAATGAAATTGCAACACAAAAAGATGATGGACAGAATGCTGAACATTGTCAAACATTCACCCCCAGTCACATATCTAATTTTAATCTATCGTTATTTTGCTCGCCACACCATTCCAGTTTGGGCCCAGCCATATGCAAATATGCCTTGACCCTGTTCCCCATAGGAACTGTCCATCCCGAACTGCCAGGCCAGGTGATCCACAGTTCACGCACAAGGAGAATATGCTAGGGTGTAGGGGTAGAAGCAGACCTGGGATTAAAATGACTCTTATCTATTGCTATTGTGTCGGCCAGGCTTTATACTGCCAGGGCATAAACCTCTCTGTCACCTTCTAGGGTAGACAAGCGGTGGGCAATAATTAGGCAAATTTATAAGAGTGAACTTGCACTGGCTAAGTCTAGGGCCTTTGCTCTATCAATGAATTTGAACATATATGGGCCAGGTTTAGTTGGGATCCACATGGTGATCTGTATTTTCTTTTTATCTCGAATTAGTCTGTCTGTATCATTTCACTATTTGTGTTTATATAAAGGTTTTGGTTTGGTTGTATTTTGAAAAGCTGTGATCTAGCCATGCTGGAACTACTTGCTGTCTCTGCCCAGGTTTACTTTATTGTATGTCTAATGTGTGCTGTTATTTGGCATCCTGAACACTTGAAAGGTATTTGAATGTAAGGTTAGGGTAACCCCTTGCCTAATGTATTAAATCAACATGTGATTTGAATTAGACGATCTGTGATCATGTTTACATTATATGCTAATTAAATATATATAGTGTAAAAGGTCCCTCACCAGTCGACCAGATATTCCTCTTTAATGGGAGTGCCATTCTGCCAAATTAAGACATGGCCATGATGCCTCAGTCTCCTGCACAGGGGCAATTTCCAGTGCTTCCGTTTTAATTATTAATGCTAACCATGGAGTGGGAGGATTTCCAGTTTTCTTTGTTTTCTCTCCTCGTCCCTCAGTGACTTCAAAAGTAAGTAAGAACTCACAACATATAAAGCACTATAGACAAAAATAGCAAAGATCTAATGCGTACAAGCAAGACCTAGGAGATGAGAGTTGTAGTCCCTATTTCCTCACTTTTCAGGAACCTCGCTTCAAGAGAATTACAACCAAGACCTCATATTTGAAAAAATTTAGATGCCCACTTTAAGAAGGCTTGTGATCTTGTGAGAGAAGGCTGTACCTTTTTACTGAGGCAGAATGACCCTACCACAAACTATTGTCTAAGGGGACACAGCTCCTTCCTTTGACCCAATCTTTGTTTCCCTTTTAGAAAGAGACTCTGAAAGGGTTTAGATGATTCCATGATGACGGTTTTGGATACATTTTTCAATGTGGTTCCCCGCTTAACCCAGATTTTCACATGGTGAATGAGCTTAGGAGAATGGCCACACAAATACAGCTCTCTCAGCCAGACATAGAAGATTCATTCTTCTCAGGAAAGTTGTGGAGTGCCCATCAAGATCTTTGGGCTTGCGGCTGATGAGATGATCCAAGGCCCACCATTCCTAACTAAACCTCAGCAGACAGTAAACAGAGTGCACATCTTAAATTAACTTATGAAAGTTGAATTGAAGTGTTGTGTTCTGCTGAGCACCATTGTGGTTTTGATAGGGCCAACATTGGGAGCTGTGCCTCTTGCAAGACTTCAAGTGGGCCCAATTTCTTCCAGTTGTAAATTTCTTACAAGAATCAGGAGAAAGGTATTTCATTCTCCAATATGGCTAATGGCCAAGATGGGCATTAGGGACAATTTTGATGTATCATCCTGCCCTCTATCCTTCACATTTAGTGATGCCTGGAGCAGCTACAGGTAAGCAAAATTCTCATCCGCTCTTCATCTTCCTAAATCTTTTATGCTTCCTTTTCCTGATTTTGTCAGCATCATCTTAATAAATAGAAATTGAGACACAGTTGGTATCCCACTGTAAACTTTAGAAGTTTTAATTTTTGTTGGTTCAATCACTTCAAGATGATTGTTATTGTGAGCCTCAGCGATGACCAGCTTTATAAGTATTGTTAAGCAATATTGGACCTGAAAGTTGCTAATTCGTCCATTCCAAAAATCACTGCCCGTGGTTATGCTTTTCTTGGTGCAGCAATTTGTGGTAATTTTCCTGCCTTATCTTCAGTATTTTGTCTTCCCTCAATGTCTTCACCAAAATTGTGAAACCTGTGATACCACGAAGAACCTCAGATTCATACACTTTCATTATGACACAGGTCGTAGATCGATTGAGAGTAGACATCAACCACTTTTCCTCCAGGAGACCTTCAGCTTTGTGATAAAAAAAAAATCTATTTCTGTGCCTATCAACCCACAGGTTTTAATGATGTTTGGAAAATGGCTGAACTTGACATCTATGTCGTTTCCACCATATTGTATGATGATACAAAGAAGTTTAAATTTTCCCTACTTGTCAACATTTCCCTTCAGAACCTTTGCTATTATTATCGGTCTACTGTCATGACCAACACAGACGATATATCCAGGATTATTGGTCTTTTGCCATCTGCAGGACCTGTGATGAGATCATTAATAATAGGCCTCACATCTAAAGTCAAAATGACTTTGATCTCCAAAGCCAGAGGCGAGGCAGTTGTCAGCTTCAGTGCCAACAATAGCAGACCCCACAAATATCTTAAATGCTGCATACACCTAGCCACAGCCAAAGCCTCACGCTCTGTAACAGAATTACATTTCTCTGCTCCATTCACAGGCATCAAGAGAAATGCTATAATCTTCTCTACACCCTCTACAACTTGTGATAACATAGCTATCAAACCTTTGAGACTGGCATCAGTAGGTAATACAGTTCATTTGCACGTACCAAAATGCTCCAAGGTTAGCATTCTACTAATAGCTGCTTTGACCAATTTAAATGCTATCTCACAATCCTCTGTCCAGACAAACAACTCTCCGTTTTTGAGTAAACTCTTGGACCATGCTTGCAGAGTTGGCTATGAAATTAGAGCAGAATTCCGCTAACCGCAAAAATTATCTTACTTCATCTCTTGGTGTAGTGGCATCAATGATGCTCCTTGCTCGTTCCAGCTTAGGGCTCATTCCCACCCCTGAAATTGTGTGGCCTAAATATGTGACAATAGTGACATTAAACTTGCACTTGTTTCGTTTTAAGGTTAACCCAGAATATTGAAAAACGTCCAAGCACTTGTTCTGAGATCTTATCCTGATCATCCCTGTCCTTTCTTAAAACCAATATATCATACTTGAATAAAATAACTTGGGGTAATACCAACAAGTAAGATTTTCAAGCAGCAGCAGAGGACAAGCCAAAGGGCATCCTCAGGAAATGGTAAGCATTTAACGGTGCCTCAATTGATGTAAGATGTTTAGAATCAGCATGGAGAGGTTCTTGATAATTGGCAGAAGTTACAGCCATAATCCTTATGTTTTTTCCATCTTCCTTGGGAGCCAGAACAATTGGGGCCATTCTGAGGATTCGTTTTCTTCAATGACCTCAAAATCTCCAATTTCTGAAGTTCCATTTTGAGTGTGTCTATCATCAAGCTTGGCACACTCCTGACTACATACACACTGCACAGCATTTTTCTTTAATATGATTTGTGCTCAAACCCCCTCCAGCAGTCCCAGATCTTTTCCAAACATCTTTGGAAACCTTTGAACCATGTCACACCCATCACCATCATTGGGCGGTAACAGTTAGGCCTGAGCATTATACCCATGTCATCCTGATGACGCCATCCCAGAAAGTTATCACCCCTCTTGGCAGCACAGATCTTGCCAACTGTTTTGCTGTCATTATATTGGATTGACTTCAATTATATATCAAAACCAAGGCGAGTCGCATCAAAGCAGGACAGTACAAGATGCAGCACTACATACATTTACAGAAAATGAAGTAGTCAGATAATAAAGTAAAGAAAAATAGAACCAGTAGGTAGATAAGTGATATAAGATATATAGAGAAGAGCAGCTCAATTAGAGTACAAGGTACATGGTTACAGATATATAACAACATACATTTCATTGCAGGTCAGCTAGACAGAACAGAGACTTTAGAGTTGGTGTCAACAAATATGGAGGAGCACATAGCTTGCCTGTTTAGGGCATTTACAAACATGAGATGATGAGCATAAAGTTACAGAACAGATGACTCACGCCTTTGCAGTTCAAGGGCATTTGGTGGTGGCAAAGTAGTTGTCAAGGGATTTCCAGACAGAGATGTTACACACTATCCATGGGGAGCATAGGAGGGAGGGTGGGGGGGGGTTGCTGTCTGCACCTCTCAGGAAGGAGACCCAGTTTAACCAGGAGTGAAAAGAGGTGGCTGCTCTGTTTTTCCAATTAGGGAGAACTGATTTACAGGCAGCGGTTAGGAGGATATCTATCAGGAGGCTATCGTTATGGGATTTGATTTTTGGGTCAAGGAATCCTTGGATTGGGGCTAGGAAATTCCTTTCTAGCTGGACTCCACGCAGGGTGTGTATGAAATTGAATACAGAATCCCAAAATGGAGATACCGCACTGTAGTGAAAGAGAAGGTGGGGAAGGTCACCTGTTGGATTGTTACAATTCCAGCAAGATAGGTTTTCCCTGAATGAGAGCTTGTGGAGTCGGGCGGAGTCCAGAAAGTCCTGTGCAGGAGCCAGAATTTTGTCTGGGAGAGGAAGGGGGATATTTTGTAGGAGACAACTGACTTCTATATTGGGTGCCAGGACTCCAGCGTGACAGTCTCAGAGGAGTCCTATTTTCTCTTAAGCCCCAAGGCCAAGTTAGTAGATTTTGGTTTTAAGACGTGATAGAACTTGGAGGCTTGGTGACCGGATTTATTGAAGGTCAGGATTGATTTGAGATGAGAGGACTCTCTAAATAGGAGTTTGATTTTGGATAAACAGACTTTAAGTTTAAGGAAGTCATAAAGGTCTAAGTAGGTTGAGGTGAAGATGTAATTCCCTAAATGAGATTGGGAACTGTTGAAATCCAAGATATTTTAAGAAATGAGTGCCCTTATAGGCCCAGTGTGACCAAAAAGCAGGTACACATATGATTCTAATTTTGGGATTACTCCATGGGGAGATCATGTTAGATTGGGAGATCTGGGTCTCAAGGAGCCGGCCAATTTCCACAAGGGCTCTTTTGGTATTGTTAAAAATATATTTTCCATAAGCAGGGGGATTTGGAGTGATGGTCAGTAGGGAGATAGGGTGGAGCTCGCCTAGTAGTTCTCTTTCAATTAATAACCAAGTGGGGTGTAATGCAGCGTTTGGGAGAACCAGAGGGAACCCTGTCCTGCAAGAAATGCAGTTTGGTAGTTTTGTAGGTTAACACCCCCAAGATGAACAGCCAGACGAAGATTTTTAATATAGATTGTAGGGCGTTTATTTTTCCAGATAAACTTGTTTAGTAATCTATCAGTCTTGTGGTAGAACTCTTCTGATAGGACTAACGGCAACATATTTGTGAGGTAATTGATTATAGGGGTGATCATCATTTTGAGTGCCTCCATATGACTCCACCACGAAAGGAATTGATTCCAGCTCTCTTGTAGAGATTCTATCTTCTTCAGCGTTGGGGCCTCGTTATGGTGTAAGGATTCTAGTATGTCTGAGATGAACTTAAGACTCAAGTATTTAATGAACTTAGGTTGCCAGGGTAGGCCTGTATTCTCGAAGAGGGCGCTGTAGCAAAGGTTATTTACATCAAGAATTTCAGATTTTTCCTTATTACGTTTATAATTTGAAACACAGGCATACTTTTCTATGGTCTGTATTAAGGCGGGAATTGAATGTGAAGCCTTTTCGGTCATTATTAAAATATCGGCGGCATAGGACGCAAGTTTCACAGTGGAGTTATTAAAAGTGACACCATGAATGTGGGGCTTAGCTCTGATCTTGTGGAGTAAGGGTTCCAGGCTTAGGATGAATAGGGATCAGGAGAGGGGACATGCCTGTTTCGTACCTCTTTCTAGATTGAACGCTGATTAGAGAAGGCCCCCGTATCTTACTATAGCCGACGGGCTTCTACAGAGCAATATGACCATTTTAGTGAAGGATTCCCCTAAGTTAAATCTCAATAAGGACTCATGGAGGAACGTCCAGGAGACCCTATTGAATGCTTTTTCAGTATCAAGGGCAACCACTACTGTTTCAGTGGAAGCCTTTTTGGCCCTTTCAATGATGTGATATAGGAGTCGGGTGTTGTCATTTGATAACCTATTCTTCATAGAGCCCACACATGAGTGAACAATCAGTCGAAGGAGGGGAGGTTTGAGTCTCTTACATAGGATCTTGGTGTAGATCTTTGTATCCAGGTTAATTTGGGAAATTGGCCTATAATTCTTTACCTGTGTTGGGTCTTTACCGTTTTTTGGGTTTACGACTATAGTGGCTTCACTAGTTGTGCCAGAAATGGCTCCAGAGTCAGAAAAGTTTTGGTAGAGGGCCTAAAGAGTTGGTTTGAGTAAATGAGCAAATGTTTTGGCAAAGATAGCTGTGTAGCCATCTGGGCCTGGGGTTTGATGGGGTTTCAAAGAGCATATTGAAGAGTCAAGCTCTTTAATCCAGATTGTGGTGCTAAGGGCCAGCTTCTCTTGCTCAGAGATGGTCGGAAGGGGGATGTCATTAAGGTAGGCTGCACAGGAGGATGCAGACATTTGAATCATCTTTGTATATGGATTGGTAGAAATCTTTGAGAATTTCTAATCTTTCTTGTGGTCTAATGTGGGTGACATTTGATTTGTCTGTGAGGGAGTTGATCCCCTTGTGGTTCTGTTTGTGTTTTAAGTAGTAGGCGAGGATTTTTCCAGCTCTACTCACCTCGCAAAGTTTTAAACTTGTATAGTTTTTATTAGTGAGGGTGGAGAGGGTTTGGGGGTCGGAATCGGAGATGTGGACAGTCTCCAGTGCTTTAATGTCTTTTTCTAGGTCCATCAAGTCTTTATTATGATTCTTATTAATTTTGGATTGAATGTTTATGAGGGCACCCTTAACAGTAGCCTTCAGAGCGTCCCAATCATTGGAAGGGTGAGGTCTCAGCAATTGGATTGTGTTTCAAGTAGTTTATTATGGTCTTTACAGTCACCTCCCGAGAGGCAGCGTCTTTGATTTATTTGTCATTGAATCTCTAAATTTTGCTAGGTGTTCTCACGTTTGCACCGGTAAGAGAGAGGGTTATAGCTGAGTGGTCGGAGATAAGTCTCGTCAGTATGTCTGTCTGGTCAATTAGGTGGACCCGGGTTTGGAGATCAATTGATTGTCTATTCTAGGGTAAGGCTTGTGAGGAAAGGAGAAAAAGGTTTAGTCCCTATTGTTGGGGTGTTGGAATCTCCATCTATGAAGTAGATCGAATCTAGCGCATAGTTTGTGGAGTGACTTTAGGGACCTAGAAGGTTGAACGGGGGCTTGGACTGCCTGTCAATGGTTACATCTAAAGGGAGATTGAGGTCACCACCCAAGGTAATGAGGTCGTGGCTTGGTATTTGAGGGGGAGGGGGAAGGTCAAGGAGTTCCAGAAATCCGGGTTGTCGGAGTCCGGACCATATATGTTAAGAACATGAAACTGGCAGGAGTTTTTAGCGAACTTTGAAGTGTGATTCAGTGGACAGGCCTGAGTTGTTAGAGATCAAGGTGGCAACACCTCCCTTCCTACACTCCATAGAGGAGCAGAGGACGTCTTCAATCAAACTCCTCACAAAACCCACAAGACCCCCATGGGTAGTTTTTGTATCCTGTAATAGGATTCCATGAGGTTTCAATTTAAATAGATATTTTTCAATGTTTTTACATTTAAATAAGTGGTTAATCCCTTTCACGTTTAAAGAGACAAATTTTAAGTTACTATCCAGTGGAGAATTATTCATGGTGAGGAGGTGAGACCATGGCCCGTGGAGGCTGCCAGCAGCGAAAAGTGGTGGGCAGTGCAGGGGCAATAGGTGTGCGTCACAGGAGACACCGCAGAGCCTGTCACAGAACAGAGCTACTGCAGTGTTTGTATCAATGCATAACAGAAAAAGTGTAAAGTGTTGTCACGGGGCAGTACAAAGTCACTATAAAGTGCAATGAAAGCGCAGATTGTTAATGTAAATGGACCCCATTCTATAGTCTCGGAGAAAAGCAGAAACAGATTTATTCACATGTTTCCTAGCTTTCTCAATCTGTGGACAAAAATGATTGGACCAGTTCCACTTCTGCCTTTGGCATATGTTAGAATACAAAGGCAGTTTTGGGATAACGTGAAAACAATTCTGCAAAGGTGTCCTTCATAAGCATTTCCAGACCTACCCCAGTCAAAGTGCCTAGGTCATTGCCACCACAGTGCACTATTATGAGGTCAGGGTGTTGGATATGCATAAAGGTTTTTACCAATGGCATGAATTGGTGCCACTTTAACCCTCTCTGTCCAATCCATTTAATGTCTACATTTGGCAAACCTAGGTCTTTGTGAATGCCTTTGTTTTCTGCATACCTTTGGCTCCAGAAAATATAGCTGTGTCACACAATCCACACTCTAAGCATCTTGAAGGGAGGTCTGGATGCAGTCAGATAGTCTCTGTAAATGAAATGGCAGTTTGAAAAGTAAGATTTTTCTAAAATGGTGGCTAAGATGCAGTTTTGAAAAAAGACAAGAAATCACTGGTTGTTTGACAACCTTCCACACTGAAAGGTAGGGTGCATGTTTCTGTTTTTTAAACGCATGATTCTTATTGGTTAACAAAAAGTGTGTGAAAGAAACATTATATATGATAAGCTGATATGTTGAAAAGTCAAGCACACTTGCTGTTTTGATTAGCAACATTGTGTGCTGCACTTGTGACCTGTGTGCTCAGTTCAGTGTTCCATGACCTGTTGCTTTGGTAACAGGTAGAAGGCAGATTGGGGGTAGGGTTCAAATGTATGTTATTTGGAAAGGGTTGAAATGTTTAACCAATAGAAATGTGTGTTTGCTTTTGAATTTATGTGGGAAGGAATGTGATTTGATGTTTACATGTATATGTGTGGAAAATGAGAGGGACACTTTGCCATTCTTTGGTTTTGCTGACAGGTGCACAGTGCAGAGATTCTGTATAATAAAATCTGGTGTGTGACTGATATACTTCTTAATCTACAAAACAACTTGAAAGGTAAGTTATTTAATTGTGAGGGGATGCATGTAGACTATTTTGATTTTAATCAGACTAGTGTATTTCTCCTGCTAAAGTGCAGGGAGTACTTTTTTTGTCTACAATCTTATTGACAGTGTGTGTGCATGTAGAAACCATTCCGTGATAAGCATTTGTGTTTTTCATGTGTTTGCAGACAGATAATTGTGCTGTTTTGATATTTTGGTACAATTAGAAATCAGTCATTGTTTATGAATTTGCAAAATGAGTCATGTTTCTACACTAAAATGTAGTACTCGTAGATTAAGAAATGTGTTTTGGTAAACTCCTAGGGATAGTGTTGTTTGTCTAGAATCACACTGTGAGTCAGTGTGCATTTGGGTAACCATTGTGAGAGAAGCATTTGGTAACATCATGTGTTTGCTGACAGAGGACTGTTGTAAAACCTGTCATGTTGTCATGTTTTAGTAGCATTAGAAGCCAGTCTTTGCTTATGCATTGATAAAATGAGTCAGGCATTGACAGTGAAGTGTAGTACTGAAATATATAGATTGTGTGCAGTACCCTTATCCCTTCCAGAGTAGTGAATGAGTTTTGGTAAACTCGTAGGGATAGTGTTGCTTGTCTAGAATCACACTGTGAGTCAGTGTGCCTTTGGGAACCACTGTGAGAGAAGCATTTGGGAACATCATGTATTTGCTGACAGATAAATGTTTTAAAACCTGTCAAGTTGTCAAGTTTTAGTAGCATTAGAAGCCAGTCTTTGCTTATGCTTTGATAAAATGAGTTAGGCTTTGACACTAAAGTGCAGTACTTAAATATGTAGATTGTGTGCAGTCCCCTTACCCCTTCCACAGTAGTGAATCAGTTTTGGTAAACTGCTAGTGATAGTGTTGCTTGTCTAGAATCACATTGTGAGTCTGTGTGCATTTGGGTAAGGATTGTGAGAGAAGCATTTGCTCCTCCAAAGAAGGTCAAAGAAGAATGATTGAAATGGGTGGGGTCTTTCAATAGTTAGAACAGGAAGTGTAATGAACCAATCAAATCTCTTTTTTTCAGGTCATATGGGATCCGCGCACGGTGCGCTTACGCAGCACGCACCCAGCGCGCATCCACGTAATTGAATTTAAAAAGAATATAGTATTAAATGTAAAAATATATTACTTTTATGAGAAGTTTAGAGTTTGTGTTCAACTAATATTCACATAAAATACATATATATATATGTTTTTTTAAATGTTAAATATTTCGCGGGATTCGCGCACCCACCGCGTCTTGCACGCACATGACGCATCGCGGAAGCGCGCAAGCGGCGAGTAACGTGCATCGTACGTGTTGCGTATACCCTTGGAGTCACGCACCAAACACGTACCAAACGCTTACCGTACGCGGATGTTTTCGCGTAGGGGTCGTGAAGGGTGCGCATAGGGTGCGCGGATCCCCAAAAAATGGAAAAAATAAAAATAAAAAATAAAGTTTTGAAAATATAGTTTAAAACATATTTTAAAAATATATAAAAATACATTTTAAAACATTACCATTTTTTTTTCAAACCAATAAAAAGAAATAATATTTTGTAATTTTTAAAAGAATTAATTGAAAAAATATGTTAAAAAAAGAAGGTGATAAAAATGAATTTAAAAAAAACATAAAGGAATTGACAAACTGAAATTGAAAAATTTAGAAATCTAATGAAAATCATTAAACATCATAGCTTTAGTGATAAATTATAGATAGAAATTAGCATTTAAAAAACCTTTGAAATTCACTGAAAAAAACATAGGTTTCATGCACATTATAGTTAGGAATTGGCATTTAAAAAACCTTAAAAATTCACTGAAAAAACCATAGGTTTCAGGGGCGTTATAGTAAGCTGGACATTTCCCTCGTACAAAACCAGAGAAATTCCCCCGTTATAGTTAGTTCAGCTAACTATAACTTGCGCCCCCCCGCAATGCACTGCTAATGACGTCACATATTACATCACTCATGACATGGTCAGTGACATCACTGATGACATCACTGATGACATCTCAAATGACATCACTGATGACATCACTGAGGACGTCATCCATGTAATAAATTAGTGCATCTTCTCACACCCTAATATAACCTTTCATACACCAACTCAAAATTTCAGACGGCCATTCACAAAACCATAGATACTCCAATACCAATAACTACATACCCACTCATTGAGTCTTAGGTCTACACACACCTCCACTCACTCACCTGTAGAGTCACTCATACTTACAGTCACTCAGTACAGGACTATCATATGCATTTATACACCTATATAGACACTCAGACACCGCCAATCATCCATAGACATACTCACACACCTAGTCAATCATGCAAATAAATAATCACACTCCAATTTACTCACCTATACAGTTATACACACAAAAGTTCACTTACTCATAAAAATACTACCACATTCTTATGCTCTTATATAATTACTGATACAAGCACACACTCATCCATACAGCCACTCTCACAATCACACACTCTCACATATACCCAGTTATATACTCTTAAACACATATACCCTGCCTTTCACATATGTAGTTACTCACACATGTACCACTGAGATATACATTCAATCACTAACACACCCATACAAACACTCACCCAACCATACAGTCCATCACAGATGCACTCTTAAAACCATGCACCCATAGAATCACCCACTCACACATCTATGCACAGAGTCACACACACCCTACCCACACAAACACTCAGGCACCCATACAGATACTCAGACAACCAATCAATAACCCATATAGACACTCATATAGCTATTCACAAAACCACGCAGCCACTTATACAGCAACAGACAGACACATACAGACATTCACACAGTTTAGTTACTAGTCTGCAGTAAGATACATTTCATGACTCACTTATAGTCAGTCACACACCTAGAAAATCATCCATTCACACACGTATACACCCACTCATTCTTCAATACGTCTTTCCCTATATATATTAAACATATTAAAACTTTAAGAAACACAGACTCACTGGATGACGTCATCAATGATGTCATCAGTGATGTCATTTGAGATGTCATCAGTGATGTCACTGAACATGTCATGAGTGATGTAATATGTAACGTCATCAGCAGTGCATTGCAGGGGCGCGCGAGGTACAGTTAGCTGAACTAACTATAACGGGGGAATTTCTAGGGTTTTGTACGAGGGAAATGTCCAGCTAACTATAACGCCCCTGAAACCTATGGTTTTTTCAGTGAATGAATATATATATATATATATATATATATATATATATATATATATATATAGGATCAAGACTGCCGTGGGGCAGTCGAAACGCGTCAGGCTGGGCACTTGCTTGTAAGATTTTTTGCACAGCAACGTTTTAATCTGCAACAATAAACAGAAAACCTTTTTTCTCATCTAGTGGTCCGTACCTGTTTTCGCGCCCGTGACTGGGATTGCTTCAGGATTGTGGATCTCATATATATATATAGATATATACATATATTATGTGTGTCAGAGGGCAACAAGCCCTGAATCTCAGACATCAGTGGGCACTTGGTCTAGTTATCAGAGGTAGTATAAGCTACGTGTACCAAGCTCGGATGGGGTTATATTAAGGGAGGGCATTACAAGTCAGCATACCTCTGTGGACGATGAGCCCTGCATAGGATGGTGCCAATCAGGAGATCGGTAGGAGAGTAATAGCATGCTAGAGATCCCGTATTAGGATTCGTTGTTATATTCAGTGAATAATGAGGCGGGAAAGTAGTAAGGTGGCTGTGAGCCCAGTGGTTGGGTTGGTACTGCGTTTGTGGCCAAACATGGGGACAGGAGGAAAATAGCAGGGGGGCCAGAGGCCATCAAAAGGAGAAAAGGCCAAAGGTGAGACCAAGTGCTCTATGTACAATAGGGCATGTAGTGCTGCAGAACAATTTTAGGTCACTATGACTGATAGAAACTCTGTAAACCAATGCATAGCAATGCATAGAAGGAGGCACTTGTACGCCTTCACAATCAATAGGAAAGGATATAATTTCCCGGAATTGTACATTGGTGAGAATCATTACTTGGGATTGGAAGCAGGCGCAGGCCTCGTGCCCATCATACTAGGCTCTTTGTCATCTAAGAACATCTGAAGATCTTTTAGATCATTGAAGATGTGATTCTTCCCATTCTCGGAGACTTGGACGTTTGCTGGATCGATGAACGAAAACTGCAGATTTGATGCTTTGAGTCTGGTGCGGAGGGCCTGGAAGCCCTTTTTTGTTTCCAATGTGGATCTGGAGAAGTCTTGAGAGATGTAGATTTTGTGGCCCTTCCAGAGTATGTGATTATTCTTGCACACATGGTTGAGTATCCTCTCTGCATGTTGAAATCTCAGAGGACGACGGACAATCTGATGAGTAGTTCTCCTGCCATTAGGTCTAAATGAGGGTACACAGTGTGCTTTTTCAAGTTTGAATCCTTCTTGAAGGAAAGGCCAGTCATTTGAGGGATCCATTTTTCTAAAAAGGCGATACAAGATACGGATGAGTCCTCTGACCCCTCTGGTATCCAAAAGATGCGCAGGTTCCCCCTGCGGTTACGATCTTACAACTCAGCCACATCCTTTTGTAGAGATTGTTTTACTGATTTGCAGTTTTTGGATATCTCGGATTGAGATGTTTGATTTATCTTCCAGGGACCTGATACAATCCTTGGCCTCTGATACCCTGTTATTAATGGAGTTGAGCTCAACTTTGATAGCACACAAATCCTGAAGCATAATAGTTTTGGAGATTTCGCTAAGCCGTGCAGCATATCTAGTTTTTTAAGTCTCATGTCAATAGTGTTATTTCCATCATTCTTGGTTTTGACCTGGGAGTCCAGGAGCAGTGCCTCCGCTTTCGTGCAATTGCCCCTGGTTTGGACTCCTTGTCAGCCATGGTTTTCCCAGAGGCAGGGCTAGGCATATTGCATGGCAGTTTTGTGTAGGTTTCCAGAGTAGAGGAAACATGCTGAGTTCAGGTTCAGAGAGCAGTCCTGGACAGGAAAAAAATAGCAACAGGTAAGGAGGTACGTACAGAGGCTGTGGCGAAGGACTCCTTGAAGGGTAGGAAGTGGTTTAGAACAGTGTCTAGGTTCCCCATGCCGGGTAGTGTACCGCTTAGGAGCTGAGTCTGTTTTAAGGACCAAGATTAAGCACCTAAAAAGCGCTCTAGATGTGCACCCAATGTGAGACTTATGTTGACATGCAGCGCTCAGATTCAGGGGTCAAACAGCTGTAGAAATTGGTGATAAGATCGCCACCTCCAGATATAGAGAGCTGGGGGACTGATGAAGTCGGCGGTGAGCCCCCTAGGTGGAAAGCACTAGAAACGGGGGTGCAGTACTCTGTGCTGAAGGCACTAGGGGGAGCTGCCTTCTGGTATTGCTGGTCAGGCAGACCACACTCATTGAGAGACTCCAGACCACATGTGCGGAGGGGGAGGACATTAGGCAACATATTTGTGGGAGTGAGATGAGGTAAAACTAATGTCCATGTGAACAATCCAAGCCTCGTGGTCATTGGGCATCTTAGGGTCAGGTAGAGTGAAATGAGAGGTGGTATAAAAACTACTTCTGTCTCGTCAATGTTGAACTTGAGACAGTTGGCTTTCATCCAGTCAGCAACTGTGGGCAACTGTGGGCATGCAGTCATTGAATTTGTTTCTTGTGCTGGGAGTGTTTTCTGAGAGGGAGAGTATGAGTTGTGTGTCGTCTGCATAGGAGATGATGTTGTTCTGTGTGCAGATGACGTTGGACAGAGGAATCGTGTATCCATTGAAAAGCGTGGGGGCTGAGCAATGAGCCTTTAGGGACCACGCAGATGAGTTTGTGGGTTACCGAGGAGTAAGATGCTGGCTGACAGCTTGTGTTCCATCAGGAGCAGATCCAGTTGAGAGCGGGTCCTTGAATGCTAATCTTGTGCAGGCGCCCGATGAGGATGGTGTGTGAGACTGTGGCAAATGCTGCAGAGAGGTCCAGGAGCATGAGGGCTTCCTTGTCTACTCTGTCAAGGATCATGCAGATGTTGTCTGTGGCGGTGATGAGTGCTGTGTCTGTACTGTGGTTGAGCCTGAATCCAGGCTGAGTAGTAATAAGGAGCTGGTGGTTGCTTAAGTGGTCAGTGAGGCATCGGTTGAATAGTTACTCTAAGACCTTTGCTGGAGGAAGAAGGTAGGAGGGAGATGGGTCTGTAGTTGGAAATTATGGGTGGATGGGTGGATGGTTTCTTGAGCAGGGACATGACAGTGGCAGGTTTGCGCATGTCTGGGAAAGGGGCTGAGTCGATGGATGAATTGAAGATGGCTGTTAGTAGTTTGCTGATTGGTAGGAATCCTTTGGTAATGGCATGTTGGGGGCAAGGGGCAGATGGAGCCCATGAGTGGATGGATGGTCTTCATGGTAGCACCAATTTTAACAGTGGTGATGTCAGGCCACAAGGCCAGGGTTCGTTTATCAGCCATGATGTGAAGTTAAATTATGACAGTGACTTGGTTGAGTTGAGTGTCGAAGTTGCTGTATATGAAGGTGAGTTTTTTTTGCCAAAGAAGTCCAACTATTTGTTGAAAAGGTCTTGTGAGGGGTGATGTTGCTGGTGGTGACAGGAGGCATGGTAAAATCTTTGATGATAGTGAAGATTTCCTTGCTGGTGTTAATGTGATCTGCAAGAGCAGTGCACTTGGCTTTCCATATCTTCTGGTGGTAACATCTTAGGGCTGATATCAAGATGTCTTTATCTGTGGTGTTTCAACTTGCTCTCGATTTCCGCGCCAGTTGCTTGCAGTGGCGTTTCGTCAGTCTTTAATTCCTCTGTGTACCAGCTGATCTGTGGTCGGGCACTTGCTGTTGATTTGTTGTAGTCTGGCTTTGCCATTACTTTAAATGCCAATGTAGGGCTAACAGTTTAAACTGCTCTTCCAGCCTGAAAATGGCAGACTGAGAGTCATTTTACTTGTGTCACACTGAGGGTGGCACAACCAGTGCTGCAATTCCTGGGGGGACCCTCTAACTTGCATGCCCACTGTACCATTTACTAGGGACTTGCATGTAAGTTAGCTTAGCCTATTGTGTATGAGCCAATTCAACATACCAGGTTAAGGGTAGGGACACTGACACTGAGGTCTGGTTATTATGCCTCGGTGAACTCTCAGAGTCGAAAAAACCAGCGGCATCAGTCTGAAAACGTGGGGGTGACTATACAAAAAGAGGTATTTCCTCACAGATGTGCTGAAGCTGACGAGAATGTGGTTGTTCCTGGTCATAGTTGCTAGATTGTCAACTTTGATGGTGCTGATTGAGGCAAAAACGTGGGTCCATAGGGGTCCTGCAGTGAAGATGGGTTTGGTAACATGCTGGGTGAGGCCAAGGTTTCCAAGATTTTCTAGAAGGAGCACGGACTGTGTAGACTTCTAGGTGAAAATGAAGGTCTCCGAGGAGGATGAAGGTGCTGGCATTGATGATGAGGGGTGCAACAGAGTATATGGTGTCGCTGGCGAAATTGGTGCAGGGTTCTGAGGGTCTGTATACAAGGGTTCGGCCCGAGAGAATTTGGTTGTGATGTATGTCTTGAATGTGAGGTGTTCCATGTAGATGGTGAAGGTGTCCGTATAGGTGGTGCAGCTGATGGTATCTTTGATTATGGTGGTGACTCCACCTCTGGTCTTGTGCTGATGGTCTTGTCTACCAGCAGGGGTGGTTGTAACGATGTTCGGTGCCGATGTTGGTCTGTTTCAATGAGAAAGCGCACGTTCAGAGCATGGTTGTGCAGTAGGTCCCACATCTCTGTGGTGTGTTTGATGAGTGGGGGAGAGTTGAAGTGCATGCATGCTAGTGTGGTGTGGTGTTTGGCATATGTGAGCTTGGTTTATGAGTGTGAGTGAGTGAGGTGCTGTTGCATGAGAGTGAGCTTGAGTGCTGGGTGTAGGGTGAGTGAGAGTGATGGGAAATCCAGCGATGTAACTGTCTGTGCAAATAGATGATGGGAAATCGACTGTCACCCTCCTATGCAGATGGATGATGGGAAATCCAGTGATGTCATTTCCTGTGTAGACGGCCAATGGGAGTGGGATCCAAACCCACATTTGCATGATAAGAGAGTAGGGCTAAGGCCCTGGGGTAATCTTTTGATTCACTGTGACTGACATACATGTGTGAACCTCTAGTCACTCCCATGTCCTTTGTTGTGAGACTATTAGATTTAGAGCTGCTCCTGCTGTGACAGACTTCTTTCTGGAGGAAGTGCAGTGCAGAGGAGAAGAGATGGTACTTTAAAAGTAAGCAGATCCCCAACATAAACTTCAAAGACTCAGACTCTAAATCACATCTGGTGCCTTGAAATGGACTATAAGAAGCGGAGCTCGAGGCCCCCAAAACTGTCAACTGTCAAGCAGCCAGTCCTACTGTGCGAGGAGGAGAAGGTATGCCAGACATCTGCTTGTGAGTGACCAGAACTTGCGGTCAAGGCCTACCAGTCTCCCTGCTGGGTGAGGGGACATCACCCACGGAATCTCAGATCACCTGCCCCTAAAGCCTAGCTCAGGAATGCCTGTCTACTTGCCACGAGAAGTGTGCCCTGTGAGGAAGACGAGAGCTTTGGAGGGAGCGAAGTCTAGTGGGAGATTGTAGTAATTGGATCACTGTAGCATAGTGGGAGGTGGCGCCTGCTGCACAGATCAGGTCATTGCCCTTGTGCAGGTTTGAAGTTGGTGACCCCGTATGCCAGTTGAGGTACCATGATGATTACTGCTGTGCAGATCGAGTTGTAGCCCATGTGTACAGGGAAATTGGTGACCCTGTATGCAAGTGGAGCCACTGGAAAAAGGAAAGATGCTTTGTCTGGTCAAGACTGTCGTCAAGAGGAGGAGGCCACCGTGATGACCTGTGCGGGCTCAAGCCACGACTGAGGACCATAACCGCCGAAGTCAAACCCTCCCCACCCCGGATCCCATGAAACTTACAAACATCAGAGGAGCATTGTGAACCACGTGGCCATTGCTTTCGCTGGACCATGTATGAGGAACTCGAGGACACCCGCCTCCTGTCTCTCCAAGAACTCACCGGAGACAGCCACTGCAGGTTTAGTGCCTGTAAAGGGGGCACACTCAGAGATGCTGGTTGAGCAGGTTCTGCTGGTGCAGGAATGTTTGATTTAAAGGCCAGACAGCGCAGGAGCAACTTTCCTGCCATATAGTGCTTTGGCTCTGGAACACTTTTGAATTTGATAGTCGGAGTGGGTCTCCTGAGTCTCGGTCTACTATTAGGGCGTAACCTGAATGTAGCCTATAGTGAATGGGGAATTACCAGCACAACTAGCGAGAGTGGGACTGAGGAACCTACCTATTAAAACACTAGAACCCTGACCTCAGGCAACTGTGTGTATTGTTCATGAATGCCGTATTTTACTTTGTGCCATTAAATATAATGGGGTTACCCTGCGTACGTCACATGATTCTCAAGCCATTTCACTCATTAAATCTGAGTATGGTGCTCTGATGTATGTAGAGTGTAGTGTTTTGAAGTATTCCATAGTGGGATTTGTAAACCAGCTAGTCCCGTCATGTGCTCGGGCGGTATGGCATACCACCTGAGCATATGAAGGGACTAGCCGGTTCAAAACACTACCCCCTACGTTGAGTTGTATTACTTCCAAGAAAATACATACTGATCGTAGTGACTGAAATTTGGCCCTGATAAAGTCTGCTGTGACTGTAACAGCAACAGACAAAACACATGTTGGCTAAGGGAAGATGATGAACTAATGTCAGAATAATTAATTGTTGAAACCGCAACCTCAACTTTTGGATTTCTGTGTGCCCGGAGAGAGTGAAAGTGGAGGTCAAAGGGGGGGTGGAGAGGTGTGGTGCAGCGGCCAGGGCAGCTGACTTTGGAGCACAGGGCTCAAGGTGCGATCCCTGGCTCCAGCACAGCTCATCTCAGCACCATGTGACTCTGGGCAATAGCTCACTTAATTTCCACAACGGCCTCCAGCGCCTTGAGACCCATAAGGGTGAGTAGTTCGCGCTTTACAAATACGGATTTAAATTTTTACATTTTTCATGTGATATCACTTCCATAAGCTCTGGCTTTTCGGTGATTTGATGCCCATGACTGCTATGGAAAGAAGAAGCTTTTTTTCAAATGTTACAGGGAAGCTTTTGGGACAGCATCAGTTTGAGGCAAAAATGGAGGAAACCAGCCAAACCAAATAGAAGATTGAAGAAAGTCAAATATTGCTGTCAATGTCATATACCTGAATCTGCAAGTTGGTAGCTGGAAATGCAATGACCCAGTGCACCTCATCAGAAGAGTGGAAATCTGGGACAGATCGAGCTGTAAATGAGATTTCGTTAATAGCTATGCAAAACACATATGTTGCACTATAATGCTAAGCCCCGTGTGCAGTTTGCCATGTTCCACAGTTCATTTTGTTCATTAGCAACCCATTGGCTTAGTCCTTCACGTTCTTTAGTCTGGTGGGGGAATGTTCTTCACCACTCATGTGGTAGCAACACCACAGCCAGTGCCTCTGGCAAAAAGAATGCCCTTTTTTGCTGGTCGCTCTCATTTTTATAGACTGATACTGCTGTGGGCTTTTTAACTCTGCATACTGGGGCCCACCTATACAGCCCCCAGGTTATGTGCTCCAATCTCTCTCAATGGTTCCTTTGTCTTTGAATCATTGCATTTTATACAGCGGTTCTAAGTGGAAGCAAATGTTAAAATATATGAGCCTTGTATACGTTTTTTATAAGGAAAAAACCCTTCTTCTTTGGTTTTAGTTTTATATAGTGCGAACTAGACCCGAAGGTATCAGATCACTTTTACATGAGCACCAGTTACAATACAGACAGACACATTAATTTGTGTTTAGGCACAGGGAGATTAAATGATTTGCCCAGAATCACAGAATGTTGAGTGTCACTGGCGAGACTCGAACCCGGTTCCCCAGTTCCGAGGTCAACCCCTCTAGCCCTTAGGCCACATTCTCTCCCCTGTTATTTGAACAATAAAATGTACAATTGGTGAAGGGATTGATTTTGGGCTAAGTAAAGATAAATAAAAAAGGCAACATGTGAGGAGACTAGAAATTTTGTTAGAGAAAACAATTATAGTTAAATTACGGAGGTCCGATAACTATTCTTATTGGAAATCGATAATTAAGGTATCTCTTACTCATAAAAACCTCAGATTATATATGGTTTTATCTGTTGGAGACTATCATTTTTTGTATATATTTTACTTTATCTGGAATCTCAGGGTTACTCGGAAAACCCCATTTATAGCATTAATAAATATTTGTCTGCCTGAACCTCCAATAGGCTAAATAGCACTAAACTGCCAGACTATGACCTTGTCAGTGTTTCCCTTTAATGAGGTATGAAAACTGCTCTTGTAGCAGAAACAATTCCTTAGGCCTTTTAGATGGAAGACCTGGGTGTGAGGTATGTGACTTCTATCAGCTCAGACAGGTACCAAGGTGAGGCCTGCCCATTCGAAGTTAAGTGTAAAGGTATATGTGGGGAAGAGAAGCCTTTGTTCCCTGGGCCATCTGTTGCTAACTTGGCACCAGCCCAGTGTGAGAAGGACTCTGAACTAGTTTGGTGCAGTTGAGGAGAAGGGGGGCTTCTCATTTCTGTAAACACACCTCTGGTTGGCACAGCCACAGCCTTCTAGGGCAGAATGGTGCTGCCATCAGGATTTTGCCTTAGACTAGTGCAATGTGGGATAGTTGGCAGTAAGGTAATCAGGATGTGCTTAAAAAGTCAGAACGGTTGTAAGTCCTTGCCACTAATGTTGTCGCTGAGGTCCTGGGCATCTTAAAAGTAACTAAGAAGAGTTGATCCACAAAGTCTGAAAAGTTGGGACTTAGAAACTTAGACCTCTAGAGCTTCAGTGGGACCTTGCTGCAAGGGTATCCGACTTCAGTATGTAGCCTTGCACCGTTGGAGGACATTTTTAGCTCCATAAAAAAGACTAAGTCCAAACGTAAAAATCTTCACAAGGTGACGGCATGATAAGTATCCACCTATTGAGAGGACTTTGGCAGATGCAAAGTTTGAATTTTCCCATTCAGAGTTATCCCTGCCAGAACAAACTGCTTCAATGGAACCTTGTCCAATAGTTATTCAACTTCGAAAGGACTTTGCTGCATACAGCCTGCAGCCTTGTCCCACTGGAGGATTTTGACTCCCATTTCAGAGGCTAAGTCAGAATGTTAAAAACATTGACCAGGATGGGGAAACATCGGTTACATAGCGGTCTTCACACCGCAATACCTTTACAACGCGGGTATTACAACGCAAGTCATTACAATGACTTGCGCTGGATGGCGCTCTGAGCTAAGGAATAGTATGATTTATTATTCCAAAACCTTCCCTACTGTAACGTAGGGTGGAGTTGGAATAGTAAATCATACTATTCCTAAAGTCCAGTGCCCTCCAGAGCAAGTCGTTTTAACGACTTGCGTTGTAATGCCTGCGTTGTAAAGGTAAAATGTAACATCGTATATTCACCAGGGTGACCAGCTTCATCTATCCAACCCTTGCTCCATAAAGGTCAGCCTGAAATCATACCTGGGACCTGGTCAACCTCAAATTTCCGATTGGTGCTTTACTTTTTTTTGTGCCTTCTGCATTGATTCGTTAAAAATTCATGTCTCCAGTTCCAGGCTTCAACGATATGTATGTAGCTGTTGCAGCTTTTGTTTGTCCAAGGGATTGGAATAGCACCATCCCGCCTCAGAGTGCGGGCCAAACCAAGGGCTGCTGCCAAGAGCAGCTTGTGACTTCACGAGGAGCCGAAATTCATTGTAATGTCGAGTCGCCGCCTGGCTGACACCTGCATTAGAAGCTGGAACGTTAAAGGGAGCCAAGGAAGCCCCAGGACATAAATCCCAACCAGCACTATCCATTCGGACACACCGCACCTTTGCCCTGAACAGCAAATGCCCATTCGGGCCGGAAATCTCTTTGCCTCCCCCACGCACTACCTACCCGGGAACAGTGACTTCTGGGAACTGTAGCTGACAACTGAACTACAGAGGATTTGCAACGAGGCAATCGGGGGGGTTGAGCACTCCAACCAATGGCAGTGTGGCAGCACACCTAAAGGTGTGGGTGGAGCAGCATCCTGGTTACAGCGGCATCCGACGAAGGCTATGAACGCCGAAATGCATCATGCCCAAGCTGTCTAATTAAAGGCTTCCAAAGGTTTTCCCCTAATGGCCTCTTGCTTCTCTTTGTTGGAGGGGTTTTTTGCACGAATATACATATATGTATGTATATAGGTATGTATGTATGTATGTATATCATTTGAGATGTCATCAGTGATGTCATCAGTGATGTCACTGACCATGTCATGAATGATGTAATATGTGACGTCATCAGAAGTGCATTGCGGGGGTGTGAGTAATAGCTCAACTAACTATAACGGCCGAATTTCTCTGGTTTTGTACGAGTAAAATGTCCAACTAACTATAACGTCCTTCAAACCTATGTTTTTTTCAGTGAATTTCTAAGGTTTTTTAAATGCTATTTTCTTACTATAATGTGCCTGACAACTATGTTTTTTTCAGTGAATTTCAAAGGTTTTTTAAATGCTAATTTCTAACCACAACGTCCCTGAAACCTATGGTTTTTTCAGTGAATTTCAATGTTTTTTTTAAATGCTAATGTCTAACTATAACGTCCCTGAAACCTATGGTTTTTTCATTGAATTTCTAAAGTTTTTTAGGTGCAAATGTATTTTTTATTTAATAATATTTTATAAATATATATACATTTTATTATTTTTTTTAATTTAAAAATGTGTATTGGCGCACCCATCGTGTACCCATCTCGTTTGGTGCGTGAATTCAAGCCGCCATATTGGTAAAGTTGAGTAGCGCACGCAGGTCGCAAGTGACGTGTCAGCAAAGAATGCCTCCGCGTAATGTTACGTACGTAGATGCGGCTGTCGAGCCGGGATCGCAAATTCGCAGCAAAATTTAACGTTTATAAACTATATTATATATAACTTTAATTTGTATATTAAAGCAAGAGATTATTATAAGTAATTATTTGAATCATATATTTATAAGTAGAATAAAGATAAATTATTCTTAAATATATTTTACGAAATCGCGATGGGTGCATGCTGTGTGCGTGCTGCCTGCGCGAAACCATGTGACTTCCAAAAACAGAATTTCATTGGTTGAGAAGCTTTTCCTTCTAGAGGTTAGAAGACCTCACCCAAATTCATCATTCCTTGGAGACCTTTGGATGAGAAGCACCTGCTGTGTTTTTCTCTCTTCTATATCTTTTTTTGGTGTTTGTTTCAGACATCATTTAAAAATGGCTTCATCATCTGCACCACCTGTTGACAAAATAGAAGAGGAAGAAGAACAGGATCAACGTCCTCCAAAAAAACAAAGTATAGTCTTGACCTTTTTCACCTTCCCTCCTGGAGAGCAAAAAATAAATGCCAGAAAGGTCACTTGCTCACTCTGTGAGCAAGTTCTATCAAGGGGATCGGACAAAAAGTACTCGTGTGGTACTTCAAGCATGCTTAAGCACTTAAAACAATTCACCCTCGTTCTCTGGCTCGGGACCTAAGAAAAAGATGATTGGAGGAGCAAGCCCTGCAGGACAACTAGCAAGCCTGTACATCATCTGCTGCTGACTCTTCATCTCGTGCACCTGATATCATGCCAGAATTTTCTTGTGTAGAGCACGGCTGCATTAAATGCAGAAAGACATTGTGCTACGGGGAGCAGTCTATGGATAGCGTTGTTTTTCCTATTCGCAGCCATCACTGCTAATTTTTTGATTATGCAATGTTTTTGGTTTTGAAAAGTTAAGACACCAGTTGTGTCACTCTTTCCTGTTTCTTTATTTTTTTTTTAAAACACCCCAAAAATGTATAAAAGGGTTTAAAAAATACAAAAAAAAATACAAAACAACAAAAGAAGAAAAAAAGTTATTTTCAGAACTACCTTATCTGTTTCAAAAAAGAGAAATAATCTTATAATAATGTCTGGGTGATTGCAATAGTAAATATGTAGAGCTTGAGTGATTGAAAGAGTGCATGGGTATTGTGTGGGTGATTGCATAAGTGCATGGGGAATGCCTACGTGATTGCATGAGTGCAGAGGTAATGCAGGAGTAATTGCATGAGTATCAGTAGTGCTTGGGTGATTGGAAGACTGCATATTTAGTGCTTTGGTGATTGCATGAGTACATAGGTAGTGTCTGGTCATTGCATGAGTGCATCAGTAGTTTGTACATGCCTCCATCAGTGTATGGGTAGTGACTGGGTGATTGCTGGACTGCACGTGTACTACCTGGGGAATTGATAAAGTGCATGGTGAATTTAGAAGTGCTTAGGTATTGGCGGAGTGATTGGAAAAGTACATGTTACTGGTTGGGTGATTGGAAGAGTAGTGACAGGGCGATAGCTGGACTGCATGGGTAGTATCTGGGTAATTGAAGGAGTGAATAAGCAGTG
The DNA here is from genome assembly GCF_964204655.1 of Triturus cristatus. NCBI lineage: Eukaryota > Metazoa > Chordata > Amphibia > Caudata > Salamandridae > Triturus > Triturus cristatus. The sequence goes on from NC_140582.1 coordinate 850,865,132, forward strand.
TCTAATTGCTTAGAAAACTGCATGGGTAGTGCACAGGTGATTGTAGTAGTGCATGGTTAGTGCCTGCGTCATTGCATGAGTATATGGGTACCACCTGATTGATTAGAGTACTGCAAGGGGAGTGCATGGTGAATTTACAAGTGCTTAGGTAGTGATGGAGTGATTGTTTAAGTACATGGTACTGGCTGGGTGATTAGAGGAGTGCATGGGGCGTGACGGGAGGATTGCTGCACTGTATCGGTACTACCTGTGTAATTGAAGGTCTGAATGTGCAGTGTCTAGGCGGTTAGAGGTTTGTGTGCGTAGTGGACAGCTGATTGTAGCAATGTGTGGTTAGTGCCTGGGTCATTGCATGAATACATGGGTATTGACTGGCTGATTAGTCTAGCAAGGAGAGTGCATGGTGAATTTATAAGTGCTTGGGTATTGGCAGACTGATTGGAAAAGTACATGTTACTGGCTGGATGATTGGAGGAGTGCATGGGTAGTGACAGGGCGATAGCTGGACTGCATGGGTAGTACCTGGGTAATTGAAGGAATGAATGAGCACTGTCTAGGTGCTTAGAGAACTGCATGGGTAGTGCACAGGTGATTGTATTACTACATGGTTAGTGCCTGGTTCATTGCATGAGTATATAGGTAGAGACTGGGTGATTAGAGTACTGCAAGGAGAGTGCATGGTGAATTTACAAGTGCTTAGATAGTAATGGAGTGATTGCTTAAGTACATAGTATTGGCTGGGTGATTGAAGGAGTGCATGGGGAGTGACGGGCGATGGTGGACTGCATGAGTACTACCTGGGGAATTGAAGGAGTGAATGAGCAGTGTCTAGGTGCTTAGAGGCCTGCATGGGTAATGCACAGGGGATTGTAGCAGTACATGTGTTAGTTCCTGAGTCATTACATGAGTATGTGGGTACTGACTGAATAATTAGGGTACTGCAGGGAGAGTGCATGGTGAATTTACAAGTGCTTAGGTATTGGCGGAGTGATTGGAAAAGTACGTTACTGGCTGGGTGATTGGAGCAGTGCATGGGGAGTGACAGGGTGATGGCTGAACTGCATGGGTAGTACCTGGGTAATTGAAGATGTGAATGAGCAGTGTCTAGGCAGTTAGAGGATTGTGTGGATACTGCACTACTGATTGTAGCAGTGCATGGGTAGTGCTTGCGTGACTTAATCTTACCTTTTTTTTAGTAGGTGTGAAACTGAAACATTTTTTCAGTTGTTTTATTATAATGTAAATTTTAAATATTTTCATACTTTAGAATTAGTTTCTGTACAAGAAAAGAAAAAATATTGTTAATACAGATAATATTAGACTTTTACAAACATGACATAATTTTACAATTACATAACATATTCACTTTGCCTATTTTGCTGTTTTCAGATTCTATTGAATTTCACCATGCACAGTGATTTCAATCTCGGTCATCATGTTACAGCAGGCAAAAAAAATACAATCAATAAGATTGTTAAAAAAAAAACAAGTCATTCTTCAAAATATTTACAACAAATTCAACTATCTGTTTACATTTTCTAGAAAAGACACTCATTTATATTGCAAATACTACAAAGAACAAATATATGAACTGCTTCTTTCAAAAACAATTTTCAAAATACAATATCAAAGAATAAAAATGATAATTGAAACAGTAAATCTTCACACCTTCCCTAAAGCCTGAATGATGTTTGCAAAATCATTTGCATTGAAAATATCCAAAATACACTTCTAATTCATATCCATATCTTCCCACTAGGCTGAATGGTATTTCTGAAATCGTTTGTATTTAAAATTGCCAAAATATACTCATTAATTCATGTTGACACCTTCCCAATAGGCCGAAAGATGTTTTCAGAACTTTGGCATCAAAAATAGTAGATATGAATTTGGTAATTCATAAGGCAACCAACTTTTGAATTCCAAATGGGTATCATTACAATGGGTCCATCCTTTATTGCACTTTAAATACACAGTCTGGTGTCCAGATGTTGTAGAAGGCCCATCGTGGAAAATTATTGCCGCTGCTTTGAAAGTTCTTCCTGATATTGACAGTTGGCTTGAGACAAAAATTTTAATTTTAGTTTCCAATTTTCTTCCATCTGTTCTACAACGTTGTATCATTAAAATGATATATTGTCCAAATCTTTCTATAAATAATGTTGAAAACATTTCAGATTTACAGTGACTACATTCCATATTTTGATTAGCTGATTTTACTAATTTGTTGAAAGACACTGATTTGGAATCTGGTATTTTCAAATATGTGAATCTTTCAGTGTCAATTTCAGTGGTAGTAGAAAATGAACAGCTATCATATTTATGGTCCCATCCGTAGTCCAAACAGATTTTCTATTGGTATTCCTTCATCTTCCATTACTGCAAGCATAACCATTAGAAATTCCTGAGCATCTTGCTATACATTCTGTGTAAATTGTAAACAACTAGAACATATATCTAGAAGATGCCGAATGCCAGAAGCACTTTGTATTTTAGTTTTATCAGTTGTCAAATTTTCATAAATAGAATGTAATAAAGAACAAAATCTTTCTTCTCGATTTTCCATAATTTGTTGCTGAAGACTTTTTAGAATAAATATGACGTTCACAACTACATTAGCATAGCAGTTGATACCTGAACTATTTTCTAACTGATATCCTACAATATCTTCAACAGTGTTCTTTTTCTTTTTGTTTGCAACCTCAACTCTCTCTATTTTTTTTTTCTTGTTTCAAACCTCCCTACAGAGTGACTCATATGTTCGTTTTCGACATACTACACGCTTTTCATATACAGGATATTCACCTAAGTTGGGAGCATACAGTCTTCTTAACCGATTATACTCTCTTACACAATTTGCATTGCCACTAATCTTTCTCTCATCAAAATTACTCAAATACAATCCAGCTAAAGTTCTGACTTGTGACAATGCAACATATGCCATATCCTCTTTAAACACGGTACTTCCAATGTTTACCAAAACACTGTCTACACTTAAACCTTGAGATTTGTGAATGGTCACCGCATATGCTAAAGAAAGAGGAAACTGTTTTCTACGAACATACAAATCTTTCACAAGCAAAAAACAAACAGAACAACGTCCAATCTGTTTTACTTCTGCAATCTGATCAAATTTAATCTTTCAAAATTCAATTCCATCTCTATTTTGATAAATAACAAAATCAACAACTGTTCCCATTGCTCCATTTACTAAACCTTTTTCCACATCCAAATTACGTCATAAAATGACCCAACAGTTTTCACATACATATAAATTATTTTCTAAACCAGCAGTCTTAGATATAGATTTTTCCAAAGAATCCAAGTTTGATTTGAATTTTTCAAACAAAATAATAGTAATTCCTTCGTGTTCTATTTTATCAATGGCTTCCATTTGTATTATTTGTTGTTTTTCCAGCTTTAGTAGTTCTTCATTGAATGTAGAACACTCTTGCAGTGTTGGCATTAAGCAGAATATAGATTTCTTTTCTCAAATTTTTTTGTATAATATTTCTGGAGCAACATTTTCATTTGCAAACAAGTTTGTAAGTAGCTGACTTTGCAAAGCTTCTTTTCCACATTCTGTCAAAACACCAATTCTTACATCTTGAAGGATGCTTCCATAATCTTCATCACTTGCCTGTCGCATATTTTTAATAAGTTCTTTGTATTCAAAATATTTCCAAATGTTGACATGTCCAATACTTCCCAAAGATTTCCTGGTGTCTCCATGCACAAGTGTTTTAAAAACTGGTTCCCCTTTTACAGGAGTAAGTTGCAGTAGATCGCCGAAAACAATCACATGTTTTTCTCCAAATAACACATCATAATCTGTTTTTAAAATTTGCTGCATTCGTAAATGTACAAAGGCAAACATTCAGTTTGAGACCTTGCTCACCTCATCAATTGTCAGAAGTTTCATTTTCTTTAGTACTCTCGAAACTTCCAAACAAGCTTCTCCAGAAAGCTTGTGATATTCCAACTTGTTTTCATGTTCAAAAGGTAGCATTAGTAAACGATGCAATGTAATCCCTTTAATGTTGTGTGCTGCTAACCCAGTTGGAGTGGTTACACCACAAGATAAATGTGATTCAGTGGTTTTCTGTAAATAACTGCTCAAAACTTTAAGAAACTTTTTCCTGAACCAGCTTGACCACTGATATATATTTGAATAGGTTGAAATGATGTGCAGTTGGATTCTTTATTTTCATGATGTAAACCATGGTCGATCTGTAACTTGCTGATATATTTCTTTCTGTTCAATATTTAGTTTCTCTTCCAAGTTTCCCAATGCCATAATATCCTGTTCAGCTTGATGCATTGCCGTTTCTACTTCACTCATAGCAATTGCTGCTTCATTTTCACGAATTGGTTCACCCAGTGAATCTTGACACAGTGGAGCAGAATTTTGACTGTCTTGAGAACTGTCTCTAGCAATCTCAGCTGCAATAGTAGCTTCTTGTTGAATCTCTTCATTCAAAATTTGTAGATAATTTTGAAAAACTGTGCATTCAATGGTATCTTTACATGCATTAAAATAGTCTTAATATGCCTGAAAATCTCCAAGTAATTCAATTTCAGTGCGCCAAGGCTTGAAGAGTTGCAGAAGAGCTAAATAGTAAAATTCCCTTTTATCTGGTGTATCGCAACTCCGTTTCCTATGATTAATCAGATTTCCTTTACTATGTTTCACCAAACATCCTTCTGAACCAATCACTGCATATTTTTCTTCATTTATGTTCTCTGTAATATTTCTCTTAAAACTGTAATATTGCAGTACTTCATAGAGACATATATTCTCAAGATTGGGACTTCTATTTGGATAGTATGTATTCAGCATGTTTGTTTTAACAATATCTGTGCTTTCCGGATCGTTTAATGCTAAATATTCGATTTCTTGTACAGATTTAAGTACTCTATTTCCTGTTGCAGCAAGACCTAGGCTAACCCAAATGATTCCTCTTGACTTTGAATATAGACGACAACCGATCAGAACATTCATAGCATCCAATCTCTCGATGGGACAGCATCTTCAAACTAAAGCTGTATCATTTTTTACTTAAAGTCTTCTCTTCCCACATTTCTATCAACTCTGTCTTCTCAGATTTTGTTATTTATGACATTACATACCGAGCAACAGCAATGGAATTATCCGCAACATACTGGATATCCATATTAGCATTCCACATCAACAAAATCACTGGATTATAATCATTAATATACTTTGATTGTTCACTTCTTTTTAAATTGTAAGTATTTTGGGAAGATTTTCTAGTGATACTGCTGACATGAAACTGTTGACATTACTGGACGTGGAAATCCAAAACGACATTTAGTTTAAAATTTTTCCTTTGATTTGTATTTCCTTCGACAGTATTTGCCACATCGATGAGTTTGAAACCGTAAAACTTGTTGTCTTAACGTATTTTCTTCTCTTGTTTTTGGTATAGCACATGTGACATAGTCTTCAATAAAAGATAAAACAGTGTCATCCGAATCAGTTCCAAACTTAGGTGCATCTTTAATCCATGAGGAGCACCTCTAGCTTGGTACTCCTTTCTTTAAAAAAAACAATAACTTCTCCAAGCGGTGGGTTGTTTTTATTGCAGATAAAAGACATCATAGCTTGAAACCTATGATTAAAATATCTGCACAAATTTACTGGATCGAAGGAACACAGCTCTCCAGGTGTTTTGAATTCAATGTTCTTAGTATTTGAATTTGCTTCTGGAAGAAATATAAGTAAATCATCCCATGCATATTCAGCACAGCTTAGCGTGACAAACCATGTAGGGGTTCCTCAGTTCCTTAACATACTTTTAAATTCTCCATGACGACAATATCAATACTCATTAGTACCACATTGACATGCCATCAAATTAATCAATTGAGATTCTAAATGATTGTCACTCTGTTGTACTTTATCAATGAATTCCTTTGCAGAAACATGTTGAAGATGAACGCCTGTTTTTCATATGTGGTTCACCGCATATGAAAGTCCAGACAAGTCACTTTCAAACAAAAGATGAAATATATATGGAATACATTGTCGAAATCTGGGATCTTCTGAGTACAATCTTGTTGTACGATATTCTGATGCTGGAATCTGTACTGATTGTTCGTCAAATTGTCCACCTTTTCCAGTGGGGAAGAGCTGTGGAAAACAACGAGCTTCTAAACTTCTTTCCCAAACACTCATGGGAGTTCCCTTCACTTTCTTCATTTGGAATAATTCAATAGTATTTCCAATAACTTCCTTTGAATGTAAAGGATGTGGGCGCTTCGGGGGCAAGATGGTGGCCGTGTTCTCGGCCGAGTAAGCTGGATACTGATGCTCTCCCGGGCTAACCCTCCACTTCACTCCCCTGCTGTGCTTCTCTCACTTGGACGGTGATGTGAACTGTGACTTGGACAAAAAACGATCTCCAAAACAATGTCTATGAAGTGAAATGCTGTGGCTATATCGACTTTTATTTCCGCATTTTGTGAAGGCTCTGCCTGTCGGCTCTCACGATTCACAACACATCGGCTTGCTCTGTTGGCGGAGTTACGGCTTCATTTACTGGCGTCACACAGAGCTCTTCACGAACTTGCCTGCTGCTACGATGGTTTCGAAAAACATTACCCGGGGTGCCAAGACAAGGTGGGCTGCGGTACCTACATCTACTTCTGTTGAGAGTCTGACGAAGACTCCCCTTGGAAGAGGTGGAGACGGCGGAATACGCCGCTGCACCAACGGCTCCTCTCCAGATACTGCAATGAAAGGAGGCAGCGCTGCTCGGAAACTTTGAACGGTTCCCGGTTTGTTTAAAAAACAAACAGGAAAAGGTAAGCATCCGGTGGAAGCTGAGCCGATTGACACTGTTTCTTTGGCTGATTGTAGCGCTAAAGTAATGATTCATTCTAGTAACAATGTCACCACAGCCGCGCTGCCGCCTCTTCAATACACTTCATAGACTCTGCAAATGCGGGAATTTCGGCTGAAAAGAGGCAAAATACTATGTTTATTCAGGACAGCCCGAAGAACTTGGATACTGACAACTTAAGTATTAAAACGGTAATTACGGAGACTGGTATTATGCAAATCACCCATTTACAGGGGGGGAGCTGATTACTGATGGAAACATGATGGCTAGCGATACAGAATCTTTAAAAACGCCCCTGATACATGCATTAACACAAATATCTCTCACTAACCCCCTAATTGATGGTCTGGTGCTCGACATCAGAACTTATAAGCCTGATGGAAGTCACCAGGAAAGGAGGTAAGAGACCGAGGGTCTTCAGAACTGCGATCAATCAGTCAAAGAGGGCATTAAAGATGTGGACTCTGGCGACAAGTTTTATTCTATGTCCGATCCATCTTACTCTTCTGAGAACAAGAGCCTTGGAAGAGATTGGGCAGATGAAAAAAGCGATATAAGTAACCTACAGCTGGATGATGAAGAGATAAGTGAGGAAATCCCTGTGGATATTGGGACCGTTCGTAAACAACCAACATATGACTCTCAGGCAAACGGTGCTCTTGGCCCAGCAGGATCACTAATATGGGACTATTCGTTTTCTCCTCAACTTGGAGATGATGTGGGCCAAGGAATAGACTCCAGAGAAACTGCTGACCCAGATACCCCGCTGCGAGGTGAAATCACCCTCTCCACAATTTACCAAGGCATAATGGCCCATCTGGAAGAGACCAGGGCGGAAGGGCTGCGGATTCAAGGGGCTGTGCGGAAACTGCAAAACACTGGGCGCCGAGTTGCAAAGACTTGCACCGAGTTTTCAACAAGAATAGTGGAAGCCGAGGCGAGGATATCAGTATTGGAGGACAAAGCAGTACAGCAGAAGCATCCCTGCAGTCACTGAAAGGGGACACTACCTGGAAACTGACGGAATTGGAAAACCGCTCCAGAAGGAATAATGTACGGATTTTGGGAATACCTGAAGGAATGGAGGGCAAAAATACTCGACAGTTTGTTATTGAATTATTTGTAGAAGCCTTCCCAGAGCTTAAGCAATGGAATGGGAAGTTGAGGTTCAGAGAGCTCATAGGTTCCCATTCAATCAGCGAAATAGAGCAGGGGGTTCAAATGAAAGGACAAGAGCGATTCTGATCTGTCTCAACAATTTTTTTGTTGCGGGAAGCAATTTACGATTTAGCGCGCCCAGATAGGAAGAGAGGGGGTAAGGGATGTGAATTTTTTGTTCGCTCTTGTTTTTGTGAGGTAATAGTCCAAAAGAGATGGCATCTTCGTCAAATGATCCAGTTATTCCAGGTGAAGGGGGCACAGGCCTTTCTACTCAACCCTGCCAAATTAAAGATTATATATAGGGATCAGACACCATTCTTTGTATCTGAAATCCAAGCAAAGGAGTTTTTGAACACAATTTAAAGATGGTTCAGGGATAACTGTATAAGAAATATATTTCTTCCTTTTGGATAGATACGTTTCTAATTAAGCATCTTTATAATGGTCAGGGGGTGGGGGAGAGGACCGGGGGGCGCTCAATTATCCACTTCCCATCATAGAGGACTCAGTCCTTATGCCTCAATAGGAGGAGGGGAGGGGGGAGGGTCAAGTGGGGGTGGGCAAGGGGTGGGGGTGGAGTGGGGGGGCTGGGAGAGGCACTGCTGGTTTTCGTTTCTTGTTATACAATATGGTTATGATACTTATTCCTATATGAGAGATAATAATTTTTTTGTATACTGTTATAAAACTTAGCTCAGGGTTTGGGCTGGGCAGATGGGATCTGATATGTTTCAGTCATAATAATGATTGGTAGACTATGCATTTGCACGTGGAATATATGCGGCCTGAATGATAAGAAAAAAAGACGGGTGATGGCCAAATTTTGCAGCTTATGCGTATTGATATACTTTGTATATAGGAAACCCACATCCCATGGAATAATCGTAAATGGCTGAGTGATTTAGGTATGGAGATACTTGCCTGTACTAGCCAGAGTACGACTACGAGAGGGGTTGTGAATCTGATCAAACATTGTCTGGGAGTGTGTAAACGGGTTAAGGAAGATTCTCTTGGGCGGTGGGCCATTGCTGAAATACTTATTAACGGTTTTCCAATGACGTTATGCTCTATCTATGGTTCTAATTTAGATGACCCGGAAGCAATGAACTATCTGACTGTTGAGTTAGCATTATGGACATCCCCCCTAATACTATGCGGAGACTTCAATCTACATTTAGAGGGTTGTTTTTGATATATCTAGTATGTTTCCATATAGGGGCAAGAAAACTAAAGTTTTTAGAGTAACTCAAGGCTTGGTTAAAGAATTAGGATTGGTGGATGCATGGTACACTTATAAGAGCGATGATCCTGCAGCTACTTTCTACTCTACCCCACATAAAAAAATGTGCGCCTGGATTATTTTTTTATCCCTATCGAAAAAGCGTCAAATATTAAGATAGAGATTACACCCAGGATCATATCAGATCATAACCCGGTAGTTTTAGAATTAGACATGAGTGCTAGGATTCAGCCGAAGGTATGGACATTTGAATGTAAATTGTTGCTGGGTTCTTAATACTGTACTTACATGGTCAAATGGATTAAATAATTCTTCAAAATTCATCGGGGCACAGCCTCTGACCCCATTGTATGGGATGCCTTTAAGGCCAGGGTCCGGGGGGGGGGACTCTTAGTTACTCTATAGCCAAACAATGGAAAATTCTGGGTAAAATTAAGGAATGGACCGGTCAGTTAAGATCATTAGAAATAAATCTTATGGGGGAAATAATAAGCCAACAAAACAGTGAGGGAACCTTAAGATCTATTGTAATTTAAAAAATGAAAATTCATCAACATGGCTTAAATGGCTGTCTACAGGTCTTAAGTATATGAAGCTGGGGAAAACACTGGTAGAATCTTAGCAAAGAGATTGCAGCAGAGGGAAGTGGCCAACCGTATTCATAAAATTCAGGACCATCTTGATGAGATCCAGGATTCCCCAGGGGAAGTTTGGGATGTGTTTTGTAGATATTACCATCAGCTATATACAGAAGAAGAGACAACAGATGTAGAGGATACGATGCAGGAATTTAGATTTGGAACCGAAACAAATAAGGTTACACAAGATCAAAATGAAAAATTGACTGAATGTATAACCTGGGAAGAGGTGGAAGGAGCAATATTGTCTTTACCTACAGGAAAAGCGGTTGGTCCGGACGGTATCCCCCTCAAATTTTTTAAGACATTCCGACAGGTGCTCCGCCCGGAACTTATGGTATTATTTCGTTCCGCTCAACGTGGCTTGGCTCCTGATTCCTGGCGTCAAATCACTATAATTGTCTTTAAAAAAAAGACAAACCTGAGTTGTATCCATTGTCACACAGGCCTATCTCGCTTATTAATACGGACAGCAAGATTTATTAAAAAATTATGGCTGGCTGCTTAGGAACAGTTATTATCCCTTTAGTATCCACATTTCAGCATGGTTTCATTCCCGGAAGTGACACTACAGATCACATGAGACGTGTAATAGCTCTTTTACATTGGGCTCAAACAACTGTATCTCCACTGGGGGTGATCCTATTGGATGCCGAGAAGGCGTTTGACAGGGTCTCCTGGTGGTATATGTGGGAAGTCTTGCGCTGGAAGAGATTTTGTTATGAATTCATTCAGGCACTGAGACCCTTTATATACACCCAGAAGCAACCATACGTATCTCTGGACAGGAGTCAGGTTCATTTAATATTAGCAGAGGTACAAGGGAAGGGTGCCCGTGCTCCCCTTTGCTATTTGCATTATATATAGATTTATTTCTCAATAAACTAAACTTAACGTTGGCGTATGCCGATGATATGGTGGTATTTACTAGCGATATATCCTCGGCGTTTCCTACTATAAAGACCCTGGCCGCGCAATTTGGAAAATGTTCTGGGTACAAATTAAATGTAGATAAAACTCAGATGCTCTATTCAGGTAGTGATCCTCCGGCAAATTTATCAGTTATCTCGGAAGCAACATATCTAGGAATTAAAATTACATCAGAGGTGGATTAGATTCCCGATCTGAATATCAATCCAGTAATGGATAAGGTAAATACAACATTGGAAAGATTAGATCATCTTCATCTCTCTCTTCATGGGAGATGTAATGTTTTAAAAATGCTGGTCCATCCTAAATTTCTTTATATGTTTAGAACAATTCCTCTTGTGTTTTCTGCTTCTTACTTTACTAAATTAGATAGAATTTGTTCTATATTTCTTTGAGGGTACCGAAGGTCAAGAAGGGCATTCAAGAAGATGGTTTTACCAAGATAGCGTGGGGGTTGTGGTGTCCCATACTTTCAGGCATACTATTGGGCTGCTATGCTACAATATATTGGTCCCCTTTGAGTGGGTGCTAAGGCTGAGATCCCCTCTTTTAACAGACCATCTATTTATGAATTGGGGTTGGGGTCGAGGCCAGTTCTTGCCTAGTTAGGATTATGGAACCTAGTTATTTAAAAAAAACTAAGTTTAAGATACTTAAGGCCGCTTATGTAGTGTGGAAGCAGATTAAGCACAAGTTCCATATTCCTAATCTGAATGCATATACCCCCTTCTCTGTCTCCGGCTTGCTCCCTACAATCTTTCAGGACCAAGTCACATTTAGATGGGGTTTGAAAGAAATATGTTGTATGGGCGAGTTGTTTGATAATGGTCAACTTTTATCTTTCTCAGATTTACAGGTGAAATATGGCCTAGGGTGACAAGATTTTTTTAAATATCTTCAAATCCGAAGTTTTTTTTAGGTCAGATAGGGTCAGGAATAGAGCTACAATTTGTGAAAATTCCAATAATTGAAAGATCAAGGGGAAAAAAAACAATAGGCCAGGTATACCAACAACTATTGGAAATATTTCCGGATGATATAGATACTTGGAATACTAAGTGGGCAAATAAGCTGGGAATCACTGGTATAAATATAGAAAAATCTCTTGATTTTGTGAATCAGATTTTAATGTCAGGTAGATTAAGAAGTCCGCACTATATGTCCCTTTTTGACTTATATTACACTCCTGCTAAAATTGCTAAATGGGGGGCCACGATGGGGGACAAATGCAACAGATGCAGACTTCGGGCCGCAGACTCGATTCCTATGTTTTTTTCTTGCCCAAGATTGGGGCCTTTTTTACAGGAGATTGAGAATTTTTTAGGTATAATTCTTCGAGTTCCGATTACAATTACTGGTGAACTAGGAACTATTGTTGTACGCTCTGATAGAGATAGTAATTTAAGATCGAGATCCGCATCGGCCATGTTGTTTATTGCTTTGGCGCTGGTTCGTGCATGTATAACTAATGATTGGATTGATCCTGACCCACCAACATTTTTTAATTGGCGGTCAAGACTACTTGCCACTTATAACTTAGAGTTATCAATATATAAGACCAAAGGGATATGGGCTGTATAATATAGGCCCCAATAATGGAATGGATACAACAAATGTAGGATAGGTAACTATAGTTTTTCATAAATGACGTTAGCGTTGGCTGTTTTCCTCAACACATCATGGGTTGATTTAATTTTGCTCTCTGGTTATTGATTATTATCAAATTAATTTTCTAGATGAAATCTTATTAATTTATCTCGGCTAACCAGCCCATATTGTCATTGTTATTGAAGTTTATTTTATATGTACAACTGCTTTTTTCTTCGTTTTCTGTATCATAACCTGGTTTATGTATAGAATGCATCGAGTATAAAATAAATGAATAAAAATAATGAGGGGAAAAAATGAATGTAAAGGATGTACACTATAATGTTCATAAATTTCTTCACTTTTGGATATATCCGCTTTTTCAATTTAGCCACTTGAAATTTCGCTATGGTCAACTAAATCGATTTCTTCTTCTTCCACATACAGTTTTGTAGTAATCATTGTTTTTTGTGAGATATAACATAGCCTTCTGCACTTTGCTAACATCTACTAATTCTTGCCATATTTTCTGACTGTTCGTAGGAACACCATTAACTAGAATAACTACAGGTTCAGTTTCCTCTTTTTCTACACCAATAGTTTCAAGATTTTTTTAAAAATCTAAAGGTAAATACACAACTCTTCCTTTTAAGCCTCTTTGTAAATCTGATGGAGGCAGTTTACCTGTTTTAGGCTCCATAAAAACAATAGCTTGAAACTGGTGAACAGATTGAATCAGAATGGACTCATATGTGTTTAAATCTACCAGTTCTGGAGGAATAGCTACCAACTCTAGGTTATTATGTACAGCTCTAGCTGGCATTTTGTTCTCCTCTTATTTGGTATAACAATATATACAAATACGTTGATCACTACCCAACTCAAAACAATCTTCCACCAACAAATAAGCACCAAATTCCTTCCACTTATTGTTTTCTTTTTCACTTTTTAAATACAGATCAACATTTCTAGTTTGTTTTCTATAGTGAGTACGGCGACAACAAATACACAGCCGCGGTCGGTAGTAGGAGTAACTGCAGGGCGGTGACGTGGGGAGGGGGAGGGGCAGGGTGGGGGGTAGTAAACTATGGATTACGGAGGTTTACAGGTAAGTTTACATATAAAGTAATAAAACGAATTTCGTTGCGTGCACTGCATTGCATTTGGGGATGCAGTGCACGCAATGAAATTCGTTTTATTAATTTATATGTTAACTTACCTGTAAACCTCCGTAATCCATAGTTTACTACCCCCCACCCTGCCCCTCCCCCTCCCCCTCCCCACGTCACCGCCCTGCAGTTACTCCTACTACCGACCGCGGCTGCAAATACACACATGACAGTTGGGCCTAGCCTAATACAAAGCAGCACACTATTACATAAGTGAACTATAAGTCACTGGGTAAGTATAGGACAAGTTGAAAAGTGAGTGGCTAATATCATGAATGCAAACATACACATCCAATGCAACGATAACTGTATAAGTAGCAGTTGAAGGGATTCATCATGCATTGAGTACTGCCTAGATGAATACCTGAATGCAGCAGAAACGCATGTGTGATTTGAAGACTGCAAGGGTAGTGTGTAGGTAATGAGATGACTACACAGCAACAGTCTGCATCATTGCATAACTGTAGGGGGTACTACGCAAGTAGACCCCAGGGTGATTCCTAGCCTACAAGGGTAATATCTGGTGGATTATTGAAGTACATAGCAAGTGAGTGGGTGATTTCACAAGTGCGCAGATGGTCCCTAAGTGATTGCATTAGTGCTGAACTAATGCCTGACTGATTACAGCACTGCACATGTAGCCCCTGCATCATTGTAAGACTGCATGGTCAGTATTTGGGTGTTTTTATAAGTGCATGAGAGTTGGGCCTAGCCCAGCACAAACCAGCACACTATTAAATAAGTCAAATGTAACTTACTGGGTACGTACAGGACCAGATAAAAATTGACTGGCTAATTTCATGAGTGCAAACATACACATCCAGTGCTTGGATAACTGTATAAGTAGCAGTTGAAGGGATTCAACAGACATTGAGTACTGCCTAGGTGAATATCTGAATGCAGCAGAAACGCATGTGTGATTTGAAGACTGCAAGGGTAGTTTGTAGGTAATGGGATGACTACACAGCAACAGCCTGCATCATTGCATAACCATAGGGGCTACTACGTAAGTCGATACCTGAGTGATTCTTAGCCTGCAAGGGTAATACCTGGAGTATATAGCAGGTGAGTGGGCGATTTCATAAGTGCACAGATAGTGTCTAAGTGAGTGCATCGGTGCTAAAGTAATGCCTGACTGATTACAGCACTGCATATGTAGCCCCTGCATCATTCTAAGAATGCATAGTGAGTATTTGGGAGTTTTTATAAGTGCATGACAGTGGGCCTAGCCTACTACAAAGTCACAGGGTAAGTACAGGACAAGATAAAAAGTGGCGGCTGGCTAATTTCATGAGTGCAAACATACACATCTACTGCATGGGTAACTGTATAAATAGCACTTTTTATGAGCTTCTATGAAAACAACACCTTTATACTGCATGTTCACCTTTCTATCTAAAATTATGCGGCATCATTCAACTATACTTTTGCACAGAATAAAAGAAGCCTAATTAATAACACCTTACATGATCATCTTTCAAAGCAGATATTTGTGCTTCATCTTCAGAAATGTATCTAAAATATGCGGTATCATTCAACTATACCTTTCTACAGACTAGAATAAAGAAGCCTAATTAATAACACCTTATATATGCATCTTTCAAAGCACACATTTGTGCAGCATCTTCACCATTCTATCTAAAATGATGCGGCATTATTCAACTATACCTTTGTACAAACTACAAAAAAGAAACCTGATTATTAATACCTTATATGTACATCCTTCAAAGCACAGTTTTGTGCTGCATCTACACCATCCTGCTAGTACTCACACTCTGGACCCTATCACAAAAAAAGCAACAACAGCTCTTTCTTATACATCATGCACCATATAATATATAAGACATATGAAAATACATGCACAACTACAAAGATACATGAGACAGAACCCTATGCACTCCTTAATATTTGACTGAATCTACCTCCAAACTTAAAGGACCAGCTAAAATTATGTGGCATAGTACAAATATACATATCCACACATTAAAACAAACTACCATAATCAGTAATCCATATTCAAATATACACATAATACTATACAAAATGTATTTCAAACAACAGTTAACTGCATTTGAACAAACTATAAGAAACATCTGTACATTTAATAATATATTTCAAACATTAAAATTCATGATTTTTTTTTCCTTTAAAAATAAAGGTAAGGCATAATACACCTTACAAATGTATAACTTGCCTCTGAATTTGATTTGTAGGATATAAAATATCAGAAATTCAGAATGAATTTTCTTATGCACACAATCAATGTATAGCACTTCTCTCAGCAAAGCAAAACCAGTAATGGCAAAGTTTCCCTCTCTTTTTCCACACATATACATGTCAGTAACAAATCACATTGCTTCCCAGATTATTTCAAACTCTAAAACACATTTCTATTGGTTAGACATATCAACCCTTACCAACTGACTTCTAAAAATAACCAAACTGCCTCTGTATTTATTTAGAAGTTGCGACTCCACCGTGCAGCAAAGCGATGGGAACGCGAATCTATACGGGACTTTAAACCTATACCACACA
Source organism: Triturus cristatus (assembly GCF_964204655.1). Taxonomy (NCBI): domain Eukaryota; kingdom Metazoa; phylum Chordata; class Amphibia; order Caudata; family Salamandridae; genus Triturus; species Triturus cristatus. The sequence continues at coordinate 850,881,258 of NC_140582.1, forward strand.
TACATTTACCACTACTTTTTAATAATACACCACTTTTAAAGATAGCACGGACTTCGGAAATGTCACTCTAATAACATATTACGTTTATTTTAATTAAAAAATCACACTTTAATGCCACCATTGACTTTTAACCCTACCCTCATTCTCCTTGATCCCAGTTTCAATAGAAACAGATCATGGAACACTCAACTGCACTGACAGGTCACAAGTTCAGTTTTTCAAGTACACCACACAATGTTGCAAATGTAAACAGCAGGTGTGGTTGACATTTCCAAAATATCAGCTTATCTTTTCAACAGTACCTTCCCAACATTTTTTACTAACCAATAAGAAGTATGCTGTTATCAAAAAAGTTAAATGCACCCTACTTTAAATTTACAATGTTCTTAAACAGCCAATCATTTCTCTTCTTTTTAAAAACTGCATCTTGTCCACCATTTTAGATACCTCTCATTCTACCAAGTGACTACCTCTACTACAGACATCTTTCCATTACTTCCAGACATCACTTCAAGATGCTTACAGTGTGGATTATTGGGCACAGCTATGTTTTCTGCTGCAAAGGGTATGCTGAATGCAGAGGTATTGACAAAGACCTAGCTTTGCAAAATGTGGACATTAAATGGATTACACAGAGAGGATTAAAGTGCCACCAATTGCTGCCTTTGGTTAAAACCTCTTTGTATCTCTATCCCCTGACCTCATGATTCTGCACTGTGGTGGCAATGACCTAGGCACATTGATTGGGGTGGGTCTGGAAATGCTAAGGAAGGACACCTTTGCACAATTGATGTTGCTTTTACCTCAAACTGTCTTTGTCTACTCTAACATATGCCAAAGACAAAAATGGAACAGGTCAAATCAATTTTGTCCACAGATTGAGAAAGCTAGAAAAAAAAGTCAATAACGCTGTTTCTGCTTATCTTGGAGACCATAGAATGGGATCTATATATAACAACAATCTATGTTTTTATATGGAGGGCATCTACAGGAGTGACGGTGTACATTTTACAGATGACAGAAGCAGAGTCTTTCTCAACAACCTAAAGCTCTGAATCCGCACTTATATGTAGTTACAAGAAACTCATAATAAACACAAGGGCTCTTTTTAGAGCCACCATATACCTCATAAGTTAATATTACCTATTAAAAACATAAATTTTCTTTTATCTTCAAGTTTGTATAGAGTCCCGAACCCACCGCGTTTACACTAGGGGCTGCACTGGATGCCATGGAGTCGCGAATCCAAGCGAGTAAAATGCAAAAAAGAATGCCCTTATTCTTAATTGTTTAATTCTGCCTCGAGGACCCCATCCCCCGAGGCATACCCATTGGGACTGCAGGGGGAGCCCCAACACCCCTACGGTCCCAGCCGGCTCTCCGCCTCCTGCGGGAGACGGCATTGCTTTTGGACAAGGGGAGCTGCTAATATACAGCTCCCCTGGCCCAAAACCAATACTGCTTTGCTTCTTGGAAGCGAGAGCAGGTTTCCTGCTCTCCCTCCCAAAAAGCAAAGCAGTGTTTGCAGTGACTGGGCAAGAGCCACCCTGTCATTGCAAACAATAAGGTCCCAGTGGTAGGCACCCTTTACTTACATAGCCTGATTGCCCCAGGACCTGGCCAACCCAGGGGCTTCCAAAAACAAAGCACAGGAGGACGCAATTCTTTTTCTTTTTAATTTTCTCAGCTGGCTTCGCAACCCCAGCGTGAATTCTCCCTTTTTTTAATTTTTATAAATGCTTTTTGGCCCTAGGTGTCCTTGTGGGACCCCCTAGGCAGACCTAGGGAGTTAGGGTGTTTCTACCCTGCCTCCTTGTCTAGTTTTTCAACCACTTTTTCACTGTATTCTTGTGACTTGGTTTTACAGAGTCACAAGATAGCTGCCAACAGTTCCTGGTTTGGAGTGTTGACAGCCAATTAAAATTGAGCTCGTGCTTGGGAGGATTCTCGAATCCTCCTCGGTGCTCAGATATCGATATTATTTCTTTTTCTAATTTCTCAGGAACTACTGAAAGGATTTACACCATTTAATAAAAAGGGCTCTTTCTGAACCAACAGCTACCTTTTTGCCAAATTTGGTGTAATTCCGTTAAGCAGTTCGGGCTGTAGCCTGTTCCAATTTTTCCCATGGAGATTTACATGGGGAAAATGCGTTTTGGGATCCCCCTTTTTTCTCGGCCCCCGCTTGACTAATCTCCCCAAAACTTTCAAGACAGGAGCTGCCTGGAGTGGGCCATTAGTTTTGAAACTTTCGCGATGATTCGTCAAACGGCGCCAAAGATATTGGCAAAAGAAAAAACGAGATCCTAGCTATAACTACCTACTGGCGACCGCCAGCAGGTAATCTATTTACTGCCAGTTCCGATTCCTCATACGAATCAACGAATCAGAGATCCACACCAGGATAGACACCACACCAATCCTTAGGTTTTCACGCTTATATGTTTATTATTTTTGCAGTAAAACGTTTCGGCAATCTTATGCCTTAGTCACACATCAAGCGTCTGTTTCACTTTCAACAATTTAAAAGCCATTGGGGAAGCTCCCGGTCACATGGGTCAAAGTAACTACCACCACTAAAGAAAGACTATATCATTTGTTGGTGGCTATTCACGATCTAACTGTGTTTTCCCACATTTGGTCATATGATTACATTGAAGTATATTTAATCCAAATACTTCATTTGTTAAGATATTTTTTGTCACATGATTTTTCAATACATTAGACTTTTCCTTTAAATTAAATTAGAATAAATTACAAATTCATGATGAAAAAATGATGACATTCTATATATACGGTGCAAGTGCTTATGTTAATACTCTAGCAGTGTACATCCTGTGCATATAGGCAACATTTATGCCCTAGTGCTTAATTCATATTACCAATTCATTCCTCTCTGGAGATTAATATTCTCTCAAATTTTTTAATATCACATGACTGGTTCAATTCATTTACTACCACCAAATTTCATTTGTCACAGTCATCACACTTTGTCTTTTTTTCTTTTTCTCTCTCACTTAGTAAGTGCTTCATGCTAGTGCACCATAAGACTCATGATTGAATACATTTTGTGCCACAATTCTGAATTCTCCACATGATCTTCCGTTCCACATGTATATTAAAACTATCTTTAAAAAAGAACTCTGTAGCCAATTATTTATGTCTAGACTCCTAGATGTACCGAAAGGTCCTCATCAGAGTTTAGCCCAAACGAAATCTTGATATTGAAAATTATGATATATCTGGACTCAAGTTGGCGTAATTTTCACTCACCATTACCACCTCTCCTATTTCTACGTCAACCACATTGTATATCAAATCCTGGACATTGCTATTGTGTGCCTCATTTACGTGTCTCGCTACCGGGTAGCTGTTGTCCTTGTTTGCCATTGCCCTCATATGTTGCAATATTTGCATGTGAGCCATATATGTGTGTGTGTGTGTGTGTGTGTGTGTGTATATATATATATATATAATTACCTACTGGCAGTCGCCAGTAGGTAGTTATAGTTAGGACCTATTTTCCATAGGAAATTCGCAACATTCTATTCCCAATAACTTTAGCGCCGGTTGACGAATCTTCGCGACATTTTCAAAACTGGTCCGCTCCTATCCTGAATGTCTTGGGGTGATTCATCAAGCGGGGGGTGAAAAAAAAGGGGGTTCCCAAAACGTGTTTTCCCCATGCAATTTTCCATAGGAACCTTTAGTTGCAGCTACAGCCCGAACTGCTGAACTGAATTACACCAAATTTGGCAAAAAGGTAGCCCTTGGTTCAGAGTCGTGCCTTGTAGTTAAATGGTGTAAATCCGTTCAGTAGTTGCTGAGAAAATCAAAAGTAAAATCATATATATCTATGGCAGCGCAGGATCCGCGCACCCTCCCGATGACAAGCTGTATGCTATTTGGCTGTCAACACTCCAAACCAGCAAGTGTTGGCAGCCAACTTGTGCCTCGGTAGAACCGAGGCACAAGAAAGCAAAAAAGAAAACGTGAAAAATGCAAAAAGGGGGTAGGATAGAAACACCCTGACCCCCTAGGCCTGCTTAAGGGGTCCCACGGCAAAATCCACGCAGGGTGCGCGATCCGGGCAAATAAAAAAAATAAAAAACGAAGCGCGGGCTCCAGCGCTTCCTTGGTAATTAGCCCCCGGGGGGACCAAATCCCAGGGGAAATATTGTTTATGTAAAGGGGGGCCTAGAGGGGCCACCCCAGCCCCTGGGACCGCCACCCCCGGGGCTTTGTTCAATTATGTGCGGGGGGCTCTCAGGCCCCCCCAGCCCGGGGCTTCAAAAAGTAATGGGTGGGGGGGCTCAAAGGCCCCTTCCCAAGCCCTGGGGACCGCCACCCCCGGGGCTTATAAATATATGGGTGGGGGGCTCAAAGGCCCCTCCAAGCCCCGGGGACCACCACCCCTGGGGCTTTAAGAAAAGATTGGCGGGGGGTCACGGCCCCCCCCAAACGCCCCCGGGACCGCCACCTCCCCAGGGCTCTAAATATTTAAATTGGGGGGTCCGTGATGGACCCCCAGCCCCGGGGACCACCACCCCTCGGGGCTTTGTAGATTGTGGGGGGGGCCGCGCGGCCCCCCTCCTGGAGCCTTTCATGGCCCTGGGGACCGCCAACCCCCAGGGCCGGCTCCTGTAGCGTCCCGGGGTGCCCACCCCCAGGACACTGTAGTTTGCTATGGCAGGACAGGAGCCTCGCGGCTCCTGCCGTGCCATAGCAAACTTGGTTTGAATTTTGAAAGAGAGCAGGAAAACCTGCTGTCTCTTTCAAAATTCAAACCAAATTGCTTTTCCACACGGGGAGCTGCATCTTAGCAGCTCCCCATGTGGAAAAGCAATGCCGGCTCCCGAAGGACACGGGGAGCCGGCGGGACCGTGGAGGGATTGGGGACCCCCCACTGTCCCCAACAGAGAGGGCCAACCCCAGGGGATGGGGTCCCCGGGGCTACAAGTGGTCCAGGAGGGGGCCACGTGGCCCCCCTCCCCTGAATTAAAAAACAGATTAAAAAAAAAGAACAAAGGCCGGCCCCGGGGGATGGGGTCCCCGGGGCAGATTTTGGCCTCGGTAGGGGGGCCATGCAGCCCCCTTCCCAAATTTATTTTTTTTTAAATAAATTTGGGGGCGGGCCTTGGGGGATGGGGTCCCCAGCGCCAAGAATATTTGGAAAATAAGGGGGGCCACGCAGTCCCCCTTCTTTAAAAAAAAGAGAAAAAAGACCGGCATCGCGCCAGAGGCCACGCCCCCTCCTTTGAGCACTCTGCAAACACGCCCCCTGGCGCGTTTGCAGATGGGAACGAATTTCCCTTGAATACTAGGGGTCCCTGGGGTCAACTAACTCACCAGGAACTGCCAGTATTCACCAGGGGGCTGCGTTGCAGAGAGGTGTTCTGAGGCCACGCCCCTTTTTACACCTCTCTGAAATGCAGCTCTGTGGCACTTAATGGTGGTAGCTGGTGGGCTAGTTGCACCCCAGGGACCCTCAGTATTCAAGGGGAGTTAATCCCCCAAATTAAAATGTGCCACAGAGTGCGTTTGCACAGTGGTGAAGGGAGGGGGCGAGGCCTGAGTTGACATGTGTGCAAACACACCCTGTGGCGCGGTTTAAGTTGGGGAATTAATTCCTCTTCAATCCTGAGGGTGCCTGGGGGCCAACTAGTCCACCAGGTACCTCCAGTAAGCGCCACGGAGCTGCGCTGCAAAGTGTTGTAAAAAGGGGCGTGGCATCTGAACACCTCTTTGCAACACAGCTCTCTGGCCCCGGGGACCCCATCCCCCGGGGCCTGGCCTCTCGGTTGGGGACCATGAGGGGAGCCCCAATGCCCCCATGGTCCCGCCGGCTCCCCGCCTCCTGCGGGAACGGGCATTGCTTTTGCACAAGGGGAGCTGCTGACATGCAGCTCCCCTTGTGCAAAAGCAATCCTGCTTTGCTTCATTGAAGCGAGAGCAGGATTTCCTGCTGTTGCTTCAATGAAGCAAAGCAGAGTTTGCTATGGCAGGGCGAGAGCCATGCTCCTGCCCTGCCATAGCAATCAGCAATGTCCAGGGGGTGGGCACCCTGGGACATTGCATGAGCCGGTCCTGGGGGGTGGCGGTCCTCAGGGCTATCAAGGGCTCCAGGAGGGGGGCCGTTTGGCCCCCCTCTCAGCATTTCAAAGCCCCGGGGAGGTGGTGGTCTCCGGGGCCGGGGAGCCGCTACAGACCCCCGCTTTGAAATGAGTATGTGGCCGTGGAGGTGGTAGTCCCCAGGGTGTGTGGGGGGCTCTTGCCAGTGGGGGGGCGGGTGCCAGTAGGTAGTTATCATTAGGAGATCGTGTCTATACAGAAAGCGTTTTTTCTTTTGCCAATATCTTTGGTGTGGTTTGACGAATCCTCGCAAAATTTTCAAAACTAATGGTTCACTCAAGTCAACTCCTGTGTTTAGAGTTTCTGAGTGATTCGTCAAGGGGGGGCAGAGAAAAAAGGGGGGTCCCAAAACGTGTTTTCTCCATGTTAACTTCTATTGGAACTTTAGACATGGCTACAGCCCGAACTGCTGAACGGAATTACACCAAATTTGACAAAAAGGTAGCGCTTGGTTCAGAAAGTGACCTTTTTTTAAAACGGTGTAAATCCGTTCAGTAATCCCTAAAAAATAAAAAAATATATATATCGATATCTAAGGGCCGAGGAGGATTCGCGAACCCTCCAGAGCACGAGCTTCATTCTGATTAGCTGCCAACACTCCAAACCAAAATGTGTTGCCAGCCATCTTGTGACTCAGTAGAACCGAGTCACAAGAAAACAGTAAAAAGAAAAATATAAGGAACAAGAAAATGGGGCAGGGTAGAAACACCCTGACCCCCTAGGCCTGCTCAGGGGGTCCCACAAGGACCCCCATGGCCCAAAAAAAAAAAATATATATATATATATATATATACTGAAAAAACCATAGGTTTCAGGGACGTTATAGTTAGTTGGACATTTCACTCGTACAAAACCAGAGAAATTCAGCCATTATAGTTAGTAGAGCTAACTATAACTCACGCCCCCGCAATGCACTGCTGATGACGTCACATATTACAGCACTCATGACATGGTCAGTGATATCACTGATGACATCACTGATGTCATCTCAAATGACATCACTGATGACATCATCTAGTGAATGTGTGTTTCTGTAAAGTTTAAATAGGTTTTATATATACATATATATGCCAAGGTGTATTGATGAATACTTACATTTATTGTAAAGTTTTGCAGCCTGTGCCGCACCTGCAATACACGACAAAGAAATATTACTAGACCAGTCACAATTTGAAAACATATTCAATTCACGCGCGCATTACAGACCCCAAATTTCTATGCACTTTTACATTTACATATTTCAGCGCCCTTAATTACTTCAAAGGTACCTCTGACATTACACAGATTCTTATACCGCTGTTAGGTCTGCAAATTCTACTTCATTATATTTAAAATATCGCCCTTGCATGTGCAGTCTGAGCCAAACTCAGGTGCGTTTCCTGATTTTTATTTCGCACCTTTCTGTTACAACACCGATCTCTGAAAGAAGTGGCCACTGTTATAATGTGCTCCGAGGCACTCGTCGCTCCCGCTGGTTCGGCACCGGGCCAGGCCCCATTGGCTGTACAGATGTGCCCTGGTAACTGCGAACGTGACTTTGAAAGACTTCACAAGAGAAGACTTATTTTCCAGCGAGCGGCCCTCCGGGTGCTGTGTGGTAAAGTATCCAAGTGCTTCACTAATGAAACCAGTCAAGTGAGCAAAGCTGTCGGTAAGAAGCCGGGGCATCACCAGCCACACCACATCCGTGCCTTTCAGAGCACCCCCACAGGCATCCTCAACTATATCTGAAATTATAAGTGCCTCTGCAGCCCGCAGTGACCACACAGAGCCCTGGCACTCTTTCCTCAGGAGAATCTGCTCAATGGTTTAGCAGCAGCCACCATTAATGATGTAGGAAAAAGGATGCAGAGAAGAGGGAATCACAGCAGGGAAACAGCCTTTACCACGAAGCATTTTCTACGCATTACGTTTACTACGATACACTTACCTCGTAAACGTCTTCACAACGCGTAATGCTTCAACGACCATCTTCACCACGCAAGCAACGTCATCACGGAACAACGTCATCCTAATCCGAAAAAAAGCATCAGTCCGTTTTCAGTGTCGGCGGAGACCTGCGGAAAAAGGAAAAAAAAGAAGGGGGCTTTGGGGGGTCTCCCCCCCCAAAAAAAGAAAAAGCGGAGTAAAGGTAAAATCGAGGTAACGACAAAGCGTGGAAAACACATTCCGTTGTAACGCATGCGTGGTAAAGGCATGCGTTGCAACGGAATGCGTAGTAACGACATATATTCTCACAGCATGACACAGAAGGGCAGAGTCACAGCAGGGAGAGGTGCATGCAGGGACGAGTAAGAGTCAACAATAGTGATCTCTAGTCACTTGAGGGTCCACGTAACCTTCACCAGAGTCTAGTGAAAGTTGCGTTGTCAATCTCACTGCCGTCTGGGGTGTCTCGAACGTACCAAAAGTACGCTTATGGGCCCCTTAAATGCCCACGCCCACATTGATGAAGACCAGTGGTGCAGGCCGTGCTAGAGCAGGGCACGGCTTGCATTCGGTACTGGAAGTGCACACGTCGTATTTCAGAGGCATTTTGGGTTTCATATTTGAGTTGGATAACAATAAATACCCTCCATTGAAAAGAACCAAGGGGTGGGCGCTGATTCACAAATAGATGAGATGTTTGTGAGATGTTTGTTTTAGGTGTTGCTCTGCGACGTTGGGGGTTTGGCTGCGCCATTTGAAAGCACTGGAAAGGCACACTTACTTTAAAAAGCCCCAATGCTCCGCCAGTCAGGGGCCAACAGACGCGATCGCACCAGGACAAGAAGGGCCTATCATATATTTCCAAATTGTGCTGTTTCTGTCATCATTGTTAATCGGATCCCATTCCCCTGTTGAGAAATCTTATATTACAAAACAGTACTGAATTATGAATAATCAAATATTTGTTAGACAAATTCGCTAGCACTTAAACACCTATCGTTACAGTTTGGATATAAACATAGCTTACAAGGCAGGTCATCAGTGACGTTCCCTCTTCAGAAACAAGTGTAAGTGTCAACATCGTCGGAATGAGTCATCGCTCCGCTCCACGGTTGAAGGCTTGCTTCCCATTCGCCCATATTATCTGCGGGCCTGCCCGCCCGTCAACAGAGGCTGCCGGCGGTACCATTTATGCGAAAAATACCCCTTCAGCACTCCGACTATTTACGCTTACTATTGTTTACATCCAAGTTTGAGATAAACATCTCAAAGTTACTTACGAACCTTCAATAGCTTGCCTGCAGTGCAACCGCTTTAATATAGGATCAGTGATTTATAAAACTACTATTAGCATCAATTTCAACGAAAATACAACATTTCTGTGATTAAAAAAAACACATCAGAGGCAATGCAAGAAATACAGCAATTGATATTTATAATATAGATGAAAGGCGCGCTAATAATAGTAAGATCGCAAATATAATAATAATATTAATAAGAGTCAAGACAATACTAACGCCAACCTTACATTATGGTGTCAAATTTATATTTTTATTTTACGTTAAAAAAAGTTTTAACTAATAAAGTATTATACTTGCTATATTGTGATGTGCGACCGTGTGTGTAAACCAGTTTTCATCGCAGTCAGAATGTGTTCCACTGGGAATTACATATTAGTATCTCTGTTAGTACAACAATAGTAATGTGTATTATCAATATTAGTCGTAGTAATAATAATATTATTATTATTATTAGCAGTAATAGTAATAAAAGAAGCATTAGCGTTAGTATTCTTATTGCAGCGATTAGTGAGGTAAAATAATATGAATACTAATATTTAAAAAGTAGCAAGAGTATTGTTATGATTACTATTATTAGTATTATTAGTATTAATATTATTATACAAAAGCAATAGTATTAGTATATATTAATCAATATTATCATTTACATTTGATAATGGTAACAGTAATAATAGTACTACTGCTTACAGAACGCAGATCGCTTATTAGCTGAATGGTTTACTGTTTTATTATTCTGTTATTTTCCATTAAATATTACTAATACTACTAATAATATTGATAATGCATTTTGGCTGGATTTCGGGTTACACGACAAACTTCTAAGACATCTACTAACCACAAGCACAACTACAGATACCCACATGCTGCGGAATGCCTACTACAAGCGCCAAACTCCCCCACACACCGGTTTGCATTAGAATCCTTGAGACCGGGAGGAGAAGGCATGACACCGGTTTGCATTAGAATCCTTGACCGGGAGGAGAAGGCATGACACCGGTTTGCATTAGAATCCTTGACCGGGAGGAGAAGGCATGACACCGGTTTGCATTAGAATCCTTGACCAGGAGGAGAAGGCATGACACCGGTTTGCATTAGAATCCTTGACCGGGAGGAGAAGGCATGACACCGGTTTGCATTAGAATCCTTGACCGGGAGGAGAAGGCATGACACCGGTTTGCATTGGAATCCTTGACCGGGAGGAGAAGGCATGACACCGGATTAGAATCCTTGAGACCGGGAGGAGAAGGCATGACACCGGTTTGCATTAGAATCCTTGACCGGGAGGAGAAGGCATGACACCGGTTTGCATTGGAATCCTTGACCGGGAGGAGAAGGCATGACACCGGATTAGAATCCTTGAGACCGGGAGGAGAAGGCATGACACCGGTTTGCATTAGAATCCTTGAGACCTGGAGGAGAAGGCATGACACCGGTTTGCATTAGAATCCTTGACCGGGAGGAGAAGGCATGACACCGGTTTGCAAATTGCATTAGAATCCTTGAGACCGGGAGGAGAAGGCATGACACCGGTTTGCATTAGAATCCTTGACCGGGAGGAGAAGGCATGACACCGGTTTGCATTAGAATCCTTGAGACCGGGAGGAGAAGGCATGACACCGGTTTGCATTAGAATCCTTGACCGGGAGGAGAAGGCATGACACCGGTTTGCATTGCGAATGCGTACCACTGGCAGAACACGTACCACACACATATGTATAAAGTATTTAAAATAAGAAATCCTTCTACTACTAATCATACAAGCAGCACTTTTCCAGAGCTGCTCTACAGTGCAGGCTTGCTTTTAAAGGCTGTGTCACGGTTGTACCCCCTGGCAGGCCGCCCGCACTCCCCCTTAAACTCACAATAAAGAGTGCGGGTGGCGCGGGCCTCAGAGCCGGGACGTGCACGCACCAAGGGCGCCTTGTGGTGAGGGCGCGTGACTGTGGGCAGCCAGCCCCTCTTACCCACGCCCTCGGGCCGCTTTATTCCCCTCACCTTCAAGGCAGAGATGAGATAAGAGGCCGTGGCTTCGTTAATGATTGTGGCACCGCAGGAAAGGGCAGGGAAGGGCACGCAGGGTGGGTAGAGCAGCGTCTAATGGCAACCAATGCACTACTTAGGCCAGTACGGAGCGCTTCAAGGCTGTTCAGAACCAATAAAGGTTTCAAAAGCGTGCCAAATCGTTTCTATGTTCATGAATACGCCAAAATAGACTACACACGTCGGTTCATTGTATTTGAACTATTTAAATTATCTGTACATTTAGGGACACGGATTTTCAATGAAGGACTGTGTGATGAAGTTACTTTTAATATAGAAGAGTTTTTATTGATTTACTTTGCAACACGCACCAGTATCGCCAGCATTTGGACATCTGCAATTAAAGATACCTATGTCAAACAATCGGATGCACTTTGGGTTTGCCACTTTAGAGGAAAGTAACCTTTACCCGTTTAGCAGCTGTGAAATAGTTACAACGGAAAATATAACATTCTAGAGGTGTACTGCGAACCTGGCCCACCCGGGGGCTTTGCAAAACGAAGCAGGGGAGCCTGCGCTTTGTTTTAAAAAAAATAATTTTGGCGGGATTCGCGACTCCAACGCGATTTCCGCCGACATTATAAAAATAAAATACGTTTTTTGGCCCTGGGGGTCCTTGTGGGAAACCTGAGCAGGCCTTGGGGGTCAGGGTGTTTCTACCCTGCCCCCTTTTCTTCTTTTTCAACCTTTTTTACACTCGTTTGTTGTGACTCGGTTCTACCGAGTCACAAGATGGCTGCCAACACTTCCTGGTTTGGAGTGTTGGCAGCCAATCAGAGTGAAGCTCATGCCCGGGAGGGTTCGCAAACCCTCCTTGGCAACAGATATCGAAACTTTTTCTTTTTCCAATTTCTCAGGAACTACTGAACGGATTTACACCATTTAAAAAAAAAAGGCCGGCTTCTGGACCAAGGCCTACCTTTTTGCCAAATTTGGTGTAATTTTGTTCAGCAGTTCGGGCTGTAGCTTTTGTCTAAAGTTCTAAGACAATTAACATGGGGAAAACGTGGGGGCGCTAGAGGGCGCATGGCGGAATGGCTGGCTATTGAGGCAGCTCCGCTGGTCAGGTTCGGTTACTGGCCAGAACGACCGATATGCGGATCCGCAACTGACCGCAACGAGCACGGGTGTGCATCGGAAGAACTTGGGCACAGGATGCGGGTATTGTGAGGCCGGCTGCACTTCATAAAAGCTGGAAAAAGCCTCCTCGCAGTTTCCCCACGCAGCGGCGGGAAGTCGGCACAAGATTGCGGCGCCCTACGATACAACCGCTCCGCTGCCGATCCAGCTCCTGACATGCTAACGGAGTGTACCGAGCTCAATTCTTGCTCATGAACGAGCAAATCCACGGGGGAGCAGCTGCCATTCTAGCATTCCACTGCGTGCAGTGAGTATACATGAAATGCGCGCATGCTAGACATGTACAGGAAAAAACGAAACGTCAGCATAAAATGGCGGCCCACACTAACGGTGCCACCGCGACTTCCGAGCTCAGCTATTAAACAGCGCAATTTGCCAGCACAGGGCGACATGGGAGCCCTGTGGAAGTACAGGCTGGGAAAAGTTTATGCCACTGAGCCCTGTCTAATGTAAGGATCTTCCCCGTATATACCAATGACACCTGCTTTGCTCTGGGAGGTATGCGTGCTGCAGAAAGCATGTCCATGGCTCGGCTTTCTTAAAAAACAAAGCTGAGAGGTGAGGCGTCACCGGGACAAGTGCCGACTGTGCCTAACCAGATCTGTGGGATTCGGAGTGTGCTGGTCCCCCAGTGACTGCGCGGTGGATGCTGCTGTCTCCACGCATGTAAAGAGGGAGTAGGTGAAACCTAGATCGCAACATGGCTGTCTCCCACTCAACAGACTGTGCCCTGTGGTCCAGAGACAGCGGATTTCTACGATGAGCATGTAGCGTTGGGGCGCTGTTACATATGGAGGCCATGTGACCTACTAATAGCGGGCTGCAGTTCCTACTGGGTACTCGGTGCAACTGTGGTGGTGGTCTATACCAGTGGCATTACGATATAGGCTGCGGCTAACACCTGCTATCATCGGTGGGTGTTGCTGTGTGGCGCATCTTATTGCGAGGTCTCTTTGGGCGGTGCCGAGGACTGGAGGCGCAGGTGGCTGCAAGGTAGAGCACAGGGCAAGCGGCCTCCCCATCAGTGGTGATAGAAAGTATCCGGAGTCAACATCAATAGGGTTGAATACAGTCATCATGGGAAAGCCGGACAAGCAGCAGTCAAAACTCTCATTTGACACGAAGCGCCAAACCAAAGGTGCGACGGCGCTCTCGGATACCGAATTGGAAGGGGGAAATGAGACAAACAACGCAATGGAACAAGTCCTCAAGGCGATACAACAAAGCTTACAGGACATCAATGGCAAACTGGATTCCCTCACGCATCATGTTGACAATATGTCGGCAAAACTGGATAAGCAAGTGGAGCGGCTTGATGAGGCTGATAGGCGTATCACCACTGTGGAGGATGAATCACAGACCACAACTCGCAAGTGTATGGAAGTGGAGAAAGTGGTGAAGGTCCTTAAAAACAGGGTGGAGGACTTGGAGGCGAGGTCCCATCGCGATAACATCAGAATCGTGGGAATTCTAGAATCCACAAATACGGGACGGATGGAGACCAATGTGGAGGATCTGCTTCGAGAGGTGTTTGGTGCTAATCATTTCTCGGCAGTCCTCATAGTGGAATGCGCACATAGGTCCTTGGCTTCAAGACCCCTGCCAGGTGCCACGCCGAGACCTATAGTTGCCCGGATCCTGCATTATAGGGATCGTGATGCCATCTTGCATATGGCACGTGAAAAGCAGCAGATAACCTACCAGGGCAACGCCTTGGCGTTCTATCCGGACTTTACCATGACGGTTCAATTAGCATGTAAGGACTTTAATCCGGCGAAAAAGAAACTGAGAGAAATAGGAGTGGAGTATGCAATGCTTTATTGAGCTCGGCTGAAGGTGACACATGATGGACTCTCCACAGTTCTCCATTCTCCAAAGGCAGCACAAGATTTTATTAAAAAGTTGATTGGCCAACGTAGGGAGCGCAAGCAAGCTGTGCAGACCCAAGATTCTGAATGAGGACAGCCTTCCTATGATTCACGAGAGGGTGAGGCATGAAATTGCACACAGAGGAACCCTTAGAGGGGTCCCCTGAAACCTACCAACCCTTTGTGTGGTCACCGACCGGTCTAAGCCAGCCTGTAATCACCAGAGTTTGGACCTCTTGTGGTGAGCGCCAGCTCTCTCAGAGGTTGAGAACAATGCTTGTCCTGGGCAGAGGTGTTCACACCTTCCCCCCGGTCAGGAAGAGCATCTGTGGTGGGAAGCTTCAAAGCCCTTGCCGCCTTTGAAATGCAACCTCAGTCACTCCTGATAAAAGAAGTGGGCCCCTCCTCCTGTCCTCACCTCCTTTTTGGTGGGAAGACAGATTGGAAAACGTAGAAGGAATAGGAAGTGTGCCCCCCTCTGCCAGGTGCTGGAGGAAAGGTAAAGGACATTTTTCAGTTCCCACCATCTTGAAGATGGTGGGACTTCTCCAATCAGCACTAGGGCTATGTTCCCCCTTCCACAGGAGGTGGACATATTAGAGGGCGTAGCCACCCTAGGTAAGGGGCCCATTGGACACAACCAGTCACTCCCTTGTACACACTCCTAAATTTAGTATGTAGGTGGCACCCCAGACCTGAACAGTAGATTTCATGGAAACAAGAAGATGAAACGAAGAAACGCTGTTGGACTGAGAACTGCAGACCTCGTGGTGGGCTTTGGGTGAGAACTCCTGCATACCACCACAGAACGCGACAATCACCGTCCTCCAGCTCGTCTCATTGCTGGGTGGCCTTCACAAACCCCACAGGGTCATCAGCATTTTGCAAGTTGCCAGGAACTCCCTTGAGATAGAGGTACTATCTCCCTGCAGCCACACGCACCTAAAACAGTGATGTCGGTCCAGCGACGTTTAGCTCCCCAGCCTGATTGACGTCTCCGAGTACCAGTGAAAAGTATACCTGCTCTGGAGGGTCGGCTCAGCTGCTTCACCAAATCTTAAGGCCCGAGGCCCCACCGGAGCTGAAAGGCACAAATGCCCGGAGTACCAGACCCCCTGCTGCAAAAACCTACAGAGTTGAGACCCACCTCAGCAGTGGCCCAGCAGCTTCAGAACCATCACTCCAAGGTACCAGCCCCTGACTGCATGGGTCATCTTTGCGCGCCTTTGCCCAGCTGCAAATCTTCACTGCACCCAGTCCCCCCAGCTAGGGCATCTTCAAACCAGCTGTGCTCCTAAGGCTTAGGCCCTTGCAACCTCTACTCTCCCCTGAGAGCCCTCAGACTTGCCTGCAAGTCCCCCTTTGCTTTGCTTTTACAGGTGCCGCTCTTCCTTCGTAGCACACTAGCTACAAAGTCTCTGTGTTCCCTGCTCCCGGTGAAATCCGGGACATGCCAGAGAACTTGCCCTTGGCACTTCGGACCTTCAAAAGGGACGATTTCAAAAGGGTAACCACAGCAATAATTGTACTGCATTGCTTTTTCTAATTGCAATTTCCCTTTTATAGAAAATATATTGTGTATAATTGAGTGCAACAGTAGATATTGCATTTACTGTGATTTTCTAGTATTGTGGAAAGTATTTATCTTGTACCCGAAGTTCTTAGTCTAAATATTTATATAAAAAGAAGTGCTATTTTTCAAATTCGGTCAAAACCTAATTCCTTGAGTGTGTGTATCATTTATTTTCTTGGTGTGTACAACAGAGGCTTAGCACTACCTTCTGATAAGCCTAACTGCTTGCCCACACTACCACAAAATAGAGCGTTAGTACTATCTACGTTTGAGTGTGTAAACAAATAAGGGTCACTTTGACCTCTCTGCAGAGTATACCCCATTATGGCGCAATATATAGTGAGGTGGGTTTCCTACAACTTTTCTTGTATTCTCTCCCCCCCCCCCTCCCCCCCCCCATAACCAAGATTAGGGGTTGACTTGCATCCTTCTGTTTTATTTTTCAGTCAGCACTTCTTGGGAATGAATCACTTTCCTTGCTCTCTCCTTTATTCCAAATCCCTGCTTTAATATTATTGATTAATTACATATGTATTCTTTTTTCAAGGACCCAGCAGTTGCACACTGCTGCCAGGATGCTCGCTTTTGCCCATGTGCTTCTGCACCATTAACCACTGATTGTGCAGCAAATTGAAGACATGCTGGTTGCTTTGGAGAAAAGTTATAAAAGTTGAGTATAAGACATGTGATGTTCAGTCAAGGTGCATACATTGGAAACAAACAGAGGCTTTGGGAAACATTAACAACCTCAACACATTTTGGCTTTATAGCCTTCCTCAGGGAATAGAAGTGGATGACATTCGGTTTAGCTGACATTTCAGAACGAAAACTGGAAAGAGTAAATCCAGTGGGTAAAACAGGAGTGTCCAATATAAGTCCAAGATGGCTAGATCCATACCAGATTTCCATGCTAATTACTGAATATGGATACGAGTTTCAGTTCTATTGATTGTATGTACAATTCTTCAAAATCTACTGAGTATCCTTCCCTTCTGAACATACATTGGACAAACCTGATTTAAAAAAACAGTATCTTCCAAGAATATTGCAAGCCTCGTGGCAAAATACATATTGCCGTTTGTAGAATATGCGGAACTTTTGGTGGTTCTCAAAATTGCTGATGAAAAGATTATTGTGATTTGGACTGGTCCTAAACTATACAATTCCCAAGAAATATCTTGCCATTGCAGCAACAAATACAGCCTATCTAGACTTGAGGCTATTGATACAGTTAAATATTCACTATGAATTGAATAATTTGCCCTTCCTTAAAATCAGATACACTGGCAATACTTTTTCATTTGAAGATTCTGGCAAAGGTAGATAATTCATAAGGACATGCAAAATTAAGATTATGGAAACCTTGCAAGTAGAAGATGTTTAAATGTTTCTATCAACTTCAACTTTAGCATGTTAGCTTATTGCACTTTATATTTACTTGTACACTATTGTTTTACATACAAATCCTTTCAGATTTTGATGCTGTGTTTGCAATACTTCTTTTGTCTTTGCCATATCTGTTATGGATGCATGCCAGAAAGTCCGCAAGCCGTCCAAAGTGCGTCAACATGCTCGTATGATACTGTGTCTATATACTGTCCCCTCTCTAGGGCTTGGAGGTCCTTGTTGTCTTTATGTTTTGATTTCTTTTTTATAATAATTCCTTTCATTTCATCACTATTTACGTTGTACCTGAGCTGTTGAAGCCAGCGACCCTGACTGGAATCAGGTAGCCCCACCTAATTATCTCATTTCCAATCTGGATAGAACTGGGACCACCGGGGGTGGAATTGCCCTGATATACAGAGATCGTTTCAAGGTCAGAATGATGCCCGAACCTCTACTAGCGGCAGAAGCTATGTTCCTGAGCATTAAATCAAACAATCAAGAGATCTTTCAAGGAATCCTAGTATACAGACCCCCCGGCCCTAGGCGTACATTCGTTACTCAGATACAAACTCTTATGGAGTCCTGTCTCAACTCAGCATCCTTCACATTGCTTGGTGACTTTAACTTTCATTTAGAGGTTACCAATAACGCAGACACCTCCAATTTAACAGATACCTTAGCTAGTTTTGGTCTGAAACAATTGGTACTACAATCTACACATCAAGCCGGACACACCTTGGACGGCATTTTTACCAACTGTCCTCTCATCACGGTAGTAAACGCACTCCCCCTTCTTTGGTCAGACCACTATGCCGTCAACTTTCTCATCAACACTACCGACTCCAATCAGTCCCGCAGAACTAGACCCACTCAGAACAAAATTCGGGTCTGGAAAAAGGTTACGCAACCTAAACTGTCCACTGCTTTGACAAATCTCCCCACTCTCCAGCTTGATCCCAATCAGGCAGCCGCAGGCTTTAACAACTGGATTTCACAGGCCACCAATCCACTGGCCCCGGAAGTGTCCAAACCAGCTATAAAAAGACTTGTGTCAGCTCCCTGGTACTCCACTGAGCTAAAAAGTCTTAAAATTCACTGCAGACATAAGGGGCGATCCTGGCGCTCTTCATACAGCCTTACGTCTAAGGCAGACTATGGGGCAGCCGTGAAAGAATATCAACAAGCTATAACCTTAGCCAAGTCGACCTATTTTACTGCTAAAATTCTTGCAGCCTCCAACTCCTCCAAAGAATTATTCAAAACCGTCACCGCTGTGTCCTCCCGACCTAGGGACTCTATCGTTCTCCCCACCCAAGCCTTCATCGACAACCTCGCGGTCTTCTTCCAGTCCAAGGTTAACCTGGTCTATTAAGAGCTTCTGAATCTACCTCAGGTCAACACCATTCCCTCCGTGGAGGTGTGGGACTCTCAGCCCCACCATGGCAGCTTAACCAACTTTTCTAAGCTGGAATTGAAGCAAGTGGTTGACCTGCTTGCCCAGACAAAATCAGGATCCCCGCTTGACCCCTGCCCCCCATATATCTTACATCTAGCTGCGGATGAGGTCGGCAGAGCACTGACCCCGCTGCTCAATCTAGTAATTGGAACAGGGATTTTCCTGACCAAATGGAAACTGGCCTGTATTAGACCTATATTGAAAAAATCCTCCCTTGATCCCTTGGAGGCGAAAAATTACCGGCCCATCTCATGCCTACCCATAACCTCCAAAATCCTGGAAAAATCCATCAATCAGGATCTCATGTCTTATCTGGAGGGTAACAACCTTCTAGACTCCACGCAGCATGGGTTTAGATCCCAACACTCGACGGAATCTGCCTTGATCATGGCAACTGAAGGAATTAGAAGGGTGCTGGACGATGGAGGAAGAGCGGCCCTAATACTACTTGACCTCACGGCGGCCTTTGATACTGTAAATCACACAGTATTGCTAACTAGGCTGCAAACCGTGGGGGTCACTGGTAAAGCCCTAACCCTTCTCACTTCCTTCCTCGATGCCAGGGAACAACTAATCCACTGGGACGGTATGCAATCGGAACGGTTCACCCTCCCGGGCGGAGTTCCACAGGGCTCCGCCCTTTTCAATATTTATGTCACCCCACTGGACAGACTGATCAAGAGTCGTGGCCTAGCGCTCGTCTCCTATGCTGATGACACACAAATATTGGTGTCAATCACCCAAAATGACAACCAACCAGCTGAGCGATTCCGCGACTGTCTCTCCTCTGTCATGTCTTGGATGAGAGCTAACTTCTTAAAGCTAAATGCCCAAAAAACCGAGGTGCTTGAGTTCGGAAATAAACCCTCCATATGGAACCACCACTGGTGGCCCCCGGAGGCCAGTTTGTGCCCCTCTCCAGTAGCCAAGGCTAGAAACCTTGGTTTTCTCCTCGACGAGGGGCTTACCTGTGCCCCCCAAATCAACCAAGTGGTTTCCGCCTGTTTCTTCACACCTAAACTTCTCTACAAAATTCTCCCATTCATCCCGCCTTCCCTCAGGAAAACTGTAGTTGGTGCTCTCATTCTATCTAGGATAGATTACTGTAACGCACTCTATCTGGGCTCAGGGGCCAAACAGCTTACAAAACTTCAATCTCTTCAAAACGCTGCTGCCCGAGTCTTGTGTGGCCTTCCGAAACACCATCCTACCTCCGCAAGCATCAAAGCACTTCACTGGCTCCCGGTAAGATGCAGGATTGACTTCAAGGCCCTATGCCTTGTACACAAAGCCCTTTATGGAGGCGGGGCCGAAGATGTTCAATCCCTTTTTCCTCGCTACACTCCAACTCGCTGCCTACGATCTTCTGACATCGGGCTGGTCCTTCCTCCAAAAATCAAAAGGGCAAGATTGGGTGGTAAACGCTTTTCATTCCTGGCGGCCAAACTATGGAACGCCCTCCCTGTCTCACTACGCCTTCAGCCCTCCCGCTCTATTTTCAGAAAGGCCATAAAAACCAGGCTTTTCTTACAAAACTAGAATCAGTGTTTCCCAGATGTGGCTACCTAGTGCCAAGACGCCTCGGCATAAGTGCGCTTTACAAATACAGTTAGTCAGTCAGTCTGTTTTGCTTGTGTTTTTTATATTGCGAGCAGAAGCTAATACCGTTCTAAGACTATATAGTACATGATGCATCAACTATTTTTAGACTCTTGTGTGCAATTTAAAAAAAATAATATTCAGCTTTAGTACTTACACGGTATCTATGAATTCTTTGTCTTGACAAATGATGTATAATATTTCAACGAACAGAAAGGTCTGATAAACTTTTATAAACTGAAGGATTCCACTGCAATGTTATAAGAAGCTCATTGTTCAAAGAATTACATCCTTAAACTCAAAGCTCCATGAGTGAGTAATGTATTTTTCCATGTTCTGTAGATAGAAAAGAGGATATTGCAACTGTGTGTCATAAGTTACTAAATGCTAAGGTAAATTCTAATGAGCATGATGATGAGGGAAGATGGCTCTGTTGAATGTATTATTTATCAATATTCAATGATCATGCTTTAATACTTTTAATGAAATGTAATGCACATGTTTAGTAATATTATAAATAAATCAATGCACTTTAGTCTTGGTAACTTTATTCTGAGTGGTGATTTTAACTACATTTTGGGTTTATTTTTTAACAATAATTTTGCTTTGTTGCTTTTTTGAGACAGAACTCATAGGCTTTGAAACGTAACATTGTGTTACATTATTGTTTGTTAACCTGAGAATTTGTAACCCATATGTATGTACATATGTATGTATATGGCATTTCTATAGTGCTAAGCTGGCCAAAACCCAGGGGAGCACTTTTCATTGTCAGAGTAATGACAGTTAAATCATTGTTATTTAGTCATCTTTAAAGAGGCGAGTCTTCAGCTCTTTCCTAAATTGAAGCAGCGTTGGAGCAGTCGTAATGGATATTGGGATCTTGTTACAGATACTTGGTACATAAATGGAAAAGGCATGCTGTCTTTTTTACCCCATTTTTTTACATTTCTTAGGCTGAAGTCTGATGGTGTTCTGGTTGCACAGTTGGTAAACTTGTCTGCAACATAAGTAGTGATGCTGGTCGGGATGGTTTTGTAAATAATGCAACTGTTTTTGAAGATGGTGTGGGCCAGCCAGGGGAGCTAATGGAGTTCCATCAAGATATGGTGAAGTGATCATATTTCTTCCGGCCCTGGATAAGATGTGCTGCGGTGTGTAGGAAGCTCATAAGAGGTGCCAGTGTGAAGTCTGGGAGGTCAGGGAATAGGGCATTACCACCATTCGTATGTGAGAGTACTAGAGCTTAGGCAGTTGTTCTGAAGTCACTTTCTGGAAGATACTGACTTTTCAAAAGAGAACTAGGACCAGGCCATACGAGTGACTTGGTATTGGTGAGCGTTGGGTTTTAAAGCCATCATGGTTCACACCATTGAGACAGGTTTATACTGTATCTTGTTATTTGTGTTTGGTAAATAACAGGAATTCTGTCTTGATTTGGTTGAGCTTCAGGTAAGAACGTGACAACCGCCTGGCCAGGATGTTATGCAGGCAGTGTTTGAGGCATTGGAAGTCTAAAGCAGAGGAGACTTCAAGTAGAGTTGTGTATCATCTACATATTAGCTACTCATGATCCTGTTATATGTGAGTAGAGCACAAGGATATTTTGTGACCTGGAGGTGCCCATGTGAACAAACTGGTTTTGGTTGGAAAGCTAGGAGGAGAACTCCTGGAGGACAGTGCCAGTGAATGGCTTTCAAGACTTGAGGGTGCATATGAGGGTGGAATGGTCTACTAAGTCGAAGGCAGCTGAAAGGTCTAGCAATATCAGGAGGCTGGGGTCATATTCATCTGTGGTCAAAAGGGCATTATTTACGATGTTTAAGGTATTGGTATCAGTGCTGCAGTGTGAGCTCAAGTACCGGGCAGTTAGTCATGTAGGAGATGGTTTATTTATTAATTTGAAAGGTTTTATATAACGCAAACATGATCCGTAAGTGTATCAGAGCGCTGTACAACAGAAAGGGGATACATACTAAACAATAATAAACATGAATGAAGAGGGCGAAGGATTTGAATGGATAATAGGAGGAAGAGCGTTCCAAATTCTTGGGGCAAGACCAGAGAAGGAGCGGTTGTAGGTTCTTTTCCTTTTGAATTTGTTAGGTTTCAGCAGGAGAGTACTAAAGCATCTTAGGGCCCGATTCATACCAGAAAGTTAGAGCTTTTTTGCCAAGTATGCGGGGGTGTTATAATGAAGAGCTTTGTGTGTCACGCAGGTAATCTTGAAATGAATCTGATCTTCAAGCGATAGCCAGTTGAGCTGGATTAAGTCAGGTGTGAAGTGACCATGTCTTTGTGAGCCTGTGATGAGTCTGGCAGCAGAATTCAGAGTGGCCCTAAGGGGGGGCCAGTCTAGGTTTGGACAACCCAGTCAAGGTCACAATTCCATATTCTAAATGGGAGGTAACTAGGGACTGGACTGCTAGGTGCAAGTCCACTTTTTGCATTGGTGTGATCTTAGAGTTGAACATAGACTGTTTTTTCAATGATCTTGCCAATGATTAGTAGGGGAGTTGTGCCTGCTAGTTGGCAATGTTATCATGGTCTAGTATCGGTTTCTTTAGGAGTTGGGGGTCTGTCCTGTCTAGAAAATATCTGGAAAGTTGACTTAAGTAAAAGAGGAATTGACAATGGTAAGCTGTAATAAGAGAGCTTCCCCAGAAAGAGCTTGGATGAAGATGATGGCAAGTCATCACCTTCATAAGAAGTGGCTTTGACAGAGTTGGGTATGTCAGTGAGATCTAGGGGAGATATGGTTTTGAAGGCATATGGTTTGAAACTATCTACCACCCCTTCCCCTACTTTTCTTGGTGAAATAGACATCTCCATTTTCAAATCTGGAAACATACTCATTCAAGCCTCTGATTAACATCTTACCATCTTTGAACACCATTTCAGAACCTTATCCTACCTACTCTCGATACCTTCCTCTGACCCTTCAGCCTCCCAATCACAGTCTGACCCTATATCTCCTCTTTCACCTACTCTTACCCTTCCGCATTCAGACATTGAAAACACCATGGAAATCTCCCAAACACAGATTCTCAATCTCTCCCCTGCCTTAACAACTTTCCCTCTTACTGATTCACCAACGGCCTACTCACCACCCAAACTCTCTCTCCTCCTCTTGAGGCTCCAACAACTCACATCAGTTCCTCCCTTCTTTCTTCTTCTTCCTCCCAGCCCCCTCTATTTAACCTCCCTACGACTCAATCACTTATTCCAACTTCTTTCCCCCTAATTGACCTTCCCCACCTTAACCCGGATGTCAACCCCCCTCAACTTGACCTCCCTAAGACTCAATCACTTATTCCTACTTCTTCCCCCTAATTGACCTTCCCCTCCTTAACCAGGATGTCAATCCTCCTCACTCTCTCCGAGCACCCTTTCCTTCTCCAGACTCTCTTCAGTCTCCAGTGACTGCCCTGTCACACCTCACCTCCCTCCCTTCGGCCACCAATCGAAACTCCCCTCTCTACCCTCCACCTGGGCTCCCGCCCCTCCCTCATCCCAGACTTCTCGTCCTAACTAACCCAGAACTTCCTCCAATTCCCCCTGAACTCCCAGCCTCCTTCCCCTTCTCCCTGATTCCCCAGGCGCTTTTTAATATAGAACTCCATCATGCTAAACTATTGTTTGAACTCTCCTCTCTCAGAAAGGATGTTAATTCCCTCTCCTCACTTAACCGCCCCAATCATTCTATTTCCCTGTATACTGAACAAGACAATACTACACTCCAACAACAATGGGATACTACCCCCCTCTGTAACGATACACTTAGAACATTCCGCACCTCAAACCACCTCCCCGCCTCTGACCTACCTAACCTCTATAATCCTCACCCCCGTCTCTTTGACTACTGTCCCTCTGATCCCACAGGCACCTATCCCCGTGATCCTTGGGACTAGCAGAATTCCAACTTTCCCAGCTTCACCAGACATCCCCCACAATTTACCGCTATCCACTCCTGCCCCCCGCCTACAACCAACCCTATACCCCTGACTTGCAAACTGGTTAACTGTCGCTCGACTGTCCAACATGCGATTGAAATTTCGGAAACCATCCTTAGTGAATCCATTGACATCGCCTTTCTTACTGAAACTTGGCTTAAAGATCACTCTTCTTCCATTCTTGATATGCTCTCTCCTCCTGGCTATTCCATCCTCAGAAAAGATAGACCTGTCAAAATTGGAGGCGGTCTAGCAATAATCCATAAAAACGAACTCCAACTCTCCAATGTGCTAAATTCAGATCATTCTCCTTTTGAATACCTCAGAGCGGAACTTAAAGTCCTGGCGACCCTCTTCCTTTTGAATTGTCCGACCTTCTTACCCAATCCTCACTTTCCAACTCTAAAAACCTCTTCCTCTGAGAGTTTAACCTTCATTGGAACAAAAATGACGATCCGATGGTTAACCTCCTCACTGATCTACTTGACATCAATGACCTAAAACAACTATGCCACTCTCCTACTCACACCAAAGGAGCCACTCTCGACGCTATCATTACTAGCAATGAGCTTTCCTTTCCTCCATCGTTCCCATCGACTGGTCCGACCACCACCTCATCCTTTTCTCGATAACTAACACTGTACTTCCCCCTCCACCCAAAACTATCAAACAGATGAAGCTGACCAGGAATCTTCATCTCATCCCCCCAGGCGAACTTGAGACCAAAGTCAAAGCTCAACTTCGACTTTCCCTTCCCTCCCAAAATGCCAATTACATCACCGAACACTTTAATAAATCCATCATTGAGGTCCTTGACCAAATTGCCCCAGCCAGACTAAAACAACAGAAAAAATCCTCCTCCAAATCCTGGTTCAATCCAGATCTCAACAATGAGAGGCGCACACTTAGATGGACTGAACGCATTTGGAGGCAAAACCCTTCCCCCTTTAATCTGTCTACCCTCGGATCCGCTAGGTCCAACTATAAAAAACACATCCTCAATGCTAAGACTTCATTCTTCCGCTCACAACTCGACCAGGCCGCAAACAGACCTAGGGAACTCTTCAGCATTGTCAAAAACCAAACATCCTCTGCACCCCCCAAAGTGACTGCCACCACTGAGAGATGCGAAGAAATTGCCAACTACTTCTCAGAAAAAATCTCCAAAATTGATCAATCCTTCGCCCTAACTCCCCTCCCTCTTAACCCACTCCCTCCCCAGACATTCCCCCAACTCTCCTTCTCTCTCCACGCTTCCTCATGACTCCTCATCGTTCCCTCCTATCGTCCCTATTCTTGAACCCGTCCCCATCATACTTGAGCAAAAAAATAATGCTTCCTGGCACGACTTCCAACCAGTAACTGAACTTGATGTCCTTAAGGTCATTTCCAGACTTAAACCGTCATCTCACACTAAAGACCCTCTCCCTTCTAACCTTGTCCAAGATCTAAAACATATCATTGCCCCCTATTGGGCCTCTATCATCAACTCCTCCTTTAACTTGGGTTGTGTCCATGCTTCCCTCCAATTGGAACAAATCACTCCCATCCTCAAAAATCCTGCTGGTGACCCTAATGACCTAAATAACCTTCGTCCTATCTCTAACCTTCCTTTTCTCTCAAAAGCCCTTGAAAAATGCACCCTGCTCCAACTAGATAGACACATTGATTCATTCAATCTTTTAGACTCCTTCCACCAGGCTTCAGAAAGGGCTGTAGTACAGAAAAGGCAATGCTAAACATAATTGATGACATCCATCACGCCCTCGACAAAGGCAAATCCTCCCTTTTCATTCTCCTTGATCTCTCCGCTGCTTTCGACACTGTCAACCACTCTACTCTACTTAACACACTGAAAGATCGTTTTGGCCTCAACGGTTCAGTCCTCAAATGGTTCACCTCCTTCTTCCAACACAGAACCCAGCAAATTAAAATCCGTGACTGCCTTTCCAAACCTTTGGCCGTCTCTCTATGGGTCCCCCAGGGCTCTATCCTATCCCCCTCTCTATTTAATCTCTTCATGGAACCCTCACCTTTATCCTTAAACAAGCGGGAATCAATTACCACCTATATGCTGATGACACCCAACTTTACTATAAGATTCAATCCCGCTCGGATGTTCTTCACCTCAATGATGCCTTGACTAAGATTCAATCTGGTTTCACTACAACCACCTCAAACTCAACCCAAAAAAGACCGAAATAATTATTTTCTCCCCTAAGAATAACTCGCTCCCCATTCTTTCATGGATCTCTGACCTTACTGCACTCAACTGCTCTCTCACTATATCAAACTCAGTTAAATCCCTCGGTTTTAACATTGAACAGAACCTTACCCATATCCCCAACCAAAAAAAATTCGGCCAAAAGCGCTCTCTTCACACTCCTTAACCTCAAGAAAATAAAACCCTTCATTCCTGCAGACGACTTTAAATTAGTCGTCCAATCGCTGGTCTTGTAGAAACTCAACTATGGTAACGCCATCCTGGTTGGAACCCCTAAAGCCTATCTAGCCCCAATCAAATCTGTTCTGAACCTGGCTGCTAGGCTCATTACCGACCTCAAACGGTTCAATCACATCTCCCCTACACTTAAAGCCCTCAATTGGCTTCCCATTGAAGGTAGAGCTTCCTACAAGACAGCTTGCATCACACACAAAGCCCTGCAACAACGCTCTCCGCAGTACCTCTCAGACAAACTTCACAAAGCTGGCTGCTCTAGAGCATTGAGGAGCTCCAACACCCTTGCTCTTGTCCCTCCTCTGTTAAACAAGAAAACCACACAATCTCGCTCCTTTTCTGGGAACATGCCTAACATCTGGAACTCCCTCCCTAAAGATCTTCGTTGCAACCCCTCTCACATCAGCTTCAAAAAAGACTTCAAACTTCTCCTGCTCAACAAATATTGGGGTCCTTAATCCCTTCCCTGAGCAATCATCCCACCCGACCTCCTACTGTCCTCCTCCCCTCTCTCATTTTCCTTTGCCCACCAACTCCTCCCACTAGCCTTTCCCATATGACTTGCTTCTTCCCACTTGACATTGCCTTAACCTCCCCCCTTCCTCAGCCTCGCTCAATTCCCATACCCTTCCCCCCTCTTCTCGATCCTTTCCCTCCCACGCCAGGGTAATCGCTCTGGACTTGTTGTAGCTCATTGCAATACATGTAATTTGATCATGTATAACTCGAGTTGTTTTTTAATTGTCTGGATGGGTTTTGAGTACTATCTCATTGTAATTCTGTTACATTACAATTAATTATCCATGTATAGCGGTATGTTATTGCCTTTAACCTACCCCCTCCCTATTCCTATACCCAACCTCCCTCTTTTCCATCCTTTCCCTCCCCCACTAGCCTAATCTCTAAGGATTTTCTGTAGCCCATTGCAACTTTTGTAATTTGATCGTGTAATACTTATGCTGCCTTCCTACTGTTGAATATTACCTCATTGTAATATTGTGCCTTATTTGCAATTAACACCCATGTAAAGCGCTCTGATACCCTCGGGTCCAGTCAGCGCTATATAAAACCTTTTAAATAAATAAATAAATAAATAAATGAATAAATAAGGCTAACCACTGCAGGATTCTACAGGAAGGGGATGGGTCTAAGAGATGAAGGAGGCTTGGTATTGTCAATCTGCTGTTGGATCTTCTGTGAAGAAGAGGTTAATGGCAATGTACTTTTCAGTGGATTGAGGAGTAGGTAGGTCCAGCAGGGGTTTGATGCAGGGCTATATTTTCTGGAAAAGCATTCTGCTTCTATTGGTGACTTCATTGGTAGTGTTAGTATAATGCTTTGACTTATGTGATGAGCAGTCTGACTTCAGTATCCAGAGGTTCTCCGGAGCTCTGTTTTTCTTCCATTTTCTTTCCTCTTTTCTATTTTCAGCATTAGATGTCTGGAATACCCACATCAATTCTTCAAAAAAGTATAACAAAATAGTGGAAAAAGTGGGCTTAGGATCAGCTCTTTCAACCTCTGGATTTCATGATTTTTTCACGGTTTGCCATTGTTTGGACTGGCTGTTGATTATAGTCACGGCATTTCATGGATAATTACATTGTCCAATTTGTTTTCCCATTAGGATTTGATGATGGGCATCAATTAGTCATTATGTTGAACTGCAGATGCAACTTGATGTGCGAATTGCAATTGATCTATTTGCTTTTCTGACATAATGATATTTTAATTGCTAATTTATGGGTTTTTTTAAATTTAGGAAATGGGTGCTGTTTGGATGCCTTAGACTACTTTAAGGACACAGTGTTGTTTACTAATTGCCTCGCGTATTCATTTGGTTTATTGTGAGAAGGAGCAAAAGTTAGTGCAAGTGTGTGAGAATGAGTGAGAGTAAATGCAACTGAATAAGAAAGAGTGAGAATGAATGAGCGAGAATGATTTTGAGAGAGTGTAAGTGAGAATGTGAGATTGAGTTTGAATATGTGAGGCTGACTGAATGAGAATAAGTGAGACTGAGTGAAAGTGAGTTCAAATGAGTGTGAGTAGGTGTGAGTGGGAGTAAACCTGTGTACAAAGTGAGAATAAGAGTAAGTGAATGTGAATGAATGAGGCTGAGTGAGAGTAAGAGTGAATGCAAGTGAGTGGGAATAGATGTGAGCAAGGGAATGTAAGTGAGCTTGGGTGAGTGTGAGTGAGCAAATGTAAGTGAGAATTAGTGAATGAGAACGTGCTGCTGTACTTGCAAGTATGTATTTGTCCCTGGCATACCAAAGGTAATTCTTGGCTTAGAGAGACACCTTGTAAAATGCTGGTGCTGGCATAGTGAAGGTATTTTTAACGATAACAGTGAATCTGGAAAAATACTGGAGCTGACATACTAGAGGTAACTGCTTTTTTGTTGCAACACTCGTTTATTCATTTGAACAATGGCAGTATACCATGATAGAACATTGACAAAACTAAAAAAGGGGTGTATTATGTCCAATCAAGGCTACAGATACAAGTAATACCAGAAATGAATCAGAAGTTATGCAGTTCCTGTGGAGGTGGTTAAGAGGATCAATGGGTAACTGGATTCCAGGTAGGAGAAGGAAGAAGGGGAAGCGGGAGCTCCAATAAGGAGCAAGGGTCCTCACACACCCCGAGAGGTGTCATGCTTCATCACAGGTCAGCTCCTCGTTACCCTGGCACGGTCAAATCAAGTCACGTCAGGGACATTTGTATTGCGCACACATCACTCCAAGAGTCTCATGGCGCATGCAGACGGCTCTGACAACAACTGTTGGCTTAGTTATCAACGGGCGCCGCAGGGAGGCTCTTTGCCGGAGGTCATCTATGTTGTTTCCCTATTAATCCTCTTAACCACCTCCACAGGAACTGCATACCTTGTGATTCATTTCTAGATAAAGGGGCATGTATGCTGGACCTACACTTAAAAAGCCCTTGTCCCTCTCTTTGTGTATACAAGTAATATTAGCAATCCCCGGGGCCACTTCAGTAAGAAGGGGTGTGACAAGGAGAAGGGGATGATGGGAGTGGAGGGAAAGGTAAGGGAATAGGGATATGGTGGGGGAACGAGGGTGAATGACAGAAAAAGATTACAGACCAACAACCATTCGACATATCCCAATGTAACATTCAGAAACATCAGTACAACAATACAGCACATAATTATACATTTGTATATGCCCCAGCCGGAGACTATGCAGAGGGAAACCTACGTCAGGTGGCTCATAGAGGTCCAGGGAGTCATTTCTCTATACACAATGGGACAGAGTGAATAGATGTGTGCATGCAGGTGAATGTGCAGCAGTGTGGGGAATATGGGGGAATGAAAAGAGATACTACCTTTTCCAGTGATCTACTCACCCCATCTATTAGGTAAACAGTAGTGCAGCAAACCAAATTCTCTCACACTGTGACTTATAATAGAAACCCATGACACTCCTACTAACGAACCCGGCTCAACTATTGAATTAATTTAGCGACGGAGCGGCTCCTCTGTGAGAGCGGAGTAGCGACGCCCCCCTAAAAAAATGCTCCAGAGCAGCTAAAAAATAAAATGGTGGTAAAGTGTGTTTATTACCTTTTATTTTGAAGCAACCCGTCCTGAACCGAGTGTCAGGACAGGGCAGGGCCAGTGCTGCCGTGTGGCGGCAGGTAGCTGTGCACATATGTTTGAAGTGGGCATGTCTCTTTGGCTGACCATCTTGCGATCGCCAGCCAGACATGCACATTTTAAACTTCACTAATCTAGCTGTCCTAGGAAGCTAGGTTAGAGAAAGCACAGGCCTCCAGTGCTGTTAGGTGAGAGAAGAGAGATGTGCCAAGATGGAGAGTGCATTTTCCTGGTCCAAAGCTTCCAGGAGCGAAGACAACCTGCGAGGAGGACTTCGTGTGGCAAGTCTGCAGGGTAGGTGCCATTTAAAAAAATTATCTTAGGAGGGAGGAGCCTAGCGCTTGACCAAGATGGCCGCGTGAGCTCTGAGCTCCCGAGACCCTCGCGCCCTCCGTCGACTATCCTGTCTCTAATCCTGTTGGTATGCATGGCATCGTGTGGATGACCTGTCAGGGAGGCGATTGATGCTACCCGCGGTCTGATCGCCCACCGGGAACCGGACTTATGCCTGGCGGAAGATTGCGGCCTATCTCCGAGGGATGCCAGGGGCTAGAGTTGGCAGGATGCCCGACTTCTAGTTGAACAACAACGGCCAGGCGAGGTGTGAACTGTCGGACGGAGGTCCCCGTCCTTTCACATTCGCATTCTCTCCCTTTGTCAGCCCTGCCCCTGGAGAGCTCTTGGTGGCTTTATTACCCTATGGACGCTCTGCAGGCTACTCTGGTGGCCCACTGCAGAACTGATCACCCCTGATTCCTTTCATTGAGAGGGACCCGTCTTATCTGAACCGACCTGCTTGGTATCAACCATGTCGGGCAAAGCAGAGGTGGATCGGCTGAAGGCTAAGTCTACCAGGCGGGGAGCCTATACCCAAGTCAATAGTATGGACCGCTATGCTCTGCAGAAGGGATCACCGAGTGGGTCGAGCCAGTCGCCGGATACCCAGAAGGCGGCCTCGCCTTTGGCCCCGGAGCTCTCACTACAGGATGTCATGGGCGCGCTCGAAGGGATGCAGACCTCGATTGGGAGACAGTTTGATGCCCTGGCGCATAAGGTGGACGCCATCTTGGTGGATGTTAACCTGATCCGTGCGGACTTGGGCAAAACGAATGAACGGGTTAGGACCCTGGACCTCAAGACCACGGGCCTCACCGATGATGTCACGGAACTGCAGATCGAGGTTCGTAAGCTGAGGACCGAGAGTGATCTCGCCGCCCGCCGGCTGGAGGATTTTGAGAGCCGGGCCAGGCGCAACAACGTGCGCGTCATCGGGGTCCCGGAGTCCTCGGATGAGGCTTCGGTTGACCTGCTTGTCGAGGACTTGGTGCTTAATCATCTGAAGCCTAAGGGTCTTGGAAAGTTCTTTGCGGTTGAAAGGGCCCATAGAGTGCCGGGTGGGAGGCCCAAGGTGGGTGCCCCACTGAGGCCGATCGTCGCTCGGCTCTTTCATTTTCGAGATCGGGACGCTATCCTGCAAGCATCGAGGGTGACGGGCCCGGTCCCCTTCCAGAACGCGTCGGTGAATTTCTACCCGGACTTCACCCAGCAGGTGCAGAGGCAGAGACAGGGCTTTCTGGGGGTGAAGAGGCGGCTCCGGGAGAGGGATCTGAAGTATGCCATGCTCTTCCCTGCCAGACTACGTGCGGTGCACGAAGATCGGACATTCTTCTTTGACTCTCCTGTTATGGCCGATGAATGGCTGGACGCTTTGCCCCGGCGACGGACGGGGGAGGACATTGCCGAGGATGGGGACAGTGGCCGGGATGGGCAGGGCTGATTTTTCGGAGCCGGTCTGACTCGATTCGGCTATATTTGAAGACTTGAATAGAGTGCAGTCAATGCGGAGGGCGGCGGGAGGACGAGGGGTGCTCTTTTCCTCCCTTAGGGTACTTTTTGTAGATTTTTGGGGTTTTTGTAGGGCGACAGGCACACTGCAAGTTGGGGTGGCTTTGTAAGCTGCCGCAGGGGTGCAGGGTGGGGGGGGTTTCTGGGATTTTGGGTTTGTTGTTGGGGGGTTTATTTCTGCAAGGCATGATGATTCTTTCCAGGACTGTTCCATGGTGGCTCTTCGGGAGTGGGGTGGGCCTCTTTACGTTTGAGGATGGGGGGTAGGGGTTTAAGTGTTATAAGCTGGAATGTTAATGGTTTGGGGGATCGCATTAAGCGTGGGATTGTTTTGCAATTCTTGAAACGGTCGATGCCGGATGTTGCCTTGCTGCAGGAGACGCACCTTATTGGTAATACGTGCTATGCTCTGAATAGGAAGGGTTATAAATTCATAGCACATTCGGGATTATCCTCTGGGTCCAGGGGGGTGGGCATCCTAGTCAGAGCCTCGCTACCATTTGAGGTGGACTCCACCATTGTTGATGATAGGGGGAGGTTTGTGGCGGTGGCGGGGCGGTGGGAAGGAAGAACTTTGGTTTTAGTTTCGGTTTATGTCCCGCCGGCCCTGCAGGCCTCCACGTTCACAGATTTGGGTAGGGCCCTGCTGGATCTCCCGGGGGGTATGCTTGTGGTGGGAGGTGATTTCAACGCTGTTGGCTCCGGCCTGCTGGATAGATACCCGCCCAGAGACACAGGGGGGGCTCAGAAGTGGCTCCCAGACTTCCTAAACACGCTTGGCCTGATAGACTGCTGGAGGCTCCGGCACCCCACACAGAGCCAATACACGTTCCACTCCGGGGCACATGGTAGTCTTTCCAGGATTGATTACCTACTCACTCTGGCTGCGCATGCCTCATTGGTCTCCGAGGCGAGGCACATGGCGCGTGGTATATCTGACCATTCGCCAGTGTGGATCCGGCTGGATCTAGGTCGGGAGGGAGGAGGAAGGGTGGCCCCTATCAACCCGTGGTATTTCCGAGACCCCAAGATGCGCAGCGCGCTGGTAAAGAAAGTAGATAATTTTTTCAAGGATAATCAGGGATCCGTGGACTCGGCAGTGTC
This sequence comes from Triturus cristatus, assembly GCF_964204655.1. NCBI lineage: Eukaryota > Metazoa > Chordata > Amphibia > Caudata > Salamandridae > Triturus > Triturus cristatus. The sequence goes on from NC_140582.1 coordinate 850,914,667, forward strand.
GCTGTGGGAAGCATTTAAGACCGTGCTCCGAGGGGAAGCCCTCTCCCTAGTAGTAGCTGCCAAGCGGCGGAGAGATGGCGAGGTTCTGCAGGTTGAGGAGGAGATCGCGGCTTTGGAGGGAGCGCTGGAGGAGGAGGTTACAGAGTCCTCACTGCATGAGCTTTGCTTGAAGCAAGCTGAGTATAAGGACCTGGTGACGAACGCCGCTAAGACCCTCAGTAGGGAACAGCAGGGCCGCTTGTATGATGTTGGTGACAAGGCAGGGAAACTCCTGGCTTGGCTGGACAAAAAAGAACGGGTCAATAGAGTTGTGCCAGAGTTGACGGGAGAGAGGGGAGAGGCGATTGTGGAACCTGAGAGGATTGTACAGTGTTTCTCGGACTATTTCTGTAGGGTTTATGCCTCAGTGTCGGATAGGCCGCCCGAGGACTCGTCTGACCTCCTCCGTGATATCGAGTTGCCCTGTCTCTCCGACATAGATAGGGATGATCTAGATGGTGACATAACGGTTGACGAGGTGGCGGGGGCTATCCGCGCGTTAAACTCGGGTAAGGCCTCGGGACCGTACGGCTTGCCGGTCGACCTGTACAAGCTATTTCCGGATAGGGTCGCCCCTCACCTGCGCGCCATGTTTATGGAGGCGCGGGGGAGTGGGACCCTCCCGTTGGACCAGCGACTGGCGACGATCGTGGTTATACACAAAGAGGGCAAACCCGGAGATAAGTGCGCCTCATATAGGCCTATCTCACTTCTTAACGCAGAGCCGAAAATTCTGGCTAAAATCCTGGCGACCCGATTGATTAGGGTACTCGGTGACTTGGTCCACCCGGATCAATCCGGCTTCATCCCGCACCGAAACACAGCGTTAAATCTTCGGCGCCTTCATGGTGTAATCGCCAGGGCGGGCACACTGCGTGAACCAGCTATTGTGGCGTCTCTTGACGCCACGATGGCATTCGACACGGTGGAATGGGCATATTTGTGGGCCGTGCTGACCAAGTTCGGCTTTGGCCACAGTTTTGTGAGTTGGGTGAGGTTGCTGTATGAGGGGCCACTTGCGAGTGTGGTGGTGAATGGTCGGGCGTCGATTCCGTTTCAGCTTGGGAGGGGTACTCGGCAGGGTTGTCCCCTGTCGCCTTTGTTGTTCGCCCTTGCCCTTGAGCCGCTGGCTGCGTGGATACGTTGGCACCCGGATATACGGGGCCTTAGATGGTCGCCTGAACACGAGGACCGTATTTCGCTCTATGCCGATGATATCCTGCTGTATCTTGCCTCACCCAAGAAATCATTTATAGTGGTCTGTGACGTACTCACATCTTTTGGTAGGAACTCGGGTCTTGTTATCAACTGGAGTAAATCATATTTGTATGTTCTTAGTGGCGAGGTTCCCCCGATCCCTAGAACATGTTCGATACAGGTCGCTCAGCAGGGTTTCGTGTATTTGGGGATTTTTATCTCCATGGACTCTGCTGTGCGATATGAGAAGAACCTGCTCCCCCCCCTGGCACGCCTGAGGCGGGATGTTGAAGGCTGGCGGAGGCTGCCGCTCTCCCTCGTTGGGCGTGCGGCCCTGTTCAAAATGATGTCGCTTCCCCGCTTCCTCTACGCACTGCAGAATACTTTGGACTGGGTTCCGGCCAAATACTTTCGGGAGGTCGAAGGCCTCCAACGAACGTTGCTTTGGGATGGGCGGCCGCGAATAGCTATTGCAAAGTTGACGCTTCCATGGTACGACCGGGGCATTGCGCTCCCAGACATCCGACGGTACTATTGGGCCACCCAGCTGAGTTCGATTAATCATGGGTTTTATGGCCCTGCCCTCAGCCCTGGGTATGCCATGGACAGGTGGTTGCTGCGTGGTGGTAACTATTACAGGGCGTTGTATTCGCGGTCTCTGGACTCGTCCCTCACGGGGCCCACTGGTGTGGCGGTGCGAGTGTGGAAGATGGCAACTGACTCGCTGGGCTGGAAGGATAGGCTCACCCTCGCTACCCCGCTGTTTGAATCTGAGAGACTGGGTAGGCTTTGGCACACAAAAGGCTTTGACAAATGGGACTTGATCGGCATCTCCAGGGTCGGAGATGTCCTGATTAAGGGGAGGGTGAAGTCCTTTGAAGAGTTGCAGAAGGAGTATGAGCTGGGGCCATCTGAGTTTTTCCGCTATATTCAGGTTCGTCACGCCCTCCGATCAGTCCTCATAGAGGGTGAGAAGGTGCCTGAGTCCTCTCCTTTGGAGGACCGGGTCCTTGATGGCCATATGCCCGAGAGCACGATTTCGCTCATCTATAAGAAACTGATCAACGTCCGGGCGGATATGCTTCTGGGGTTGAGGGACCAGTGGGCTAGGGATGGCCTCGAGTTGGATGACGAGGATTGGCAGTCTGCTGTTTCCTCTCCTAAGGAGGTTGCGATCCCGTCGCGTCTGAGGCTGGTGCAGCTTAAAATACTGCATCGAGTGTATGTGACGGGGCCAAGGCTGGTTCACATGGGATTCTCGGAGGACGGCCTATGCAGGAGGGGATGTGGTATGGTGGGTACTTTCCTGCATATCATTTGGGAATGTGGTGTCATCACGGAATTTTGGAGGAGAGTCCATGCAGTGATGGGGGAGGTGACGGGCATTGCTATGCAGCCGGAAGCGCGGTGTTGTCTCCTGAATGTCTGGGGGCCCACTGATCATAATGCGGCGCAGACCCAATGGGTGACTCTGGGCAACATGGTCGCTAAGAGAGATATCGCGCGATTGTGGGGCTCCGCGGGGCCCCCCACATTGACCGCGTGGAAAGAAAATATGGACTGGAGTATGTTAAGGGAGAAGACGGTCTATTGCGCTAGAGGCCGCCCCCGGAAGTGGCACGCCATCTGGGGGCGGTGGAATCAATACAGGGGGGGAATATGTCTTGCCCCGGATCTGGATCCTCCCGAGGAACAGCTTTCCTCCTAACCTTCTTTCCAGCTCAGTATGGTCTATGGACTTTTTGGCCTCTGCTGTCCCTCTTCTTCCTCTTTACTCTGTACTGTAACTGTTAGATGAGTGGGGTCCGGCCTCCCCTGGGGGGCTCATCATGGGCTTTCAGTGTTCTTGCCTTGCTGGGGTTTGTTGTGTGTTTTTGTGTTTAATTAAAACTGAACCTTTGCACTTCTCCTTTCATGGTACTGGGGACGCATCTCTGTTTCTATATATCGATGCTGCCGAACCTCCGGGTTGTCGGCTGAATAGCTGTGTCCTGACTTTTGAAAATAAAGGTTTTTAAAAAAAAAAAAAAAAAAATTATCTTAATGTCACCAATATGTTTCCCGCCCTACCACACTAAAAAAATGCCAGCCGTCACTGATTTAGCATAATGAGTATCATGTATGGGAGTGGGTTTGGGCAGCCAAATCCGATCCACATCAGTGAGTCACCATATAAAATGTTGCGGTATCAGGGAAAAGGTGAGTCCTACACAAAGGAGAGAAAAAAAGCTCCCCAAACCCTCTTGTGGGCCTCTAGGTTCTCATTGAGTTTGTAGGTAGTACATTAATGCTATGCCATCCTGTGCAATTCTATAAGATCCTCCCAACCCGTAGGACTCTCAGGTTGTTGCCAATGGTGAAAAATCCATACTTTAGCCACTGCTAGGGGAGTGGTTAGCCATTGGTGGGTTCGAAGGTTTATATCAAAGGCATTAATAGTATCATGCAGAATCAGTAGGTAGGACAAGGGATTAACGACAAGGTGTATGAAAATGTGCATACCCTTCGGTCCGATAGGGCTGTAGGGTCACGTAGGACCACAGGATATGATAGAGGTCACAGTTGTGGTTGTGAGGCAGCAAAGGAGCCCAATCCAACTTCTGTGATAACCAGTACGCGTCACTAAGAACCTAAAGGTAAAGATATTTTAAGCGTGATTCCCTCAGGACCCTATCATGGCTGAGAAGCAAAGTCGCCCAATCTTTAGTCAAATATTCTTTGCCCAAGAGAGCCTTCCAGTGCAGTCTAGTTGTGGTAAGAGAGGTGCAGGAGTGTAGGGATTGGAATAATATCCCCTAGAGCACTGAGGCGATTCCCTTTGAATTCACTCGGGAGCCTTAGCTATTGTTGACAGAGAGATATGTGCAATGCCACCTGTGGAGGTCCAAGCGCACCCTGAAGGCAGTGGGCTAATTGTCAATACTGCCAATGAACAGCGTTCAAAATACAGAATTAATTTCTTAGTGTCTGCAAAGATTTTGAAACACCATTAAAATAACTGGTTTATGTGTCAGACCCCATTGTTATAGCGAGACACCCAGTACAAGGGTTTGTTTGTTGTACATAACGCAGGATTGTACCACATACCATGTTATGGAGAAAGGGATCCACTCCTATCAGCTTACGGGCAGAATGCCCTGTCATACATTGTTCCCATGAGGCACAGGGTCAGACTGATTTGCATATGGCCATGTCTGAACTGGGGTGGCAGAGTGGGCTAAAGAACGGTGATGCATCAAACCCAGATCTGTTGACTGGGTGTGAGTGTTTGATTGGTTCTGATGCTCCGTCCGTCACCACCCCCTTTTGTACCGCTTTGTTCGCCATAAGATGGCAGGGTATGCTCAGACGTGAGTCCCTTGCTCACTTTGCCACTGGATTCAAGCAAGCCTGGCTGAAGACGGCTGAAATGCCAGAAACCGGTCCTAGGAAGCTTGTTTCCGGTCCAGGGAAGGCATGGCTTGGCAGTTCGTGCTGGACTGTTCCCATGAGACACAGGGTCAGACTGGTTTGCATATGGCCATGTCTGAACTGGGGTGGCAGAGTGGGCTAAAGAACGGTGATGGATCAAACCCAGATCTGTTGACTGGGTATGAGTGTTTGATTGGTTCTGATGCTCCGTCCATCACCACCCCCTTTTGTACCGCTTTGTTCGCCATAAGTTGGCAGGGTATGCTCAGACGTGAGTCCCATGCTCACTTTGCCACTGGATTCAAGCAAGCCTGGCTGAAGACGGCTGAAATGCCAGAAACCGGTCCTAGGAAGCTTGTTTCCGGTCCAGGGAAGGCATGGCTTGGCAGTTCGGGCTGGACTGTTCCCATGAGGCACAGGGTCAGACTGATTTGCATATGGCCATGTCTGAACTGGTGTGGCAGAGTGGGCTAAAGAACGGTGATGTATCAAACCCAGATCTGTTGACTGGGTGTGAGTGTTTGATTGGTTCTGATGCTCCGTCCATCACCACCCCCTTTTGTACCGCTCTGTTATACATTGTGGCATGAAGAATCAGATTCTCCGCGATGTGGAGATGTGCAGAAGAAAACTATACCGGGAGAGAGACATTAGTGCATCGCAGGAGATGGCGTTCAATAGTAACATACATAGGGATGTCCTTTGGGTCGATCAGATACAGGGATAGGTGTGATATGTGAAAGGCCAGGCTGTATGAGGTCATAAATGGAAGGCACAGGCCCCCTGCTGACGAATCACCTCCCCATGGGTGGCCAACCTCCTGTCACAGACAGTCTTCAGCCATGCAGCCTAGGCTATTGTCCATTACATATCTACTATTGAATGTCTGCCTCTATCACTGAAAGAAGACTGCTGTAAATATGATGGGTTAGCATCCCAAAAAACATAATTGTAAAGAGTGGCCGCCATCATTTTGACCATTTGCACCCTCCCCATAGTGAGAGGCTCAGGTGATCCCACTTGAGGAAATCTCATTTAGACCTTTCCACCAACTTCAGAAGATTGCGCTCGGTCATTACAGCCAATCCCCTGTTTATGCAAATGCCCAAATATTTGAGGCCCTTAGGGACCCACTAAAAATTGTATGCCTGTAAGTACACACTGGTAGTTGCCCTAGACATCGGGAGCACCTCACATTTGGTCCAGTTAACTTTATTGCCAGACAGCTGAGGAAATTGGTCAATAATGGCCATCACAGATGGAATGGAGGACTGTGGACGGGACAGAAGAAGCAAAATATCATCTATGGATAACAGCACCTTGACCACATTATCGCCTAGCCGAATGTCTGCCAGCTCGGGACAGAGATGTGTGGCTGTACATAGGGGCTTGTCAGCCAACAGGAAGAGAAGCGGGGAGAGGGTCAACCTTGTCTCAGATTGAATTGTGAATGTGTGCAGCAGGAAGTCTCGACAGTTGACATCCGCTGTGGACGAGATAATAAGTGACTCTGAATAGCTATGAAGTCTTCCCCTAAACCCATCCTGGATATTGCCCAGAGGAGATATGGCCAATATACACATCTGAACCTGGTTAATAGTCCTCTCCACGCTATTTAGAAGCCGGAAAGGCTAAGATGGCTTCAGCCACTTCCTATTCTGTGAACTCACCCTCTAGATACCCCCATCTACCCTTATTAAGAAAGGGGGGTGTAAAGGTGCTAGAAAGGCATCAGTTTGCTCTGGCACGGCTTGAAATTCTGAGGTGGACAAAGAACAATAAAACGAGGCAAAGGGGCCAGTAATATCAATGGGGTGAATAAGTATGCCATGGGCATCACACATTGTCATAAAGGACATTTGGGAAACACGTTGACACACTTGTGCTGCCCGCTGGTGGCCTGCCTTTATTCTGTAGTCATAGCTCCACAATTGTAGTTTAACCAGACCCTTTTCTGCTGTTGTCATAAAGTGCATGTTGAGGCGTGATCTAGCTCCTTCTAGAGCATGGGAGTTAGTATGTAACGTTTATGAAGGTCATGATCCTTTCTCTCTAGATTCAGGCTATCCATCTGGTCAGCGTGCTTCACAATGGCTGAATTCACCTTGTAGAGTCACTTTCCCAGCGGCCCACCAGGCCCCTTTTTGACCTCCCCCAGGCCATTAATAGTGAGGTAGGAGTTGATGTGAAGCCTAAGCTGGTCTTTCCGGTCAGGTTGTCTGTGCACAAACACCCTCAACTTCCATCCAATTGGTGTTGGAGGTACCAGCCCCATGTCCAGATTCAATCTCACAAGACTATGGTCCGAAGGACTAGCTTCCAGAATGTCATATCTCAGCAAATCCGAGAGCACCCTCCCTTGAAGGTGGAAGTAGTCAGAGCATCATTGAGTCCTATGCAGGCAGAAGAAGAAGGTGTAATCCCTAGTCGTAGGCGCTATAACGTTTAGAAGGTCATGATCTACCAAGAGATTAATACAGAAGGGCATTGTCAGCCCTACTGTAACAGCCAGGGCCTCCTCTGGGGACAGGTTACAGTCTCCTTCCAGAAATAGGGGTGTGCACCCAAAATCAGTGAGAATTCCAGAAACGCGGGCTATGAAATGGGTCTTGTCCATGTTAGGGGCATATATGGAGCTTGGAACTACTGATTTGTCCATAATATGTAGTTTGATAACGATTCATCTGTCTTCTTCATTTATCCAGGTTTTGAGAACCCCTTAGGGGAGTTTTTGACAAACAAGGATGGCCACCCCACATTTGTTGGAAGAGCTACAGGGAGGGGTTGATTTACCACTGGTCCTCACCATCTTGCTACGAGTCAAGACATACCTACTGAGTTGCGCTTGAGTTTAAGAGACTCTTCTGAAAAAAGGTGTGGTTCTTGGGCGAAAGCAATATCAACGTGCTTCATGTTTTGGTGAGGTAAGAGTTTTATGCGCTTTAAATAGTGTGATAGGCCATTGACATTCCAGATCAGCAGCAACAGAGGTTTGGACATTCTTGGATATGAGCTACTGACTGTGTACAATAAACCAATTAATCTCCAGGAGGGAAAAGTGAAGGGTTGGATACATATTGAAACCCTAATGGGGAGGACCCTGGTTACCTCTACATAGAATGCGTAGACCCAGGAAACACAATGCAATCAAAGATACCAGTAACAGTGCGGGGAGAGAGAAGGGGAAGGAGGTTGAGAAGGAAAGAAACAAAGAAACCTTTAATTCGCAGCACACTCCCACACCGCAAGGCAGTATCGATCATTGCCCCCACCTGTTTGTAGAAGGGTACACAGGACCCTGGATAGATGCATGGGTCTGAAACTGGAAATAGAGAAGCTGCTATAGTGCAGGGACAATCCACAAGAACCCCAATGAGGGAGAATAGTTACAGCAGGATACAATAAAACTCACCAGATCTGTGGAAAACCAATGGCAGTTGTGATGCAGATGGGTCATAAGGTATAAGCCCAAGTATACTCGATGGGTACGGTTCTCGCTAGTCTCTCCCATCCCCACTCATGCACCAGGAGCCAATATGGGGGGAGAAGGCTGAGACATGGAGAAAACATACACATAAAATACACATAACCATGGTTTACCTGTTTCATCAGGAATGGGGAGAAAGTAAGACCTTACCACTCGCCATCACCAAAAAAGCCCAAAGAACCACACCCTCCATCCCCCATGTAAACATATGTTCATTTTTCTCTTTTGTTGGACACGTTCTCCATCAATGCTTGCTTAGGGGGTGATCTGGACTTTTCCCTGTTTCCATCTTTTTGAAGGGAGTCTAACCCCTGCCAAAGTTCTGCGCAATCCAATCCACTGCACAGTCCAAGTGTTGATCTCTGGTATTGCGACTGATGTTAGAGGGGCTTCCAGGAGTCGGGTAGTCCAGTGGCAGGAAAGTTTTGCAAGCCCTGAGAGGCAAGGTTGTCCCTGTTTTCTTCCTCTATCTTATCCAAAAGTATTTCAATTTACCCCGGCTCAGAGAAGTCTTTTTTTTTCCGGTCATAGTCACCAACATGTGCAGGATTGAAGAAACAATATTTACGGTCCTATTGCTTGAGTCGGGGTCTGAGGGCAACAAATTTCCTCTCATTAATGCTGGTCATTGATGAGTGTTCCACACAGAAGGAGATGCAGCATCCCTCGATTAGCAGGGTACCTTTGGATTTTTGTGTCGCTTGGAGGTTGGATCTGGTGTGTTGGTGAAGTAGGACACGGGCAATGATAGGGCCTGGTGAAGATGGTTGTGAAACAAAGCAAGCCCTATGTAGTATCTGGTCTCTCTATGTGAATGCTTCTCCCCTCTGCCTGGTTGCCAGGTTGTGGAGAGTGGCATTCTCTGCCAGAGTTCTATGTTGCTGGGTGATGGGTCTGCCTTGTGGAATATTCTTAGAATGTTTAGGTTGAAATACTTTGTACAGTTGATGCTGCTTTGTAACTGGTGGAGCTGCTGCTGTGTGCTCCACAACCCTGTAGCCAATAAATAAACTACTCAACTCACCATGCCTCCAGTGTCATCACTACAAATTGTTGGCGACGATCTGGCTACACAGTCGAGCCTTCTGCGTACTGCTGGCTCTTTGGCAGATTCTGTTTGTTCCTGGCCATTGTGGACTTCGATTGCCACTGGACGGTGTTGCTCCCTCCTCTGCTTTGATTTTCATTGCAACTCATCTCCACGACTCATCTTTATCAAGTGAGGTGGTGCCTTATGCTGAACTTGGTCTTCGCTACAACTCTGACTCTGTCTGTTTCATCAGCCATTTTCGTGCTTGTGTCTTCAGCACGGGGAGGCCTTCACGTCGCTGCTGGCTTCGCTCTCAAACAAGTCCAAGGTGAGAGCTTTTATTTTTGGCTTGTTTTGCTTGGTGAGACTTTCCAATCATGCGGCCCTAGTTAGGGGTGCGACTTGGCACGCGATCCATGCGATCACAGATGTGCGTGAGTCTTGGCACACCATCCGCGTGATCACAGTTGCACGTGTGCCTTGGCACACGATCCTACTCTCACCAGCGCTGTTCGTTTTATTGTTCAGTACCTTCCATGGCTTATGTGCATGTGCGGCCCAGCGAGGGATTTCATTGGAGCCACGTTCTTCTCGTTTCCTAGCAACGTATTGCTACCAGCGTATCTTCACAGATATGCAGGGCTTTGTTTATTCATCTCTGCCAGTCAGTGTGTTACCAGGCAACGTTTCCTAGCAACGTGTTGCTGCCAGCGTATCTTCGCCGAAAATCATGGCTTGGTTTATTCATTTTTGCTGTGTCTTTGTGTTACCAAGCAATGTGTCATTCAAGCGTGCTTTCGCCGACACGCACGGCTTGATTTATTCAACGCTGCTGTGCCAGAGTGTTACGCAGCAATGTGTCAATTCATGTTTATCTTCGCCGACACGCACGGCTTTGCCTTCTTCAGTCCAGGGTCAGTGTGTTGCCCAGCAGCATGTTTTCTTTTCCCAGTGTGTTTTCACCGACACACAACGCTTTGCCACATCATCTATTCTTAACTAACCTAACAACGTGTTTTTGTTTCGTGATAAGTCATTGCCAAAACACATTTTCTACGCAACAATTCACCTTTTGTGTGTTTTGCGAACCAAGTTGATTCGCACACCTTGTACACAAGTATTTTTTTATACTTATGTTCAGCTTTATTCTATTCAGGGCTTTCACAAGTTTTTCTTTTTAATTATTTTCCTTGTGCTCTCCTGTGTATATTCTTCGCAATGAAAGCTGTTACTCCACCACCATCATTTCTTGACAATTCTGGTGAACCACAAAAATGAGCATCACACATTCACTTTCAAAGCAACAAATGAAACTTTATTAACATGAACACTGAAATGAAATGACGACACATGGCGGCTCCCCTCGGGACAATCTGTAGGTCACAGCCTGCAAGACAAAAATCATGATGAGGTGTGTCCTGTGCACATCAAAGGACAGAGAGAGAGCGAAGGAGAGTGATTGGAAGAGAGGGGGAGAGAGAGAGAGAGAGAGAGGGAGAGAGAGAGAAGATGAGGGGGAGAGAGAGAGAGAGAAGAAAAGAGGGGGAGAGAGAGAAGAAGAGAGGGAGAGAGAGAGAGAGTGCCGCCCCTGCGCACCCAGGCCACACTGCTTACCTGCTGCCACCAGTGTGTCTCCAACCACTTGCCGGTATGTATAGCAGTTCACCAGGTCACACATCTGAGACAGACCCGTCATCTGAAACAGAGTCCAGATACATGATTGGCACAGTACACACAATTGCACATTTGCAATTAAAAACTTTCCTGTTTTAACTTCTTCATCCGGAGCTAGTATCTTCTTTCCCCTCAGTCCTGCCTCTCCTAGTTAGCGTCTAGATGCCCCAGGGTGAGTTGTGCGCTCTATAAGAAACCCCTAACATGACATAACACAAGACAACATCACCTGCCCACCCATGCACACCCAGGCAGAGGCGCCCCAGCCCCTCCCGCTGCCCATCGGAGCATGCCCTCCCATGCACACCCAGGCCTCACTGCTCACCTTCCGCGTCCGACGTGCAGGCAGGAGGTTCCACCATGTGCCGCTGCAAGACACAAGCCTGGGGCCCGCGGACATGGCACCCTCCACACCATGCAGCCCCGCTCCGCAGGCCACCAGGTCTCACGTTTGGTGCTGGTTCTTGATTAATCCACGGCAGAGGACATACCAGTGCACCCGGCCTCATCACAGGCTGCACACCCGCTCAACACAATAGGTGCCACTAACTCTGGGATCCCGGAAGTGACGCCACGTGGCGGTAGGCCCGTGCTGCCCGCCGCCTCTGGCCTACACTGCGGTCCAGCAGGGCACACAAAACCTGCGCTGTCCAGACTGCCGGGACGGGGCATCATCGCAGGCTGCACACCCGCAGCTTAAGGTGCCCCTACATCAGTGCACCCAAAGTCACCGTCCCGTGAAGGGGGTGCCTGTGCCGGCCGCAATGTTCCGGGTGCCACTAACTCTGTGCAATCCCAGTCAGCCCCACGTAGAGGTAGGCACGTGATGGCCGCAAGGCCTCGGGTGCCACTAACCCTGTGCGCAACAACTCATGGGCCCTTTATGATTGAGAACCGTGGAGCATCCGTCATCCAGTCACCACCGGCAGAGGCGAATGTGACGTCGTCGGCCCCTTATATTGGCGGAGTCACATGGCCTGTGATGCCTGTGCCGGATGGATGTGGTGTGCGTGCAAACCTGCCCTCAGGGAGTGGCTGTGACATGCTGACAACTAGACCAGTGACCTGCACACCACCAGTGAATACGCCTGCGACGGGTAGCAATGAGGGCCCCCCTCGGAGCGTTAGTGGAGTGGTCCGGCCTGCCGTACGCCAGACCAGCGCAGGGCTTGCAACAATGGCTCGTGGGCTCTGGGCATGGTTCAGTTCATGTCTGGACATGGAAGTGACTGATGTGTGTGTCCCTGTTGTAGTGGCAATGGCACCTGGTACACAATATGCAATGTACCACCCTCTGACTGGCATCCCACAATATGAGCATCATTGAGGCAAGGGAAATCACTGTCCCTACATTCATCCACACATTCAGACATAATACAGCAGTGCGTCACTGGATGTTTATTGCACATCCAGTGCAGTTCTGCAGCTGGAGCGGTACAGGGCAATGCCGACCACACTACACACTATTGGCCCGTGGATGGCCAGCCAGAGTCCATCCGGGGATGACAAGTACTGCGGAAGAGGAAGGGTGCAGTCCGCAGTCTGGTCGCCGTGTTATTGGTCATCAAACAGGACATGGCAGTCCATGTTGCTGTCCAAGGTGAGTGCTTTGGAGTATATCGGGGGTCAGTGGAAGGTCATTAGGCCATGTGTGGCAACAAGCAGAAACAGGCAAGGTGGCGGAAATGAATGCTAGTGCCTCCTGATCACAAACTCATCCACGTCCTCGTCCCCGGATGTGTGATCTGCCCACCTGTGGGTGTTGCAGTACCGGTTGAGGCACTGTGTACCACTGACACATCAGGTGCCGGAGTGGATACGTCTGCCGCACTGTGAGGCAATGGCACACCAGGGGGCGGAGATGTAGATGGTGTGGGGGCAGCAGCATTCATCATCGCCATTGTGGCAGCAATGCCATGATGATGATCTGCAGGGCATGGTATATCCCAGCTAAATTTCGCTGGTGTGCAGCAGTGGCTACCATCCTTTTCGCCTCCATCCGCACCATGTCCTCCATGAGCCTACGCATGCGTGCCAGCTCACGGCTGGTATGGCTAGAGCCCCTCTGAGCGGACAGGTGTTCTTCTCTCCACGTCATGACTCCAGCGATGTCAGTCAGGCCTCGTCGGAGACCATGGAGCAGGCCTAGACACCCATGGACGGCGTCCAGTTTGGTAGCCATGAGGTCAAACCCCACCGCACCTGCTCAGCTGTCTCCCTCTGGCCCTCCAGCACACGGTGTTGGAAGGCCGTGTGTTGTTCCTGGGGGTCTTGGGAGACTGCACGGGCCATGGGTGCCTCCTGCGGGGTGGTTTGGGTGGTGGGTGGGGTCTCCTCGATGCAGCTGGGCAGCCCTGATCCTGGAGGTGAGTCGCGGATGATGTCAATGATGTCTAGGAGGGCTTGTGCGTCGATGCTGGGGTTGTCCTGCTTGTCATCAGTGAAGAGTGGCTGGGACAGCTCTGCAGGGGGTGTTGACGGTGGCCCTGCAATGTGAAGGGGAGATGGTGTATTGCAATGTGTCCACATGTATGTAGCCGCATGGTACATGTTGACATTCAGACAGCATGGCATTTTACCTTGTGACAGTCTATAGATATGGGCGATGACCTAGAGTCATTGAGGGTGTGCACTGTGCTCTGCTTTATTGTGCATGTGTGCCATCGTGGCCATCTCCACCCGTCCCCCCAGTGCCTGGTGGTCACTCACCCTGTTGCGGTTGTGTTTTGTCCTGTCGAGCAGTGTCCGGTCCCCCGACTCCGGCCACAGTATCCACACTGATGACTGTCGACACCAGCTCCTCCATGTCATCCAGCATGAGCTATGGCGCTGGGCCCCCACCTCCAGTCTGCATTGCTGCCTTCTGGTTGGCTGCGAGTTTCTTCTTGGTCTTTCACTTGATATCATTTCATCACCTCTTAACCTCTTCCATTGTCCTCTTGTGCTCTCCAACGGCATTCATCTTGTCCACGATGTCCCTCTATATTCCAGTTTTGGTGCTCAATGACACGTTGGAGGTGACGAACAGTTGTTGATGGTGTTCCATCACCTCCGTGACTATGATCCTGTTCACCTGCGGACTGAACTTCGTCTTCCTCTTCTTCTTGTCCTGCCCTTCCCTGTCCCCGAGGTCCCGGGCTGGTCGTTGGGGGTGCTTGTGGGTTTGCGCTCGTCCTCTGCGCCTGCTCCAGCTGTCTCCATGGTGCTTGGGTGTCGGTCAGTTTGTGTTTGGGTGTTTTTTCTACATTTATGGTGATTTCTCCCACCTGCCAGGTGTGTGTTGCAGGCCTGGCACTGCTTATCGCTGATTTCCTCATTGCGCTTTGGCCCATCGGAGGTTTTTTTGTGCTGTGATTTGTGTTTTTATCTCCATCGAGGTGGTTGTATCGCGGACATTGTCCGTGGTATTGGCAGACTATCACATGGTACCGCCTTGTTGTGAATTCCACGTTGACACAGGGTTATTTTCCCAGCGATAGGCTGCGATGTGTAAAGTTGCGTTAACATTTTTTGGTGATGTTTAGCACACGTTCTTGTGAATATATCCCCTAGTCTCATGGTTCTTTGCCATAAGTTTTTTAAGAGACAACAAAATGATGGTGAGGATGTGGATGCGTTTATATCTGTTTTAAGGAGGTTCACTGCAGTATGCTTGTTTGAGGGATTCACAGATCAACTTATTTGTTATGAATTTGTCTGTCATTGTAAAGACAAACAAATTAGACAAAAGTTATTAGCAATGGGTAATCCTTCACTTGAAGAAACTATCAAATTTGCTAAAAGCATTGAAATATCTATTGTTTCTCTAAAAGAACTTGAAGATAAATCTTTAGAGTCCGTTGGTGCTATTGCTGTGAGTAAACATAAACAGAAGAGTGTGCCTGCCAGTGATGGTGTTACCAACAAATCCAAAGCTGGTACTCTTAATTCTTTTAACACCAATTTATGTTTGCGATGTGGAAATCCTCCACATCCCAAAGGTGGGCGGTGTCCTGCAGCTAATGTCACATGTAACTATTGTAAAAAAGTTGGGCATTTTGCGAAAGTGTGTCTAAAACTAAAGAATTCTAAAAAGTCTGTTGTCTGTGCAGTTGAATCTGAGGAAGACTCAGATGCTGAAGTGGTCTTGGTTATCTTTGACAATCCTGTATGTAGTCAAAGTGATTCTCACACAGTAGTTACTGGCGATCCTTCTAAGTGTGTTGATCCTGTTGCTGAGGTCAGTGTTGGGGGAAGGGTACTGAAACTTCTAGTTGATTCTGGAGCCAGAATGACCAAGATCACTCACCAACTATTTGAAGAAACATGGGGTGACAGAATTTTAGCACCTTCTGACCGGTGCCCTGTTTCTTACGAAGGTTGCCGTATTGAGTTATTAGGTTTTTTTGAAGAGGAAATGGAATTTAGGGGCAAGAAGATAAAAGGGAAAGTTTATGTGGCTGTCAAGAGGCTCAATTTACTTGGTTGGTTCCACCAAGGGCTTTTTGGAATTATTCTAAGGCCAGGTGCCAAGGAACACATTTCTGTTGCCAGTTGTTGTGACAATAGACAAAAATGGAGAGAAAGGGGGAGGAGCCTAGCGCGCAACCATGATGGACGTGTAGGCACAGAGCTCCCGAGACTCACGCAGCCTCCCACGATTATCCTGGATTTCATCCTGATCTTTTGAAGGAATACTACGGGTGAACCTACGCTGAAGACACCCCGGTTTTCAAAATCCAAATCGGACTTTGGGAAGTCTACTTTTTCGACTTTTGGGAGAGGGGCCTGCTCTGCGGCGCTGCCCCGGGCTCGGGTTGGCATCTTCCCCGTGCCCCAATTGAACAACAACGGATCCGGAGCTTCGTGCTGACCCGTGCACCCCGGGTTTCACTTTCACTTTTGTCTCTCCTCAGTGCCGCGGAGGGCGGGTGCCGGTGGAAGCTACACATCTGAGCAGCCCAGGGGCCGGTGGGCGCGATCGGTGGTGGGAGCTGTCTACCACTGAGTGCGGAGTGCCCCCCCCAGAGAACCACTGCAATATACGGGCACCCGGTGGCGGGTTTCCCCTGTCGTGGAATGGCGGCCCGAATAGACGGGGACAAGCTGAGGCCCAAGGCTACCCGGAGAGGTGGCTATGTGCAAACGAATAACATGGATCGGTATGCCCATCAGAAGGGGTCTCCTGGTCCGAATGGGCCCACAGAGGTGGCTCGAGAGGGACCGTCATCCTCGGCGGAGCTGACACTTCACGATGTCATGGGTGCCATCGACGCCATGAAGGAATCGGTTGGCCAGCGGTTTGACTCTCTGGCCCACAAGCTGGACACTGTCGCAATAGATGTCAACCTACTCAGAGCAGATCTTTCGAAAACCAGCGACAGGGTCAATTCACTTGCTCTCACGACCTCGGGCCTCACGAAAGATGTTACTGATATGCAGACGGAGCTACACAGTCTGCGGGCCCTCACGGACCTCTCGGTCAAACGGTTGGAGGATTTTGAGGGTCGGGCACGACGAAACAACGTGCGCATTGTAGGGGTGCCGGAGAGGTCGGAGGATGGGTCGGTGGATCTGTTTGTGGAGGACTTGATCCTGAACCACCTCGCGCAGAAGGGCCTCAGTAAATACTTCATGGTGGAGCGGGCCCACAGAGTTCCGGGGGGTCGACCGAAGCCGGGGGCCCACCACGTCCCATCATCGCCAGGATCTTTAACTTTAGGGACCGTGACTCCATCCTACAGACCTCCCGCGTCAATGGCCCGCTGAAGTATGAGAATGTTGACGTTAGCTTTTATCCTGATTTTACTCAGATGGTCCAAAAACAGCGCATGGGGTTTCTGACTGTGAAACGGCGTTTAAGGGACATGGGCCTGAAGTACGCCATGCTTTTTCCGGCCAAGCTTCGGGTTGAAAGGGAGGACCGAACCCACTTTTTTGACCGGCCTGATGCGGTGGAGGAATGGATTGATACATTGCCCCGTCGGCGCGGGGGAGATGAGCGGACCGAGGATGACGGGGGCGGCTCGGCGGAGCACCCGTGAACTACTGAACTATTGTCCCTGGTCAATCCTGTGTTGAACTCTGACTCTGGTCGGGAGTGCCCTAATACATGGGACTGTATTGCCCTTCCTTCTGTGTTTGGGGGCTGCGGGGTACCTGGTGAGACTCTTCCTCCTCCGGGGGAGTTTTCTTTCTTTTCGTAGACTAGGGTTATGTCGGGGCGACAGGCACACTGCGAGTTGGGGTGGCTAGATGTTCTAGTGCAGGGGTGCAGGGTGGGGGGGTGTGTTATGAGAGTTGGGGGGGTGGTGGTGGGGGGGTTGTTGTTGTTTCAGGTTAGTTTTAAACCAGGTGATCGATGTTCTGTTTTTTGCTCTCGTGGGGGGTGGGGGGATCGCTGTGGTTGGGATGGGGGGTAGGGGGCTGCATGTCTTAACGTGGAATGTCAATGGTTTGGGGGATCGTGTGAAGCGAGGGGTGGTGTTACAATATTTGAAACGTCTCTCTCCTGATATCGTCTTCTTGCAAGAGACGCATTTGGTGGGCAACTCTTGTCAGGCTTTGAATAGACGGGGGTATCGGTTGGTGGCCCATTCTGGCTTTACTACTGGGTCCAGAGGGGTAGGCATTCTGGTCCGAGCCTCTCTCCCGCTGGAAATTGATGAGGTGAAACACGATGACCGGGGCGTTACGTCGTGCTGGTTGGCCGGTGGGAGGGTAGAACTTTAGTTTTGGTTTCAGTTTACATCCCCCCTGGGTTGCAGACTACCACCTACGCAGATTTGGGAGGCCTACTGCTTGGGCTCCCTGAGGGCCTGTTGCTGGTTGGGGGGGATTTTAACTCTGTTGTGTCCGGTAGAGAGGATTGTCACCCGCCCAGAGACCTCCCTGGGGCGCATTCTTGGTTGAGGGGCTTCATTGATACTATGGGACTGGTTGACTGTTGGCGAACGATGCACCCGGGGTTGGCTCAGTTTATGTTTCACTCTGGGGCCCATGGCTCCCTGTCTAGATTGGATTATGTACTGATGCCGGCCGCCCAAGCCCCACTGATTGGAGACGTTAAACATCTTGCTCGTGGCATCTCAGATCACTCCCCGGTACTGCTCCGTTTGGATATTGCCGCGGGGGCTGGGGGGAGGGTGGCACCGATTAACCCCTGGTATCTCCGTGACCCCACAGTTCGCGCCCAATTGGTGAAGTCCCTAGACCGGTTTTTCACGGAAAACCAGGGTTCCGTCGCGTCAGCCCTGACATTGTGGGAGGCCTTTAAGGTGGTGATTCGTGGGCAGGCGCTATCCCTGATCTCCCTTTCTAAAAAGCGAAAAAACGAAGAGGTAGTGCGCCTAGAGTCAGACATAACTAACATGGAAGGGGATCTTGGGCGGGGAATCACGAAGGAGAAACTTCATGCCCTTAGCCTTAAACAGTCGGACTACAGAGCACTGGTTACGAATGCTGCGCAGCTCGCTAGTCGGGAACAGCAGGGGCGCTTGTATGATGTGGGTGACAAGGCTAGTAAACTGATTGCGTGGCTGGAAAGGAGCGAAAGAGTGAATCGTGTGGTTCCGGTGATTGTGCGTGCTGACGGTGAGCGGGTCACAGATCCCGGGGAGATAGTCACTTGCTTTGCAGGCCATCTGCGTGACGTCTATACGTCGGTTTCGGATCGGCCGGAGGACGACTCTCGCCTATTGTTACGAGATATCACGCTGCCAAGCCTCTCCGTCTCCGACAGAGACTTGATGGACGCGGCGTTGACGAATGATGAGATAGCACTGGCTATTCGCGCACTCCGCTCCGGAAAGGCTCTGGGCCCGAATGGTCTGCCGATCGAGTTATACAAGCTTCGCCCTGAGGCACTGGCGCCTCATCTCCGGGCGATGTTTAATGCATCGCTTAGGGTGGGCTCCCTGTCACTGGACCAACGGCTTGCAACTATTGTGGTTCTCCACAAAGAGGGGAAGCCTCGGGACAGCTGCGCATCGTATAGGCCTATCTCACTCCTGAATGCCGAACCCAAAATTCTTGCGAAGGTCCTGGCGAATCGTCTGATTACTGTCATTGGAGACCTGGTTCATCCGGATCAGTCTGGCTTTATTCCGCATCGCAACACTGCGTTGAACCTGCGGCGCCTGCATGGAGTCCTCGCAAGGGTCGACTGTATCCAGGAGCCCACCGTCTTGGCGTCCTTGGACGCCACGATGGCGTTCGACACGCTGGAGTGGTCGTATCTTTGGGCAGCACTGGCCAAGTTTGGTTTTGGACCCGGATTCATTAAATGGGTGAAATTGTTGTATGTGGAGCCGTTGGCGCAGGTGGTGGTGAATGGTAGGGTGTCTGCCCCCTTTGTGCTCGGGAGGGGCACCCGCCAGGGTTGTCCCTTGTCCCCACTTCTTTTCGCTCTTGCGCTGGAACCCCTAGCGGCATGGCTGAGGTGGGAGCCTTCTATGGCGGGTATCCGGTGGACCCCGACGTTCGAAGATCGCGTGTCACTCTACGCGGATGACATTTTGCTCTACCTCACCTCGCCGCGGAAATCACTGACGGTGATGTTCGATGTCTTGACCTCCTTCGGCCGCAATTCTGGGCTTGTTATTAATTGGTCTAAGTCCTGTGTGTATGTGTTCGTAGGCGACCCCCCTCTTCTCCCTCGCGGCTGTCCGATTCAAATCTCTCAGGCTGGATTTAAATATTTGGGCATCCACGTCTCCCTGAGTTCAGCGGATCGTTATATTCTGAACCTGCTGCCGCCGCTTCAGCGGCTTCGGGCGGACGTAGTCCGGTGGCGGAGGCTTCCGTTATCGCCGCTGGGCAGAGCGGCATTATTTAAAATGATGTCTCTGCCACGGTTTTTGTATGCTCTACAGAATACGATGGACGTGGTGCCTGCACGATATTTTCGGGAGGTGGAAAGCCTGCAGCGACAGCTGGTGTGGGATGGGAGACCACGCATCGCCCTTCCTAAGCTGACTCTTCCATGGTACGATGGTGGCATAGCTCTTCCTGATATCAGACAGTATTACTGGGCGTCCCAGCTGGTGGCAGTGAACCATGGGATGTATGGCCCGGCTATGAACCCCGCGTATGAGATGGACAAGCTATTGTTGCCGGGTGGGGATTTCAATCGAATGCTTTACTCCAAAAAGGGACGTGCTCAACTCACGGGCCCCACGAACAACGCTGTCCGTGCGTGGCACGGCGCCACTGCCGCTATGGGCTGGAAGGGTCGCCTGACTCGGGCGACTCCGCTGTATGCCTCTGAGGATTTGGGCGGGCTGTGGCGCACAAAGGGGTTCGAGAAGTGGGACACGATTGGTATTAGCCGAGTCGGGGATCTGTGGGCGAAGGGCGCCTTTAAAACGTTCGATGTCCTTCGGGCCGAATATAGCCTGAGCGACAGGGAATTTTTTCGCTACGCGCAGATTCGCCACGCCCTGCTCTCTGCCTTTCCGAACCCGGCTGCTATCCCTGAGGCCTCCCCTCTGGAAGACCGTATACTTGATGGTTACTTGCCCGATAGCACCATTTCCCTGATTTACAAAAAGATGATTAATGCTCGCGCTGACCTCCTCACCCGCCTGCGAGAAGTATGGGTCGCAGATGGCCTAGAGTTGGACGACGAGGATTGGGTTGCGGCTGTAGCCTCGCCGAGAGAGGTGGCCATTCCCGCCCGCCTCAGATTTGTGCAGTTAAAGATACTACACAGGGTCTACGTTACCGGTCCCCGCTTGCTTCGCCTGGGACATTCGAGCGATGGTTTATGTAGGCGTGGCTGTGGCCTGCTTGGTACTTTTCTGCATATTTTGTGGGAATGTCCAGTGGTTGTCCGGTTCTGGGCTAGGGTGCATGCAGTGATGGAGGAGGTCACTGGTGTGGCCTTACTCCCGGAGGCGCGGCGCTGTGTGTTGAATGTGTGGGAACCAACTGATTGTGACGCGGCCCAGGAGCGTTGGGTGACTCTGGGTAATATGATAGCTAAAAGAGACATTGCGCAGCTGTGGGGCTCGGGTAGGTCTCCTACGGTGTCGAAGTGGAGAGAAAACATGGACTGGTGCATGTTCCGGGAGAAATCTGTGTATGTTGCTAGAGGCAAACCCAAAAAATGGAATAAGATGTGGGGTCCGTGGAATTCCTACCGTGGTGACATATGCACGCCCCCCCTGGTGATTGCCCCTGACGTAGCCCTGTCCCCCTAGCTTGGACATTCCTGTTCCCGCCTGGAATTGGCACGTGTGTGCTTCCCTGCCCCGCTTCCTGCCTAGCTCACAACTGGCTTCTGCATGTAGTGCTGCGGAGAGGAGGCTGCCCCCCCCCCCCCATGGGAGAGCAAGTTCCTGCCTATATAGTTTTCATGCCTGGTTTTGGTTTTGGTTTTGTTTTTGTGTGTTTTGTTTTGTAAAATATTAATTCAAAGCCTTTTTGTAGCATTGAGTCTTGTTGTGGGCAGTTTAGTCGCACTCGGTGCAGGCTGCTCATTTGTCCGCTGTATTGCCTCTCCTTCCTGCACATTAGCGGCCGGCCTCTGTGGTTGTAGGCCCATGATTGTACATAACTACTGTTTCAAATAAAGGTTTTGGAAACAAAAAAAAACAAAAAAAATGGAGAGAAAGCTTTCCTTCTGTTTTTGGTGATAAATTAGGTAAGATTAATGGGCTCAAACACAAAATCATAGTCAAAGACAATGCTGTCCCCAAAAAACATAAACTCAGGGGTGTTCCGTTCAGTGTCAGATGATCTCTACAATTAGCTTATGGGTCTTTGTGATAAGTGGATCATTGAACCTACTGAATCTTCACTGTGGTTGTCTCCCTTAGTTGTGGCTTGCAGAAGGTGTGGGCAGCTTAGGGTTTGTGTGGACTTAAGATCTCTTAACAAGGAGATATGGGTTGATTCCCATCGTTTGCCCTATCTCAATGACTTGTTTGCGTGCCTCAAGGGAGTCAAGTACTTCTTTATATTAGATCTGGCCTGCGCCTATCACCAGATAGAGCTCCATCCCGAGTCACGTCATCTTACTGCATTTATTTCTACCCTTGGGACTATTCCAATACCAACCAACGCATGCCTGTTTTTTGGCATTCATCACCTCTGTTTTTCAGAGGATGATGCAAGATTTGTTGAAAGGTATTGAAGGTGTTCCGGTTTTCCAGGACGATGTTTTGATTTTTGCCAAGAATGCCTTTTCACATGATACTACTTTACACAAAGTCCTCAAACAGTTTGAGGAAAAAGGTGTTGTTTTAAAATCTGAGAAATGTAAAAACTTTTGTACTGAGGTTGAATACTTGGGTCATTTGTTAACGCAGGAGGGTGTCACACCCAGACAAAGTCTGGTGGGGTCAATAGTCAATGATTCTGCTCCTACTGACAAGATTGGGGTCAAGTCTCTTATTGTACTATGTGAGTACTACTCTCATTTTGTCCCTAATTATGCCACCATAGTTCGTCCTATTAGCAAGTTGCTCAAAAAAGGGGTTAAATCCATTTGGTCCGATGAATGTGCCTCAGCATTTGATCTCATTAAGTCCTTGCTGAGTAAGAGCAATGCACTCAAACCTTTTGATCCTGATGCTCCTTGTTGCATTACTGTTGATGCAAGCCAGGTTGGTCTTGGTGTTATACTTACATAAAAGAATCGCGACAGTGAGAAAATGGTGGCTTTTGCATCTAGAGTTTTGAAGGATGCTGAAGTGCATTATTCGGTCATCGAAAAAGAGCTTCTGGCCAGTCTGTGAGACACTGAGAAATTCTGCCCGTACATATGGGGCAAGCGTTTCAAGCTACAAACAGATCACAAGCAATTGTTTTCCATTCTCAGTGCTGGTGTCAACAAATGTTGTACACCTAAGATTTTGAGAATGGTACCCGGGTTGTTACAATACCAATGTGACATTTCTCACATTGCTGGAGGGAGGAATGGGAGAGCTGACTTTTTATCTCGTTTTCCTCATAAGAAAGATGAGAGTGATGATGTGGTCTTCAGCAAACTGTGTGAAGAAGACTATGATGATTGCTTTGTAGCTGCTTAGATTTACCTGCTCCTGCTATTAGTTCTGAAAAGGAATGGAGGAATGCATTGAGTGAAAATGGCTTGCTTCAACAAGTTTGTGAATTTGTAAAAAAAGGTTGGCCCAGAGAAAAGGTTTTGTCTCCTCTTCTTCAACCCTATTGTAGGGTTGAGGATTACATTTCTATTGAAGATGGTTTGCTGGTAAGATGTGATAAGCTTATGACCCCTGATGTTGTGAGACAGGAGATCATCAAAAATACTCATGAAGGGCATTTGGGTGCGACTCTTACTAAACGCCATATTCAGGAAAGTTTTTGGTGGCCAAGGATGGATAGAGAAATCGAAGAAGTGGTTGCCAACTGCTGTATATGTGGTGCTGCTGACAAGGGCCTTAAAATTGTGTCTCCTCCTTTATTGCCCATTGAGTGTCCCTCTGGACCTTGGGTTAAAGTGGGCATTGATGTCATGGGTCCTTTTGATAGTTTGTCTAGTGGTCACAGATTTGTACTTGTTCTCCTGGACTATGCCTCCAGGTGACCAGAAGTCAAACTCGTGAGGGAGGCCAATGCTTCTAATATTGTTACCTTTTTAAGTGAAGTATTTTTGAGGGAAGGTTTCCCCGAGACACTTGTCTCTGACAATGGAACACAATTTGTGAGTAGGGAGGTTGAAAGTTTCTTGCTTCTTGTGGGATAAGACATGCCAAAGTTCCTTATACCACCCTTAAACTAATGGCCTTGTTGAGAGGATGAACCATGTGGTGGGGGAGTGCATCAAGTGGGCAAGGTCTGGGAACTATGACATTGTTATATCTCTACATAGCATGTTGTGGTTCTACGGGACTACTCCTCATTCCTCAACTAAAGTTTCACCGTTTGAGTTGCTTAGGGGACGCAAAGCCAACACAAGTATCAGACCTGGTTGGATGAACAAATGGCTTAAATCAGAGTCTGATTTAGTTAAACTCATGGAGATTGTGAGACTTAATATGTCCGAGTTTCAATGTAAGCTTAAATCCTGGTATGATCACAAAAAAGTGTTAAGACTGTTTCTTTGGGGGTTGGTGATATGGTCAGGATCAAGTTTTCTATTCATGTTAAAAAAAGGAGAGCAAGTTTGGCAAACCTGTTAAAGTGGTAAGGCTCAGCAACAATGCTGTTCAGGGTATGGGCGGGCATTGGTGGAATCTTTCCAAAATTGTTAAAGTAAGAACTGGTACCAGGACCTGTACTGATAAGGCTGTTGTAAATGAAGTTTGGAGTTCTGGAGAAGTTCATATTGGTCTTAAAAGGAGTTCAAGAGTTCCTGTCACTCCCAAAAGGTTTCGGGAGTAATATTTTTTGTTTTCTCTGCCTTCATTTTTTTAATGTTTTTTGTTGTTTTTTTTGTCTTTTCACAACGGAGAAGGGAAGGGGTGTAGTATCTGGCCTCTCTATGTAAATGCTTCTCCCCTCTGCCTGGTTATGGAGAGTGGCATTCTTTGCCAGAGTTCTATGTTGCTGGGTGATGGATCTGCCTTGTGGAATATTCTTAGAATGTTTAGATTGAAATACTTTGTACAGTTGATGCTGCTTTGTAACTGGTGGAGCTGCTGCTGTGTGCTCCACAACCATGTAGCCAACAAATAAACTACTCAACTTACCTTGCCTCCAGCATCATCACTACACACTAGTACGATGTGCCCTTTGAAACTCTAATGGTTCAAAGAGATGGAGGTCAAGAAGTTGCAGGAGTAGTTTCAACAGAAAGGACACAATGTCCCTCTTCTATGCATGCTCGGGAATGCTATAGATGTAAAAGTTGTTACATCAAGCTCTATCCTCTAGGTTAGTGATCTTGTGCTAATAAAAAGTCAATACCTCCACCCCAATCAGGTAAGTCGTCGTAGAGAGCCTCAGCGTCATCAATTCTCTAATCAACTATGTCTAATTGGATTTAGAAGGTGGAGACTCTCTGCCTCATCAAATTCACCTCCACGCTGAGATCAGACATTTTAGAATCCATAGCTGCCAGTGTTGTTCCAGTGCACTTTTATTAAATCTTCACTTGCTCTGAAATACAATGAATGAACCCTTAAGCCTTACACACCCCTCTCTTTATGTAATGTTTTTTGGGATACATATCTATGAATCCTTATGTCTGAATTCTTTATTATGGATAAAGAGATTGTAATATCTGTTGCAACAAAATAAATTGCTTCTTAATGGGAAAATGATTCAGATGTTTTCGTACCTGGCTTGAAAAAATGGAATTTGTTTTCATCATAAAATTGTAGGTTACAGCATATACTTTTTTTATTTGATGGCAAGACCAATACAGACCTATTTTGTATACATTTTCCCAATTCTGCCCAGATAGTGTGATAAAACTACTACCACTATATTCCAATAAGGGTCTATTAAACTCCCATGAACTTCATTGTTAACCACTAATGTATTTTCGCTTAATTTCAATTTCCACGTGCCTTTATTACCTACACACATAGTCCCCTTATTAGGGTCCCCTTTTACTTCACTTATACACTAATGTAAATGTTTGCACCTTTATTAAATCTTTACTGTGGTGAATACCCAGTTCTACTTTATTTATCTTCTGCAACTAACTTTTTGTGGACCATGTTTGAAACTGCCAATATATCTATGAATGTAACTTGGTAATGATGACTTAAAACTGCCAACACATGTTGATGAAATTTCGGTAAATATGTTTAATCTTGATTGGTCTTTCTAAGGGAGGGTGATATGTTTTGAAAGGCCTTTGGCTATAAATTTCCCTGAGGTGAAACTGATTTTTCTTCTCAACTGTTTGTTTAATAAATATATCTTTTCTGGTTCTGAGTTTCAATGGAGAGCAAAATAAAATGAAAATTGTTAGGTTTTACATTTTCAGGTAATGCTAGGTCACTTAGGTCCTAATTACGACGTCAGTTGGAGTTGCCTCCGACTGACACCGTCTCAGTGTGGGAATTGACCGACCGTAGGTCGGGAGTTCCAAACGGCGTATTACAATGCAACCGCACATGGTGTGGGCGCAAACTCCCATTTCCCTATGGGAGCCTGTGCGGCGGTCGTAAACTGGCCTCAGCACAAGCTCCCATAGAGAAATGGAAGTTTCTGTAAATCTCTGCACCGCGTGCCAGACACCTGATGATGCCTGCCACACGGTGCAGGGATTTACAGGGGGGACCATAGGTACCCCCCAGGCTCCTAACCGGAGGCTGAAGAGGCATAGGTGCCCTACTAGGGGACCCCAAAGTTGCTTTCCAACAGAATTTTCATGGAGGACAGCTCGACATGAAAAGACTTTTGGAAACCGACATCATAATCCCAACGACGGAAACGCCGTCCGTAGGGGATTATGTGCAGCCTCCAAGTGACCGACAGGCTCCTTGAGACCCTCGGAAGCCAGTCAGTCCGACTGTACTGAAGGCACCGTATGTTTGATTACCGGCTGCCATGTTTTAGGCAGTTCCTCAGAAGACTTTTTTGTGCATAAAAATCAAAACCCAAAGTACAATTTTCTTTTTTAATAACAAAAACGAATGGCCCTGAAGCAGTAGGAGTTTATTCCCACAGTGTAGGGGTCATTTTTTATTATTTTCTGTTCCGGAATGCCAGGCTATTCCTGCCAGTCCTGAACAGGGAAAAGGAACATAATAAAGTTCAGCTTAAATAGGGCAAATGGTCAAAGGTCTTAAATTGAAAGCATGATATTAATGGGGTAATCGGTGTAAGGTTTCCGCTGGCAGAGCCAGTGGGTGCTCCGCCGGTGGAAACACGGTGGTGCACCTGTTTTCTAAATTGAGCGAGCAGAACGTCAGTCTGGCCGACATGGTACTCCACCATGTTTGAGGTGGAGTACCATGTCTGTCAAACCTTAAATAACCCCCAAAGTTTACTTGCTCTGAAATACAATAAATGAACCCTTAAGCCTTACAATCCCCCACTCTTTATGTTATGTTTTTTGGGATACATATCTATGGATCCTTATGTCTACATTTTTGATTATGAATAAAGAGATTGCGAACTCAGCTCCAATTTCTATGCCCGCCCCCTACCTGGTTGTTAAATGCGCAGCTTAAAATGGTCCTCCATACAGCTCCAGGCTCCCACTGTAACTTTCTGAAAGCAATGTTTGTGTAAACTGCATAAGAGGATTGGGCACTAAACACAGGCATCGACCTAGTACGATTTAATCGGAGCTGTCACATCTGCATGTCCATTGAATAAGTTATTTCAATGTTCTTGTCGACAGAAAGGACCTACTGTATGAGATCTAAGGACTTTCTATGTAGTTTATGTAACGCTGCGTGTTGCTGGTACTATCACAATCAAACAAAACCAATAAAAGATATTTAAACAAAAAAATGAATAAAGAGATCGGAATATCTTTTGCAACAAAATAAATTGCTTCTTTACTGGGAAAATGATTTAGGTATTTTCGTACCTGGCTTGGAGAAATGGAATTTGTTTTCATCATAAAATTGTAGGTTACAGCCTATACTTTTCTTATTGATTGTAAGATCAATACAGACTTATTTTGTCTACCTTTTCCCAGTTCTGTCCAGATAGTGTAATGAAACTACTACCACTATATTACAATACAGGTCTATTAAACTCTC
This sequence comes from Triturus cristatus, assembly GCF_964204655.1. NCBI lineage: Eukaryota > Metazoa > Chordata > Amphibia > Caudata > Salamandridae > Triturus > Triturus cristatus. The sequence goes on from NC_140582.1 coordinate 850,942,121, forward strand.
ATGAACTTCATTGCTAACCACTAATGTATTTTCGCTTAAGTTCAATTTCCACGTGCATTTATTACCTACACACATAGTCTCATTATTAATGTCCCCTTTGTCTTCACTTATACACTAATGTAAATTTTCATGTAACTTTTGTTTCTATTCTTCCTTCTTTTTGTTCCCTTTTCGCTCTTCTTTCTACTTTATTCCTAATCCAATTAGATGTGATTATTATTGTAATTTACAATATGTTTTATTATTAATGCTGATTATCAGTGGCGTAATACAGGCCCCGCAGCCCCTGCGGTGGGGGGGGGGGCAAGCTCCAGGGGGCCGCCTCAGCACAGTACTCTGGCCAAGAGCTCCTTATTTCGTCTGGAGGGGGCCCCTCCGCGTACCTTGCAGGGGGGCTCCTCAAGTTTCGTTACACCCATGGCTGATTTTAAGTATTTTTAGTTTATAGTCATCACAATGGTCTTATTAATCTGTTATTCATCTTTAACTGTACAAAGTTTTAATGTATTGTCTAACTACATCTAGCCATCGAGGATACACAACATGTACATGTCGGAACCATAATGAGAACTTTTCTGCGTTTTGAAAATACAATTTATAAATGTAAACAGAACGTATTTCCAATTGGCATAAAAAGTGACTTTTCCTCCCCATCCCCCACCCCACCCACTCCCACCCATCAGGAAAGCAGAGAAAGGAATAATAGAACATCATCTTCAAGAGCCAGCTTTTGCCAGTGTCATATAGCATCCGTCTCAACAGAGTTATAAATGTAAGTCACCCCATACCATCAATGGAAAGTATTCAAAGTTCTTACATATGGTGGGTATACAGTGTTGGGAAGGTCCTTCGAGAGGTAGTCGTCCATGGGAGTCCAGCGTGCCTTGAATGTATGGTGGTCATTTTTAATTCTTGCTAGTTAAACGTTCCACCCCTATTATATCCCAAAGTCTCCCGTACCATTGGCACATTGAGGGCAGTCTGCCTTTTTTTCACCAGTGTTATAGCTAAGTTTATCATTCCCAGGCAGATCCAGATTTTTGTCCTGTGATTAAGTGTTACATGTTTAATTGCAAGGGAGATCAGCCCCAACAAGAACAGGGCTGGTGTAAAAGGCAAAGGGTAGCCTAAGATTTCGGGAAGAGCTTTAGACACTTCCCCCGAAAAGGGTCTAATTTGCAGACAGTTCTACCAAATATGTTCGAAAGTTCCTGTGTGGCCACACTTCCTCCAGGACAAGGGGCTAGACCTTGGCAACATTTTGTAGAGTTTCCAGGGGTGTAAGTGTGAGATATAGAGTGATCTACAGGGTATGTCTATAGTTTAGATAGAGATCGAACATTCATGTAAATTTGAGAACAATCTGTCCCATTCTTTTTCAGTAATTTCTCTATTCAGCCATCTGTTCGATTTACTTTGGTAAACCCATGCATGTGATGTAATAATTTTTCAAGCAAATACAAATTAGCTAACCTAACGACCGACCTGGATTAGCTAGTTAGACAGTGATTAGATGTATAACAATAAGCACATTTACAATGTTAAATTGCACTAAATACCCATTACCATTTTGATATACAAAATTTGTGTGGCCGTTATTCCCCCTAAATTAGCTTTTAGGTAATAGTTCACTTTTGACAATGAAGTTATGGGCTTGAGAAATGCAATATTATTAGATACATTTGGAATCGCAATTCGTTCGTATGGTACAGGGAAGGTTTCAGGGTGCCTGTTCGAAACATTTGTAATACTTTTGCATTTGTTTATATGTGTAGTTGTGGTGTGTTAGAAAGCAAGCAACGAAAGGGTTGGAGGAGACAGTTTATCAATTGATTTATTTTGTATTACTTATTGAAGATGTTGGGGATATATGGACAGTTAATCAGGCCCACCTCGAATCAGAAGGACCCCACCTCAGTCCTTTGGCCCTATAGAAGGCCTGAGCCTCTCTAGCGTGAGCGGCGCTAGAGGCTTGTCAAGGTGCTCAACACCAACATTTGGCTGACTGTGTACCATAACATGCACTTGTAAAAAGCACGTTCATCCAAGGGTATCTTGATGTTGAATAACAGATGCTTATTGCTACCCAACTCAATGATGCTTATTTTATCGACCTCTGACTATACAGCTTCCCTCACTGATATATTAATACTGTAGTCTGAGTAGACGCGCAACACCCATTGGAATCAAAGGGCTTCAGCCCCCCCCGTCGTGTGTGGCAGCCCGGGATGAGACAGCTTCCCGGGCAAAAAAGCAGCCGCACCCGAGCACTTCACAGGTCTTTAAACGACCATTTGCATGTTAATGAGGCCTCGCTGTTGTTTCACCCCTTCTAAGAGCCCCAGCAGCTTCACTCTGCCAATTGCTTAAAGTTCAGCCCCCCCCCGAAATTTTTGCTCAGCCCCCCCCGAAATTTGGCTCTAGTTGCGCCTCTGAGTCTGACATGTAGCTGACTCTTCCCCAAATCTGAGCTCAATCCACCTTTATGAGGCATGTGACTGACTTAACACCAGCTCAGCTGTTTTTTTCAAAAAAACACTCTGCTCGGATTTGATTTATAGGCACCTGCCTACCAACAATGGTTGTAAACTAAATGACATACACAGGTAAATTGCCTTAAATTTCAGCTTTTGAGATGACTGATTGCTAATGAGGACCTGGTGTTCCTTTCTGCTGACGATGGCCAAGCTTCCGAATGGAAAAGTATTCTAATAGTGAACCGTGTTTTTATGCTTATAGTGCACAAGTGGGCAAGTGACTCTGTTTAAAGTTAAAAAACAAATAACTTCAGTTTCTACAATTTCTTTAACAGGGGATATAACCGCCACTCTATTGTCTACCTACTCCCTTGGACACCTAGGGCTTCATTTACAAAAAAAAAATGACGCAGCACCGCAAGCCATTTTGCTGCGCCAAGCTGAGCCATTTTAAAAGCACTGGGATGTGCTGAATTAACAACAATAGGACACATCTGCATGCTTTCCCCTGCGCTGGCACACAATTGACTGCCATGTGCCAGCGCAGGCCCCCTTGCGTCATGTTGCAAGGTTGCCTGCGTGCTGGGGATGATTGTTTTTGTGCAGAAAGGGACACCTTCCTGCACAAAAACAATAATTGATGGCATTTTCCTCTTTCTATGCATGCTGTAAAATGCAGCACACATATAGGGCCATATGTAGGTAAGTGAAATTTAACGATTCCTAAATACCGAATTTTACCGAATCGGTATTTAGAAATCGGTATTCCGTATGTAACTAATTTTTCGGGAGGATTACCGATTCGGTAAAATTCGGAAAATGGTTACCGATTCCACAATACCGACCGGTATTCCTGAATCGGTATTTACCGAATCGGTATATACCGAATCGGTATTTACCGAATCGGTATTTACCGAATCGGAATGTACCGATTCGGAATTTCAAAAACACATCAATTGAGGAATCAGCCAATCATGTGCAACCAACACCCCTCCCAACCAGGAAGTGGCCACACCCAGGCAGGTGCACACAATCAGAACCCACTGAAGAGGCTGGGAGTGCTGAGGACTGCAACAGAGCCAGTGCCTGAACATTGTTAACTGATCCTGCACAATGGCCAGCCAGGACACAGATGGAGGTGAAAGGAAGAGGAAAATTAAATTCAGCCAGAAGGAACTGCAGGTACTTGTGGAGGAGGTGGTGAAGCAGCATGTGAGAAGTTGGCCTGATATGTAGTGCTCACTATTCTAGTGATCACTGTGTATCATTCCAAACGACCCTTATTGATGATTGGTTGCAAGTCAACCTTATAGACCAGCTATCCTAGTAGCGTGGATACGAGCAGTCTTAGGCTAAACTCTAGAGGGCGTGTTAAGCCGGCTGTTTACCATCACATATACCCCTTGAACACCAAGTGAAAGGACACCACACAAGTTGTTATGAAAATAAAAGGATATTTATTTATAACAAGACTACCCTGGCTCTTTATGAGTCAGGGAGCTAAGCACACTACAAAACTCTTAGGAAAATACTTCAGTTGCACAATTTACACAAATGCCCGAGGGGCACGAGAAACCATCTACACTAACAGTGAAATGCGAATGGTTAAAGTCTGGAGGTACTGATTCCGGAGTGTTCCGATCAGTGGGACTAAACGAAAAAGGAACTGGACACTTGTAGAGCGAACCTGCGATGGAGCACCGAGATGCTCGAGTTACCTAGCCCGGAGGCTGCGGCTGCGTGAAGTTCGGCAAGATGTCGGGAGTCCTCGTGTAGTCCCAGGAGCCTGAAAGAAGAAGTTGCTGGCAGGCGACCAGTGACGATGTTCAGAGCGATCCAAGCCTGGATCGGTGATGAAGGAAACCTGAAAGCAGAGGGGACTCAGTTCTCAACCGCTAGCCAGCGATCGGGTGGGTACCAGGGGGGTACCGGCTGAAGTCACCTCGACCAGGTGAGTGGGTGACGTCGGACTCGGCTGTTCCTCGGACCAGGAGGCGCGGCGGCGACCAGGATGGAGGGCGAGCTGTCCCACGAAGGTGTCTGCTGTCGATGATGCTGGGCCCAGGAAGGGGCAGCGGATCTTGGCAGTGGCAACCCAAGCGGGGGAGTCAAGATGGCGTCGGGAGTGGACCAGGAGGGTCCGTGGTACTCCTCTGTTGAAGGGGAGCAAGAGCCAGTCTGGAGCAACCAGGCCGGTGATGCAAATAATCTTGGAGCGTCGTGAAGAGGGCCACAAGCCGGTCGGCAAGTGGTCGGACAACGCTGGGAACAGCAAGAAGCGGAAGGGCCCCCACGCAGATCTCGTGGATGCTGGGGAGACAGACTTCGATGCTGGAGCTGCTCAGGGTTTAGGGCTTCTCAAACCCTAGGTGCACTCACTCGAGGGTCCCTCGGTGGGCGTGCTAGATAAGCGTCGTGCAGGTTCTGAAGATAGCCGGTCCCGCAGGTCTCGTCACACCTACGACTCTCAGCTGGGCTGATGAGGTAGGTAAAAGGTCAGAGATGGCAGGGAACTCGGGTCTCGTCGAGCTGGGCAGTCTTGATCCGTAGGAGACGTACAGCAAACCGCAAGCGCTTAGGTGGTGCCTGCTGGTGCAGGGTGGCTACTCCTTAGCCACAAGGGAGAGTCTTCAGAAATAGTCAAGAGTTCCTTTCGTGGAAAGTGGTTCGTGATTCGGAGTTATCCGATTATCTGATTATCCAATTTGGGAAGGGGACTCGCTCCTACCTTTATTCTAAGAAAAGGGGCTGGCCCGTGACTAGGTTCTACCTATGGGTGGAGCCAGGAGGGGGGTGGTTACACCCCTATCCTTTGTCCGGCTTCGCGCCAGCTCAGGGGCTGGTGTGCCCCCGAAACTGGTTTGAGCCGGGCTATGCACAGTGAGCACCGGGGTGCCACTTGCAATCACCTTCCTTTCAGCCCTGCCTACCTGGGATACACAAACCCTGTCTGGGATGGTGCTAACACCGCCCTCGACAGGAAACCCTTTGTCCAAGCTCCCCTTGCTGGAAGGTCCCCCAGCAGCAGGAGGTCAGACTTGTGTCTGGTGGCAGCATCCATTTTGTGATGCTGAGGCTTGAGTCAACTTTAACCGGGGTTCAAGGTTACTTCCATGTCGTGTCCCTCTAAAAGGGGGGAATGCTAACCCCGTCGCCAGGACTGGCGAGGGGTTCGTATTCCCATTCGTATGACACCTTACTCGACATGTGTAGGTGAGGTGATGCCAACGTTAGCAAATAACCGCAAGGATTATAATGCATTAAAAGTAGTTGGCCCGCGTCACCATGGAACGGCTATTAGGACTTGGTTCCGCAAGCCGTCGACGGGCTCAGCTCGCGCCAGAGCACCGTCCCACATGATTCCCTGCACTCTGCCTTCAGGATTGATAAGGCCTGCTATAGGAGTGACTGATAGGAATCCATGTGTCCATTTTAGGGTTTAGGTGTAGGAATACTACACCTACAGCAACGGGTGATTACACCACGTGGCCCCAGCTGTCGTGCAGCCAGTTGTGTCAGATTTGGGCGGCCATTCCAGGGGTGGCATAATACATGCTTCAGCCCCTGGTAGGCCCTGGGTACACCGATGCCCTGGATACCTGTGGTATGCTGAGACAGGGACTGACAAGGCGGCCCAGTTCCAATTAGTGGATGCACCTAATGTACATGTGTGTTAATTTCGAGAGAGAACAGCTAGGCTGTGGGTCTGATTGGCAGGCCCACAGCCGGAGAAAGTCGTAAACCAATGAAGCAAAAGCAAAAAATCTGGGTGATCATAGGATTGCAGACCCTACTCTCCTACATGACCCCCCCCCCAAACTTTGGGACAATAAGCTAACCTTGACCAGGTGAGTCTTCTTGCTCTAAGTGGAAATACCTGGAGAGCCCATCTGCATTGCCATGATCAGTGCCAGGTCTATGCTCCACTGTGAAGTCCATCCCCTGTAGGGAAATGGACCACCTAAGTAGTTTGGGGTTTTCACCCTTCATTTGATTTAGCCACAAGAGGGGCTTATGGTCGGTCTGAATCTTGAAGTGAGTGCCAAACAAGTATGGCCTCAACTTCTTCAGGGCCCAAACCACAGCAAAGGCCTCCCTCTCAATAGCTGACCAATTCTTCTCTCTGGAGGTCAGCCTCCTGCTAATAAAAGCTATGGGCTGGTCATGACCATCAAAATTCAGTTGCGATAGAACAGCTCCCACACCCAGCTCCGAAGCGTCTGTTTGGACAATGAATGGTTTGGAGTAGTCTGGACTCTTTAGGATAGGTGCTGTGCACATGGCCTGCTTTAGGTCATCGAATGCCTTCTGACAGCTTGCTGTCCACTGAACTTTTTTTGGCATCTTTTTACTTGTCAGGTCGTTTAGCGGGGTCACAATGGATCCATAATTTCTGACAAATTTCCGGTAATAACCAGTCAGGCCCAAGAAAGCTCGAACCTGAGTCTGGGTGGTTGGAGGAGCCCAGTCCTGGATGGCCTGTATTTTGCTCTCCAATGGTTGAACCTGGCCTCCACCTACAAGGTGGCCCAGGTATACAACCTGTGTCTGCCCTATCTGGCACTTGGTGGCCTTGATAGTGAGGCCTGCCTTCTGCAGGGCCTCTAACACTTTCCTCAGGTGGACCAGGTGATCCTCCCAGGTGGAGCTAAAGACAGCGATATCGTCCAGATACGCCGCACAGAAGTCGTCCAACCCAGTGAGAACTCGATTCACCAGCCTTTGGAAGGTGGCAGGTGCATTTTTCAAACCAAAGGGCATTACCACGAACTGATAATGCCCACCCGGGGTAGAAAATGCTGTTTTGGGCTTGGCCTCCTCAGCTAACCTGATTTGCCAATACCCAGCTGTCAGGTCAAACGTACTTAAGTAGTTGGCCGAGGCCAACCGGTCGATAAGTTCGTCTGCTCTTGGTATCGGGTGGGCGTCAGTCTTAGTGACCGCATTGAGACCTCTGTAGTCCACGCAAAACCTCATCTCTTTCTTACCGCCCTGGGTGTGAGGTTTCGGCACGAGCACTACGGGACTAGCCCAGGGGCTGTCCGAGGGTTCAATGACTCCCAGCTCCAACATTTTCTGCACCTCTGTCTTGATGCAGTCTCTGACATGGTCAGGTTGCCGATAGATTTTACTCTTTACGAGCAGACTGTCCCCAGTGTCGACCTCATGGGTACACCACTTGGTCTGACTGGGTGTCAGAGAGAACATATGTCGAAAGGATTGAAGAACCTGTTTACAATCCTCTTGTTGATGTCCAGAGAGGCTGCCACAAAAGACAACACCATCTACTGATCCATCGTCAGGGTTCTGAGAGAGCAGGTCTGGGAGAGGGTCACTCTCCTCCTCCTGTCCCTTATCTGTGGCCATGAGCAAGCCCATGCCCTCCCTGTCGACATATGCCTTGAGCCTGTTTACATGGAGCACCCTGTGGGGGCTCCGGGGAGTTCCCAGGTCTACCACGTAGGTGACCTCTCCCTTTTGCTCAATGATCGTGTGGGGCCCAGACCATTTGTCTTTGAGTGCTGCTGGGGCCACTGGCTCCAGCACCCACACCTTCTGTCCAGGCTGGTACACAGTCAGGACAGCCTTTTGGTCGTGCCAAGCTTTCTGTAATTCTTGGCTCGCCTCCAGGTTTTTAGACGCCTTTTCCATGTACTCCTCCATCCGCGAGCGGAGACCGAGCACATAGTCCACAATGTTTGATGCCGGCTTTCTGAGAGGTCTCTCCCATCCTTCCTTTACCAAACAAAGGGGTCCCCTTACAGGATGTCCGAACAGAAGCTCAAAAGGGCTGTAGCCAACCCCCTTCTGCGGGACCTCTCTGTAGGCGAACAAGAGGCAGGGTATCAGGACATCCCATCTCCGCCGAAGCTTTTCAGGTAGTCCGTGAATCATCCCTTTTAGGGTCCTGTTGAATCTCTCAACAAGCCTATTGCATTGTGGGTGATAGGGTGTGGTGAACTTGTAGTTGACACCACATTCCTTCCACATAGCAGTCAGATATCCCGACATGAAGTTTGCACCTCTGTCTGAGACGACCTCCTTAGGGAAGCCCACTCTGGAGAACACTCCAAGTAGGGCCCGTGCCCCCACAGGTGCTGTAGTGGTCCTAAGGGGAATAGCTTCGGGATACCTGGTGGCGTGGTCCACCACCACCAGTATAAACTTGTGCCCCGATGCTGTCTGGGGTTCCATTGGTCCGACAATGTCGATCCCCACTCGTTCAAAGGGTACCCCCACCACTGGTAGTGGTATGAGGGGGGCCTTTGTCGTGCCACCTGACTTACCACTGGCTTGGCAAGTGACACAGGAGCGGCAAAACTCCTTCGTATCTTCGGACATGTGGGGCCAGTGAAAGTGTGGAACAATTCTGTCCCAAGTCTTATTCTGGCCTAAGTGACCTGCAAGGGGAATCTCGTGGGCCAAGGTGAGAAGGAAACCTCTCAGAGACAAGGGGATGACCAGCCTCCTGGTCGCACCAGGTTTGGGGTCTCTTGCCTCGGAGTACAGGAGTCCATCGTCCCAGTACACTTTGTGGGTACCTGTGGCGTTCCCTGCAGCCTCAGCAGCGGCCTGCTGTCTGAGGGGTTCAAGTGAGGGGCAGTCTAACTGTGCCTTCCCCAGGTCTTCCCTGGAGGGTCCCCCTGAGCCCAGAAACTCAACCTGACCAGGTTCAAGCTCTTGCGGCTCAGTTTCCCTCAGTTCTTTAAGGTCAGCCTCCTCGGAGACTTGATCCACGACCTGGGGCAAGGGGGAAGGCGAAGCCTTACCCTTACTGCTCCTTTTCTTGGAAGGTGTCTGGTCCGTTCTTCCAGGATCCAGCACCTGTTCAGTGGGGCATCTTTTGGCCTGTGACCTGGTCACAGCAAGGACATGTGCTGGCAAGCCTAACATCTCCATGTGAGTCCTCTGCTCCACTTCTGACCATTGTGACGTTTCCAAATCATTGCCCAACAGACATTCTACGGGGAGGTCTGAACTAACCACAACCTTTTTCGGGCCACTTACCCCTCCCCAGGAGAAATCAACAACTGCCATACTGTGATTGGTAGTGACGTTGCTGGCATTGGTCACTAGGTAACTGGTACCTAGCATGATCTGTCCAGGGTCCACGAAGTTAGGCGTCACCATGGTGACACTGGCACACGTGTCCCTGTAGGCCTGAGCCACTTTTCCATTTATCAAAGGTGTCTGTCTGTATTTGCCCAAAGTATTGGGACTGGCATCAGGGGACATATCCATATCCCCTGTACAGACAAGGACGGCCTGAGTGAGCGTGCCGACTAAGTCGTCACTCCCCTCGGTTCCCAAGGTTAACCCAACTAATGCCTTGGGAGGCGCACTACCACTGCTGACTGTACTAGGGGGCGCAGGTGCCTTAGGGGCTGCAGTGGCAGGAGTTTGCCCTCCTTTCTTGGTGCACTCACTAAACCAGTGAGTCTTACTTTTACAGTATTGGCACCACCTTTTTGACTGGCCTTCTTGAGTCTTCTTCTTCTGTGAAGCCTGACCCCCACCCTCTTTGGTTTGTTGGGGACCTGTCGAAGACTTCTGGTCATTTTGTTCGTTCTTGTTACCCTTTTGGTCTGCTTTCTTCTGACCACCCTGGTTCTGATTCTGGTTCTGCTTGACCCTTGTTCTGACCCATCTGTCTGCCTTCTTTCCCAATTCTTGGGGAGAGGTCAGATCCGAGTCGACAAGGTGCTGATGCAACAATTGGTTCTGACAGTTGTTTAAAATCTGTTCTCGCATGATAAGATTGTACAATCCTGTGTAATCAGTAACCTTGCTACCCAGCAACCAGCCTTCCAAAGCCTTAGTGGGACAATCGACAAAGTCAGCCCAATCCTGAGACTGAATTTTCTGGGTGTCCCGGAACAGCACCCGGTACTGTTCCGTGGTTAATCCGAACCCATCAATCAGTGTGCTCTTCAGGACTTGGTAGTTGTTAGCATCCTCAGCTCTTGTAGTGAGGAGCTTGTCCCTTCCTTTACCTTCAAAGGAAAGCCACAGTATAGCTGCCCACTGACTTGGGGGGACGCACTGGACAGTGCAGGCCCTCTCCAAGGCAGTTATCCACTTGTGGATGTCGTCCCCTTGTTTAAAGGGGGGCACTATTTTACTCAGGTGTCTAGTGTCTATACCCCTGTCTTTCTCTCTATTGAGAATGCTGCCACCAGTGGGGTCTAACCCACTTAATTTCTGCTCTCGGGCCAAGGCAAGTCTTTCTTTGGCGAGGGCAAGTTCTTCCCGCTCGATCCTCAGATTGACCTCCCGCATCTTCGCTTCATGCTCCCTCCTCTGAGGGGAAGTCATTCCTCTCTGAGAAGGTGCCTGAGAGACATGTGTATGAACCGATCTGCCAGAGCCTCTGGAGAGAGACCTAGCTCGTCCGTTCCCAAGGTTAAGCCTGCTTGAGCGTGGGCCCGGGGCTCCCCCAGTTCCATTCGCATGCCTGCTTAAGTTGGTCCTTGTAAGCCTGCCGACTACCACTGGACCTTTGTCTGCCTCGTCTCCCGATAACTCGTCCTCGTCCTCCTCCTCTGTGTGGAGGTCGAGGTCTGGGTCACCGAGGGTTCCCTCTAAGGGAGGCATGTTCCCATCTGCACTGGGGGGACCTGGGTTAGAGGACCTCCTAGCATCGTACGCCTCTAAGAGACCTATCAGTATTGCGATGGTAGGGTTAGAACCCTGGTTTAGCTTCCTGGAGGCACACAGTTGTCTCATCTCCTTGAAGCTAAGAGTTGCATATCGTGACACGACCTGTGGAGGGTCACTGACCACTAAGGGAGTCCCTGCAGACTCTCCGTGGACCGACATGCTTTTCTAGTGAGGTGTAAGTGTTGCACCTACCTACACTATGGGTTTACCTACTGATCCCTTGCTAAGAGTTGTAGTCAGGGTGTGCTAAGCCCTGTTACACTACAACAGCCGGTTCAGTAGAACTCGGAGTATTCTAAGTTAAGTTATATGTACCTGGGTACTTATGTGATCTTTCACTGCGATATTCTTAGGATACGTGTGTGGTAAAACAACAGCAAGCTCAAATCCCAACCGCTGCTCACCAATGTGAGAAGTTGGCCTGATATGTAGTGCTCACTATTCTAGTGATCACTGTGTATCATTCCAAACGACCCTTATTGATGATTGGTTGCAAGTCAACCTTATAGACCAGCTATCCTAGTAGCGTGGATACGAGCAGTCTTAGGCTAAACTCTAGAGGGCGTGTTAAGCCGGCTGTTTACCATCACATATACACCTTGAACACCAAGTGAAAGGACACCACACAAGTTGTTATGAAAATAAAAGGATATTTATTTATAACAAGACTACCCTGGCTCTTTATGAGTCAGGGAGCTAAGCACACTACAAAACTCTTAGGAAAATACTTCAGTTGCACAATTTACACAAATGCCCGAGGGGCACGAGAAACCATCTACACTAACAGTGAAATGCGAATGGTTAAAGTCTGGAGGTACTGATTCCGGAGTGTTCCGATCAGTGGGACTAAACGAAAAAGGAACTGGACACTTGTAGAGCGAACCTGCGATGGAGCACCGAGATGCTCGAGTTACCTAGCCCGGAGGCTGCGGCTGCGTGAAGTTCGGCAAGATGTCGGGAGTCCTCGTGTAGTCTCAGGAGCCTGAAAGAAGAAGTTGCTGGCAGGCGACCAGTGACGATGTTCAGAGCGATCCAAGCCTGGATCGGTGATGAAGGAAACCTGAAAGCAGAGGGGACTCAGTTCTCAACCGCTAGCCAGCGATCGGGTGGGTACCAGGGGGGTACCGGCTGAAGTCACCTCGACCAGGTGAGTGGGTGACGTCGGACTCGGCTGTTCCTCGGACCAGGAGGCGCGGCGGCGACCAGGATGGAGGGCGAGCTGTCCCACGAAGGTGTCTGCTGTCGATGATGCTGGGCCCAGGAAGGGGCAGCGGATCTTGGCAGTGGCAACCCAAGCGGGGGAGTCAAGATGGCGTCGGGAGTGGACCAGGAGGGTCCGTGGTACTCCTCTGTTGAAGGGGAGCAAGAGCCAGTCTGGAGCAACCAGGCCGGTGATGCAAATAATCTTGGAGCGTCGTGAAGAGGGCCACAAGCCGGTCGGCAAGTGGTCGGACAACGCTGGGAACAGCAAGAAGCGGAAGGGCCCCCACGCAGATCTCGTGGATGCTGGGGAGACAGACTTCGATGCTGGAGCTGCTCAGGGTTTAGGGCTTCTCAAACCCTAGGTGCACTCACTCGAGGGTCCCTCGGTGGGCGTGCTAGATAAGCGTCGTGCAGGTTCTGAAGATAGCCGGTCCCGCAGGTCTCGTCACACCTACGACTCTCAGCTGGGCTGATGAGGTAGGTAAAAGGTCAGAGATGGCAGGGAACTCGGGTCTCGTCGAGCTGGGCAGTCTTGATCCGTAGGAGACGTACAGCAAACCGCAAGCGCTTAGGTGGTGCCTGCTGGTGCAGGGTGGCTACTCCTTAGCCACAAGGGAGAGTCTTCAGAAATAGTCAAGAGTTCCTTTCGTGGAAAGTGGTTCGTGATTCGGAGTTATCCGATTATCTGATTATCCAATTTGGGAAGGGGACTCGCTCCTACCTTTATTCTAAGAAAAGGGGCTGGCCCGTGACTAGGTTCTACCTATGGGTGGAGCCAGGAGGGGGGTGGTTACACCCCTATCCTTTGTCCGGCTTCGCGCCAGCTCAGGGGCTGGTGTGCCCCCGAAACTGGGTTGAGCCGGGCTATGCACAGTGAGCACCGGGGTGCCACTTGCAATCACCTTCCTTTCAGCCCTGCCTACCTGGGATACACAAACCCTGTCTGGGATGGTGCTAACACCGCCCTCGACAGGAAACCCTTTGTCCAAGCTCCCCTTGCTGGAAGGTCCCCCAGCAGCAGGAGGTCAGACTTGTGTCTGGTGGCAGCATCCATTTTGTGATGCTGAGGCTTGAGTCAACTTTAACCGGGGTTCAAGGTTACTTCCATGTCGTGTCCCTCTAAAAGGGGGGAATGCTAACCCCGTCGCCAGGACTGGCGAGGGGTTCGTATTCCCATTCGTATGACACCTTACTCGACATGTGTAGGTGAGGTGATGCCAACGTTAGCAAATAACCGCAAGGATTATAATGCATTAAAAGTAGTTGGCCCGCGTCACCATGGAACGGCTTTTAGGACTTGGTTCCGCAAGCCGTCGACGGGCTCAGCTCGTGCCAGAGCACCGTCCCACATGATTCCCTGCACTCTGCCTTCAGGATTGATAAGGCCTGCTATAGGAGTGACTGATAGGAATCCATGTGTCCATTTTAGGGTTTAGGTGTAGGAATACTACACCTACAGCAACGGGTGATTACACCACGTGGCCCCAGCTGTCGTGCAGCCAGTTGTGTCAGATTTGGGCGGCCATTCCAGGGGTGGCATAATACATGCTTCAGCCCCTGGTAGGCCCTGGGTACACCGATGCCCTGGATACCTGTGGTATGCTGAGACAGGGACTGACAAGGCGGCCCAGTTCCAATTAGTGGATGCACCTAATGTACATGTGTGTTAATTTCGAGAGAGAACAGCTAGGCTGTGGGTCTGATTGGCAGGCCCACAGCCGGAGAAAGTCGTAAACCAATGAAGCAAAAGCAAAAAATCTGGGTGATCATAGGATTGCAGACCCTACTCTCCTACACAGCACAATAAGCTTTTTGGAAAGCAGTCCCTGCAAGTTGCAGAGTCTGAAAAAAGAAGGATCTGGCAAGGAATCCAGTCGCAGGTAAATGCCATTGGAGTGACCCCCCGGGACATTGATGTGCTGAAGAAGCGGTGGTATGACATCCGGATCATCACCAAGAGGAAGATGGCTGATATTAAAAAACAGGCCAGCCAGACAGGAGGAGGAAGGAACAGGACACCTGCCCTGACAGACCTGGAGCAGCTCGTGGAGTCCACGATAGAGCCTGAAAGTGTCGTTGGGATTGGTGATGCAGACAGCTCAGCCAGAGCTGCTACCAAAAAAGGTAAGAAGCATGCGCAGCATTGTGCCCCCCCCCCCGCTCCCCTATCCCAAATCCCCAATTGGGCAATGTGATTCCCACTCCAGTACAGGTTTTTGTTCAGACCAGCAATGCATTATGGGTGATGTAGTCAGGGAAACCCCTATCATGACAGGAATTGCACCGAACAACAAGGCATGTGACACACATCTGCGATAATCAGTCACAGGACAATTAGATAGTGTTGCAGAAATGTATTATGATGTGAGCAATGCAGGGCTGCAGGTACACTGAGCTAATGTAAAGTTTCTGTCCACAGGCGACACATCGCGCAGGACTGCTCAGGAGAAGGGAGAGAGGGCACCCCGGAAGCACATCACTGAGAAGGCCACCACGAGTGCAGGGCACACAACACCACCAATGCCAGCCTCACCACCACAGCCAGCCTCACCACCACAGCCAGCCTCACCACCACAGCCAGCCACGCCACCACAGCCAGCATCGCCACTACTGCTAGCCTCACCAGCATCAACACCACCTGCAGTGGTGAGACCTAGGAGGCGTGCTGTTGCCAGACTGCATGTGTCCGAGTCCTCCTTAGAAGACTCGAGGGGGGATGAATCAACCACCGTGCCACTGGATGATAGCAATGCTGGGTTGCTGTCCACCGTTGAGGGAGCACACACAGGTGCCAGACGCCGCCGCAGGGCTCGTGTGAGCAGTCCGCCTCCACAGGGTGAGAGCCATGGTGTCTTCGGAGGGCTGGAGGCAACCATGGTGAAGGTGCAGCGCCTACAAGGGAAGGCAATACAGTCGGTACAACGACAAATGAAGTGCCTCAATGATAAAATGAGCAACATTGACAGGGGCATTTCCTCAATGGCTGAGGGCATGAGGGAGATGGCTGCGGGCATGCGGGACATGTCCCAGTCTGTGATGCTGCTGTGCAGTAAAATGGAGGAGGACAGAGCAACACGGCGAAGGGAGAGGCAGAAAATGGAGCACCATACGAGGGCAGTGAACTGACTAGCTACTGCCACTTCTCTGCTCTGCAGGCGTTCTGTGGCCATGCAGGAGGGGCTTGCGCACTGCAGCACTGATGTTTCTAGGGGGCTGGTTAAGGTGAACACTGCTCTTGAGGTGCTGCTGACGAGCCAGTCTGCCAATACTGGTGCTGTGGATGTTGTGGACAGCGAGGACACGACTAGTCGGAGCAGCATTACCCCCCCCCTGTCACAGACACACGGAGGAGCAGCAGTGAGGACAGTCAGTCTCTGGCATCCCACACTGTAGTGCGTGGCCGCAGACGCTGATGCAGGCCACACTGCCAGGACAGAGTTGGGTGAAGTAACCCATGACTTCCTACAATGGATGTCACCAATTTGTAAGCCCAGTTTGGCTGTTTGTGTTGTGGCGTAGTGGCCACAAATTAAAACTACGTCATTGCATCCAACAACTGGCTGTGTCTCCTTACTTACTTAGAAATAGTTGCATGTGATCTCTGCCCGTCTCTCTCTCCCATCTGTTGCTGCTGGCACTCCTGCTGCGTTGGGCTCTGGCTGTGCAAAATCATCATCATCCTCCTCAAAATCGGTTATTTCCACTTCTGTACCTTTCTTTGTGGCAAGGTTGTGCAGCATTGCACAAGTAGCAATCATCTTGCAGCAGATGATGGGTGTGTACTGGCGTGCGCCTCCGCTCTTGTGGAGGCAGCGGAACCTGCTTTTCAAAAGTCCAAACGTGCGCTCCACCACGTTGCGTGTTGATTTGTGTGCCACATTGTATCGTCTCTCACTCAGGGTTGATGGGTGTAGGTAGGGAGTGAGGATGAATGACCACATAGCATATGCACTATCGCCTAGGTGAGAAAGAGGGTGCTATTAGTCACATACACCAATACACAGTCATCTGCAGTAAGTATTAGGGAGTGTCACAGTGATTTACCTAGCAGGTATCCTTCTCCAAATTCTCCCGCAACCAGGCATGTGTAGATCCCACTGTTCTGGAAGATGTAGGAGTCGTGGGTGCTCCCAGGAAATTTGGCTATGATGTCAGTAATTATGTTGGCAGCATCGCAGATTACCTGCACATTTATGGAGTGGGTGGACTTTCTGTTCCTGTAGATATACTCAGTGGCTGCTGGTGGGCAGATTGGAATGTGTGTGCCATCGATGCAGCTTATGACATGCGGGAACTGTGCCATCTGGTAGAAGTCTGTCTTGGTTTTCAGCAGTTCAGCCTGTGTGTTTGGGAAGCTAATGTAGTGTTGCATTCTCTGCATCATGGCATCCAGGAACATCCTGAAGAAACGGGACAGGCAACTCTGGGATACCCCGCCTACCGCAGCTATCACCCCCTGGTAACTGCCAGATGCGAGTAGATGGAGGCTACACAGCACCTGCACATGTGGTGGTATGGCGTGCGCCCTTGTTGTTGGATGGTCCAGGAGTGGGTGCAAGTCCCTTATCAGGTCCATGATGGTTTGGGGGTGTAACCTGTACCTTTCATGTATCTCAGCCTCATTCTGTTGGAAGAGTGTGATGCGCTATCTGTAAATGCGCTCCTCCCGTATCCAGATCCTCATTCCTGCTGCCTGTAGACGTAGGCGCCTTGCAATCACATACAGAGCCGCCATGGTGATCACGCTGTTGCATTTTGGGATTGCTTATATGCACTTTAGCTGATTACCACCTGCTATCACTCAGAGTTAAATACCGACTCTTAAATACCGAATTTCATGCAATTCGGTAATACCGAATTTACCTACATCTCTTTTCTCGTTTTACCATTTCCTATTTACCGATTCGGTAAATAGGAATTCGGTAATTCCGATTCGGTAATTTAGAATTCGGTAAAGATGAATCAGTATTTTCTGATTCATAATTACCGAATCCTGCTTTTTGGCCTCCTACATCTCAATCGCCAAAATACCGGTCGGTAACGTGATATTTACCGAATTTCGGCCGTTACCGGCCGGTATTTAGCTACCTACATATGGCCCATAATGAGGTTGCAGCATGCATAGAAAGAGGAAAATACAAAGAGAAATAAATATATTTCTCTTTGTTGCTCCACTTCGACGCCTCCCCTAGGGAGATGTAGAATTCTGACGCATTCCAAGCTTTACAAAACTTTGTAAATGTGGGAATGTGTCAGGTTTCATGGATGTTGTGTGGTAACATCCACAGCAACACCCATAGAAATCCTCTTTCACGCAGAGTAATGCATGAAAGGGGTCCATATTTACAAGGCCATGAAAAGTAACGCAGGGTGACTTTCCGTGGCCTTGTAAATATGGGCAGACAGTCTGCACTGCTGTTTCGTCAAAAAAAGTGACAAATCGGTGGCGCAATGGCCTTGTAAATGAGGCCCTAATTTTCCAAAATTACTTCCCTTTTTGATATTTTTATTCTCCCTGAGGAAAAGCTACTAAAGGATTAAAGGAGAAAAGAAGTCATTGTAACTGTATAAATATTTCCTTAAAGGAAACACAACTGTATTGAACATAATGGAGATGAGTGATGAAAACATTGGTTAACCAGAGCTGAAAAATAAGCATATCAATCATTTGTGCAAATAGCTCATGTTCTAGTGCTGTTCACGAAAAGAACCAACAATGCGAGAGCATGATCTTGCTTGTTAAGTGGTAAAAGATCCACCCTTCTTATTCCAACACATAATTAAGGACTGATATGTGGCAGACACTGCATTGCTGAAGGATTACCACAAACCCGACTAGAACTAGGAGGCTTAAGATCAAATGCCAGACACATTACCTAGATGAATAATGTAACGATGATACTCACCAATTGATGGTGTTGGCTTAACTAATGGCAAACATCCAATTTCTAAAGCAGAAAGAAGCATGCTTTTAACCATGCCTGGGAACCTGCTGAACATTATTGGCACGCCAGTCTTCTCACGATTATCCGTGCCCTTTTTTAGCCCGCATTCTTCGGACCACAGCAGTCAAGCTCATTTTCAGATCTGGCTTCACAGCACAGCGGTCTGCTGAGCTGTTGTTACCAACTCTTTTAAATATACTTAGACATACTATACACATGCGTTATACATAGAATGGGCTTTGGATACACAGTTTGGTGTATCATTCCACCTCCTATGGAGTTATTTTACATCTCAAAAGTACATTGAATGATCACACATTAAATTCAATATTTCATGGATGGATTTTGTTCCAAACACAATCGTTTTTAGTTTTGTTTTTTCACTGTAACAGGCGTTTATGTAATGTTTTAATCAGGAATCAACTTATAAGCCAGACCTATTGGCTTTGACAATGCTTGCTTTATTTTATTCTCATCATACTTATTTAGCACAAGTGGACCAATAGGCATTAGAGAAATTTTCACAGAATGGCATGGTTACATTAGAAGAAGTAGAACATAGGCAACGTAAGAGGAAGCAAACATAGGCATTCTGGGAAAGGATCCTCATGAGGGAAAGAAAATTGGCTGACCTCCTTCGTGATCAGGAGGTGTAAAACCCTTTGACAAGTTATCAGTAGGTAGAAAAAATCAAAACAAAAGTGCTTTGAGATCTTCTCTAAAAGCGTAAGCTTGTACTACGGTGCAAGATAACAATTTTACAAAGTCATGCAGGGGCCAGGTCACATGGAGTGGGCACCAGACACTGCATTTTCTCATTGATCTTTGCACTGTCTGACCACAGGGAGAAAGAAATATAGATCGACCATCTAGAGCAAAAATTGAATATCTGCAACAGCTGTGTGCTTGAATTGTTGTTGTACTTGCATTGTCATCGTTGCAAATGTTGGTTGTACTGAAAAAGTAAATTTTGCATATCCTGGCCTAAGGACGAAAATTAGTACACAGGAAGCTGATTCCCAAATCGGCACTGAAGACCGGGCACAATTAAAGGCAATTTATGTATAAATAAAAATAGCAATGAGGGAACCAGGTCGAAAGCATGCCCTAAATACAAAAGCTATGGAAAGCCTAAGTACCCTTCAACATTACATCAGAAAGTAATCTTTTACAAGTAAGGTATAGATACAGGCCAACCAATGATATATTTAAGAACACATGTACACAATGCACAAAAACGGAATGCCACACATAGTAAGCATGGGGCTGCCGCACACAAAATACTTTTAAAAAATGGGAACATAAGCTGAGTAGATATCTGTAAATGTGCTGCTGTCACAACAAAAATAGGATGGGGGCGTGGCCGAAACCGCCGCAAGATGGCTGTTGGGCGCTGAAGCTCCGCTCGGCGTCGGAGCCTTTTCCTTTCTTGAAGCGGAGGCGCCTGCTGCAAATGTTCGCAAAATGAAGAATAAGGTGCCCGGGGAGTCGAGGTCAATTTCCTTTTTGGACATTTTTTGAAGGTTGTTCACCTCGTTCTCCCCCCGCGTCGCGCACCTCAGGGCTAGCTGCCGCCATTTTGTCTTAGCAGGGAGCGTCGGAGTCTGAACTTCCTGAGGCGCTTCCAGGCTTTGGTGGAAACGAAACCCCTTGCAATATGACCTTAAAGCACTCCAGCTGCCCACAGCTTGTCAGTTAGATGTTAACTGGTGTTCCAAGTACTAATCGCATAAGTGGCATATATATTTGATTAATTTAAGGAATTTTACTCAGAAAACCTTGGGCATTGTGATTTTTTTTTTCCGGGGAATATTTTTTATTTCTTGCGCAGTGCTTTGAAGTAATCTAAACAGACGTGTGACGGGGCGGGCTCACTGGGCAAGGCATTAGAGTCCGATGTCGACTGGTGGTCTGCAGTGCCTCTATCTCCCCCTCTTGTCCCCTCTCAGCAGGAAGACTGGAAACCACAATCCACAACTTTATTGGAGCCAACGGATGATGAACACTAAGCCGGCTCCTTTAACTGGGGTATCCAAGGTGCCGAGACTCCGCCCCCAACTGATGTCAGGACGCTCCAGGCGTTAAGGACTGAGAAATCCAGGAAGTGGGTGTGCATCGACACCGGAGCAGAGGAAGAGCCGAGAGTGGTAGCAATCGTGGTGAGCAGAGGAGAGGACGAGGAAGATGGCGCAGAACGAGGACCGGGTCCAGCTGCAGTCCCAACTGAGCCAGGAGGACAACGTCCCCACGTGTCGCCGAGCCACGCTCCAGGAGGAGCGTGGCTGGAACAGGTACGAGACAAGTTCTTGGGGTTGGTGAGGAGGAGAGACCACACGACTACCTAAGCGGGAACCCTCAGACCCCTTCTAAAGCACCAATTATAACTTTCCTCACACACAAGCACTAGTTCACGAATCCCAATTCCGTTGTGTGTCACGACGTGCACAAGAGCGTGTGGTGCCTCCTTCACTCCCCGGTCCCTTAAGCATTGGTAATCAACCGGAAAAGAGTCCTGATACCTCTTTTTCTTTTGGTTGTCTTCATACCCTCCTCTACCCATCGGTACGGACGGAATACGGAGACCGGTCATCGGAAGCCGGGAGGTGGAGCCAAAACCCGTAAAGAGTGGACGAGGATTTATCTGACAAGACGGATCCCGCCAAGTTTGCCACTGAAAGAATAACAAGGCAGCATAAACGTGTCTTTAGTAAAATAAAACCGTACTTAAATAGACCTGGCCTACGACCTGTTACTTCTACCTCGCCACAACTGGTGTCAGAAGTGGGATCAACATCCCAGTCCATCAGTGAGCCCATGATGGCGGCGGTGATCCAACACCTCATCAAAGGCCAGGAAAAATTGGAATGGGCCATCGAGAGACAGATGATCTCAGCGCAAGCGGACCGTAAGGTTTTCAAAAACACTATCACTGCCCAGATAGAGAGCCTGCAGAAGGCGGTGCATGACCCTAGTACCTCTAGCCATGTAGAAAGACGAGCCCCCGCTCATAGTCCCTCAGGAATATCGCACCAAAAGTACTTACCCAGGGAAGATATGGATGCTTTTTATTGAACTTCGAGCGAGCCGCCAGAGCGTGTGGCTGGCCCAAAGAAAAATGGCCATTCTTTTTGGCACCACTCCTCACTGGTGAAGCCCAGTTTGCGTACCAAGTTGCTAATGCCACGGGGAACACCCCATACCAGGAGATCAAAGAAGTGATTCTAGACCATCTAGGTCTAGATGCAGAAGCCTACAGAGTGAGGTTTCGCAAAGAAAGAGGCGTACCAGGAGAAAATCCGAAGATCCTGTTTTTTTGCCTAAAGATGGCCGCGGACAAGTGGCTTAAACCAGCCACTAGTACCAAAGATGAGATAATGACTAGGGTGTACCTAGAACAATTCATGGAGGCTTTCCCATATGGTATGCAGTGGTGGCTCAAACAACATTCCAATCTCTCTGCTGAACAGGTCATCGAGATAGCCGCTAACTATTCTAGAGAACAACCTCGAACCTTGGTGTGGGACAATGAGAAAGCTAATAAAAGTGGCCTACCCCCTAGGACAGAAAAGAAACCAAAACCTTTGATGGACCTTCCAAGATCCAAACCTGCCCGAGTAGAGATGCCCACGTTCAGGGGGCCACAGTGTTTCGAATGTGGCGACTGGGGCCACATCGCCCGTCTGTGCCCCAGAAAGAAACCAGCGGATGAACCCATGGAGGTTGGGTGCATCCCGAAGGCCGTGCTGTACTCGGCAGAGTTGGGGTCATCCTTTTACGTACGTGTACAGGTGAATGGGAAATGGTAAAGGCCTTGTTAGATTCGGGGTGTAAGCAGTCGGTAGTACAGAAAGGTCTTATCCTCCCTACCAAATATGTTCCAGACACATTAGTACATATCCATTGTGTGCACGGAGATATAAAACCATATCCACTGGCAGTAGTAACCATGGTTCCAATTGATAGAAACCCTTGTACGGTACGGGTGGGGGTAGTTCAATCTCTACCGGAAGATAATATCCTGGGGGTTGACAATCCCAATTTCCTCTCCCTGTTTCAAGATAAAGAAGGAAGAAAGACAGGAGTTCAGGGAAACCCCCTTCCAGCTTTCACTTCCCCAGACCCTTGGCTATTGGACCGGAGTTTTCGCTTTTCCCAAGCCAATGATTCCTCTTTGTTTAACGCCTGGGAATCAGCCCACATCAACCAGAGTAAGCCCTCGCCCACTTATCCTCGCTTTTTGATCAGGAACGACCTCCTATATCACGAAGGAGGCCCAGGGGAACCAACACAACTATTAGTCCCTGTACCCTTCCAAGAGCAGATCTTATTCTTCTCCCACGCACACCTCACAGCAGGACACTCTGGGGTGGAGAAAACAACAGAGAGCGTATTGCGTCACTTTTTCTGGCCTGGTATCTATAAGGACATCCAGAGGTACTGTCAAACGTGTCAAATATGCCAGAAAAAGAATATGCAACGCCCTCCGGCAGACCCACTTCAACCCATGGCCATTTCGGAACACCATTCGAGAGAGTTGGTATGGACTTGATCCGTCCTCTGCCCAAGACGTCTAAAGGTAACCTCTACGCATTGGTAATTGTGGATTACGCCACTAGATTCCCAGAAGCGTTCCCCCTCAGAGCCCCCACTACCAAAAACATTGCGAAGAAGTTTCTGGAATTGCTCTCCGGGGTGGGTTTCCCCAAAGAAGTATTGACGGACCAAGGGACCCCATTCATGTCCAGACTAATGAAATCAGTATGTCGCTCTTTGGATCTCCACCACCTCTGCATGCCAGTATACCATCCCCAGACCGACGGCCTCGTCGAGAGGTACAATCGATCCCTAAAAGCAACTCTGAAGAAGATGCTCACCGTCGAGGGCCAGGACTGGGACCGCCTCCTACCGCTGGCCCTATATGTATTACGCGCCCAGGTACAAAGCAGTCTGGGTTGTTCAGCGTTCGAGATGCTGTATGGGGGGCAACCCAGGTCCCTCCTTGAGATGACCAAGGACGCCTGGGAGACCGAAGAGGAGAACGACCAGAGATCCCTGTTGGAATACACACAACAACTGAGGTCAAAGCTGGGAAAGTTGAGGGACCTGGCCTACCCCAACCTGGATAAAAGCAGAGCGAAACAAAAGAAATACTACGACAGGGGAAAGAAGTGGAGAAAACTGGCTGTTGGAGAGTGGGTGTTGGTTCTACTCCTTTCCTCTACTCGAAAGTTTCAAAGTGAATGGTTAGGCCCATACCTGGTATTAGAGGCCTTGGGCAACACCACGTACCGAGTACAGATAACACCTACCCGAACACAATGTTATCACATAAACTTGTTAAAAAAATGGCTGGGGCCCATACCCAAAGCAGCCCACCTTTCGTTACCAACCTCTACTTCGGGTGAGGATACACTTGAGTGACTCGTGATCAACAAAGAAATAACAGAGGAAATGAAGGAAGAACTACACCAAACCTTGCTTCTATTTTTGGCCATTTTTTCGGACACTCCAGGGAAGACCTCTCTAGCTGAACACAAGATTGAGACACAGAAGATAGTGAAACAGAGGCCCTATTGGATACCCGCGGCAAGGAGAGCAGCGGTAAGAAGAGAGGTGCAGGAGATGCTTAGGCTTGGCATGATTCGTCCGTCTAAGAGCAACTGGGCGTCTCCAATCGTGATGGTCCTGAAGCCGGACGGAACAACGTGCTTCTGCATGGATTTTCGAGCCCTAAACGCGATATCAACATTTGATGCCTACCCTATGCCAAGGGTTGACGAGCTTATCGAGAAGCTAGGCGACTCCAAGTACATCACAATGTTTAATTTAACAAAGGGGTACTGGCAGGTGCCCCTCCGGGAGGAGGACCGAAAGAAAACCGCGTTCACAACTGACGAAGGATTGTTTGAGTTCAACGTTCTCCCTTTTGGCCTCCACGGGGCACCTGCCACGTTTCAAAGACTGATGAACACCGTCCTACAGGCATACCCCTTGTTTTGTTCAGCATACCTGGATGATATAGTTGTCTTCAGTAGGACTCGGGTAGAACACTTACAACATCTGAAACCATCCTACAGGCACTAGAACGTGCCGGGCTAAACATCAATTTAAAAAAATCCCGTGCAGCCTATCAAACAGTAAAATATCTCGGATATGTGTTGAGAGATGGAGTGATTGCCCCCCAGACCGAAAAAGTAAAAGCAATAGTAGAAACGCCCTTTCCTACCACCAAGAAAGAACTGCGGGCGTTTTTGGGTCTGATTGGATACTATCGACGATTCGTTCCACAATTTTCGGAACTGGCGGCCTCTTTAACCAATATACTTCGGAGGGAGGTCCGACTACAGCAGCTCCTACATCCTTCCCCAGAGATGTTAGACGCTTTCCAGAGCCTGAAAAAGGTCATCACCACAAACCCCGTACACATATCCCCAGATTTTAGTAAGACCTTTTTGTTGTCCACGGATGCTTCTAACTCTGGGCTGGGGGCAGTGTTATCCCAGATAGGGGGATATGGTCTAGAACACCCGGTCTTATATATTAGTAGTATTAGTAGGAAGCTGTTTCCCCAGGAACGCAAGTACCCCATGATAGAGAGGGAATGCCTAGCAATTAAGTGGGCCATTGACTAGTTGCGCTATTATCTGGAAGGGCAACCATTTATCCTGTACACGGACCATGCCCCCTTGCAATGGATGTGCCGGAACAAAGCCCAGAACCCCAGGGTGCTCCGCTGGTTTTTGTCCCTACAGCCGTTTACCTTTGAGGTACGCCATCGAAAGGGTAGAGATAACGGGAACGCAGACTACCTATCTAGGGTCTTTCCTCTCCTTGATCGGGAGAATCCAGGGGGGGAGGTATGTGACGGGGCAGGCTCACTGGGCAAGACATTAGAGCCCGATGTCGACTGGTGGTCTGCAGTGCCTCGATCTCCCCCTCTTGTCCTCTCTCAGCAGGAAGACTGAAAACCACAATCCACACTTTTATTGGAGCCAACGGAGGATGAACACGAAGCCGGCTCCTTTAACTGTGGTTTCCAAGGTGACGAGACTCTGCCCCCAACTGACGTCAGGACGCTCCAGGCGTTAAGGACTGAGAAATCCAGGAAGTGGGTGTGCATTGACACCGGAGCGGAGGAAGAGCCGAGAGTGGGAGCGTTCGTGGTGAGCAGAGGAGAGGACGAGGAAGACGGAGCAGAATGAGGACCGGGTCCAGCTGCAGTCCCAACTGAGCCAGGAGGCCAACGCCCCCACGTGTCGCCGAGCCACGCTCCAGGGGAAGCGTGGCTGGAACAGGTACGAGACAAGTTCTCGGGGTGGGTGAGGAGGAGAGACCACACGACTACCTAAGCGGGAACCCTCAGACCCCCGCTAAACCACCAATTATAACTTTCCTCACACACGAGCACTAGTTCACGAATCCCAATTCTGTTGTGTGTCACGACGTGCACAAGAGCGTGTGGTGCCTCCTTCACTTTCCGGTCCCTTAAGCATTGGTAATCAACCGGAAAAGAGTCCTGATACCTCTTTTTCTTTTGTTTGTCTTCATACCCTCCTCTACCCATCGGTACCAACGGTATACGGAGACCGGTCATCGGAAGCCGGGAGGTGGAGCCAAAACCCATACAGAGTGGACGAGGATTAATCTGACAAGATGGATCCCGCCAAGTTTGCCACTGAAAGAATAACAAGTCGGCATAAACGTGTCTTTAGTAAAATAAAACCGTACTTAAATAAACCTGGCCTACGACCTGTTACTTCTACCTCGCCACAACATGACTAGCACCTAGTTCATGTCACTCACAAATACTGTTCCGTCCTTACCTACAGTGTTTCTGATACCTCCTTTCGCGTTGACCTGTCTCCACATAATTATCTCTCTGGAAAATAGAAAAGGTTGACTTATTTGATTTTTCCTGATACAATTCAATTAAAAATCTATTTGGTTAATCTTCAGCTTTTTGGGCATTACTGACACTTTTGAATAGAGCACATATTCTGGATATCTTTTATTGTGTGGTATAAACCTATGGAGCACTCTCCCGCTTCTACTTTGAAGGCTGCTACCACATCTACTCTTATGCCTCTTTGCCGCAAGGAAACAAATGATCCCAATAAAAGACAGAAAAAGGATCCTGCTTCCCATACAAAGTCACCACTGACTCTGGAAGATCTCCTGGAAGAAATCAAGCACTTGAAACCTTTTGTCATGGAGACTAACACCACACTTCAATGTATTGAGGCAAAGTGGTCTTTGTTGGAGTCCAGGGTATCTGAGGTTGAACAACAGATCAGTGATGTGCATGATCCTGCCACCAAGATTGATAGTATGTCCAAAGAGATAACGCTCCAGAAGCAGCAGACCGAAGACTTGGAAAACTGAAACAGACGTAATAATCTTCAAATTTAAGGTATTTTGGAAGCAGCAGAGGGTCTGGACATGCTTCCCTTCCTTGGGGTTCATATTCCCAAACTGGTGGGCCTTAAAGGGGGGATACATCTTAATCTACAGCCTGCTCACCCTATTGGCCCTAAACCTTCAGATATGTCAAGTTCTGCTCGCCCTAGAGGAATAATCGTTCTTTTCCTTGAATATACAGAGTTTCTGACAAAGCATCTAAGCAAAGAAAAAAAATACTATGGTCTGGCTAGAGGGTATATATATATCTCAAGATGTGTCATGAGTAACAGCTGCCCATCGGAAGGAATTTCTGTCTTTTAGACCAACTCTACGATCTATGAATGCAAGATATGGTCTTGTGCACCCATGCCTTTTCAAAGTCACTTATAAGGATCGTGCTTTACTTTCAAATGACCATATGACCTGAGAAAATGTATTTTCCAGGACAAGGAGTAATGGATCGAAAAAAAGTTTGAGCTTCCTGTATCTGGGATTTTTTTTTCCTTGCTCAGGGTTTTGATCTTCTTCCTCTAGTTCTAAGTTTTAATCAATGTATATTCTAATTCCATTACTTAGCTACATTGTACTAATGGTAATGTATTCAATGCCAACTTTGTGTTTAATGGTTGTTCTTTTCAGTTAATTGTATTCGTTTTTTGACAATAAAATATATATATTCTATTCCTTTTTGCAGTTGTATGTTGTTTTCCCCGGACTTCCTTCCTTGATTTGATGTGTTGCCCGCCGTATACCTCCTCCCCTACACCCATTGTTTTTCATTCAATATATATTTGATGTTCATTATTAAGTATGTTGTTCTAGTGGCAATACATCCATTGTCAATGTTGTGTCTTCTGGTTGTTTTTGTTAGTCAATTGAAATAGTTTTTAATATTAATATATATTATTCCGTTTTACAGTTCTTTGTTGTCTGCCCTGGACTTCCTCCCTTGATTTGATGTGTTGCCTTCCGTGTACCTCCCTTCCCACATTATTGTTCCCCATTTTCCTCATGTCTGGTAAGTTGTTTTTATTCTTTATTTCTCTATGAGGTATCTCTATTGTTGTTTATTTATCTTGATGTCTTCTTGCTCTTAGCTATTGTTTGACTGAAGGATGTTCACTTCTTTATGTGCTCTCTGTTTCTTTTTTCATAATAATGTTTGTCTACAATGCTGTTTTCCTTTATGCTAAATGAATGTTTGCTTGTTGTCCATCTTCAATTTTGCGTTTCACCACCTCCTTACTTTATTCTTTCACAGTACATGTGTTTCCATTCTTTTCATTACTAAAGCTTTTTGGCTTTCTGTCATCTTCCCTATTTCTATCAGACGTCCTGTTTTATTTCTTGTTTATCTTTCTTTCTATTTTCTTTCCTTTATCCTTTGTATTTCTCTTATTATCTCTTTTTTTGTTTCTCTATGTGTCACAATCTTTTATTGATTTTAATATTTAGATACTTTTTTATATGGTTTGTACTCCTAGACTGTTTGATGCTAATTCCAACTATTTTTAGGTTATATTGGTTCAGAACACATGTTAAGATAGTACAATGGTGAACTCCCTTAAGGTTAACTCCTGGAATGTTAAGGGCGTACGTAACGCCATTAAAAAGCAAAGAGTCTTGACCCATTTAGCGGGCCTCAATTGCAATATTGCTCTACTACAAGAGACACATTTGCTAGATAAAGACCTAAATTCACTGCGCAAATATTGGGTGGGTCAAGTCTTGGTGTGGCTCACTGGTTAGAGGCGGCAGACCCGTAAGCAGAGAATCAGCCCGGGACCAGGGTTCAATTCCCGACGCGGCAGGATCGGGGACCAGGGTCAAAACGGACTCGATAATTCTCGCCTCGGTACCTACTCTAACCAGGAACACACTCGGCAACTCTGGGCATTAAGCTTGCCTCATCTCTACAATGGCCCCCCACAGACGCTGGGGATGCCTGGTTTCACCTTGGAGACACCCAGAAAGGGACCATCTCACAGGGATAGCCAGGACGGGTTCCCCAGCGGTCTATAGCGCCGAGACACTTCCGAGTAGCTGTGCGCTGAATAAATTAAAATAACATAACATTTAGCTCTCCTGCCCTTAACTACAAAAATAGGGTTATCATTCTGGTTCATAAATCCCTTCCCTTTGTGGTTGAAAAAGTTGAAAGTAAGGAGGAGGGTCGAATGGTTTTATTGCATGTTACTCTACACCATATGACTGTTTCTATATTAAATATTTATGTGCCCACAGGTATAGATGTACGCTTTTGGAATCAAATGTCAGATGTTTTGCGCTCCTGTTCTTATGCAAACTTGATAGTTGGCAGAGATCTTAATCAAATTGTAGACCCTTTCTTAGGAAATCTCAGGTTAAATATGTGCCCAATAAAATGCAGAAAACATTTACGTGATTTATACCCTCTAGGGGATTAGTTGATGCTTGGAGTTTATACTCTCCAGACACATTGGAGTATACCTTTTTCTTACCAACACAAAAATCCCAGTCCAGGATTGATTATATATTCCTCTCACCACCCCTTTTTACTTCACTTACACATGCTGAAATTGGGTCAATTTTAATTTCAGACAATGCACCGCTAACCATAAATTTAGATTTATTGCCTGAAGCCTCTAAACCTAACAGATGGCGTTTTAACAATAATCTATTAAAAGATAAAGAATTCTTGCTGAATTTTTAATGCTTTATAAAAGAGTTTTTTCTGAATAATATTTTGCCGGATATCCCTTTCCACATTGTTTAGGATGCATTCAAGGCTTCTGCCCGGGGTCATATAATGAACTTTGTTTAAGCTAAAAAGAAGAAAGCTAGTAAGGAGTCCTCAATTTTACTTCAATCTAGTAAACAGTTAGAACATGAATTTTATACTACTAAGAATGATACTGCGTATCAACGTTTAATGAGTGCTAAATTTGAGTTTACTAAAATGTCAACTGAGGAAGCTGCCCGTACATTGTTAAAAATCAATTTCACGTTTTTGGGGGGACGCAAATGTTCAGATCTGTCACTTGCTATTGCCTTCCAAGTCATCACATCCAATTGGAAAAACGCCAAAGATATTAATATTTGCAGCTGGTGGAATCTCCTTTGATCACATCATAGACTTGATACAGCAGCAGCTACAGCTACATTACACATGATGAATAAGGACCTCTTTTGGTCTCCGCTTACTGATTATTCAAATAAAAAGCGTAAAACCCCCAGTGATTCCACAAGGGTTTTCCAGCCACCATTATAGCTTCTTTTCATATTATTTAAAGTAGTTTATCTAAATATTTATTATTGTTATTATGAGAAATAAGTTGTTAATAACATGTTTTTATTTTATGAATTAATTATCATAGGATATAGGATTTATTTTGTGATGCATGTGCTGATATGCAATACGCAAAGATTTCTCTTTCTCTTTTTCTTTATTCTTCTCTTCTTTCTGTTTTCTTTCCCTTTTCTCCTTTCTTTTTTCTCTTTTCTGTTGTCTTTTAATTACACAAAATATCAAGAATGTGATGTACAGAATGATTTTATTTATTTAGTTTATGATGTATTCCTTCCTTGTATTGAGTCTGAGTCATTTTTGCCTTTATGGTTAAAATTATATGTCATAGTTTGATTTATCATTCTGATTAATATATAATTCTGTACATTCCTATTTTATTCAATAAAGCTTTATTAAAAACAAAAATAGGATCGCCCTTAGTCCTCGTAGTGCATTCATCCTAACCAAGATGCCCCCTTTGCTCTAAGTCTTTTAACATGGCTTCCCAATTCCATTTTTTTAGATTTAAGCACCAAAGTTATGCATTTAATTGTGGTACAAACTAAATATATCCTGAGGTTAATCCACAGTTATTCAGAGTCCTTAATGAATCAACATTGAGAAGGTCTTCTTTATCTTCTTTTATTTCAGATCAACTTCTCCAACAACAGTCCTAGCCGCCAACACGTGTTTCGTCTTATGTGGTGTAGGCCACAGATTTCCTCAGGGCTAGAAATTGTAACATATAAAAGGACTGTATTATAGTTATTGTGATCTTAAAACTGTTGTATATTAAGACAAGTCAATCATAATATACCATTTACAAGATCCAATGTCAGAGAGTGAAATTGACCCGATTACATTGCTTCAAGTACTGCAAGATTTAGACTGCTGTACTGATAAAAGTATAAGCAGTGGACTTAAAGAAAAGTCCAGATGGACACCACAGTTATCAAGTGGCATAGCGATACATGCGATAGACTGTGGTGCTCAAGGGGACCATCTGTACTTCACTTTCCATGGGATCGAAACTGTTTTACCTGAACCAAAAGGTGGCAATCGCGAATTGAGGCTAAGGCAAAAGGAGGCACGCTGGATTTTGCAGTTACATGCAGTGGATAGGGGTTTGAATATCGATAATAAGTTACAGTATTTTCTAGGTAGTTAGGAAATCGATACTCTTGCCTTTATCCTATATGCACTGTTAAAACTATGTACATCTGTGAATTACTGAATCAGGCTATCATTTACACGGCTTTACATGTATGCCAATGAGACTTTTGGAATGTCGTATCATGACAGTGGGGACTACTGTCTGTACTATGATAAGGTACTTACCAATATTGATGTCAACTACTGCATGATTGGTATAGATTGCCGGTTTTGGATCCGTGGGTGCCGGTTTAGTAACTGAGGCCGGTTTTGCAGCAGTGCTGCAATATCGTCCCCCTGTAACAAAAAGCAGTGCTTCTCACAAGCACCACACCCCTCATCCCCCTGGGCCGGTTGATCAGATTGCCAAGGTTGGTTGCTGTTCCCAGTCTGGCCGTGTTTAGGACTCCGGTGGGGTCGTTTTTAGGGCTCTGGGGCGTTGGGGGAGTTTTTAGGGCTCAGGAGGATCGGAGAAGGTTTTAGGGCTTGGGGTTGGGTTCGTTGTAAGGGCTCAGGGAGGTGTTGT
Source organism: Triturus cristatus (assembly GCF_964204655.1). Lineage (NCBI taxonomy): Eukaryota > Metazoa > Chordata > Amphibia > Caudata > Salamandridae > Triturus > Triturus cristatus. The sequence goes on from NC_140582.1 coordinate 850,973,753, forward strand.
GGTACTTTTTAGGGCTCAGGAGGGGTGGGGTAGTTCTTAGGGCAGGTAGCATAGGGTGTGATCTTTACCACACATCCCTACACCACTCATGCCTTCACCACAAAATTGCATGGTAAAGGCACGTGGGGTAACGGAATGCGCTGTTCAGGTGCATTTGTGGTTTAGGCAGCATGGTAGAAGCACGTGTGCCTCCATCATACAACCATGTACTTTGAATAACAAAGTAAAATTCTTTTAACAACTCCGCTATAATATTCCTTTTTAAGTCCTTGCCCCAAGTGAGGCCCCACTGCGAAGTCTAGTGCACCACTCAGTGTGTAACTCACCCTCTAATGCACTCCATATACTGGAGGCTCCCTTAATCTAATGTGGAGGGGTAACCCTTTCTCGAGTAGGCATCTGATAGATTTGCAGTAATTCGCGGGCAGTTGTGACTTGTCTCTAGCTTTTTGATAAATTACTGCTGCAGGGTGCCTTCTCTCCTTGTGTGTTTACTGCATGCCTCGAAGAACACTGGTGCAGTGGCCAATCTTTCTACAGATATACCATAGCCCTCTATTGTTAACAGTCTGTACCGATGACGTTGTTTATGGGTTAAACTCTTGCGAGTTAAAGCACCACAAGTGCTGTAAGAGCCCCCACCAGGGAGTCCATACTACTTGTTACTTTAGCAGCCCCAATTTTAAGTTCAGAACGCAGTGCATCCATCCTATTTCCCAGAGCTTCTAAAGCTTGGATATGTTTGCATTCCACTATTAAACCTTGGAAAAGAAAACACAACATTATACTAGCCTTTAAAGTTTAACATGCGTTTAATGCAAAATCACCAGTGAGCAATCAAAAATAATGCATGTCAATTGCTGTTTCCATGGATCAGGGCTTCACCCTTGATCAGTTTGAACATTTAATTTTAAAATCCATACAATCTTCAAACATTTGTGTATGTTTTTCAGTCGCTGCCGGTGCAGGTAAGCGTGGTGGGGCGGTGAAGCGGAGTGAGGGGGGGAGTCAACACACGACGGAATAGGTTTTATTATTTATTTAATTTGACCTAGTCTGTCGTCTGTCGATATCCCCCCCACCCCACCCCACCTCACCCCACCGCACTTACTTGCGTCGGCTGCCGCTGATGTTTTCTCTCAATGCAAGTGAATAGGAGTGAGTAGACCTGATAACATAGAAACTTAAAGATAATGACTACTGAGCAGGTGCCAGCATCTTCTCATAAAAAAGAAGGTGAAAGGTCCTTGATGGGAGATACAATTAGCAATAATAGCACCCGGTAAGGCACACAGGAGCATTAGCATTTTCATAGTAAACATATATGCATTAAGGGACGTCTATGAGTATTTTCACTTTCTCAAACTGAATTTTCTGAAGCTAGAAATTGTCGTCTAGCTGGTATCTCAACACAAGCCCTCCTTCGCAGAATAGCTCTGCTATGCAACAATGCTCCATGCATGGATAAATGTGCTTGTAGTTGCCTGGGCTTCTGTCCTTATTGAGCCACGTTCTACTCGAGTGGTACGCTTGTGGCTGCGTTGAGGAGGTATGTTCACTTTCACAATTCTTTGTGGCACCAGGCTATTAGTAGGTTGCTCTTTAGTTTCTCCTTCACTGTGTCCTTGTACTAGTTCCTCTCCTTGCTTCACACCTGCCTCAGCCTGGTACACCATCTATGGATGAGTAAATGTATTACATTGTAATGGAGTGTGGATAAACAGTGCCTACCCTATTCGACCTATCAACATCAGTGTCCGTAATTGCTGTGCATTTAGCACTTGGTATGCATGCCTATACTAGATGTATTTGCTGGAAATTAATGATATTGTCTATAATACTATATGTTAACCTCACCGCACTGAAACTGACAGAATTATTTTCAGTGGTCATACAGATTGATGTCATGGAATATTTACTGTTTACATTTTAAAACAAAATGATACGGATTTATGCTAACTACAGACACATACGCGAATTGTATTAAAAGTTAATAAAAAAAAAAATGAATGTATTTATCCTTAATACTTCCTTTGTTAAAACCGGTCTGGGATGGACTTGCGATGAGAACCTGATGAGGAGACCCTAACATGACCAGTGTTAACTAATCACAGACTGAGTTTCTACTGACACTGCAACATTGTAAGATGGTGAGATGAGAATTAGGGTATAATTGATATCCCAATTGGGGTGTGGTTTAGTCAAGAACCGTAGTATCCGAACAAGAGCACCGAGAGAGAGCCCTTTAGGTACGAGAACGTTGCAGGACTGCTGGGGAGGAGACTGCATCCGAGGAGAACTAGATAGTTTGGAAGATTAACGTTTGCATTGCCAGATTTATTTTCAAGACTTAACCGCACCTAAAAGGAAGTGGTTTTCCTGATTTCTTTGATGGGTAACACCTTTCTTGAATGCTTACATTTTGCAATATATTTCGGCAAAGTTTTTTTTGCTGTACCTTCTTTCCCTTACCCTTATGCACGCTTTGAAGTGAAGGCAAATTATTAATTTTGGTTACATTGCTTGATAAATTGTTCTCTTAGAAGTGGTCTTGTGTGTGCACTGATAATCTGAAATGATTATATAATAAGATAAAAATGATTAACTTGATAAATGACTCTGTGGTTATCCAGTTAAAGTGTTAAATTGTTTAGTTAGTCAGAGAATACCATCAACTGATGAACTAATGATCCATCGACCAGAAGAAGACAGTTGAACATAAGAATAGTTAGGAATAAATAATGTGTTATTAATAGAACTGTATATATATATATATATATATATATATATATATATATATACACAAAAACTGACAAAATTAAACCCCCCTAATCCAGGGCTCGTCTTCAGGGATCATTTATAGCTAACGTGTTGTGATGGGCGCCGTTGTTTGATAAGTGGTTTATGTGTGACATGTTATTTGGTGTCTGACTTAAGAATTAGGGGTTGCGCTGGATCAGTTTTTCTG